>NC_143581.1:145026056-146347720 GCF_048544385.1 Mastigoproctus giganteus | reverse complement strand
CTCATTATTTACTCCTTCCTATCCCGCCTGGGCAAAATTTCAGACTCATTCAAACTTAATCCTAACTTATCGACTTTTTCTCAATATTTCCCTATACAGTACCTATTAAGTAAATCCTCAGATAGCCTTTTCTTAATATCATTAGAGCCAACGCGTACAACCAATATTACCTTTTGTGATATTTAAAGTATTATCAAGAAAAAAATCACCGCAATACTCCCATTGTATGCGCTTTCCAACAGAATTCTACTAGGATCATGTATAATGGTTGCCCAAGTCACCAACAGCTCCTGTTCTCTTTTTGTTTGTTTCATTTTTAATTACTGAAGATATTAATTTATCATCGATAACACATGATTATTTATCCATCCTAATTTTTATTGATGGACTTTACTTTGTGGGGGATACTGAGTGGCTTAACTCCTGTCAGTGATAATATACTGTCGTTTGCCTATATGTCTGGACAAAAAAATGCGAATATAAAAGACAATGAGAAAAGTGATTATAAAAGAATTCACTTGTCGGTAGCACAGTGGTTATAGTTTCGGTACTTCCACACAGGGTGGAAATGGCTTGAGTTTGAGTCTCGTCAATGGAGAGAAATTTTGATGGGCT
Organism: Mastigoproctus giganteus; assembly: GCF_048544385.1. Taxonomy (NCBI): domain Eukaryota; kingdom Metazoa; phylum Arthropoda; class Arachnida; order Uropygi; family Thelyphonidae; genus Mastigoproctus; species Mastigoproctus giganteus. Next base: position 146,347,105 of record NC_143581.1, on the reverse strand, counting down.
TTTTTCACAAAGTAGATGAGTTAGTCAGTCTCAGGCGAGGATTGCATGGTTTTATCTCCCGAAACCAAGGTTTTTCAAAGTAAATCGACCACAGAATAAACACACTAATTCGTAGTTCGAGTGACCTAAATACTGTAAAGATCTTGTATTCTCTATTTTATAAACTCATCTGACGCTACATGGCCGTTCCGGACTATAAACAGAAAACAGATTTATTTTAAATGTTTTAAGCAGAAACTTGTAAAGGAGCACTTACCAATATAAGCAAGTATAACAGAAAATTTCAAGGTGTTCGACGCGTTTCTTTTGCAGACTCGTTTTTAATTTAGTTAACTACTGACTTAAACTAACTTATCAAATACTTTTCGTTTTTCACCTAAACTTTTACCCCTAACCAGTAAAATCGTTTTATTTGCGGTGCAGAAGTTGCTAAACCCAATATCGAAGTTTCCGTGTCTGATCTTCTTTCCTCGTCAGCACCTGTAATGCTAACACTTTTCCCTTTGAAGGACAGATTCCGATTGTCTCCAGCTTTCAACCTGATTTCAAAGTCCCGAACTAAGAAATGAGTCATCCGCTATCAGCGCAGTCTTTATTTTGCCTTGGCCATCAACCGAAGCCATGAAACCGGTTCGTTTCTCTTTCCTCCTCCACTACAGTTCACTTAGTCGAATCAGCCGACCGATCCTGTCCATATTCATGCACACCACACTGTCGCCTGATTTCATTCCCACTTTCCAGCGTCACGTGCACCACTCGTAAACAGCACGTACCTAATAAAACGGTTCTTCATTATCAACCCGAAGCTCTTAAGAACTCAAAACTCCTTGCAAATGTATCTCATGTCTGTACATCACAACGAGTAATCATTATAATTTCCTCTGGGAATCATAGTCTGCGTACCACGGGGTCAGGAAGATGTTTGGGAAGACTTTCTAGCGAAACAATTGGGAAGATGGAATGTTTGTGTTCAAAGATGCAAGAGTGCTGCTGATGGACAGAGTATTAGATATAAAGTGTTGACGATTCATGTGCCCTACAAACGTGTCTTGTTATGATAGCATTTGACATTTAGTTTTAAAATATACCATGAAAAATATAAATACTGTATTATACATGACATGTGGCTGTAGAAGTTCAGAGTTATGGCCTACATTTCCATAACTACACGTAATTTCTTTTCTGTATCTCACCAACTTTTGAAAATAAAACATTGACGACCTTACTTTCCGATTTGCCCTCACACATCCCTGCTTCTGACCTTTCTGCAACTAGGGCAGAATATTTGCTTCTATGTGCTACAGTTCATGAATTAAAACAGTGGATAATCATTCAGGTTATTCTGTGTCGAATGTCAAAAGGATATCTCGATACAGCTTCTGGCAGATCATGGTGACGAATCACCGAAGTGGAGCTGTTACTTATGCTAGAAAACATCCCATTGTTTTCATTTTCATGATATCGAACTAGAAAAAGTCTCCTATTCTTATTTTCACTCATAGTGACTGAGTTGCTCGATAGTGATTCATGATCCTTCTGTTTAATGAAACTTCCATTCCTGAACTTAAGTAAAAGCAGAATGGATGACTGCAACAGGGATCGTTAAATGAGTAGTTTGTGATAAATGTCCACAATCTCCCTTTCACAGTAGGTAACCCTAACTGAAATTTAATTGAAGGCAAACTGTAATCCACTTGAAATATCTACTGAGGCTAAGAATTAACAAGACAGGTTGTCGATGTTCTTTAGCTTTCTTTTTCCAACAAAACTATGGCCACGAGGCGTCATGGATCTGCATAATTGCGCGCATTCTGTGGTTAGTTAACAAGGTATAATCTTTTTTGCATAATCTAACTGAAAACTTTGCGCGTAACTGGGATAAAAAAAAGTTCAGAATTGTGTTTTATTTGTAAGCAGAATCTTCCGAATTGGCAAAGAAAGAATGCATTTTAAAATTATAAGAAAAATAAGCAGATTTCAGCTTTATTGCAAATAGAAGTTCATACGATAGTAGTTATAAGATAAACTACTAGCAAAATTGGGCAAAGCGAGTGTACATGTTTTGTAAGAAAATTAACTTTAAATTTAAAACTTTTTCCTCGAGAGAAAAATTTCTAACGAAGTGACTTAAACATCCAATCAAGGCAGGTTCATACACACGGACAAGGCAAAAAAAAAAAAAAAAAACGTCTCGCTATCTAAGAGTGGAAGGTGACTGTCATTTGATATGTTCTGGAGCTGATAGGGATGTTGGAAAAGGAGGTTTATCACTGAAGCTATCCTAAAAGAAGGTTGTGCTCGAAGTAAAGAACTGAAAGGCACAAGGAAACTAGGCAGTGATGGATAGCGTGGTCTTAAGAGTATTCCCATTAAGACAAACGCAATCTGGCTAAGGACACAAAAAAGTAACCGGGTGGCGGAGGGAGGCATTGGGTTTCAGCTGTATGTAATGACATTGTGTTAGTGGAAATGCCGGGAACAACACTGAGTGTCGCAGTCAAACGAATAACTTCAAACGCTACAACAGTTCCATTCTGGAAATGAATGACGTTGTTGCCAACGAAGAGTTTAAGGCTTTTTTTCCCCCGAAGAGATGGGTTTAAAAATTCTCTTTTGAATTTCTTGGAAAAGGACTTCAAGTTGAGGATTAATTGTCGCAACTTCCAGTTTCTTAACTAAGTTGTCACGCGGGTAATTAAACAGAGTCAGGATACTGACAGATGTTATGATTGACGTATCATTCAGTTTACAAAAAAATTGTTTCAGTGTTCTACTGCATTGCTAATCACTATACTCGAAAAGTCAGACCATCCTGAACGCTCACATAAGTATTGAGACTAGAGTTATTGTCTACTCGGCACAACCATCGGATCGGAGGGGTTTACACTAATTATTTTGACAATGAATACAATCGTTAACTGTATTTAGCAGCAACGCAAGTTTGAACCATGGTCCACTGAAACGTATGCGCATTCCTGAAATTTCGAGCTTGACCATTCGGATACCTACTTGAAATCGATGACTGGTTCGAGCATACACGCTTGGTTTTTGGGGAGGAAGAAACAACAGACGTGTGACTCCTCTTCGTAAGTTTTTTTATTTCAATTTCAAAAAAGAAAAAAAACGAAACAAAACATGAAGGTCAAGTTCTGTGCGCATCGGAACATCTAGATGCACACAAAACTTGATATTTCCTTATTATTCAAATGGCGACAGCTTGGCATGTGCAGTAAAAACACTCACTGTTATGAAGAGCGTACAAGGTGTCTGCCGGACTAGTTGCTGACCACTTACACCCTTACACATCCCGCATGAAGATACGCAAAAGCGCTCGCGGTTAGCACACCGGTTACGATCATCGATATTCCACAACGTGAGAAAAAGGGCAGGGTTTGAACACAACGTGATCGAATTTGTTGGTATCGGGCGAGGGCTGCATGGTTCTGCCTCCTGGAAATTTGGATTTTTCATCCAACAAAGAGGCAAACTCGACTGAAGAATACACAGTATTATAAACGTGATATACTGGCGCCTTGACGCTTCGTAGTCTTAGTTGGTTTGGTATTTAACAAGAATATACATATCACCAGCAAAAAGTGCTGCTTCCATCGAGGCTGTTTCGAGAGATTCTAAACTTTTTGGCTGTACGACATAAATCTTCCTACCCGTCACCAACCAATTATGAGTAACCTAAAATTGAAGTGAAACGCTTCAAAATTACAATTAAACTCGACCACTAATCTGTCGGGTGTAGAAAAATCAACCATGAAAGGAAGAAGACACTAACTCGGATTGTAAAACAATTGCTCGTCATCTGGAATCAGCCTTTCTGTTTTTGGTCATGTGTTTATCGGGTTGGTCTTGATACAGTTGTTATAATTAACAGATGTGTAAGCCAATATATATTCTGAAGCTTTGGAGATCAAAGGTTTAACGAGTATCATTAGTAGGCCCTAATTAAAACAAAGGGAGTTGCACTCAGCATATTAACAACTCTATGATTAAGATTTTTTTTGTACATTTTTATAAAATAGATGATGAGTTTTGATTTCTGATGGCAGCGTTTGCATCATGTAGTAGATGTACAAGACGGTGCACTACTGTGATGTTCCATATTCGATATGGAAGAAGGCGGATTCCCAAGAAACGAAGAAATTCTTTGAGTGTCAAGACCTCTTCAATTTATGGACGTTGATAAATCATAAATTTCGATCAATGCAGAGGGACATCCACCGCCCAGAATCAATGAAAATTCAGTTTCTACCACTTAAAGGTTCATTCTTGCAATCTACCAAATGGATGTTCCCCCTTAAAGAGTGCCACATGCCAGTGACATCATTTGTTCTCGGAATCGTGATTTAACAATTCAAATGTGCTCAAAGAACAAAATAAAGCGGTATGTTTTCTTGTCTGATCATTCTCTTTCGGTTATAAAGGGCGGTTTTCCAGTCACCATTAAAGAAGGGAATCCGTTTATTCTAAACAGGAACTCATCCGTAAAGAGAACATTGTTCCACTTGTCTGCGGCCCACTGACGATACTCGTATCAGATACTCTGCGAGGATATATGGCTTTCTGTTTCACGAGGAAGTCATTAATCAAGCCAGACGATGTATTCTAATGGTGTCTCCCGAAAAGATTGTTAATAACTCTAGTCAGAAGCCTTAGCACGGTCAATGGCCCAAGATTTTCCGCACACATCAGCCATCCTCTAGAGCCAATAAAAAAATTTCACTGATAAACTTGGAAGGGACTTGAAACAGAAGAGTTTGGAGCATCGCCAGGTGGCGGTAATGGGTTATTCTGCCAGGTGTTTGGACTGCGCTGTTCTGATAATAGGCGATGTCCGAGAAGCCAATAATGGTTTGATGGCTCTAAGAGGTTAACTGGATAAATAAGATAATGATGGACCATATTCCGAAACAGTAGAACGTTATTAGCCAGCTTAGTTCTATCAACATCGGGCAATTAATATCACACTGAATTATGGAAGAAAAGCGTGACAGTAACTTTTGCCAATAATTCTTCGTTCATGCAACACTAAACGTCACGTTAATGCAATTATAAGAGGTGTTCAACCTGTGGGTCGACCCATAGGCTGACCATTACTTTTTGAATGCATTAATATCCGGTCACAATACGTAAGAGACAGACGAGACAGGACTACACGAGGAGCTTGCTAAAAAAGGGAAATGTGGACCCGAGGCTATGAATTACATCACCGTTTTTCAGGATTCAGCGACCATCTAAGTTTTACAGTGTACAACTTTCTCTTTTTGACAATGTATTTTGGGATAACGAGAACTGGATGCATTACAGCCTAGCCTGATATTAAAAGAATGTGTGTGGATAATGGCGTAAATGGATCACGTGGATAATCAGTGATAAAGCTAATAAGTTTAGCCATTATTAACTTACCTACACAATAAGATGATAATATGAGTATTATCTCTCTCTTTATTGCAACATAAATATGAATAAGAAAACAAATGGTGCAGAAAAGTTGTCACGTGGTCAATAACAGCTAACAGAGGCCAGACATTCTGCAGAAGGAATAATTAGGGCATTGAACATACGATCACAAACTCATTAGTAAATACTAATCACTAAATACTTTCCCCTCCATACCAATAAGAAATTAGCAAACAGCTCCCGTTCTTGTTTCACCCACTTTAATTCCAACCAGGTTGTAGTTTTTATAAAACAAAAATTATCCGTTTAAACCGCTTAAAAAGTAGATAAATTCACCCAGACTGTAGAGGTCACAGCTGTTTCTTGGGTTCAACACAAATAGAAAAGGATTCAGAATCATTTCTCGGATTGTTAAAATTCTTGTTAATGTCATATACACATCAAGATTAAAGTCTTTATGGGTCTCTCTTCATCAATTTAAAGACAGAACGAATTCGACCGCTGTATTCTGCTCTTACATCATTTACTAGGACAGCCATTTTTTTTATTCGTTCCATTGACGCAACCGTTTTTTGCTCTGTCGGTTCTCCTTCACTGTGATCCTTAGCGCGAGCTATTCAAACAGAGTTCAATAACTAGCTCTAAGAATGCTCAAGAAAGCAAACACGTTTCAGGACACGTGCAGCAGTATTTCTTGAAAGCGTAGAACTGCAAGAGTTGCCCGTCCTCCTGAGGCGGTCACACGAAACTGTCCCCGGTTTTTCAAATATCAACAAGGGTGACACCTTTTCACAGTTCAGGATTACAATGAAGGAAACTGCCACGAAGCATATTCCGGAAATACTCGGGGCTGGAAGCGATAAACACGAAACAAAAATGGAACAGAATTTCTTCCTTCTTTTTTTTTTTTTCGGTACAAGAACTTTGTAACTGCATGTTTTTCCGATTTCTTCCCCCTCCTGGATACAAGATAATTCTTACCGTTTTTCTCTCCATTCGTGGTATAAATTTAACAAAAAATTCGCAATACCAGTGTTCATATTCCATAATATAGAACATCCAGCTTAATTCTGAACAAGCATCTCACAAAATCTCCAGTGGCTACTTCTTCCCGCATCCCCTAAAGCTGATTTCAGTTCTTAAAACTCCAGCTTAAGAATAAAATCTTTTATCTTTCCGAGAGCATAATTCTTTCCTCTTCTCACGGATCTGTTTTATTCAGTTTTGCTTTCTGGTTCGAGCTTTAAAGTGAAAGAAAGTATAAATACATAGTAAAGAGATTTTCTTTTATATTTCCATTTTTCCATTTGAAATTTTTGTTCTTTTTATTGTTATTAAAACAAAACTTAGCATTTTTTTGCGAGACAGGGGACGTTCAGATTCTCAAGGTTATGCTCTTCACTTACAATAAAAGAACAAATGATGAAAGTCAGGCAAGCTTATTTAATATCAATCTTGAAAAAATAAAAACCGTCGTTGGTTTTTTCCAACAACTTGTCCAATTCTTCTTTAAATTTACATAAGCTCTCTAGTTCTACAACATTAGGGGTGAGTAGTTCCAACTATTAATAATTGTTTGGATGAAAGAAATTTTTTTTTACATCCGGCCTGCAACAACTAACCCTCCCTAATTTAAGCGCAAATACCGTAGTTTGTGGTACTTGAGAAAGAGGAAAGATAACCCCATTATTTCATTTACTCAAGCCTTGACCAATTTCCCACGCAGACATCTGGTCTCGAAATTTTCAACTAACAAAATTGAAATGTCCATATGCAGGAACACTTCTGTAATTTGTTATGGGTACAAGGTTAGTTACTGACATAACTAACCTTTGCTACTGTTGTTGTAATAAGGTTTTAGGACCATCAGCGACTAAGACCATATTGCTCTGTAAATTGCGTGTTTTGTGGTTGATTTTCTGTTTCCTGAACGAAAATCAAAGTTTCCGGGAGAGAAAACCACGCTAACCTCGCTTGAGACCGATGAACTCAGCCGCGTGAAAAAAGTCCATAAAAATTCCTCTCCTCGTCGACGGGACTCGAATTCAGGTCTTTTCCACTGGTGTGGGGGGGGGGGGAGGACGGCGATTCTTCGAACTGTGCTACCCACGAGGACGTTTCTGTTGCATTCGAGCCAACTTATACAGTGTTCGGCTACCCGCTGCCCACGAGATCTAATATTCTTCTATTCTCTGAGATTTACTCAACCCCTTCAGCGCCTTGTAGACTTCAATCTCTCCTTAGATGCTATCTAGTTGCCAAACTTTGCAGCCCACACCTTCTGAGACGTTCTTCATGTGTGCATCGATCTCCACTCATCACCAATCTGGCCGCTCTTCTCTGCATAGTCTCCAGGAGTTCTGTATTTTTTAGCTCATGTCTGAATACAATGTTCCAAATGCGGTCCAATTATCTTCATGTATTGTACAGGACCGGGGTCACCAACCTGCGATACGCGTACCACTAACACGCCACCCCATGCTGAAAAAATAATGAAAGGTATAAAATCGATTGCCTAATTTATAGAACCGATTTAAGCTAAATACGCTGAATTTAAATTCCACTTTTATAAATACCGCCTTTTAGCGTTAATTTAGTGCAGGTAAGTAGAACATTAGTGAGCTCCTCATGATATCGATTCTGTATGGACAAATATATTTATTCGTTTACTTAATCTTTTTTTTTTATAAAAGTACGTAAAACTGTTTAGATTTTTTTCAAGCGCTTAGCATAAAACTCCTGTACGTAGCAAAAACATTTGGTGGCGCATTTCGCGGATCAGTAGGAGGGCAGGAAGGGTATTGATTCCCGTAGCTTCTCGATTCGTCCTTTAAGTGGCACGAAACGCTTTTCCAACATACGTTGCAAGCTGCATAAAAAGGCTGGCCACCCTTAGCATAGAGAGACAATTTTGTCCTTTTCCCCACTAGCAAAGCTTCTGAAAATTATGGACAGGTCTATGCCATCTGAGCTGCCTGTTTACACTGCATGGAAACTTCCCCACCTCACTGAATTGTAATCCCTAAATCTTTTTCCCCTGAACCTAGTGATCGAAATGGAACGCTCATTAATAATCAAATATATACATGTTATTACTGATGTGTTACGAACCGGAACGGCGTTCCGGTGCTCTCCTGTCCATTTCGAGGCACTGCCTGAACCATTTTTAGGTCCTCTTCCCTTAGTTTCTACGTGACTACCGAATTTCTGTTCCCTATGTAGGATTCCACTCAGAGTAACAGCCATTTATAAAGACCCTTTGGCATTCATGTGAGACTTTCCCCAGATTAGATATGAGCACAGAATCGAGAATTGGTTTATTCTTCTGAAAGGCTACAATGTCCTTTGAATGATCAGTGTTACTCAAAGGCAAATTCTTCCAGTACTACAGCTAAACGACTAAAATTTAATCCATCCAAGTCTAAACCTCTTTGCTTTTGAATAACTGGTGAAAGAAGCTATTTCAAAAGTGGTGGAGCATTATTGTGAAGAAATTCCAAAAATCTGTTTTGGAAAGAAAGTAGTCGGCCTTGTGAAGAGTGTTTCGAATTACAGAAAGGTGACTGAGGACATGCACATAAGTAGATTCTGCCTCCTTCAGTTTCATAATAAATTGGTCTTTCAGCGGCATGAAAAACAGAGATAACGGACAACATATTCCGGGATTAGATAACCAACTTGGGTTTAGATAACCACTCTACATGGGATTAGATAACCAACTTCTTGAAATACTTCAAAAAGTTCATCATATGGTAAATGGCATTTGAACATGGAAAATTACACATCCACTATTCTGGCAAGGAGGCAAGAAACCGATCTTGGTGATGAATAACCAAACGATAATTCTTCTCGCGGTAGCACCATGGTTAAAATCCAGCCTTTCAGTTCCATGCCGTAAAGCCTGGTAGTCAATTTTTGTTACACGCCAAAGAAGGGCTGGCGACGGGAATTGAATACAGAGCATTTTCCGCCAAGATGTGAAAAGCTTTTCACATCTTGGCAGAGTTAGGAAGTTTCGAGCGGATGTGTAGGTTTTAGTCCCTGAACCACAGTTTTTTCATCCATCAACCGTTTTCATTCATGATTTTTCATCCAACTAGTGACTCCATCGTAGAATACACACATTTACATGGACTTTCCTAATAAAATATTACACTCAAGGGATAATGAAGTTCACTCAAAGAGTTATATTTATTTTCTTTCCACAAGAAGGCAGCTTGTGAAATAAGCGCAGTCAAGATCTTCAGCTCAGTAAGCTTAAATAATCGTCGATGTTTAGAAGCATGGAAAATTATTTTTATTAAGGAAATATGCTTAAAACAAGCAATAACAAATCATCCTATCAGAGTTCCATATATATATTTCACCACTATGTCACACTCATTGACAAAAAATGAAGCCGGAAATTAGCATAATATTTTTCTGTGGATTGATATTTCACCAATAATCTTTACGCAGTATCTAGTGGTAGATAGACCCAAATAAAGACTTAACCTAGCATAAAAGCAAAATTTAAAAGTTAAATAAAATTGAAAAGGGAGCCAGAGGGAGAGAAATATGTGGCAAACAAGTCTCTGACAGGCTATTATTGAACGCAGAAGCTATGGCCCTCAGGGGAGTGCAAATGATTCAGTGATAACAGGCTAGCTCCATTCACCAGAGACTCGGTCTAGAGCGGAAGTTGCAACTGTCATTTTTCTCCCTTCTCTACCAGCAATGGTTTTCCCAATTGGGAAACACTTGCAGGCCATACAGTGGTGATTACCATCTGATTAATTGAACCTGGGACCCTTGATTATGCCGATGTCATATCAAGTTTACCGGAGGAGCTTCTTGAGAGGGACCAGTGTTAATTCTTTAATATCTTAAGGATTTTTTTCTATTTTGATCTCTTCCACATCCACCTAGTGGGTAATTTCAAATTTGATCGACCTCATGCCAAGTTAATTATTTCTCTTAAGATGACAAATTAAAGGGAGACAGATTATCATGTCCTGCAAGAATATCTTCAAGATAGTAGTTGCTGAACACATTGCCTCGTATGATAACCTCTGAAAAGGAAGCTCTGATTTCACTTAATTATCCGATGAGGGCAACTTCTCCATTTCAGCACTGTTCCGGTAAGATTTCCTTTAACTTATGGGAAACATATTAAATGTAAAAGTATTATATTATATTTTACTGTTAAATAATATTTTATCAGTGTGCCATCTTTGTTCAAGAAAAAGATTAAACATGTTTGTTTCTATCTTCATAGATAAAAGGAACCAAGAAAATTGGTTTGTGCCCTCAAAGAGGCCGTGATCGTCAACGGCCTCTTTGATGAATCTAATAAGAAGGGACGGTCCATTCGTAAATTGTTAGAGTTCTATGTTCTGTTTGCCTGCTTTTTTATTAAGAATTCAAAGTTTAAAATTTTAAATTTACGAACCACAATATTGGTTTGATTTTCAAAATTGTCTCCACTAGTAAATTAAAAATAATTATCTTTACTAGGAAAACAAATTTTATTGTATATTCCCAGAGGATATATATGACATAAACATAACACAAATGGGAAACTACTGGATGTTATTAAGGCGGTCATTGGGACTAGGCACCTCTTAGTCACCCACCAAAATCTTCGGGCATCATACACAATTACTAGAGATGTGTCACAGGTGGTGTTAACGGCAACCCTATATGCAGCTGCGCTAGAACCTTTCTTGGAAATATTTCCAAACTTTGCTTCTTACGCAAATGATGTCAAATCCTTCATAACCTCAAAAGATGCTGAGCAACTTCCATACTTACAAGAAAGGGCAAATCATCAAATACAGATGCTTTAAAAGTACTTAACGTCAATGGGTCTTGAGATTAATCCGATCAAATCAGCCCAACTAATAGTGATTTAAAAAAGAAAAACAACATCGATATCCGAATAGGTGGCATCTTAGTCAAGAAGGTTTCCTCCCACACTAATCTTGGCCTCACTTGTGATGAAGGGTTCTCTTTTGGGTGGCACTTTGACATTATGAAGACCAAGACATATACAGCTATATGGACGATTAGTCAGGAGCTAATGGGTGTAAGTAACTTGAATTTAAAATGATAACGTCAGCAGATAGCAATAAAATAAACTTGTAAAATAATTTCATCATAAAATAAGAAGAATAGAACAGATATACTCGTACAAGAACACAAACAATTTCCGCTAATACTTTTCTTATTAAGGTGTTCCTCTGTACTGTTGGAACTGTCCAGGTTTTTCTCCTCATTTTGAATCTTCACAGTGGACCTACAAGTGTCAATTGGATCCTCAAAGATCATCGCAACCTTATGTTGGGACTTTATAGTGCCAAATACCTTCGTGGCATTGATTTGTGATATGAACATTACATTGAGAACAATTCGGCCCTCTGCGAGAGAATCTGAAATAACTTCTTGTAGAGACCAACTGCGTTACATGGGAACATGTTCTTAAGACGCACTAAACATCAACGTCGTTAGTGGTACAGCATTGTAAATAGATCGTGGGGTTGCTGGGAAAGCTGTCTGGGACAGCATAGTACAATAAATAAATAATAATTAAAAAATACTTTCCTTATTCCATGCCTTAATTAAAATACCATTTTAATCAAATTTTAGCGATACTTGGTTTCTGCTGCTTTGCGTGATCAGATGTTTGCTAAATTTTTCTCTACCATTCCCTACATTATATAGTCTTACATCCAGAATCGCGAGTTTTTGATGTGCATTCTCAATCCCTTCTCTTGTAGGCGAAATTTCTCAAGATTTTTTTTCCCTACGCTTTCAAAAGCCACTACTACTGAACTGTGTCAGACAAATGAGTAGATGGCATTTTCACTTTAAGTATACCCATAACCTGGATATAAGACATACAAAGAGCGCATTCCACCTAAATAGCTAGGATCACTATTTTTATGTATACCAAACAAGGTTAACGATTCAGCAATCCTTGATTATGTTCCATAGTCAAGGTTTCAAAGTTCTCTAGTGAAATCAGAACCGCAGATTTTTTGCTCGCTTCTGTTAAGGTCACTTCGGAAGAAATATTGTCTTCAGCCGTTGTTCACAGTTACCGCTAACCTAGATAACATCTAAAGATGCATTACTGGTTCATGGGAATGGATCATAATAATATATTATAGTCATAAACTTGGTCATGAACGTGCGTTATGCATGGGCGATTGCAGTCCCAATATCAATGAAACCCATCACATCAAATCACCAAGATTTTTTTCTCTTCTTTAATTTTCGAATGATCTTCGGACGAGCAATATTACCACGGAACAGACCAAGAATGTGTATTCCTAAAGCTAACTACAACCCACACGAAGTCGAGACTTGTTTGCAATTGAGAACAATAAAATTACTTTAATAACAACATGGACCAGAAACAATAACATATGGTATATCTGCGAATTCCAGTCTTGGTGTTAAGAAAAAAAAAACTGTGTTCTTGGGAAGATATTTTTCTAAGACAGTCGTAATGCACTGTTCGCAACTGCTACAAAATGCACCAATCTTAAATGAAGGAAGCCCCAACGGTTGCCTCGGTCTTGAAATTCAGAAACTTCAAAACTTAAGAAATTTTAGAGACATATGAAAGCATTAATGTATACCACTTAGTAATCTTTACGTTATAAAATATCAAAAGATTTGGTATTATTTGTATTTAATAAATAATTTTGTACCGATCAGATGTTGCAACATTAATTTTATTATAAAATGTGGACAGTTTATTAGATGCACTACTTTGCACAAAAAGTAAATTGAAGGTGCTGCATGTCAGAGAAAATTCGTAGACCAGTAGATATACTTGAATCGTCTTCAGTCTTTAGCCACAGTAAAATAAATAAGAGTTGCAACCTAACTGGACAATGGAGATCTTCTACTGGCCTAAGTCTTCGGCTAGAAAATGTCCAAAATCGTGCACTGAATATTGTTGCCATAGTATACGGTTGTGACAAAAACAATGGAATATAAGATCATTTGTTATGAAAATTTCATGGATTCATCATAATTGATCAGCACCATAAATCAAAGGATTGCGCGTGGAGCCTGTTTCGTTAGGTGGCATAGCGCTTGATATCTGTGGGACAACATGAACGGTGGAAGCCACTTAAACACCACTCAAGGGCAGATCTATAAATCTCTGAGTGATCTAAAACAACTGCTTACATGCCTAATTTCAAAAGATAATGTAATTAATTCAAGAGAATGTGGATCAAGAATTATAATGAATCTCTCAAATTAGGTCCTAGATAATAGTTTTGTATGTATAGGCGTAAATTCGGCTCTACACTGAGAATCAGGTGCATCCCATCATGATGACTATTAACCTCCTACTTCAATCACGAGAACACGATACTTAATCGTTCTGTAAGTGGGAGACTCGTACTGCGCAGAAGGGTGGGTCCATTAGCTTGACGGTTGCAGAGTCTCTGCATCACAACATAATACAACATTCATGGGATGAGAGAGAGAGAGAGAGAGAGAGAGAGAGAGAGAGAGAGAGAGAGAGAGAGAGGGCTATCAAGAAACTGAATCTAAGGGAGACACCGTCCATTCTGCATGACCGGATACGGGAGAAACCTTTGAATGAAGGAATGTCAGGTGGAAGCGGCGGGGGCTAACGAATTAGTAGCGCAGAGGTCTCCATTAAATCTGCTTCTGTTTGAATGCAATTATATAGTAGAGAAACGCTTCTGAAGGTGACTAGAAGATCTACACAACACTAGAATGGTGAACCTGATAAATTGTCCACTAAGAGCAAACCTGGCCGATTGCATACTTCTGGAAATATCCAGAATATGCATAGCAGGAGTCAGATTTTTAAATGTATAGCGTATTCGTCTTCTTAGGTATTGTCTTATGATTTAAAGACATTACAATCATTTACAATTGAATTACAATCATTTTTGAAAATATGAAAAACATCACTTGAAAATGGATTCCTGATTCAATACTTTCCCTTACTTATACTGAATAAAAAAAAAACAATAATTTATCAGAACATTAGCTGCTATCAAGATCGGTGTGGGTTGAGTTGCGATTGGAGTTTCAGCTGCTAGTGATAAATAATAATTTATCATTCGTGGACAGCCACAACCTGGGGCTTTTCGCGCATTCCTATAGGAATTTCATAGAAAGCATATTATATAGTGCGGCCGCTGTATCAAGTAGAGTGATTGGGGTGCTTTGTGTTACGTATTCTAGTGTCTGATATAAATTGTGATTTGTAGCTTGACTCTTTCTTTTATGTGCGGTGCCCAATTGGACTACTTGATAGGACTTCCCCTTCCAAGCAGTTAGGGGTGTGCGGGCAGGCATATGCTGGAGAGCTAAGTGAAATAACAGAATAAATTGTTGCAGTAAGGACATTTCAGAAATCTCGAGATGGGAGCATTTCCATCTACTTAACAAGGAATTGTATAATCCTTGGAAAATTTACAGTGTGTCCGAGCAATAGGATTTCGTTTTTTCTTGAGTTGGATAGTTGCTGAGCTGTAATTATTGTATTATTAAATTTAATAATAAAAGTAAGGTGTTGTGTGGGCACTGTGCTGGGAATGCCATATTTTTTAAGGAATGTCCTCTCAAGCTGGAAAGGCTGGTTGCATTAATTGTAAAAGGAAAGACAGGAGAGCTGAGTGTTCTGTTAGAAGTCGGGAATGTTTAGAATACAGGATATATATATATATATATATAGAATTAAGTAAAAATCTACTTAATAATGGAAAAATCGCACCGACATATGGTAAGCGATCCTATCAAACAGCCTTGCAATTGGCTGAGAGGCTAGAGAATGAAGTATATGACGCCATTTAGCAGCAGGAACCGTAATCAGTGGGTGGTTTTGTCAAAGGTTATCTTTTAAAATATAGAACGGTGCAGTATGGCCAAGAATTTCAGGCTGCTGTGATATTTTGTAATGGAGAGCTAGTGGTAACATAGATAAACACATTAAGTTTTTCTCAAGGAATCTGTGTTGAAGTAATTGGTGGATTTGGCAAGATCCTTTTAATAAAATATCTATTTTTAGTTCAGAAAGCAGTCACATATCTATCTAGAGCACATTGATAGTGTGAACTGCTGCAAAATGAGTTTTACAACATCAGCATGAATAATGCGAAGTTGGTGCTGTCGGGGAGTGTGATTACAGATAATCGAGGAGCAATGTTTGAAGATTGTTTTAATGCTAACCGCTTGGAAATAGTAAATACCATGGATCCAATGAGCACATTCTCGACACTGGATTCTCCTCGACACAAGGCGAATCAAAAATCAAAAACTGGTGTAACTGTAGCTAGTAACTGAGTTAACACTAATATTCAAAACTCGCTGGTTGTGGACGATGGGTCCATCAGTGGCGCCATAGAGCGAACATGCTTGAGGTACAGAATACTGAACGATATGTGCGTAATGGTGATGTTGATAGATTTGTGGTGTCCTCGGCGAACTGGTAAACTTTTATTCAAAAAGTAAGTGAACATGAAACAGGAAAATGTGTTAAAATGGAACAGCAGCCTGCCTTCTAACAGGACACAGATGTTAAGTGAAATTTTACACGAAGCTTTGTGCAGCTCAATGAGAAGAGGCAAAGTGAGGAAGCAATCGACCATTTTTCTAAGGTCATTTAATTCTCTGTTCCGTTGTGGAATAGAGAATTAAATGACATAAAATAAATGTAATTAAATGACTTAGAAAAAGGATAAATAAGTTCAGAAGGAGATTCCAGAGGGCAAAGCATGACAGTGTTACAGAGCACTATTATGTTCGTAAGAGTAGTTATTAAGAAGTCGTGGCAGGACTTCATAAATTTGTAGGCAATAAAACCCAGGGGTTTGCTATACAAAATTTTGTTTGAGAAGTTAAAGGTGAACAAAGTGCAGCACACTATCAAGCTCGCTGGCTCGCAGACATCTCTTGGATAAGAGGAAACAGTTTTAGATATTTTATACGAATTATTTCAAGATGACGACGAGTCCAGTGGTAATGAAGGGCAAAAGATCACCAGGAATGAATATAGATTGTGTTAGAATAGTGCTGTGGAGACTTGGTTTACTCTCAAAGAATTGAGGAGACATTTAAGACATCTAAGAATAAGAAGGCTCCAGGTTCAGATAATGCTGTCATTGAGGCTGTCAAGTAATTTTTTGAGGTCTGGCCAGATATATTGCTATAACTATATAAGAACTGTTTGGAAGAGAGCGTTTTTTCAAAAAAATCGAAAACAGTTGTAGCAAAAATCTTACTTAAGAAGCAAGATAAGGACCCACAAGAAGTAAGATCATATAGGTCTGTGGTTAGCAGCCAGTATGGTTTTAAGAAGGGCAGATCAACTGAAGATGCTGTGTTTGATGTTTTAATAAAGATACATGTACATCATTCCATGGTAAAGTATGTTGCCGGGATATTGCTTGTCGGACAACTTCAATGACGCTTTGCAAGTAATCTTCGGTGGAGAATCTGTAGTTATATTGATTATGAATTAATGTTTACAATATGCCACTAATAGGAACCAGTCAATGGAATTGGCAGGAGTGAGAACAT
This sequence comes from Mastigoproctus giganteus, assembly GCF_048544385.1. Taxonomy (NCBI): domain Eukaryota; kingdom Metazoa; phylum Arthropoda; class Arachnida; order Uropygi; family Thelyphonidae; genus Mastigoproctus; species Mastigoproctus giganteus. Next base: position 146,330,134 of record NC_143581.1, on the reverse strand, counting down.
GTCCTTGTCTTGAAAACATCTGTGATAAAAAAAAAAGATGTAAAAGAGTAGAAACAATTTGATGAGGAATTCAAGAGGATTTGGCAGCATCGTTGGGATGAGTCTGACAAGGGGAAATTCCTTAATGAGACGATCCCTCAAGTGGACACCACAAGTAAAGCTACGAGATGACCTAAATTAAGATTATATGAGACGATGGTTGTCACATGCCATGGGCTGAAGGTTCGACTTCGGTAATTTGGACTTGTGCAGGATCAGAATTGTGCTTGAGGAACTATCTATGATAGTGAACATGTTCTCGTACACTGCGTAAATTATAAAGAATGTAGAGCTGAGCTGGTTCAGAAGGTTGGAGATCTGGCTCTTGTTGAACTACTGAGACTTTTAAAGAGTTTGGAGAATTTTAGGACATTTTTACAGTTTGTTTACAAAGCTTTTAGAATCCATTTACCAGAGGTTTTATTTATAAAATGTACATAGGGTATTTTGCTGAATTTATATTGTATATATTGTACACGATGTCTTTTATATAGTGTTATTATAAGGAATGGACAATATACGAGTTTATAACAGTTTGTTGTTAAAAGATTCAGTTAGTAGAAACTCGTCTCCCCGTTGGTACCCTGCCACTAGGTCTGACCGGTTCAGGTGGTGGCAGGAGTTAAGTGCTTGATCTATATTTTTAATTTTCGATTTTAGCGCTGTTGAGTCTGCACAGGGAATACTTTTTAGCTATGTTATATATATGCTGATGATTTTACTGCGCTTTCAATTAAAAAAAAATCAAATTGTTGATATTTTAAGCAATTTTAATAATTTTTTAAATACAAAGTTTGAAAAATATCGACGCTCTTGGGTATACCGAAACCTAGACATGAAAATCATCCATATGGTTGGTAGTCCATCCCGTTTCCAGCAAAACTTTGGGGATCTGCAGTGGTGTAAAGGTGATGTAACCCAGTTGTTCGAACCAGTTGTCAAAAATTAAATAACTGATTTAGTATTGTTTTATAATACATTAAAATTTTACCAGAAATTAAATATTGTGAAATAATCCAACTTTCAAAGTGCAGTTCAGAAAAAAAACTAAATAAAATATGTACGTCTCTTAAACTCCAAAAAGTAAAACCCATCTCAAACTCCAATTACGACATCTAATTCTAATTCGTTGTTGTAAAATGAAATCTAATTCTAATGTTTTTATTTTTCACATTTTAAGTCTTCCAGCACATTATTATATTACTTCTATGAATCCATAACCCAGTCCTTCCTAGAGAGCATCTAATGTACTCCACATAATGGCCAGCTGGAAATCAAACGTTAACTGTCACATCGGACAACAGCACTTAGCAGATGCTCCAATCATATAACCCTTTTACAATAAATCTTTGATAAACTGCGGTTTGACGGTATCTCGCGCTCCCCTCCCTCTCTGGGAAACCAAGATGACAACAAAAAGCACTTCTCCTGATAGTTTCCAAACAAAACACTGTTGCTGTGCCACAATTCCGCTCCTATTTTCTGAATTAAGATTATCGTCCGCGTTTATAGACGGCTTACATTTCCTGATAAGAAAGAGAAATGTCTTAGATGAAAGGCTTTTCATCTAAGACATTGCGGCTAAGATAAAGTGACTCTGCCTATGTAGAATCACCGGGTCTGACACCGCCGTATGGAGAGCAATCATAAAGCTGCCCGAGTTTGAAATATTTGATACAAATGCGTGATAAAAGTAATGGAATACCAAAAAGGAGGAGAAAGGGGCCATAAATTGGGATTAGACCAGTTCATTTAAAATCACGTGAACTAAAGATTTTAAAATCGGAATCGTAAGAGAAGAATGCGATTCTGACGGAGCATTTTGTATGATTTTATAAGCGAGATGCTTCTTTTTAGAAAGGAACCATAAGAGTGGGGGAGTGGCTCAACAAGTGACAGCGGCGTGGTACAGAAGGAAGCGAAACGGCGAGGATATCACTGCTGAGGTGTCACTCGTTTATCTTCCCTTCTAACGAACACGGCAGGTGATGTGGAAGTCTCTAACAGCTTTCATTCTTCCACGTATTTGTTACAAATCCCAGCCTGCGCAACTTCCACGTTATAAATGGACTCGTGCCGTCCCAGAGAGCGGGTTTAATTTTAGATCGAACGCCGGGTAAAGTCCTTTCGCAGTAAAAAGCATACCTGCTGAATATTTATGTTGAACATGCCTTTTTATCGCATCGCTGTCAAGTACTAAGCCATTGTGGGGGAGGCTACCAATTGTGCGAGCATCCATCCCCACTCCTGCTCTGCCGGTTTTACTTCTTTCACCAGATGTTTCTCTCTGGAGGTCGATATTACGTTAGCATGAGCACCGCGTGCCAACTGACCATTACTCTTGCTCGACCAGCGGATAGCGAGAAACGGGGAAAAACGTGCGGAAGTTATTTATAGAGCCACCCAGCTATCGACTGCCTCTACGGGAAGAATCTACCGAAGTATTTTGTTTATCGAAAGGGGCAGCACATGCTACGTAAATGCGGTGGCGATATATCTCCCGACGAAGGATCGTAGAAGAAGAAGAAAAAAATCAAATTTTCAATAAGTCTCTACTCAACCCTTATCTTCGTGACTTACGGCTGAGCGAAACGAGGGATAGCACTCGTAAGTATGTAATCGACAGCTTGGGTTCGCTGTTCTCCTTCAATACCGCTCTTTTATCTTCCCCAAACCTCTCAGATACGTGAAGTGCTACTTTTCAGTTTTAGACGGAACCCCTCCCCTTCCCCCAAGGTTTAAGTGTACACCCATGCTCTAAGTGCGTGGCTGCTGCAGATGGATTATCGAATTTCTCAGCAAACACACAACAGTAGCGTCTGGCATCACTACCAGTCAGTGGATTCACCGCAATCAGTAATATGTCCGGTGCAAAGTAGATGGCTGATGTGAAAGCACCAATCTGTTTGAGTACAAAACTGTGAAGAGTTCAGTCATCATTATTTCCTCTCTGTCTTGCGAGAGGCAGGTCACGGTTGGAAGTTCCATGGGGGGGGCATAATTCCACAAAAATATAATGTCCTTGGGAGCGTTATAGATAACTGGACTACAGAGAGAAGGAAGTGGCTACTGATGCCTTCCACCGGCCAGTGGGTCCAGTTTAAGGACGGCAAAACCCAACGTTCGGGGTTTATAACCTGGTCTTTTTTTTGGCCACTAGGGGAACGATTGCAACTGGCAAAGACAACCAATAAACGAACCAACTTCAGTCTCTTAGTGAATTTATAAAAATAAATATACCCTATCTGCATATGTTTGTAAGTGCTGGAACTAAAGGAACCTGAAACTTTATAAATAAATATTCATTTATTGCAAATACAGCAAGCCCAAGGGGCAGATAATAATAAGAAGGAAATGACATTAAATAATGGAATATATGTGCATAGCAGATTTCATATAGACATTAACAATGACTAGGAATTATAGTTATGTATTAAAAAAGAATTTGCAGAACAGGACATTTCGTTTTCAGTTGCAGTTACTGGGTTGGATTATTTTTCTTCATTTTATCGGAAATCTGACTCCTGTAGGCTTCAGAGCTGATTAACCTGTTGCAATCAATGTTGTGATGATTTATGAGGTGAAGGGATGCATTGGGGAACATTCTGTTCATTTGTTTGAGCCTGGAGAGGTTGGATTTAAATTGTTGGTTTCTTGAATTTTCCCTGTTGGGGGCAGATATTATATTGGCTAAGTCTGGTGAATCGCTTGCAGAAGTGATTAACTTTTCAAGAAGCACGACTCCAGACTCATAGATCATCTGTTGCAGAGGCTTTGTTTTTATGTTTTCATAAAGCTTTTGCCTGGATATTGTATGGGGAAAACGAAGCTTACTATTGAGCCATCTAAGAACCCAATATTCTAGGGCAAGGAATTTCTTGACGGTTACTTCAGGAGCACCAGACCAGATTTCGGAAGCATAGGACATAATGGGAAAGATGCATCTTTGAACATGCTTAAGACTGTTTTTCTGTCTTGAATCGCTGCTGTTTCTTGTTTGATTAACCATTTTGCTTTTTGAATTTTTTGAGCAACATATAAATAGTGGGCATTAAAGGAGAGATTTTTATCAAAAACAACTCCAAGGTCTTTGTGAGCGTAAACATTTGGGATTGGGACATCTGCAATTTTTATTTCTATGTGGTTGGGTTGTTTCTGAAGGGAATAAGTAATTTGAGCAGATTTGCTTGCATTTATATTCAGATTGAGATCTTTCAGGTACTCGATGATTTCACAAATCTGTGAATTCGCATCATTGATAACTTTGCGAATATCATCACTGGCTTTGGAGATTATAAATAACTTTAAATCATCGGCATATGCCAGTAGATTTGGATTTTCTTGTAGAAGTATTTGAAGAGATGCTAAAAATATAGTACTGGAGAGAATAGCTCCTTGGGGAATGCCTGTTGAGGTTGTGACGAGAATATTGTCAGTACTAGTGGGGAAGAGGAGAACTCTGCGATTTAGGCTGTATTGAAGATAGGAAATAATCATTGTGTCAACGAGAAAATGATTTTTTTAGTATTTGAAAAGCTTTTTTGAGATCTATGTTGTCGAAAGCACCTTTCATGTCAAAATAAAATACATCGCATTGTGCCTTATCTTGAAACGCAGTTTGGATGCGTACAATGGTGTCAGCTAGGCTTGTTGTTGTTGTGGAGCGCCCTCTGGGACCAAAATGCATGTTGAAGATATGGGAGCATGATTTTTCAATAATTTTAGTAATTATTGACGAAACAGCAATTTGTCGATGGCCGGGATGGTTATTTCTCCAAGCTTTTTTAGGAATCAGCGTAATCCTGAAAGTTTTCCATTGTCTTGGAAGGAATGGCTGGGAAATGCACCTGGAAATGATATGCACTAACGAATCAATGATATATATATACGCTGGACAATCTAATAATAAAACCAGTTTCATTTGATTCAGCCATTTTATAAGAAGAAAGGTGGCGTCCTGTATAGGAATATTTTTAAGAGAATCCCATGGGTAGTATTTTAAGAGCTGCAAAAACTTTTCTTTCTGAAGGAATTTAATTGATGATATTCTTTTAGTGATTTCCAGAGGGGGGGGGGGCCAGGATTCCCGCAGCAAATTGTTACTTGCAGTTCTATACATTTGTGGTCAGATTTAAATGTAATGTACCTGCTAAGTTTTTCTTGCAGTGGAAAATTAGAGTATACAAGATCAAGCGCCTGATTACCTCTTGGGAAGTCGATTTTTTTTAGTTCCTAGGACGAAAAATGAAAAATTAAAGTCACCCATTATGATGACGTTAGTTTGAGGCTTAAGAACAGTAGTGATCGAGGTTTTTACTTCATGAATGATGTCATCAGTAGGTCTAGGCGGAATATAAATATTATAAAATTGAAGCACAGAATCATTAACTTGGATTAGTAGGGAAATTCCTTCAAAATTGAAGGTATTAGAGTTGTATGTGTTCAAAACTTTAATATTGGATTTTAAATTATTGCTGTCCCACCACCTCTACGATTAAATCTTGATGTCATGTAGCTGAGATTCTTCGACAGTAGGAAAACATCCTGTAGAGATTCCAGCATACACGTTTCAACTAAACATATGATGTCATGAGATTCTTCAATCATTAATGAAATAAGCGCAGACATTTTTATTTTTTATGCTTCTTACATTTTGAAGAAAAATGCTGAGATGGACATATGTGTTGGATGGATGTTTGCAAAGAGATGTATTAGGTGGCAGGTTAAATGATGGATCAGGATGAGAATCAGGAATATTATTCTCTAGTTATGCAGAGAGTTCAGCTTTGTATATTATAAGAAAGGGGTTTCCTATTTTTCTATAATATTTCTAAAATTTCTAATTTTTATTTCTTAGGTGAGAGGGCGCTATTATCGATGAAAGACACCATGAAGTAAACGTATATATTTTATTATGGATATTTGTAATTTGTAATTAAGCTGGATCTCCTTTACTTCGGCATCCACCGGTCCCGTGGTTAGTCATGGAACTTGAAAACAGCTGATATAGGGGCAGGGGGTGGACTGTGTCGAGTTAGAGATGATAATTGTGCTAGATGCTGGTTTACCTCATATAGTCCGTGGTTCCTCCTGCAGCTCAGAAATTCTGTATTCAGCACAGACCAAGTCCCAAAGGAGTTCAAGGATATCTCGATGTATTCATGATTACCACTTTAAGCAGAAGAAAGATTTAAACCAATTTTTTTGCAAAATTTGCTATAATAATTAATGTTGATTTTAAAAATGAAATAGGGCACCATTATCAATTGAGGATCGCTAGCTAAGAGCCACAAGAACGAAGTTGCCTGGGGGGGGGGTCTCGTAATCATTTTTGTTTGCAGTTAACTTTTTAATACATTTAAATTCAAACTTTCATAACTTTTTCCTTGATGAACAGCAAACAGTTTCCAAGGCTATATCACACAACTAAAATAGGGCAATTACTATACGCCTACACTCAAATTATTACTGGTAATTTTGATTACCACAATTACCGGGTACTTTTGCTAATGTGGTTATAATCATAACAGCAACGGCATGCGCAGTAAATAAACTTTAATGTGGTTAAAGAGATCAAGCCACTGCAATAACTGGACAGCTTTTGTATTCAGACAAATTGTAATCCCAGTCTCAATTAAAAACAACAAACATCTCCGAAGGACGACAGTGACTTCTGTCAGTTACGGTAAAAGCGCTAACAGCCAGTTTCACAGTTCTAAATCCTTTCTTTTCCTTTTCGAAGTACAGTACCCGCAAGCACGAACAGGCAGCCTTCCCTTAAAGCGGTACTGTGTTCCTCAAAACACAACCATATGAGAAACTTTGTTAAAAGAATCGCTTTATGTCCTCATAAGAATTCGTGTAGGTGTCTGTAATGATGGTAACCCATTCCTGTGAGTGTGTGCTCCTGAGATTTCTCAAATTCTTCTGCCGTTATTTTCATTTTTTCATGCGTCTTTTCAAGTAATCACACAGTTTATGGACTGGATTCGAATGCTGAGATTGTGAGGACCAAGGGAGGTGATATGATGAACCAAAAGTCACGACGACTTAAAAAAGACAATAAAAAGCAGTTTATTTTTATTAAAACCCCAAGCACGAGAAGTATTAGAACCTATAGTATTTAGTACCGTGCACGGGTTGAGGGTAAGAAGATGAAAGAAAATACTTGTTGACATTAAATTTGAATTTCTGTAGACTGTAATTTTCAGGAAATACGTATGAAGGAAGATTGTTCCAGAAAACGGAAATTGAAGGAATAAATGAGGAAGAAGAAAAGTTAGTTCGTTCTGTGAGTTTGAAGTTGGACAGCAAAAGGATGCCGACTGGTTGAGACACGTGTTCGGAGTGGTTCTGAAGTGACAGCTGGAATTATAGAAGCCATTTCAGAAGAACGGTGTCCATAAAAGTATCTATAGAAAAGAGGCAGCAAAAACAAAGTCCAAGAGACAGAGGGTGACAAACTTTGTTAGAGATGAGTCATTATTTAACCTATCTGCTCTTCTTTTTTTTTTTTTTTTTTTGGTAGTTGTTGGCGCATCGGCTTCTGTGGTCATAATGCACCTCCCAAGGTTTTTGCAGTACTTTGATCCAAGCCCGAGGCGGGATTCGAACCCGCGACCTTTGGGTTGCCAGGCAGGCACTTTACCCAGCCGGCTAGCCCGGTCGGCCCTCTTCTTTGAATGGTCTACAAGTCCCAGAGAGAAATTTTGGGGACACCGCCCCAGACGTTGGAACAATATTTCATGGTAGGAAGAATTTGCGATTTGTACAGAGTGGACAGCTGTTTGGAAGTAAACCCAGTTTTTTAGATGCAGTGGAAGAAATATTTGCGATGTGCTTATTCCAACAGAAATTAGAAGTCAAGGTAATCCCTAATAGAGATATGTGATCTTGTCTAGATATCAAAGTGTCATCGAAGGTAAGCATACAACCCTTTTTTGCGAGATATAAGGCAGGACTAAGTTTTAGAAGGATTGAAATCAACTAAGTTATCTTTTCCCACTGGAGAATTACCTGGAGATTGGCATTTAAGGAATTGATAGCGGATATTCGTGAAGTTGAAGCCATTTGAGCAGGACTAGGTCTCTCAAACTGGAAGGTAGAATATAGCGTGCTATCATCAGCAAAACTATGGATAGGACTTTCGGTCAATGGAAGGTTCGTTGATATACAAGAGGAAAAGAGTGGGAGAAAGAACTGAACGCTGAACACCTGCATTAGTAACAGTGAATTAACAGTACACTCGGTTTTGAACAGTAGCTATTAAAACCTTTGAGAATTGAGCTATTAAAATTTATGAGAATTGATAAGTTGCAACCGGCTGTTGCAACTTATCAGTTCTCATAACTACAGCAAAGTAAACTTTAAATCATATTATGATCTCGATAAGTTGTGATAACTAAATGAAATCATAGTTTGATTGATCAGCGCAGTAAGGATTTTAGGGATTTTCGTTAAAGATTGGCTACACTATCAACAAGATATTATTTAGGTGCATGATAGTTAACTATTAAATATGGAATTAAAAATGCAATTCTGTCTATTTTATTTAAAACGACCGCAGCTTAAGTACATGGTTTGTAGTTACCTCAGTATAGTTTTAATTAAACTCTCATGCGCGTTCACAGCTCTCATAGTCTAAAACTTATCTGTTGTTGTAGAAGGGTTTTAGGAGCTGTTGTTGTTGTACAAGGGTTTTAGGAGCTGTTGTTGTTGTTGTTATTGGATTTTAGGCGCATTGGCGACTAAGGTCATGTTTCCCCGTGTGTATTGTCTGTAAATTGCATGTGTTCTGAGGTCACTTTTCTGTTTGCTGGATGAAAAATCGACTTTCTTGGAGAAAAAACCCTGCTACGCTCTCCCCAGACCGATTAACTTAACCACCTTGTGAAAAAGACCCATAAAAATTCTTCACATCATCGATGAGACTCGAACTCAGGTTTTTTCCACACGGTGCAGGGAGCACGGCGATTCTACCAACTGTGCTACCCTTATTATCTGTAGTCGAAAACAAAAACTTTCTCCAGAAGATCCCGGGAGTATTAGTTGTCATGAAAATTAAATATTAAAAATGTTTTAGATTCATCCGGGTCTGCGTTATTTAGTTGGCAATGAAATGGTGCCTGATAAACTGCAATCTCCGACACTTAGAGGGCTGATCATTTAGATTGCTTTAGAATTTTGCGTGACTAATTAACGCAATGAGATATCGGTATGTAGCAATCAGTAAATTGAATGAGGTCAGTGGTAGATACTCGCAATTGGCCGGATAAATAACCCCTTGTTTTTAAATAGGATCTCCTTGGACTAGAGAAGCGCTAACATCTTCCTACTCCACAAAGCCGGTGCTAAAGAGGAGTTTGTCAACTATAAAACAGTCGGTTTGATTTAAGTGGTGGTAAAGATTATGAGTCTGTGGTTAAGGATACCATTTATGACCATCTCGATAGGAATGGTACCTTGAATAGACCCTATCATGGATCCGTTAAGGGAGGATCATGTCTGACCAGTCTGGTAAATTACTAGACCGGTGTGCAAAACTTAAGGACCAACACTATTTCTAAAGGTTACAGCCACAAAATCTTTACTTAAGGTACTCTTTACTGATGAGAATAGATTCAGTCTCAGCAGCGATTCTGGACGTCAGCTAATCTGGCGAGAGGTTGGCACACAGTATCACCCTGCAAACATCACTGAAAGGGATCGATATATGGCGGTCGAGGTGTTCTCGTCTGGGGAGGCATTATCTTGGATGGATGTACACAACTCCAGATACTCGAAGGCGGTACTGTAACTGGTGCGCGCTACTGTACTGAGGTAATCCTTCCCCATGTGCATCTGTTCCGAGGTGCCATTGGTAATTGGCCCAGAGTTCGTGTTTATCGATGATAACGCCACACCCCATCGCACTGCAGCTGCTGATATGCTTTTGGGAAGTGAGGACATTGTTCGTATGGATTGCCCTGCTCGTTCCACCAATCTAAATCCCATCGAACACATATGGGACGCTCTGGGGAGACTCCTGGCGGCACGTCCACACCCACCAGAAAATGTTGCCATTTTTGATTATATAAAGTCCCTCTGTGCCGTTTTGTTTCCGTTGTTGTGTCGGTGTTGTTTACTTCATAATTTCTGTACCTCACGAGGTTCCTTTGGTATGCTTCTCCCATATCCAGGCCATTCCTATGAGAAGCTACAAGTGAAAACCTAACTGGTCCTTAAATTTTGCACACCAGTGTATGATGTAGCCATAAACAGTTGGATTCAGGTAACAAATTTTACATTATATATCTAAGTTTTAGTAAGCTTTTGTTACTATCTCTCATGAACGGCTGCTATATAAACTAAATTAAGTTGGAATTACTAGTAAGATCCTAGGCTGACCAGAGTCGTCAGATCCGATTGAGATTTCTAAAGCGCTGAAGGGTTTTATAAATGAGGAAGGCTTGATCTCCTTCGTTGATATCTCAACCAGAGGATGCAATTACAAAATCTCAGGGAATAACAGAAGACTATATGACTCTTGAAGTTCATATATGGGTAGCGGGTTATCGAACACTGGAATAAATTTCCTTCCAAAGTGGTAGAGGTAGTGAGCCTGGAAAATTTAAATGCGAAATTGGATGAGTACTTTGGGCGAATGGGAATACTATGAATATTCTGTTTTATTTTATACTTTTAGTGGTTTTTTGTTTTTGACCGACACTTAATGATTGCATTTTTTAGCAACACCACTAAATTCTTTCCTTCTTTTATTTATTTATTATTATCATTTTTGTTTTATTTTAGCAGCACCATTACCTTCTTTCTATTTTTTATCTTCTTTTTATTATACATATTTTATTTTTTTCTACTTCATTTATTATTTCATTTTTATTCATTTCTTTTCCATGGGTGGTTTTGTTTTGTTTTTTTTCCTCTGGAATGGGCCCCAAGAGGATCCTGGCTTACCTTCTGGCAACACCAGGTGGGTCAGAGTTTTTTTTTTGAGACAGTAAGCGCTTTAAATGGACTGCTCCACCTTACCGTGGTGTGGACGAGTACCCAGAATCATCTCTCCAGGCGACTGATGATTCTGCGTAGCCAAGATGCCAGAACAGAACACACACACAAACCTACACCAATCACATTTCTGCCCCTTTTATAGTGGTACTATTCTTCACAGAGAAACGAGGCGGAGTTGAACTGACGTTCTAGGAGCCGCCCTTTATATATACACATGTCCACATGACACCTAAAGATTCCTCTTCCTTGCACCATTTGACTTTTCCAATATTAACTAAAGCTTACTTGTATATATTTTTAAATATGCATAATTAGTGGCAATGAACTGTTCTTGCGGCCCATGAGAAACCACACAGCCTGCAACCGTCGGTTTTATTAGTTCTGGTCCATAGCCAAAACATTTTAACTCCGTTGTATGAAACCTTTTACAAGGTCAGTACATTATGAAATATGATGCTGCTGTGTATGAATAAGAACTTCATTAAATTCTGGGATTGTTCAGTAGTGAATCTGGCACCAAGGCACGGAGGGACTTTAGGTCACGCCATAATAAGCAATAACTGATTGCATTAGACAAGAAAAAAAGGTTTAAAATTACCTTAACATTTGAGTTTATTTTAGCGAATTCCACCAGTGAATGAATAAATAGTGGTGAGTTTCAATATACGAAGCATGATTATTTGTACCTGTTCGAGCGTATTATGAAATTCGTCGTGGTAGGTCTAAATAAACTTTATCCATCTCATTAAAGCACGATTTATAAACCAAATGCATTTATTCTCTGTTTAATTTATCATTTTATTTTTATTAAATCGCAATCAAAGCTGTAGTTTCACTCCCTAACACAAGCGTGCAAAATAACACTGTAAATACGTTTGTGTGTTTTTAGAAAACGATTATCTTTTTGCATGAAGTTGTAGTCGGGTTTTAGGAGCATCAAGGACTTAGACCATATTGGGCCGTATATAATGTCTGTAAATTGCGTGCCTTCTGTAGACAATTTGCCTGCTTGCTGGGAAAAAACAACCCAATTTCCGGGAGTAAAAACCATGCTACCATCGCCTGAGACTAATGAACTCAGCAAAGTTGTGAAAAAGGCCCATAAAAATTCCTCAAATCACTGACAAAATTGGAGGAAGATGGTGATATTACATCAACTGTGCCACCAGCGAGGGCTGTGCATGGAAGGTTTGTCTCAGATTAAACAGTATGCAAGAAGTCGGATACAACGATCGTATAGAAACTATCTCTCTGAAGAAACCAAATGGCTGTTTATAATTTGTGCCCAAGGAAACTAAGGCCATGAGACGACGGAATGCGGTTACTGTGGCTTTTATGCGTGCCATTGTAAACCGCCTATTTCTGGAATCAAAAATCCCAGAAAAAACATGTAATCCTCGCTCGACCCCACTAAATCCGCAACGTCAGGAGAGAAAAACACCATAAAACTTCCTCCGACGGGTAGAACTTTTATGGATTTTATGTACAAGCGGTTTAAGTATTTGAGTAATACCTCCCATCGGGAAGTACTTCTCATCTTCGGTGGCTACTAGAAAGCGCTAAAAGACGAAAACCCTCTCCATATCCGTGTAACACGGTAGCAATTTCATCCACTGGTTTTACTCGCGAGGGCTACATTTAAAGGCAATTTTGGAAACTTCCTGTATCTTTCAAATAAATTTATCACCACCTTTTTAGCACTTTTTTTTTTTCAACCATTATAAAAGTTCCAAGACTAGAAACTTTTTAGTTCTAATTCGCATGGTAAGATTCGATTTTATGAATTTAATGCAACTTTTCTTCATATAAGGACAATTTCTGGAAGGTTTTGCTAGACGATTAGGCAAGCAGTAGAAGACTTGGATAGTCTACCGAAAACAAATCTCAAGTGAGCCATTTACGTGCAAGAATTAAGAGCATTAATCTTTCTCTGTAGCCTCTTTCTAATGATGGATACTGGTGAAAGTTTTCCGCCCTAACTATCGGTTCTCTTTGCATATTTACTCAATAAGCGAAATAATCGGAAATACTTCGCTGATATTTATGCAATATCGAAGTTTACATTGATAGCAAAAGTTTTAAACCTCGATAAGCGAATAAATACAAGGCCAGTTGCTATAGTTATCAACTATTCTTGTATTGATTATACCACAATACAAGGCTAATGGTTGCTCTACGGAAAAACCGTGCCATTTTGGTTAGAAGAAACAAGGAACATGAGCGACATGAAGTACAATTACCTGCTTCTAGCTGCCAAAGTGGATGGATCATTGGAATTGATTTTTTTCATGAAGATAGTCAACGAGCCCTATCACAGCAAACTGTACAGACCCGACCACACTCGTATTCCGGCAGTCTACTGGTTGATTCCAGATAATTCCATTAGAAATGAACAACCTGATGACGTGTCTTTCAAGCTCGGCCCTTCCTTTCCAAAGAAATATTAAAGAATGAATTGTAATTGACAAAATACAAAATTTGTCGTGTTTCAAAATTATCCTTAAATCTGATCTAAATACTTTATCACGGACCATCTTTGCTACAAACCAAATGAGTATGATTAATAGGATGACAATTTACACAGAAAAGTGGAGTGGAGAAGTAGATATGAATGCATTATAATGTGGGAATTTTAATTCTGCGGGGCATTCTCGCAGCAGCAGTATATTTCTTGTTCGATTAGATAACTGCTTTTTACATCAATGTTGGAGATGACAGAAGGAAAAAGGGAGGTCTTGATCTCATTTTTACCAAGGATTCGACTGGAAATCATTAGTATGTAGTGATCATAATGTATTAATGTGTGATATATCCAGGAAGGGGTAAAGGAATGTCTGGTCTCCTCTAAATGACGCGATCAAAACGAAAGATACAAAATACACGAGGCATATACGAGGGATATTAGAAAAGTTTGTGGCCTGAGTATGAGAGGTTTATTTGAGGAGTTCAGCAGCATGTTGCTTTTCAACAGTCTTCTTTGGAGTAGTAAACTTTTGTCAATGATACTGCAATGTGTTGATTCCAGCTGCGAAGAAAGTTTTCTCTTGGGCTTCCAAGGATGCATCCGTTGTATCAATGACGTCGTTGTCGGTGGGAAAATGGATTCCAGTCAGGTATTTTTCAAAATTAGGAAATAAGTGAAAGTGTGGTGTTCCGTTGAAACTATATGCCAGTGCTGGGAAGGTACTGCTGTGCATAAAGTGTTGTTTTAATGACAAGTGAAAACGAGTGTTTATAAAGTACTATTTCTCTGGCTAGAGCAGGATTTCGAGTGGAGTTCCATGCGGATCAGTACTGCGACTTTTGTTGTTTATTGTTCGTTAATAACAATGATGAAGACATAACAGGATTTATACCAAAGTTTGCTGATGATATAAAAGCTGGGAAGGTGGCAAATTACAGTAACTAAGTGACGCTACTTCAACAAGACACGGACGAATTATTTAGTTGGTCTGAAATAGCAGTTTAAGAAACATGCTGAGAAATACAAGACTGCATTTGTATAATATAAATCGTATATAATATTATTGCTTGGGAAGGAACAAAGTTAAAAATGAAAAAGACTTAGGAATAATCGTACAGTCTTATACGAAGTTCTATCAGTAATGCAGACAGGATACCAGGAGAGCACACGGTGTTTTCTGTATGGTATATAGCAGGCATGTCAAACATGTGGCCCGCGGGCCGCACAAAGGACACTGTAGCGATTCGCAAAATCTGTTAATTGAAGTAATTTAGAATTTTGAATATCGCGCGCGGCTGCCTTACGACAAGAATTCTAGCATTCTTGCCAATTTATTGGTGTAGGTACCTGGTAATGATCCGAATTCCACGGCCCACAAGTGGAAAAGGTTCTTCTCTCGTTAAGGTAAACCGCTCGGCCTGAGTGAGAGAGTGGAACCAACATAAGCTGGCCTAAATTTTGTTTCAGTTTTTTAACCGGTGATTTTATTTTTAATTTAATTTTATTATTTTTCAGATTGCACATCATCTTTAAAAATGGCTAGTGCTTCTCCAGCTAAGAGAAAAAGGAAACTGAACGAAGAAGGGCAAGTGTTTCAAGAAAAATGGGAATTACAGTATTTTTGCATAACGGTGAATGGAAAGATACATTGTTTAATTTGCAACAAAAGCATTGCCACGCCAAAAGAGTACAACATGAAAAGACATTATGAAACGAACCATCGATCTTACGATAAATATAAAGGCCCAATGCGTGTCTCAAGACTCAAGGAATTGAAGGCTAACGTGAGACAGCAACAGACTTGTTTTACGAAAATTGAGAAAGGGAATGTCGCTTCCGTTACTGCAAGCCATGAACTCAGCCGAATGATCGCCATGAGTGGGAAATCTTACAGTGAAGGAGATTTCGTAAAGCAATGCCTTGTAAAAACGGCTCAAATTGTGTGTCCAGAGAAAGCACACGTATTCAAAGATATTTCATTAACCAGGAACACTGTTGCTGAACGGATTGATGAAATGTCAAGTGATTTGAAACAACAGTTGAAGGCCACATCATCAAGATTTGAACATTTTTCTATTGCTATTGATGAGACCGTTGACATCACTGGAATAGCACAGCTTGCGGTTTTCATCAGGGCTTGTGACAGTGAATTTAATATTTATGAAGAACTGATTGAACTGATCCCCATGCATGACACTACAACAAGCCAGGACATCTTTGAGAAAGTCGAGCAGGTTCTGCGAATATGGTTGGCAGACATAATGGTGTTGCTGCCATGTTACGAACAAAAATAGAAAACTCGCATCCAGATTCATCATTTGCACAAAATTTTCACTGCATTATCCATCAACAAAATTTGTGTTCAAAGATTTTAAAATTGGATCATGTGCTTAGTTTGGTTACAAAGACAGTGAACTATATCAGAGGCCGTGCTCTCAATCACCGTCAATTCAGCCAGTTGTTGGAAGATATGGATAATCAGTTTACCGATGTTCCATTCTACACAGAAGTCCGCTGGTTGTCATGTCACAAAGTGCTGAAAAGATTTTATTTGTTGAGACAAGAAATAATTATGTTTTTGGAGATGAAAGGTTAAAACACGGATGAAATAAAAGATGAAAGTTGGCTCCAGGATCTGGCTTTTGCTGTGGACATTACTGCACAATTAACTGATCTTAATTTGAAATTACAAGGTAAAAACAAACTTATCGCTCAGTTGTATGATGACATCAAGTGCGTCATTACAAAACTAAGCTTATGGAAGTCACAGTTGTCAATTGAAAATTTAGTTCATTTTCCTAAGTGCAAAGAGCTGAAAAACACTGCCAATACTGAGTCTGTACTTAGCTTTGCTATGTATGACAATCACCTGGAATTGTTGTCGAAAGAATTTCAGGAAAGATTTCGTGATTTCTCATCTTTTGAGCACCACTTTGCATTATTCTCAGCACCATTCACCTTTGATGTTGCCAAGGCAGAAGAAAGACTGCAGATGGAACTATTAGAAATGCAGTCGGATTCTACACTCAGAGCAAAGTAAGTATCTTGAAGTGGAGATACCTCGTTTCTTTTCATACCTTCCTGAAAAGTTTAAAAACTTCAGAAAGTTTGCCACAAGGATTATGGCAATGTTCGGTTCTACCTATGTGTGTGAACAGTTATTTTCCTTCATGAAATCAACGAAAACTTCTCAGAGAACAAGACTGACTGATCAACACCTCTCATCTCTGATGAAAGTCGGAACTGCACAGACATTACAGCCAGACATAGTAAAAATTGTCATTAAAACGAGGTGTCAAGCCTCAGGACTGTAAGAACAAAATTCTTACACTTATCCTAGCGAATGTTATGTTATAAATATTATAACATAACAAGAAAAAAGATGTATATAGTAAATAATATTATTTACATGGGATGATTTTCAGCTTAGATTGCGATCGCTCTGTCCATACAGTCAAGCAGGGGAGGATTAACGTAACAACGGGGAGTAGCAGGACGGTACACAAGACAATGGGAGCACTGGAACACTAGTACAAAGGGAGCACCGCAAGGCCAGTTCATGGTCGCATAAACAGAAAGTGAGCAGTTCTTTGGAAGGAAAGAACAAGGGAACCGACTCCCCCTTGTGGAGAGAAAGATTTTAAGAACTAAGAGGGTGAAGGAGACCCTGGATGCGACATACACCTGTGGTAATGGCTAGCCGCTAGATGAAAGAGACCGACTCCTTGAGCACTTATTAATTTCAAGGAGCGGTAGAGAAAAAACAGAGTGGACTAATAGCGGTAAGTGAATCGGGAATGATCACAAGGAAATATCTAGAAATTTCTAGACGCCCTGTAGTTCATCGAAGTTGCTGGAAATTTTGTAAACAGGAAGTTACCCCAGGAGAGGGAAGGGCCAAGAAAAACGGAAGAAGTGGGAGAGAGCGAATGAGAATAATGAGATGATGAAGAACGAACGACGATTGGATAAAAATTAGAATGAGCGGCTGAAACAAAAAGGAGATGCAAGACAGGAAAAAGGGTTACGGAGTTTTTTTGTGGGAGAGTTGCGAGTTTTGGCAGTGTGGAAGTTTGGAGAGTTCCCATGGAGATGCCTGAGTGATGTGCGGCTGGAAAGAAATCCCGAGAAGTGCCGGGAGAATCGCCAGGAAGTAGCGGACAGAGTAATGAGTTGTGGGAGATGCTGTTTAAGAGTTGTTGAAATAGGAAGGAGATAACCGTTGAAAGATGGAAACACCTATGCTGGAGCTGAGTAAAAAGGATCGAAAAGCCTCACCATAGAACGATAAGGAAGAGCTACATAGCCAGGCTTCCTGATAAAGCAGTAAGAAGAGTCCTGATAATCCTATTATGCTTCCCAGTTTCGTCGAACTGATCAGACGCCCAATAAGCAGGCCGGAGCAACTTATTTAATAGCCGTATGGAAAGAAGAGCAAGTTCCTGAACGTAGGAGAATCCCTGTAGATGAACTGCAGTACTTTGCCGATGAAAAATTCCAGTTGGAGCCTGATGATGCCCTATGCTGTTGATGATGAGTCGCCCCTGAACTGAGAAATGGTGGTGTAAAGGGTGATTCCCTAAGTTAATATGTAAGTACGAGATAATAATTTTAAGCTAGATTTGAGGGGAAGGACTTTAGAAAAATGTTTATTTAGTTGATAGTAGATTTGGTATTGATTAGTATAAAAGGAAGAAAAGGGTTCATAGATGTATGTACTTCATCTCAAGGATAAGTTAAAGCAAGGAAGATTTAGATACATGTACTTGAGACTGGTATGTTCTAAGTTAAGAAGTAAAGGTGTTCTATGTACTTGAAACGTTACAAGATATTAAGATTGAATTATTTTGGAAGGGATAGATTAATGAAAGATTATAGCGGGGATTTATAAATCTAGGACAAAATCCATAAAGGTGTTAAGCCCACTGAGGTAATTCCAGTTGGGAAGTTTAACTGTTAGAAAGAAAAAATAATGTTATGAGATGTAACCCAAACCAGAAGGAGAAAAGGCAGAAAGACACGAAGAGACATATTATATCATTTGCTATTAATTTTACATCTTAACACACATATAATGCCAGTTATTAACATTATACCAATTGATGTTGTATGATGCAATTCTTTAATGTATATATGTGAAATAAACAAATTTGTATATGTTTATCATGTGTAGTATTGAGTCATTCTGAATACTCAGCCAGTCCAGAGGAGACATACACGAACTATTATTCCCCCAGAATCTGTGATCTTCTGTGCAGTATACAAGTCAGGTGTTAACGTGGAGGGTGGTAAATTAAGGGGGAAATTTAATTAAGGAATACAAAGTTAAAAGAGGTGGGTCAGGAAGATAACGTGATTTATGATTAAAGAAATAAAAAAAAAATAATTAAAATAATTATCCCCCCAGAATCTTCCACTAACAACCACCCCCCCACAGGACAAAACACTAAAAATGGTCGTAAATAAATGTTCATTTTGAACTGTTGTAATTTTTGTACAATGTATTTGTTGCTGTTGCATACAAGTCTATGTTGCCGTTTAAAATTTCTTTTTTTTTTGTTAAACTACTTCATTACTTCGCATTCATGAATGTGGCTAGCCGCTAAACCATTTGTATGCACATTGTATGTTTCTAAGTTTAAGTAATAAAATATTCTGCAATAATTTTTATTAAATGACTTCAATTAGTTGTCGTGTGCGGCCCTCATGACAACACAAATGTGACCCATATGGCCCTCGGGAGACCATCAGTTTGACATGCTTGGTATATAGGATATTTGTTAGTATAGATTGCATTTAATTAGTATAGTATAGATAGTATAGATTGCATAGATATATTAGTATAGATTGCATTTAATTATACGTACATTTTATTCACATTCTCAATATTCAGAAGATGAACAATATTGCTCTGAAGAAAAATATCACAACTCAGAAACTGGTAGCAGCGTGACCTGAAATAGTCTTTTTTTGATAACTGCAGGCTCAGTATTTCCCGTCGCTATTCACATAATTGAAAAGCGTACAATTAACGAGGTGAGGAAGTTAACCAGCCCTTCTGCACGTTTACATTGCTGTTATATGCGGGGGTATAAATATTCATTTTGTTAATGGAAAACGATCAATGTCAGATAACATGACCGATTATTCCCCGCCCCCACATTAATGTGAGGAAAGAGGTGGGGTTAGCGTTCATAATTCATGACTCTCTGCTTTAAGGCATGCAACCCCGTGCAGTGTTTGCACTTCGTTTAAGACGGACTCATTTAATCGTATTTGAATGATTCGTGTAGGAAGAACTTGAGCTCTCACGTTATTTTAATTTCTCCTTCTGAACTAGTCAAGCACACTAGTGGCGAAAAAAAAAGAAAAGAAAAAAAAAACAGGCAAAAATAATGTCACCAGTTATTCAATCAGCAAAAGCAAACCACTTCTCCAACGTGCTATTGATTTCCAGTGCAGCGAGTCATTTACATACATGCTGCCATGGAGCATTTGCTACTCTTTTTTTAAAAAGATGTCTTCTATTAGTTTAATAAAAACAGATTTGTGTTCGTGCAAATCTCTGTTTAGCGCAAATAAAACAAGCAGAACTTGGGTACTTTTCTGATTTTACTTCTTATAGTTTTAACCAAACTTGATCATATTTTAATTCTAGAACAAAATGTAACGTATACACGCCAATCGCTTATTCTCAAGTTAATAACAACAATATCATTAATTGTGAAATTATTACTAGAAGCAAAGAATCGAATCTCTAATTGCTATTTAAAATCGATTAACGCCATCAAAATAGCATTCAGAGATTTCTGGTTTAGACACGCAGATTCTGTCGAGTATTTGTTGAGAGAACTTTGAGAGGAGTTTTAGTTAGAATCCATTTGATGGACTGAGACCACCAAATATTGAAAAAAAGATCGAATGCAAATTTCTGTCTAGGTCTTTCCAATAATAACAAATATTATCATTAAATTTTAATATTTCACAAATATTTTAATTTTAAATAATTTTTGTAAAAACGTATCATCAGAGAATGATTTATCTAGACAAGGGTGAGCAGATTCTGATGGCCACAACTTGGACAAAACGAACTGAGAGTGGCATGAGCTAACGCGGACCCAGGTACAAAGTTCATGAAGGGTTTCTCATTGTGTGAATGTAAGAATTAAAAGAAACAAGACAATTATAACTTATAATAAATAAATAAGGTAAAAATGAATATAATAAAAACCTTTTTGTGTTATTTTAAGTTCGTAAAATGTTTTACTGATTATTAAAAATTAATTTAATTATTTAAATAATGCAATGTAATTATAATGTCATAGTATAATGTAATTATCTTGGCATAAACTTAACCAGCAAGTTTTTGAATGTGTCAATAACATGTTATACATCTTCTAAAGATCAAAATTCTCAAAATGACTAAATTCTAAGACCTGCTAATGAAAACAAACATCGCATTCTTCAGCAAAATCAATGGAAATTGCGAGGCAGATTGGTCGACCACACAACACAGAATTGTCTATGGTGGAATTCTGTCTTTAGCCCACAGGACAATGCACTGCATTGGTACACCGAAAGTCTACACCACTAAGACTGCTTATAGATAGAAGAGAACGAAGGAAAGTCATCGTTCATCTGTCATCCTTATTTTCTTAGAATCATCAAACCATATTTAATTAACAGTAATTCAAAACATATTTAATTATAATATAATTTAATATTAAAAATAACTTAATGTTGTAACATAAAGGTCATATTCAACGATAGAGTTGGGTAGATCTAATTACCTTTCACACATTTTCATAGCTTGATAATAATATTTTCTTATGTCAGAGGTACCTTAGATGTCACAGACTAGAAAAATACTTGTAGAATTAGAAAATCGTAATTGCCTTCAGTCCCATGGGAACTGAAGAAGTCTATGGGAACTCGTGGAAGATTAGTGACACTCGGATGGTTTCCGATTCAGTGAGTCAATCACCCACGTTTCTGGTAATCATCTACTTTCTATGCGTGATCCATTTAGTTGTGGTAAAGTTGTGGTTCCAGCATATTAAAGGTATCCAAGGTACCTTTAATATGCTGGAAGCATAGTTGATGAGAAAAGAGCCGTCTATATTTTTTGTGTGATGATTAATTAAGGCTACTTACGAAAAATATTCATAAAAAATATTGTTAAATTTATTTAAAAATTTAATTTTCTATTTATACCCCACAACGGACCCATGAGGTCAGAGGAGTTTACAAGATACAGAATATAAAAGCAGCATCGTTTTTTTAACAGTCACTGGGCTAGAAACACGGTCAACTCCTTCAATATTTTTTATTATCTGGTTAACAGAATGGTCAAATTTGCATAATTTCTAATATCAGTCAATGAGCATGCAGTGAACGTGCACCTATGTAACTATTAGCCAATAAAACTGTGGATTATCATGCGAAAAAGTTTTATACGACTGTAGCAGTACTCAAGAATTAAGACTAGCTTCCATGTTGCGAAATTTTATAATTACTATGTATTTTTTTAAACCTAATTTTATCGGATTTCCACTTTATTTTTAAACATAACTAAGAGTAAATCTATCATGAAAAAAAAAAAGCTGTAATAAACTGGTGACCGTGGCAGTTTTATCAGAAAGTATACGCCTTTTGAGCCGCATTCCCAGACACTGAGCTTCGATTACGAATGACATTAAATTCTTTCGTCTAGACATCACAAATCGCCTGTAGTCTGATGAGGCTTTCACGGATTAATGAAAACTATATAAAAAGAAAACAGAAATTCCTGGAAAGTCATTAAATCCTAGTTGCGTTATATTAATTAACTTACATCATGGAGGTGTTTCATTATCGTGTTGTCCTTTGGATTATCCCATGTTTACACCTCGGTGGGGTGGAGAAATAATACATAATCCATTTCCTACTAGTGCATATGTAATGATGGACGTCCAATTCTTTGGTGAATCACAGTTTACATTTAATTAAAAGTGATTTCAACGTGCAGGATAAACTTGACCTAAATTTATGGCAAATATATGATTTACGAATATATTCTTTTTATTTCTGATTTCGCAAGCTTTTTACTAACTTCTTAGGCCTAACATGGAGACTCCAGTATTTTCCCAGTTGAGAAAAAAATGCACAAAAATACTCAGGTATCCAGAAACTTTTGTCACTTTCTTTATACGACTGTTAAATGGAATAATTTAGAACACTGAATTATCGTAAAACGTTAGAATTGCTGAGCTTAACAATAAGTTAAATTCGAGAAACACGCTATGTAGAGTACTGCTATGTAAGATGAAATAAGGACACTTTTCCATGTGAGATATTTTAATTAGTTTATTGCTATGTAATTGGCACATCTGGTTTGGATTCAATATCGAAATCCCATCTGGTTCTTCAGTGGCGAAGTTTGTTTTTCCATGGTCAAATCATACACTAAGTGGACAGAAATCATGGGATACCTACCTAGTAACGGGTAGGCCCGCCTTTCGCCTGGATAAGGGTAGTCACACGGCGACACGAGGCATTGAGTCCACTAGTTCACGAAAGCGTTCCACAGGTATTTCCAGCCATGCTTGCTGCACCGTTGTTCATAATTTCGTCGCATACCTGGGTGGAGGATCCAAAGCTCGAATGGACCATTTCACAGCATCCCAAAGATGCTCCAGGGCGTTAATGTCCCATGAACGGGAAGGCCATTTCATGGTGGTAAAATCTGCGGAATGTTCTTCGAACCATATTCTAGTTACCACGGCTCTGTGGAGAGGCGTATTGTCCTGCTGGAAGAGTCCATTGCCCTGTGGGTGCACGATGACTATGAAGGGATGCAAATGGTCTTCCGGTTAACTCACGACATTTATCCATACTGACATCGAATTACCGTCGATGAATGCAGTGATACTGTGTACCTATATGCCTGCCAAGCGGTGGGTTCGTCCACGAGAGGGGTGACAGCGTCGTGTTGCCCGGGAACCAGGTATCTTATGAATTCTGTCCTTTCAGTGCATAACTCCTTACAAACGCAAAAATCTAGGCCAGAAGACGTGTTTCGATTTTGAAATCAGAAACGTAGACAATTTTATCTAATTATTGGGATTGCTTGAGTCTTTGAAAATTGTCCTTTGCTTACCTATGATCTCGTTAAAATACCTAACGTAGAAAAGTGTCTTTATTAGAACTTTCTTACTTAACAGTAAGTATTGTACGTTTGTTCAGAATTGAAAAAAATTCTGAGCATCGTGGTCACGCAAAATGTCTTACATCAGTGTAGGACCATTCACATAAACATTTAAGAAGTTCCTTATTCTGAGGGTCTTTTTTTAGAATTTAAGAATTTTTTTTTCAAAAATCAGGATATTGGGCGTAGCCTCTAAAAAGATATATATTTTTTTCTTTTTCAAATGGATTCTTATTTCATTTTATTTTTGCTATGTTTTACAAAATGGACAGAAACTAAATTCAGTTTGAGCGATGGCACGCATCGAGCTATCCAATTCTCCAAAGCGCATTCGTACGTTTCAATGAAGTTTCCTGGCACATATCTGAGAGAGCACCCCCACCGTACAAATTTTGAATTGGATGTCACGGAGAACGCAGCGCACGGAAGAGCAACCTGGTTCAGACAGATATTGAGGATGCCAAGAGATAATCAACTTCCTGGAGTTTTGGCGATGACTACAGAAAAAGGAAATAAGAAAAACTGGCGAAAGAAAGGCAAGGAAAAGAATGATTAATGGCAGTAACACATGAAGGAAGAGACGAGAGTCGGAGACTGCGAGGGGGATCAGAGCTTGACACGCGCATTATGGGAAGATTATGAGCAGGGCGGGTAGCAGAACAGTTGCCAGCAAAGTAAAATATTATTGTTGGTTGGGTGGTTATAGAAGTGTCGTGCTGGAAAGTCACAAGTCACCACTATCAGATACCACCCCAGGTACGCATATTAGAAGTGACCTATTTCCGGAAGGTGTCCCTGTTCTGTCAACCTCCATTTCCGTTTCCTGAAGTTATCACGGGAAGAGAAACATCTACACAATTATGAGCTTGATTATTCCGCGATTATTACGTCAGGACAGGCAGTGGGACCTGGACGCAGCTTACCTCCCCAACACGTGTCTCCGGGCGCGTAATAAATTACTGATAATTTCAACCGAAGAAGGGTTATGAACACGGAATCATAAATCAACTTTTATAATCGCTAAATAATGATTTACGACCTGTAAATTGATTTATTCATGAATCCATTTGCATTGATTTATGAATCACGTAAATTGATTTAGGAATTACCTTGAGTTATTAATATTGATCTACAAATTCCTGAAAGTTTTTTTGTCTCAGTTTAGTATTATTAGAGGTAACTTACTTTACTGGTTTCTGACCAAATTGGAAAGCTAGCAGTTAGACTCTCGGTTTTAGTTCCTGGCAGATTATTATTTACCATTACAGCAATTAAACACACAGTTCAATTTTTTCTAGCAAAAGAATGGCCTTTGGTTTTTCTCTCCGGATATATTGCTTTCGAGAAACGAACATAACCCCTGGCATGATGCCGTGAAGGGTTTTGTAAATTTATGGTACATGCGTGTACCTTACAATAAAGATCATCTTTATTTATATAATAATAGGATTAATTGAAACACAAAGAGATGTGGTTGGGATTATTTTGTTTTAATTTGTTTTTGTTTGATTTTATTTAATTTTGACTTCCATCCTACTGAAGTCTCAAGCCCACCCCACAAACGCAAATCTGACTGCAATTCACAGAAAATTCTAGGGTGTGTAAAGCGGGTGTTAGCAGAACATTAAAGACACATTTTTTTACAAAAGAAATTACAAATATTTGATGACCATTATATACAACATTTACATAAAAGAAACAAATAATTACATACAAGCATACCAATTTCCATATATTTGAACCGTACTACAGTACACTATACTATCTCTCTCTCTCTCATCAACTATTCTCAATTTACAAATTATTAACATCAGTTGTATCTTACTTAATATGAATCCTCGATGATTACTCAATCATTCTCTTACATTACCAAGTTTTATCGCCTTACATCAGTAAAACTCATTTCAACTCTTATTACTCTTTTTGTATATTTGTTTCTAGCCTTTAACGCATGAAATGTATTACAACTGGTATCCTCTTACCTCAGTAATGTTCACTATAAACAAACTTGTTTATATCCCTCATTCTATCTTAATTACTGTCTAGTTGTCATCCCTCTTTACTCATGAGGTTTCTCTATTAATAAAATTTCTTTCTCTTTAACCTCATCTGGTATGTTATCTTGTATTGGCACCTGTCCTAATTTAATGATATAGGTTAACATATCCTTACAGTACTACCCCTATCCAGACTTTCTTTCTCTTCTTGGCTCACTTATCTCTAAACTTAACCACCACCTTCACGGCCTATCACTGCCTTCCGATGCCAGACAAGGCTTTCTTTCTTGCGCTTTTTTTTCTTCCTTTTTCTTCTTCATCTTGCTACCACGAGATGGGAACTCTGACCACCAAAAAATCTACGTCAACCCGAAACTCACGACTTTTCCCCTTAGACCACAGAGAAGTCAGATACAGAGTGGACACTTGCTCAATTACTCTCTCCGAACGTTTCTTTTTCCCTCAAGTTTGGAACGCCTCCCCCATACTCTGTTTAATTTTTCATTCCTTTCTATTTGCTAAAACATCTCACCACAGCTGTCTCCATAGCGCACAAACCAGCCCATCACTAGAAATTTCTTATTTTTTTTTCACACGGCAGTATGACCTATTCATGTTTGCTGGTCGCCTCCGAAACACTAATTTTCGTGTTCACACCTTCTCTGCTAAATATGGCCAAGTTACCAAAATATCAGCCACCCTGGCGCCGTTTTCTTTTGACGCGAACATTGGACGTCCACTAATTTCCTGTTTACTTCCTAACGGTGGCTTAGATCAAAAGAGACGCTTCGTAATCCCATTTTACGGTCCTATTGTTCTTGCCCTCAGTAACCCTTTCCTCGCCTGTTGGCAGATGATACCCCCTCCTGGCTGCTGGCCCTGTTAGCTCTCTTATGTTGTTCGAAATTACTTGTTTCCATTTATACCGTACGTTTATAGCTTTTCCATCCCCAAATCCAGTGTTTCTTCAAACTTTAACCTTATTTACATTAAAACTAAATATCCAATCTTAATACTTACCACTTTTAACTTAATACTCCCTTTCCATCGCCCTTCCTGGATTTATTCTAGCTAATTAGATATTTCTATTATATTTGTAAGATCTACATCTTACAGAGATAACGCATATGTAAGTTATGTAAAAAAAGTTTATGTTATTTTCAGTTAGAATTTTATCGATGCTTACAGCTGGCGTTCTTAAGAGTCTTCATATACATCAATTCAGCATTCGATAAAGACATTTTCTTAAGGATCGCTCCTCGCAATTTTTTTACGGGAAGATAAAGTTTGTAGAGGAAGGGAACACTAAGTTTTGAAAGTTAGCATCTCTTTGAAATATTGCAAAAATGTATGACTGTAACATAACAAAATGGGTTCAATGTGGTTCCCACATTCCCAACGATACGATTGCCCGACGGGATTACAAATAAGCAACCAAGAAGTAAAATGTGCAACGGGCAAATTGTACAATGGGCATTTGTCCGTGAAGTGAACTGTCAGCAAATGACAGCCGTCAGGAATGTGATTGTCGCATATAGACTTCATCCCATAAAAGGTAATGTTTTCAATAATCCAGGGAGGCAAGTGTTCTTCCTTGACCTTTCCTTCCTTTCTTTCGATACTTATGTCTCCATAAAAGGAAGTCAGATGTCTTATCATTCATACTCCAAAGGGAGTAAAAGAAAAGGACAGAACAATAGTTGAAAATACCGTTTCTTCAATTGCTTTAAAACCATTGTCTTTTCAGATTACGTTGAAAGTCAATAAAGTCTTTTATCCTTTCATTAAGAAATAAATTAAGCGTAACACGAATTTATGTTAGATAATAATGATGGTGATCTCATTCAAAAGTGGAAATCCCGATTGTGCATCAGAAAGGATATCGAGTTGAGCCTTCATTAGCAATGGGTTAACGCAAACAATCATTACGTCATGCATCATTCTCCGACAACTTATTCATTCCAATAAGGGTGCTGGAATTTGAAATTAAACCGACAGCAATTCTCTGTGCAGCGAGTCAATGCAATCTCTCACAAGTAATGTAGCCGTTGACAACCGACTGAAAAGATCTTCGGTGGCAATCGGTATTAGCAAGCTTCCTCCCAAGTTGTTGCAACCCCAACTCCCGATACTATAAAAGGATCAGATCGATAACTATTATGGGCAAGACGGATACAAATGTTTACAGGTACGTCTTGAACATCTTACATCGTGCGATCGGCTTAAGTTACATAAATGGGTTTATGAAATAATTCATCGATTGGAGAACTCAATGGCTCTGCTTTCGGATAAAGCGCGAGGTGCCTTGGACCTTGGAAAATTTATTCTGGTTTCGAAAAGTGTATTTTGAACGAGGTAATTTAAACACCGACTGATTCACCACTCGAATTTCATTTGTAGTTTTATTATACTTTTACGCCTGCCACACCCGCTCCCAATTGGTTCCTCTTCTACTGATTAGGTAGCAGTTAGCCGTAATTAAACCATATTTTAATGAAAATTGTGGCTTAGCTTTTGAGATTTACAACAGACTCGTATTTAAATATCATACTGGGATTTTGGGAGAAAATCTTGTTTTAAAAGATTCATTCTTTATTGGAAGATGAACTTTATAAATGCAAAATTCAGGACTAGCGAACTATAGCATAAACTGGAAAGGAAAGAAAAAAAGAAATGCTAAATTTACCTTACATATGTTTTTGCATTTTGAATATATACCACCTTTAGGATATAAGGATGCTTGGGGGAGGGTGGATTTTCTGAAATACGATGAAGCAAAATGAGAAGACCGTGTTATAAGGATTCATACGTTTGCAGTCGACTGCTTTCGAAGAGGTTATGGGGCAAGGCACAGTATACAACTTAAAAATATCAAGAGGTTTTGGTTTTTCTTGATTTGTGCCATTATCATTTTTATCAACTCTCGAGAAGATACATTACTAAACCTAAAAAAAAAAAAAGGTAAAAATTATGGCTTTATTCCGAATGAAAACTGTCATATATTCCGTGATCGGATTGTCTGTTTTTCAGGATGAAAAACCGGAGGCTCTGAAAGATCAAACCATGCAACTCTTATCACAGATAGACTAACTCAATCATGGTGTCAAAAAAAGCCCATATAAATTCCTACCATCATCATGGAAACTGAACCTCAAAAGGTGGAAATAAATAGCGAGGTAAAGATAAATTAGCTACAAATTAAGATGAAATCTGAAGGATATAAAAGGGGAGAAGGAGAGAAAGAGAAATTATTTAAAAAGGAGTAGGTATTTCATCAGACTTAAAGGCAAAAAGATGCACAGCAACTTACGTGTGATTTTGGTGCCCGGCCAGAGAAACATCCGGATAAAATTGGATAGGAATTGAATCACTACGACTCATGGCTACTCGGCGATCCCAACAAGGTTGTCGGTCACATCGCTATGCAGCAGAGACGCTCTGTGTCACCATGCAGCCGGGTTTCCAAGGGAGTGAACTGTGTACGGAATCCAGCTACTTATTACTTCCGCCGTACGTATGTGTGCAACGCTAGATCATCAGTAAGTAACTACGGACTGGCTGTGTCATGGCTTACTGTCCGTTGACCAACTTCATGCCGACTCGGCTAGTCTCCAAGGTCGCTCTCAAGCGACAGGCAGTCTCCGGCGAAAAGGTTAAAAAACGTAGGAGATCAGGCGTTTCCGTGTTTAGTGAAGCGACACTAATACGTACGGCATGAGTCATGGGATTGAATCACTGGTTGTAAATGGGAGGGCTCGTCGACGACTCTAACCTTTGCGAAGTGACCGACCTGCCTTTCTGACGTATAAACAATTTTTTTTTAAACGTAAACTTTCGTCGTTGCACGTGACGCCCGGCCACCTAGGAGACGTCACGCATTGTGTAAAGCCATGACTTAGACGAATGGTCTATTACTAATGGTTTTTTTTTTGTTGTTGTTCTTCTGATTCTCGCAGCTCCCTCTATCGTCCTACTTGTCGCTCTTTCTCTTCGGAGAAAGCGCATCTTGGGCACATGCCTTTTCCAACTAAGGGCGGCGAGCTTCGTCTTAATTCTGTGGATCATTTAGAACGCCCGATTTCGACGAAGTCAGCCCGAAGGTTGCACCATATCGGTAAGTGCGCGAGAGATGCTGCGAAAACAAGAAAGGTGTTTTGAATCACATTCGTAGAATTTAAAAAGAGCTTAAGGAGTTGCAGCCGATTATCTGGAATGTAACTTATGATTAGTAACTTCTGAGTTCTCGTTAAATTGTGATTCTGCAAGTGTTGGGCATTCCAGTTGCTTTAAAAGGTCAAGGTGGACTGATTCATCGGTATCCACTAAGGACATACAACACTGAAACCATAGTGACCAAAGTTAACCGAAGTCCTGAAATATTTAAAGAGAGTACAATTGGAATTGGTAATGATGCCTGGAACACAGAACGAAATCTGGAGAATTCACTTCAGACTATATGTGAATGTTACAGGACGGTTAACAGTGAATGAGTGCTAATAATAGTTACAGTCGCCATTAAAATTAGCATGTTTAGTTCTCATGGAAACAGACTACAACAATTCCCTCAGAGGTTAATTGATTTTCTATGATAAACGACTTCGCTTTATGTGTCTTCGTGGTTTTTCCAGACAAGCGCATTTAATCCGAGAAGGATGTCAGCTTCCAAGGACTGAACTCGTGACATGCAAAACCCAGACTTGTAGATCGTTATCTGCGACAGTCTAGGGATATTGAAGAATAAAGTGCGCTTACAGAATAATTAAAAATAATCGTATTGAATTAGTACTGAGGAACCTGGTCTAAGATACATCAGTGTACCATGCTAGTCAAGTGTGTTCTAATGTCGGTTTGTCTGTTTTCCCAGTGAAAAGGAGGAAGGGGAAAGTTTTTGTAAAATCTTCGTTTTATTTGAAACCAGGTAATAAGCTCGCGTGAAAAAGACTTCAATGAGTTCTTCGTATCGAACTCAGGTTGCCTTTCGAATTTTTTAACCGCGAACAATGACTTGAATTCTGTTCAGAAGGAACTTGGCTTCATAATGGGGAGCCATTTAATTTTTTTATTAGTTTCCAATTTTCTTAGATGGCGTTTACCTAACTTATTATCGCCAATGGGGATAAGTATATCACAGATAATGTGAACGAAGAACGCACTGGCACACGAATAAAAAAAAAAACCCTTTATCATAAGATCATGGTTTCTTCAAAATAATTTCGCACTTTTTGTGGTATTTTTATTAATCTTTGTTTTCTTCTTTGTTCTCTTCTTCTTTCAAGTTTTGCTTTATTTTGTATTTAAAGCCATCTGTGGAAAATCGATTAAAGAAGCCAGTGGAAGAGCAAAATTAAATTCCGGCTCTTAACTGATTGTTTTTAACGTCGTCCGCGCTTGTGTTGCAAGAAAATGAATATAAATTTAGTTTTTATAGAGGCGCTTAGCTGCCTCGCCCTTCGCTATCGCTACTGGATGAACATCTCTCCATTCTAGACTTAATAACGATTGCACGCTATTACTGTAGGAGGTCAGAAAAGCTGATAAAATCGACGATGAAACAGTAAAACACTCTTTCTTTTCTTTTTTTTTTTGTTCCAGCCACTAAAGCTATATATGAACATTCCAAAAATATACGAAAGACTGGTTATTAACAAAACAAGAAGATGCAACTACGTTTATTTATTTATTTCGCAGATATTTGAATACATGGAAAGAAAAAGGGCATTGAAGATTAGCCAGCTCTAAATGTCCTACAATCTACAAATTTCACTTTGGACGTAAGTGAGCTATGTATCATCTCAGCACATGGAGACTAGTTGATCTTTGAGGCAGTCAAAACTTAGTGAAGTCCTTATTCTAAGTCTATCTCTAAGGAACAAGAAATATTATTGTTTTTCTCTGGGTAAAAGCAGTTAAAGGCTTTTTTAGTATGCTAAATCCAAACTGTCCTTGACAGACCTTTTTTTTTTTGGAAATTATTGGATTTCACTGAGTGCCGAGTTAGTCGTCAGTCTCAGCTCATGGTTTACGATGTTAATCAAAGCCTGAAATTGAATCGAGATAAAAATAAAGCTAGAATTTTCGTGTGCTCCAAGCTTGCTACTTTCTTGAAACATTATCAATCTTAATTTGTATATAGGCAAGCTAAATACTCTACCTAGTACTCATTGAACTGATAATCATTAGTCAACGGATTTTCATGCAATTAGTTTATTATTGTGATATAAGTGATGATAACCAAGGTTGCAGCCTCTAAGTCGAAATCACCGATAACTGGGGACTGCTGAAGTTGAATTCTCTAGTTTCACCTCCCTCCTGATGGGACTCTAGCATTAGTAGAGGCACATGATGCAAGAAAGCAAGTTTATACTACAGCATCAGCCAAAAAAAACTATCAACTTTAACAACGACAGATGGAAGTTTGTTTCAGCAATCAACCACCCACTGGCAAAAGGCAAATTTTCGTATATCTATTCTATAACTGTCTTTCCTCAATTTGAATTTATGTCTCCTCAGGTTCGTAATCTGAGCAAGAAGCAGAATCTCATCAGAATTGAGTCTGCTCAATCGATTCAAGGCTTCAAGGCTACACTTCAAGGATCAATCAGATCACTTCGCAGGTGCCTAGTCTCCAGACGCTGCAATTTGCAGAACTTAAGCCTTTCTTGGTAAGAGGACCCATTGTTCCCCTCACCAATCTTGTTGCCCTTCTCTATACTCGTTCTAGCAACTCTACGTCCTTCCAAAAATAAGCCCTCCAGACCTGTACGCAGTATTTAAGGCGTAGCCTGACCATTGCCTTATACAAAGGGATAATCACCTCCCTGTCCCTGCTAGCAAAATTCCTGTATATCATTGGCAATACCCCACGATCTGCTCCGGCAGCCTGTCTGCACTACTCAGAAAACTTAATATCTGACTGCACAATTACCCCCAGGTCTTTTTCATTCTCCACTTCCCTGAGTGTAGTACCGCATAGTTGGTACGTTTCTCTGGGGTTACTTCTACTCTTATGCAGTACTTTGCATTTGTCAATGTTAAACTTCAGTTTCCACTTCACAGCCCATCTGACCAACTTTCCTAGATACTGTTGCAGTAGCACACTGCCATTACTGTCATTAACAATCCTGCCAACCTTTGTATCGTCTGTAAACTTGAACACTGTCCACTGACATCTCTGTAAACTTGAAGAGCAGTGTCCATTGACACTGCTCTTCAAGGTTCAAAGGTAAAATAAATGTTTGTTATAAAGTATAAGCATTACACTGTCTCAAAACGCGATTACATTTTGAAGTATAAATAAAATTAGTACTTCAAAATATTCGCGTTTTTGTATTTTTGTTTAGCGCTAGGCATTAACATATGTGACTTTTTATTTATCAATGTGGTTATTGAGTATCTTTAAAGTTTTTTGTTAATTATTAGAGTTATAAGAATACTACAGAATATTCCTCTACATACTGTTGATAGAATCTTTTAATGGGAAATTCTGAATGAAACTGAAAAAATTGGAAACACGGACAGCTGTCGCAGTTTCATCATTTTTCCAAATTTTCAATAGTAATTTGAGATTTTATTTTCCTACCTGTAAGAAATACATCGAGTTTTCAATGCCGTATTCTTGAAGTACAATGATGCTACCAATATTTGTACCATAAAACCATTACTGAATTCACATACTTATAGTGTGTGTAATTTATTACTTTTTTCCCAAAAAAATCTCTGATAGTAAATATGAGATTAGATAACCCGCTATTTTTGTACATTTTTCGGCACCTTGTGATTTTCTTTGAAGGTAAAAAGGGCTGATTGTACAAGATTTGTTCAATAAACGTAACGTTCAGTATTAAGCACACAAACAGCAATCCACGGTGTTGTTTGAATCATTCTGTTGAGCCACCCATCGCGCGAGATAAATACGATGTTCTGAATTTCCCTTTAACTTACTGATAGTGTGAGGTTCATCGTAATGTTTCTCTGTGGGAAATGAGAGAGCGACTCCACCGTGACACGAGTGTTCACTCTTTGTCTATTTGGAGCAAATGTTTCGGTGGCTTTTTTTGAATGAGGTATATGCACATAAAGAGAAATATTCTTACCGCAGTTCCGTGCTTTTTTAAACGCCCTTCCTGCTTTAAAGGTGAGAAGACGGATTCAGTGCGAGCCAACGTTGAACGATTCCTGCGAAAGATAAATATCAGAATATTTTAGTACTGCAAGTTGATCCTCTCTTTCTCTCACTACATATGTGAGAAATTTGTAATATTATTCAGATAATTTTAACGTTACAAAGCGTTATTTTTTTAATTCGCTGTCGTTTCTCTAAATGTCTTTGACTGACAGTTTCATCGGCAGAAGTTTCATTGACCCAGTCAATCAAAATGTAGTTTGATTGGCATCCAAGGGATGCCAATCAAACTACTTCTGACATTTTGATTGACTGGGTTCTTCGAAACGGAAAAGTAGGCTTCCTGGTGGCTTGTTCACGACATTTCCCACAGGAAAAGGATACGGTGAACGCAACATGAGTCATTCCAAAAACTCTATAGCCTACATATGTTATCCATAATTAAAGCTTTATTGTAATCTAGCCGAAAATGATAATTTAATATAATCCGTTTTAATATAAAATTATCATAATAAATTATTTAAATTTTTTTATTTTATTTCTGTCACTTTTGGTTCTTGAAAAACAATGATTTTAATGGATATTTTGGTTGAGACAACGTGCAGTTTCTCAACCAAACAAGGTTCAGACACTGCTAGTTGGTGCTATGGTGTGTGATATTTTTAGGAAACACCAGGACCCGATACTCGTGGTAAAGAATCCGAATGATAAACTCTACTGAAACATCTTCACGGACTAGCTGCATTCCAACGTGATAACTCATGAACTCTACCCCGATGGTAATTTCCATCGAGACAAATGTTTTATGCTACTGCCCTTGCATTTTGTAGGAGTGGGTTCAGAACATGATAGTAACTCCCTCTGACTTCCTTGGCCAGCACAATTTCAATACCTCAATCCAACAGGACATTTGTATGATGAGGTTAAAAAAGATAAGAATATCCTGTTCCACGTTATTTAAAAGATCCTGAAATGGGTTCCTGAATTTGTGGTTAAGAATCCCAAACAATTTCAAGTGAAAATGATTGTCGACACCACCGGTACAATCACGTAAATAACATGTTTTATTAAATGAGCGATCTTCACTGCTTTAACACGGAACTGTTTTGCTGGTGGATTTACAATTTTACACTATGAACTCTTGTGTGTCGGTTTTAATAACGGTTTTTGTACCGCTACACCACGAAGCCCTGTTTGTTTAAGAAGAAGTTTTATATTGGTTGTAGACAAAAGAGCTTCTTTAATTGAACTCAGCTAGGATTTCAGGTGCAGTACATTGTTAACCGCGTTTAGAAATCAGTGTTATGGTCTTATCTTGTTCTTGTTACGCCAGATCATCCTGATTGTAGTTTGTCTTTAAACCTCCAGTCTCCTTGAATCGTCGAATAGGAGTTCGTACTCCTTAAAATGAAAGATATAGGTTTTTGCCAATACCTCTCATGAAATAACTTTCTTTATACAGAGTTATAATAGCACTTCTTTTTCTCTCGGTTCCTTATTTCTTGCTATGTTTACCACGAAACACACAAAACTTGAACCAAACACTCTTTCTGAATAACGATTGTATAAGCTGCATCTCTTCCTTCTCAATTTATAATATTACAAAACACCCTAGAATCGTCTACAATCTTCTATAACAATGAAACTATATTCCCACTTTCTAGAATATTCTAGAATCAGCTACAACTTTCAGAAATCTTCTTCAAAGCTCTTCTACGTTCAGGAGTCTTCTGCACCTTTCTGGATTATTCTCGAATATCTAGAAAGTTCTTATTTCTTAAATATTATTTAAGTTTTTTTTTTTGATTTTTATACATAACAGAAAATATTTTAATAAAAATTGGTAAACAAGGTGGTCCTATTTTAATAAAAACTTTGAAAATTAAGAAAAATAAAACGTGATTCCAAATTTAGGATGGAGTGTACGCGATTGGATATGACGTCCCTTATTTACTCCACCGGAAAAGTAAACTCCCAAAAGCAGATTAGTGAGGTATATAGCTTCCCCGCAGTGAAGAATCCACTGCGGCGAAGCTATATGTCTAACAACCGTAAGTCGTAGGGGAAAGGTCAAAGAACCTTTTTGGGTGTTGAAATTGAAAAAAGGAAATCCACTGTTGTTCTTTCAGTATTCGAACCAACCTGTGACCAAGTTAGTCGGTTTCAAGCAAGCGTAACGAGATGTTTCCGAAAAACCAGTTTTTCATCCTCAATTTAAAGACACTTTATACAGATGCCTCATGACATTAGTTGCTATGGCACTTATTTTAAACAACTCATCAGACCAACTTGTGCGCATGATCACACATGCTGGAGTTTGTTATTTTCAACGACATTACCAATTATAATTACTTAAATATCTTTGATTTGAAACTACATAAAATCACAGTAGCTTTCATTCTACATCTCAACAAATGATTCCACAAACAGTTTAAGATGTTTAACACATTCTGAATAAATCTCGAATTGGTTATTAATTAATACTGCTGCTATTATAAGTATTTGGAAGGGTAGTTGCTAATATATCACTCAAATAGGACGAGTAGAGTGTACTCGTAAGGAAGATATTAAACCTTTGTAAGACCAAAAACCACCAGTCGAATGCAAATGATGAGTAGCAGAGCGTAATACCTCGTCTGTGACAACATAATTTGAGTTTTGAGACTTCATTAAAAGAGTGTCTCAGTAGATGATAGAGACATGCGAAGAATAAGACTCAACGACGAACGTTGTTTCGTTTTAATTTAGCGATTTAAGTTTCGGCCAACGGCAGATATTTGCTGCTTTAATTGCAATTGTAGTATCAATAACATAACGGTAACATTTCAGTATGGATGGAGAAGACTTCCTAATGTGCCATTATGCAGTAGATATTACAGAGAAATGATACTGATACAAAGTAAACAAAATCCAAGGAATTTCTAATTATATCAGACTCACGAAGTTTGGTTATGCCGATTTTGGTCAGTCTATATGAAGTAGAATCGAAGCAATTTCCAATAAAATGCCAAAGTAAACATTCACTGGGAATAGTTCTGTTCATCAGCTGCTGCCTACTAATTTTTAACCTTTAGAGTCTGCAGATTATTCATTTGTAATTCCAATTTCGATCCTAAAGGGTTTGGTGTCTGTAACTATAAAGATATAATCTTGCAATTCCAAACATTTTTAGGATGCGACTCATAATTCTTATTTCACAAACATTCGTGATCCGATGTCCCGTCTAACATTACATTATTTACATTCTAAAATATTTATCAAAAGTACTGTCTTTATGACGTTGTAACTCATCTTACGATTTAATTTTGTTATAATATTTTAATTATTTTATTTCTTTTTATTTTCTGAATTTCATAAAGAATTATACGAGAACCCATTACGAATCAGTTGGGACCATAGATTGGGAACTGATTTTTTCTTGCAGTGTCTCAACCCTGCTTGGTTGAGACACTGCAAGAAAAGTTCAATCTCAATCTCAATCATACTTAACGATTGAGGTATTATCTTAGAAACAAAAACACTAATTTTCTTGCAATATACACATGATAGTTTCATTCCTTTATCTTGAAAAATTGCTTTAACCAAAAATAATTTCCCTTTTACAAACAACGAAAGAAAGACAATTTGTTCCTAACTTGCGTCGGAAACAACTCTTTATATCTTTTATATTTATTATTTGATCTTTATTACATGACTAAAACTTGACTTGGCAAGAAGTAAATGCACACAACAGCAGTCAAAAGCTGGAGAGAATTTAATTGCAACAGTATTTGTATGGTATATTTGGCATATAATTATAGTCCATCTCTTTCTGTATAATTCGGAAAACTGGTAGAACCAGAATCGCATTAACAAAGAAAATGTAGGCTCACTGTCCAAAAAATAAGAAACCTTTATTCAATTCTAAGACCACTTTTCTCGAATTTAAACCCATAAACCCTCACACACCTAGTGGAACGGATTCCACTAGGTGTCTGAGGTAGTCTAACTCCAGATTTGACTATTCTTCCATCAAGATATTTGTCAGCTGCTGTATTGTGGTTGGCAGGGAACTGTGAAGGAGAACTGCCTTTGCCAATATATCCCAGACATTCTCAATCAGATCAGGAGATTTAAGCGGCCATGTTGGAAATCATGGGAATGTTTCTTGAATCGTTCGGGTACAATTTTTGCATAGTTGCGTTGCCGTCTTGAAAGGGTTCATCACAATCCAGATAAACACGAAGGAAAACAATTGGCGGTCAATGAGTGTATGAGCTAGTGGACAGAACAAAAAAATCGACAGAAAAGCAAAGCACAGATCTACAATATTTTTTGCAATTATAACAATGATATTTGCTCTATTTATGTTCGTAAAGGTTATTTTCATTTAATGGTTTTAATTTTAACCGTTTTCAGTGCAAACACCACTAAAACAAACAAAACACTTTTATACTTTATTTATTTTTAACATTTATTTATATTTATTCATTGTTATTTTATTTATTCAAGCATTTTTCTGTGATAGAAACTAAACAGCGTAAACCAATTTTTATTTATTAGCATTGTCAATAATTTAAGACATTCTTTTTCCACTATTTTTCTCCAGAAAGAGACATTATTGACAGGATAAAGGATTGCAATTATACATCGTATTTCATTACTTTTTTTCTGAAATATATATAATTTTTCAAAACACATTCGCTCCTTGATTACGTAAAAAGAAATGCAATAAGTGGAGCAACACAGCCACAGGTCGAACAGCGAGAAAATAAATAGTATTGAGCGCGAATTCTCTAGGAAAACGACCGTATAAGTATTTACACTCATTCTGAAAGAAACGTTACTTTCGATAAGAAAAACAAAGATAGTTTGGCGACTTCTGCAGCTAACGGAAGCTTGACGGAGATTTAGGGAAAAAAAGATAAAAGGACAGTTGGAATCAGAGCCATTAAAGGAGCTGAAGTATGTCACTTGGCGACAACAAAGTCAGCCAGATTTATGGCCTACAGAGATAGCCCAAGCACCGGCTAAGTATTTGGCGAAGGAACACGCACAATTCCTTATCCTTATTTATATCTAGGAAGAGTTCAAATTCTCTTCTTATTTCAAATGTGGTTGCTGAAGAATGTTGTGAACACTATCGGAAGAGTCCCTGAAAATAGCTTTAAAGTCATTTTTTGACTCTTCCTCCGATTTCTTAGTTTAAGGGAAGGTTAACAGCTGCTATCTACCAGTAAGTATTAGGGATTCGTCAGCTAAAAAACTGCTTCAAAATAAGAACACACTGTTAGGCTAGAAATATTGGACGACTTACAGTACCAATGCTTCCTTCTGGATTTACAAAAATAAAAAATGAACTTCCCATTCATCGCTTTTTCCACTGTTTAATGGATGCTTACATTGATGGGCCGTGCAAATGGGGGTGCACTGGATGCGCCGCACCAGGGGCCCCGATCGAGGGAGCCAACAACATAAATAAAGGCCCATTAACCCCTTTTGAATCCGGGCCCCCAAGTATCTTTGCACGCTCTGGGCCATTGTCTATAAGATAATCAGTGAATTCCATTGTTTTTAGTGTGATTGGAGATTCCGATGATTGGTGGTCTCATTCAGTTCTGATTACTGATTCGATTCCTTAGTCTAGTTCGATGACAAACAATTGCCAAAGCGGGATTTATAATTAATGAGGAATCTTGTTTATTAGATAGTACCATCGTGCATCCATTCGGCCTGATTAGCAGTGTACTTTCCTGTTCCATTCTATACACGCCTTCGCGCTCTGAATTCTAGCGTTCGTAGCAAGACCGTCAAGAGTTCAAAATTGTTAAGCTCAGCAGAATCCACACAAAAACGCTAAGTGCGCAAGCACGCAGACAAAGAGAGAAGGAGGAAGAGAAACTTCCTCTTTCTCCGCAAATATGGATATCTGCTCTGTTGTTTTGAACACAATTTATTACAGCACGGCCTTCTCCTTCATCTATTAGTACAACCCTAGGGCGGCTTCAAATACGGAAGGAATTTTTCGAACTGTATTCCTTTGAAATAGAAGCCAAGAAAGCTGCACTCAAGATTAAGGATTCTCAATACATTGTCACGGTGCCAAGAAGGCCTCGTTGGTAGTCGGTGCATGATATCCAGCGCGTGTCTTCGCTTTCTTCATATCTCCTACCATCACCTCTATGCCCCTTTGTGTCTACGAGAATAGTGCTGCTCACCCGGATGAAAGAGGAGATGATGTAAAGGAATAGGCCGAGAAATAGAACTAAGCAGAGTGATAAATCTAACAGGGACTTCGTTCACTGAACACAATAAAACAGAATTATTGTAATGACAATTGTAAGGCTGTCTGATACAATCAGGGAGATTTCGTACATGTAGTGAGAAAAGTGAACCGGTTCGAAATATTAAAGGAATGAACACTTAAAAATAAATAAATACATTCCATGCCTTTCTAGCCTCGATGTAAAGCAGAGTCTCTCAACCGGTTTCGGCTGGTAATCCTTTGATAAATCAGAACTTTCAGGGGAATCCCGACATCTTTAAAAACTAATATATACATGCTTAAAATATATCAACAATCAATAATAAAAATGGCGAAACATTTGTAGATCATTTTTAGATATATGAAAAGACTTTTGTCTTTTCTACTGTAAATTCCTGTTTGCTGAGTTTACTTCAAAAGAAGGAAAAGGGGAAAAGTGGATTTCGTTGGACCCAGTGAAACAGAAGTATAACATCCTAACAAGGGGCACGATTACCATTATTTGCCATACAAACGTCACAACCCTGTTGCACACTGTTACCAGAGTTCGATAGCAAGGCTGATGTGGTTGAAGTCAAGCTAACATCGATTACAGCCTTGAGCTGGAATGTAATCCTTGGACACGGATGAACTTAGTTATCCACATTTTAGAGATGCCTCTAATTCACTTGAAGCTATATGGAAACAGCGATATACAAATGTCCTCACACCTCTTTTGATTTCAAATTGGCGGCTAAATTCTTGCCCATACCGGACTGAATGTGGAAATCACTTACTATGTTAATCAATATATGGTGCAAGGTGTGTACCAGGATAAAATTTGCTTTTCAGCTTTATTCTGTGACATATGATCCCGGTAAACCTCGTCCGTTGTATTAAACTAGAAATCAGAACGAATTGTTAGCTATACACTGTACGGTAATTTTCAGTTGGAAAGGATTTATAAAATGTGGCCGATGGAATGGGATGTACTCATTAACCTTACACTCGAAAGATGAAATCGTTATCTACTTTAACTACGAAATACTATCAAGTACTGAAGAAATGCTGTCCAGTAGCCTAGACCTGGTAAGGTGATATTAGCAAGCAAGGACAAAAATCAGAAACAATGTCCAACATCTCCACACAGATGGATGTCTGATATGAAATTAGCGTCTTTTGCACACCCCACTGTGCAGGAGCACTGGTCTGCAAAGGATTCCAGTTAGCAAATAAACCCTGATACAATAATAATATATGCATTTATTGTATGATCCTCGGGTACAAATTCACAATGAACAAAATACCTTCAGAATCATTCAGTATTGCAGAGGACGGTATTCTGGAACTTCAACGTCTTTACCATAATGGTTGAATATTTTGAAAAGATAACACCTGGTTTCGAAATATTCAACCATGATGGAGAAGTCTTCTCGTTAATAACACGATACTAGCTGAGTATAAGCCTGAAATCTATCCATGTTCTAACTCATAGTGACGAAAGTTTAATTCCGGTAGTTAAAACTCGTTTTGCTATTCTGTATGCTTACTTCTATTAGACAAAACTCGTAATGTATTCATCTGGCAAACAACTACGATTGTTTACGGTCACAAACAGAAACACAAAGGCTATAAGGAGAAAATATCCAGTAAAGTAACTCAAACTAGAAGGAGATTTATACAACATGCATTTATGTCCGGTCGTTTTGCGAAACTCAGTCTTCTTTATAAGTAATGCAACATGTAAAAGATGTAAACATGATAGTAATAACTTGGAAATATATTATAGGGATGCTAATGGATCCCTCTCTCTCTCTCTGGCTTTTATTTTGTAACATACAACACCGATATCGTAGATGACACGAACGTTAAAAGGTGCCGCTGATGCTAAAACATGGTCTGAATCCATTTGAATAACCTCAGATTAGATCGTGGAAAGTACTGGAAAGAAACTATACGTCAGCCATTAACCCAGACGTCCAGTAGTTTCACGAGACGCTCTTCTATTGCAAAGGTACAGCATCATCCGTGTCGGGGACCTCTATGTTAAACACTTTTATGGAGAAGCTTCGGTCCATAAAGAAGATAATGACAGCCGTTAATGTAAGATTGCGATTAACGGTACCTGGAACATCGGAATTGTGGCTCGGAACATTGGATACAATCCTGGAGATGACTGGCATTTCTTAGGGAGGCCTATAACTAATGAGAGCAGTTACGAGCGGTCTCATTAATTCTAGTAATGGCGGCCGATGGGTTCATTACAGTTCAGTCCGGAAGGGCGCTGTCTTTATCAGAATGACAATGTTTTCCACTGGAGCTTCTTCGTGGTGAAAATAATTAAGAATGTGGATTTGAAATCAGACATTGCTATGCTCTCTAACTCCAGTTAGACATGGTGGTTCATATTTTGGTGAAATATTCGTAGAATATATGGCCCTCGCTGTCAGCACAGTGGTTGCGATCGCCGTCCTTCCATACCATGCAGAAGAGGGCTGGATTCGAATCCTGTCACAACAGGAAGAACTTTTATCCGTCTATTTTATTTACTTTTTTTTTCACAACGTGGCTGAGTTAGTCTGTCTCGGGCGAAGATTACATGGTTTTATCCCTTGAAAACTGGACAATTTTGTCCATCCATCAAACAAACAAACAAACCGACCCGAAAAGTACACGCTATTATAGACATTATATCGACGCCTCATAGGCTTAGTTGCTTTGGTTCTTAGCACACCCCACGTCTTCCATGAGGGTATAGTGATTTCGCCACTTATCGCTCGTTTGGAGAGGTCTTGGTTCGAGTCCCGTTCATGACTGGAGGAATTTCTAAAGGATCGTTCAATCGATGCTGTAGTTATCCGATCTTAGGCAGAGGGAACAGGATATCCCCCATGACTTTATTCCGTGTGTTTGAACCTGCACAACATGCAGCATATCCGTCCATGAACACAGAGATTGTACAGCCATAGCGCACAATGACGCAATATGGTATAAGTTGCTGATGAGTCTGAAAACCGCAGGATACTTATGATAAATAACGTTATTGTTTATTACGTCCTCTACTATCTTATGGGAATGGATTTTTCTGCCGAGAACATGTTTAGAGGAGTCAGCAGACAGAGAGTACAACTGGCAAAGTTTCAGGACATTCATCTTGAGACGGGTTGGGGGGAGGGGAAATGAAAGTTAGAGCTCAGTATAGAAGAAAAGGATAATCCTTGGGTTCAGTAACAAATAGTGGTTCCTCGGTACTTTTTGCATTTTATGTTATTTATTTTTTTTAACATATATATCGCTATTTCTAATATAAACCTTTGTTTGTAAGCTGCCATTAATATGTCGTGCTTTCTGTGGTCTCTAAACTTTTTTGTTTGTCCGATTAACATCATCTAGTAAAAAAAGCAAAAAAAGATTTATATTTGTAAACATGGGCGCGCGTGTGAGCCCAATCGCTGTATATGGAAATAGAGCAACTGATAAAACTTGATACAGTAAATCACAGATAGGGAGGAAAGGTTGGCGGTGCAGATTGATATAGATAGACAGATGGAACAGTGGAAGAAACGAAAGGGAAAGAGCGTTTACGCTTCCGCAGGAAATCGACCATCGGAAGACAGAGGTCTGACAGCAACTAACGCCCCTCCTACCTATGACACGGATGGCAGCTCTATATCCTCCTCCCAACTGGCTGACGGGAAGTGATACGAAGTCAATTTACCAGCGTCCAATTACCGTCCTTCCTGAGTAACTAGTTACGTTCTCTTGGAGTTCCTGAAGGCGTCCTGCATGACCTGATAATGTCACACATGACCTTCCAGGGGGGGAAGATCATTTCCACCGCTATCTCGGAAAGGAGTTAAACGCCCCTGTAAAACCGACAGAATACAGAACACCTAACGGGTCTGAGGATCCGCGACTACTCTGACAGGCTGAGAATGTGAAAGAAAAACATGGATGATAGATATAGATGAGAAAGAGATTGTAAAAAAAAGAATCGCGCAAGCTGAAACAGCAGTATCCGTTTTGAAGATACAATGCAAAGGTTACCAAAGTGCTACTGTTATACTTGAAGTGATTTCAACGCATTTTCAACATAAAATACAATAAACAGACATGATTATTTTAGTGGTAGTAATAAACTAAGCGTATTAATATCATTGAGAAATATCGCTGATGGATGATTAATTTTTATTATGTGTATTATGGATACGGTTTCATTTTTCAA
The DNA here is from genome assembly GCF_048544385.1 of Mastigoproctus giganteus. Classification (NCBI taxonomy): domain Eukaryota; kingdom Metazoa; phylum Arthropoda; class Arachnida; order Uropygi; family Thelyphonidae; genus Mastigoproctus; species Mastigoproctus giganteus. Next base: position 146,285,871 of record NC_143581.1, on the reverse strand, counting down.
TTATGAAATCGAGATATTGGACTTCTATAAGTGGTGAAATATGAATTGGCTGCTCTGATTATCAGATTATGCGAAAGTCAATTATTATTATTTTTTTTTTAGGTGAACATCGTTGACCTAAAATCTATACGTTTGAAAGAGATTTACAGATCATTTTTGGTAATACAGGTGTGGATGATACACTCTTGCAAGTCCTTAAACATTTTCTTAATCATCTCTTCTTTTAATTTCAGAATTCTTGCAAAAAACTACATTTCGAAGACTCTTCTATGTGGAAGAAATGTTGGGAACTCCTTAAAACAATTTCCGATATCACACAGCCTTCACAAAAATGCACGATGAAGCATTTAGAAGTTACCAGGACACCGCATTCTCCCATAGAATGACTCTGGGGTAGCGCAAATGCGCCTCTGGCTAATTACTAATGGAAGACTGCATTAATATACTGAGGGATAAAGGGAGAGCGATTGTTCACTGGCATTTTTCATTACAGCTGGCTAATTTCGCTATAATTAATTTAGAAGAACCTTAATTTAAATTTGGCAAACTACATTATTAGTTAATGTTCACTGTCCAGACTCTGTCATTTTCTACACACAAAGTATCTGCTGATTGCAGATACTTTGTGTATAAAATCACACAGAAATAATTAAAACCAATTATAAGAAGAAAAGAGTTATACGTATTTGCCAATATGTTGAAGTTGAGGATTGGACACACGTATCGGAGTGAATGGTCCGTGATAAAATGCACACAAATATACAACATTAGTTACAGATGACGTTATTTATTTATTATTATTTTTTGACCATATTTATTGATTAAATAAACCGATTTAATAATAAATTTATTCTTCTAACTGAATTTAAGGAGATTCATCGATTTTTTCCCCCCTCATCCACTTTAATTTTTTATTATAATTTATTTCTCTTTTTGGAGCATGGGTCAACACACGAGGAGGAACAATCAGCTCAAATAATAAATCAAGATATCTTAATACATCGCATTTATCATTCTGCTTGTAAAATACTCATCTTTTTCTTTCCTCTACAGAAGAATTGGCTTCAGCCTTTCTGATGCCGTATGAATCAGCCTGGTTGTGTCCGGGAGCAGTAATCTATACACCCCTATGTACATGGCATTCTATTTTTTCTCATTAAACACCCATAATCTGATAGTTCCCCGACATAAAAAAAAAGACATTACCTTAGAAAAGGATGACAGCTCCCGATCACACAATTTATCCTTCCCTCGTGCCTCAACGTCACAGCACAAAAGAAATCCCACCCCAACATCTATCCCCTGCATGGGATTTTTTAAGCAGTGATTTCCAACTAATTTTCTTTTAAGAATTTTGGGGTTTTATGAATGATGGGGAGGGGATAAATATGAAGTACCGCACGAGGAGATTGGTGACGTAATTTTGAGTTAGAATACTTTTCGATGAATATGTTTCAACCACGCATCGAGATACAAAGAAGTGAAAGTTGCATTTTCCCCATAAGATACAATTATAATCTTCACTCTTTGATCAAAGCACATTCGCTCTGGTGGCCATAACTTACTGTTGCCGATAAAAGGAAGTTGGTTCGTAAACCTGGAGCAAAATTAGCACCATCCGATAGAGAATATTACGGATGCATTCCGCATCGTTAGTGCAGTTCGGATCAAATAAGCCGAAAAGTCGATGCGAGCGTTTCAACAAAGCGACATTAATGAATTTAGTTATGGATGACACAGGCAGCCAAGTTTTAAATTTTTTGAAGCGGCAATTTTTCGAAATTAAAGTTGTAAATGTCTTGAAAATTCCTTTCGACTTGTTGGAGTTTCTAGCAGATGTTAGCTACGCATAAACATTTTTTTAAAAAAAATTATTTGATAGTGATGACCCGTTTCTTTAACCTCAAACATGCAACTCTTACAGGGGATATCTTATTCATAATGAAGGAGAATGATGCACTGGAAAACAGAAGAAAGATTTCCTTGATTCTAATTTTCAAATATTTAATTGAGTTTAAACCAATTAATGTGGATTATTTTTGGGTGCATCGGGAGAATACAGTTATAGGAGGGGCAAAGAAGGATTTATAAATTTGGGCACCAAAGACAAAATATCCTTGCACGAGCTCCCACATAGGGTGAGAGAGAAAGGTGCGACGTAAAAATTTCAAATAAGGATGGTGGAAACACTAATTTAATTGCCTGGGCACAAGTTCGGCCCTGGAAGAAGGGGCCATTATATTCATTGTTCGCTTGATGATGATTAAAAATTCATCAAGTAACTTAGAAAATAATGAGGTCGATAATCTAGTAAATCTTCCCCTCAACTCCTTACGCGTTTTCTGCTATTCGCACAAGTTAGTGACTATCCATTAGCATTATCACTGAATGAGAATGATGTAGAGTAGAAACTGATGTGGCTGAACTTGGTTGGAATGAATTCGGTTTCTATTCTGTATTCCAACAATAGAAAGTGGACTTATGCGATTGTGATTGCCATGTCTATGTATCGCTTTCCATATTTTTCTGAGTCCGAAATACAAAACATGGACTCTGGTATTCTGACTGGACTGTTTTCATTTTCAACAATAATCTTTGAGCAAGATGGCCACCACATAAATTATAAGCCAACTGTCTAGAACTCATCTATGTACAGCGTTATACAAACAAAATTTACAGTATATATGAATAGATCCAAGAGTTACCTGAAGGAAACTTTTACTAATGTCCACCATCTTGAAGCAAGATGGCGGTCACTAAAATTGTAAACACGAACCGTATAGAATTCCTGCGTGTTTACAGTCTAATACAAACTAAAATTGTAGTACATGGGAGGAGAATCAAACACAAGATAGGATATTATTTTTGATTCCCATCTGCCATCTTGAACTACAATTAAATTACGACGGATGAAGCTAGGATATTTATAACTCCAGACTCCCTTTCTACCGCTTTAAAGAGGGGATCGCTAACTAATGTACCGTTCAAAATCTAATAAAAGGCCCGTCATAGGGGGTGTTGAGGGCTCGGACGAACCCACGACAACACACTCCTACGTTAATAGAGAACGAAAGCTAAGGGTTGTTGTAAGTAAATTTGCTTTTTAACCGACGATCTTAGTTCGAAAATTAACAACACCAGATTGTTAAATTATATTAAACCCTTAACATAAAACGTTAAAATTTCCACAATTGTGCTATTAGACAAATAAATATTAGAAAAAATTCTATTATGTGGACGGGTGAAAAGATTAGGAGTTATCTCGTTTGTTACTTAAAACAAATGATACATTCTACAGAAGAAATCGTGCTAGAAAAACATAAATTAATCTGCAAATCATTAAATAACCAATAAAATATTTAAGGGGAAAACATTTAGGCTCTAAAATGCCATTAGTTCACAAATGAACGAAGCAAAGTAGACTAGACCCGGCTTTCAGGTATGGGGGGATAACGCTTGGTATAAAGTAATCGATATATTCACTAAGCACTTCAAATAATTAACATTTAGCACGTTTTGTGGAAGAAAACTCTAGCTACCTAACCCATCAGGTTACGAGTATAGGCGGCGCAAATTATTTTGTGGGGATTTATCAATAAAAGCCTTCAATCTTCTAAAAGTGTTAAATTCCAGCACGTTCTTGGTGTAAATAATATGACCAACCCTTTACGAAAGGACTTTAGGCATTCAGGGAATAAGGAGGGGGAAGGGTAGAGTTGTAAGATTCCAAACGCTAGTGACATTATTAGCGAGAATGTAATAAAAACGTCAATTTCCCTGTCTCTTTACTCCTCCTAATTGGATTTTAATTGCCGCCCGTATCAAGCCGCCTCCACTTCGCCAGACGATCAATAAGCACGAGAAAGAGAAGACTTTCGATGGTAATTAAATGGACTCCGTCGTCCTGAACAGTGACACGTCCGTTGTTCTTCGCTACGCAAGACAAATAAAAGCGGGACAGTGTTAGAGTGAACGATGTGATGATGGTGCATTAGTAGGCAACCCCCCTACCCTCCCTTTACCAGCACGAATACTTGTGCGCGCGAGCACACACAGATACACAAACTTCTGTCTCCCAGAATGCGACAGTTTCCTCAGTCCGAGGTGTTGCCAGATGGTGATTATGGAATTTTTCCTCAGAGAAGCATAAAATTCTGTCCATAATGTCACAATTTCTCTAGTCCCTCCAAATCTTATACGCATTACTATCTACATACACTCAACAGCTCTTTGCACGACTGTATGCTCGAGTCGTGTGAATGCAAATTGAAGTTTGCCTACGTTTTTACCATCTGTAAAGTTCGTATTGCAGAAAAAGATCAAGTCTGGTTGGCGCGCCTTTAATTTTTGCCTTTTGTTTGTATGCAGATTTCAGCGCATACTTTCAATGAAACAGAGATCAGGTGACAAAAGGGCATAACAGATTTTAGAAAAAAAAAAAAGGAAACATCCCCTTTGTAAGACGGTTGTATTAAAATAAAAACATGGATGCCAATGTCCACCATCTGTACATTACAGCGCACTCTGCTGCATAATTGCAACCACGCATGCTCAGACCTCACACTTCCCGCATTAACGAAGATTACTGAAATATCGTCCTGTTTCTCTCTTAAACGGATGTTAACTTAAAACAAAGTTAGCGCGAAGCAGACTCAGATTGTAGATAAGCTGCGCCACTTTCACATATCTCATTATTAAACACTCACGAGCGCATGTACACCGGTACACACACGCACATCGAGACACGCATGGTAAACAATGAAAGTTTCTGAGTGATGCGCTTGGAAGTACTGAGCAAATATTCTCATAGTCCATACATGGCTCAGCCTCACTTTAACAGATACTTGTTGGACGACTAGCTCGCACGTGAGCAAAAGGAGGAAGCACCGAACAACACCAAAATGCAAAGAGGAGGAAATGATACGCTCTTAAGACGAAAAGAGAAAAGGCTTCGTTCTGACGAACAAAACGAAAGAATTCCTGCAGTAATGGATGGAGGAGAGTGAACTGTCGTGTATCCTTCAACCAAACACTAGAACGGCAATCCTTTAATCGCTAATCTGGATCTGCGAAGAATGGTTAAGAGCAGTTTTGTGACGATTCAGCACAGCGTCTATCATTTAGACTCGCACTGTATGGAGAGGGAGCTAAGAAACACTCTTTTAATCTCGGGGAGGCTTTGGCTGAGAGATTTAAAACTGAATTTATCTTCCCCGCATTACGTCCGTGCCACCGATGCTGCCCAAGGATGCTTCCGCATCAGAAAGATGATGAAATCAGATAAAGATTTAGAATCCTGCTTCCGAATGCGGCATCCATTATTCACACACAGGCATCGATTGGTTTTAAAAATCTCTTCGGTGAACGAAAAACAACCCAGCAATAAAATTATTGCCAAAGGAGGTCTAGTGTGGCTGATGGATTCTTTACAGGCGACAGGGAGACGCTTCGTAGCCCGGAACACGTGACCGTTTAGGTTATGTAAAAGGAAACATCGTGGCTAGTGTATTTGGATAATCCCAGAATGCACTGTCTAAGGCCTAAGCACGCCAATACGCATGATTCTATATTATTGCTCTTTTTCCCCATCAAGAATAAAGATTTTTCTTCTTAGAATTCCACACAAAGTTCTCGTTTCTAGACAGAAATTATTAAAATATTCCTTTAATCAAATTCGAAAAGCTGAGGCAATATTGAAGTATCGGCAAAAAAGTCCAAGGCCCGAGATCTATTTAACTCCCTATCGAAAGAAGCCACAAAAGTTCCCTAATTCCTCTGACCCAAATACAGTTCCTGTCCTTCTACAGTGGATCACAAGTTTATACCGTGGATCACGCATTCCCAGTTACTGTGACAGGCTTTTTACAACGTTCTTGTTTTATCGATACATTTCCTGTGATACGTCTTTGAAAAGAGCGATGAGTTGCTTTTATTCTTTTAGTTATGGGAAATTGTATCCAATACAGAAACGGTTACTTGACAATAAGATGTGACTAAGGAAGAACGAAGGCAGCAAATTTACCGGAAATTTTAGAATATAAACAACAGTTTTATAAGGAACTAAAGTTACCTCCAGTTTCAGAGGTTGAGACAGCACTAAATCCCAAGGGCGTACTTAGCAGCTACTCTATTTCATTTTATATTTTCCAAAGCTGCTGTTACGATATTCTTTAAACTATTAAGTTCTTAACCTGTAAAAGACGAAGCTAATTAAGGCGGTAAGAAAAGTGACAGAACCCCATATGTACAATTCGAACTCAATTAATCTGATTGCGAATTTCCATGTTTTCCCCCCCAAATTGTCTTAGCCATTTACAATTAACCAGCGAAAAGTTTCCCTGTCTATGAAAAATACACCCGAAAAAAGATTTTGTTTCCAATTTGGGAAAGTGCCTGGATGAAGTCAAATGCCGATCACTTAAACAGGTGCTGATCACTGTATGAATCTATCAAGATACCTGAGTTGGCTAACTGAAACGAAAGAGTGATCTAAATTCATCTTACTTTGGTTTAAACTTTTGGACTGTGTCCCTTCCTACGAGGGAGGGGATTCATTTGGTTATATCCAACAAGATTTCGTAGGCTCACCAAAAGGCACTGAGAATTCCAAGGTAAGGTCTAGAAGATATTCCCTCTGGAAATCCTCACTTATTGCTTGAAAATTAGAATTACTAATGAAAGCAGAGGTCATAGCATCCCAGAATGATAGCGATTGGACACTAACAGCAAGGTAACAGGGAGATCTCAGATATGAATCTCTCTCTCTTCTCACAATATAAAAGACAATTTCAACACAAAATATACACAAAAAGCTTAAAGAAAGGGGGACACTGTGCATAAGGTCTCTGGTTTGTGTTCCACAGGAGAGCCGGTACGACTTCGTGCTGAAAACATCGTTTTTAGGAGCCAAGACCAATGGGCCAATGTTCTCTTACAATGAGTTAATATTCTGTCTTGGCACTCATTCTCGATGTGTTCTCATCTGGGCGGAATGTGCAACATGTTGTCATCTTCATAATATAAGGAAAAGGGACAACTCTCAGGGCGATGGTTTGGACAGGCATCATTGATCAATGGCCATACCGATCTCTATACATTGAAGGGAAGTATTTTAACTGCTCTATGTGAAGCTTTTAAGAGGTGATATAGACCTTGAATTCATTTTCAAGGTCGATAATGGTTTTCCACAAAAGCTTAGATAGCCAACAAATTCCTTCAGAGTGAGGATATTTTTTTGAGTGGGGTGATCGATCTGATCTCCTGATCTGAATCTAACTGGGCATGTCTGGGTTGCTCTAGGAAGAACTGAGCTACTCCAACCTCCTTCTAGGATTCTCCAACTGCACTTTTAGAGGCATGGGATTTAGTATCAGTAAAGACCTTATAACCAGCCTTGCTTTGTAAATGACATGAGAGGTCGCTGTGAGAGTCGTTTAGCTGTTCGAAGCCATTATACTCCTTATTAAGTGTCCCACAGTTTTGGTTCCATAATATTTACATGATTATGCTTCATGAAAATAGAGATCCATTACTTTTCAAACTCAGTACATGCGTCTTATACTCGTAATTAAGTGGTATAACAATGCTCTTCCACAAAAGATTTGATAAAATTTCTTCAAGTATATATCTAGATTTCATGTTTGTAATTTAACTTACTCTAATTATAGTCCCATCTCAGCTACGATTGAATATTGATAATCTAATGGTATGGAAAAGGGTTTAAAAAGAATCTATTCAGTAAAACTCACAAAAGAAAAGATTTTAAATTAGGAAAGGGGATTGGATAATGAACAAGAAGAGTTATGTGCATCAGAGAGAACCTTTACGAAAATTGCAGATTAATTAGAGGTGACTGATTAGGGCAGGGCGGGTTGTTATGATAACGCGCGAGTACAGCTTAAGGTCATCACGAGCCCTCAGTATACCTTGTATTTAATTTGCTTTGATTGTTTCCAGGGTGAAAAAGTTGAGTTTCAGGAGAACAAATTGCACTTCTCTTCAGAGACTAACTAACTTAACCAGGGTGAACAAAACCCATAAAGTTCCTTTTAACTCAACAGGAATCAAACTGAAACCTTTTGATAGGCAGTCGGAAACGGTTTGAGTGTTACGTGTTAGCAGTGAAGACAACATTTGGGAATCTGAAGATAAAACCAGGGAATCTGACTCCATGAAAAAACAATACGTTAAGCGCCAGAAGATTCCATAAAATGGCGAAGGTCGAATTCATGACTAAATGAGGAAAATTTACGAGATATTTTTTGTTGATGAGAGGCTTAGAATACAGACATATTCAAAATACTGTCTCGAAGTGAAGGTGTGCATATACACTAGTAGAGAATGGCAATGGGAGTGAAGATATTCAACAGAATGGTTGTTTACAAAATCATAGGTTTGCGCAGGTAATGAAACTTAAATTAGAGACGGAATTGTAATTATAAGGTGCGCATGGGAATTGGGACTAAACAACTCGGCGAAATTGAAGACGATTATCTCAATGCAGAAATAACCCTGAAGAACTACAACGCCATCTAGGGCCACATGAGCTGTACGCAGATAGAGAGATAATCCAGTAGCATAAATGATCTACACGCGTTATGAAAGTTTTATACAGAGGAATCATCTTCTTGTGAAGAGAACGATAACTATCTCTTACTCCACCGTATGATCTTTCTTATGGAGAGTGAACTTTGAGTTAGAAAAAGAAACCTTTCCATCAGAATCCTCAGCTGTCATCTATAATAATTTTCAGAAAACTGCAAGACTATTAAGGCTAATAAACTTATTTCTGCAAGGTTTGAATGTTATGAGCTCAAAGCTGAGAAATAATTTCCTCTTTTGTTTAAAATAGCTTCTTCGGGTCAAAATACGCAAACCTCGCTGCGCTCATTTCGCTCTCCCTCATTCCGCGCTGTTTACATTTCAACTGGCTGGAATCATTTAATCTTAGGACAGTTTTCCTACACCAAAAGCTGACAGCGTCTTCCTCTTCGGCGCATTCCGAAATAATAAATTCATCTGCACATTAAAAGACTGTTATCCTTCCTAAATCTCGTGCAGCGAGTTCGATCTGCAGGTACCCCCCTTTTCTCCCGTGCCCCACCTCTCCTTTACTGCTCTCGACGAGAGAACGCACGAACTTCTTGGTGTTACCGGGAACGGTTATCGCACAACAACCAGCGGAGCATATGATCACTGCAGAGGCAGTCACCATGGCGACCGGATCTTTCTGTGAGGATGTAATCAAAGGAAACGGTTATCGACAGTACTTGAGATGGCAAGATCGCCAACGTTTCTCCGAGAAAGCCCTTCACGCCCTGAATCCGTGGCAGATGACCGAGGTCAGTGGGGAATGTGGAAACTACGTCCTGTCTATTAGGTTAAACAGTAGGTGTGGATGGCTACACGATCGAGGAGAGGACTGATTTTAGTCTGCAAGTGAATAATATTTTCACCAAACCCGCCAGCTATGCCTTAATATTCTTTGTCGTCTGTGTGACACGAGAGTTTATGTGATTTGAGCGCATTAGTTGCAACAGAGATGGCAGGAGAAGGTAGTTATGGCAACTGGATGATATCACTGTATTGCATGTTAGAAACGGTAACCTAAGCGACACGATCAATGAGACAGCGATAATCTCTTTCGCTATCCTTTTGCATGTTTGATAAAGTGCGTACGTCAAGTAAATGCAAATATTGTGGAAATGTGGAATTCTGGGAAAGCAAAAACGCAACGTTTTCTATTTTTTTTTATTTTAAAAAGGCAAAACTGAAAATGGAGAATATTTAAGATAGGATGATTATTATCACTCATTGTTATCACTGTTTGGGTTTTGTTTTAAAATTTAATCTTGAAAAATTTCAAAGAAAAAAACAAAGATAAAACTTCTCGCATATTGATGAACGTTATCAATTCTTTGGACAACTGGACATCCACAAGTCATTTTGTATCAGATATAAACGCTGTTTTTATCCGACAACGGCAAACAGATTGGTTGCGATAGACGTCCAGCATCGCTTGAAAGAAGCCTGGACTCGATTCCGGTCTAAACGGAAGGAACTTTAATGGACTTTTTCACACCATGGACAAATCAGTTAGTCTCGGGAGGGGGTTTCTGGTTTTTTTCATCTGACAACAGAGATGGCAGATGGACGTAATTTTTCATCCAGCAATCAGGCAAACGATAGAATACACTTAATTTTATAGACACATCGCGCAGGCTGGAACTTAATGGACTCCGTTGCATTGACACAAAATCAAAGGACAAAATACGAATAAAAAGTCAGTCTCCTAAATCGTGCCTACAAAAAACAATGGGGAAGAAGCTGTCAGGGTATCTACCAACCTTTTGCGACAACTATTTACATCCTTGCAGAGCTGAGAAGTTCAGTGCTATTGTATTTTTAAGAAATGCTGGGAATACGTCGGTTTGTAACCTTCAAACCATATGATTCGCTGTGTTGTGTGTAGTCTAAGAATGATGGTCATTAGCATCACAACAGAAACTCGCTATTCTGCAATTCTGGACACTCTTCGAGCGTGCCGACCAGAGCACAACGAGTTGATGTTTTCGTTTTGGAAGAATCAATACTGAAAACTCCTACGCAGGCGCAGTAGCCACATACAGAACATTTTGCATCGGGGATATGCGTGGGAAGAATAAATTATATAGTCAGAATCCTCTAGAAAAATCCTGCTTTGCAAGAGAGAGAAAGAGAGACTGAAATTGCATACATTACTGTACCAAATAGTACAATAACCATTGCATACGCATAATGACACAATAATCTCTTTAATACGCAACCCTTCTCGACAAATAAATATTATTATTAATTATTATGAATTAAATAATTATTACTACCATCTGTTGAGTATAAGTTTAATAATATATATATTATTTGCCATTTAGTACACATAAATGAGACTATTTCAAGGTTATTCCTTAACTGGGGAGTACAGAATATTTGCTATAAACCTGACTTGAATAGATAGAAGGCGGGAAACTTGAGGTACGGGGACATCCATTAATGAAATAGAGGTGGTGCTGCAAGCAGAGGGTGCAGATGGCTATCTGGATGTGTACGATTGTGTTAACGTTGGTTATTTTAAATCAATATCGCAATCATCCTGCAGAAGCAGCTTAAATGTGAAATTCACACATGCCTTTCTTTCACACAAGGAAAGAAGGGCATCTGGAAGACGGTTAAGAAATTTAGGCAGAAAGGAGTAGTGGTAGACGTAACTTTCCGATGGAATACGTTGAGACATGAAAATTCATTTGCAAAGAAACCCTTGCAATACCTTAAAAATGACCACCCAAGAACTAACTTATATATCCATGGGTGTTATGTCCAAACTGTGTGTTCTCTGGTCGTTTTGCGTGTTTTACTGGACGAAAACCTCTAGTTTCCGAGGGGGTCCTTGCTATCCACGTCTGAAACTGACTAACTCAGCCACAGAGTGAATAAAAGTAGAAGTAGAAGCCTATAAAAGTTCCTTGCGTCATTGACGGGATTCGAACCCTGCCCTTTTCCACCACCCAGTGATTATAAACACTGTGCTATACGCGTAGATTGAAAATCTCTTAGAAAACTAGGGGATAAAACGGGATTTTCCTGGCGCACATGCAAGACACTCTTGGCTAGTCGACAACCAGTCAGGAGTTGATGAGCAAGCTGTTATTTTGTAAAAGTGAGTATAATGAGGTGAGTGGACATGGTTGGAATGAATTTAGGGACTTAGTTTTGAAATCGTATTAATGCACAGACGCTTCTGCATGTATTTGTGAAGACTTTCTTGAGAGAAGTGTCGTTGGGATAATTACGTGAAATCGTCTGATGGTGCTATTATTCAATGCCCTCTTTGGCATCAGTGTTGTCGATTGCGAACTCCTCCTGTATAGTAAATGAAGATACTGTATTAACAAAATCTAAGACGAAATAACCAATGATGATGCATGCCAACGTTATTAGAAGAACATAACTCAATCCACTGTCCAGAGTGGCACCCACAGTTGTTGAATCCACAAACAGGACTTGGCGAATGCTGGAAACATTAAAGGTGGGCAGTTATGAAAAGTGTCACGTGATTACGTTTTTAACTTCGCCGGGGTCATGCACAAAGAATCTGTTTCACTGAATCAGCACTTCTACAACGGTATCTAGACCGAAGACGGACTACGAAAATATCTGAAAAAAGAGCTTGGCGAATGGTTACTGCATCTCAACCACGCTTTTGCTCGAGCCAGTCTGAACGTGTGACGATTTCAAGCCAAGAGCACCATGGATGCGGACTCCCCAACCTTTGAGGCGCCTCCGTAGCCAGATGGGAAGGAGCAGCAGTGCGTAGCACACGCTTCTTGATTAGACCGGGGTTCGAGCCCGTCACCACCAAATACGGAGGATGCGGAAAGGTCAGGGATTGACCACCGCATATCCCGGAGCAATATGGCCTTAGTTGCTAATGCTCCTAAAAACCAAATAACAACAATCCCCAACCTTTGTGTTCTTCATACTTAGCGTCTTGTGATTTCCTTCTGTTGCCAAATCTGAGGGGCTTTGCATTCAAAGAGCGGAAATTTAAAGACCTAAATTAAAATTCGCGTATTGAAGGAAATCACCGAACAAGAACTCGGTAAACTTATCCTGTTCTTATAAGCAGTCGAATCATTCGACTCGCTGTATCGTTTTAAGAGGATTTCGGGGTTGACAGCATATAATAACCGTTAAATGATAACATTTTGTTCATACCTCGTACATTCTCTTTTGAAAAGTTTGTCCACATCAGAAATGGTGCAGAAAATGGGATTTTTATTACAGAGATTAATTATGTGGCCTCCTCTTGCCCCAGATGATAACTTTAATCCTTCATGGGCGACTTCTTATCAGTTCAAGATACCCGAAAGGGCCATCTGGAAATTGGCCCCTGGAATTTCTTCCTTCAATAATATTATCATAGTAGTTGAAGTATGCTGTATGGGCCTCGCCAGATTACACTGTTCTTTGAGCATTCTCCAAACCTGTACGTTACACCTGAATGCTAAGTGCAGCAGTGGACCTCAATGGATGAGTGGCGATCCTCTAGAGAGCCTCGAATATCCTGGAAATCGTGACGTATCATAATTAATTTAAAAGAAATAAGTAGTCCTTATTATGACCAGTAAATGGGTTAAAGAACGGTGATCGATTCAGGTTTGGGAAAAACGTAGGTCGCTTTACAGAGAACTGTTTCTTACCTGTAAACACCCCCTCTTTGTGGCATCGTTCACTACCCTCCAGGGGATATCCGAATACTTCTGAGACGATGGTGTATATTTAGAGGGCGCTTAAAATATATTCACACTTTAATCCATTAAATATATTGGTACATAAATAGCATAGAGAAATGCGATGCTGTTAACTGATACCCATAAGGCAGTATTTGCTTGAATAACTCCTTGGCGTATCGATTATTTTGGTTATAGTGCACTACTTCATATGGTTTGTAAGGAAGGCCTATTCCTGTCGCATGAGATCGACTAACTACATCCCCGATTGAAGAGGCCTTTAACGAATTCTTCCGGTCTCCGACAAGATTCGAACCGAAACTTCTCAAAACGAGTGGAGAAACCACTTTCTGGAGAAACCGGTATGCTCTTAGGAGCATTCCGGTTTCTCCAGAGAGTGTAAGTCTTCCCGTGGACCTTAAAGGAGATGTAAAATGGCGTAAGGAACCAGCTGCACTTCAAGAATTCGTCATGATGGCGTAAGAAACCAGCCGAGAACGTTTGTATTGCATTCACAGCGAAAACTTGTGCATGAATTTGTCTCTGCGTTAACAGCAGTGGCCAGACGCTAATGGGGAACAATTTGACTATCTGTGATGGATCCACGCGACGCCGCCCATTGCTTGTCCACGTCACCCTTCTCTGGACTGCTAAATGCATATATTTGATTTATTAAACTGTGTTTACATATATACATAGAGCCGAGCGAAGCCGGTCCAAAATGCACGTAAATGTGCAAATTTTATGATATCTATGCCGGTTTACAGAGCGCTGTCAGTTTCAAAACGCAACGATATGGCCACCATGGCAGAGGTCTCAGTGGGTGGTAGGCGCAAAACGGAAATCTGTCGCATGTTACGGGAGAATTATAGGATCCGAAGCGACGCATATTATCGCTTACACATTATGTATCATTAAAGATTTTAACTGCCCTTTAAAATCTTTAATGTGACGAACTATAATTAGTCCACAGTTGTCTGGCTTGCCGATAGTCTTACGATGCCTCTTAAAGGGCTCACTTTCTTTCGAGGAAATTTACGACTCAAGCAGCAGGTCTTTGATGAAAGCATTCTCTTTGCATCTATGGATACGTTTGGATTATTGATAAGCTCTTTGAAGCGTGCTCTTACGAAAAGGTAGAAAAAAATGGAGGTTGGGGACTTAGAAAACCTTCTACATATTCCATAATAACGCAGAAGTTTCCAAACTCCACTATTTTAAAATTTCGGCATAATTTTCCATAGAATTCTTCGAATTCTGCATTCAATTATGCAGAATTCAAAGAATTTCATATAGAGCCTTTCAACAGGGATTACAAATGCTGGCCATTGATTCTGGTTCATTCAAATAGCGAGCTATCAAATGTACGCTTAATGCCCGGAAATCCAACGATATGTTTACAAGAGATCAATTAGCTCCATTTATAAAGGCGTGTTCTGGACTTCCATTCCAAGAATACATTGAATTCCAAGAGGTGATAAATGATCTAATACTACAATGCAATGAACATCAGATCGGCAGGCACATAAGCTAATTAAATTTATCCCAGTGACATAAGACAAACTGAACTCGAAAACTAGAGCAGAATTGATCAGCAGCTCACGATTTCCTTCGATATATCAAGCAGGTTCGAAATACATTCGATAACAAATAGATAATTACGGCAAACACCAGTAACAATGGATAAATCTAGGTTAAATGTGATTTAATTCTTCCATTCCTGCTGATAACAATTAACAGAATTCTTCTGAAACTCATGAAATACTGCCGGAACTGGTTTAATTGTTCGAAACACCCATTGCTGAGCCCATTGTTCTAACCGCTGGAATCTGATCTTTGTTGTCAGCTTCTCTTAATTGTAATTCGAGCTGGAAATAACGCTTGTCGACTAAATGATTCCCGGCCCTACTGGCCAAAGGGATTAAAGCCGATTTACTTAAAACTACCATCTGTTAATGGACTCGCGAAGTTATTTCTTAAGTCAACTAAATCACTGTCCAAGAAGTCTTCCACATTTACTGGTTATTAGCCGCGGTAAACTTTAAGGTTTGCCATTTTTCGCGCGTACTTTAATTACTTTAATAACTCTCGTGCACGTGCCGATGTCTTTATAATTCACTCGGTAATAATTCGATTGTCCGAAGTAATGCCGCGTAATTTTATTCGAACCGTGAAGTAATTGATGTCCCAGTTATTCGTCCAAATAGGATTAAGCTGTGCACCATTATCGTGGTTAAGTGACGGATTATACTGAATAAACAAGTTGGTGAACAAAATTCGATAAAGTTCTCGTCCGACTTTCACGGCGTCGTTGTATAAACAAACTGTTGAAATTTGTGTTGGTCGTTGTGGTCCTCTGGGCGAAATTCTTACGAGGACGTCTCGTTAGACATAATATGGAATTTCAGAAGTTCACTGTATTTGTTTGTCAAAGGATGTTTATAAATGCGAGTCATGTTTTTCATCACAGTATGTCGAGCACCAATGTTGAATCAAATGAAGCCATTTTCATAATTATTTGGAAGGTATTAATTGATCAAGGCCTCTGTAGCCGAGTGGTCAGAAGCAGGGGTGCAGTAGCACACGCTTTTTGAGTAGACCGGGGGGTTCAAGACCCTAACTGCTAAAAAAGGTCAATCTGCCAACCCGCAGTGGACCATCGTGGCAGATTATAGTACATTTCCCTCAATATGAATCGTTAACGAAGCTTCCATCCTGCAGTGGATTGATAATGACTGCAATTTACTTTTTATTAACTGGTGTGTGTATACCAGAGGTTTGTTGAAGAAGTGGTATGGACCTGAAAGATAAGAGTGATGTTACAAAATCCAGGGATGGAGTCCCAAGTTTCATTATGAAATCTATTCCAAACCATCAGGAGTTTTCCATGTGAGCAAAATACTGCGACTTAACAGAACTTTTACTTTTAGCAATAATTTAGTTAGAAATAGTTTGCAGTAGATATATATTTATTTCCAGTAGGTCTATTTTATGTTGTTTATTAATTACATACTGCGAGTGTTTCGGCATGTTTTAATTACATCAGTTATAGTCCTTACTTGCACGAGGGGTGGTTAAAAATTCTGAAAACAGAATATAACAGACATTGGTACAAAATTCTGTTTTGTTTATTTTTCAATGTATTTACTCCAGTGTGCGACACTGTATTTAATCTGCAAAGAGTTTACTCCTTCAAAGAATTCTTCAAGTTGGGTATCAAGCATCAAATCAGGCCTCCACTGCTGCGTTTAGCTCTTCAGCATCTATAAAACCACGAAGGTGAGCATCGAGGTTTTTGAACAAATAAGTTACTTGGAGCAGATCTGGTTGTATGTGGGATGGTTTAATTGTTCAAATCCACATTCATGCATTTTAGCTCGTGCAACCCGGATTTGTGCAGAAGTGCGTTATCAAGAAGAGGCAAAACTGGACGATACTAATTTTTCATCGTTTTTCCCCCCCTTGGCATAATATTCCAGTATGATTTTAGGTGCGAGGTAACCAATTAGTAACACTCCTTTTATGTTTGGGTTTGAATCTTTTTCGGTGTTGGACATCTCTTGTGCTTTCACTGCATGCTTTCTAATTTGGATTCAGGATCATAAATATGAAGCAAAGTTTTATTACTAGTCACCAAAAGGGACAAAGATCTATCTGGATTAGCAAAAATTAATTTTAAGTTCTATTTTGATGACTTCTTCCTCTGATGTTTATAATCAATGGGAAGATTTCCAGGAATCCACCTTAACAAACTTTGGATATTCACAAATGCTCGTATATTATTGTATTATTGTTAAAATGCTTCCATGGGCAACGATGGCAACTGTTTCAGAATTGATTGCTTGAGATTATCAACCAGACACTGCCGACTAGAATTTCAATCATTCTCAAATGCCTCCCGTCCTCTTTTTAACTCTGCCAAGCATCTTGCAACAGTAGCGTAACTGGGGGGATACCTCCCTAATTACTGTAGTCATTCTTTCAGAGATTTCTTTTAATATTTCTATCCTCTTTGATCAAGAATTCGATTACTGAACGATGCTCGATTTGCTAGATATTCAATCTTCTTCCACCAACCAACATAAAAAAAATTAAATTTTAGAAGACGTCTTTGATAGCTTAATGTCTTAATTTTATAACACATTAAGCTATCAAAATACCCTGTTCTGTAATTTATTAATAGATTTTATATACCCTGTTTTCAGAACTTTGTGAAGATCCCTCGCGCTTTGATGAAACAGCCATTTCCATTCTGGTAACGATGAAGACGAGGTAGATGTATAATCTCAACAACGCTACGTGAACATCGTTGATCACATGACTACCAGAAAAATGACGTCGCTAAATTTCGTTTAATGCAATAATTTGGATACGAAAGTCCGCTAACAAATCATCGAGCCGCCAACGGGGTTTTATCAGATCACCACATTTCTTCCCTCCCCGCATCCAGGACTATCTGGCTGCAGTTGCGGCTGAGATCTATGTGCAGACGATGCAGTAGTTAAGTCGGTCTTCCTGCGCGACGTAGTATGAATGACGTTCCGTTGAGTGTCCAAGTTACGACTATGGCCGTCATTAGGTGCGTTTCATTGCCGCCCAATTAGAAACGGCTAGGTCGGCACGTTCTACGGGCACACCTAAACGGTCACGCTATTGTCCAAGTTGTCTTCAACCTGTCCCCATAGCAACGACGTTCAGTTGCAGCCGAGTAGAGCCACAGATGGGCTTGTGAACGATACTGCCGACACAATACTCCCCTTCGTTGTCCTTTTGTGCGGGCATTCAAAGAGTTTTGTAAGTGGGCTTTTGTGTAGTTTGCCGATGTGGACCATGAAGGGGGGCCTGAAAAAGAGCGGGGCTGTTACGAGCGCCTATAATTGCCGTGTTGAGGAGAAAATGTTTCCAGTATTCATCTTGTTGTAACACTAACAGGCTCTCTTAAGAGTAACGTTAGATGCAGATAATTTGCTCAACTACTCCCACGAGCATTGTGCTGGATCCCATGAACAAACAAAGGACGAAGGTGAAGGGAAAATTCGGCGTTTGCTTTTCTTGACAGTAACGTGTAAGACATGCTGCTTGATGCATTAATGATTAACTAGCTAATTATTATGCCAAGATATTCCAGGAGTTCGGATTGTGAACAAAACATCTCGATCAGATTATATCAAAACAGTCTCCATGAGAAGCTACTGATAAACATTATTTAGGTAAATCCTTTCCTAAGAGTATCTGTAGTATCTAATTGAAACCTACGAGGAGGTAACAAGGATTGTTTGACGGATAAAAAATCCTCGAATCGCTTCATATTAACCACTTCACCATTATCCCAAGTTTTCTCGGGTTCTTATTTATGGAATAAACTCTGTTCACTTTAACTTTAATCCTGATATAAACAAGAGTGCATCATATTAGAGCTCTATCCAATGAGGTTTTTGTTTGTCACGATTGAAAAGTGAAGGGGAAGTGGTTAATAACTGTGCGAACAACGAGTTGGGATACCTCCAGTAAAACCCACTTCAATTTTACTGCATATATATAATCAGACTCGAGAGGATATATATCTTGCGATTATTTACATGTATCGATATATTATTAAAGGAGATGCTAGAATACGCTATTGCATAGGCGTAGAAATGGCCCAGGCTAGCACTGAGTATAATAAACCAAATTAATTTTATATTTACATTCGGGAACAGCCTTACATCTGCATCTGCCAAGGGGAAAAAAAAAAAGGAAAAAATGCAATCATCTATACCTATCCTGTCGCTAAAAAAGTGACCATCCAATTGTTTTTAACGTTACCAAACTTAACGCCCAGACCACTGCGGTAGATAATTTATTCCAATAGTCTACAACACGCTGCTTGAAGGTAAACAAACTTCAATGAAATTAGCCTTCTGTTACTCCCCAAAATTTTGTATTATGACATCTAGTTCTTGTTTCTCCTATCAGTGAAAACCTAACTCTCTATTTGATTTTACTGATTCTCTTCAAGCCCCCTTCCCTATTGAATATCTAGTAGCTAAGCTCCGCAGTCCACACCTCCTAAGTCGTTCTTATGAACATCGATTATCATCCCTCACCAATCTGGTTGCCATTCTTTCAACCATTTCTAGAAGCTCTACATTTTCCTTTAAGTGTCTCCAGACTTGAGCACAATGTTCTAAATTTCCACGTTGTCTTACATAAAAGGATAATGACATTCTTTTCTCTTTTTGTCAAGGTCCTAAATATCATACACCGCATGGAAAATTTCATGTCTGACTGAATCGCAACCCCTACGTGTTTTTCTTCCTGAAATGTTTTTAGCTCCCTTTATCCTGGTTTACAACTCCCGGATTTTTGTTTCCCAAGTGTAAAACCTTCCTTACATTTAGAAGCATTAAACTGAAGTTGCCATTTTTCCGACCATATGAGAAATGACCAAAGTCGTTTTGAGCCAAAATGGCTTGATTGTGGTGGTTAATCACTCTTCCTACCTTTAAATCATCAGTAAACTTCAACAACTTCCTCCGCACTCCCTCATAAATGTCATTAAGGCAAATAAGAACTTCTACTTTCTACATTGGGTCACCCTGGAGTATGTCCATTTGTGACTGCTCTCTGTCTCTTATCTTTTAGCCAGTCCTTGATCCAAGGAAGGATCTTACCATTAATCTCAAATTGCTCCAGTTTATATAATAACTTTTCATGGGGAACTGTATTGAAAGCTTCACTGAAGTCAAGGTAAATAACTCCCAAGTTGTTTCTTGCATCCCACTGTTTAGTGACTTCGTCATAATAATTAGCCAGATTGATCAGGCAAGACTTCTTCACGAACCCATGCTAGGATCCATTAAAGATACCATTCCTATTGAGATGGTCTTGTTCTGTACCCTTATCCGTCATCTTACCCATCAGGTAAGATCTACAGTTGGTATTCAGTTAATCGCGTCTTTTGCACTTCCTTTGTGGACTGGGAGGCGTTATCGCTTCTCCAAATGGAACTTCCGGAGTTTAATGATGATCGCGATAACATCCTCAACGGGATGATGCACTAATATGCAACCTTTTTTAGTGTAACAGGACACATACCGTCCATTCCTGGAGCCTTTCGCTCAGCTTCAGTAACTGCCCCTATATATTCTTTTCCGAGATCGATATATCACTTAATTTACAGCATTCTAACTCCTTGTTACTGATCCCCTTGTAGTTCGAACGGCCTTTCAACTGTGAAGATCATTGCAAAGCACCTATTCGACTCGTCTGCCACTTCTGAGCTTTCTATGAGATTTTTACCCCCCTTTGATAGTAATTTCTCGTATTCAGCTTACATCCGTCTTGCCTCAACAGTAGTTTTGTTATAAATGCATTTATAATACTCACACAAATTATTATCTCATGCATTTTTCTTTTGTCAGGTTAAACCTTTAACCTCTCTTGTTATCCACCTGAGCATCTTTTTTTTGTAGAACTACTCACCAGAACAAATGCATTTATAACTTTCAGGGTAATTCCTTTGAAATCTACCATAATGAACTCGTATCCAACAGAATATATAATTTTCTCTCCAGCTAACAGCCTAGGAAATACCTCAATGCACTACAGTTTCCACTCTCGAAATTGAAGTCTTCTATTTTCCTTCGATCAATATAACTCTGTACACAAACCTGGCCATTGGACTAGAGTCACAGGACTGCACATGCTCTTCATCTGTGAAGATATCAAATGAAGCCATCAGTAACTTTCAACACGAGTGCGACAAATGCCACTAAAATAATCTATTCAGAAAATTCGCCATTATTTAGTAAGTTATCCAAAAATGAAGGTTATGCAGATTATACAATCAGTCGGCAATTTTTCTGGAGAATCTTCTTGCTCAAGAAAAGCGCTAAGTGTCAATAACTTAGGTGGAGTTTTTTGCGGTATCGACAAATTTGGTTAAAGAGCACCAGTTAAATTGATCTATCATGTATTATATCTGTACAAGTCCGTGTGTTTCGAGTCAGTTTGCTTGTGCTTGTTCAGACGAAAAAATCTGGAATAACTCAAAGGGTAAAAACACTGTACCTGAAGCTGTGATCTACTTGTTTTGGTCCCAAATGAAGAGCCTTTTAAGAATTTTTCCATTCTCTCACGGGATTCAAACTCACACTTTTCACGAGAGACTAGACTAGTGGCGAATGCACCATGCTGTCACCGAGGGTTCCAGTTGAGGTTCCATTATTCTAAGTGGAAAATAATGAAAACCTGGAAAACCTGAAAGGCAACAACGGAGATGGACAGATGAAATTCAAGAGTTCGTGGGCAGTAAATGGATGCCCATTGCACAAAACAGAAAGAAGTGGAAAGGTGCTGGAGAGGCCTTCATCCTGCAGTGGACTGTAAATGGCTGATCATGATGATGATATTCTTTATGGAAATACTGCAGGCTGGCAGGAATCATATCGTGGTGTGGGGACATAGTTTTCTTCGCGAAAACGAAAATTCTGATGCCTCCGACCATCAAGTTTCCTTGAAAGTACATCCTGTCAAGGTAACTTTCCACTAATGACGACTAATTGAAGAAGGATAACATGTGGTGTGTTGATCGATTTGCATGTTTTGCAGGATGAAAAATAGTTTCCGAGAGGGGAACACCATGCTGTCTCGCCTGAGACCGATTAACTCAGCAACGTTGTGAAAAAGATTCAAAAATTCCTCGTCGTTGAGAGGATTCGAACTTGGGTCTTTTCCCCCAGTGTGGGAAGGACGGAAATTCTACCAATTCTCCTACCGGGAGGGCAGATGTTTTATGAAGTAGTGGTTTAAAGGAACTGTGAAAATAGCCTTATTCAGCTTAAAACCTACTTTGGAACACACGCAACAGCTTTTAAATATTTAAAGCATGGTTTGTATATTTCAAGGAAAAATTTTTTAAAAAGTTAATTACACTGTCGTATTTATTTAAACTCAGTACTGTCTAATAATGCCTTGAAATTCAGCCAAAAGTAACAGAACCTTAATTCCTTTTCTATTAATCTTCTGCAGTATTATAAATAGACAAGTAACTGATCAGGTAAACTTAGTAGTTATCTCTTAAATCTTAAAAGGCGACATTCTGTGGTAAGCAAGGCTTAAATAAGATAACCAGCAGGGCGTTCTCTTAAGGACAGGGTAAGTGGTGTACCACAAAATTGTTTTCCTGTCATTATTTGACGTAAGCTGAGATTAACTTGATTTTACACTATTTGTACTGCTCAATTATCTTTATATCAACCATTAGAAACTTACACGTAAATTATTAGTGTTTCTTTAAAGGTATTTTTAACATTATGGAGATCGTAAACGATCTTCATGATGGCATTGATCTCTCATTTTTCTGAAGTATAGCGATAGTAACGATCTCTAATCTTCACAAGATTGGAGATCGTTTTTTAAGTAAGGTATAAAATTGATAAAAATATCAATTAATATATTATCAAGGATTTCAACGTTTATAAAATGACCTGACAGTTTCGGAATGGAACTACCAAACGAAAAGGCCAAATTCGACTGTCTTCACAAACAGAATGGAAAGATAATTGAATCCTCTCTTTGTTCGTTTCTACATTTCTGTTTGGCTGAAATGAAAAGTGTTTTTCTCATGAGAAACGTTTGACGAGGAATGAGAATTAATTAATGTTTATTGTTATTTATATTGGGCTAGTTAATTAGTTTTGTTAATCAACTGTGTTGGGATTGTGACAGTGAAGGTCGATTTTAATTGAAGTTTGAAGGTTCGTTCTCAGGGAGGGCGACACATTCTGGACCGAGTGTTTGTTGGAGGTGTCCGTCTTTGAGAAATTGCATTTTTCAGTTGGGAATCTTTTGGGGGTGTCACCGTTATTAGGAGACATCTGTGGTTACCGACATTTTATACTTTAAATGACAAAGGAAATCCAAGATTGCCATTGGCTATTTTGAACACAGGGCGGAACCAATCTGTTACTTTAGACTTGTCCCTTGCTTTATTTTATCTTAATGATGTGTTCTAAAGAAACTATTTATCTGACACAACAAAGATGATTTCAATTCTGATAGGTTAATTCAACAGAAGCAGCTTTGTTGTAAACAGTTCAAGAAATATTATTCTTCAGTATTTTATAATTACTCCAAATAGACTGACAAGTAAATATGCAAACTACGACTTTATTTTTTGCGACAAGGGATTAATGATCGGGTAGTGTGCTAGTACAAAGCTAACTGAGGAAAGTTGGATGTTCCATTCTCCTGAGTGATGAAAAACTTAAATGCGTGATTAAAAGGGCTACGGGAGGGCTGTAGCTATTTTTTAATCATGCATTTAAAGAACGAGGTACACCTCTGTTCATAATAGGCGACTTTTAAAAGGTTTTTATTTTTAACTCAGTTCTGAGCTGGTTGTCAACAATTTTCGATTTCAGGATAAGAAGGCGGATTAACACACAGGTAGAGAGAGGCGGATCAGAAATTAGGGTTAACTTTATACGAGCAGTTGTGGTTAACGTTAAGGTACCCCCCCCCCCCCATTAGAAATCATTTCAAAGTATTAGAGTTAAGGCGATACCTTGCACAGTCTGTGATTCGACAAGGAAGCAGAATTCAGTTTGTAAAGTCACTGTTTAAAGGACTTTTAGAAATGGAAATTTGCTGTCCAATATTTTAGGGGTGTAGCGTAATAGAGCTGTTATTTTCACAATATTTTAAAAACGGAAAGGAGGAATTCACTCCTTTTAGTGGAAAGTACGCTACCTCTTCGATTGTATGCTGACTTCAATCTTGAGTATTTCTAAGAAGAAATTAATTTATGCGCATTTTAAGAGGCTTTCTTCTCACATAAGAAGGTGGAATGATTAAAAGTTTCCCAAGCAGAACTCGTACAACAAGACACTGAGAGCGAACAGTGTCGAATCTGGTGAAGAACAAACTGGGCATTAAAGAGGTTACCACAACGAACCCTGGAGCAGCATGAGTGAAGCGTGATTCACGTGCGGGAACTTGACGAAGAAAAATCGACACCGTGTGATCACACACACACACACTGTTCGGAATAAATCCGACGATAAAAGGGGAGATTTAATGTTTCGCTAAAAATCGTTACACCACAAAGTCGTGTAGCCATCCCCTCCCAGCATTAGATCCGCCCGTACGTTGAGGCATATCTTTCACGTTAATACATTATTTATTTAGGAACGGAGCTCTTAATGGTAGAAATGTGCTACGATCATAAAGCCATCATTTTTCATGTTGCTATTCTTATGATGCTTCTGCCGTCAGGGAGTTCTGCTTTGCGCGACAGTTTACTGTTGAAACGCCCACCCTTGTTGCAAACACGCAAGAAAGCTAGCAGCCAATGAAATTAAATAGAAGAGTTGGGTGTCTCGTTTGGATTATTCGCATCCCCCCTTTCCTTCTGTCACCCTTCTGGAATTAATGATTGTTGTCGCGAAAGCGTTGCAAATATCGAAGTGTAGTGTTTGGGCTGTCACGTAACTATCACATCAAAAACAATCTGTACAGGAGTGTGGCAAAATATTAGAAACATTTTCGTTTGGTATTACAGAGAGTGGCACTTGCATTCAGGGTAAAAGAATGTTGATTCATAGAGAGGCATTATCGTATGATTAATCTGTTTCTGAGATTTATTAATTAATTTAAAAAAAAATGGGTGCATTGGAATTATATGCTTAATGGACTAAGCAGTACCGGGTTGAGTCGATATATAAGATGAATTCCAGCGACTGACAACAGTCTTGGTTCCATCAAAGAAGAAAGTATTCCATAAAGAGCAAAGGCATACACCATGTTTTGAAGTTCTGCCTTATCCTTCAACAAAAAGAAATTCAGAAGATTCAAGATTAGGGTAGTTTATTGTTGTGCTGTAAAATAACTCTCTTGCTAGAGGATCATTCCTTTTTGTCAAATTTGTTGGTTAATGTTGGTTAATATTAATCATCATCATTCTAAGGGCCAAGCCCTATCGCCATAGAGATCGTTTTTCTTCACTCAACCCAAATTTGGGCTTTTTATCAATGACCAATATTATTGATCACAAACTTTATCCAAGATGGTATATCGGTTCTTCTAATTGAATTCTTCAACATGTTTAATTGTATCAGCCCTTGATGCTGCTTCTAATTTACCAGGCCGATGTTTATCATCTGCTACACTAGAGCAAACACAGATTGCATGGAGAGCGTAGTTCACACTCCTTGAAAACCTTGAGAAGGAAAAAACAATCTTATATATGACTCAACTCTTATGTATTGTCTTATTTCTAGCGATTTAGATGTGTTGACGAGCAGCAGTAATCGTACACAGATTCTGGGATGCTCTTGATCCGTTATCGACATCAAATAACCAACAGTCTAGCCCATGGCATACCTGTTGTGTGTGAGTGCGTAATTATGGGAGGTGTATTTTGTTTGGCCTTCTGTCTGTCTGCTGCAAGGTAATGAACACTTTGGAGTTGTGCTGTTGCATGACCGGCTATTGCCAACATCATTTTCTATCGGCAAGTGTGGAATCCTACACATATTCTCTGATAAGAATGCATTTTTCAGGAACACCAACGCTACTTGGAGGTTAATTACCAAATGATGATAAATCAGATACCCCTTTTTCGTAAAAATCTCCGACTTAATTAAAAATACCAATATTAATGACTGGTGAGTGGCTCTTGCACGAACTGCCAAGTGACGAGAAAGAGAGAATGTTGGTAATGAAAATCGACCTTCCCTCTGTTTAAATTGAAGGTTACCTCGGGTTTGAAGCAGCATAATGTGGAGGTAACCTATAGGGCGCTACATTCTTTCCGCAATAGATAAATTGTGTAGAAACAGGCAGATTAAAGGGGAAGGTTAACGTCTTACAAATCAGAATGTGATCAGAGTCACCGGTCTTGTTATTTGAAATGCGACGAATGAATTCATCTTATTTCAATCGAAAGCTCTTTGGATGTCCAAAGCAGAATTTTTCGATTTCGGTTACTGCAGCACATGTCATGTTGCACGCATTCTAAGAGGATGCTACGCCACGGGATAATAACTAGACTTTGGTAAACTTAGTACAAATTTAAAGATCCCAGCATCAAAAGAGCCCATATTTGACGACATTGTAAACATTACCCATCTATCATGACAGAAATAAACACAGTAGATACAAAGGGCCACCCAAAATCTAATTCATTTGCACATTTGTATGCTGTATGACCATAAATCGCATGTGTTCTCTGGTCGGTGTGCCTTTTTTTCCTGAACGAAAAACCCGAGTTTCCGAGGGACCTTGCTAGCCATGCTTTATAGACTGACTAATTCAACCACAGAATGAAAAGAGTCCATAAAAGTTCCTCGTGTTATTGACGGCATTCGAACCCGGGCCTTCTCTGCGATGTGGGGAGGACGGTGATTATATCCACTGTATTATTCGCGCGGCCAGATAGAGTTGAGCCACCTTACCTTTCGAACAAGATTCCAAATTACTAATGATAGTATGCAGTCTAATGGTACCAACATGAACAGACCATTATCTGTTTATTTGAGAGTACAACAATACCATTTTCTATCAACGATTCCTCGAATGGAGGATGTTCTAGTTGATAACTTAGACCACATTCTATGAAATGCATGGCAAAGTTTCTTTTCGACTCTGTCATGCTGAACACCGATCGCATGGGAATCAGATAATGGAGTATTTGGAAATACAAAATATTCCTGGTACTTCATCACCAGAGAAAGGTGATAAAATTGTATATCATATTGGAAATATCCGCAATTTGATTTTAATGCAATTATTCTGTGGATTTCCAATTTTTGAAAGATTCGGTCAGTTAAACCAAAAGTGGTTTTATATACGATTTCGACTTCCTTTACTTGTTGGTCACTCTCAGTCTAACTTTTTCTTAGAAATACCTTTCCTTTGGAAGATCCTTCTAAATTCTATCCTAACGTCTGTTGACAGAGGCACGACAAGCCAGCGTTCCCAGTTTACCCTGGAACGACTGAGTTTTCAGCTTATTTTTTTCAAGTAAGTCATAAGAGTGTGCCGAAGGTATGATCTGTTCTCGTTGTTAAGAAACAAAATAGGATTTTTTGCAGTACCATTCGTAACCGTCTCATTTTTGTGTGTGTGAGAGAGAGATTGTTGTTTATATTTATGCGGTAATATTTACATACTATCATTAATATTTTTAAACCTAATTTCAAACTTGGTGGCTCAACTGGTGAGAATCTCAGAAAAGAAATCGATCGATGCAAACACCATAAATATTAATGCGTGCAATTCAAATATAATGCACGCTGTAAAATCTGCAATGGCTATTTTCTACATAATGGATATGATGCTTATGGTAACAGTCGCATATTTGTATGATGTACTTTGTTGTTACGATGTTTGAACATGCTAGTATCTACTTCGAAATAGTTTGTTTTGTAAAATAATAAAGAAAAATAGAAAGAACCAATTCCCAAAGGGGCCGGTACTTTCCAGTGAATGCAAACAATATTCAACGAGAAATCTTTTAAATTAAAAGCTCACAAAACATGACTTATATTCATAAGAGCATTGATACTGAAAGCAGTCTATCTAAAGGAGATGCAGCATTCACTCAGGAGCACATAGAAGAAAAGTGTAACGTTGAAATATTTTTTTAATGGCTGTACTTTTGCTAATTTTTTTAATCTTTTAACTATTAAGATAATAATTATTTTTAAAAACTCGAAATTCGAATCTTGGACATTACAGTTTAGGAGTCTTTCTTTGAATCGTTTGAATATTTTAGTTTCCTATATATATTTTTTTAGAAATGTACGCCTGGTCTTTATTTTTGATTTGTTTTTCAGCCTCTCAATTGTTTTCGTTCTTTAAAAAGGAAATATTCAGGATTTTAAAGATCCAAAAATTCACACTTTAAATATTTCAAAATTCATCAAAGAAAATGACTTGAACATTTTTAAAAACTCTGTTTCAAAACATCCAGTTTGTAAATTTTTGAAAGGTTCAAACGTTTTCGAAACAAGAAAAAATCCAAACGGTTTAAAAACCTAAAAAACATGAAGATCATAACACAGTTATTAAACTAACCCTGATTTATTCTGCATTTTATAGACTAGAGCAATAGATGTCTGTGTTTTGTTTTCATGGCAAAGTAGCTAAGGCTGTGAGGCGGCACTGTATCCTACGGTCGGTCTGTCTGTCAGAGACCAACTAACTCAGTCGCGGTGTGAAAAAAAAGTCCATAAAATCCTTTGATCTTGACAGGATTCGAATCCAGGCCCTTTTCCACATGGTGCAATAGAGCAGCAACTGTAACCGTATATTAACTTAGGGGATGCCTTCACCTACATTCCCTTAATTTCACCCTATTATTTCGTAGCCCCATGTATTACTTGCACTCTAACTTCATTTTATTTTTTTAACTTTTTCTCCGTTCAGGAAGCTCAGGTGACCATGAGGGAGAGCAGCCAGAGAATATTGGGCAGCCTGGCTACCTCCTATTGATGCGTGAGGGCAACGTGGGGTTGCCCTCACGCATCAATAGGAACCTTGTGGGCAAATTCCAGAACACAAGAACAGAACCCAACACATATAACACTTTGACATTTACAGTAGTACTGTATTTCTTCACACCTTACATATGGCGCAGATGTGGGAAACCACAGGTGGCATCTGACCTTAACGCTATGTAACCGTATATTCTTTTTGGGTATAATGGCACCTTTGTAATTACTGATCAGTTTGTACAGTTTGTTGTTGAACCCGATTGACTGCGTCTCATAATGGCAATTTTATCCCAACAGATCGATAAGATTCAGTTAGAATTCATCATAAAACTAGGCCGGCTGACAAGGCAAGTAGGGATTGTACACAAATACATTTTACCCTATCATACATTACTGCTTAGGACCACTGACGTAATGCATTGTGAATCATTTAAGAAAACTACATTTTCTAAACAAACAAAAGAATTCTGCCCACAAGGATTTCGCTTCTCGAAACAGAAAGGAACAGAAAGAAGAAAAGACTTTCTACGAATTCTTGTCCTTACTGCTGCGGAAATTACTTAGTCAAATGCTTCTTACTAGCGAAACGCAGTATGGGAAACAACAAACAAGGTTTTTTTTTTTAGTTTTTGTACGGGATAAGGGGGAAGGAGAAGGCAAAAAAAAAAACGAAAAGAAATTCAATCTATGGAGATAGCAGAAAGTTTCTCAATTTCCTCATTCTGCTCTAGATTTGTAGGTATTCCAGCTCCGTCTTTCCATTACAGTATTGCATTTGCAATACATGCCCATTGTAAGGAAACACAGAAAAATAAGCATTTAAAGATAGCATTGGTTTTAGTAGGTAAGCGTTTTTGTGTGTGACTGTCAGCTTCAAGTTCGTGGAAAATGGTGTATTTTACTACTCTGCCACCTTAAGCCAGCAAATTAGTTTAAAAGGTCAAGGTGCATTGCATAAAATATTTGTACTAACAAGGGACTTTGGAAAATTCAAAAAATACGGTGCTTTTTTTTCTATTTTTGACTACCTGAATTGTTTTTATTGTGCACTGTCATTCCGAGAAAGTGTAAGAAACAATCATGAAAAGATGCACTTAAGATATTCAGAAAAAGAGGTTGCTTACGGTCGCTACTTCATTCAAATATCATGTATGCAGATTCACATGCTGCATAATTACATTCGTGGACTGTGGAACAGTTGATTATTTATATAACAACTGCATTGTATGCTGCGCTCTAAGATCAAAAACTGCCATATTAGGGACATCTAAAAATACCACATCACCCGTGTGGATTGCGTCTGTAAATTGCTTATGTTCTCTGGTCGGTTTGCTTATTTTAATGAACAAAAACTAAGATTTCCAGAAAGAAAAAGCTTACTGTCCACAACTGACACCGAATAACTTGGCCACGGAGTGAAAAAACTTCATAAAAGTTCCTCGCATCATTGACGAGATTCGAACCCTGACTATTTCTATCTAGTGCGGGGAGGACGGTGATTATAACTATCCTAATACTTGCGAGGACTGCTCCAAAGATCAGAAATACTGAGAAGGTCGCTGTTTTCAATTAGAAACAACAGACCAGAACGTCAGTGGTGCCCATCGCCTATCGGAGGCTAATCTTTCAAGTCAAGAGAATGTTGCTAGGTCTCATACAAACATTTTTACTGATATTTCAATGTAAACAGTAATAATTGATTTAAATATTTTTAACATGTTTTTATTTTGGGAAGGACACTACGTTGTAACACCATTTACTTTTAAGAAAATGTACATTCTTTATCTTTATGTATATTGCATCGTTATTGGTAATTTAATTCCACATGATTATTTCATCATTATTATTATTATTACCAGCCATATGGTGCAAGGAAGCCTGATGCTTACGCTGCACCAGCCGAAAAAAAATTCCAGAGTTACCCTGAGAGAGAGAGAGAAAAATCACCAAGAAAGAGAAGAATGATGATATCTAGCTCAGGACCCTGGGTGTGCCAAGCCCATACTCACCAGATGTGAGCCCCTGGGCTGATTTTTGTCAGCCATTTCATTATGGCCTCACTGGGGTTGACGCCTCTAATAGTTTGGTAGGATAAATAAATATTTATTTATTTATTTATAATAGCTGTCTCATCTGGTGCCCAGAATTGGATTTGAATATACCGTATAAATCTGTCTCATCATGCGTACTTGGTGTCCAGAGTATCTTTTTCATATTGGCTGTTTGTACTTGTAAGCTGTGCTCAATGTTGTCCAATTTTAACCACGTGACGCCAGTATGATACTTTGTAAATTGTGTATTTTATAATTGATTGGCCAGTTTCAGGATGAAAAACCCACGTTTCTCGGTAGTAAGCATCTGTTAGAAGCATATCATGAAGGGACAGTTGGATGTTAATTTTTAGGCGCATCGGCAGTTAAGGCCATATTGCTCCAGTCTGCATAATTGTCTGTCTTCGCGGGATGATTTGCATATTGTGCGTTCTGGAAAAAGGAATATCATATACGGAAGCCCGTTGGTATACCAGAGTTTGCGGTAAACGTTTTTTCCATTATACACGGAAAAGGGACGTCCACGTGAGATGGCCAGAAGGGATTTTAGCTTCACTGTATATCATAATGACAAGTGCTGACATCCAAGTGATAGTGACGGTTCATTTGTTCTGTAACTTTGCACTGCAGTACAGAACATGCTAGTCGATGTATGTAGGACTTAGTGGTATAGAAGATCAGCCACCGACGGATGCCGCTCTAGCAGAAGCACAGACCAGGGACCCATAATCTGTTTTCTAGCGAACAAGTGAATAATAGATGTTAAGTGGGGAACATCGATTTGCTCCCCAGGAGGTGGGAAAGATAGACTGGAGCATTTTCCAGCCTCTCGTGCACTTTGTCCTCAGCTGGCAAAGATGAGAAAGATAGTTCTTCTGCAACCAGAGAAATGGCGTTCTTAAGTTATAAATTGGATTCAGACTTGAAAACTGTGTTTTATATCAAAAGTGTATGCAAACAATCTTTGATGTTAACAGTTAGTTGCAATTTGAAGTTATCTTTCACTGATTCTCGTTCTGAATGAATGAAAAACAAAAAAAAAAAAAAAAATAAATAAATAAAAGTAGGCAACTGCTTATGGCAGTGTTTACTAGTAAAGGAGTTCTGAGATAGAATTCGTTTTGATTAAAAAATTTCAAATTAATCTATGGAGGGATCCTTCCTTTGGCAAATGAACAAAGTAACAACTAACTTTACGCGGACTTGAAAAGATCGGGAAAACAGAATTCCTAGAGGGAGAGAGAATGCGTTATAAGACTAGGGCGACGTAGGTCTTTTAAATGCTAAATTTTAGTAGCATTTTATGCTTTGCTATCACAAAGAATACTAATATCAGACGCTTGAATTTTAGGTTGATTGTACGTATCTGAACACCACACAGTTTGGGAATTGATCATCTTCAATAACTTGAACACTGATGGTCATATCAAGAAAAAATTTGGAATCCTTTCTTGGCATTCGGAATTCAAGAATTGTCTACAGCTAGCAGCGCACACACCGTACCTTCTCTGTACAGAGTCTCAGCTGAGCCACAAGTCATAGAAAGATTTTTACCACCTTATATTGTGTGTTATCCGGCCACACAAAAGTTTTGTCTGTGAAGGACAAAGTATTGTTTTTAATTCCATTAGGTTAATAGCCTTTTGGAAGGTCGCCAGTCATCTATAAAGAAATCGAATAAACATATTTTGGGTTATTTCGTTAAGAGACAGAAGCCCTGGAGGGTAGGACGACCACTAAAAACGTTTATCCTAGAATGTTGGTAATTACAGTGGTCAAGTTTCAAGATTATTGATAGGCATTATGTATGTGTACCCTTCTGAGACTTATAACGCGTGGAGCGTGGTAAAGGGAAGAGCACAATTAAATGTTAAGAAGAAGAATTCTATGGCGGGTAATCTACAAAATAATCCAAATGCTTTGATTTAGTGATTACATTTTGAGTTCTGTCATTCCATGCTTTGGAAGGCATGTGGATGTTTTTGGAAATTAAAGTTCAGTGTGTTCTGTAATGTAGTCGTTCCATTTTTCATTAAATATCGACTCATGGAAAAATTATATCAGTCGCAGAAAGTACTTCAGTCAGCACGATCCATCTTACATTAGGGCATCAAGTGGAAGTTAACTGTTTTCCATGACAGCAAGAGTATATTTTCTTAAGTGTGTGTTTTCAAAAAGGTACAGAGCGTTTTCTTAATCTCACTGTTTTTAAAAGGTGTCTGTTTCCATTCACAAGCTTGATTTTTTCCATTGATATCGGGACCACAACAGAGGATATTGTACCCACTGAAGTTTCTTAAAAGGAGGGTGAGGGAAAACAATTAAATGATCAGATCATCAAGGTTTCGTGAGGGATGAAGGGCCCAGGAGACAAATATCAGACGCAATTGCTAAAAGGAACCAAAGGTAGAAGTGGAGTGTATTGGTGTTGAGTGCAATCAATTGGAGGGAAGATATGATTTCCCAGAAGGACGCCGATTCCCAAAAGGCTGCCGATTTCCCATGGTCAGGCTAGTCTGCAACCACAACTGTGCAAATCTGAAATTTCTCCATAGGAATTTATCGTATTTATGTTTCTTTTCAGTGGATATCCCTGTGGATTTTTGGAAATCTGAGGGCACTGTTTTATTGATTTTGGATTTATCTTTCTTGGAGAAGTCTGAAGTCCCGCATTCATACTTTTCTTAGGGGTACAGATCCAAAACTACTGCAATGACCAGGAAAGTTTAATTCGATTCAGATTTTAGTGGAGAAGCTATATTTAAAGGAATGGGCTTTATTTTTAAGAACTTATACTTCACAGCGGATCATGCATTTCAGCTTACTGGCCATGGCTCCAGATTTAACGTAAAGTAACTTGGGGATATAATTAATGTACGAATAACGATATTAGTTGATACTACTATTACATTAGGGTCACCGGAAACTTACTTCATTTACCAACTTGTATTGTGTCAGTAAATTGCGTGTGTTCTCTGGTCGATTTGCATGTTTTGCTGGACGGAAAACCCCAGTTTATGGGGGAAAACCTTGCTATCTAGGCCTGAGACCGACTAATTCAGCCACGCCACAATATCATAAAAGTTCCTCGCGTCATCGAGGGGATTCAAATCAGGTGTTGGGAGGAAGGTGACGATACCACTGTGTTACTCGCGCAGACATTATTTGATACTAGTCGGTGCTACTAGATTCTAATTCTTATGGACTGATATTCGTTTAACAGCCACTGTTCCTCAGTTTTTCAATTCAGGGAAGCTCGTATGCTCAAAGACTGAGAAGCAACTCTCCTCTGATTATCCCCATAGACTATTATTCGGAAGTCCTCTTGCATCCTAATATGAGACATTCGCTTTATTTCTGATGTTTTGTTCCACTGATGACATGTCCTGGAATACCCAAAGTTTCGCAATTCACAATTTACACCACTTGGTTCTTTTGGCTTGGTTTCATTTGAAAGTGGATTTTTTGATGCAGATTTAGCTCAGACTTCTTGAAATCTGTTAATTATTTTAGTATAAAGCATTTCAAATGACTTATTCTAAAACAGAATATTTCAGTTTTAAGATGCTGTAACAGATGCATTGGATTTCAATATGGCCGTATCCCAATGAGGATTTTTCCCAAAAATTCTAAATAGAAATAGCCAATAACACAAGAAATCGGCACGATGTTTTAGAGAAGTGCATACGAAGAAACCTCCGCAGCTTCTACCAAACGAAAACCCTCAGGGAATATAAAAGAAGTCTAATATTGAGACTGCTTCAACACCAGCGATGCGAGTAGGGGAGAAAATGCACTGAGCGCGATCCGCTGTGTCAGCGAGGGTCGTGGCATCTTGCCATGTGTATATTGATCTCGGAGCTATAGTTCAGCCACTCAAAATGATAATTTAAAGCACCACCAAGAGAACACCATTGACTGTGTAAGGAATAAAAGGGATCCCAGAGAGAAAGAAAACATTGTTAAACAGTTTCTGCTGAGAGTCTTATTTCTTAATTTGGATATAATATTTGATTAACGGTTGATAGAAATATAATTTAAATTATTTCACTTCAAAGCTAGGCGACGACGGAAACTTATAAGCTCTGGTGGAATTCCAGCGCATTTTATTTTGGAGACCAAATTAGATTAAAATTTCGCTGCGTGATGCTCTGTTAAGGTACTAAGCGAGAACAGAGAGTATAATTTTCAAGTGGATTACTATAATTTAATGATTATAGTAATCCATTCATAATCTGTAACCTTTTGATGGAAAGAGGTCAAGTGTTCGAATATTAGTGAAAAGCCAAGCGTTGTAACTTTAGACACATTTTGTTTTATGTTTCTTTCCTCCTTGGTATTGAGTTCAATGTGCTCTCAGGATATGGTTATGAGGTTTTTTCTGGGGTACTGATTTTAATGCCTTTTTGGATGGTTCTACAATCATCCTAAAAGTAACATTTCATAAAAATATAATATTTCAAGAAAATCCGTCCACTGGAAGTCAAGTTATTACATCTGATGGACAAAGAAATACTAGTTGCTGGATTTCTGTTCGTCTGATTTTCATGAAATTTGGAAAGTCTCGACAAATCTTCCTAAAAAAGACAAATATGAAATTTTATGAAAATCCATCCAGTAGGAGTTCAATTATTACATGAAATATTTTTCTATACTTTGTGGAAAAGATCTAGGTTCGAATCCCATTTCTGTGAGTGAAGCTTTTGTTTTTTTTCTTCTCTCTTTCACAACATAGGCAAAATAATCGGTCTCGGCCGAGAGACCGACTACTTCGCATATTATGATTCTTCTCTCAAACACTTGGGTTTTTCGTTCAGAAAACAAGCAAATCTACCATAATAAAAAAAGACACTTTTCAGATACGATATACTGGAGCCTTATAAGCTTAGATGCCTTGGCACGAATCCAAAACAACTATACAATTATTTACAATTTGAACACAAATTTGTTTGTGTAGAAATAGAGGAGAATTTATCTTTGGAGTGGAATTATCTGTTTCCCGTGGCTTGAAACTTAAGAAATCATCACACTAGCTAGCTTAAAAGGGGAAAATATCTGTTACAGAGCTAACTGCGAAAAAAATGAAATAGGCTTATGATTTTTGTCTCACGCTTTGCATACCCATCTTCATCCTTTTGAATCAATGTTGAAGGAACGAAGCATGCAATTTATTCAGTGGATAATTTACAGAATGGCTACAGACGCTTAAAATCTGGTTTTGCTGAACGGATCTCTATAGTCTACTATGCACGAGTTGCAACTGTTTTTCTTCTTAAACACCACTACACATCAGTTATTTAATTTTTTAGCTTTTTTTTTTGAGTTTGTATTTTTTACTCGTGACCGATTTGGAAGTTTCGGTTTGAACCTGTCGTTGACGAGAGAAATTTAGAGTCTATTCAAGTGGGGCTAAATCATCCGGTCTCAGAGATAATCTTTCCCTCGACTTTTTTTTTCCTGAAAACGAATGTACGCCATTTATAGCGAACAGAATACGCCTCACTGCCTGAAGAAACATGCTAAAAGAACCCCCTTGAAGTTTTTTGAATTCTTTGTGCAGACTAGCTAGTAGAGTAAACCTTTGATTATACTGTATGGACATAACATCTCTTAAGATAAGGGACTCTAAAGATAAGGGACGTTATCTTCATACAAAATCAAGCAGCAGCAAGAAAAGTTTCGCTTTTACTTAAACTTCTTCCATTCCGCGGGTTGTACGAACACAAAATGATCACCTCGGCAACACGTCTTGAAATCTCCACATCCCACTTTCACGATAGTTATCCCCGATCTACCTTTTCGTTTCAGATATAGTATTGGTTTCGGTGGGATTTGTAACGTTATAAAAGTTTTTATGTCCAGTTCAAAGCCTTTAGACTTTTATACCAACCATTCAAGTAAAACCGGAACTTTATAGCTTCAAGAGCGGAAACTTACGTCTCCAAAAGATGTGTGACTGCAATGAGGAATCCTCAGCACATCCACAGGCATGCAAGGTTTCCAAAGAGAGCGGTCTGTATAGAATCGAATTTTTAGAACTTTTTCTTTCCTTCTTTTAGATATTTAGGAATAATGTTGATCACTGGAAGGGGGAAAACATTAACGCCATGGAAAGAGCAAACATCAACTATCATCAAACAAACGCAAAAAAGGTTAGAGCTGATCATCCAAGGCGAATTCTAAACTTCTATTAATCTTTTCGCTACAATTTTGTATTATAATATCAAATTAATCTGAACTCATTTAGTTTAATTTAGTTCGAGTCAGAATGCAGTATTTCTGGACTGACAGTAAATAAATTATCTTTCTTCTGATGATCTCTGCCTGCCATAAGAAGAAAAACAAGAGGGAAATGACTGCAAGAGTCAGTCAGCGTAAACATGGATATACTGTACATCCTACAATGAGTTAGGCAATGACGGATACCATACCAGTATTGTGTAGAACCTCCACTAGCTTCCTGAGGAGTAACAGTTGGTCTCGGCATGGAACCCTCTTGTCCACCGTGATATTTTTCCAGTATTATCAGCCAAACAGACGGAGTCGAAGAAAGACATGGCCCTATTTGTTCTCTGGGCAACAGAACTAATTAGCAAACTATTCTAGGTTCAAAATCGGAATCCACTTTGAGATTCCATCATCAGGCCAAAATATAACGAAACTTCGTAAAGAAAAGAAAAATAATGAAATGACAAAAGCCGAGGTTACTACTAAATGCCAACAGATTAAGAATAAACACATAAATTACAAACACCTACGATAAATAACATTGTCAATAAATACCTACAATGAGTTAGGTATTTATGGACTAATAAACTAATTACATAAATGGTGCACAAGTGCGTCTTTCATTTTAATTAATTTATTTTTTTAATTATTGCTAAAAGCGCACGTTTTATCTTTCACAAACGCATTATGGTAATGTAGCTTTTTAGAAATCAAGAGCTACATTACACCAGAAGCCACTTGTTGACCCAAATATAGGCTTATACACAGATATGCGATCATGGTATACGCGATTTTACATGCAAATGACAGTCGATTTTAATCGGAGTCTAAAACCCTCTAAGAACCATAGGAAATATGCTGGTCAATATTTCTCTCGTGAGTCACAATCACAACAATAGTTCCTTGGTCAGTATTTCTATTGATTTACCGAGGTATCTACAACGTAACGCTATGCTATCGAACAACACCATTAACCTAGATGCTAGGATCTTTGCTTTGAGCATTAACCTGAATTTCTTTAGAAAAAAGAAAGCCCTCTTCCGTCTGCTAAATTCATATTAGGTTGTGTCTGTCCAGTTGTATCAATGCGTAGAACACATTTTATTGAGGTCAATATCAAAGCTGCTGCAGGCAACCGAGTTTCGAGTTTTTTCGTGGAATTTATGGTTAGGAAAAGAAATAAAATGACACCAGAAGGAGGAGTTAAATACGAATTCTCTAAGACAGAATTAAGTCACAATGTCTCTAAAGCAAAACGTGTAAAAAATATTGTATCAGATTAAGAAATGATATATAAGAAATAATCGATATTTAGAAGAACAATAATGGGAATGGAATGACATTCCAAAGCTGCTGGCACATGAGAATAACTCGAAGCATCAATACGATATGCTGTAAGAGAATGGTTTTTCCTATAGAGATTCGATGTTGCCTGATATTCTGTAGCAGAAAAGCAAGCAACGTGTATCGTCTCTGACGGAATTGTGCATTAATCTTTGAGATATTAATCAATAACACTGTCTTGGAGGAAGAATACGAACTGAACTCGTTACAACTCACAAAGTCCTTATCAGTACATTGTGAGGAAGATTGCATGAAATATTACTACAAATATGGCTCTGAAATGATTGAAATCAGGTTACGTTATTTGATCCGCATGCATTTCTTGTAGACAGCTTTCGGTACAGGAAACTGTCCTTGGAGAGTGTACTGCCTACCAAAAAGTGCAAGAATCACTACGTTCTTAGTGGTGTTGTTGTTGTAGTAGTAGAGTTTTAGGAGCATGGGCAACTAAGACCATGTTGTTCCGTGTACATTGTCTGTAAATTGCATCTGTTCTGAGGTCGATTTTCTGTTTGCTGGACGAAAAACACGAATTTCCGGGATGAAAAACCAGGATCTACTCGCCAGAGACCGGCTAACTCAGCCACGTTGTGAAAAAGGCCCATAAAAATTCCTCACGCCATGAACGGGACTCGAATTCAGGTCTTTTCCACCCGTGTTGGGGGACGGCGATCCTACCAACTGTACTACCCACGAGGGCACGTTCTTAGTGAGTATACCACCTACCAAAGAGTGTCAGAATCATTTCTTTCTGTATTAACAAATTTAAGACAGGCAGTGGTTGAATAGAGAAACCCACACGTAGAAAAGCTGATGAAAGTTAAAAAATTAAAAAAAGAAAAATCGCTATTTGTATTCTTTTATTTTGTAGTCGTCGCTTCATTAAAATAGACCCTCTTCTGCTCGTTGGCCAAAAAAATCCATCTTTAGAATCGCCTTGGTTTATTCCTGTTATAATAATACAGTTTTTAGTGGCTAAGTTCATCTCTTCCTCATTTCTGAAACAAGAACAACGAAAAAAGAAGTCTTTTTGTAATTCTGTGCTTCGATACATAAATATTTCATGTACAACTTGAACCACACCCTCTTTTCTGTTCCTTCAGATATCTTACGTGTTCTAGTGAGAGCGGGGAAAAAGTTGTTTTTTCTACCTTCATATAACATCTGTATTTTCATTCTTTTTAGTTTTAGAATTAGATCGTAACATAACCTTATCGTTGACTTAGATCAGAGTTTATGTGGTTGCCATTTGAAGTAAAAGGGAAAAAAACCAGCTTTATTCTTTATGGTTTGGAAATGTTTTTTCTTGGAGCTTTTTTTATTTTTGTACGACCTCTTTGTTTATTTGTTTCTGAAGAAAGACCGGAGAATTCTGGAAGAAATCAGGAAATCCTGATTAACTTCTTTCTGGGTCGCAAAAATTAGAACAGAAAAATGAGAAAAACTCTCGGAAAATCATGAACCGATTCTTATTGTTGAGCAAAAGAACGAACATGTACTCTTACACAAAACATACAACATGAATCAAACGTTCGGGAAAGTCAAATTATGTTATTCGTGGTCATGTTTAACGATTTTTTTAACAATCTATTGCTTTAAGGTGCTTGTTAGAATACAGAAACTAATTTAATGTTTATTCCTTATAGGAGGGGATTCAAAAATATCTGTATTCATTCAGAAGTAGTTGTGATGGAAAGATGAAATTTTCTTTGGTTGATACCTTGAAATCAGCCACACAAATTTTAGTTTCGATCTGACAATGCCCATGGAAGTATCTGTAGTAGCAGAAACGTAACATCTATGAGACAGAGTGGAGGGACTCTGTTAGAGATGAATCATTAATTAACCTAATTGCCCTCTTCTGAATGTAATCTAGCAGCCAGAGAGAGGTTTTGGAAGCACCACCCCAGATGTGGGAACAATATTCCATGGTAGGGCGGATTTCCGATTTGTACAGAGTGAGCAGCTGTTTGGAAGAAACGTAACGCCCAGAGCGAAAGAGAAAACCCAGTTTTCTAGGTGCAGAGTTAGCAATATTATGCTGCTTATGCCAAGAGAGAGAGTAGAAGTAAAGGTATTCCCTAATAGTGATACGTGATCTTGTCTAGAAATCTGAGTCATCAAAGATGCAGAAGAATCCTTTTTACGGGATATAAGACAGGACTGAGTTTTAGAAGGATTGAAATCAACTAAGTTATCTTTGCCCCACTGAAGCATTTACTTGGAGATCAGTGTTTAAGGAATTGATAGTGGATATTCGAGAAATTGAAGCTGCTTGAGATGAGCAAGGTTTCTCAAGCTGGAAGGTGGAATGCAATGTGCTATCATCAGCAAACATATGGATAAAAATTTCCGGTCAATGGAAGAAGGTCGTTAATATACAAGAGGAAAAGAGTAGGAGAAACAATTGAACGTTGGGAACACCTGCTTTAGTGGAGGAGTTAGAAGAGAGAGAGCCATCTACCATCACCCACAACGAGCGGTCAGAGAGAAAACTGGATACCCAATTACAAAACACAGATCGTAAACCATAAGATGGAAACTTATTTAGAAAACCTTTATGCCAAAACACGATCAAAAGCCTTTGAAATGTCAAGAGACTATGTTGAAAAGTGTAATATATGCCGTTTGTTTTTCAAACTTCTTTCACAACTCCTTCTGGGCGAATACACATCTTTTTTGGACCCTCCTCGTATGTTTATACACGATACAAACGTACACAATATGTTATCCTTACTTTTGGTTCATACTATACCATTTATTTTTCGGTGGAGTTGCAGTCTTTCGTTGTTTAATAAATGATGGCAGTACAAAGTAGTAGAAGATTTACTGATGGGTAGCAGAGCTCAAATTGTGAACAGTAGTTGTTTAGCTGCCACCATGCGATCAAAGATTCAATGAAGGTTGTTGTAGGGTTTTAGTCGCATCAGGGATTTAGTCCATATTGTGCAGTATATATTAAGTCGTACAAGTTCGTGTTCACAGGCAGATCTGCATGTTGTGGAGGCTGGAAAAAACCCTATTTCTTTCACCTGAGATCTGCTAAATACAACCCCAATTGAACAGACCTCCATAAATTCCTTCATCCATGGGATTCGAACCCAGACTTCTTCAAAAGAGTAGCGAAACCACTATACTGTTTCAGACGACTCAATGTACGGATATCGCTATCGATCTCCATAGAAGCATTCTACGCGTGTGCAATATCGCTTCTATTCTATTATACGTTTGGGCACTGGGTAAGGGTGGAAGGGTTCGTGATAATTTGAGTCATCCCATTCGTGTACTAGAAAACCATACACTCGTACGCAGTTCGCGGATTTGCAATGTTCTGATAGGGATGAACTTCATTATCCCCCAAAGGTAAAATCCGCTACAAAATGGAAATAAAATGTTAAACTAGCCTACGTTTAAATTTTGAATTCAACTGGATCACGGTTACAATTGGAATCCATATATTTACAAATTTATGCTACAGAACAGTTATACTGTACATGAAGTTAATACAATCATTAACGTGGCAAAAAGCTTTCCAATTTTGGGGGAGTGGGGAGGCAGACTCACAGCTGTGTTTATAAAAGAATGGATCCTCGGAACTGACAACCCTGGAGGTCTATTTGATAAGGTTTGTACAAATCAAACGAATAGCGGCTCTAATTCTGTGGACTGTTTACCATCTCGAGCCACCGGCACCTGCCGGGTGTGTCTATGGGGAGAGATGGCTCTGGACAAACCCCTTCCTTTTCTTAAGATGGAGTATATTGTACGATGGCCATATGGTTTGATATTAGTCGGATTAAGTAAAAGGAAAGTTCACGTGTGCGTGTCTTTCTGTTTCGAAATGTAATAACGATCCATTCCTTTGATTTCGAGGATACGAGTGAAAATTTTTTTCTATCAGGTTCGAAGCAGCAATGTGGATTACATTAAACGCAACAATAGATCGACGCTCAAATTCATGCCACGCGCTCGGTTTTTCCACTTAAAGATACACTTTCTTTTCGATTTCTTTTCGTAATGAGATAAGTAAGAAAATATCTAAGGAGATTTCCGGATATTCAAAAGAAACTAGTTTGGGTTGCAGTTTTAATCTATTACGGATCGTGGTTCGTGCTGGAAGCTAAAGAACGAATGCAAATTACAATCGGAATACAATACTGTAGTTTCCACGTACGAGAAAGAAAACATTTCCCTGCTGAGAAACAATTTCTGACGTATTTTGTTGGCAAAGATTATATTTTCTGTGAGGAAATAATAAACAATATGGCAATTGGAATGGAAAATGCTTCGTAATTATCTTTATAATTATTAAGGAACCTTTAAAGCAGAACAAATTGAGAATGGGTGATAAATGATGAAGATGTCACTTCGAGTTTCTGTTAGCCATCTTTAGGTGAATCCGATGCAAATAAATGAAAATTCAACCAGGGAAAAAATTGTCATAACTGACCAAATTCATCTTTTATCCGACTGAGTAACTTAGAGATGAAGATAATCCTTTTATAACGAAGTTCTTACCAAAACAGGAACGGACAGTTAGTAGTTAATTCCTGTACTGGAAATCGGTTGAGAATGCATTTCCCAAGATGTGATTTCATTTATGAAAAACGGTCCATTTGTACATTACGGCCATTTGGTTACATGAGTTCTTAGTTTAGTAGCTGAGTAATTTGTCATTGGGCATCACCTTATTTTATTTTTTTCATCAGCCAGTGAGCAATCAGCAGGCAACTCAGTTAAATTTGCCGCTGGGTCATCTTTCATTAATGGGTAAATGTAAAAACCAATCCGATATAAAAGTTTTTCCAAATATTTTCTGATTATTATCTTTCAAGAAGAGCGTTTTTTCTGCTTTCCGTGCTAAGGAGTTTCAGGCAGAGAACAGGAACAGACAGCACCGAAAATTCAAATGATGGATATCCAGATCACGCGGAAACGAAAGGCAGGAGGAGGGAAAACAGTTCTATAATGTAACTTCGGAGCAAAGTTAGGCTGTATTGAGCAAAAATGTAAATTTAAGGCACGCAACGAGGAACATGAGCAGTGGAGAAGGGGATTACTGTTCGTGGTTTTAAGACGCATCAGCATCTTACGAGTGGTGGTCAAAAAGTCCTGAGAACGGAGTATAAAAGACATGGGAAGAAAAATTGTTTTTTTTTCCCAAAGCATTCATCCTGAATTTGAAAACATTTATTGTATTTAATCTGCAAGTTTAATCCTTCAAAAATTGGCGTCAAACCAAGCCTTTTGCTCTTCATCATCTTTATTGATGTTCGTCATGAATGGAAACGTTGCTGGGACCCCATCTTGTACAACCTTTGGATTTGGACATTTCTAAATGCCCATGTATTATTGTTAAAGTGCTTCCATAGCAAATATTAAGTACTTTTTTAAGTTCAGACATTTTAATTCTTCTGTTTTTCGTTCCACCGTTAAAGAATTTTTTTTTCTTCAATGATGGCAGTTGTTTCAGATGAAAGACCAGACTTTGACCCATCCTCAAACTGGCTCCCGTCCTCTTTTTAACTCTGCCGACTATCTTTCAATTAACATAACTGAGAGATACTTCCCCAAACATGAATTTATTTAACATTTCTATCCTCTTTGGTCAATATTTTTTAGTAAGACATTCAGCTAGCAAAATAACCTATTCTATAATTTAATAATAATACAAACATATCCTGTTCTCTGACCTTTTTGATCACCAATCCTTGTAGGTTATATTGCGTTGCGTGTATTATGTCTGTACATGTATCTGTTGACGGGCCGATTTGCTGCAGGCTGAAAAAAACAGGAATAACTCATGAGGTAAAATCCTACGCCCTCTGAGTGCGATCGGTTAACTACAACCCAGATCGAAGACGCGTTTAGGAGGCCTCTCCAGCAGGAAGGAGGAAGTAGAAGGTCACTAGAAAAACAACTCAAGTCAAATGGGTTCAAAACGAAGAGTCGTAAAATACAGGTAATGCTCCTTAATCAAAACAGTGGAAAGCAACTACGCGGCGTCAGTATATTATGTTGGTAATTGCGTGAATCCTTCGGTCGGTTTGCCGTTACGTATACAGACTTTAGATGCGGTTTGAGTGACTGTGGTTCAAGCCCATGCTTTATTGATACCCGTGATTGCTAAAAGTACGTTTTATAATTTAAAGAACTTTATTGTTCTTCATTTTTTCTTTCTTTTGGTTTCTCTTCAACTTTTAGATAGATATATTTAAAATTCACCTAATGTTTTCTTTATTTTGAACTCTAGGATTATTTACGAAGTTAATCACGTATGTTATACTAATACTAACCATCATCTTAATACATTTTAATAATTAAAATTAATTGGCGTTCTAAATTACTGGCTTAATACCATGGTAAAAGATCCAGAAATTATGCTGATTTCCTGCTCTTTTACCATGGTATTA
Source organism: Mastigoproctus giganteus (assembly GCF_048544385.1). NCBI lineage: Eukaryota > Metazoa > Arthropoda > Arachnida > Uropygi > Thelyphonidae > Mastigoproctus > Mastigoproctus giganteus. The sequence continues at coordinate 146,241,088 of NC_143581.1, read as the reverse complement.
AGCTCTGTAGCCTTCAGAAGGAATTATACTTTAAAACAACTAAGAAGCAGGGAATGCGTAAAAGCCTGTAAACAGAAAGAGTTCGCACTGCTGCTATTCAACTAACGATTTGATTAGCAAAATCCCAGCTTAAGCATCTGAAAGTAGCTTCGCTTCCATGAGAACATTTGTCCCACGATAAAGGTTAAAAAAGCAGACTGTGTTACACGACTCTGCTCTTTAAAGATTTCATTTTTTATCATTGGACAGAAGTCCTTTTCTGTTATTTAGTTAGCTGCTGCTCCGTGTTTTCTTTTGTCGTATATAAACCTAAATAATCCACTTAAGATATATCAGATTTTCAACTTCGTAGAAAGAACAGCTAGCTAAAACAACGCGTTTACTGTCTGGAAGTATAATAAGCCAGTTGACTGTTTGAGGGCTTTAGAGAGGAAAGTGAAGTAGTCTGAAATGCTTTCAATAGATTCAAAGACAAAAATATTAAGAAGAAACAACAACCACTGGAACTGTGGGAAATATTTAATAACACTTGGAACGTGTACCATTTACAGATGGGGTAGAAGGGGGGACATCAGAAAATGCAATCATTTAAAGTGGTCCTATTCAGTTCTTTTAAATGAGCCATTGTGACCAGTTACTGAATATCAGTTAATCGATTGAAACTGAACAGAATATTAGTTTATTTTAAATAATCACGTTTACGCCTCAGCCTGAATTTATTGAAAATTATTGTAAAGATTTGAGTTCTTCAATTATGATCAATTGGTGGGACCAATATGACCACTGTGCTATCCAATAAGACCATAACCTCGTTAACTAACCAATTATACGACGACTTGATTGAATATCCAAGTTCGCAGGCAATCAACCAAATAGTTTTAATTCTGGATACGTAATATTTATTAATTTATTCAGTTGTTGATCTCACTCCTGGATTGAAAAGTGCTATTGTACATAAATATGATCAATTGCTTCTTTTTTATTGATATTAGAATATTAATTTTGATTTTACAATATAAATAAGAAGTAATATAGAAAGTGAACGCTGTTGTCTAACGTTCAGAATCATATATTATCTATTTTATTTCAAAGATGGGTGGATCAAACAAAACTATATAATGCTCTCAAATCCTCACATACCAGAGTGTATTATGCCTCTAAATTGCGTTTTTATAGTTGGTTTGTCTCCTTTGGGAAACCCGAGTTTCGGAGAAGGGGAGTTGGAGAGAAAACCTTGCTGTCCTTGTCTGAAACAGATTAACTCGGCCACGGTTAAAAAATCCATACGTGTTCTTCGAGTCATTGATGGGATTCAAACTCAGGTCTTTTCAACCACTCTGCTATCCGAGAAGATCATAATCTCGTTAAGTAACCAATTATAGGGATGGTTTTAAATTATTTTGGCAACTTAATTGAATATCCAAGTTCGCAGGCAATCAACAAATAGTTTTAATTCTGGATACGTAATATATCCAAAAATTTCGGTTCCATCTACAGTTATTCTCTGCCTTCATACAAAATGATTCACATCTGCATTACGGATGCATTTTAACAGCAACCGCGTTAATTATTTACATTCCTTTAAACCGCATTTCAGGATTTTCAAGTAGTCCTTCACCTTCGAGGAGTATGTTAATTTGTCGTTCGATTTTCGGAGAGTACTTAAGAGGAAACTTCGCGCACTTCGAGAGTGACAATAATCCTTATAAAATACACAAACCAAATTACGTTTTCATTTCTTTCTTTCGCTCATCCATTTTTTTTTGTACGTCAATATTTCTTTTATGTTAGTGCAATTTATAAACCCTTGGCTCTCTGGAAGGACGTTAAACAGGAGTTGGAAGTTTGCCAAGGCGAGAAATGGACACCTTTCTCTATTAGAGGGAGCTGATGGGGAATGTGAAGAGAAAACTGGAGGACAATATTTGTAGAGGAAAATGAGGGATTGCCGAAACGGAAGAGTAAATTTTGAATGATTTTTCTTTTCTGTTTTCTAAGCGAGGTCATTGGACGAGCAGATGGTTGATCGCATTTCTTTCTACAATGCTACTTGTGTGTATTGACTTACAATGTCTATCTCATTCCATCCGCAATATTAACTTACGAATATAGGCAGCTGTTTCACATAAGAGAGGGTGTGAGATTTCTTACTTCATCCAATATATCTTTATAGTTTTTCTCGCTATAAGGAAAGAAATATCGATAAAATTAAAGGGAAAAGAGCTAGGAATTCGATTTTTAAGGATTAAGTACTGTTTTTAATCTATTTTAATAAACGAAAAGAAGTAGAATTCTGGATTTTTCTAAGAAAGAAAATCGGAACCTCCAGTTTTGATGATGTTTTCTAGACGGGGTTTCATTAATGGCTTGCATTTCTATTCCGACGCTGTAATGAAAGATTTCAGTGTATCGTAGTTTATTAACTTCTTTCGAAAAGAAATAAGCAAAGAAAACAAAAAACAATGCTGGGAATGAAAGTGAATTTGCATTCATTTAGGTCAAATAACGAACTCTTTTTTTTTTTTTTTAAGAAAAACAAAAACACTGCGATAAATGTCACGAATGAAAATGGGAAGATTGTTTAAAGGTAAATTATTCTAATATTTACCTGATTACATAAGGAACTTAACATTAACATAATTATTCTTTAAACTGCAAGCGTAAATTGAAATTACGCTGTTAAGAAACAGAAGCACATATTCCTCTAGAAATCAAAGTCGCATGATTTCATGACATTAATTTATGCTGTATACCTTGATAATTTAAAGAACTTTCTTTGAAAAATACAAGTTTCATGAATAATTAATATAATTTTTTCTCCCAATAATGGGTGATTGAAAATAGGCCTTCCTTCATTATTCAGATTAGCAGTTCAGTAAAGAAATGATAGCCCATCATAACTTCATCATCCTAATTTTCTTGGCGTCTCTTCGCTATTTACTGTATGTGCTGGTCAAACCATTCCTCATGCTATTCACTAACACTGCCCACCTTTAGTCTTAAGAAACCAAGTGAGAATGCAAGCAATGGAACTTAATTGACATTCTGAATCCTATTTTTCGGTAATTTTCAATCAGCTTGCCAACTAATTCGTTGTAATTTTCATTCTTATTGGTACCAAAAAAGTCATCTACTACAATGTGAAATAACTGCTGAGCTTTTCGATCAACATCGGCCATTTTGTCTTCTAGTTCTTGTGAAGCAATATCTGCTTAACTTGTGGACCAAGAATACGCCAACTTTCACTTTTTCAGCCAAGTTTTGAAACATACATTGCATACGCTTGCAGGTATCACTTTGAGGATCCAATCCTTTAACGAATTGTTTGTTCACAGCCAGCTTGATATAGACTGGTGGAAGAAAGGTTTTGTTCATTGTAACCAAGGAAATGTTTATTACATTGGTGCAAGGCTGCAACTCAATTCCGACCATTCTCCTCTCCTGTAGTGCTGATCTACTGTCCAGCTGTTTCAGAGGGAGAGACGCACGAGAGCTTAGAGAAATCGCTTGTCACATCCTTCACATGTACAATCGCTTGTGCATCCACCAGATTGCACTCCTTTAAAATGATGTCAGGGGCTCTGCATTGGATTTGGTTAGGTACAAATATTTAACTGAACAGGCTTCAGTGGTATAGTTCCAATTATCGTTATACACCACACCATCAGTAAATTCTGAAGACTATTCTCTAGAAGACGGATTAGGAATTGGTGATCTTCATTGAGTGGCACTAGGACAATAGACGATGGTATGTTGGGATACACTACAGCTTTTTAAACTTTGCTATGTCTATCATACAATCGTAGAAGTCATCATGATTTGTGGGCTCCAAAAGTATACACTTACCACTACTGAGAATCCACCAATATAATGATGATAATCTGCAATAGCAGAAATTAGACGCTCACAACTTGCCTAATGGCAAGTTGTGAGCGTCTAATAGGCTTCATATGCACTGCAAAACTTGGTGCCACCAACCATGTTATGCCTTTAAGCACACAAAATATTTATTATCTAGTTACAATAGTATAATGTTTTCATTACTGCATACCCAAAATTAAGATTTTGCTTCGATTCTAATTTAACATTAAATATTTTCCGTTCTTCAAAAAGAAAAAAAAAAGAAAAAAGAAAGTGTTGTTATAGAGCAGTGAAGAAAAAGTAAAATAATTTTAAAATCAGATGGAATTATTTTTAGTGACAAAAATGGAACATAAGAGAATACCAAGCTTAACATCGTATTCCAGAACTTCGCTTTTAATCACTACACTTCCCATTAAAGATAAAAAAAAAAAAAAAAAAAATCAGTTCTTAAACAGTAATAATAACAGGAACGCTGAAATCTTTTTGAGGTTGGGAAGCTTTCCTTTGCAGATAATTTACAAAGACCATTAGAAGTATTTAAGAAGTGTACTGCTTAAAGTTTTTAGTAGCTAGCTGCTTGCTATATATTTAAAAAAAAAAAGTGCACATTTCACGGGGTTAGATTTTTGTTGTAGTAGGGTTTAAGTGCATCACTGACTTATGGTGAGATCTGTAAAAGGTGCATCAGCGACTTATATGAGATTTGCAAAAGGGTGACCGTATGACTTCGATTATGTGAGCTGCAGAGCTTGGCAACCAGGCATCTTAGAGAGGACCTCACTGAAGTTTATAAGGCTCTGAGAGCAGTTAGAAAATGAATGAAGGCGGAATTTTCACTGTTTACAGAACTAAAGGCCATATATTCAAATTACAGAGAAAGAGGTTTAGACTAGATTGTTGGAAGCTTTCTTTTGGCCAGCGAGTTGTTGATTAGTGGAGCAAGTTGCCTTCGCTGATAGTTGAGGCTGGAAGTGTGAAGAAATTCAAAGGTCATTATATGCATTCTGAGGTCGATTTGCCTGTTTTCTGGAGAAAAAAACACGCTAACCTCGCCTGAGACCGACTAACTCAGTCATGTCGTGAAAAGAAAACCATAAAAATTCCTCGCATCATTTATATCTGCTTATCCACGAGGGCTTTAAAGGCAAACGGAAAGACCAAAGAAAACATTATTGAAGAACTTCAAACATTAACATCAGAGAAGTGTCGTGTCAGTTTCTTACAGAATAATGGCGTACTGAAGCTGCATTCTACTGAAATCTGCGAAGGAGTAAGCAAGCAAGCTATCAATAGACAATAAACATCATTCTTATACGTACATCCGCACTGCTCGTGCACATCTAGAAAAGGCTTGAGTTCGAATCCTGTTGAAATTGGACTCAAGCTGTTAGGAGCTGTTTTTCATACTGTGACCGAGTCTAACAATTTAGGACGAGGGTTGAGTCGTTTCTGGTCCCAAACACCAGGGTTTTTCATTCTGATAGTGGATAAATTGGAACCTTTCATTACAAAGAAATCATTATTTTTAAGACCATTCCATTTCTTGCTGTTTCAGGTTAATGGCAACGTCTACGTTGGTATAAAAAGTAAGAAACATTTTATATAAGTGTAGCACCTGTAGCGTTCTTTACTGGAATGGTTATTCAGAATTCGATTTATTTACTGTGACTCGAATGTGAAAACTCGTTCCGAAGTTCTGGTAAATAATGTTATTTATAATAACAGAATTTCGTGATGTAGTTTAATATAGGTTTTGAATAATGACTTTTTGACATTGCTAATAGTATTGTCGAGAAATTACTTTGCTTCTTAATTTCACTAGTGGTATCATGGATCGCGTTACAAAGTTAGCAGAGAGGATTCCAAATATCTGAAACAACTCATGCATTGTTATGAGATGGAACTTAATGTCATCCACTACAAACAATTGGTTGGTGTTAGAGAATGGTTTAATTAAAGAGGTTATTGAACAAGAAACAAAACAATACATTCGTTGTGAAGATTTCTATAAATAACCCATTATAAAATCAGTTTTATTCTATGGTTATGGGCCACGTAAGGTTAGGATATTTTACTAATTGAAACATTCCTCATATAGCAACACAACCAGACTTCGCATACTTGAGTCAGAGATTATTTTTATATCGAAATGGTGCTTGCTTAAACGTCTGAAAGAAGCATATAGCAATATTATCTAAAATATTACCTATTGTTATTTATTATTACCCAACAAAATTATTATATTGTATATTAGGTATATGCGAATAACACTCACTTAATCAGGCGACTTTTATTTTGTAAATTCTGTATATTATCTCAACTACGCTAAACTCCTATGCAATGCAACTATTTAATAATTAGTGAGGTTTCTAAATTGCATATTGCCCTCGTGGAGGAGCACAGTTGGTGGAGTCGTTGTCCTCCTCACACCGGATGGAAAGACTCGAGTTTGAATCCCGTCGATGATGTGAGGAATTTTTATGGGCGTTTTTCACGATGTGGCTGAGTTCGTCGATCTCAGGCGAGGATAGCGTGGTTTTTTCTCCCGGAAACTCGGGTTTTTCGTCCAGCAAATAGAAAATCAACCACAGAACACACCCAAATTTTACCAACAGCATACATGGAACAAAATGGATTTTGTCGCTGATTCTCATAAAAAAAATCCACAAAATAACAACCACAGATTCCATATTGAATCCTGTCATCAGACTTACCAGAAAATATTTAATGGTTGTTTTCCCTAACTTTATAAGTGAATAACTTTCTGTCCTATGCCTTATTTATATGTTCATATGCACTCTTAAAAGAAAGGTGGGGGATGTTGATCAGAATCATTTTTGTGCCTTGAATAGTTGAACCCGAGGAAATAAACCTGAGTAGAATAACCCGGTGTTTCTTAGGTTAAAAGTTAAAAGAAATGACAAACCTCTATCACAGAACTCGCCCAACTTCTAAATGTATACACGGTCCTTTAACCCTTGGTCTTTAGGCTGAGGCGGGCAATCTCTCTATCTCCTTCCCATAGGGATTTGAGAAATCCTCCAGCGTTATTTATCCATTTATTTACCTTCTCTGGAAAATCCAGCAGAAGGGATTTAGACAGGTGAGAGGAAACTTGCGAATGGGATGCTGAAAGGATGAAGCAGACATAGCGGTATCATCACCGCTACTGTTAGGGGATGATGGGAGGGAAAGAGAGTAAAGAAATGAAATATTTCGGATCTTCGTGCCACCACTAGCCACAAGCTTCAGAGCGAACAGCCCGAGGTGAGTTTTTATTTCCTTGTTACGAATGATACTCGGCTAACATATTTTACATTGGGATTCGACAGAACTGCCAGTTCTTCTGCTTGAAATACGTGCCGAATTTGTTATCAGTTTGTATTTATCTGTGGACACGTGACAGTGGACTTACCACCAGTGCCTCTAGGTTATGTAAAGAAATATGACCACTCTTGCGGCCTGATGATGAATGTTTGCTTACAAAAGGTATGGAAAGAAGTAATGGGCAAGGCTGTGTGGACAAACACAAAACAGTATTGAAACACAGCATTCAGCTTAGTGGTGCATTTCCATAGTTCGAAGAATGGAGCAAATTGTTACTTCAGAGCGAATTCACAGCATGGTACATATAAAGTATTGTTCGTGTTTGTCATTCTCCCGAATTTTAATTTATTAAAAAAGTGATTTTAATGAAAGAATTCTTTAAAAAAAGTATTATAAAAAAGTACGTTAATGCAGTTATAGCTGAAGATAAAAACATTGTAAGGCTTTTACACAAGTAAAAGCACAAGGGTTATATTTACACAAGGGTTATATGGGCCCCTCCCATTACGCAGCAGTAAGAGGTGCAGGAATATCAAGTCTCAATTTTAACAGAACAAAATTTCCTATAGGATAACATTGTGGAAGCCAATTTTGTCTTCCTCACTCTTCTTCTTCAGGTTCCGTGTTCAATTTGAACGTTAAAGACCAACATTTTCCAGCCAACTCTGTCTCTTGCTTTGTGAAATAGTTCTTGTGTCGTAAGACCCCCCGTCCATTCTTTGATATTATAAAGCCACTTTTTTCTTGGTCTTCCTTTTGCTCTTTTGCCTTTAATCTTCCCTTGCAGGATTAGTCTCTGCAGATCATATTGTGGACCTCTTATAATATGCCCGAGGTAGGGAGTCTTTCTCTTTGCAATTGTAGTGTCCTTGTGGTCCTTGCCGTCTTAAAGACCTGCTCATTGGTGACCCTATCTGTCCAAGGAATTTTGAGCATTATTCTAAGCGTCCACATCTCGAAGGCTTCAAGTTTTCAATAAACTCAAACCAAATTCGAGTACTTCAATAATGAAAGAATTTTAAAAATTTACTGTATTTGGGTGGGTAATAACTAATATCTGTGTGACTCGGTTTCAGAAACAAAAAGGCCCCTCCATGCACGCATTCTAAAGTAAAAATAAGCAATGCTATTGGACATCGAAGTATAATGAATATAAGAGAAACAGCTATCATAAAAATTTAGCGCATATATATTTATAAAACTTTTTAATTCTAGACATAATTCGTGTCTTTGGGAAGTATTAAGGGGTTGAAGAAGTCGAATGAAGCATAAAAAGAATAAAAAAAAAAAAAAACAATGGAAAAACTGACAGCATAATGACAGTACCATCTCTGAGATCAGCGCTTATGCTAGCAATTATATAATCACCTCTGAAGGCAATGGCCGTGGCTTAACGGTTCACATGCTTCGGATAACTCTTCCTCCCTTTCTTTTAAAGCTGGTAGTGAGTTCGTCAGTACTCAACTGTAGTCATACGATTTTTTTGAATTATTAATCTCTTTGGTATGTTGGAAGCATATTATTATTAATAATGTATTGTGGGCGAGCATGTTCATACCACAATACAGTTAAACAAGATTCCACTACGCCCAAGAGGTTTATTTTTGTACTTACTCTCCCCAACTCCTCATAAATACGAGAAAAGTAGGTGTTTCTTGTTTATTCACCGACAGGAAATCAAACACCTCGGTAAAGACCAGTTCAACTACAAGCGAGGAAATAGATATTGGCACTTCGAATTTTGCCCTTTCGCCCATATCCTTTCTTCCTCAAGTTTCTGTGGGATGCCTTATCTTCTCGCAGCTAACTTGCAAATGAGCGCAAACTCTTCAGATAAAGCTAACTGCGGACGAGGAAGACGTTCTAAAATTTCCCCCTTTGTTGCCTTGGTGATCTCGCGACTAGCTTGGATTCATTGGAAACTCACTTGTTCTTCTGCAATTTGTTAGTCAAGATGAAGTTTCTTCCCGTTTCACTTACCAACGGTGGCCTTTGTTCAAAATTCCATTTCGCTAAGGTCACATCAAGTTTATTACATCAGTAGAGAGGGCAAGATGTTGTGCAGCGTTTCGGCGAAGGCCTACGTGCGCGTTGGCGTAGCTTGGTAGGCAGGAAAGCCGTTTTAATACCCACAATTCCAAGGGAAGGCCTATCATCTTTCGGTGTAAACAAGGAGTGCATTAGGACGATCTCTCGTGTCACGAGGTGGTCGACCGTACACTTACGGAGAGAAAGGTTAAAGACGGCGGGGAGAATGAAATGGCGGATGTATAGTTAACTCTGACAACTGACGTTTAAAAAAGTGTATTCGATGACATACTGGATCGCATGTGTTTCACGAATGGACAGGCGGCAATCCTCTGGATATTTACGGAAAAGTAAACCAGACAGAGGGCATTTGCTTCTTTTCATTGTGCCAAAGTTACAGAAATAGCTGATTATTTATTCATCAAACCACTCTCTGGTAATCTTGATAGCTATCTGCGGACTGTCCAAGAATATTCTGTAAGGATGATGCACCTTTAAATTTTGAGTGAAAAATTCGTTATTCATTCGGTTTCACCACAGTAAACTTTGAGTAAAACTAAATTTCCATCTTTCTTATCAGTGGAAATTAACTTGTAGTCTAAATCCATTTAAATATGTAACCGGATTCTTATCCGAACAACCATAATCCTAATACAGTTTAAATGAGTTGTACTCAGAAAATTGAAGATCATTCTTGGATGGAACGTTTGACATGGCCCCCTTCCCACCTCCCCTAAGCCTACATTCATTGATAGCAGGGTTTTCACTATCCGATAATCACAGAGATGCACACACAGCAGTTTATGAACTTTCTAAAGTGTCTTTTCATTCTTCCTCTTTTGAGTTGAATCAATAGTCATCTCATTGTTTTTAATATTGTTTACTCACTGCTCTTGCATATATGTCCCTTAAAAAGGAAGATATATTGCTCAGAAACTTCTGGACTGCCACCAAGTACATTAATCCACTTTTTAATTGACTTAAATCTCTGAGAATCAGTCACTTAACATGCTATGGAAGTTGCATTTTGGATGTTCCTCAGGAGGAACATCGTACGATGATCCTGAGAAGGCTAATTTCTACACTTATTCTCATCAACACTGTTTTTCAATGGAGTAAGCAGCGAAGAAAGAAAGCCGGGGCGGGTGTCTGAAAGTTTTAAGATTAGTTCCAATATATTTATGTTCAAAATACATAGGAAGTCATCATTTATTATTTCATAATTTTTTTAAAAAATATTATAGTTTTATATTTTTAACAAGAAGTACAATACTTCAAATATTCGATTTCATAAGCTCATTAATTTCATAAGTTCATAAGCTCATCCACCGCTAGGGGGATGATTGTGTCCGGCTGTCTGTATGATATACTCCGTAAACTTTTCTTGTTTTGTGTGTTTTTTATTTAAAGTATTAAGTTCCTATTAGTGCCACCACATAAGGATAGGCCCTTGGACTGCCAGGTGCAAGTACTGTATTATTTGAACGGACAACAGATAAGTATTAAATGAATTTCTGCATGTTCATTCCGCTACTCCATACAAGCGCTTTCAGCCATTATCTTGTAGTTCAACTTATACATGTGTCCAACAGACACTTGACCTTGACCAGGCATTAGAGTTTTGCCTAGCCGCTCTGTTCTTCCCTCCCTACTTAGTCCCCTGCTCCCTGTGGATTTCACTGCAGGGCAACTAAGGCGACCGGCTGGTCACAGTGCCTATTGCTTGCTAAACCACAACTGTGGTGATATTAAATTATCTAGTAAAACTACAGTAACTGAATTCAATATGACAAATACTACCTCCTGTCAAAATTCTAACGTCTGCACCATCTGTGGGACCAGCTCTGACCCCATTGTCCAATGTATTGAGTGCAAACAATTAATATGCAATGACTGTACACATTCTGACCTGAAAAAATTAAATAAAAGTCGGCGGAAATCATTCTGTTGTGATAGATGTCGACTCAGAAATTCTCAGAAAAGCCCTATAACTGTTGCAACGCCAAACAGCACGGAACCTGAGTCACTTTCCTCCTCTTCGGCTAACAAAGTTGAAATGCCGTACTCTAGTACATTTGAGACAAATATCATGCCAATAACTAGAAATACCGACTCTGAATCGTACATGGATGAAGCCTCTAATCCTTCTTTGTTGTCGCATCAAATCTCAGATGCATCAACTCAAACATCTGTGCTGTCAGAAGATCTCAGCGCTAACTCCTTCCCTACGGAAACTCTGAATCCAACCTTTGGTATTCTGCAATCAACTGAATTCCAGGAACTACTCTTTAACACTATACAGAAAATCCTCATTCAAACTCATCTAATCAGTGCACCTCATACTGCAAACTCTGAAATTCTCCTGGATTCTAATACACTCAATGAAGGAAACAGCGAGCTATACACGGAGATTTGTGGTATAAAAACAATATTAGCTAATCAACAGGCTGAAATTTCTGACATTAACGCCCAAATTAAAAATCTCACATCAGTTATGTCTTGCCACTTAAGGGAAGCTAGGAAGAATTCTGAACCTACTCTCGACACCAATGGGCTCAAAGTGAATACGAATTCTTCATTAACTGACGATGCCCTCAGTACTGAGACCAGATCTTCACCTTCCACCGGCCTCAATAGTTCTACTGCTGCAAATATTAACTTGCCCAAGCCTGCTAACATTCATGATTCAAGTCATTCAACTGAGCAATTTATTGCCAAACAGACTCTGTTAGATGATTCTTCTGATGTAAATAGAACCACTCCTCCCACCTACTCTCCTCTGCGGAACAGTTCTGTCTGTACTTCTATTTCACAAGCTCAGAGTCACCAAGCGGAATCCTCTTCAACATCAGTTAAGGCAACATATGCAAAAATAACTGCTGCCACATCTAATGAGGTCTGCAAACCTGTCTGTAGATCTGCCGCCACAGTGAGTAAACCTGTTTCTAATTGCCAGTCTCAAATATCGCACCAAAGATCAAAACAGAACAAACTGTCAGAAAATATTAAAGCATCTATATCTCAAGGTACTTTCTCCAAGCTTCCAGCCATAACTCATCAAACACAGAATGTAACTACTGCAGAAAAATCTCAGTTACTCAAACACAAGTATAATATCACAATTATTCCCACAAAAGACCGAATTTTTCTTTCTAGACTTGGACCCTCCACTAAATCTGAAGATCTTATCAACCTAATTAAAGAAGAATATGGTTTCGGAGTAGATGTCCGTTCTCTGAAGACACGATGTCCCGCCTACTCATCTTTTATAATAACATGCCTTCCATCACAAACAGAAAAAGTGTTGAATCTAAGATCCCTTTTATCAGGGGCTCTAGTAAAACGCTTCACGGACAGACCATCAAGGGAGTCCAAAATCTCCTCTCCACCGGCATAGCAATCAGATACCCTGCTATCTACACATACTACGTTCTCCTCTCGTCATAGAATCCCCAGATCCCAACTGTTCAGTGTTTACCTTCAGAATTGCAGGAGTATAATTAGCAACCTAAACCACTTCAGAGCAATCCAAGGCTCACATATTTACGACATTTACCTGCTCACTGAAACCTGGCTCTCCATAAATATTGATGATCAGGAGATTATAGATGGACAATATACAATCCATAGAAAGGACAGAGGATCTCGTGGAGGCGGAGTAGCTATTATACATTCTAACCATATACTCTGTGAAACTGCATCAAATTTCACAAATATTGAATCAGTATACTGCCTTCTTCATCTTGGCAAGTTAAAGGTTTTAATAGTATTGCTTTATTTTCCACCTCCCTTAACTAATATAGACCTCCAGTACTTAGAAAGCTCGCTGGAATCAATCTTCCCACTAATTCAATCTGCCGACATAGCAATGGTTTTGGGTGACTTTAACTGTCAAATGGCCAATTTAGAATCTTCTTCTCCATCACTGCAGACTAGGGCTCTCTTTAATATGCTTCACAGCTATGGTCTGGAACAAATTTGCAACTTTCCAACCAGAGAAAATGCCTACCTCGACCTAATATTTTCCTCTACTCATATAGATGTTCACACCGACAACCCCATATTTCACTCGGATCATTCACCAATTACTTTTGACATCACAGTGACTTCTCATAACTTCAAATGCAGCTCCCGTACTCCTCGATTCAATTTCAGAAAGGCTGACTGGCCTCTGCTCAACCTAGCTCTAAGAAACGTAGACAAGCAGCTCGCTGACGCTATGGATGACATCGATGTGCTCACCAACAACCTGATTAACTGTGTCCATTCAGTTATATCTGACATTGTTCCTCAATCCCATCTTACCGCACGCTCTACCTACCCGCACTGGTATAATAGTGAACTAATACGTAAAATTAAATCCAAAGAATTCTACAGAAACAAATATAAGCAAACAGGTGACAGTCAATACTATGAAATATTCAGCCAACTCCGCAAAGAAGTGAAAACTCTCATATTAAACTCCTACAACATGTATACAGAGTCAGTTCAGGATAGTTTGCTTACTCACAGAGATATCAAACCATTCTGGAATTTCATGAAGCATAAGAACATAACCAGTAGAAAGTTACAACTCCGAAACGCAGATGGAATTCTCTTATTGGACGAATTCAGTATTGCTCAAGAGTTTGCCAAACACTTTTCTAGAATTCAAACAAATGATACATTGAGACCTGCCTCATTTCCTGACTTCACACCTGTTAAAGATGATATCCTCATTAATCTCTTCATCACTGATGAAGATTTAAACTCGGCATTAAAAAGCATGAAAAATGACTATACTAGAGGCCCAGATGACATTCCAGGCCTATTTTGGAAAAGGACTGTCACTACATTGAAACCCCTCATACTGCGGATCTTCAACCTGTCTCTCAGGCTGGGGAAGTATCCTAATCACTTTAAGCAGGTCAGTATAGTTCCTATTTTCAAAAAAGGTGATAAAAATGACGTATGCGATTACAGACCCATAACCTTGCAAAACAGCCTGGCTAAACTCTTCGACACAGCAGTGCACAAACATCTCTTCGAATTCTTCAAGCCTTTTATCGATCAGAATCAACATGGTTTCTGCAGTGGCAAGTCAGTAGTCACAAATTTACTTCCTTTCTGGCAATACACCTCTGAAGCTCTTGATAACCACCTACAAGTTGATGCAGTCTACACAGACATATCTAAGGCATTTGATAAAGTCCCGCACGAACAACTTCTGGAAAAACTTAAGCTGTATGGCATCCGTGACCCTTTGCTCTCATGGCTACGCAGCTATATTACGCATCGTTCCTTGAGCGTTATCATCGATCAAGTGAACTCAGACTGTTTTATACCACTAAGCGGAGTACCACAAGGCTCTCCCTTAGGTCCTCTTCTCTTCATTGTTTTCGTAAATGATCTTCCTTCTTTCATCTACACCTCCAATGTTCAAGTTGCTCTCTATGCAGATGATCTTAAGATCTACTCAGCAGTGAAGGAGACTACCGATTCTCAACAACTTCAATGTGCTCTCAATAAATTCTCTCTGTGGCTATCTCTGAATGGCTTGTCTGCTAACCCGTCGAAGTGCAAAGTAATCTCTTTCTCATCTTGCAGATCTCCACAACTAATGAATACGGAGTATAGTATTAACTCTGTGATCATCGAAAGGTGTGACCAAGTTAACGACTTAGGGATTCTCTTTTCCAGCAGTGCTAAATTCGATGCCCATGTCCTTAAAATCACCAGCAAAGCATTCAAAACACTGGGATTCATCAAACGGAACACATACAAGTTCAAAAACTACAGATATGCGGTTATCCTTTATAAAACTATTGTTCTGCCAATCCTTGAATTCAGTTCACCCATCTGGAATCCTCACACAAAGACTTTAACTAACAAAATTGAAGCAGTCCAAAAAAACTTTATCCGTTACCTTACGTACCGCAATCCTCTATTCTATCACTCAGTGTATTATGAATCGCTGTGTGATTACTTTCATCTAAGGCCTCTGTGCACTAGAAGAGTTACTGCTGACATCGCCCTCCTAGCCAAAGTAATCACTGGAATTTATGAAGCATCTGATATCCTGAGTAAAATAAACTTCAATGCTCCCTGTAGACAAGTCAGGAACCTTACACCGTTTCGCCTTGACTCTGCCAACACGGACTTAATGAAGTTCAGTCCACTGAACAGAATCAGCAAATCAGCAAATGACTCTCGCATTGACTTCTTTGACAACTCCCAATCACTGATGAACTCCATCCACAAGTTTGCCTCTTCACTTAAACTGCAAAGTGACTAGCTCACATCTAATTATTGTAGCTTTTTATTTGTTATATTATTTTTCTATTCTCTAACGGATTAATTATTACTTGTTTTACCGGTAACTTAACTTAATACAATCCTCTTTTGTACATATGCTTTATTGTTTGAATTTGTATCAATGTTTATCGTCCTGTAGGATTTCACATTATTGTTATTATGTTTATTGATCTGATCTCAGATACACTGTTAATGGTTACCTGTTGTGTATCTTTTTACTAATAAAATAAAATAAAATAAAATAAAAAATAAAATTATATGACTAAAATTAAATAAGAAAGGATCGTTTACTACAGTAACACGCCAAGTGGCTACTTTATTGGGTACTCCTACCCTTTTCAAGAAATCCAGCATTCCTTCAGTAACAGTATCACATGTTTGTGCTATGTGATATAAAGCAAGTAAGCAGATACGTGTAGACATCATATATGTTCAATTCAGTGCGAAAATGGGCAAGGGGAAAGATTCAGTTGACTTTGAACATGTGGTAATCAATACTAGCCGCGCCGGTATATCTATATATATCTCGGAAAATGCAACCCTACCGGGGTTTTCACCCAGCAGGGTTGAAACCTGTGTCACAGGTGTATCGAGATTGATCCGATAGCGATTCTGTGGTCGGAGACAGCTCCTTAATGCGAGAGGACAATGGAGGGTGACAAGACATGCGCAAGATAAAAGACAAGCTACAGTGAGTCAAGTAGCAACTCAGTACAACAGGTTGTAACCAACAACGGTTTCAACCCAAATGAAAGGAGTTCCACTTCTGTCAGAAAATAACAAGTACGGCTGCAATGGACTCAGGAACATAAACACTGGAGAATTCGAAAAACGTTGCCTGGTCTGATGAATCCCGATCCCTGCTATTTCAAGGTTATGGAAGGACCAGAATATGCACGAATCCGTGTACCTGTCCTGCGAGGTTTCAATAGTGCAGGCTGATGGTGGCAGTTTTGGTGTGGAGAGTGTTTTCATGGTGTACACTGTGTTCGTTGAAACCAGTGGAGCAAAATATGGATGCCACAGGTTATGGTGAAATTTTTTCCGACTAGGTGCATCCCTTCATGATTACAGTGAGTCCATCTGCGAATGGGTTTTTATAACGAACTCTTCGCAGTAGAAATCCGCAACCACCCAATTTGAAACAAATGTGGGAAGCAGGTGAGTCAAAGTGGGCCAGCATTCTTATGGCACGCTTTCGACACCTTGTTGAGTTTATCTTACAAGAAATCTAGGCCGTTCGAAGAGCTAAAGGAAAGACTTCGCTATTAGGAAGGTGGGCCTTATAAAGTGGCCACTCAGTGTAGAGTGAATGAAAGAAGAAAGAAAATGTCAGCGTGATGCGGATCGCCACATGGGACTATACCTGCCATAATTCAATACGTGATACGCGTGCTATTTACTTCATCTCAACCCAAGGAGCATCCCTATCGGAATGTCAGTTCCGATAGGGATGCTCCATGATTCAGTTATTTTAGTCGGTGAGGCAGACAGTTCTTGCTGCTTTGCATGGATTTGATCTTCCCAGGAGGAATATCGTACGATGCTCCCGAGAAGGCTAATTTCTACACTTATTCGCATCAACCAGAGTGGACCTGCACGTTCAAAGACATCTGCATAAATGGGGGAATCGTGACTCGAACTCATTTTCTGACCCGTGACTAACCTGGAATATCATCGGAGTAATGTGATGCACCAAACGTTTCATCACCACTAGATGCGTGACAGTAAATCACGTTCCACACTCATACCTGTCAGAAGTCGGACTTCTGTTCCTCACACAACATGGGGGAGGATGGTTTATGATGTATATTGCTACAGTGTCATCCTGCTGGCCTCCGGAGATGAATGGGAATATACTTTTAAATTAGTCTCTGGGGGGAAAAACTCTTTTATAAAGAAGATGTAATGATAGCGAAGATGTGAACTTTTGATAAATTAATGTGGAGGTAATGATATGCGCAGATATGCGCTTGTGAATTCAACCTAATCCTATCTGATGGCCAAAAAAAAAAAAAAAAAACCCATCCATTTTGAATATGTTTATCTCATTTTTCAACTTCTCGTAGGCCAAAGAAATTAATTTCTCAAAGAGATCACCAAACACATGAAACATTTATGAAAAATGTATATAATCGATGTGCATTTATTTCTGGAAACACTGATTGATAAATTGGTTCCTCCTTATTTGATGAAATAATTATATTCGATTTTTCTTTTAATCATCATGTTTTCGCAAAGTAATCTTCTAAAATAAAAACTACCAACGGCTGTTTCTCTACAGATGCTTGTACGCTGGAGTATATCAGAAATATACCAGAGGAACAAAAACTTTTAAACTTTGCACCTCCAGTAACATATTTCATAAATTTCAACGAAAAAAAACACGAACCTTTATTCAGTATCGATTTGGGCTACCTTTGTTCGAATAACGGAAAGTGTGCGGCGCGGCATGGATTCCATAAGAAATTTTGGTGGATGGATTTTATAAATGCATCTTAGTCTAATTGTAGCCATTCTTCCAGCAAAATATCGGGTAGTAGGAGAAAGTTGAAGGAAGAGGACTTCGTTGCCAATTCTTTTTCCAGCATATCCCATACATTCTCAAAAGGATTGAAATCAAGTAAAATGTGGAGCCAGGGAAGATGGTGGAAATCCGTGTGATGCTCTTCGAACCATTCTTACACGATGCATTGTTATATTGTCATCCATTAAGTGATCATCACCTTCGGGATCAAAGAGTAACATTGCACGGTGCGGTAGATCTGATAAAAAATTCAGGTACTCCCTGGATGACGTTCGACCTTTTACCGGTATCAAGGGACTCAAATTCCTGCCAACAAACATTCCCCATACCATGATAACACCCCTCAAGATTCTTGGGTTGTCTTAACAAGTCAAGCAGGGTCCATCGCTTCGTGAGATTCTCGCCACACACTGCCTACCATCAGTACAAAACAAAGTGCTTCGTGATTCGTCTGACCACATGACTTTCTTTTGTTTTCCACTGTCCAATCACGGCGTTCTCGGATTTTTTATGTTTTTATATGAAAAAAGTCGCTTTTGAATAAGCAGGCCATTGTGAATACCCGATTCCTTCAATTTCCTGTGTATGGTACGGGCTGGCTGAAATGGACAGTTCTGGGCTTGGTTGAATTCAGATGTTATTTGCTGCACACTGGATGTCCGTAGAGAGTACTCCTAAGGCCTCTGGTAATGGAATTTATTTTTTAACGTAACTTTATCATCTGGGCTCCCCTGAACTCAGCACGCTCGTGCAGCTACACCACCTCAGCCACACAATGATACGTCACAAGCCATCAACAGGGACGAAGGACTCAACTCCACATTTCAAAACTAATATTCTACGCGCTAATTCAGGATATCAATTACTCCATTTACTGATTGAAATCTCGACATCACATTTTCCAGAGTAAAATATTGAATCACCAGACACATGAGTGTATTATAAATGCAAAATCACTCTCAAAAAGAATTTGATTATTTCATTTATTCACTACTACTGTGGAGGATACAATTCTAATAATCACTACAGCAATATGGAACACGATGACGTCAAAATATTCATCTTCAAATAAAGGACGAGACAAAAACGAAAGCTGTCCCCAGTAAAGTTGACAAGACGGGTCAGTAAATTCAATTTCCTGTCTCTGTACATTCATTTCCTACCACTCACTTTTTTTCCCCATCGAAACAGTTACAACATTTCAAAAAATATATTTCTTTGTCTCTTTTAGAAAGCTCTTCGGAAACCGCTTTATAACATGTTCAGCAACAATCACATCTCGAAAACGAGTGAAAACTGCTGGACAGAATTTGGTAAAAATTGTATCTCACAAGACCATAACTGGAACGGATGGTGCTTGAAGAAAAGTTTAAGAAAAAAATGTACTGACAAGTCAAACACGAGAAATCCAATTTCTCTAATACCGTGAGGGTGCAAAAGTAGTTGTCACAGCTAAAATGGAAGCTATGAAATACTATGTAACATAATAATAAAAGGTTGGCAGGCACGTAGATATTTATTGACACGGCCCTATTTTAAAATTGATTAAGGTAGCGCCCTCTTATGTGAAGTAGGCCTAACCACAGAATCTTTTGATGTGTATCTTTTGTGTACAGTTTGATTCAGAAAATGCTTTGTATCAATATTTACTACAGCGAAACGTTACAAACAGGGAATGGATGTGAGGGGGAGAGGGGTGGCGTACAATAAAACTTTCAACAGGAATTTATTTACTGATTTCGAGGAGAATTCTAATAATTTCTATACAAATATAGAACATGATATCACTGAAAACAGAAATATCATTAATAAATATAAAAATATAAATTTTTAAATTAATAAATAAATATTCCTGAAACGAAGAATACCTTGACTACATACTCAGTCCCTTGGAAATCCGCCAACCTTGATTTAATCCTGAAAGTAAAGAAATAGTATTTAATGTGGCCCATTTAGAAATGAATGTATTAATCGATAAGTAAATATTGCTTTGTTTCGGTTAATCAAAATCATTTTGTTATTTCTGCGTGTTTAAAAGTGATCACTGCAGATCTCAGATAATTTTATTATCATGTTTAATTTATAGGTTGTCAAGATCAAATGAACATTTTCATGGTTTACTATGGTAGTGATTAAATCAAAGCCTGTTTAAATTGGATCCTTAGAGCGTTTAATGATGATTCCAGTGTGTTGGTCACAAGATCACGATGGGAGATTAAGAGTTTCTCCTCAGAATAAGAAAGCAGACACGTTTCCCTTAAATGTATTGAATAAAATACCCCCATTACAATAAACGATTAATTTTTAGCACCTATCTGAACTTCCACTGCACAAACTGCCGAGATTTTGGAAGATGTCCACGTTCACTGGCCCTAAATGGACGTGGACACGAATGGAACGGTCAAGCCTCAATCGCCAGATGCGCACATCAACTTAGCCACTTTCTAAAACGGTGGATTGGATGCTGGTTAGAGACAAAGGACGGCTGGCGTAGTCACTAAACCTGAAGTTAGTTGGTTGTAGAGTTTTAGGCGCATCAGCAACTTAGGTTATATTGCGCCGTATATAATATGTCTGCAAATAGTGCGTATTCTGTGGTTGATTTGCTGTTTTCTGGGGGAAAAAAACCAAGTTTCTAGGAGAAAAAACCATGCTACCTTCGCTTGAGGCCAATTAACTCAGCCACATTGTGAAAAAGACCCATAAAAATTCCTCGCATTATTGACAGGATTCGAACTCAGATCTTTTCCACCCGGTGTGGGCTACTCGCAAGGGTGAACCTAAACGTGAAGTAATTCCCTCTAGTAATTCCAAAACTTTAAGAATTACTAGAAGGACATTGTGCATGTCGCAAGTGTACACTGAACTAGATCTATAACAACAGATGCAGCAATGTGCTTTCGTCGGATTTCAATTCGAAGATATCTGACAAAGAGGTAACTGAGCGGGTGAGACTCTACTGAAATCAAAAATGTCAGTAAAATACCATGACAGGAGACTTGTTATGCCTCTACAGAGAACGATGAATTATATAACGATGTCACAATAGACTACCTTGCTAAAACGCTAAGTTTATTATACAGTATGCTTGATGTTTTGTCATAGGTCACACTTAGTGCTTCTAAAGATAAAGTATAGTCAATAAACAAACGTCAAAGATTATGCAGCCGCATAGAAATTTTTGACTTAGACGTGTTCTCTGCAGTCAATTTCCAAACAAGTTACCTTATCTTGCAAACTCCTCTGATTTCGGGTTGACCCGGAATATAAACAGAAAATTTATTCATTCTATACTATATTTAAAACTTTGTGTACTAAAGAAATTGGACGCTGACTTTTCAAATATTCTCTTTAGTTTCGTGGCGATATATGCATTCGAGGAATTTTAATAGTTCCAAATAAATTTTTTATATTTCTAATAGATAAGCCTAACGACAAAAAGAGGAAGATTTATTACTCCGAAATATCCTCAGTGTTGAGAATAGAACTGACAACGCTCATATGTACCGCTTTTCGAATTTGCCGACTGCTTATCGAAACGATCTACCCTAGGGGTGAAGCGGGAGTAGCTTTTATAATAGATGACAGTATCCAATGGCAACTCGGTATCCGTCACTGTGGATAAAACAGTACGCTTAATTCAAGGAAGAAATAAGTACATCTCATAAAGCACCAAACTCCAGCAGCGATACAACATTCCTGGGTTTATCTACCTTCAGTGGAACATATAAGTTAAGAACTCGGGCCTTATCTCTTTCAATACGTGCTTTGACAAGAAGACAATAAAACTGTCATAGAGAGGACGTTAGAACGAATAATAATGCCGAAGGAAGGGGAGATTAGTGCTACAAGCTCGGAACAATAGAAACATCTGGTACTCTCGGGTATTGTGACATTGTAGGAAAACAGAAGTGTATCAATCCCTACAGCAATATTCAAATAAATTCGACTCCAACGCCGAGGCAAATTCATCAACGTCAGGTTGCACGCGCACTCACATTTGCGAGCAATTAATCGGATATTAACTGAATATTCAGCGGCGTACTGAAAGCAGAGAGTGAAATTGAAAGTTCCACATATTTTTATATTTTTGCTTTAAGCTCGAATACGTTAGCGAACCGATAGAGGGCGTAGTTTGTTTTGAGAATAAATATAATCAGACAGGTGGAACAAAATGGCTCTGCTTGATAAGCTAACGGTAATCAACGAGATAATGAAATCAGAGCGCAGTGCCAAATGGTAGATGCTTTTTTAATTCTGAGCGAAAGGTCACGGGAAGAAAGAAAGATGATTAAACAATATTTTTAATTAAATGTCTAAGAAACACGTTAAAAAAAATACACAAAATTAGGCTTTGATATGTAAACAGAATCAGAAAGGAAGCCTGCGTTCTTAAAAGGTGATATGCGCATGCGTTAAAATGATATATTTTATCGCAAAGTTTACTATCTTATCTCGCGTTGTCGACTTGTGTTTAAGGGAGCTGAAAGACTGACTTTCTGCTGACGAGTTTCAAATGAGATGCTTTCTGTTCATCACCACTGATTAGCGCCCTTGGGAGAGATGCAAGATATTGCTTGATAGTGTACATTAGCAGGGAAAAGGCTTTCTTATTAGTCATCTACACCATTTATTAGCCCATTATTATTGTATTCATAACTGCAAATGCTGTAGTTTACTATTCAAGGATGTTGGGCACTTTATATGCAGCTCAAGTTCACGAAGACACCGTTGTAAGGCAATTGCAGAAAGCTAAATGAAGAATTGAACAAACGTAGGACATTAGTGACATATCAGAGACATTAGAGACACTTGACATTGATAATTAATATCTAAATTTAAGCGCCACTCGTAATTTGCTCGTATTATAGGGAGTACTTCGAAAAGTCCAATTTAAATTTCCATTTGCCCAATTTCCCTTTAAATTGAGGCGCCTCTGTAGCCAGGTGGGAAGGAGCAGCAGTGGGTAGCACACGCTTCTTGATTAGACCGGGGTTCGAGCCCGTCACCACCAAATACGGATGATGCGGAAAGATCAGGGAATGACCACCGCATATCATGGAGCAATATGGCCTTAGTTGCTAATGCTCCTAAAAACCAAATAACAACAACAACAACCTTTAAATTGAACTTCTCCCATACTTCGAAGTACTGTCTATACTACAAACAAATTACGAGTCGTACCTAAATTTAGATATTAATTATCAATGTGACGTGTAGCTGAAAGCGAGGAATCACCAATAGATTACTACTACAGTCCCATTTCCGCCCGAAGGAGAAGTTCTTCCGGGTACTCCGAATTTTCATCTTTTTAATAGACAACCCACCAAAAGCATTGGAATTTAATAATTATATAAGACATATCTAATATCAATATTTCTCATGATACTGTATATGGCTGAATTTTAAACCGAATAGACTGCACTTTATTTTTATTATTATTCTCTGATTCATTCAGAAATTCGTTCCATTTATTCTGTCCTCGTAGTTCGATGTTTCTTACTTACAACAGAGTGATTATGTTCAACACTACCTATGTCAAAAAAAGAAAGAAAGTACAACATTATTCATAAGGTTCCACTGCCAGAAAAACCTGCCTTTTCTTCCACTGTTAAGTATGCCAACCTTTGCTAAGATATCGCTTCTTTCCAAAGAAAAACAGTGAAGCAACGAGGGCAGGAAAAGAGGGAGCATAGGACCCAGGTGATTAGCTCTACCTACCAGCTACCTTTTTTTTTTTTTTTTTTTTTGCCACCGTATGTCTATTTACCGCAAAGGAAGGTTGGTGTGTAAACTAGCCAAAACTTTCGGAATTCCTAGTTTTTTCCCCCGGTCTCTTTGCTCCCCTTCGTGCACACATACACCGGAAGTAAATGACGCTCGAGCCTACGGCCTTACGATCGATTGGATGGCTCGAGAAGTAAATTAGAAGTGCTATTGCTCAATGGGGGCAGTCGGCCCGGAATTATCCGCCGACCATAACCGCACGATCGCGAATTGACTCTACAGGAAGTCTCGCAACGCGCGTGATTTCCCGAGAGGTTCAAAGGCCTCAAGTCTTAATCACTCTCTCTCTCTCTCTCTTCTTTGAGTTCAGTCCCAATGCTGTGGGTGAGAAGACGAAGGCTAACAGGCGTGTGTGCTAAAAGTATGAATCAGAGCTGCTCTGGATGAAAAATATTTAAGGTACGCGTAAAACAGTTGAGAGTTTTTGAAGAAGAAAAACAAAACATTAAAGTTGTGTAGGGAAAGAAAATAAACTACTTCTTTAACCTCAAACACTGTCTGGTACGTACACTGCAGTGTTCATTGGAATGCTAAGTTCCATTTATCAGTTTCACGCAAGCCGTTTTCATTATAATTAACTATTTTCCCTTTGTTTCGTTCAGTTATTCTTCAATGCAGGCCTTTTATCTACATACGTTTATGTCTGCGCTTGTCATTGTGGCATTCTGCCCGAAATGTAAGCTCGTTTCTAAAAAAAATGTATCGCTGCTACGCTCCTTATTTAAATTATTTTTATTAAAAAGCTTGAATTTTTAAAAGTTATTTGGATAAAATGAAGTGCAAGATTACTTCTTTGGTATTAATATACTATACGCAAATATATTCAGGCACCTTTTATTTTTTCTAAAAGCGACTATAGATAATCTGAAGAAATCATTTCATCAGCCAAAAATTGCAATACTGCGCCGACCGGGCTAGCCGGGTGGGTAAAGCGCCTGCCTGGCAACCCAAAGGTCGCGGGTTCGAATCCCGCCTCGGGCTTGGATCAAAGTACTGCAAAAAACCTTGGGAGGTGCAATATGGCCACAGAAGCCGATGCGCCAATAACTACCAAACAAACAAACAACAACAAACAAACAAGCAATACTGCAATAGGGCAAAATAATTCGAGATTATTGTGCCATGGTTCTTCTGAAACATGCGATTCTAGCTGAATGGTTATGCGCACACTCATTGATAATATGCTTCACTGTAAGAATGGAACTACAATGCGAGCAGAGTGGAGGATCTTCTCCTAACAGTAAAAATAGATGCGTATGGCCAATTCGTGCTCTTGCAAGTACGAATCCCCTCTCAACTGTGGCTAAATAGGTATTTTCAAAATTCAATATCCCGATTCCGTATTTCATTTTTGAAACTAGGTTAAGGAAGTTGTGGTGGCAGGGCACTTGAAAGGAAGGTTTCTGTGCAAAAAGACCAAGTACCTCACCTCTAGATATACGTTTGAGTTCGTCTAAAAAGGAAATAAGTTACGATGAAAGATGCAGTTCAAAGGAATTTCACATATTTGTAGAAGAGCGCATGATTTATAATGATAATCTTCGATCTGGTTCTGAAACATACGATTATTTTATATGAAAAAAAAAAGTTTGCTTTGAACTAAGTTTCATAAGGAATTATTATATTTTTTAGGGAAGCGAGTGGCACTTAATAGAATGAATTAAAAGCTCTGTTTAGCAGCACTATTACCAACGATTTCCCCTTTTGTGAACTAAACTACCATCGAAATTTTTTATAAATTTCCTGTGACTTGACATTAATTTTCATTAAGATAGAAAGCGAACACAAAGAGAGAGCAGAAGAGAAGAAAAACAAAATTCGGTATACGCGTAAGCTTATTTGATCCTTCGATCATAACAACTAATTATTTGACTATTTTTACCATAACGAATTTAATGCTTGTATTTCAAGAGCTACTCAGGACTTCATAAGTGAACTTTAATCCCACAGGGGCACTGCTATAGGAAAAAAAAAAGGGATGAGAGACTCGAAACGTTCTACCAACTTTTAACTTTTTCTGTGTGTCGTTTAAAAGAGTGAAATGTGGGAAAGTCCATTAACTTACAAAGGCAGTTCTTAACTAATTAAATTATATAACTTTTTGTTTATTTATTTAAACTTTTTTTATAGCCTTCACGGACCAACCATCATTTTTAGAAGATTATTTAAGAATTTAATTATTAAATAATATTCTTTTAAATAAAGAAAATGACTGTGGTCCACATAATAATCAAAAGTACAAAATTTTTAAAATATTTATCCTCTCCTCAAATTAACCGTACTTGCGCACATGCGCTTAATAATACCGCAAGATGGCGACCATGGAAAGTGGATACCATTTTGCGCCATCTTAGTAAGAAGGGGGGGGGGGCAAAAGGATGTGTAATCAAACTTCTGGTGAAAGAAGGATCAAAACAAGATTTACAATAGAGTTTGGGAATGATGCTGTGTTGTAAAACTGATAATAAGTGGCGCAATGAGTTTATGGACAGTTGTAGATGTCTAGCAAACAAGCTCCTCATTCTTCACGGCCAAATACAGAAGTCAGTCATTTTTCTTATCATCATTATTGGACGAAGGTAACGCCTGGGTAATACAATTATAAATCCAAAAGGAAAACAAATATAAATATATGCTGAGGTCTACCGCTGAGATTGGGCATACAAGAAACTCAATAGCTGAAGTCTCATCGTCATGTCCTTGCTTAGGTCGAGAGGTTCATCGTCCACTGCATATATAATGGGTAGCATCTCTTTAAGTAGGATCAACATCCCAAGGTTAGGCAAGTATCTATTGTACAGAGGCGAGGAAGTGGGCGGCGGTTTGGTAGAAGAATTATCCACACACATATCCCAAATGTTAGGATCTGAGGTCCATTCGTCACCATCTGCAGCACAAAGGCAAAAATGCTAGTCCTGAATGAAGAATTTCAGTGGTGGAATCATGAGCGCAACTGCCATATTGGTGGTTCCAATGGCTGGAAGGAGACAAAGTTTGTGGCCCATTTTAGGTATCAGAAATCTTCACTGTAGACAGATTTTATGTTTGTTAGGGCTGCTGATGTCCATACTTCTCCATAAAGGATGGCAGGAAAGATGTGCGATGTCACATATCTTGCGAGGAGGACCTTATCACCCGGCGCCTCCGTAGCCAGGTGGGAAGGAGCAGCAGTGCGTAGCACACGCTTCTTGATTAGACCGGGGTTCGAGCCCGTCACCACCAAATATGGAGGATGCGGAAAGGTCAGGGAATGACCACCGCATATCCCGGAGCAATATGGCCTTAGTTGCTAATGCTCCTAAAAACCAAACAACAAACTTTATCACTCACGTGGAAAAGGTGTTGTTCGCACGCCCATTTGAGAGAGCAAAATTTCTTTGCTACTTCATCGATGTAGTCAGAAAAGGACACACTTTCAAATATCACTCCAAGGTCAGAATGATGATACAGGAGGGGTACTCTAACTCCATCCAGTGAGATTATGATGGGTGTCGAGCGTGGTTTAAATGAGTAGACGATTTGTGCAAATTTGGCTGGATTTATACGGAGATTGAATGCAGAGAGATATGTTGAGAAGGCCCGAAGTTCCAATTCAATCTCATAGCACTAGGGGAGAGAACCCCGCCTTGGGGTGCAGAGACAGAAATAGCACATGCTAGAGAGTGTGTATCACGTGAAAATTAACAAATTTAGAAGCTTATTCTGAACAACCGCGTCATTTTCGAGATAAAATCCGACAAGAAGCGAACATCAACTTGTACCGCCACAAAATCATCCTAACAATCAACACTCTGGTTAGGATATCCTGGATCTTCCACTCCCTTACAGTTCAGATGTGTCTCCTTCGGATTTCCACCTCTTCCGTGCAGTATGCGTATTAAATAAATAGTGAACAATAGTTAACCAATTTTTGTATCGGTAAACAAAACCGCAACGTGAGTTTCGATATTGCAAAAAGCAGTACAAAAATAATGCGGTTTTGGCGTTGTCTGATTTGCATAATACACACCAAAGACGATTATTAAAAAAAAAAACAGAAAGAAAGTCTAAACAAGCATTTTCCATCGCAAATATTTACCTATCTATACGAGAAGAGAAAGTCAAAATTGGGCATCGAAAATAAACGAAAATCGTTTGAAATCTCTGTTGGTTTCGAACTCAGAGTAACATGACAGTTTCTCGAAAAGACTTGTTAAAGTTGCTCCTAAGTTTTCCTCGCTGCTTTCCCGTCATTCATCCTCAGGGGCCCGCTGCAGTTCAGGGAGATGAGTTACCAACACTTAGAAACTTCTATTGCAACATCTGTTTGCTCACTTTGATCCGGCAGCTTTGGCACGATGGTTTTCGTGCATGCCCCTGTAAGGTAACCGGGAAATTATTAGTGGCGCAAGAGCACCGATGCGGGGAGAGTTGTACTCCATCCCACGTGTGCCAAATCTCATAACCTCAAGTACGGCTCTCTCGCTGCATGTTTTATGCACACATCTTATTATCATTAACATCGCTTAAATATCCAGCAGGGAAATTTAAAACGATACTGCCTGAACTTCGCCATTGCTACCTTTTGTGTGTGTGTGTGTGTGTGTGTGTGTGTGTCTTGGCCGGGGTCAGCGGCGTAAAGTCCACGGATGATAACCGCATCAACCATCAAAGTGAAGGCATCGGCGTAAACCGACATTTAGACCCAAATTGAACCGAAGGGGATTAAGATGCTGATGAAGTCAATTTATCACGATGTTTTAGTCAAAGCTTGACTTTTAAAATGCACCTAAATCCCGCACGATGAGAGAAAGAGAGAGAGAGAGAGAGAGAGAGAGAGGGTGAATGTGCTTCTGAGCGCATGTTCTGGACCGGTGCACTGATGAGGAGGCACGCGACTGCACGTGATATCACCTCTAAAACCACTCTAATCTCCTAATCTACTGTATGCCAGCTTGCCATTTGAACAGCGATTTAAAGCATCCTCGTGAATCGCTGTGACGTGGGATCATTATTGCAGACAGAGTGGTGGCGGGCAGTCAACCAGCGAAGAATTAAAGGATGATGACGTCATAGGAAGCATTGAGCGACAGCCATTTATCACGTGCTAAACTTTAAGACTTTTTTTTTTTTTCTTTTTTCCCCCGGCTCCTCTCGCGCTTGTACTATGTCCATCCATACGGTATCGATTCCTTCCCCTCCCCCCTTCCATCCAACACCTCCATCTGCTCTCATTGCGTTCGAGCCGATGGCGATTTAAGCAAGGTTAAGTATGATTAACGCTAACAGGATATCGTATCGCACATACAAAACACGCGCACTCAAACCGTTCCTCGCCATAACGCTCCAGAAGCAGTGGCCAGTGAAATCAAGCAAAGCGTTTATCTCGCTCATGTTAATCTCTCTCCTTTCCACGTCGCTAACCAAATATTATGCCATATTTCTTTCTCGCAGCGTCTCCAATCAAACGGGATTTGCTTTCCTGTCACGAGCAACGCGATTGTGGTTGCTCTTTTTATTTCCGTTAAGTTTCTAATAGTCTCCAGGCGGTTGATGGAAAATTTGTCTAATTCAGAATTTGTGGCTGTTCATCATGCAGTTGTAACAAGCGAGCTATCTGTTTGGAGGAAGCGAAGAACGCATTTCCACGAATAATCGTGTCATTACATCCACTTCTGAGAAGCCCCAGTAGTTTCCCGGTAAGGCTTACTTCGTTCCTCAAACGACAAGAAGCATTCCCCCATCCCCCCACGACCCTCTACAAGTACATAATCCATCCGCGCAGACCCATTTATCAAAGAACTTAACAATCTACTTTGTTTGGTTCACTCATTTCTTCGCAATTTCGTACTGTGCTTCGGAATAATTCTACAAATCTGCAGTCCCTGCAGAAATTTGATGAATTAATACGTGATGGTCCCTAAGTCGGAGATGATCTCATCAATCTGCGCATTTTAAAGGGAAAATATGCGTGTAAACGCCCGAGAGATTTTATTTACTTAAAAAAACATATTTAGATATGCATTCATATCTATATAATGTGCCTGAGTACAACTGATGCGTATAAATCCATGAAATATCCTAATGCAGATACTGGCATGTACTTTATAATGGTTCCATTGATTTTATAATTCTGAAAACGAAAGAGATTTGTTGCTGCCCTTAGGAATTGGCTAGATACGAGCAAATTTCCATGCAGAGGGAAGGAACATACCAGTTATCCTGTGAAGCGCGAGACTGAGTGAGAATTAACCCTGGAACCAGATTTCAAAGAACAAGTGCAGATATTCTATCGGGATTTGGAGATTTGGTGGTCAACGATTATGATTTTCCAGAATTCTGATTTCTTTCTATTGACAAGTCAAAGGTGCTGGTGGTTTTGGCATGGTAGGAGGAGAATTACGAGAACCAAGGTAAATATAACCATGCTGTAGTTAGCCGATTTCAGGCGGAGGGAGAAATTCCCCCATCGTGAGCACACACTTGTACAGACATAATGCAACTTTAATACTGTTTAAGTCGTTGTTGCAGCTGAAAGCTAACAACAGCAACGAACAGAATCCTTGGGACGTAACAGATGAAGAAGAATGGATGGACTTTGGCAAGGAACCAAACATCGATCGATCGTGGAACACTTTGGATTAGCTCCTTGTAGCGACAGCAGCGATTTGTGTCTGTTCCTCCTTCAATTACAGTCTTCAGTTCAGCTGCGGAAGATGAATATTGGCCAAAACCCTGATTCGTGGGTTCATCCCAAAGGTGTTCGATCGGATTCAGGTCTAGACTGCCAGATTGCAGAAACCATGGAATTTTTCAAAATTTTATTGTACTACCGAACCGGTATTGATGGTTTTTGCCACTGCAGCCAACGTTTGGAGTCCAAATGACGAGAGCATCCCATACCATGATCCAATCTCCTTCTCCAAGTGTTGCAAGAATTTGTGAGCTCGCCGTTGTTGTGTTGAAGCAAACATTGCTCCAATGTTTCAATGCACAGGACTAAATTGATTTTAGTCAGTTTCCCTTTTCCATCAAGGGATTTTAAGGGTGCATAACACGCATAAATCTCCTGATGTGCGAATTTTTGTTGCTCATGGAGATGGTTTTGGTGAAATTCCTTGGACGTATTGTCTTGTGATTGAATATCAATCCTGATGAGTCCAGGGCTATTGATTTGAGGCCAAGTTGATGAATCCGTTGGATGCAATGCAACAAGGTAGCATATCTTGTTAAATGGCGTAAACTGATAAAGAAAGAAACAAAACAGCTCATTTGTTTGTTGATATTTACAATGAGTTGGTTATAGTTACATTATATGTTCCTGTGTCCAATTAAATTCAAAATGATATAGCTATTATTGTTCCAGAATTATTTATAGTCATTTAACAACTGTTTAAGCTTTTATCACAAGCTGCAGCAAAAATATATGCGATTTTGGACATATTTTGCAAAGTCCAATTTCTTTTTTCTTTTTTTAAAGTCGTAGCAGAAGAGGCCAGATTCGAAAGATGCCTACATTTATTGCAGTTCCTTGGCAAAATAGATTTTAGAAAAAGCGCAAGTACAGTAGGAAGAAAAAAAGAAAGAAAAAGCTAATTAACAGTATAAATTTTATCCGCTTTCGTTAATGTGTTGCAAAAGTCTTCTGGATTTTATTTACCACCCAAACTGTTCTTAGTGGAAAAATAAATGAACTGGAGCAATTTCAGGAGTGACCAAATATTTCTTAGAAGTGGCAACTGCGCGCATCCAAGGAACATTTCAAAGTTGTTTTTCCGCAGCTTTCACAGCAACTCTTTTCATTATAAAATATTTTCTATATTTTTATCAAAAGTTGCCAGTTTATTAATTACCGTTGAAGATAAAAAGGGGCCAACTATTTCTGTTTGCTAATGACTCACGCTATTCGCTACTTACTGGCAACTTCACATCGAGATTATGAGTGCAATTAAGAGTAATTATAAGATTCGAATTTATTTTTTCACGAAGTGTATTACAGAGTATTTTTCTGTGCCGTTGGATCCATTATATTCTGCAGATATCGAGAACCGAGCTGATATGATTATAATAATTCATAATAATCTCTGCTGTGTCTCATTCCACTTGGATCACTGACTAATCACCTCCAGAAGACCGAGGGACCATATTAGGGAAATTTTCGTGAGCAGTATCTATCCGGCAAATCTTAATTGGTTCTAGCGATTTTTCCGTTTTTATTTACATTCAAATCTCAAGATAAATGAAACTAAGGTGAATGGTGCTATAAGTTCTATAAGTTTTTTGTTCTATCATCCGAAGTATGATCAAAAGGATAATACTACTCCTTTACTATATGTAACCTCTTGGGTAATTAACCCATCATTCTTCTTCACGTCCGTCCGTCCACATGTGACGCAGCTTGAGTCCCCGTAGACGGATTTTTATGAAATTTTATGTTTGGTTCTTTTAGGGAGATTTGTTCAACAATTCCAAATTTAATTCAAATCGGACTTAGAAATCTGGCGATTATTATTTCTTTTATTTTCGATTTAAATATTATAATTATCATTTTTTTGACTAGAGGTCCTGAAGTCAACAAAGTTATATGAATTAGGAAAGATGGGCAGTCATCCAATATTTGGAAAAAAAAAAAAAAAGGGACTAACGAACATGGTAATAACACTAGGGAAGGATACCGTTTCCTGTTCAGAAGTGGGCAGCAGAATTTAAACGAGGGAGAGAAAGCCCGAAGATGACCCACTCTGTGGAAGACCTGCAATGCTGGACACGCTGTCAACAATCCGAAGTTGTTGACAGCGTGCATGATCTTGTGATGAGTGATCGATGAGTTGACAGTTTGGCACATTGCCAGCGTCTTAGGCACCTCATCTGAACGTGTGTACCATATAAATAACAGCGGTTCTAGCTAAGAAAAAGGTATCAGCATGACGGGTCCCAAAATTGTTGACGGTAGATCAAAAACGCACAAGAGTTGTCAAGACAAGTAAACATTTGAATCGTTTTCTAGTAGATTCAGCACATTTACACTTCATGCTATTTGCAAGACTTGTGACCATGGATGAGAAGGAAGCCAAGTCGATTCCTTTTATTTTTTTGGTTTGGTTCCCATAAAGGTCAGACAGGCCCAGTTGCCATTGCCATGGCTGCCCTTGCATGAGTGCAGGTTTGAAATCTTAGACCATCCCCCAATATTCACCAGATCTAGGACCATCGGATTTTCACTTATTTCCTTTTTTAAAAAAATACGGCATCCATTTTCTCACCGGCGCCGAGGTCATTGCTGCGGTGGATGTGTTCCTGGCATCAGTAGAGAAAACTTTCTTCGCAGCTAGAATCAGCGCACTGCAGCATCGGTGACAAGAGTGCATTGAACTTCAAAGGGGACCATGTCGAAAAGAAACGTGTTGCCAGAATCCGCAAATAAGCCGCTCATACTCAGGCCACGAACTTTCGAAACGCTCGTATTTCAATTGTTATTAAAAATCCGGGAGGAAATACGTATCAGCTTTCTTTGATTTCATACACAATTGCCCAAATTCTTTGTACAGTAGACGTCTTTATCATACAAATCTAAATATTAAATGTTTTGATTATTTTAATTTGAAATTTGGGACCTATATTCGGCATACGGAAAACCCGATTTCAAATTCATTCACTTTAGAAGGTCGAATTCAGGACCGATGATCGGTCTGACGCTTGAAGCAGGTGCAATAGTCCACACTCAGTTTCAACTAAAGCTTGGGGCGCTGACCAATATTTGCTCTACGGCACTTGTACAGAGCCTTGATCAGATCCAATTTAGATTAAGGCGCAGCTCCCGCTTTTGATTTGCCCTTGCCAAGTGTTATGATGGATGCCTTGATCCCATCCATCCTCAGGTGCCTTTTGCACCTTCCCTGTTCAGAGTTTATAACCAGAAGCCAATGGCCAATGAATCATCTTCGCAAGATCTTTTCAATAAACTATTCTACAAAAATAGATGTCTTTGAAATCATCCGATGTGAAGATATTTCTGTAATTTTTATGGGATTTCTCACAATGTGGCTGAGTTATACGGTCTCATGAGAGAAATGCGTGCTTTCCCTCCCGGAAACTAGACTTTTTCGTCCAGCAAACAACAAACCGACTGAATAATACACGCAAGTACAGATTCAATATTATGACATCGCACAAACTTCGTTGCTTTGGCGCTTAACACACGCATACGTAAACCCATTTGTAGAGGGTGATCCATTTATCGCTCGATCCAATGCTCAACCATGTTCCAGGGAGGGCAAATAATTATGAAATATGTAACGAACAAGGATACTAAACAGATTGAAACCAATGTACGATCGAAGGACATTGAAGGACCATAATTCTTGGCATGTTACAAGAGTAACATGCCAAGAATTATGGTATTTAATGATGAAAAGGGAATTCAGGAATTTGAGTACCTTCCTCCCGAAATTCGGAAGGAAGAAACTCATCCTTCCGAATAATAAATTCGGAAGGATGTCTCTCAAGGAGTGCACGGTTTCCTTTTCAAGAGTCCAAAGGTCGGATGAGGGCCGGAACTCGATAAAAATTGTGAGTCATAAGGTGCGGAAAATGTTGGAGCGTTCTGGTTGTATGTATCTTGGCTGTTGCGCGTATAGGTTTAGAAGATATCTCACCACGATGTGCTATAGTTGCCTACGATACGCACATACTGATGGACGGTGTTACTCAGAAGGTGAAATTTGTTCGCACTGTGCAAGAGGTGGACATTGTTATGTCCATTGTGCGTATAGAAGTACAAAACCAACTTGTGCAACACATTCTGGACGAAGTATCTTCTGTCCATCACTTCAGAAGGCTCTGGAGTTTGTTACGGGCAAGACAGATTGTGTTAGTCTTTCTTGGCATTTCTTGAAAATGGATTCAGCTCAGTATGGATGGTTTGGAAGGGGATTTTGTCTTTTCTGTTTCTTCTTCTCGTCCTTCTATATTCTCTTCCCTATTTTTCTTTTAAACTAGTTCTTTTTTTACTTTTTCCTTCTTCCTTACTCGTCACGCGCGCGCACACACACACACTACTATAGTAGGTCCAGATTTGTATGCTGAACTTACCTATGCTAGATGGTAGATCTCTGGCACGGCTCCAAGTGCCAGGGATGGTAACTAGTCGATTCCAGCTTGCTGGAGTGGACTAGGCGGAGTGGCCAGTCATACAACACGAACAACTCCCCCCGGGTAGAATATATATATTATTTTGGAGCATTATTCATTGATGAAGGAATGCATTCTTTGTAGAATTGCATCAAATATAAAAAAAAAAAAAAAAAATTAAATGGATGTCTACACGGGCAAGGCGGAATTAAAAACAACACAGTTGCAAATTGAAGACTAATAGATGCACAAAAAAATTCCGAAAAATTTCATAACAATAATTTTTATAAATATATCTAATTAATGATATTTATTAATTTTAGAAGTTATTAAACACAACTAATTCACATACCATTTACTGTTTTTTTTTACGAATTTGAATTTCCACAGTCAGAACAGATAGCAATTAAAAACAAA
This sequence comes from Mastigoproctus giganteus, assembly GCF_048544385.1. Lineage (NCBI taxonomy): Eukaryota > Metazoa > Arthropoda > Arachnida > Uropygi > Thelyphonidae > Mastigoproctus > Mastigoproctus giganteus. The sequence continues at coordinate 146,205,735 of NC_143581.1, read as the reverse complement.
CTGGACTGACAATAAATTGTTAGAGATAAAATGTTGTAGCCAACAATGAAACGTGATGTAACAATTTATTATTAGTCAATAATGAAAATGCATCGACTCACCTACAATACTTGGCAACAAATCAAAGTGACTTAACAGGTTATATATTACCATAGATTGTTGAGTACAACAATAACGCGTATGACGTCATAAAAAACAAAATATTGTGACTAAAGAGCAACGTAATAATGACTTTTAATCCCACGCTAATTAACAATAAAAATGAAAACTGAATTCTATCAATAAAACAAAACATTGCTTTTCCTTAAGATCAAAGTGAACTGCGTAATCAGCTCTACAAGAAAAAATATCCATTTTTAAGTTTACAGAAAGTAAACATTTTAATTATTAGCAAATACAATAAACAGTAGCTGTTCAACTCCAGCAACTCCTCCTAAAGCACCAATACCAGAGGGTGATTCTTCTCCCTTAGATCTTTGCCAAACAATATGGACACGTTGCTTGGTAGGAACTTCTTCCACTGTCTGCCTCTCCCCACATCTACAAGAATGCTAAGGTGAGTTGGTTATTATGCTCCTGATCTATTCCCTTTAGCGATCTGCCTAATTCGGATTACGAGCGAATAAGTAAATTATTAACAAGAACGGCGAGTTGAAAGGGCAACTGCTGCGCTAGCGAGAAAAAGCGGGAAGGGAAGCGTGGATGGTTTTTAGGTGTGTCTTGAAAGAATACGAAAGCACCTATTAGCATCGATTTATCCGTCCGCCCTAGCGTACCTACACGACAGCACCCCGCTGCTTGAATGGATTCTGTTGAAATTCAGTATACGAAGTCCTTAATTTATTGAGCAAATTCAATTTTGGCGCACATTCGATAATTCTGAGGGCCACTTCCGTGGAAGAATTCTCCACTTAAATACTAGTACAGTATTCCAGCGACACCACGTGGTGATAAACTCTTACAGACCATGGGATTCGTTGCTTTCAGATGGATGTATGCAACCACCATTTACAATATACAGTTTGCTTTTTCTAACTTGATCTTCGAATTCTGTGATGGGGTTAAGATGGTAAAGGCATGCGCATTCAATGGTAGCTCAATGGGACAGAATAACACGATAAAAAGAGATCATGGTCTCTTTCACAGGATCCATTCCATTAAGTATTTCTTGTGAAACACGTCATAGGATTGCCATGATCACGCAGCTGATCAGGGCAGCAATACCGGCAGATCCAGTCCTAAGCTCAGAACCGAATCCAAATAATACCTTTTGGAAAGCTGGAACTACAATTTACACCCAAAAAAAGACGTTTTGGATCAAGCAGAGCACTTACCACAACCTAACGAGAAGAACAGAGCAAAGTTGCAGTCTCGAAAACGTGAAGAAAGTGTCCCTGAGAATGTTCCTGCACACGAGTCGTTATTTGTTATTTGGATTTTAGGAGCATTAGCAACTAAGGCCATATTGCTCCATGATATGCGGTGGTCATTCCCTGACCTTTCCGCATCCTCCGTATTTGGTGGTGACGGACTCGAACCCCGGTCTAATCAAGAAGCGTGTGCTACGCACTGCTGCTCCTTCCCACCTGGCTACGGAGGCGCCTGCACACGAGTCAATAACCTTCTTGGGGATGGAGGGCTTTTTAAAGCTGGGACGCTTTCTGAACCGTATGGGAAGAGTCATACGCGATTTTTTTTCTGATGAGAAGTTTTTTTTTTGTTCAGTGTCCCAATGCTGGAAGAGGATAGTGCATAATGGATATTTTAAAGATATTTTGGTTTGATTTCGATCAGTATCGGATTACCACTATTGAAAACTTTTAAAAATCCATCTCCAGTTTAATTTCCAAAGAGAAAAAATTCGCTTAAGATGAATAGTTAAGATAATATTGCTTTATCTGGGAAATGTACGATTTTGTTCACAAAGAAAATTACCATTCGTTAATTTATATGAAAAAAAAAGGGAGAAACGAAGAGAAAACCCTCCTGATACAAGACATTATTTCCCTCACAATGACGGGGGTAGTTCAGAGGCAGATAACAGAAAACGAGATAAAACTCTTTTGCCTTTACAAGGAGATAAAACAGAATAATCCTAATTTAGCATTTTTTTTGGGAAGATTATGTGCGATAACACCGAACGTATTGTTAAAAATCTCCGCCCCCAGCGTGTGCCCTTCGTAATGCAATTTCTGAAAAGCAATCGATTGTTGACTCATCAGATGCTTCAACCCGAACAGCCATCAACAAAACAATGATAGCCTCGTTTCCCAAAAGTTTTATCTCGCGCTGTTCCCGCAATCTCATATCCCCCACGCGTGCATATTGTCACTAACGGTTTCCTGATCTGTTTCAGTTACGCTTGCCACCGATAACATCTATACTGATGGAAGACGATTAATGATAGCAAACGGACACAATCCTCCCTTTCAAGTTGTTGCATTTTGCAAATATTGCCCGCATTTCAGGCGCCCTTTGTCTTTTCTACAATGGAACTGTAAAACTTTCTGTTGTACTGTTTCAGAATATTCGCTAATTGCGGTTGAATCTGTGTAGATAATGAAACCATCTATTATTATTATTCGAATTGTCATCTGAATCCGCAAAGAGCGCAGCGCATTTCCGAAGTTTGTATCAATGACGTCACAGAAAAGTTGCGTGTTTGCTTTTCCAGAAATATCTACTTTGTTGTCGAGTACTGTTCTGCTGGTTTTCGTCTGCTTTTGTTCGGAACATTTTAACTGTTGAGCACAATGGAGCAGACGTTTTCGATACACGAAAAATAACTACCTAAAAGTATTTTAGATGAAGTCTTTCATTTGTTGTTGTTGGTATTGTTGTTTCTGGCGCAAGGGCTACTAGGGCCATATTGCGCCTATCAACGTCATGGAGGCCACAGATGGTGATTATGGAATCATGTCACAGGCGATCATATAGCTGTATCCCTTTTAGGAAGCAGAAAAATTCTGGAAGACTTGCATCATTGCCTAGGTTTATTTCTATAGTGCATTGAGAGCTGTGGATCATTAAGTTTTGGCCTAATGGGGTAAGTAGTTAAACTTTGAATTTTGGCCGCATAGTTCAGGAGTAACATCTTTCTCCTGAGTCTGAGGGGGGGGGGTTCATGGGCTTCGATATAAAGACTTTGTACTGGCAATGTTCTATAAGCACCTACAGCAATCCTGAGAGCAGAACGACGAATAGGGGCAAGCCGTGCTAGCACGCTTTCCTTAGCAGAATCATACACCGGGGCACCATAATCAAGGCGAGATCTGATTAGGGCTCTATATGATGTAGAAGAGATAACTCTTAGCAAGTTCATTTTTTTCTGGCAGACAGTGCGTAGATGTTTGATGTGTTCTAAAAATTTCAATTTAGTATCAAAAATCACACCAAGAAGACGAACGCTGTTCACAACATTGATAGGCTGATTTCTTAAGTGTAAGGTAAGTGACCTCTCAGATCCAGGAAATGAAGATTTCTGAGGATACCAAAACGCCAAGTGGTGTCAAAGTAGTGAAAAAAACCGATCATCCAGGGATGAACGGTTTTTTCTGAGACCAAATTGATTATCGGGTATCATATTTTGGGAATCGAGGTACTACGTTAGTCGATGGTGTATTATTTTATCTAGGGATTTACTTAAGCAGCTGGTGAGAGAAATGGGTCTATAATTATTAGGAATAGAGTGATCTTTCCCTGGTTTGAGTATTGCTAGTACAAAAGACTGACTCCAGGAACTGGGGAATGAATGTTCCATGAAGATGCGATTATAGAAGGTCAGTAGCGAAGATAGTGATTTATTATCTAGGTGTTGTAGCATTATGTAGTATATTCCATCAGGGCCAGCAGCGCTGTTCTTTGCAGTGGATAGAGCCTCTTGAAGTTCTAGCATAGTGAGTGGTTGATTGTACGGTAGAAAGGATTTGGTTCTGAAATTCAGATGGGATTTTTCGACTAAAGTCTTAATCTTCTGAAACGATGGTTCGTATGCCGTCGATTCAGATAACTGTGAAAATACTGTGGCTACAGCATCTGCAATCTCTGCAGGAGTGGACAGCTCCAGCCCATTCCAGGTGATAAGTGGGGAGGACAATGGGGGGGGGATTTTCCATTTAATTGCCTGATTTTTCTCCATATAATTCTTACGTCAGTATTTTTATTAATTGCAGTTTCGAATCGAATCCAAGAGTCTTTTTTTGCTTTATTCATAATGTAACGGGCCTTATCTCTAAGTTTCTTGTAGTTTATAAGGTTAGCAGTGGTAGGGTATTTGCGGAATAAATTGAAAACACGGTTTTTTTCTTTTTTTGCATTCTTAGTCCTCATTCCACCAATAGCTTCTGCTTCTACGGATACTTGACTGTGATTGTGGGATGGCAATAGATGCAGCTGCTAGGATCTGTTTTGTAATATGGTTGGCAGCTTTGTCAGTTGGATGATATTCAATAGCCTGATTGTCGAAGGATACATGAGACACGAACTTTGCCCAATCTGTCTTGGAAATTTTCCATTTTGTGCTGGTTTCTGAAGTTATGCAGTGTGAAGTTTGTATTTTACAGATTATTGGGTAGGTAGTGATCACTGTTGAGAGAATCGTCTAGAGCTGTCCACTCAATACTAGGGAAGAGGATCGTAGAGCAGATAGACAGGTCTATTGTAGAAGCTGTTCCTGTTGGGAGGTGGAGATAAGTTTGTGAGCCAGTATTTAATATGGTTAGATTTTGTCTGTCGACAAGCATTTCAATGAGTTGTCCTCGCGCGTCTGCATTGGGAGATCTCTACAATGGATTGTGTCCATTGAAGTCGCCCAATAAACAGAAAGGGGTTGGCAACTGCAGAATGATATCTTCAAGTTCTTGAAAGGTACAAGGATAACTGGGCGGCAGGTAGATAGAAACCAGTGTTAGAGTAATGCCAATCGCTATTCGCGTGGCAACAACTTCAATAGCAGTTTGTAGCGGAATCCGTTTAGAAGGGACTCGTGAGTCTACGAGTATGGCTACCCCTCCAATGAGCATTAGTGGTAGTAGGTCTGTCTTGCCGAAAAAGAGCATACTTTTTTATCGAGGGAGACAACTGAGGTGTTAAATGTGTCTCTTGTAAGCAGATTCCAATTGGATTATGGTTCAATAATTATTTTGTGGATGTCGTCAATATTGCTGCGAAGCATCTGCAGTTCCATTGGACGATGTTTTTCATTGTTTGGATTTAAACTGAGAGGCTATGTCTGTCTGCTTTTTGGAAGTCTGTTTTAGGAGGTTAACTTTCATTTTGTCTCTCTTTGAAAAAACAGGCCTGGTACCTATTTCGTCTTCTGGATGGATTTCCAGAATGGTATCATCTTCTTCTTTATTGCAAGTCTCATTTGTGTCCATAGCGGAAGAAAATTCAGCATGCTGTTTGTTAACGGGATCAGAGTTTTCTCTTTGAGTAGGTCTTACGGAAGTTGCATGAGCAACAGGTGGTATCGTGACTGGCGTGTTACTAGATCTGTTTGAAGTCTGTTGCTTTGAGGACTGAGGTACGGAAGAGAGTATAGATCGAGCCCATTCAGAAATAGAGATGCTTGGGGGTATTGATGTATCAATCTGAACTGGTATTGTATGAAATCTTTTAGCAGCATCAGCATATGTATGTTTTGGCATCAGTTGCTGCATTTGTTTTGTTGCTTCTGAAAATGAGACTTTTTTTTTCTATCTTGTACTTCTGGATTTTCTTTTCATATTTCCACTGGTCACATGTTTTAGAGAAGGCTGGGTGGTTGCCTTTACAATTAGGGCAGAGTGAGGATTGTGATTTACAATCAGCTTGGGCATGCTCCTTCGAGCCACAGTTAGGGCATACAGCATCACCACGACAGACCGTTTGGGAGTGTCCGAATTTCTCACATTTATAACATCTTATTGGATTTGGAATATACGGGCAAATGCAGAAGTTCAGATACCCGGCTTTCACCGATGAAGGTAGGTTTGGTGAACTAAATGTCAGTATGATGCTGAGAGTTGGGATAAGTTCGCCATCTTTCTTCAGCATAATTCTTTTTGCTTGTGTGAACTTGTGATCTTGTAATTCATTTACAATTTCCTCCTCTGAGATATTCATTAGGTTAGGTCCCATTCTGAGATGACACCTTTGGAGGTATTGAGTGTAGCATGTGGTGACACCTTGACTGGAATTCCACCGAATGTGGTGAGTTTAAGAAGGGACTCAGAGTGTTTGGTGCTGTTGGTTTCAACCAGTAGGTCGCCAGATCTAAGATGTCTCACCATTTTCGGGGAACCTGCTACAGTTTCCAGACACTTCTGTATGAGAAATGGCGATAGATTGCCTATGGCCTCATTTATTAAAGAGTGCAAGATCAGGAAACTTGGATGTTCTACTCTGGAAGCATCCGTCTTCAGTCTCTTTCTGTTGGTTGGTCTCTTTCATCATCAGGTTGGTGCAAATCCATTGAATTTGGATTTGCTCTCTGAATCGGCGGAAACTTGTTGAAATCCATATTTTGCTCCTTTTGGCCCTGGGGGTTTGCTTTACCATAGAGGTTTCCGGCCCCGCCACGCGGAGGCAGGAGCATGTGCCACGAGATGCCCAAGCGGCTGAGTTAGTAAGTTAGTTCTAATAGAAAAAGAAACAGAAAGGTGGATTTCCTTTCTGGTATTCTGCTTACTTCTTGTAGTGCGAGAGAGCTACTCTGATATAGAAATCAAGAAAACGGTGTTTGAAACTAAAAATAGAAACTGATGTCAAAACGTACATATGCTGATGCTGCTAAAAGATTTCATACAATATCAGTTCAGACTGATAAATAGTTGCTTCAAAAAGAGCTGCTTGATGGTAAATACCACCGAGTAGCTCTTTTTGAAAACGCTTTGAGAAACGCACTAGAATCGCTTGGCACCCGGGGCCAATCCGTCAGTGTCTAGCTATAAATTTGGGCAGCATTTTGTTTGCCTATAACTTTCCATTCGGATCTATACAACCGTAAAAGGCTCGCTTCTAATGTCTGCTTCTCTACAGAGCACACACCAAAATATCTTCCCAATAATTACCTTACCTTAAAGTCTAGTCTAAAATTTTCCATTCCTTTCATTTTTTTAATGCCGTTTCAAAGATATTAATGATGTATAATTATTTACAAATTAATAAATCACATGCTAATGAAAAAATAGCGTACTTTACTATTTTTTTCCATTAGCTGTCTGAACAATTGAGAGGGAATGTCCAAATGGAAATTTCTTCTGGTCTCAAACTGATGTTATTCACCCTAATTTGGTAACGGGCCAGTAATAACCCCTTTCTGATCTTCTAGATTATTTTGTTATAGATTTAGGCAATTTAAGAGAAACATTATTCGATTATTACTTCGCTAACCTTTCCGTAGACGGCTAAAATCCATCTGCATGATTAAGTAGACGCAGATAATAGCGGCTTCCTTAAGTTATATATAGCCGCGGTATAGAGGTCATTTGTAATTCTCTAATACGCATATGCGGTTTGAAAAATGAACTTTCATTTTTGCTTAAGTGTCCCACAATGCCCTGCCATCAGCACCTTCTCTCTTACCAGATCATCCTTTCGGGGATCTTGTTAATAATTAACTAGCGCGTGCTAATTTGGCAAAGCTGGTGAGCGCTTTGCTTCGCTTGTCCCAACCGTGGTGCAATAGGTAACAGTTGGTTTAGGGTTACTTCTGCGAGGTCAATGTTCCTCCGGTGGTACGAGTTAATCCCTCTTACATCGCTTCAATTAAGGCTGTTCCTATTCATCCTAAGTGCAAAGTTTCTTCGAGGAAATTCATAACAACCGCTATGAAGTCATCTTACGGCCGGAGGGAGATTCGTATGACTAGATGTGCGAATTTTCCGTACGAAATTAAGAGAGGTGTCGTCATACATTTCGTGCAGTCATTAGAGTAATCCCTTCAGGTATCTGCGCGCGAAACTTAAGAAGTGCAGTTCAAAATAAAGTTTAAGAAGTTTTAGGAGAGCTGAGAGCTTTATGCATATTAACAAGAAATGCATAATAAACCCCTTGATTTTTCTTCCTTCGCGGCATCATTAAAAAAAGGTGTTGGGCAAGTTTCTATTATGTCCCTGGAGTACTTAAGCCCAAAGGAAATGCGTCGCGAATTGCCGACTTCTTGATTGGGGAAGAATGGAGCGTTGAGGGCTGTTGGATTTTGCAATACCAATGAGAGTTTAACTGACAATGCACACGTTGTTCTTTACATTATGTGAAGCGATAAGCGAAATCCAAAGGACATTTGAAGTTCCCTTAAAACTGAATGCAATTTATATGTCCCCTGTTTTTAATAATATCTGGCAATCCATCACCCAGCTACTGTCACTGCCTTGTTGAGTTCCCGGCTGGCGTTATGCAAATCAATGTTTTTTAGATTACTTCAAGTTTTATAATTTGTTTTTCCGAACACTATAAAAGTTTATACGAATACAATAGTAATTCCATTTAGCATTTCAGTCTTTTGACTTGAAGTTTTTTCGAATAAGATGTGTACTCCTCAATTGGAGCACACCCAAGATGATTATCATCAGTAATTCAGTCTTGTGAGCGATCAGTTATTCTGATGAGCTGTCTCCATCTTTGTCTCTGCAGTACCGTTTGTTGGAGTTCCTCAAAATTTCGAAGTAGTGCTTCATTAAGCAACGTCCTGATTAAGGTATTTTTTGGTCTTTTCCTAGTCCGTTTTCACTCCATGTCCCCCTCCATGGCATCCGGAAGCAAACCACCATTTCGAATTGCGTGTTCTACCCATTTGAGTCTAGTTGATCTTATTCTACCTAGAATTTTCCATTGTTCTTGGACACGTCTTAATACTTCCACATTTGACATCTTTTCAGTCGATTTAATGTTTTCCATCCTGCGCCATCACCACATCTCGAAGGCCTCAAGTCTCTTTTTGCCTCTCTTTATTAGAATCCATGTCTCTGTTGCATATAGTGCCACTGACCAGATCTTTATTATCTTCTTCCTAATTTCCTGTGATATCTTTCTGTATAATCAACGACAGTTTATTCTTGAAAGATTGTTTTGCCATTGCAATTCTGGTTTTAATCTCAGTTTGACATATAACGTCCTACGCAAATAACTGCCCCGGATACCTGTTCTGTTCCTACTTCACCGATCTCAATTCAGATGAAAATTGACCTTTTACCAATCATCATCTCATAAGGTGATTAGACTGGAGAAAAAATGACTGACATCGGTTTGATTACGTTTAGAACTATGTTGGAGGTCAATGGCGGAATATGTGTAAGTTGACTTTTGGCTATCAAAAGGGAAGTCTTAATCGATTAGGGTAGGCATAGGACGTGCGGTACCGTTCCGATTAACGGTGGACTGCTTACCCTTAAATAACATCATTCCTGACCTCTAGAAGGAGGAAAGCTATTATTCTATAAGCATCTCCTTGTGGTGTTGGGTTGATATCGTCTGGACTGGGCAGCTCCTTGTGCTGTTAAGTCCTGGACTGCCAAAATGTGAGGTGGACTGCAATTGCTATCTTTGTGAGAGTGAGCCGGATGGACTTCGGACATTGTTCCATACTTTTGAATGGCTGTAGCTTATTTTTTGTATAACGCTGTAAATTGTAATAAACATTGTATGTTTGGTGTTGTAATTTATGGTGGGATGCTAGAATTTAGCAAAATAAACGCACGAAGTACAATGAATCAAATGCTCGTTTACAACAGAAGATGCCTGTAATGAAGTTTTATATTTTGGTGCTTCCATTCGGATTTTGGGCACACCCATACAATGTATGTAGCTGCGGTCTGCCAACTCTTTTTATTGTTGTTTCAACCAATAGATGGATAGCTTTCAGCAGATTTCTCAAATGTATTAGTGTTGGTAGAAGAACATCTTGTAAATGGCATTGTTTTTTTTGGGGGGGGATTGGTGGACTTAGAGAAACACTATGAGAAGCAGTTTATGGTACTGTTTTCTTACTAACGGAAGGACTTCGTTATGCACCTGGTTTTATGATATCGCCATCTCTAACAGTAGCGGATTGAGTTCATTCAGAGTCTCTGGCAGTAATCGATTATATTCACACTCCACAGGAATGGCGTTTATTACGATATCTAACATGCACAACTCAAAAAAGTAAACACCATTAAATATGGGATGTATCCTTCGGGAAAAGAGAGTTAAAATATAACGAGATTCAACTGCATTGATCAATAACTACATCTAGAATTTTGACTGTGATATAAAGGTGAGATGCTGGAACATCATACGTGATGAAAAGGGGGAAGGCGAAGAGACGGCACTTTCCTTTGGAATTCGACTTATGCCTAAAACAATGATCTTAAGGTCCGAATACCACAACTTTGTAGGTATTTCCAGCGATGTAATATTTCAGCATACACCGACACGATAAGCAGACATTTATGGGAGAATACACGTCTCAAACCATTTTACGCACTACTTTACGACTTTCACGGAATGAGGTTATTACTCCTCTCTTCTTATCGCCAACATCCCTTCCATCGACATTATCAAGTTGGCCAGCAGTGCGCTAATTCATTTCGCTGTAATGCATTTCCCAGCTTTAGCGAAATGGCTGTGTGATACTGGACGAAGCCACTTGGATGGATCACAGGATGGCGTACTTTGTTGTTAGTACGTATCCTTCCTGAAAGGATAGTTGATGAAATCTTCGTTTTACTTCCACTACACAATCAAACGACGGAATCTTATGAGTTAGGTGGTGGACACAGTTGACTTTACCTCTCCGAGACACACGCTCCATCAGCCTGATGAAGCTTCATTTGAGGTTATATGTGTTGGTAACCATATTAAAGTGAACAGACCCTCACCCCCCAGAAAATGAACTTTATTGAATATGACGGTTGCAAACGTTTTGGAAATTCTCAACTTGAACTTAACACGCAATGCTGAAATAGCTATCTACTAATGCCATCAGCGACGCCTATCGGATTAAACCGGAATGATTTCACTTTAAGTATTTTAAGTACCAAAGAGAGAGATCCGTATATCCAACACAATGGTTTTAATTTAATTATTTTTCCTTTTTTTAAAGACTGAACTCGCTCTCTGCCGTATTTACATTTCCTCGTGGTTTATCAAGCGTTTCTTCTTTTTGCCCGCTGTTGTTCGACGCCTTATCGGTTGCTGTTTTCTTTCCCGCATCTGTTTAATCTGTAACAAAACAATCACGGATTACTGGTTACCCCCCTAAATAAGCCAGTCCGATTCTAATTCGAAGATAACGGCAAATTTCATTAAAAAGAACCAAATTAGGAGAGTGGGTGTGTGTGGCGCAGGACTCGTGTGTGTGTATCTTTTGCTGTCCGACATTAATTTGCGATCAGAGATCTAAAAAGTGTTTCCCGCTTTCTCTGGATCTGATAACAGCAACAAAAAGCGGCGATTCTCGCAACGACAAGAGCAATTACACAAACTAAGATAAGACTAAACGTCGCAGCCGCTGATTTTATCGCAAAGGGTGGGTGCCCGTCCTCTTTTATCTAGCTAATAACGTCTGCTTTTTATTACCTTCGTTTCGTTATCTCTCCTGTTTTTTTCTTCTGAGATACGGAATTTCCTTACTTTATCGCAATTCTCGCGCGACTTTGCGCAGCTAAACTCCACGGGGATCGCCCAAAATTATTTGTTCTATTTTTTTTTCTTTATCTAGGAACCTAGGCAGAAAGAAGTAAGTCTTTTCTTACGATCTGAATGATACACCCGATGTCCTTTTCACCAACAAGAAACCAACCGTGTTTTATGGCATTTCTAATAAACAAATACTTTCGTTGTCAAGAAAATAAGTAAGACCACGAGTCACGATCTTAAGACTAATGGCAGCAATGCTCATTAAATGTAGTGTACAAAGGCACGAATTAACGAGGTGCATTCGTCCAACAAGCGCATGGCAACAAACAATATACAAACGACACCAGGAAGGAAACCCCACAGCATTCGTTCATGGTACGGGGAGCAGGACCAGGAACAGTAGAAAGACACCTGTCAGGCTTCCTTCACCCTTGCAATGGCGAGAGTGAAGGGATCCAGCTGATAGAAGCATTTTAGAAAAAAAGGTGAAGGCATCTCGAAAGGCGAAACAGAGGAGGGAAAAAGTGCTTAGTGCAAGATGGGATTGTCCCTAGTGAAGCATGTGGGGTGGAGAGGGAAAGACAAACTGCAAAAGCGTGAGTAGAAGTTTTGCTGTTGCGCGGAATCATGTGGGAGGTTGAGCTTGACCATGGAAGAGTTGATTCAGTGGTTCTGGTCTGATGGAATAATCACGGTGGTTCGGAAGATAGAGGTTGACCGTCAGCCACCTGGATATTTCGTGATCAGCTGAAAGAAGTGAGTATGATGGTGCTTTCAGATCACTGCAGTCATTCCCAAGAGGAGGATGTCTGATTGGGTGTTCACTTAATTCTGGTTGTGGCTGGTACTGAGGGAAGAGCAGGTGCGAGGCGAGGCAGAGTGGTTCCAGGAACGTCTGGTCTGGATGTCTCATTGACAGGGATACATGTGGTGAAGTAAGGTGATACCAAAGCCTCTGATAGACTGCAGAGGCATACCTGCCAAAAGCTAGAAATGCTTCTTTTGATTCTAACAATTTGCTATCCGGACTGTAGTTAAATTTAGATCCAGTAAGAGCTGGTTACCTATGTCCAGGTGACCGATACATGAGTGTATCGGTCACCTGGATACACAGGTGACCGATATGTAGTGCCATTCCTACAGTTGGTCTCATTCACAATGAGCATCATTTACAAGCTCAAAATCCTGAAGTCTCTTTTTGAATGACCCATGTCCTGTCAAAAGAAAAGAAGTATGCACGTTAGGAAAGAACCAGTCGAGGCGCTGTTTGTCGGGGTGAGGGACGCTATGTAGAAATAGCTTCGTAGTACTGCCTCTGGTGAGATCATCTCAACGGGTTACCAGAGGGACACAAGTTCAAGTTTCTGCCAAGTATCCCGGAGTTCTTGTTTTTGATCTTCACGACAAGAGGGTTTATTCCGAGGAATTCAGCTTCTTTGTTTTTTCTGATGTCCGTGTCATTTCCAATAACATTACCCACTTCAGGATTAGATTCCTAGTGCTGATGATGGACAAACGAAGGAACCATACGGCAGCTCCGTATGTTGCGATCGGTACAAAGACAGCTGAATAAAGAAGGTGGAGTGCACGTTCCTTAAAACCGAGTCTTTGCGGGTGAAGTGAGAAAGCATACTGATGTCATTTTTGGCCTTCTCTTTCATGGACTTGAGATGTGGCATAAAAGTTGTGCGATCATCTAGGGTAACACCTAAATATTTAATTGAATGTTTGTGCATGAGTGCCTGTCATTTTTAACCAATAGCTGGTAGTCTGTTGGCGTTAAGACGTCCTTTGAGAAGAAGGGTTTTACTTTTATCCGAAGAGATTTTCAGCCGAAACGACGGGGTAGTCAGAACGGTGACGGCTCGGTTTCAATAGCTGCAAGAGCAGAGCCCTCCACGACGATAGCCAGTACATCTGCATATGACAGCTGTGTGGTATGGAGAAAATCCTGCAAGGTCCAGTCATTCAAAATAATATTCCTAGCAGCTGACCCAGGAACAGAGCCCTGGGGGAAGCCTCCAGTAAATCAGCAGGTGATGCTATGAAATTTTGTTTTGATAGTAACCTTTCTGCTGGAGACAGTCTGCAAGACATTGAAGACGTTGAGAGAGCAGATAGATAGTCTGCCTCGCTGCAGAATCCCCAGACCACCACGAGGTGTCAAAAGCTCCCTTAAAATCTATAAAAAGTGCCAGCACGCAACGGGTATCAGTATTATCTGCTAGCTGGGTTCAGTAGTGCGTTAATAGTTGAGCACCACGCCCGAAGCCGAAATGGAGGGGGGGGCGAGTCATTCGGTTTCATAGACAGGCTGGAGACGGGTGAGAAGCAATCCCGCGAAGACTTGTTAATATCGGTAACAAAGCGCTTGGACGGCATTTGCTTTGGCTGCACCAGTAGGACCGGTTGGATGTTTGAGTAGAAGCCTACTGCTGGCGTGTTTTCAAAGTGCAGGAAAGAAGCTTTCACCAAGACAGGTGTTGAATAGTTGTACTAGAACATCGAGTACAGAAGACCAAAGGCGCTTGACGGAATCTACTCGATGAGGTCCAGTCCGGGAGTTTTTCCTTTTTGATTTTATTTGTGACTAATGCAACCTACTCTTCAGTGAAGGACTCTTTTGTGACAGAGTGCAAATTGCGCTGATTCTCAGTGACAATATACTTGTGCACTTCATTATCAAGACCGAGATTGTCTTGGTAGATTATTCCATCCAGGAGAGAGTAAACACTTACATATCACTGAAAAAAAAAAAAAAACGCCTGCTGCTCACCTATAATCTTAACTTAAGTTCTTAATAGCAAAAATCAATCTTGTCTTGTAGCTAGCAGAACAAATTATTTATTATTATTTTTTTTTTACCAGCTACATTTACCTTCGACTACATCCTGATCTGTATCTTAGTAGTAATCAAACAGCAATAGCTATTCCGTCTAAATATTTAGGTATACCTATTTGGGTTTTTCATCCCGAATTATACACGGAATAGAATACGTACACCCAAAGTTACAAATGTGATTAGCTACTCTTTAGCTGCTTTGTTTTAAATTCAAAACAACCGAACCAACTATCCAAACTTAATGAATACAGTTTTTTCCTCTTCGTTCATTCCTTCTGTATTTACTTTCCAGAAATTTTACAGACGCGTGTGGTAATCTTCAAATGTATTGATAATTTTCGTATTCCGAAATTAAAATTCACCGAATAATTTATTTCTGGTTTCTCAACAAAGATATAGTATTGCAAATCCTTTAACCTTTAACCTTTCGTGTTGGGAGTTTTCGGAATAAAACTACATGTAGGTATACGTCTTCTATAAGGAATATTGGTTTGATTAGTGGGCTTTCTTTGGTTAACAATTTTGAAAAATCGGCGTGTTTGCATTCGCGCTACATTTCCGTTTATTTCCCCTGATTTCTAAAGAAGAATTTCGTTGTAAACAAAGTTTCAAATCTATCAGCGGCTCTCCCGTTCGTTCCTTCAGGAATTCACATCGTTCTAAAGTTGATGGTGCCAATTTATTGAACAGCAGGGAGATTTTATTGAAACTAAAGGCGGATTCATTTCTTGGGCGTAGAGGAATACATTTTTCCTCGAGCCACTATCGCACAGATCGGCACCGTAGAGAGTTAAATGCGTTTTCTTCAAGCAATGCGTGAATATTTCATATTTATGCAATATTCTTGTCCCCTTCATATTCTTCTTTTTTTCTGTCTTACAGCTGACAAGAAAAGAGCTAAGTTCAAATTTCTTTACCACATTCTGTTAACCACATTCTCATCAAAACCCAAAGGAGAAATAAATTCGCGTGTAAGAGAAGGATAGACGCTGCATATGCAGGAGCATCACCACTACCACCGGTGTAGGATGTTTCTATAATATCTATCCAAAGAGATGAGTGACGGCGAGTTCAGAATTGGTAGGATGGTTGGAAGGACGCTGATAGCAAGATCAATTTGACAGAATTGGATAGTGGCTGAAATATTGAGGCGGTACACTAGACTCGCGAGAAAAATGAAGGCTTAGTAAGTGGGATATGATCAAGAAGAAGAATTATTTAGTCCTAGACAGAATAAGCGGATCAAATCCGTTTTTTCTCCAGTAAGAAAGGTCAGTACTTATGAATAGCTATACGTTAGAAACTGTGAGCATCTTCACCTCTAGTGCACCCGTGATAAAAGAAAAGCGTTATAAAAAAATATCCGTACCACGTATTCGGATGAAATCCAATCCCATTTCTCATTTCCATTTTGAACTTTAGTTAACGTTAATCAAAATCTCCAATATCCAGGGGCATTTCCAAAGATGGTAATGGTTATCTGTGGAGATATTTCTTTTCTGACGGGCACGTGTCTTTTTCTACATAAATTACTGGATGCAGGACCAACTCGGTTACGATTTTTCTGTTTGTTAGTTTCCCCGCTTAGTCATTTCAACAATAAATGCACGGCTGACCTTTCTTTCTTCCGTAATCCTCCTTTCTGATTCAATCTTTACGGTTTTACCTTCTGAAAATTGTAGTTTTATATTAAATCCGGCGACCGCCTTCTATACATAGCATCTGGCGAAAGGGACCTCGCGTGATTCTAAAACATACATCACTTTAATCCATAAGAATGGATTAGAATCCACGGAAACGTAATCATAATGCTGCGGCGGTTTCGTAAACTCGTTTGTCTGCTGGCAAATGACAAGTCTCTCCATGTATTTTAATGCCACGTACTTCCAAGGATGGGGGAGGGGGGCGGTTGTTATATTTATTTATTTCTTTGAAGATGCGATAATGTTTGCTCTTTCATTTCTGCTCTGCTCCGAGTCGGACGAAAATATATTCCGCTAAATTTAACTCATCATCTCCCCCACCAACCCTCCTCCCCATCGCTCCACGTTCGCAGATTTCTGGGGTTGTTAAGCAATAAATAGTGACTATTTTTTGTCTGTTAGAGAAGAAGATTAAATAATAAAAGATGCGAAAGAAAAATCAATGAAGGTAACATGGAAAAAACACATCAAATAGCTATAACAATAGTTCTGTATTGAGTGAGCAAAGAAATTGATAATTAATACGTTATTAATGGAGTTTCATTGCCATCACTTCCTACTCAGAGCTTACAGAGTAGATTTAAAATCGAAATTAAGCTCCTCAGAATTAATGACTAGCTCTCTGCGGGGATGCACGAAATTATCCTCATTCATCAACTCTGTATCCGTGTCTCATTTTTCTCCTAGGATGGGATACAAAATCCGCAATTTATTGGATATTCGCTATCATTTTTTAGGCGCCAGATGATATTCTCGGATTTGATATATCGGAACATACACTTCGGAACCGACAGAGGCTTTGAGTAATCCAAAAAGCCGCTATTCTAAGGAATCGATTATAGGCGATGGAGAATCAACCATTGTCAAACCTTCCTGGAATAGACGAAATCAGCCAGCTACACACACAGCAGATAATCAGACAAGCCAGCATTGCTGTGGCCTAAAATTCAGCAAGGTCCTCATAACCGAGTCAGCGGTCCAATGATTATAGTGTTAGTATTTATCTTTTTGGTTCATGATACACGATCCTGCATTGGTGTGGGAAACAAAGTGTTCTCGAATTATATCTATGGTAATTCAAAAGTGCCCGTAGGCAGGTTTTATCTAAATAGTACGTTCATTGAAACTTAAAATAATCTACGAATACATGTTATTGCCGTTGAGGTCAGCGGCAACTCCGTGACCAGATGACCCACTAAACCAAGACATTGCATTGTTTCTGTACGGTGCCCCAGGAGATGCTCATTAATAGAGATAAGAAGGCAGGTGTATGAGAAGCAATTGGTAGTTTTCTTTTCATGAAGTACGATTGTAGACGAAATATATCAACGTGCCTTTCTAATGTTAAAAGATTTTGGACTGGATTGCGGTGAGTGTATTTTACGAAACAGCAGTTGTGAAAGCCAGACTTAGCAAGTTGTAAATGTCGCATCAAAGGAAGAATATTACAGGCATCTGGCCCCCACTGTATGAAGGAGATAACTGGTGAAGGGACTAAATGTGATCTCGAGGGAGTGTCAGCCCTTTCAGCTTGACGCAATTTCCCAGATATCAGGGAACAGACGGGCGCACTTTAATTGCTGATTGCTGGAATATGATATTTGACAGAAATGGATGACGTTCCCTCGAGACGTCATTCATACAGCGCATGTCGGATACACCGAGTCACATAAGGGCCAAAACAGAAGATTCTGCACTCACAATAATGTATATATTCATTCAGTGTTTTCCACTTACAAGTATTCCGGCTATTTCAAAGGATTAGCAGCCCATTTGAGAGCAACGTATTGTATCTGTAGACGATCCTCGAAAACTAACAAGCAGCATCTTCAGATGTGCTCCCAAGAGGATTCCATGATTGTTTCCTGCTTTTCTGATAACTCCAAAGGCGCCTCAGTCACTTTCGCGGGATCAATCTGATTCGAACCCGGACCTTTCCAAATGTGTTTTTCAAAACAGCCCCTGATTGGATCGGATATAAAATTTAGTGATTTTTTTTTCTGCCAAGCTGCAGGACAGAAGTGTAATAAAATAAAAATAAAAATAATTATTTGCTGTTTTAAAGAGAAATACAGTAAAAGAGGAATATAGAATAAAATCGTTAAAAATACACTCATTATGGCCTGAGGTGCTAACCGCAATATATAAATCTAAGGGTGTGAGGTCTCAGTATATTGTGTCTGTAACTGCGTGCGTTCTTCAGTCGGTTTGTTGGATGAAAAACCAGGGTTTCGTTAATTAAAACCATACAATCTTTGCTCGAGACCGACTAACTCAGGCACGTTGTGAAAAAAAGCCCATTAAAATTCCTCTAGCATCATTGAGGATTCAAACTCAGCCCTTTTTCACTTGGTGTGGAGGGACGGTGATTATAACCACTGTGCTGCCCGTGAGGGCAGAAATAAAGTAAAATATACGCAACCACAAATCTTTTCTTGATATAAGGCCTTTTCTTGGTATTTTCATCTTCCAAACCAAGAAAAATATTTGCCTTTTAATTTGAACATTCAATTTAGAACTTTTCTTGCGATGATTATAAACCCACCCCATCCAACCCCGCCCCCCTCATAAAGCTGTTATGGTGGAGTTTTAGGAGCATCAGCGACTAAAGGCCAAATTACCTAGAGTTTCCGGGAGAAAAAACCATGCTACTGTCGCCTGTGACCGACTAACTCAGCCATGTGAAAAAGGCCCATTCCTTTCGTCATCGAGGAGACTCGAACTCAGATCTTTTCTACCCAATGTGGGGAGGACGTCGATTCCACCAACTGTGCTACCCACGAGGACTTTAATCTTACAAATGCACACTAAACATTAGCCAACTTTCATGGTACATTATATACAGACATCTTTATTCATTCTAATCATTGCTGTTTACCACTATACGTAGATTCCGGCTCTTGTTGGTTTTCACAAATTGATAGTTGATTGGTATTTGAGGTAGTTTTAAGAAAAATTAAAATTGCATATCCTTAATTCCGTTTATTCCAAAGTACAGAAATCTAACTTAGGCAACTGCGAGATTTATTTAAAAAGTACAACTTGCCAGCATCGTCTCGTGTTCTTGATATCAATCTATTTTCTAAATCATCAGCTGATATACTTTGCCTAAACTAACTTCCCTTTATCCATTACGGCTAAGATTCAATCCTCGGTTAACAGCTGGATATAAATTAGAGTTATGCCGCCGAGCGTTGTATAGAATTAGTGTCTTCTGCAGTAAGATAATTAATGCCGCAATGATAAATATCTACTCTTATCTTCTGGTAGGTGAATTCCAGGTAGCGAGTAGTCTGTGAAGAGGGCGGATGGACGTTAACCATTCATAGCGTCTCTTACCTGTATATGTTGATTTATATGTGAAATTTAGGACTAGATATTTATCAGTTATTTTAATTACAACGTGAAACTCCTCTCATGAGCGATTTAATTACTCTTGCCTGTTACTATTTCATCGAGTCTAATCGCTAAATCAAATCACTTTCGATTAATTCAAGGCTGTCTGAAATAATCTATAAATAGTACACGGCTAACCTTCGGCCGCAATAATTGTTACGCAGAAATTCCAGAAATAGAAAAAGAAATGGTGTCCCTAAGAGGAAACCACTGAATTTAATATGTCGGTAAATTAAGTTTATTTTCTCTGTAAAATACCTCTATTATATAATATATCCATATATATTAGTTTAATATATCTTTACCATTTCTATCAATTACTCCCACGAAAATAATAATTTGAATATCGTTAAGAAAATTAGTCTGTATTTTTGAATGTTTCTAATTATGATAATTGACGGTTTCAAATGTTCCGATTGCATAAGGAGCCCTACAAACTTGATTGCCCATCCCCACAGTGCATATAAGCAACGTACTCCAAACACTGAATCCCATCAATGGCGTGGGGAATTTTTATGGAGCTTTTTTCGCAACTTGGTTGAGTTAGTTGGTCTCAGGAGAAGGTAGCATGGTTTTTCTCCAACAAACAGGCAAATCGATTACAGAACACAACCAATTTACAGACAAAAAATATATACAAGTAGTATAAACTAAATTTTTTTAGATTATCAAACTGGCTATCACAGAAAGGCAGTTTATTCTAATGGCCAACAAAACGCTCACCAAACAGGAACACTTCGTGAGTCTGCCTCTTCGTTTTCCTCAACAGTTTGATCCAAAAACCAGGAATACAAAATCATTAAAAAATTTACATTACAAAATTCCAAAACTTTAAATAGTCCCTTCTAATATGGACTTTCTCGACGAGCTCCCAGTCTTCCGCTCCCTTCAAGAAGGTCAATGTCATTCTTTAGATGCTCCATCAGACCCGAATACAATGTTGTAAATGCAGTCATGTCCGGAGCAATATGGCCTTAGTTGCTAATGCTCCTAAAAACCAAATCAAAACAACAGCAGTCATGCCGTTGACTTGTATAAAGGAAAAATAACGTCCTTCTCCCCATAGATGCAAAAGTAAATCCTTGAAGAAAGTTACCATCTCTGTACAGCTCTATCTACCGACTAGTGTGTGAGTTATTCACGGGCTGTTATTTTCTAATTGTAGAAGCTCATATTTGGCAGGAATGAAGCAATACTGCCATTTGTCCGACCAACCACGAAGCCTGTTAAAACCAATCTGAAGAAGCTCAATCTGAATTACATCGTTAAACACCTTCCCGACCTTCATCTTGTTTGCAAATTTCAACATCGCTTTACATCCTCTTTGACATCACTCAAGAAAATCAGAAAAAAGAGAGGCCCACTCTGAAAAAATTACAATTTATGATAACTACTGCGCAATCTGCGAGTGTTAACCAAGATAGGCATAACTTAAAGTTTGTTGATTAAATCTTCTCTTAATTTGTTTCGCTTCCATATATTTCTAGATGAACAACAACAGTACATTTTCACGCGTATGAGATTACACAGATAATTGCTGCAAATCGCCTTCCCTGAAAACAAACGACTATGTCATTAGTCAACTCGTAAAAGAATATGGTAAAATTCAGAATTTATAATTTCATTAAAATTAACTGAATTCGCATTGGCTATGAAGGGGAACTGGATCAAGCAGTAAAATGGATTACGCTAAGATTGTAACCTGTAATTTGCGGTAGATTTAAGATGAATTAGATCTCCTCTCTGACACTCTTGTGTAGAGCTGAATGTGTTTACGACTAGTAGTTAAGCAGAAATTCGAAGAGTCATAAATAAATAATTCCTTATTGTAACTAGAAGCAGGTAAACAATATCTAATTAAGGCTAGTCGCCAGAGGTTACAGCAATCGGGATGTACAACCATCAGGGAAAAAGTATAACTTATTTATTACCATGTCAGAGGCTAATTTAGCACAATGTTTGAAACGAATTAATTTTTAAATGTAATGTAAGAATATTCGATTCTAAAGTACATTTCCCTTCTATAAATAACTTTATTTTTCCTCTAATGCTATGTTTAAATTTCATGTGAATGCGTGCATTCGGAATGAAGTGAATCATCAAGGTTCTTACACACAATTTAATAGTTTTGTAAAATAAACGTGAAAGCGTATAAATTATACTTTGCAGTCCTCATGGCTAACACCGTGAATACATCTCAGTTCTTCCTCACCACGTGGAAGAAAGGTTCGGTTTGTTACCCTAAATGCCAAGGCAGTTACTCAGTCGGCTTATGTGGATTATGAGCTAAGGTCATGAGGCAGTGTATTTGTGTCTTTTAATTGCATTGTATTCTCCTGTAGCCGAGTGGTGACGAGCGGGAGTGCAGTAGAACACGCTCTTTGAGTAGAGCGGGATTCAAGCCCATGACTGCTAAAATGCGGTCGATCTGCAACTCTCACCGGACCAGCGTTGCAAGATTATGGTTCATTTCCCTCAACACGAATTGTTGAGGAGGCTTCCATCCTGCAGTAGATGGATAATGGCTGCTCTTACTTGACCTTTTTATTCTGTTGTCAGTTTGTTTGTTTATCGGGATGGAAAATCTGAGTTTACGAAAGAAGAACATGAAAATCCTCTTCTGATGGCATTCGAATGCAGCAGCTACATCAGAAATGTCCCAATTAATCCCTAAATGGTAGATGCAAACTTCGGTTGCACAAATATTATGTTAAATACAAATGGAAAGATTTATTTGGAAATGTGTCATTTTTTTTGTTGTGCAGAAACAATAAAATATTTTAATTGTTCAATACGTCTACTGAAAGAAAACCTTGTTGGGGCCAATGCCAAGTCTATTACAAAAGGTTGATGACATTTATTGAGAAAAAATGTGTTCATAGATATATAATTTTGTACTTCGCTCCAAGAAGTGTACCGTGGGCAGCATGTAGTATTTATATCCCCGAAATAATATTCTCTATTATTCATCATGTGGAATAAAGGAATAAGAAGCTCACTGAATTAAATTTAGAACTTCTTGCCTTGGGAAATATTTTATATGCGTCGTTTTAATTGTTAATGGCGTTATTTTATTTCTACAGATTTTCTGTTGGGTAGAATTAGACTGTGTTAATTTTGAAATCAAAAGTCTATGTTCGTTTTTCCAATGAAATTTCTTAATTTCAGTCACAAATCGTAAAAAAAATTGAAGCTATCAAGCACAGCTCAGTACATCCCAAACTCAAGTATCGTCTAAATCATAAATTGAAAATAGATGGCATTAACGAGATGGCTAGTGTCATCCTATTTCCAACTGTAACTTGTTGGGAGTAAAATAAAGAGCTGGACTCAGTGCATTTTTCAATATCTAAATGCGTATATTCGCAGTCAGAAGATGAAAGAGATGAACTTACTTTACTCAGGGTCAGCTGGATCTCAACTCAACCTACCTAGTTTACGATGTCCTTTCATCCTTTAATAATAACAGGCTGTATGATTTCATCTATTTCGGTTTTAATTGTATTTCCTGAAAGTGCAGTGCTTAAAATAATATGGAAGAGTTTTGCATGAGCGAAACTGGTCATGGGTAATGAAGTAAAAGGAGTTTTAAGTCCTCTAAAGGTATCCAGGAACAGCATTTCTAAGAAACCAAATAAGAAAAAGTATATCGATAAGTAAGGAGATGATATGAAAAAGATTATCGCATGCAAATGAAGGCCACTTCGTCATTGGTAATGAACGTTAGTTGGGAGCAAAAGGAATGTATAATGCCTCTTAGTAGCAGATGGGATTAGACGATATGAGTGTAAGGAAATTAAAGTAAACATCTTGGTTACAAGGATTAGAAATTCTAACTCCGAATTAAGATAAAGTATACGGTAATCTGAAGTTCCGTGAAGGTGTAGCGGAAAAAAGAAAGCGGGAATGGTAATTAGAAATTTCAGCAAAGGAGACACCGAGGTGTTTGTGTAAAGAAAACGATAAACTAATGGGAGGAAATTAACCTCGTGTAATGGCTAATAACGAACCCAGAAACTACAGCTTGATAAGGCAACGAACAGCCTTTGGGCTTTTGACTGATTACAAAGGAACACTGGGAAGTCTAGAAGGCTCGAATATGGATAGGGGATTGAAGAACCAGAAAGATACATATGTTGCACGAAGATAAACACTGTAATGCTCTTTCTCTTATTTTTCATTAAGCTTTCAGTGGGACAAAATATGATTTTGTTGATGAGGTTTGAATTTCTGGCTTTACAAGATACGGTACGTATTCTTTTGTTGCCACACCCTCTTTGACCGAATATCAGGTTTGTTCAACTTAAGCAACATACAGAGAATAGGGCTGAGGGGGGGCTCACTCACAGAATTAACAGTTAATTACCACTAATTACCCAATAGTAAAAATCTAAAGAAGTATAATATACAGTAATTTAATTATTAAATAGGAATAATGATTGCGTTACAATTCATTGATTTATTTAATTCAACTAAATCAATCTGTTTGGTTAAGACAGACACAGAGGTTTCCATTTTCAACTCTTCAGTTGTGGGAATGACAGATTAATAACAATTGTACTCTGTTCTATGATACGAATAAAATCATGGCACGTACTCTGAAGTCGATTAGCATGGTTTTTAGACAACAGAATTCACATAACTTGTTTGCTTTTCTAAGCAACCAATTTATCACGCTTATATTCATCGCCTTTCATATTTGAAGAATAATAACTGCAGTGGATCCGCAGGACCAGTACAATATAACGAGTGTAATATAGTTACAAAAGCGCGTGTTCGTGAGCCGATCTCTATGTTTGCGTGATAAAAAGCATGAGAAAACTCTTAACACACTCCTGCTTAAGATCATTCTACTTAGTTTTCAAAGTGATAAAAGTTCCTTCGTTGAACGATGGAAGTCGGATTCATAGTCTTTTAGACAATTCGGACAATTTCATGGAAAGCTGCTGCTGCTGACTGATTTGCCTTCTAAGAAGAATTAGAGATTTTAATTCATTTTTTGATTTTGATTTGATTTAGTAGTTGTTGGCGCATCGGCTTCTGTGGCCATATTGCACCTCCCAAGGTTTTTTGCAGTACTTTGATCCAAGCCCGAGGCGGGAATCGAACCCGCGACCTTTGGGTTGCCGGGTAGGTACTTTACCCACTCGGCTAGCCCGGTCGGCATTTTAATTCATCGTTGAGGCATCAGTATCAAGAATCACCATAGGTAGAAAACTGGCAGACAAAACGGCATTCATTTTGTGCATTGTGTCGAAAAGCTCTCACCATGTCTCATGTACAGCGATTTCAGTACAGTAAAAGAGCCTGATGGAATGGAGTATGGAGGTGTGGATTGTCTTTATTAATGACAGAAGAGTCTTTAGCGATGCTTTTCAAGATCGTTATAGAAACCGACCCGGCATTTCTCCAAAGGTTAAAATAACCCTTTACTCCAAAGGGAAAATGTTCAGCCTAATACCGCTAATGATGTTGGATAGTTTCTCTGTAATGTCACCCTGTAAAAAATGATGTGGATAGTTTCTCTGTAATGTCACCCTGTAACCCAGAGCTGCTGAGTTCCCTGATTTTTCTCCTATTGGACAAGTATAGGACATGGTGGACAGGCCCGGCCCAGGGTATTTCCGCTCCCCGGGCGGAAAGATTTTTCGGCGCTCCTTTATACGGATATATATATATTTTTTTATTTTTTCATGATTTAAATTTTGTAAATAAAAATTTGGCGCCCTTTAAAGAATGGCGCCTGGGGCAAGGGAACTGATAGCTTGTACCTTAATCCGGCACTGATGGAGGAGCAATAACTTAGAGTCCTTATAACCAGGTCTTAATCAACCCATACCGCGGCGATTTCAAAGGATCAACTAACACAGACACTGAGGATGTTCTTCAAGAGGACATCGAGCAAATTTTGACTCAGTGGCAAGACCTTCAGGTTCCCACAGACATTCCCTCAGATATGCCAGACAAGCTGTACTTGCTACATGGGAGTCTAAAACGCTTATGGAACTGATATTTGGGTGACACTAAATTCAAGTGGACCCAATTTCGGCGAAGTCCGGACGGTCTGTGACAGCCGAATCCTCTGCTTGCACCTTAACGATGGTGGGACTGTTAGTAATCCTGGGTATAACCCCCATGCACAAACACACTATGGGTGACCACCGAGGTGTGAACCAAAACAAGCAGGGGTCGAGGTGTGGCGCCCACACCACATGGAGGAATGCCGCCCCTCTATGTTACCAGGCAGTACTCGGTGAAAGATGACTCTCATCAACCGGTGCAATAACACCACTTTGCTTATTGGAAGCTTGAAGTGGTGGAACCCATGTTTAGTCTCTAGAGCTAAGTTCCGGTCAACCATTCCCTATCTCTTCCATCATGCAGTATGATTGATGACTTTTGAGGTTATGATGAATGTCGTGGCGAGATCCAATATTCCTTACATTTCGAGGGTACAGCTCTAAAACGGTGTTCGCAGGCCGGCCGCTAGTTAGTACACCGGACCGAACCTATTGGTAACTCTCTAGGAGGCTTCCGGATTAGCTAGTGTATAATCTTTCTACCTCTACTCCGCCAGATAGTGACTGGTGGGATCCATGTAGTGTGTATGCGGGGAGCATTGTCGAGGCCACGTTATATCAAGGATCTAGGTATATTCTTACCATGTGTACGCCATATCCAAAAATTTCATTACTTCATACAGCATGTCCCACCCACTTTTTCTTACTATTGAATACACCATGAATTGTCAAACTAATAGAGCAAGCTTATCTGCGAAAAGATCTAAACCTCCCAAGGACTTCCTAATTCATTTCACAAATATACGTGGTCTCAATTCTAATCTCAACGATGTCCATTTCCACTTGCAGTCTGCCAAACCTCATGTACTTTTTTCTGACAGAATATCAGTTATCGGCTGATTCAACAACTACTGCTCATCTCAGATGCCCAAATTATTCGCTGTATGATTCCTTTCGCCTGAAAGGTGGTACTTGTGCATATGTCGGTTCTGAAGTGAGAGGTCCTTTAGGCACTTCAGATCACAACTTCGTGATTGTATCTTCTCCAATGGAGCCTTTATCTCATGGCTATTCCCAACCTCGTGCTGTTTGGTATTACAAGAATGCAAAATTGGATGACCTGCGAGATTTCTTTTCGTCTTTTCCTTGGTAGGATTATGTTTCAAAACTTCTGATGTCAACGTTTGCTCAGATAGTGTCAGTGAAATTATTCTTGCAGGAATGGAATCTTTTATAACACACTCCACTTTAAAATCTCGTCCTTTATCTAAATCTTGGTTTTCCAATAAATGTGCTAAGGCTGTTCAAGAGAAGAACGTTGCATATCGTAATTGGCTTGTTTCTAATTCTTCAGTTTCATTTTCTGCCCACACCAAAGCTCGCAACAATTGTAAAGCAGTTATTAATCAGTCCAAACCAGAGTTTGAACAGGCTAGGAGTAGAAAACTTGCTTCTTGCCCTAATGGTAGCCGAGCATTCTGGTCTCTTGCGAAAGCTATTGGGCGCAACTTTTGCCCATCTCTGCTCCCACCTCTCTCGAAACCAGATGGTTCTGTTGTCACTTCAGCCAAGGATAAAGCTGACCTGCTAGCATCCCATTTTTCTTTTAACTCATGTAGTTATGATCTTGGTAAAACACCTCCCACCATTCCCAACACGCTCCATTCAATGCCTTCTGTGGTCTTCCGTCAAAAGGATGTCAGAAGGATTTTGACGAATCTTGATGCTAAGAAAGCTCCAGGTCCCGATGGTATTTCTCCAGTTGTTCTCAAAACCTGTGCTCCTCAACTTACTCCTATTCTTTGCCGCCTTTTTTGCACTTTCTTATTGCAAAAGTGTTTTTCTTTCTGCTTGGAAATTTGCTCCTATCCAGCCAGTTCCTAAAAAGGGTGACCAATCCCTCCCATCTAATTATCGTCCCATTGCAATTACTTCTACTCTTTCTAAAGTAATGGAGAAATCAATTAACCGCCAACTCTTAAACTACCTTGAAATCTTCCGTCTTATCAACGATCGCCAGTATGGATTCTGTCAGTGTCGATCCACTGGTGATATTCTGGCTCATGTTACCCATTTATGGACTAATTCAATGGAAAGGTTCGGTGAAACACAAGTAGTTGCTCTTGACATCTCAAAGGCTTTCGATCGTGTTTGGCATAAAGGTCTTCTAAACAAGCTTCCATCTTATGGTTTACCAACTGTTTTTTGTTATTGGTTATCCAGTTTTTTTCTGATCGCTCACTGAGGGTGATGGTAGATGGCTCTCTGTCTTCTAACCTCTCCACTAATGCCGTTGTTCCCCAAGGTTCAGTTCTTTCCTCCACTCTTTTCCTCTTGTATATTAATGACCTTCTTCCATTGATTGGAAATCCTATCCATAGTTTTGCCGATGATAGCACATTGCATTCCACTTTCCATTTTGAGAAACCTTGTCCTGCTCAATCAGCTTCAACTTCTCGAAAATCTGCTACCAATTCCTTAAATGCCGATCTTCAGGAAATTCTCCAGTGGGGCAAAGACAACTTAGTTGATTTCAACCCCTCTAAAACTCAGTCTTGTCTTATATCTCTCACAAAAAGGATTCTTCTGCTCCTATGCTTATCTTTAGTGACACTCCGATTTCTAGGCAAAATGATATCTCTCTCTTGGGGATTACCCTGACTTCTTGGCACAAGCACATTACAAATATTGCTTCCTCTGCATCTAAAAAACTTGCTTTTCTCTTTCGCTGTCGTCGTTACTTTTCTTCCAAACAGCTGCTCACTCTGTATAAATCGCAAATTCGCCCTGCCATGGAATATTGTTCCCACATCTGGGGTGGTGCCCCCAAAACCTCTCTCAGGCTTCTAGATTCCATTCAGAAGAGGGCAGTTAGGTTAATTAATGATACATCTCTAACAGAGTCTCTCCACTTACTTTCTCATAGACGTACTGTTTCTGCTGCATGCCTCTTCTACAGATACTTCCATGGGCACTGTTCTTCTGAATTGGCTTCTATAATTTCCGCTCTCTCTTTCAAAACAGTCCGAACACGTGCCGCCACCAGCCAACATCCATTTACTGTCCAACTTCGAACCCGCAGAACCAACTTTTCATCTTGCTCGTTTATTCATTCAACTGCCGTTTTCTGGAAAAAACATTCCTTCATACGTATTTCCTGAAAATAGTCTACAGAAGTTCAAGTCCAATGTCAACAAATATCTTCTTTCGTCTTCTCAACCACCAACCCAAGCACGATACTATGTACTGTAGGTTCTAATACGTCTCGTGTTTGGAGTTTACATAAAAAAAAAAGACAACATCCTATGTCGCTTCCAGAGAGGGGAGGTAAGGTTGTACTGATGTATGTGGTTTGCACTCCACATTAAATATTTTGTTTTTAAATTTTGATTATTTCTTTTCTCTTAGCTGTTTATATATTCAGCTAAATCAATATAATTCAGATGAAATTTTGGTGAGCAGTTTTTCTGAAACAGTGTATATGTAAAGTAATTTCGCAGTTCTAAGGTCTTTAAACTTGTATTATCTCTCTCTTTCACCTTGGAGTCTATAATTTAAAAAAAAAAAAAAACATTTTCAAATCTTTTAGATTTTAACTATGGCCTTTAAAAATGGTTAGTAATGACTCATTTACTTTCGCCTTCAAATTACATTAGTACTTCTGTTAAATCTATTAAATCAACAGCTTAAGTTATTTTCCACAAAAGAACTCTTAAACTATAACCGGCCCTCTTGACTGCCACTCACCCACTGTGGTGTTTTATTTATTCCCTAAAGTCCCTCCAAAAATGTCACAAGTCCATTATGAAAACTTCTTGAATCATTTTAGCTTCTTGTTTCATTCATTGGTCAGAAAGCTATAACTGCTGGTCGTATTAATAATTAAATGTTGTTAATACTAATAAAAGGCTGCTCTTGTTCCCTATAGGCCATTAAACCCTGTTTATATTGCACAGTGATATGTATACGTCATAACCCATGTGAGAATGCTTTATTTTATCTCTTTTGGGAGCTTCTATTTACAATAGGGAACAGCAAAGAGCAATTTAACCATTTTTAGCTCTTCGACTTATGCAAACCGAGCTAAGTAATCGAAAGGTCATCAACTTGGAAGTGCACAGGGAGTTGGAAATAAAATTGAGACGAAGCTGCTTATTTTAATTTGCTTGTTTGTAATCTAGTGGGAGGGCAAATTAAATAATCAAAAGTAGCATTTTCATAAAAATGTTGTCGGGTCTCTTAGGCCTCGTATTCAGTGTCTAAATTGCTTTTTGAATGATGCTCATAGATACGACTCATATCACAACAGCTAATAATCCGGGAATGAATGAATGAGGTCTGATTTTGTGAGAATGATTATCAATTCCTCTTGAATCATATTTAATTACAGGAAACCGTATACGGATAAAAGCGAATTTTTAAATTATCGATTAAAATCGACACAACAGACTTTCGTTTTTTATTGACACTCCAATCAACTAAACACTGCGGAATAAACTTCGATTGCATGGAATGTCCCACTACACGGGGGGCGCCTCCGTAGCCAGGTGGGAAGGAGCAGCAGTGCGTAGCACACGCTTCTTGATTAGACCGGGGTTCGAGCCCGTCACCACCAAATACGAGGATGCGGAAAGGTCAGGGAATGACCACCGCATATCCCGGAGCAATATGGCCTTAGTTGCTAATGCTCCTAAAAAAACCAAAATAACAAAAAAATAACAACTACACGGGGAGAGAATTCTTTATGAAATGTTGGAGTTGCCTTCAAATTTTGGGACAAGAAGGCAACAGCTGCACAGCAATAAATAAGTTTGTCTTTATCAATACTCGCGTTGGCTGAGCATCCGGAATCGAAAATCTAATTAAGATGGAGTTCGAGGAGAGATCAGTACGCAATGGATAAGTAGGGTTCTGTTGTTCTTTGGAGTATGGGCCAGTTTGCACGTACAGTCTCGAATCATTACAATAATCTTGATGAGTTTTTGCTTTGTTTTGTTTTGAGCATAAGAAAAAGAAAGATGGAATCGGAGGGGTTGTAGCCATTATTCTAAAAAGAGGAGTGTGGGAGAACTGGAAGCACAACTTAACAGTTAACCCTTTCGCTAACTCTGAATTGTTTCTGCTAGCCAAGTCCACGATGCCAACGTTTCACCTGGTTGAATAATTTACATGTACGATAAAGAGAAAGGGCATAATTCAGAGCAGATCTCGATTATGTCTTTGCGTCAGCTTCTCGGCAATTTCTTCAATCCCACAAGCCATCATTAACTCGCCATCACAATCATCGTCACAGTGCGGGGATGAGTATTCCAATCATTACTAAGCGGTCATCCCAGCTGCCACATCTCATCGAATATTCGCTCGCCAGCCTCGTTTTACCTTTATTAATAGTCTTTCCACACCCACTTCGTCAGCGGTTCGTGGGATAATTGGTTCGTAGGCTCCTCTATGTGCCGTTACAAACCCCACACTGCTTTTCAAAAGCCTTATATTTTTGGGAACTTTTTTTTCCCGTTTTAATAAGCTCGCGACGTGCTGACCACCCTACTTATTGCTATGGTTTTCGCACGCCGTATCAATTAGACTCCGTCACGTCACCTCCAGCGTGCCATTACTCCTCAACGGCGGTCCCAGACACGAAGTTCGCCAGGGACGTCAGTAGCTCTCGAGACAAATGTGAAGCTTTGTCTTAGTCGGCAGATGGTCGCTTTCTCATAGGCCAACCCCCCCAATCCCCCTTTCAGCCTGTTGTTTACTTCATTATCATATGTCGGAGCCGCTGGCGGTGCTCGGACAGATGATTAACTGTTTCGTGTGAAGGGTTCTTTGTGTTCGTGTGTGAGCGCATCTGGCCATCCGTTTGGCGTGCGCCTACTGATAAGCGCGTGAGGCTATTGCTTTGCATTAGTTTAGCATTTAGAAAAGCATTAGAAGTTGTGTGCTCAGACTCCTTCTGATAATAGGGATATGAAAGCCCAAATGGTTGTTGTTTTGCATATTGACTTACGAAACAACCTTCCCAGCAACGTGGCTACTAACATCCCCATTTATATTCAAGTAGCATTTTTTAAAAACTCATTTCCATTATTTTAAAAATTTAACTTTATACTTTGTTGCGGTCAGTGGAATGTATCAATGCAGCCATGGAGTTTTACAGCCTAGAGTTCTTAGGTCGGCTTGTCTGTCTGAGGTTGGAGAAAACGCTGTTCGAGACCGACTAACCATCCTCTTCTCCTTCGAAAAAAGTTTCGTCTCTCAGCGACGAGATTAGAAACTAGATCTTTCCCTCACGACATCATGAAGCATCAGAATGAGTTAATTATTCCGAAGAAATGCTCAACTAGTGCGTTTCAGATTGACTAACTCAGTGACTGTGCGGAAAATCCCCGTGTAACCTTCCCTTTCACATATAGAATGGTTAATCGATCTTCGTCTACTCCCTTCACGTGCATATGCGCAATCGCATTGTAGTTAAAAAAAAAAAAAAAACAGAGAGACGCTACTTTCAACTTTTCTGTGGTGCTAATGACAAGCGTGAAACCCCGATGCCAGATATCATCGTCAGACGTACCTATTTTTCTCGGTGTCACTCTGATAATCACTCGCCGGAAAGAAGACTTTAAAGATCAAGGCTATTCCTGAAATACAAGCTGTAATGCGCAGTAGCAGACAAAAATTTAAAATCCTAACATCTAACAAAACGCTAAAATGTTTATTTAAAAAAAAATAGGAGAACGATACGTCTAAATTAGGCATTTGACATTTACGAATACATACAATTTTTTCTTTTAGCGACATTATTCATTAAAAATAAAAATCGATATTTTTACATCGATTAATCGACTATTTTCATATGTAATTAAAAGTGGGCACTGCTGTAGCAGTATTTCGATGTCAAAACAACAGAATATAATAATATATTAAAAAATACATCACTTATTATTCGCACTTGTTTTAATCTAAAATGTTTACCGAGTTTATAATCGCTATCTGAACCTATTAAAAAAAAAAAAATAACTGTTCTGCTTGATTCCCCCCCCCCCTCACTGCATCCCTTAACTCTCTCTCCCTCACTCACTTAGATAAAAAAAAAATATAAAAACGTTTCTTCCTTATACAGTACAAAAAATGCAATACTTTATAAGTTATACCACATAAACAATATCCAGGCAACACTCGCTAAGTCACTCCTGCCCTCTGACGAGTGGTGATCAAAGCACAACGACTGACGTGCGATTTTTAATATTGAAAATAATGCGCATGCGTGTAAGTTAGTTCCGTAGCTCGAAAACTATAAAACATAAAAACTTGAAACTGCATAAATACTGATGGAAACCCGGGGGTGTGAACCTCAGTATTATTTTTAATGAGTTAATTCTTGCTACGAGTAATTACAATTTCCATTTCTAATTTGCGCCATTTTTGATTCCAATATTAATTAAACGTAATCATGTTATCAACCAAAGAGGGCGTTGTAATCGATGTTATAAATGAATCGAGTGAAGCGAATGTTTTCTCTCAATATAATAAGTGATATCTTTAAAACAACTTATTTAGTCTGAAAATTTAAGATATTAGGTAATATCAACGTTATAAATGAAAGATAATGCCATAAATAAATTAAATGAAGTTATAATTCGATTGATTACTAGCATTAGACTTTTGAATGGGATAATTCAGTTCGGGAATCTCTCTGGCGAATACTGAAAATTTGCTGAAGTAAATAAAAGGAGGTTTTAAATCAATGTGCTCGGAAAAGATTGATTGGAAAATGATTGGCGTTGCAGTGGCATCATTAAGCATTGCTGCCACACTGCTAATAGGAGAAAGAGGAGCCCACCCAGTCTCCAAGGTACCCTTAACTCTGGCAAGTAAAGGGGCAACGACCTGCAACATTTAGGGGGAATTAGCGAGGCAAAGATCATGGAGGAGTGCTAGCTCACTATCTGGTATGAGCGCACGAGGTCTTATAAAGTTGCCTTAGAGGCTTTTATTCGACCACAAGTCTCTCGGCATGATAATAAAGGAATGGAAGGAGTATCTCTGATGTTTCCTGGTAACTTTCGCCAAACACTACCAATCACTGTTATTATTTACTAGCCCATTATCTTCTAAGACCTTTATACTCATGCCTGTATATGTGTACTCGAGGGCCGATTTTCACATTGGGCGGGCTATAAAACCTGGAATAACTCATGAAAAAAACTCTACTTCATCTGTCTGAACTGACTACAGTCCTGATTGAAGAGGTCTTTAAGAAATGCTCCAGTCTACGACGAATTTCGAACCCAAACCTCTCCAAATTAGTGACAAGTGGCGAAACCACTATTCGGCGAAGGAGAAAATTCCACGAAATCAAAGTTGATGAATTCCAGGTCTGCTTGGGATCTTTATATACTTGGAGGAGCATTGAAAAACTCAGCCCAACGATAAACAGAATGCGAATACCTGCTTTATGCAAACCTGCTCAAGCTGGCATATGAGGGCTATTCACTTGATAACCATAAGGATACTATTTGAATGGAAACAATTGGGAAAAAATTAAAACACCTCACCAACTGAAAGGAAGTAATATCTACAAATGTTCAATATAATTTCCATGACCACACGTGACTTTACCAAAAACCATTTCTGGCATCAGAACTTGTGCAGTCAATACTAGAAACAAGGAACTTTTTCAACAGCTTGGCTGTGCCAAACATATCTGTTGACACGTTACCAAACGCCAATTCGGCCACCAACTACTCAACAGAATTTCTCAACTTTCTGGATTTGGGAAATTCTATATTGGGACTGCCCAAGACTGATCTTTCATTGTGTTTCACAGGAATCTAGATCCTTTTGTACTCCAGACAGTCTGCAGTGAACCACGATTGTGTATAAGCTCATGCCACATCCACTGAAGCCGCCAACACGACGGGACACGCAGCAGGGCAGGGTGTATTCATTCCACTAATTCCAATCATCCCTCCATACTATCATTTCAATGCCCCTAGGACAAAATCAGCAATATTATCTATACAGAATTCTACATCAATAAAATGTACAACACCGTAGTAAAAAGTGGCTTGAAATACTCCCATAGCCAAAAAGTCAGAATGATTGAAATGATGCGGTCATCATCGAATGTATTAAGAAGAAGTTAAGTTACTGGGCGACTAATGGGCAGAAGGGGCCCATCCTGCATAAAACGATTGTTTCCAAACACTCTCTCTATCCCCAGAAGAGCAGGGATCATAAGATGATGGAGAAGATAAATGGTCCAATTAAGAAATTCCTTGTAAATCCCCACCAAGTATAGGGACAATGAAGCGGCACTATTTCGTTTTCAAAGTCACACACAGCATCCCGATGGATTTGTCCACCTTTATATCGCACAGTACGAACACGTGATGATGATACTGAAGGAGTACTTCATTTCAGAAGAGGAGTGTGTGTACCTAATAAGGTGCTCATCAGTGTACGCTTTCGAATAATATATGTATGGATTTTGTGATTAATTCGGTTATTTATTTACATAAACTTAGATGTCAAATTCTGTTTTCCACTACTGTATGTTCTTTCCTAGTTTTCTTTTTAACTTCTTTTCAGTTACTCAATATAATTTCATGACTTCCTAAAGCCATTTGATTTAATGAAATGCACTCTCCCCAATTTATTTCTTTGCTCATGTCGAGTCTAAACGGAAGTTGTATTCTGAAGGAGGACTAGTTTGTAATTATTCATTCTTAGTTAACAACACCTTGTTCTTCTTGGGCGTCTCTCTTTCTATCGTAGTTGCAAGGTGTCTGGTTTCTTGTTGCTGCCAGATATAGTTCGAAGGAGGCTGTTAATCCCATGCATTCCATCATTTCTTACAAATTATCTCGGTTGTAACGAATCTCATTTCCGGTTCCTCTTATAACAGCCCGATGAACAGTCACGGGCTGGTGATTTACTATCATATTTCTGAGCACTTCGATGAAGCAATGGAAGTTAGGGTACGTCGAAGAGAAAGATTTGTCTCCGGGTTATTTCATTAAGGGATTTCTTTTCATCAGTTAATTACGTGTCTCATTCTTGGAGGCCAAAAGCCAAACTCGATCCCATTATATCTAAAGGTATTTCCATTCCATCCCTGATCGTTGAACTCTGAATCCTGGCCACGGTAATAATATGAGTCATGAACAGCGAATTCGGGTTAATGCGATCAAATGATATCCCTAACTGCGTTATTAGTAATGAACACGCATATTTATGTTGGCCTTTAAATCGGCTTTTATAATTACCCTAACCATGACTTAAATGGTGTCAGATTCCCATCATTTAAAGTTTAATACATATTTCTAACACCTTCAGCTTATGAATTGTTGAAACCAAATAAATTTATTGGAATTTTAACTGTCGTTTGAATTTTTAACTCATATTTAATACGTTGACAATATTATATACATTTGTTCAAATGTTAAATAAAAGTATAAAGTTCATTATAAAATTATGAAATCCTTGATTTATTCGATGTTCACGCATTTGTACGAATTATCCAAAAATTGTTTCAACAATCATGCAACTCAGTTATGGTACAACTCACTCATCCACAACTGTCCATAGGGATTGCATTTTTAAGTTTAATTAATTTAATTTAATTAATTTAATTTTAGTTTACTTTGTTCAATGTTTTCTATTTTTTGAATCTCATGAATAAAATATTCTGATAACGAAACTCGTTGCACTATTTATGCAGAATGAATTCTTTAATTTCAAGTCGCCTAATCATGTTCCTTTTCGACGAAAAAAAAAAAAAAATTCTGTAATATTAAGTACATCCCTGTAAAACTCCCTCCATTTTTAGCATCCTTTTAAAATTCCCAGATTCTTGTAATAAATCCAAGCCATGAACTATGACGCAAAACGTCTTTAATGTGTTGAAAATTTTTCTCTGCTTTCTCTCCACCCTTGCCACACTAATCCTTTATAATCGCTCTACAATTAAAGGATCTAAAGCCTGCCAGCAATAACGACCACATCGATCGCAATTTTGCTGAGGGAAAATATGTACTGGTCATTGCGAGTGTGGTACAAGATGGCGGCGCTCTTCGATTTGCATGTATCGCAAGGAACAGAGCTGACTGTGCAGTCGTGTGACCACATCACCCAAGCCCTCAGCTAAAGGTCATAAGTCACAACCATTTGTCGAACGTCGTCCCCAAACGATGTCCTTTCGTCACCCCTAAGGTGGTGTCTACGAACCACCCCCAGGGTAGATGGCTTCATTCGGCGGTTACTCTAGCAACAAACACACAGCTGTTTTCTCATTTGACGCACGTTTCTCTATAACTTCCTTCCTCGTCTGGTGCTCACTAGCTGCACGGGATGAGGTGCGTTTTCCACCTTCCAAGCACGTGTAGAGCGTGGTGATGTGCCTATAAAAGCTGACCTTTCTTCTTCATGCTTCTGCCATTTTTCTCCGCCCGTGACAGCTGCCTCGGTGGGATGCGTGCTGTCTGACGACCTGACAAATTCGTTACTATGACGATGCCTGGGCGTCGCGCGCGTGAGATGACAGATGTCGCCAGCAGCGAGAGTGCAGAAGAGAAAGTGTGAGCGAATTACCTGGAAATCGGAGCAGCATGCCAACTGACCCAACACTCGGGCGCTTTCGGGAACATACGAACGAACGGAACGCACAAATATACATGCACATAAAAGAGGTCGAGATTTCTCCTTCCAGCGCCTTTTTTTTCTTTCTTCTCATTTTTTTCCCCCTCTCTTCTTCCACAGCATATTTATTTTAAGGGCTGTATATGTTCGAGACTGTTCGGTGTGAAGTCGAAGGTAGCGATTGCATTCACGGTACGAATGGGAAAATCTTGTTTGGGCACAGAAGTGCAGTGTGTGTTAAAATCATGCGGGACGGGCTTCCCCACTAAAAACCTCTCTTCGGGAAGTAGCGAGTACTACGTGCACACTCAACGTCCACACACCTCAAATCTAACATATTTATTTAAGACGCTCAAACCTAAGTGAGTTGGAAAGTTTCCGAAACGTCCGAGTACCGAACGACTCCACTGAAAAATGCATTTCCGAAACAATGGCAAACCGCAAATGCAAAATAAAAAAATAAAAATAAATAACGCCTGAGTGGAAGTGCCAGTGCATGAGGAGCTTTAAAATTACGACACTTGGTACGCCACCATACCAGCACTTTCAATGTTCTTTTAAAGTATTCTTTATAGTTCGAATACGTGAAAGTCAGTTGGGTCAAGGTCAGGGAAGTCTTCTCTAATTAATGAATATAGCGTTTTTATTAACAATAACCTATCCAGATGGGCTAATATCTTTAAACTAGGTATAATGGATTAAACTTATATCTTTTAAAACAGTTTCCTTGCATTTTTCTCGTGTAAGATATTAAGAATTGAAACATGAAATTTGGTTTTCACTATTACTGTCCTGGAAAAATGTTTTATTAGAGAACAATCAGTAAGTAGTGCTTGAGTGGTATAACGTGACCACTGGCATATATTTGGTTCGAGTCTTCCCACCAGAAGCATCCTCCTACTACAAACAACGCTTTCACCCGCTGGACTGGCGAGAGGACAGAAACCTCAGAGGAAAGCAATATGTAGCGATCGTGACTGCAGACGTCATCACGCCACACAGTTTACTGAGTACTTTGTTTTTTTTGCGTGCTTATTAGAAAAATTCCAGTTTGGTTTGCTCACGTTTTTCTATGTGACAATCATTGGTAGTGGACGTAATTTTTATTTCCGGTATTCCTTGCTGAATTTATATTTGCCAAATCAAATTGTCAGGCCGTACTAAACGATATCAGTATTATATGCGGTAACAGAACATCGCTTTGAAATTTGTCAGAACATAAAGCAGCGATCCAAACCAATATTAATTGATACTAGGGGGCTTCACCCCCTGCTCACTAAGCTCGCTTCTTTTGATAAAAGAAAATAAAATACTTACAGAATCTTTCGACACTGTGTGTGTGTGTCTGTTCCTCAGCTATGAATACATAAATACGTTAAATATGGAAATCAAGAATGGTACCGCGTGGTAATGCTAGATAAACAAAGCGCGTGCACGAGGTTTATCTGGCATGATCACGCTAAAGCAGAAGCTTGTTTTACCACAGTAAAAGCTTCTGTTACGTATTTTAGTATTTGTTACGCATTACCACGTAAACCGCATCCGTCACTAGGAGGAAAATTATTTTAATATACAGTATTGAAAGAAATATAGCATTTTTCGCAAATGCTTATGAGACGTGGTAGAACAGTGGATGCGCCTAACGCGTATGTGCGGTGTGGTACATTCCATTTTGATTATACACCATAATATTAATAATTAATTAACTACTTATTAAGTATAATAAGTTATCTCTTAATTTTAAACATTTTGTAATTTTATTTATTTTTTAAAACCATGCAAAATTTTTAAAGTTTGGGTTCGGCTAACTGTATGCGATACTGGCATTGAATTAATGCTGTTATAAATATGTACAGGGGCTCACGTCTGGTGAGTATGGGCTTCGCACACCCAGGGTCCTGAGCTGGATATCATCATTCTTCTCTTTCTTGATGATTCCCTTCTATTTCTGACTCTTGTTCTCTTCTCTCTCACTCAGGGTAATTCAGAATTTTTTTTTTCGGCTGGTGCAGCATAAGCCTCAGGCTTCCTTGCACCATATGGCTAATAATAATATTAATAAAATAGGAATTGATAATTTTATAGTCCATAAAACAAAACAAAACAAAACAAAACAAAAAAAAGTTTGAAAATAGTGTTCTCGCTTTCGATTATTTCCCTTTGCCTTCTAATATAATAACTAAGGTATAGCGTGGTATTCTGTCTATAAATAATTATATTATTAATAAGAAAACTAAATCGATATTTATAAAATTTATTAATTTATAAATTTTATTTATTATTATAACTTGATGTAATAAGAATCTCTGCGACAATCACAATAAACAGATTACTTTATACGTAACTGAAATATCAATAAGTTCCTTAATTAATAGTGTTACTGTTTTGATTATACACCATCAACATCATGGTTCCCTGGTCAGGCGCCATAATTTATCAGGGGCGTCGCGGACGATGCAATTGTTTATGTAAGATTTCCATAGCAAATATTAAAAATGTATTAATGATTTTTTTTTTACTATTAGATATCTACTACTATTTGATCTGTATTATTAATGTAAATAAATATTTAGGATTTTTTACCAAGAGAACGCATCAATACGTATTAATTATTATTGTATTAACATATTAAAAATAAGAAATTGCACAATTATAGATGTTTTACTTTAAGGGAGTCGCCGGGAAAATTTGAGAGATCAAGGGAGGCGTGGGCTGAGAAAGTTTGAGAACCGTTGATTTAAATAATTAATACTTTTAATGTTAATATTAAGTAATGAAATATAAGTTCAGCTGTTTATTACTGCGAAAAATTCTACGTTTATTATACCCGAGATGAAATATGCCAATCAGAGGAATATCTGAAGCCATTATAATAAATAGGTTGGTCTATATATCACTGAAATATTTCGGGAATTTTTAATATTATTACTGTTTTGATTAAACACCATAATATAGTATAATCAATAGGAACTATTTAGAAACATCGATTGATCTATGGTGATTAGGTAGCCGCTTTGTGTACTGATTTGATAGTAGAATGGACGTCCATGTTTTGTCTTTGTAGTATGTGACTTAAATCTGTACCGGAAATTACTATGGATTAAAAAAAATAATAAAAAAAAATAGTCATTTCGAAGAAGTGTGCAAACAGAAATTAGTAATTTAAAAACCATTTCTGGGAGGTTCAGTTGTGTATGTCTGGTCATCCACATGTTTAACAGCATTAAAGCTAAGCATGACGTGCATCTGCACCAGTTTTGGAAAGTGCATTTATAATACTAATTACATTAATAGCAACATGCGTGATGTGGCAGAAGTAATTATACACATTACCATGGAGATTGCGTGTTATTTAAATAATGCAGTCTTAAACACTTTTCATACTATCATTCTTCCTATGCGTTATAAGCCTCATAATAAGCATATATATACTAAAAAAAAATAAATAAAAACGTGTTATGCACAACTGTTAAGTATGTGTGTACTTATCTTCGGTGTTCCTATGAAAACTGGATCGCGATCCAAAAACTGGATCAAATGGGTTTAATGTATACAGCGAATGAACTTTGCTTTTGCCACAAGTTGCCTTGGTATTGAACTACTTTGCCATTTTTTAATAGAATTTCTGTTATTTGTAGTTCAACACCAAGGGAACTCGTGATTAAGGCAAATTTCGTTCTGCTGTGCGCTTTAACATCATTTGCATCTACAATGCAAGCCAGATATCCTTTTGCCCTCAAAATAACACAGGAAAAAAAAGGAAAAATAGCATTTTTTATTTTACAATTTCAAAGAAAAGTGGATCATTAAGTTAAGGAAATGTTAGCTAAGAAAGCTGTCTAAAAGAAATCGAATACTTAATATAATCACTTATGATTTAGGATGTTTCTCGCATACAGTTTGGCAGAGAGTGCCGATCTCGATCTTGTTAAGATGTGATTACTCGAAGCGGTATCTTAGATACACAACTGCATCATGGATTGCTTTCCTCACAGAAACAATCTTTTGTACAACGATGAGACTTTTTTTTTTGTGTTTTCTCTGTTGTTT
This sequence comes from Mastigoproctus giganteus, assembly GCF_048544385.1. NCBI lineage: Eukaryota > Metazoa > Arthropoda > Arachnida > Uropygi > Thelyphonidae > Mastigoproctus > Mastigoproctus giganteus. The sequence goes on along the minus strand of NC_143581.1, from coordinate 146,164,483 downwards.
GGTTGAAAGGGTTTAACTGTAACGGAACAGAAACATCACTGAGACACAAGGAGCGTGCCGATCACACCGAGAAGTTGTCAGGTAATGTTTTTATTCAGTGCGGGCCTAATTCTTCGGCTGTGTCAGATCACTAGCGAGGACCAATAACTCAGGAAAAGTCAATAAAATGTCTTTCTATTGGAAAAACTCTGGTTTCCGAATTATTTTCTTTCTTTTTTTCTCCTCTATCGTATTTAGCACACGCACAAGATGAGAAGATGAGGAAGATGTCCATCGAGCGTGCGAAATGTTCTCGTAAGATATCGAGGGACGAAACGAGGGGGAGGGTTTAAAATAAAGTCTTAATTGCAGCGTTCAAAAAGATTAAAAAAGTTAGCTGACGTGGGAGTTTGGTGCAACAAATCCGACCCGAAATGATAATTCTACGCCTAATGAAGTCTTTTGTTCTCGCAGAGAAATGGCTAACGGTGTACGTGAAGATGAAGCACCCTCAACTACAACAGCTACTGTAAAACTCGCTCTCGTCACCTGAACTGCCAGGTGTTCGCCATCCGCTGGCGCGAGAAACGCTGGTTTACCCAAGTTTATCGACTAGAACTGACAGGTTGACCTCCTTCTATACCATTTCCTATTCTACTGTTGGTCGTGTGGAGTAATGAGTCGGCTGCATGCAACCGCCCCTTTCCGTAACTACGTTTCATTTTCATACTCTTCTCTTACCGTTGCCATGGAATTAGAGGTTCTTGTTGGGCTATTTAATTAGGCACTATTATTATAATCGCTATTATCGTCAGGGAGAGCATCGTGCTTCTTTTTTTTTCGCTTTTTCCCCTCTCCCTGGTACTAGTGTTATCTGCTTCCTCTTGCTGGCTCAGCAGTACTGATAAAGAAGCCACGTTTATGTTTTTATTATGTTGTTTCGTTACGCCAAGTTGCAGCCCGCACACGGAAGCCTTTCGTGTGTGTGTGTGTGTGTGAGAGCGCTAATTGACGCAGCTATTCTCTCGTTGGGAATTAAGACTTATCCCGAAGATATGTTGCTTATGATGGAAGAATACTAATCATATAATAGCTGGAAATAGGGTCTTCGCCTAATTGTTTTGTGCTCATTAGATGAGTGTTGTGAACATTAACGAGTGAGGAAGTGGTTATTATTACATGGATATGCTAATACAGCGTAACCCGACATTCTAGAAGGCTGTTTTTAATTTATTATGGGAGCTCTGTTATTTAAATGGAGGCCATACCAAGCAGGTTTTAGATGCATATAATGCAGACGGGCAGCAGTTTTTTTTTTTTTTATTCATAGAGATTCTTATCAGGACTTGGGATAAAGGCTACTACTTTTTCTTTCTCTCGCTCTAAACAGACAAAGAAGGGGTCCACAAATTTGCATGGATCCTTTCTTCCCTTCGGTTTTTTATGGAGAAAGGGAAAAGCAGAATTTTTCTTGTTCATTAATCAATAAGGAACCGCTTTATCAAATGAATTCCACCCTCCCCTCTAAAAGATTTCCCACTTATTTATTCCATATATCAATGAAAGGAATAGACCATCGTACCATCCTTTAGTCAGGAGCGTCGAGAATTTCAACAAATAATGGTGAAAACCTCACTAAACCTGAGCGCTTTTCATTGAGGGAGACTCTGACTTCCAGTTTTGACCGTTACTAGTGGATAAGCTCCCCCATCTATCCACGATATTAGCCTACTGTTACCTTCTTTCAATAAAAAATATTAGCGCGGATTGCAAACCGAACGTCAGAAGATGGCATTACCCAGCTGGCATCCATTAATGATTTCTACCTTTGGTCTCTGGAACAACTCCTTCTCCCCTGTGGGTATTTCCTAAAAAAATTCAGTTTACAGAAATGAAAATAAAGTGTGAATAAGGTTCTCGTGTATCTCAACCGTGGCCCTTTTTTAATAGGATCTCCTAAAGAAAGTAGAATGTCAGTAGTAAGCTCCATCAAAAATATTAAGAACGGTGTCGTGATCACTAAATTCGACATTTACAGTAATGCATGTTAAAAGTTCGCGCTTTTTGACTTGCTTTGCAATGCACCCAGTTACCAAAGAATTCACCAAATTGTCGCAGCCACCAGTTGTCTTTCACCAAATTGTTACATACAGTGAATGGCATACATCGAACTGTACAACGAATTGGTTGAAACCAATTGAAGAGATCTCTCTGTTATATTCAGTTGTTATTTGCATTTCAATAAATTTCTGCATGGGAAGATATGTTTCAGTGGAGTGAAAGTATTTTTTTTTCTCTGCGTCATAAAATATAAATGTATTCTTTAGTCCACTCAAATCGAACAGCATCGCTTTGAGTTAAATCTCAAGCTAGTCTTGATGCTCAAACAAAATTTCAGCTGGTAGTTTAAGACTCATTTTAATCACTTAATGCAAAAACAAACGGAGTATAATGGACAGATATGAAGACCAAAGGGAATGTTCCGTAGCTGCAGAATTTTCTCGATTTAAAATAACCAAATGGGTTTATCTAAACTCGACAAATTATTTCCAAGTAATTTGATGTTAGTTGCTTAGAGAAATGAGCAAAAAGATTTCCAGAGATAATTCACTCTTCCGAGAAAGGCTATTTGCGAAGAAGAATAAAAGAAAAAGAAAAAAAAAAAAAAAAACAGAGTAAAACTCAAAGAAAGAAAGGTTGAGAAAGAATGCAGATTCTCGAATTTCGGGACAATTCTTGGAAGAGTTAGCACGAAAGGTTCTGTAGTGCAAGAGTTGAATTTTTTTTTCTCGATAATCAAATCCAGCTAATTTCGCTTCAACAAAAGAAGGCAGTTATCGACTCCAAGAAAGAGTGCTTCATTTTATTGCGTTTGTTGCAAATAAGGAAGCACAGAAGAAGATATTTTGTTAAAATACCAGGGTGAGACTTGCAAAAAAAAACTTTCTCTTCGGTTTTCTATCTCCCTTTTTTTATGATTTGCTAGGAATCACTGTTTCATTCATTCTGCTCCTTAAAAAAAGTATTCTTAAGAAAGCAGTTCTCTTGATTTCTTACGATGCATTTATCTAAACTGTTTTTATGAGAAAATTTATTTTGGAGTATTGCAATCATTCGCACTAGAGGATTCAGAAACTTTTATTCTCTCTCCCAGTTCGTTTGAAAAATCGCGATTTTATAAATCCTTGATAATAAAAGAAAAATTTAAATACAAGCAAAAAAAAAAGGTTTGAACCAACTTGCTAAACCCGCAGTCATTAGGAGTGAATAATTCTAAACCAGGATAATAACGTTTGAATAGTAATAAATCTAATAATATTATTCTCACCGATAATAAATCTGAACAACAAACTCTGAAAAGAAATTTTGAAACTTAAGTATGTTGTCTTTCCAACGACTTTAAAGAAGTGGCTCGTCTCGGTCATCTAATGTCAAAGATGTCATTGAAGGTGAACTTTCAAGTGGTTGACGTCAGATTTCCTGCACATGCTGGCGCCTGTGTGGCCGAGTTCGTTTCTGAAGGGTATTTAAAACTGTTCGGATCACACACTTGCGCCGTATAGAACACAAATCCTTGAACAACAAAATAAGTTAGATTATAAACGCCCATCCACAATATATTTTTACAAGAAGAAGAAGATAGAAATGTTCAGCGAATGGTTAATCACGTTTCCCATTTAGGTTGACGGATGCTTTGGTTGATATTTGGTTTGCGAATCTTCAAGGATGTGAGATTTAATGATCCCATATACTTTACATATTTGCTAATCTTGATCATGGGTTGCGCATGAATTTAAAAATCCTCAATTGTAGATAATTTTGCAGAATTTATCCTTTATTTTTTAATGTAAAAATCGGTTCTGTACATTATATATTTATCATTAATACCGTCAAAGATGATCAGTGGTTATGGACTTTTTGGTGTATCTACTGCAGTGGTCATAGCGCTCTAGTTCTTATGTCATTATTACAGAGGCAATGCGTATTTGTTCCCGTTTCATTTGAGTGTTTATGGAGTGTGGTACAGTTTTGGGAAACCACAGATGGCTCATAACCTTTAACACTATGTTCAATGGAGCGATCTGCATGTTGTGGGATGAAAAACCCACCAGAATAACATTATAAAATATCAACTGACTCTGCCCGAGATTGGCTAACTAAAACAGGGTTTTTTATGAGCATAGCCAACTGAGGTCATATTGCTGCGTGTATTCTATGATTGATTTTCTGTTTGCAGGACGAAAAAGGCGAGTTTCCGGGAGATTAAAAACATGCTAACCTCGCCCGAGACCGACTAACTCAGACACATTGGGAAAAAGACCCATAAAATTCCTCACGTCATCGACGGGACTCGAATTTATGTCTTTTGCACCCGGTGTGGGGAGGACGGCGATCCTACCAACTGTGCTACCCAAGCGGGCACACCGATTGAACAGACATTTAAGAATTCTTTCAGTCTCCCATCCGGGTTTGAACCCAGACCTCACCAAACAAGTTACTGTTGGTGAGGTCTTGGTTCCCATTAAAAAGCCAAGACCACACTAATTTTCCTTCTACAGGTGCTTAATTCATGACAAAGTGTGTGATATATCCAGCACATGAAAAACGAGCCTAAACCCACATTCCATCTTCAGATGTTACTAATGCACACACGTGTACCTTAATGCCATTTTATATAATCAAGACTAATATCCATCTTTCTCACATCTGGGGGTAAATAAGTATATTTCGCTACAATAAATAGCAAGCGTTGGAAATTAAACAGAAAAGAAATTCTTTGATAGCCAAAGCAAGATATAATATAGTCTCACGGATGGACATAATGATACTTAATGAGCAGAGAGAGAGAGAACGCCAGTAAACATTAAATTGGGCCATTAAAGGTGGCCCTACATGCCGAACACTTTCAACGGCTATTACTGATATTACTGAAGTGGATGGATTGAACTTTTGTGCGATTTTATGCGTTTACGTGTTGTCAAACATAATGCAATTCATCGGCTGTGATTCATTAGGCAGACCTCCGTAGGAAACAAGAGGGGCAGAGAGGGAAGAACCGAAGTGGACTGGCTCCATTCCAACACACCACTGTTATTACTGCATCGGATCTGGCGCAGAAACTTTTATATCGGTACAGATTTATGGGAGCTCTCTTTATGACTGTTACGAAACCCCATAAAAGAAGGGGGATGACTACAAACGGGGGAGGGGAAAGTGTAGAAGAGGAAGGAAAGGCGGAAGAGGGGGGGAAGATGTTCTTCAGTTCATTGAGTATCTGAATATTCACATCTAATCACCGAGCTAGAGGAGAAAGGATCCGGCCGAGATAAAATGACGTGCGCCATTCCTTGTTGTGTCAGACTTGCCACCAGCGATTTCACTTTCTCTCGCAACGCTGTCACTGCTCTTGTGTCGTCGGATTACGCAAATCGGGTTTACGGAGCTATGCCAAGAACTTTGGCATTTGTGGCTTGGCGTGGAGACAGCGAGTTCGTTTGGTTCAGGTGTGCGTGAGTGTGCTAACATAACTCACTGTTCACTTCCTGAGAATAAATCTTCCGCGCCTCTCTATCTCTGTCTGCTAGATTGCGCGCGATGTCAAACACACGTCACAGTCTGTTAGCAGATTATCATTTCACAGCCAACCAGTGTGGAGAAAACTCGCTTAGTACACAAGTGGCACAGGTCCACGTTTGGCTCCAGAAAATCAGCGGTGTCTGTTTTTTGACCTCGTGGTTGTCCCCAGAACTCCTTGGCATGTCTAATTTTGTTTCCTTATTTTTCTTTTTACCCATTTCCTATCAATCGGAGAGTTTCTATCCATCATCGAAGACAGTCACAAATCCACTGGCTTCGTTTCTCTCCTGAAGCCATGTAAACGAAAATATCGGCGGAAAATATTAAAATGTTTATTCTTGTTTCTTCTTCTTGTTAAAAAATGTTTATTCTTGTTTCAAAATCAAAGGGGATGCTTCGTTTCGGCGCAATTTGTTCAGTCAGCATCAAAACACGAAGTCTCATTCGGAAACTTGAGTTCGGTTATATTCGATTTCACGGACTGGTTCACTTACAACAATTTTATGCTTCTGTTTTATGCTGTTGTTAGCAGTAACACAAAAGACAGTAAATAAAACCTCGTTGAAAAGAATGTGATAATGAATTCGTACCGGTTTTAAGTGGTAACAAAACTGCAGTACAGGGTTCTTAGTAACCACGACGCACTTCGTCCTGCACGATTTTGCGCGCTTAAGAGCCACTTGGAACAACTTAGGGTTTCCATAAAATTCGTATTCTACAGCGCTGCCTCTTTTCCTCCTTTATGTTTATATCCGCCATACTTTGTTCAGGAAGCTGTTATAAGCGGTGGAAAGTAATTGGGAGAGGTCTTACGTCCACGCCATTCGGCTGAAAACAACCCAGTAAGTTCATTCGTATTTCACTGATGATGAACTAAAACAAGTCCCCCTTTCGTTTCACGAGGCAATTGTTTTCTGAATTTAATCTTGTAAAAATGGTGTACTAAAATAATTATTTGCTTTGTATTACTGTTTTTATAGATTCGAAATTGGGCTTTCTAAATGGGAGGGGGAAGACAAATTCGGTATTCGTTGAGGGCCCGCTTCCCACGCTATATACGATTAAGACAGTTTAAGTACCATGGACTAAGAAATTGAAGGTGGTCGTTTTTGGTGAAGGAAGCGGATTTTTCTTTAGTACCAAGAAACAGAGTGGTACGCAGATAAGAAGATGGCCAGAGAGAAATTAATCTGTTACATTCATCTAGCGGCAGTCTATTTGGAAGACTTCGTATTACAGAAGAAACTGCGAAGATCAAAAACTACATAAGAAATGTTGGGAAGAAAATAACTGCCAACAATGAGTGATTATTTTTAAGGATGAAACATGGGTTTTCGGGACAACCGTGCCCTTTTATCACTAAGAGAAGTGTTCAGCTGTGGATGACGAACAGAACCATTATAAAGATGGAGTGGTCTGAATTATCTTCAGACCTCAATTTTATGGAAAACTTATGCCAAATGGTTGTATAAGGTAAAGGGGAAAGAGATTTACTACCAACTTCTAAAATTTGATTAAAAACGCAAATTGAGATGTTACACTCGTTTTAATATCACGTATATAATTTACAGATTATTATTAGTGTTTAGATTATCTTATGTTACTGAAAACTGATTTTAAATTTGAGAAATGCATTTGGGGAGAACATAACTTTCGGCCATATCTTCCGCTTGGGTGAGTGAGATTCCGCAGTGCTAATCGGCTTGTGTACACAGTACACTTCGGCTTGTGTACACAGTACATGTTTCTGAAAATTTTTTTTTGCACAAAAAAAAAAAAAACCTGTCATATTAGGGGCACCCGAGAATTACCCCATCTACCGGTGTATATTAGCTATACAGGGTGATTCAGGAGGAATAGTAAATATTTTGGGAGGTTATAGTATCGATTATTCTGAGTAAAAAAGTTCATATAAACATGTGTCCAATTCTCAATGGAATAGAAGGAGATACAGCTGTTTGAAACTGGCACGCACAAAGCCATTATGAGAGGTAATTGACTCTTTGAATGATACTAAATACAAATAATTGACAATTTTTTTACAGTTTACAATAAACGTTTGAAAATCCCACCGCAAACCACAATGCACTTTCATGAGGGCAACTCTTGTGGTAATATGACGTGTTGTTTTTCTGAGGTCATCTTGGCGTTCCTTTATGAGGGCAGCAGTATCCAAAATGCGAGCGAGCAATTCGTCTCTTGTATTCACCTTTTCTTTGTATACTGCGCTTTTCATCCAGTCCCATAAACAAAATTCCAACGGAGTGAGGTCTGGAGACCTTGGTGGCCAAGGAACGGAACCACCTCGGTCGATCCACCGTTCAGGGAAAGTTCGATTTAGATATCGTATGACCAGACCGGGTATAATTATGTTGGACCTCCGTCCATCATGTTGAAAGTACATACCAATTCTTGTAGCCAAGGGAACATCCTCCAATATTAGTGGAAATATGTGCAGCATTCTTAACAACACTTTAACACCAAACAGCATCAGGTTATAACTACTTCTTGATCACATCTGATTCAGGGAGCAGTGCGCGCAAATTTCAAACAGCCCTATCTCCGTATCAATTGAGAATTGGACAACTCAGAATAATCGATACTATCACCTCCCGAAATTTCTCCTGAAATACTCTGTATATTTATAAGGAAGCAATTTTCTTGAGATGGCCATTGTGAACGATAGGCCTAACCAATCGAGCTGAAAGTGGTCTCAAATTGAAGATATTTCTTACTAAGTGTGCAGAAAAATGGGAAAATATAAAAATTCCTATCTATATATTAATACGGAAGCCGTTTTTGGAGGATCAAAGCGATCAATAAACGAAGATAAGGTTCTCACCAGTAGATGGCAACCCCAGAATGTTAAAAGTGTTTCCTTAATGGTTATACAGTACAAAACTATTATTTTTCTTTATCTTTAAAGTTTTAAAAGTGCTTTTTTAAACGATAAATATTAAAAATAAGCGCTGTCATCGAGGTAAATAATAAATAAGAGTTAATTTCGGAAGAGAAATAAAGACATAGTGAACGATGATTTGGTCATTTGAAGGAATGTACCGATATCTTTAAAAAATCTTCATTATTCTTCGCACTATTAAAACTTGACCTTCAGCTCAGCTAATTATTTGCAACTCTATGAAACCATGATACAGACTGCTAACTAAGACCAGTTAAATATTATCAGGGAGATAACGACAGCAGTACAATGCAATGATACGTCAGTTAATGCTTTTTTTTTTATAGATGGTCCTGGTGGCGCAGGCAAGTCCTATGTTTATCAGTGTATAAAAAACTTTTGCCTTGGAAATAACATTCCTGTTGGTTGGACTGGCATAACTGCAATGTTTCTCCCTGGAGAACGTGCAGTTTACAGCAGGTTCAAATTACCTATGAATTTAACCGAATCGTCCGTTTTCTCTCTCAAAATAAATAGTTCAGCAGCTGAACTCATTAAGTCTGCTCGACTAATACTATGGGATGAGGCGCCAATGGCTTCCTGTGATGCTCTCATAGTTGTTAACCGCTTATTACAAGATATCATGGTGGCAAAGTTGTTGTATTGAGAGGAGATTTCCTCCTCCCAATATAACAACTTTGTCATGAACTATTAGACCCTAATCTAATAGTTCATGACAGTCTGATTCCTTTTGTTTTTGGCCCCAAACTTAATAATGTAATTGCCATTTCACCGTTTTAGTATTCTAGAAATTTTATAAATGATGCCTGATGAACAATATAAGAGTGTTAACAATTATACCTGAAGAACTTTTGCGATATCCAACCGAAATCGTGGACAGCCTCAGTTTAAGTGGTTTACCACCAAACATTTTAGAATCGAAGGTAGGAGTAGTTGTTATTTTACTGCGGAATATGGCAATTTCAGAAGGTTCGATCAATGGTACGAGACTTATAGTCAAAGTCATGTATCAGAATTGTTTGGATCTAGAAATAACAGGAGAAGCTAAAGGAAAACGGGTACTTTTACCGCGTGTAGATTTGACTCCATCCGATTCGACTTTGCCATTCTCATTTAAGAGATGGCAGTGGCCAATTGTATGTAGCAATTTCTTGGGTCAGATCATTCCAGCATGTTAAGATAAGGTTAACAGAAGGGCACAAGAGTATAAAAAATGTCGTTTTCAAAGAAGTATTATGGAGACTGTAGTACATTTTGTACGTGTGAAATTGTTACGAAACGTGCACATTTTAAATAATAGGAAACATGGTGAAACCACAAATTTTAAGTTTCCTCAGATACAAGAAATGTTTTCGGGAAGGAGGAACCTTGCCATCCTCTTCCGAAACCGACCGACTGCTACGGAGTGAAAAAGCCCATAAAAGTTATTCGCGTCATTGACAGGACTCAAACTACGGGAGGCAAGCTCTCCAGTAGGAGTACAGAACAGATAACCCACCTTCTCCATGCAGGAAAAGAGACTGGGAAGAGCTCTCTAGGCGATTGCCTCTTCTAGATACTTGATGGACTAGTCAAAAACGAAAAAGCAAAAAACAGGGGTTAAAAACACGATTGGCCTGGCCAGCAGCTGGATCACAGGAACAACAGCGATTATGGGAGGAAACTCCAGAACCTCAACCACATTAGACTTATGTTTCTGAGATGGCCTTCCATTCATCGTCCTCCCCACAACCGGTGGTAAAGGCCTGGTTTCGAATCCGGTTAATTAAAAATCCTGCGACTAGCTCAGCACTTATTCCTTAACACACGCACGCATAAGAATCGTGGCATCTATCTCGACCACTCCCACAAGTGTGCCGCATCTGTACCTCCCCCGAGGGATGGATCCCACACCAACCTAGACTGCGGACGAAATGGCAGACAACCTTGAAACGCGGCACAAAGCAAGAAGACAATGACTACTATCTTACAAAATCACGAAAGCACACGAGCCACATAGTTTCCTTATTTTATACTGTGGGAAATTTTATCTGAGAATTTTGTGGCACTTCACAAGTGACTCTTGCTGAAATTGAAGCTACTTATTCGTTTGAGTGCGATTTACCTTACTAACTTCAAGCTAAATCACGTGGTACGGCATCAACTCAATCCCTTTACTCTAATCGATTTACAAGAAAAAGTTTCATAAAAGAAAAGAAAAGCGCCAATGCGCTTGAAGCTTTATTATCTCACTGGAACAGCAAGTGAAATCCATACGCTACAGGTCTCTTGAAGGATAATAATGCGATTCACGACATATTATGTCTTGAATTTGGCTAAAGAGTTGTCATTCTTCATCACAAATTATATATTTAATTAGAATGTTCAGTTGTATTTTTCTGTCCTGAACACGAGATAACATTACTATACCTGTTAAAAAGATAGATTGGATAGTTCTTGAGAAAATCGTGTATTTTTAAAGGTACCAATCGAACTGTAGTCATCAAAAAAGCAAAGAGCGAACGCTTGTAGTTGGTATATATACTTACCGGCCCCAAGTGTGCGCTCATAACTGGAAATGTATTATATCTTTAGAAGTGTGTGTTCACGGACCGAGTTACATGTTTTGCGGGATGAAAAATCCAGAATGAATATATCGGAAGAAATAAATCACTGGGGGAACGTTACACCCTCCACTAGAGATATAACCACGGTTTCCCATGAAGAGGAAGTTTAGAAATTCATCCAGTCGTCGATGAGGATCGAACCCAAGCGAGTGGAAGAAAACGATATATAGTGTCCATTAAGCTGCTACGAAGGGCTGCTCTAGAATAAATATTAACATTTATGGAAATGTTGATTAATTCTGATATAAACTATGATACGAAAAACCAGATGGGATTTCTGATAACACATTGTTTTCAACGAGACAGCCATGGACTTCTAAATGAGGGAGTATGTCGTGTCCCTAAACTGTATTTATTCTAAACTGATCGACTTGTGCATGAGAGCAATATACTGAGCCACTGAAAATACACCCAGTAAATTGATGAGCGTCAAAAATGAAAATTCTAACCCTGCCGTTTTTCAAGTGAAATGGCAACATATCCACTTCGCTGCCACAGAGGATATAAACAGACGTAGTACATACATTTGAATCAATTCCCAATAATAACAAGGTGATTTTATTGTAAATTGGGTTCAACGATATACAATTCTTCTATATGATGAGTATCGTGAGGGCAAACAGAAATTAATTAAAAAAAAAAAACCAGAATACTGCCGTGGATTTGTTTAATGATAACATACAGTGCACGTGTAAGTGCATTTTGTTAGCTGAACAAAGAATAAAACAGAAAATAATAACAGGGAGAAAAATAAGAGAACAAGAAGGAAGAAGACCAAGAGGTTAAGCGAGAGAAAACACGAAGGAATTGCTCGAAGGATAAACCAGATAAGTACATCAAGTGACCGTCTTAAGGTTGCACCGGCACATTCTATCCCTGTTCTACTTTTTCTTTTTTATTAATTCTACGGAGACCCGGAGTAATAAAATCAAAGTTTTTGTTGAATTCCTGCAGGGCATTAATTTAACCTTGCACGCCAAGGGGCAAAAAAAGTTGGAATCATGTTATATTAATCTTGGAGCATCATGCCGAGCATTCTCGATTATGTGAACAAATAAAGAGGTGAAGCCAAAAAAGAAAGAAGAAAAAAATCACGACTAGTTAGAGACCGTGCCTCACCTAGCTTACCACGTGGTCTCGTGCATCTTCTTTCCCACGCACCTTATTACCCTTTAATCTCGTTACATAGCTCGTGAGCAGACCCCTAATTAAACGACCGTCTGACGAGTCAATCACGAGAGCACGTGCAACGGAAAGAGTCACGTCTTTCCCTCGAGGAACGGATCAACATCGGACGTTTGACGCGTTCTTTGAAATTTCGCGAGCATCTTCCCGCTATTTGCTCGCTACTTATTAAGTGGCTACAGATGCAGAGACAAATGCTGTGACAATATCTCGCGTACGTGCTCCTAACGCATCGCCAGTATGGTATCGCATCCAGTGAGATAATCAGAATTTTCAACAATGGAGCACGTTTCACGCTCCTCCGCTCACTTCCTGTCGCCGAATATCGGTTTATGTCGTGATCCATTTCAGCCTGAACGACGAAATGCCCGCGATCAACTGTAAAGCAAGCTGCAAAATAGACCTAAGGCTCTGTTCCGAAGCTACCTCCACCTCTAATCGCCTTACCAGTTCCAGTTTGTCTGACGCACTGTCTAATTGCTTTTAGAAGTCTCGCAAGTTGAAAGTTTATTCGTAAACTACGAAGTCTTACGATTTACTTCATCTCTTTGCGATGGTTCTGACGTTTGACGCTCTACCTCCTCCTCTATAGATACAGATTCGTATCGACCCTTCGAAATACAAGTCACGTTCAAATCAAGCATCTGAAACTATTCAAAAAGTCTAATGACGTCAGTTTTCAACATAACTTCCTTCCATTCGTGTAAAATTACATATCAGAGATAAAAGCTCACTGCCACAAACAATGACGTTTTCCTTTTTGTTTTATAATGCGAAAACAAAATGACAAATTCCTTCATTTATAACGAATTCAAAGTGACAAAATTATAATGCGTATTACGTATCTAACTCTCAACGATAGGCTTAGTTTGTAATAGCATTTTAACAATGACGCTTTCGTTTATGTCGTTATAGCAACAACAAGCGCGCCACCTGGGAATTTTGTTATCAAATTAAATCAGAGCATATTTAAGCAATAATGAAACCAGACATAAAATGGCGCCGTAATAGTTTTTTTCGATATTATGCATCTTAAAAAAAGCCTGACATCGTTAATGTTATAGAATGAGATCAGTAAATCGCAAATGACAAGGTACAACTGAAATGTTACCGTCTATTCGAGAAAATCGTGCTAACGGAGTCATATTTCGGAGTTTCATATCTGGATTGGCTTCGACTAATACCATCATCGCTTTCATTTCTCTTAAAACTCGCCGAATGCGATATCCACTTTTTTAAAATAACTTATCGTGTATTCCATTTCTCATCTGGGCTAAATCTGAAATTCAAAGTTGATCCATTACTGCAAAGAGCAAAGAAAAGCACTTAAAAGGCATTTCTAGGAACGCGAGGCGAATTATTTATTGCAAATAACTTTTTCTGGCCTTCAACCCCTCGACGTACGTGTTTGTTTTTAAACTGGAGTGGAATCGCTGAATCAGTAATTTTTTCAATATGCAACTGATATTGGGCATTCTCAAGTACTCGTGTATCTCCTCATTTCTCCGCTTGTATTTGCAAATACGTGGGGCACATGACGGTGCATATATTTGTAAAGACACGAGAGTGGATTTTGATCGATGTTTCCTATGCGATCTTTGTTTAGCTGCTTCCCTGGTTACGTTCAATTACCGAGATAAATTGTAATCAGACGGATGCTGCAAGGGTTGGGCTATTTTTGGAAAGGTAGCTATCAATTATAGCATTTTTTTTAAACGAATACACACGGCTTGTAAACATTATTTAAGATTAGTTTACGCATTATATAAACAGCTTAAGAATACAGTAATGAGACAGATAATTAAAATCGATCGGTAATTACACATCAAAGTGTCAACAGCTAAAACAAAAAAAAGGCAGAAATATGTAAGCTTTTTTTGTCACATCATTTGAGCGGTTTGTATGTAAACAGTATTCGTTTGGAGAAAGAATTTGTCTAAAATAGGTTGCAGGATGTCATATTTAAGTTTCTGTCATTTTCTTAATTGCGTAAAGATGGTCCAAGAGCGATTTAAAATCCTATGGCATTATCTGCTCGATGACGAACATTCTCCTGATGAGGGAGAGAGATGAAGAGAATACGTGGGTGCTTATAGAACTTGCATTATCAAAAGGCATTTAAAAAGTTGATAACTTTAAAAGTATTAGAAAGTAACTGTTGAAAAAAAGAAAGAAATATAGCTGTAAATTAACCAGTTAATATTAATCTGATGTGCTGTAGCAGAATGGTCAATGCGAAAGTATAGTAGTACACAAGTTTGAGTTGGCTGCTGTTCGATTTCACGTGGCCGGTAAATGTGGTTAAGGATAACAGCCTTGTTCAATAAGTAGTTTTAAATTCCACTGACCTATACGGTCGTACTGGAGTTTAAACAGCATGTTCAATTCGCATATGCTTATTTGAGATACTGCATGTCCGTAGGAATTCGCACGATTGATAATTAGACTATTTCAAAGTCCCTTACCTTGGGTCCTTGATCAGAAGTTCCTTGAAATATCAGGAAGCTTTGTTTGGCGAAAGGGAAACAAATCTGGAAAAGAAAAAAAAATGAATAACATTTAAGTTTTACTTTTCCATAGATTTATTTAAAAACATTGAGAAATAAGAGGCCTAGTTAGGTCTAAGGGTTGAAAATAATGTCTGCATAATATTCATTTCCCATGTCTTAATTAAACCAAATCTCAATTAAAACATCTATCTTCTAAAGATGGTTAAAGTTAATAAAGAAAATAGGGTACGTTACATAATAAGCATTGTCTCTAGTGAATAAAATCTGACTAATTAGACATTAATGGTGTAAAATAAAAAGAAGTTCTGCTTATACTCGGCTGGACCGCATACGAGGAGTTTGCAATTAATACAGTCATTACGGTATTTAGAAGTCATAGGTGTTTTAACTATCGGCAAGTAAAACGCGTGTACTACTGCACTCGGTCACGCAAGGCTCCAACTATTAAAGAAAACCAATACGAAAACATCGTAGGCTTCTTCCCTCTGAGCCCAACTAACTCAGTCGCGATAAGCGAGAACCTCATAAATGGTTTCCTCTGTTGTTGGAAGCTGGCTTCGATCTGAGAACCGAATAAAAGGACTGTTTTGTCCCAACCTTGATAATCTCGTACAAAAGACGAGAACTCTCTTTTTACTCCAACACACAAACAGAAGTCAGCGCATTGACCTTAAAGAAAAATGATTTCTTACATGTCCGACTGCATGGGCTCAATTCTCTGATGACACGCTATTGTCTTCAAGCCCCAAGAGTTATATTTACGACCATCAGACGATATAACCAATCTCAAAGTGCGCATTTTGTTGATTATGTATAATCATAATATAATGTTTCTGGTGTTTCGATTTTTTCTTTTATTTTATTTACAAGGAAGATAATTTTTCATGATAAATCGCCAGATGGTAACCGTGGGCATTTCCTTTCCATTCCCCGATCGTAGCGTGACTGATTGGCATGAAGACTTATATCCGTTAGTTCGAGGATTATTCTTAGACTCCAATCGAGCAACAAGAAACACCGAAATTGCTGTACTTTACAATGATCAGTGCAATGCGTTGTTTTTCTGAATGGATAATATTTTACGCAACAGTAACTCGATAAGCATCTCCAACCTATTTAGTAACAGTGCAGTATTCGCTTTATCTCAGTCAATTTAACTGGTACTGGAAACACACCGTTTTTTTCTCTCTTTCTCTTCTTTTTCTGTGGGGGATGGGGGGGGTGGAGATCGATAAATGACACGCTGGAGAAAGAAAAGAACTTGTCTTGGCGGCACGACCTGATGACAAGGTTAACGCTTTCCTTGGATCAATACATCCTCTTTGAATTCAAAAACCAGCACAGCCTAATGAATACAACCAGTATTTTCTTCAGTTTTAACATCACTCGTTTGATGGTTTAATGAATTTTAAAAATCCCATTCCGTTTATTCAGCTGTCTCAGTTGGCTGTAATTATAACTGCGTTACGGCAAAATGAATAATGGCTTATTCCGAGCGCACAGCAGTAGCGAACTGGCGGCGGGCAAATGACTTTCATCGTTATGTACAGTACTTCTAGCCATTCTTGATAATATCATTAGACGGAGTTAAAGTTGAAGAAATTAAGACGGATTTAAAGTGTCTATATATAGTAATTTCATTTGCCGTTCCATGAGACTTCGCGCAGGGATTAGTCGGGTCTACTGATCGGTTATCCGTTACGACTCGCCGTATCTGACAAATTGAAGTTCGGAGTGAGCGATCGTGGTGTATTATAACCTTGAACCTTCATCGGGCTTCCTTTGGCGTCATTTATCTTGAGTAATTAGCACTCAACTCAGCACTTTCCCGTCAGGGGGCGCTACAGGCTACGAAATTTGGACAGCCATTCAAAATTGATGACATTATGCTTCTCCTTTCACAGATCCTGTTTGAGCAGCCATATTTGATGTATTTTAAAGTCTAGAAATTTTAATTTAAAATCGCGTAACATCTATATCTTGTTTTAATAAAGTAACATCCTCTAAGGATATCCTCATCAGTGATTACAATAGATAAGGTATCTTTAGACATTATTCCCAAGCAGTTTTATCCCTACTGTACTGCACCAATTCTTCGGAATCTGTGGCCAGACCACAGTCCTCGAAGAGTTAGGATTTGTTCCCTAATTCTAGTCACTGAAAAGAAGGAGAACGCCTTGTTGTACGTCAAATGGTTGTCTGTCATTTATGACAATAAGAAGTATTTATGGCGTAGTGAAGGTTCGAACTCGCGATTGGAGAAACGTATAACTCAAGTATTACCGGCCAAGGTTTACTCGGAGGAAATACTTCGGATAGATGATGTGAAAACTTTTTCATTCATTCACACTTTTTCGGAGTTCGTAATAATTAAATTAAATCTATGAAATTATATCGAAGAGTTTTAAAAGTCATTCACGTAGCTTACACTTTACAAGTGTGTTTCGGAAGCTGCACTTCTCTCCATTAACGAATAGCTAATGGAAAGGAAGCAGACGCTATACACTTTACAAGATTAAAGGTAAAGTGCATTAAACTGGTGTGTTTTATTTCTTTGCCAGAGTTCTGATTACTTTATAGGTGGAATTTTAGTGAAGGGTTTCCTCGAGGACAGATTAACTCATTTCCTTAATGGAGTTAACATCTTATGAAGTATTTGTTTAATGAATATTTTGCGAGGTTGCGGCTTTCATTTTCTATGGTTGAATAGAAACGAGCTCACAAAACGTTTCCCGAAGGACTCTTTTTATCAAGCATAATATTTATTATAAGAGCTGAGGAGCAAATTCGTTTAACACAAATATTGAGATACGTGTTAAAAGTGTCGGGTGAAGTAGATCTGCACAAAAGTGATTTTCAACGTTATTTTCAGCCACGTACTTCAACCTTTTTCGAATTGTATACTCCTTAACCCTTTCGTTTTGCATTTAGCAACATCCCCTTCTAGGAATGGATTGGTGTGTGACGCTCAAAGTCGGGAGCTGATATAAGATTGTTGCACGTGGCGATCAGTTTTTGAGTGTCTGTGAGGAAGAATGGGTCGGCGTCGAGATCTTTTCCACGTTGAAGGTGGAATGACTGTGGGGAAAAACGCGCATGTACCAGTACCTCGAAAACAGCCAATATGGTTAAGTGTTCTGTCTTGTGGTGTGAAGAATACACCGTGACTGGCTTTAGCGGTTGAGCAGCCTGATAAAGGTCACACGTGGGTTAGCCACGTGTGGGATTCATGCCGTGGTGAGCATGGTGTGTCTTGTCTCCTAACACAGCAGCGAAGTAGCACACTGGCCCAGTTAACCATCCAGTACACCGTATGAACAGCAGAACCAATATTCACATGGACTATGCGCCTGGCTTCTCCAGTACCCTGTGGGAAGCTACAATAGATATCACCTTAGCCTCAAGCTCCATTGCTCAGCACCTTGCTTCCTGGACAGTCCGTGAGGACTGGACCACCTCTGACCACAGGGTACTAACCTTCCAACTACACCGTTCACTAGTCACACAACCAACCAACCGAACTCAACAAAGAAGATATGCCCTGAATAAGGCTGACTGGAACCTTTTTAAGGAGGAATTGACCAGTGCAGCCAGCCGCTTCAATCCTAGCGGCCTCAGCCCAGACCAGCATCAATGTGCAATTACACAGCTCGTCAGTAATGCTGCAAACAAGGCTATCAAAAAGAAGAGATTCACACCTGGTGCTGTCCCCTGGTGGTCACCTGAACTCCAGGCTCTTAGACGCGAAGTCATTTACCGACGAAAACGCTATCAACGTGCAAGAAGAACATGGCCTCCAGAAGAAACAGAGGCTTTACTGCAGCAATATCGAGTGACCAGGAACCAGTATACCACAACAATAAAACAGCGCAAAAGGCGCTCATGGGAAGCCCTGGTAAGCACTGAAGGGAACGCCGATCCCTGGGGGATTGTGTACAAAGTGACCACTAACAAGCTTCCCAGAGGCGAGGTCGTATCAACCACAAAATTACCGAACGGACTGTATACCAGATCGTGGCAAGATACTATCAATAATATTTTAGACGCTACATTTCAGCAGCCTGCTGACCCACACACACCGGAACAGCTACAGCTCTGCATGGAAAATGAAACATATCACACAACTGCAATTGAAGAACCCTTCACCACAACCGAGCTCAACTTAGCTGCATCTAGAATCAGAAACAAGAAGGCTCCGGGCAGAGACATGCTCGATCCAGAAATCGTCCAGAAGGCCATTGAACTTATTCCCACTACAATACTCAACCTGTTAAACCACTGTCTCCACCAAGGATTCTTCCCCACACAATGGAGGACTGCAATCCTTAGACTTATATTGAAGAATGCAACCAAACAACATGATCTGCCACAATCTTACCGGCCCATTGCACTGCTGCCAGTCTTCAGCAAACTTCTCGAAAGGATGATCTCCCATCGAATAGAAGCCCACTACAATGACGCTGGTCTCTCCTCACCTAAGCAGTACGGTTTCCGGAAAGGACGCTCCACGATTGATGCACTGGAAACAATCATTGAAGCTGCTACCAACTGCAACTCCAAATACTTTCTACTAATCTCCTTTGACTTTGCTGGTGCCTTCGATTCCCTCTGGTGGCCCAGCGTCCTGGGCAGACTCCGAAGAGCGCATGTCCCAGAAAACTTATATAGATGCATCAAGACCTATCTCCAGGACCGGCGAGTTGTCGTGTCTGCTCCCCACTGCAGTGTCTCCAGACCAGTCTTCAGGGGATGCCCTCAGGGATCTGTCCTGGGGCCTCTCCTCTGGAATCTGGTGCTGGATGATTTCCTGAACACCAAACTCAACAATGTATAAACCCAGGCCTATGCAGATGACCTGGTCATGCTCTTTTCTGCCAATAACAGAACCCAACTAGAAGCAACTGCCAACCAGGCCATCTCCACCCTTCAAGCTTGGGCAGAGCATAACAACCTAAAGATCTCCCCAGAGAAAACCAATTCGATCCTACTAAAAGGCACCCTTGATTTGAGAAGACCACCCCAAATCAAGGTCAATGGTGTTACAGTAAAACTAAAAACAGAGCTTAAATATCTAGGTTTGATCTTAGACAAAAACCTTTCCTTCACTCCTCATCTAGACCAACTCAGGATTAAGATCAGGAAGTATGCTGCCCAAGTCTCAAGAGTTGCCCGGAAGGACTGGGGCTTAAAGAAGAGAACGCTGTCACTCTTCTATAAGGCAGTTTTCATCCCGGTTATCACCTATGCTTCTGGAGTCTGGTACAAGAAGGCCAATACCGTAGTAAACAGATCGCGCCTAGGAACTATCCAGCGCTCTCTTCTCCTTCTGTCCTCGCGTGCTTGTCGCACTGTCAGCACCCATGCGCTACAGGTCCTCACTGGATCTCTTCCACTGGACCTGGAGATTGTTCGTCATGGGTTGCTCTACCAAATAGCCAAAGGAAGAGCAGTTACTTGTGCAGGTTTCACCACTGACCCAGCAAATAATAGAAACGCTGAAAAGATGAGACTTAATGAACATCTAACAGACACCTGGCAAGAAAGATGGCAGACATCAACTAAAGGCGCTGTCACCAAAAGATTCCTCCCTGATGTCAGGGCCTTCTACCCCCTCACACCTGTCTGGTTTTCACCAGGACTCTATGCTACCTACCTCCTCACTGGACATGGCTCCTTCCAGAAAAAACTACATGACTTCAGAATTTCAGACTCACCCCGCTGCCACTGTGGAGAGGATCAGACGTGGGAGCACCTTGCCCACAGCTGTGAAATCTACGAGGACTTCAGGAGGATCCTAATAACAAAACTACGCTTCAACTACCAAAATCAAGAACACCTCACCCTACAGAATGAAGAAACTTACCGAGCTCTGACTCAATTTGCAATGGACTTATTTACCAGGCAGAAAGCACTACCACCACCTTAGTATCCGAATCAATAGGTCATAACAACTATGACTGCCAATTGTTGCTATTCATCATTGAGCCATGAATGCTAATGCCTTGGACCAACTTGCACAAGACTTGACCAGCAGTGCAATCAAAGGCAGGGTCCACACATACTTTGACAAATTCCTCATCATTGATTCCTGGACAAACTTTTCTCGACCAGACGTGACACATCTCATCAAGAAGAGGCCTAGCATCGATCCCTGGACTTGACCATTAATCTTGGACTCCCGGTTTTGACCACCCCCACTGTTCGTTCTGATGGACTACTGGACCAGCCTTCAGTCTGGATGCGACAAAGACTCACCAAATGGAGTCCCGATGACGGCACCTGAACTAGACCTTACTGAACATGACCCATCCACCATAGCAGCACTCACACTGCTGGATTTCCAGCAAGTTGTCGGCTCCAACTGACTGGCCGTGATAGCTGTACCTACCCTGAACTTGCGGGGTATATCTCTCTCTCATTTTTTTTTTTTTTTTTTTTTTCTGGCTTTCTTCTGTTTCCTGCCATCCGTTCTTTACTCCCCCCCCCTATTTTTCTCTTACAGAATGATTTTTTTTTTTTTTTTTTTTTTTTCCGGCTTTCTTCTGTTTCCTGCCATCCGTTCTTTACTCCCCCCCCCCTATTTTTCTCTTACAGAATGATTTTTTTTTTTTTTTTTTATTTATTATTATTTTTTATTTTTATTTATTTTTTTTTTGTGGGGAGGTGGTTTTCGTCCACCCGCCACCCCACTCTTCTCTCTGGTGAGGCGTTGGGCATGCCACACTGTCATCAGGGGCCATCTTCCCTATTGGCCCCTTTCTTCTGTTTCCTACCCTCCAGTCTTTTTGCCTTCCTCCCTTACTTTTCTCTTGCACAACGTTTTTTTTTTTTTTTTTTTTTTTAGTTTATATATATATATATATATTTGTGTGTGGGTGTGTGTGTATATATATTTTTATATACACACACACTCATGCCCCCACAGGTCTAAATCTAAAAACATCAAAATTACTGCCCGACCTATTTGGCCCTAGAACAAGTTATCAGCGAACAACCCTACGCTCTGTTAAAATTACAACCGTTGCTCAAGAAACAGCGATCATCTCATTCTTAAATCTGGTCCTAGCCACTGAAATCCCAGGAAAGTAGGTGGCAGGACCCGCCAGAGTACTCTAGCTACAGTGGTACACCCGGTCAGCCTCCCCGTGGCATGGTGTGGTAACGTCGGGTCCCACTAGGGGCTCGGCGGCTAATAGACCGGAGGAACAAAGGGCACAACACAATATACAGCACATGACCCCCACACACTTCAAATCTCTGGCCCCGATACAATGTACACCCGCGGAGATGGGAGAAATCCCAGGAGCCGTTAGACACTAACATACCTTATACCTTATACCTTATCTCGTATACCATGATAGTTGTATGCCGTCACGGGCATCCCTGCTCATTGCGAGAAAAAATAAACTGTTCCTTGCATGAGCACCAACACTGGACTTTCTGATGAATCCTGTTTCGCAACATGAGGCCACGGAACAAGAATGCACCATTGGTGTTCGGCAGGCTGGAGGTGGTGGTAGTGTTATAGTTTTGGGAGTGTTTTCGTCGTATGTTCTTGGCTTTCTGATCACTGTTAATCAACGGCTCGACGCCTACATTTCTATCGTCGCCACCCATTCAGAACGACAGTGTATCCAGACAACTTTGGCGTTTGCCAACAAGGCAACGCGCCATGCCACAAGGCCTGGAAGGTTGCTAACTGGTTTCAGAAATATGAAAATGAATTCTCATTCCTCCCATAGCCACCCAACAAGCCGATTACCCAAGCATGTTTAGGACCTACTGGAAAAGGATATTAATGCTACGACCATCCACCTGACAATGTGCGAGCTTTACTGAACACATTGTACAACGGACGGGTAACACTACAAAAGGACATCCTGCAAGACCTTGTGGAGTGCATGGCAAGACTTACGTGTACGGGCCTTATTGCTTGAAAAAGGTGGCTGAACGAGATACTGGCTAGGTGTTGATAATGCAAAGCCAACACTCGATGTTTAATTTGACACCAACGGAATTCAGAACATACTGAAAAGACAGCAAAATTTCATAGCTGTATTTATTAGGCCTTGATTTACATTTAAGAGAACATTTGCGATCGAAGCTACTTATGAACATCAGAAGGAATGCAAGGTTTTGCGCTGCACAGGGACACACATTTAAAACCATTAACACGTCACTTAAGTGACATTGAACAGTAACCTCGTTTTCATTAAGACAGAAGGAGGGAATGTAGCAGAGTTGTACTGCGTGACCTTGCATACGATACGAGCTAATTAACTTTCTTTTTTTAACTAAATAACTTCCATACAAGCTAATCAACTCTGTTTTACTAAATAACTTCCATACAAGTTAGTTAATTAGTTTGCTAACCTCTCGGCGGCCAGTTAATTTTACGTTAGCTGATCAGCACGGCAAAGTCACTTTTGGTGACGGAAAGGACGAGCATCGCTAACTTACTGAGTCGACAAAGACAGCTTGACACGATGACCTAATAAATTGGAGCCTTTCAAAGAGGGGAGGGTCACGGTGCACCAAATCTACGAATTTAGTCACTGTGAAGCGTACGTGACTAATTGGGATTGTTGTTGGGCTGTTCGCGTACGTGCCGTGCGAGACAATGCATCAATTTACATGCCAAGAGGGCGAAACGAAAGCTTGCCAGATGGCGGCATTTTCGGCAATAAATCGCATCTGTCAAGCGACGTCTATTTGCGGACATTTCCGTAGTCCGAATTAATGTGTCCGTTTCTCTCTCTCTTCCTTAACCCCTTCCGTTCCTCTCTTCCTCCCCCATTCTCATTTTGTCGCGTATGCGGACATTACGGAAACCGAGAGATTACATCCGCTGAGACGTCGTGGGTACTTCGTTCAGCGGGTTTGGGATTGTTAGCAACTCGGTCCTCGGACGATTAATTTTGAATCAAGGCAGTGGCCGGACATCGGACACCCCTGTAAATGAACCCTCGAAGAACACACGCGCGCGATGATAGATTGCTGTTGTAACATGCAAATAGAATTCGTCTCGGTTTTGAGAAGCTGCGTTTCACCCACTTGCGTATGCAGCATTCAGCACGAGAATTACTTAGCTGCGAAGTGCCCGGCTGAAGAACAGCTAGCGATGTTAATCACGGTTGTAAGAATGATCAGCGATACGCCGCACGGCAAAGAATGGCGAAATGAGTTCAGCGACCATCCATTTGTACGACAGCAACTCACTCATAAATCATAATAAACTTCATACTTTGGAGAGAGCAGAACCACTTAAAGTAGTTGCAAGTTTGGTTAATATTCTAATTAAGGTCGGCCCTGAGGCAGTTTGGATGTTCAGATTAAAGTAAAGGCAAATTATTCGTATGTCTAGACGCATAAGGGTATTGCGCTTGTAAGCTGTATGTTCTGAAGTTCGGCTTGTCGTCTTGTGAGATGTGAAACCAGTAACCTGCAGGAAACCCCGTTTGTTTGGCCTGAATATAAAATAAGTACCCGCTTTCCAAGTACAGAGTTCCTCCAGTCATGCGCGACATTACTCCAACCTAGCTAAGAATCCATCTTTCACTGGCGAGTTGGTTCTCTGCAATTCATCATCAAAATTCGATTATAAGCGTTTTACAACAAATGGTAATATTGTTCCAGTTAATTTAAATTAAAACAAGCATACAATAACTTTTCCTCTAATGAGATTAGATTCCGGCTGCAACTGTACTCTGGAAATAGTAAATTCTGATTGTAGAGTGGTTTGCAGGAAAGCGATCACACTCCTCTGTGTTAAGGTCAGAAATGCTTCGAGTGATAAATAAGAACTATCCAATTATTAAAAAGAAAACTAGTTGCAACGCTCTAATTTCAATGCATCCTACTTTACAGCAATCCAACTGTTGGGGATTATGATACAGAAAGACATGAAGCCCAACATGCAGTGTAAAAGAAGGGCACATGATATTCTATGATTCGTTCGAATTTTCCATAGCGAGAAGGTCCTTATCCATCTCTGTCCATCTTATCCACTTATAACACGAAGGTAAGACCACTTAGAACATTTAAAGAAAGATGTAGAACTTCTAGAGAAGATGCCAAGAAGAGTGATTAGAATGGTGAAGAGCGCTAAGAATTATCCCATCAAGGAACTGCTTAAAAGATGTGGGCAGCAAAGTTCAGCAACTAAATACCTTGAAGGTTTGGATTGCTGGGACCTACTACTTCAACAATGAATTTGAAGGTTCTTACCTTCAAATTCATTCCTTACGTTCCTTTTATTTTACAGTGCTGTGTGCAAAATGGTTTTCACCTAGTCTGTACACTCTTTTTATTCTCACTGAACATGCCCCATGCGGGCCAAGCTTCCTTCCACCTTTCTGATACTTCACTCTGTCTCTGTGGATAACTTGAAGTTGAAGGCGGGGAACGTGTCCTGTATCACTCTCGCTACTACGAAGACCTTTGTCATCATCTGGCTGCCGCCTGCAATTTCTACTCTCTGGCCACGAAGCTGAACTTGCACAATCCAGAGATGGCTTCACTTAATTACAAACCTTCGCTGACAACGTCCTTTTCTAGACAACGTGAATTACTGATGTCTTTTTCTGCCTCTGATACTGTGCCTGAAGGTACGCCCGTGTTGTCTTCCACAGAATATTAGAATCACCACTGTCCACACAGAACAGCGATTATAACATATTCTAACTCCATCATTTTAATTCTCTTTCTTCATTTTCTATTTTGCTGTCTTCATGCTGATACTGATGGCTGATTGTTTTGGACACTGGGATCTATATTGCGCCTGCCTTCTGCATTGCGCGTTATGGAATTTATATTTCTTTTTTTACCTCTTCTTCTTCATTTTCTTTCTTGTTCTAACTATCAAGTTTTTTTATTTTTCTATGATGGCCCTTTTGAGGAGAGGCTTTCAGACCTCTTGCTTTCTTGGGGCACATTTTATTTAATTCCATTTATATATATGTATAAACACACACACACCGATTAAAAATTGGAAAAGCAATTTTCTAACCCAGCTCATATTACCACATAACCACGCGCATGGATATCATACCTATGCGGGATGATCCACTCCACCCTCGAGTTTCTTATATTTTGTCACCTGGTAGTTTTCACCCCACTTGCCCTACTCCCTTCCCCCATAACCTGAATCCCCTCCCCAAATTCTGTCGCCACAGTGGACCGGGAATGCTGTCAAGAAACTTAAAGCTCCCCATCTTGAGAGGTATTAGTTTGTCAGTTCTCTGATGACATCAGTGGCAACTAGCATGTTACGAAGCTTCCGGACTGCGCTCGACGACGGAGGTGATGGGCCCGAATGTCCCTGCTGAGTCTTCCTGTGAACGTGGAATTAAAATGGCCTATAATAAAGCCCACGGACTTAGTTATCAGTGGATGAAACAGAGAGAAAAAATGGAAGAAGGCAAAAGAAAAAATAACGGAAATGGAAAACTCTGTCAGCTGTTTTCACCTAAGTCCATTTAGCGGAAAAGAGGATGTACCGTCCTTCCTGAAGATACAGTGCAAGGAGCTTGACAACCCCACTTTTGTCCAATAACGCAAATAGCCTCCGCTTTTTTCTTTTGCTTTTATTTGTTGTGCAGCGCACTATCCAAAGCGTAGGAGGCCGGGGAGTTTTTTAATCTCTGTAATAGTTGCACTCCGAAATACAGTAATCTCAATCTCCGCTAATAGAGTTGGTCTCTGGCAAGTTGCCAAACCACTACTGTGAGTCAAGCTGCCAATCAAATGCGGTATTTATATAGAACAAGAGGACTGGATAATGTAGAGTTACCGTCTGGGCAATGGAAGTGTAGCCGAAGTAATTCAGACTGCAGACACAGGCTTCTAACTATTTTCGTGTTCCTTAATAGGGAGAGAGATAACCGCTGTTTTTTCAATGACACATAAGCACACATCGGTTCAGAGGTTTTGATATAAGGAAATTGCCACCAATTTTCCACCGTTTGTTTACTTTTTTTTTTTTTACAAGAACCAAGTCCCAGCGTGCTTTTTGTTGTTGTCATTGCCAGCGACTACACGTTCTACAGTTGGGTGTAGAGCTATTGTTAATATGTCCTTAAGGAATGAAGGATCTTCATTAAAAAGTGCAAATACAAAAACATTGCTAGGAAGTGCAGACGACTGTAATTTAAACTGGAATCACAACTATCCGGATCAGCGATTTCATTCAAACCGTGACAGTTCCAGTCGAAGTAAGCGATAGAACTTCGTACAGCGAGCATTCAGAACTGAGACAGTTCTCTTCTTTTATGCTGACTTGATAATGATCGTGAGCTCTACCGAGACAACACACCACTTATTTGGCAGTGCCAATAAACTGCCGTGAGTTGACTTGTGAAGATAACCTGCGTGCTCACGAGATCACCGCTCTTCAAACTTTCCTGTTACAATCGATCTGGTGCGTAGTGTTTTCTGTCCCCCCCCCCTCCATACCCTTTAATGATTTCTAACTTCTCCCTACAGGTCGTCGACCAGACTCGAAACAGCGGGTTGCGCTGAAATGCATACCCTGTCTTGTCGGATTACGAAATGATGGGGGAAGGTCTGATTATAATCGTGACCTAAGGATGGACAAGTTACGATAATTTTTTCCCTTCTCCTATATTTCAAATTAATATTGAGATACATTAATTGACTCTACAATGAATGGAAGTGTTCATCTATTCCATTCGCATAAAATATTTCTAATTCCTTGGAATTATCGATGTATAAGATACGAATATAAGTAAAATAAAAAAAAAAGATGGTTGTTTTAATGAAGGCTGTACTCTGTTCCAGTGGAAGGGGATCCCTAATAGTTTATGGATAAACTGAACAGCTGTGAACTCTTTTAAACAAAGATTTTATCCCAATAACTAATAACTTCGTTTTTCTCTATCAGTCTGACAAAACAGGATCTTGTCAAATCTGCAGTTCATTCATAATAGATCCACCTCTTCTCGCCTTCAACAGGATTCATGCATCTATCTGCAACTACACTTTCAATCTAGATACAGAATACCAAAGAACAACAGGAAAAACCAAATAAAGAATACAGGTTGATTTCCATCGAATGCAGTGCGCTAAAAATATTTGAGAGAACCATCCTGAAGCAGATAAACGAATGTTACAACCCAGCTACTAACAGTCCATTACAAAAAAATAGACCAACAACCAGAAACATCCTCCAGACCTTATAAATTCCAATAGACCTCCAATACCTCAATGTTCCATAGAGGAAAAATCGATATTACTTTTCTCGAGCATCAAAGCAGCAAATGATAGACTGTCCATAAATTCTCTACTTATAATTCTCGAGAATTACTTCTGAATTACGTACGATCCCCATATTCAAGCTTTTTAAGACAACTGGAAGGTAAATACTCGTGATGCATAATAACAGTTACTTCAATTCCAAAAATAGCGGCGTACCCCCCAAGGAGGTGTTCTGTCTACATCCCTTGTTGCGGCAATTCTTGACCCTTCCATGTTGCTACATATGAACTTTATTTCCCATGCAGATAACCTCAAGATGTTCGTCCCCTCACAAGAGAGCCAAGAAGCTGTAAATATCTCAGGCTTCCACATGCCAGATTTCGGGTCTTATGATATACCTAAAAGTAACTGGCTTGGAATTAAATCTCAGTATGTACGCCCAGATGCGTTTGTGAACAAAAAAGAAGAAAACAAACTCCTGAATGGCATTTCTGTCAACAGAGTCAATCCTCATCTAGAGGAGCTATCTGGGTTACTCACTCACTTTCTCGTACGACTTGGCAAACACCAAAAAAAAAGACCCCTGCAGCTCTCCGAATTGAAAAACAGGAACTTACTGGTGTTTATCATCCAACTCTCGTGATGGAGTAAGTCTTTAAATGTATCTGCTCGGTTGCCCCCTTTACCAGTCAGTAGTTTGGTCTTCTTCCATCGTATACTCGACTCAAAAAGTTGCTTAATATTGAATTCCGGTGGGTAAACAGGACACTCGGAAACCTTTTTACAAAAAAGATGGCGTAGCAAGCCAAGGAATGAAAAGGTTTGAAAGGTTATGAATGATTTAGTTTAACTTTTTCAAGCAACTTTTCAGAATATCCAAATTTAAAAATACTCCATGACAACTTCAGAAGACAAGAAACAGTCGATTTTTTTCGAGGGAGAGTCTGGGCACTCATCTACAATTTTATACAATATTAACTAGGAGTGAATGACAACCATCGCGACTAGAAATTTGCGCTCGTGTTAAATGTGGCAGGCTATGTATATTTTGCCGTAATCATAATGCCTCTTGAGTCTACACCGCTCAGTGAATATGACGTGGTAACTCTGTAGGTAAACACTAAAATAGTTTATCATAAGTTGCATCTAACTGTCACAGTTGTCACTGCGTGTTCTCATATTCCGGTCAATTACTGTTCTGGGATTCTCGGTCTGCTGATTCAGTGGTCTATTTGCGTACATGTTGCTGGATGGTTTCGTTGGATGGGTAATACGAGTCAGAACAATCACCTGGTTGAGCTGATGTGCTCGTCCAAGTCTAAAAAAGTTGTTGCACCAAGAAACAGAGAGGGGAAGGATTGCAATCTTCCTCATCTCACTAGAAATAAATAAATTCTGTATATTTATAATTCTGTATTTCGATTTGAATGGATTCATTTCAAAGACAGAATTAGGTATTAAATCAGTGGCAGGGATGGTTATTGCGCTTTACGCATGAACTGTTTGTCTTAAAACCACATAAGTGGATGCCATCACTAAGAACTGTGTAATAAGATCGAATTATTCTCTCCATGGTAGGAAACTCATCCTCTCGCGCATGTTCGAGTGTTCCATCCACGAACCTATGATCGAGCTTGCCACTGTTGGACTGTTACAATAAAACTGGTAGCACGTTAGCCAAGGGGGCACGTGCACTTTTGCTACACGGCTTGCATTTTAGCCAAATTCAAAAGTACTTACCTCGCTACCGTGTAGAAATTAGCGAGATTTATTGGCAAATTCCCGAAGCTCCTAAGGTACTCAAAACTTCTGTTTGCTCGTGTTTACTTTTATTAAGAATGATTTCTCTCATGACTTTAAACAAAGGTTTTCACGCATTTAAGTTAACTTCGCTCTTATTAAGCAGAATGTTCGAAGAAAAGTTTTGAGTGGAAATAATTTTGTGCAAATTCAACTTGGTGCATTAAAATCACAAAAAAAACAAAAAAAAACGAACAAACTAGGAGCTCGATTAATCAATTACAGATAATTAATTATAATTAGCCAAGGATAATGATACAGAGAAAACGCATAACATCTATTTAAAAGTTAAACAAACGTGTGTAAAATGAACAGCTGTGAAAAAAGAGCGCCCGCCAAAGAAACATTTTGGGAAGGCTATTCATAACGTTGAACTCCTGCAGATTCCCCCTTTTCAGAAAAAATCGTTAACGATGTAATAAAACTCACTGCAAAATTCCAACCCTATTCACTATTGAAGAAGTCCCGAAAATCTGGGATTTCCGGGACTGCGCCTATGGTCCTCTATAGAAATCTGCGCCTATGGTCCTCTCCCTCAAGAAACGCGATCCACCGTTCTATCGCCCTTCTTACGAACAATAATGTCAAATGTTACAATCTACAAAGGCATGAGAATTATTCCTGGTCAAAAATTAAGATTTAACGCCCATGTAGAGAGCCTCCTCAGTGCTATACTTTGACATGCTAAAACATCTTCATATTTAGGACCAGAAGGTTTCGACAAAATACATTAAATCTACTGTGTGTGTTCAGCACCCTTATGCTTTTGAATTATGGGCCTCTGCAACCCCAACTTTTTAAAACCCAATTTTGGCATGCGAATTTTGGCTTCTAAAGTGGGCTACCAATCAAACACCGATTCCCCCACCACAGTGGTAAACATCTGCAACGGCTGACCAGCTGTCCATCCCTCGACTACATAATGTAATCAGTTTCAGAAGGATTACAACCACTGTCAAGATATTCTCAGGCCAGACCACCTCCCCAAATCTCTGGGATAGATTCAAGGTGCACACTCCGTTCGCTACAGTCAAACCTCCACGAGAATAAACTGAACATCACCACCAGATGCAACCTACTTTAAGAGCAAAGGGGTGACAGGGTGATTTGGGTTCTTTGATTTTTAGATTACTTTTGTTTAACATTAAAGTAATAGGCCTGACGTAGCCGAGTGGTCAAGGGCGCGAGTGCAGTAGCCCACGCTCTTTGAGTGGACCGGGGTTCAAGCTCGTGACTACTAAATACGATTAACATTTGTACTGATTTATTTATTGTAAACTCCACTGACTTGGTGGTCGTGCCGGTGTATAAAACAAGAACATTTTTTTTTAACCCTATATATATATATATATATATAACCAAATAATGTACAGAATTGATTCTGTTCTCATTTCAAGCTTTGTCTGTAACAGAAATAAAACATCTGTATTCACCCTCTCTTTCCCCACAAACAGCAAAGCGACCATAGAACACACACAATTTACAGATATTTATGTATACATGGCATAATATGGCCTAAGTTGCAGTACGCTTAAAACGCTACAACCAACCACTTAAATGGGAACAACCTTTTAACAATTTTAAAACTGCGAAATGCATTCTGTCTTATTATTCAACAAAAAAGAAATGGCATCGCAGAGAACAGAAGGTTTCGGAGATAATTGCGCATTTATCCATCGACGTCTTCGGGGCATTTTCAAGAGAGAGCGTAGTTACCCTAGGACCAAAGGGACCTCCAACAGTAGTCACTGCAAAGAAGCTGATACCGAAACGTAGCGAAGAGTTAAGCTAAGCGCATCGCAATAATGGCTAACTTACACCACCACCACAACTACCATTAAACTGTCGGCTATTAATAATTAACAGAACTCCCGCTTTCCAGGAACGCTACATTTTCTGGGGAGACTACACACCTGGTTGCCCGCGGCTCACCACCTGCCTACCCCTTCACTCTCACGCACTATTAGGAAATCTACGAACCGTTTAAGTGATGCACGTTCAAATTATGAGTCGCTCTTACGGAAGCCTATCTTTCATTCTACTTCGGTGACACTTCGCCAAGAAAATGGTCTTTTTCCTGGGCGAAGGGAGAAAAGAGGTGGGTCTTGCTTCGTTGACAACAGGTATCGACTCTCTCTCTCTCTCTCTCTTGCCACAGCGTCTTGACGAGAGTAACCCGAGCCCGTACAAGTAGACAAAGAAGAAACCTAACGTGATTAATTATTTCCAAAAGTGGACAGGTTTGTCAGGTGAAAGACAAGGATAATGGATGATGGGACTGTTGAAAAGCAGCATATGACATTTTCTTCGCACTCGTGCAGCAGAGAGAACCTGATGGGCTTCTTATTATTCTATAGTCAGTGGTTGTGCATTATGGAGCGGACATTAGAAAGCCTTTTATTACGCAGGCCGGTCGTTTATCTGAGCCAGGTAATAGCGAATTCACTCAGAAAGAAAGAAAGAAAAAAGGGAAAAGCTGAAACAATGCCAGGGATAGATGCAAGTATGGTTACTACTTTTATTTTCCTTAATGGAACTAAATTAGCGAAATTAATGACGTTGAAGATGTACGCATGAAATCTCAGTGAGACACCATGCACATAATGAATAGGGCTTATCCCTTCGTTCTGGTAATTTGGTTTCAGAAAGGGCAATCTTTTGTTAAGTTTTCAGTATTGATCCCTTTTATTACATTGAAAGGCGTTTTAAATGGCTGGTTTGAGAATAAATAAACCAACCTTCGTCAGTAACTTTCAACAACAATCTGCGATACCGCGGATTGAGTTACAATTTTACTGCAACAACAATAGTACGTGGTGTAAGAGATGATCTGTATGTTGCAATACGGCTCATCACAGGTACAAGACCCGGATTTACACGATAGAAATAAACTATATGGCAAGGGCCCCCACATCTAGATCTTGCATTTTAATGTTAGTTTTACAACAGTTACATGGGTTTCGCCTCAATAAAGTCATAACCCGGGATGGAATTCATCTCCAGGAGTTGAAGAAAACGAAATTTGAGACTAAGTATGTAGCGGTTAGGGATTTGAAGGAGAAAAAAATTTTAAGGAGATTATCATTCCCATGACACGCAAACGGTCATCGTTGGTGGTAACTGCTGTGATATTATGAGCGTAAAAGATTAGATTAGGGCTGTTTTTAGCGAACAGAAGATAAGGACAGTGAAGAGGAACGCTGAAAGAATCCCTTCTGAGGGGACTCCAGTCGCAGTCCGTCTGATAAAATGACATGCATCTACTGGTAGCTTTGCCATCGTCATACAGGAGAAAAGAAAGAAGGTAAACACGTTGTTTCTGATCTGATAGTGGTTTTGAAGCAGTTACAGAAGAGGGAGAATTTTAAATACAATGAAGGCGTTTCTTTTGTTGATATAGGTTCGTGTAAGCTCGCTGTTGTAGTAGGATTTTAGGAGCATCGGCGACTAAGGCTATATTGCTCAGTGTGTATTGTCTGTAAATTGTATGTTCTGAGGTCGATTTTCTCTTTGCTGGACGAAAAACCCAAGTTTCGGGGAAGAAAAACCATACTACCCTCGCCTGAACCCGGCCAACTCAGCCACTTTGTGAAAAAGCTCCATAAAAATTTTTAACGTCATCGACGGGACTCGAACTCACGTCTTTTCCATCCGGTGTGGGGTGGACGGCGATTCTACCAACTGTTATTACACACGAGAGCTGGTCGAGTTGGATATTGCCCTGAATTGCTTCTCCAGAACGTGTAAATGAAAAATTTGTCCAATCGTTAAGACAGCAAACATTATAAATGGCTAGAGAGGACAACTGATGCACCGTTTATGTTTCTGGTTAAGTATATGGCGAGCTTTCCGATGGTAGAAGGTCCCTGAAGCTAACAATGCGTATAAGCACCGTTCTTCGCATAACGAATAGAAAAAGCCTGGGTACGAGTCCCATGAATGACGCGAGGAATTTTATGGGTTTTTTTCACAAAATA
This sequence comes from Mastigoproctus giganteus, assembly GCF_048544385.1. Taxonomy (NCBI): domain Eukaryota; kingdom Metazoa; phylum Arthropoda; class Arachnida; order Uropygi; family Thelyphonidae; genus Mastigoproctus; species Mastigoproctus giganteus. Next base: position 146,130,714 of record NC_143581.1, on the reverse strand, counting down.
GTTAAGTTCGTCAGTCTCAGGAGAGGGTCGCATGATTTTTTACCCCGGAAACTCGTATTCATGCAAACGTTTGGAGATGGGATGTGATAAGAACAGGACGGTGGTCTCACTGGAATGCAGTTTCTGGTGGGAGGTCCATGGCATATGGAATAGAGGCCAGATCAGCATCAAGCTAGGTTTTAATGATATACCATACCAATCCCTTCGATGCCTGTTACAGCTAGGATGAGGGAGAAGCCAAATGACCTGCAAAGAACAAAGGTTTTATTCGTATGATCTATGACTCTGTGCTAAATGGTTGACTTTCGTTACCTCGGAAGAAGGTGTGGTCTACGAAAACGTCGAGTGAGCTGATTCTTGGCAAACATCACTGAACCATGGCAGGGTGGTGGTTGCGACGGGTGGGTGTTGACATGTAGAGTGGGCAGAAAGAAAGCTGGATGAGCTGGAACTGATCAAGCCTAGCACTGGAGCCTAAGAAGAGTAGTCTGATCGTTCAGCTGGTAGTGGTATCATAGTTACTGTAAGGGAGAGAGCTTCACTCAGAACAGCTGCTATTTGGTCTGTAGTTGTGTTCGGTGAAAGTTAAGATGTAGAGGTTTTAACTGATTGCTTAAGTGGCTTTACTGCTTGAATCTTCGACTTCGTGAAAGTATTAGTCACTCAGTTGTGTTTTGGCTTGGTGTTTCCGTTCATGCTCTAAAAAGGTGCGGACTAGTCAGTTTTCTTATTTGTTCGGAATGGATGTGAGGGATGGGGTTATTGTCTGTGCCAATTTCTTGATTTAAGTCTGCACTGGATGTTTTGAGTGGGAATTACCAGAAACAAAGCAACCATTCATCACTGCAGAATCGTTTGCAGTACCGGATATTCAGTGCAAGCGGAAACAGTCACCTGCAAAAGCAGACATCTACAGTGTCCCAAAAGGGCGATTCTGTTTTAAATCGTATAAATAAATGAATAGTCTCTATTGCAGATATTGAAATACACGATCCAAAGAAATGAACTGCCGCGAATCACAGCCAACTGGGGAAAGATTCAATCAAGTGAATCATTTCAGTACATTAACTATCGGCATCTGATGCTATGGACCAATAATTCCTGAAGCTGAAAGAGCATTTCACAGCGTGAATTTCTGGGGATATTATAGCATCTCCATTCATAACTTTAAGGGGATTTTCGGTGCGGCAAATTCTAACAGCTGACGTATCCAGAAATGCAGAGTACACGTAAATGCTTCGTCGTAAACTTCTTACCTTCTATAAACTGAATATTTCGAAGAATTTTCCTTCCAAAAAAAAAGCAGAAATGGACCACAAAAGTCGACTCTGTCCCGTGCACCAAGTCGCTGTTGCATTTGGATTTTATACGTCAACACTCATATCTTGTGTAACAATCGTGTAAGTCAATGTTTTCTTTAAATCAAGTTGTTGTGAGACGTTTTACAAGCTTGGCGGGACTTCTCATCATTGCTTCTTGAACATGTGTTGTCTATTCTTTTCGCTCTGCGATTTCCACCGAAAACATCCTTCTTACTGTGAGCCACTGCAAGCTTCTTTCAAGTTTCTTGACCAACATGTTTATTGAAGACCCGCTTGAAGCATTCTTCCAGTTAAATTTTATATAACATTCCCATTGCATTCGATCAAGAACTGTTTCAGAAAGTTGTCGCTATGAATAGCAATAAGAATTCGGTGGCACCAGCATCAATACTGTATACTTTGCAAACGTGTAATTTAAATTGGAATGCTATTTGCCGAATATTCAAGAATCTTTGGGACCAGGGATAACTCAATAAATGTAAATAAACAAATTTTTCAGAATTTTTCATTTAATTTCTTATTTCTGAGTTGCTATAAAATTGTTCATGAAAGTATTCCAACGTGTACGCTTAGTTTTATTTCTGGTAACAAATAAAAAACTTGTTTCCAGACTTATGTAAGGTTTTAATCGGTGTTTAATGTAGCTAAACACCAGTCGAGTGGAAACTGTTTTCTAACAGATCGATTTTTTTTTTTCTGGTTTGATTAAGCTGATTGAACCGTGGTTTATCTCATGCTTCGCAGTTTTTTTCCCTTGGTTTAATTCTCTTGTCATCTTAAATTAGGCATTGCAGTGATCATTTTTACCAATGCTTCCCCGGAAATATTCGCAAATTAAAATTTACCTTCGAGTACTTAAGATCATAATTACTTCATAATCATATTTTCATTTATCGATAATTATAACTACTTTTGACATCAGCCGCTTTTAATTAAGTATTATTAAGTAATTATATAATAAAGGTAATTAATATCTGTTTTATAATTATAAGAGGATATTTTGATAGTTAAAACGTTCATTAATTGGTGAAATAATCACCAAACTTTACATAATGCAAGCTAAGTATAAACAATGCGCAATAAGATGCGCAGTTTACGCTTATATAAAATATCCAAGAAAATAATAATTATCATTATAAATGTAATAATATAAAGCAACACAAATAAAAGAATATAAAATAAAACAAAGAAAAAAATATAAATTAATAAAAAAGGCAAGAATAAAGTGGATGGCTTTAAAAATAAATATGAAGTCTTGAATAAAGTAAAGTAATTAATGCCTGTTTTATAATTGTCAAAGGATTTAACGCAAGCTAAGTATAAACAATGCGCAACAGGATGCGCAGTTTACGCTTATATAAAATAATAATCATTATAAATGTAATAATATAAAGCAATACAAATAGAAGAATATAAAGCAATACAAATAGAAGAATATAAAGCGATACAAATAGAAGAATATAAAGAAATACAAATAGAAGAATATAAAATAAAACAAAGAAAAATATAAGAATTAATAGAAAAGGCAAGAATAAAGGATTGCATGGCTTTAAAAATAAAAATGAAGTCTATACACCAGTTGTTTGTTTGTTTATTTGTTGGAAATTTCGGCAAAAGTGCAGTCAGCGCAATATGTGCGATTCTGTTGAAGGTTTTCCTAACTACGGAAAAACATTCAATTGAGCGAAGGAAAAACGAAGTCAGAGAAAATCTCCCACGTTTTCCACGCCTTTCAGCGAGTAGTGGAGAGGAAAGAGCTTTTCACCAATTTTTCTTAGTTTCCAAGAACAAGTCTCCAACTGTAACCGTGATTTATGTGGAGAGAGAACGGCAGTTGAAAGCGATGGCAAATGCGGTCGGGAGTGTACAAAATTTGCTTGGTTCCGATGAAAAACTATAGTAGCAGCGTGTGTACAATCCAAGTCGATGAACTGCTCTAAACAGAAAGCTTTTACAGGCAAAGTCATCAGTAAGTGAAAGAAGAATTGGCTGAAAATTTATGCATTACTTATAATAAGAAAAATTGCGCCGGAAGATTCAATCTCTCCAGAGAAATTAGCAGCCTCACGTAGTCGTGTACCCGAGTATCTCGGATACGAAGCAAAAATCACAAGGAGCTAGCGACACGCACAAATAACTCTCGAAACACTATATTCAAGAAGTGGCAGTTGTCTGGGAGTTCACTTTGTGCGAGTGTGTGTGCGCGCGATGCGACTTATATTCAGTGGCAACCTCGGGGATTCGAAAAGCTTGTTGTCAAGGATTACGAAGATTGATTTCCATCGCGGGAGTGGAAGTTTATTAAAAGATCTCTCCACTACTTAATGAAACATTCCCCTTTTTAATTTCGTAGTTACAAAGAAGCTTTTGATAACGAGCTAATGTTTGGTTAGCGATCTGTTTAATATGTACTGTTTTCTTGTGTTCTCATGCGCGAACAAAGGAATTGCTTCATAAACTATCACGTTAATAATGTTTTGGACTTGTATTAGTGTGCATGAATCAACCGAATATATTCGCCGCGCATACAGATTCAATTAGGGCACGTAAAGTATTGATAAATTCTCGTTTCAGCGAAATCATTAAAACATAATCGCACTCGGATGACGTCACCAGCGTTATACGTTTAAATTTATTCTGAATGAGTTGGAGAAGCTTAAGTAAAAAAATGTTCTTTCTTGCCACCTGTGATAAGTGCGACTAACGTTTTATCTGGAAATGTCGAGCGAGTTCGATTGTTTTCTGTGTAAGGGCAAACAGCCTCCTAAGGGAATGATGAAACACAAAAGGTTTTATTATGCAAATTCACGTTTTCAACGAGGTCATGCGCTGCAGCGAACAAGGTCTGTTTGTTGTTGTACAGGGACTATGAAGATTTTAAATTTAAAATTTTCATTAGGCACATTAAACAGCTCAATAAAGCATATATACGCTGTTCATGTGAAGTTTAAAGGCTGGCATCAAACAATTTACCGAACAGTTAATAATAATGGCAAGCATTAACTCTTCGCGCACACACACACACATACACTAACGTCCAAAAAGTACCCGGACACTACTGTTTTCATAGTCGATGAATACTTCTTACAGTTGACTGGAATTCCACTCTACGTGATCAGTGGGTATTCGCAAGTGTAGTACGACAATCTCCTTCAACACATCAACAAAGAATTAGGTGCGTGAAAGGGAGTGATGTCTGTACGTTGAGAGCGACACAGTCTCATTTCTCCTGGGAAAGCGGCGGCGCATAAGACAAACATAACTAACTGCAATTAGCGTACTAGCCTTGTGGTAGTTATTTGGCATCAGTCAATGTTTGTTTCAACAGGATAGTGCCTCATGCCACATCGCTGATGCTATTCGAGAATTGTTCGTGGACAGGAATGTACGAAGATTGGAATGGCTGGCATACAGTTTCGATTCGAACTCAATGGAACACCTTTTTGGATGAACTCGAACCTCGGAGAAGGGTTAGACCAGTAGGTCCCAAAGTGGTAGCTCAACGATTCGGTAGAAGATTATACCTGCTGAAATCTATCGTTTGTTGGTGGATAGCTTATCTAGGAGGGTGGAGTGTGTCACTTATTGCGCAATAACGTATCAAGCCAAAGAGAGATGGACGATCTACTTTAGCGAGGAGCAGCAACATCGTTGTGAAATCGACTTGTGTCTGAATATATTTTGGAGGACAATCTACATACTAAGGGATCATTCGCATCGAAGGAGGCCTCTCCCAGATATCTCTCCTAAGAGTGGCTATTAGTTCCGAAAAGTTTCTGCAGTGAATCACGGGCCAGCGAACTCTATTAGTTTTTCTTTGAGATTTGTTCCAGGACTACGCCAACGGTTTTCTTTGAGTGAAATTCATTAAGATCACACATTATCTGTTGTCTGTTCAGTAATAGTAGGGTGCTCGACTTGGCGAAATCTGGCTGCGCAAGAGCATTTCGAATCAGCTCCACCTTTAACAACCCTGTAACTTGTTTTGAATTTAAAATGTCGAACTCGCCCACTTTTGTTCTTTGGGAGGGGATTTCTGGGATCACGAGTTTTAACGCATCCTTGAACTACACTCCTGCCCTTTTAGCGAACATCTTTCGCCACCTCCCACTAATTTCCAGGGTATCAGAGAACTTTAATGTTCTCTACCCCACTCGTTAAGAGTGGTCAGGAGCAATTTTTCTGAAGGCGTCTCTTTTCTATTTTTTGCCTCTTCCTTTTAACAGAGTGATCCTCGTTTTAAGTGAAGTGGTAAAAATCCAAACGTGTGCATGGTAGTGTGATTTTTTTTTTTTTTTGGTTGGGGAGGGAGAGTGGATGAAACTGAACTACAAAGCTTTCATATCCCGCAGAATTAGTTATATGTATTCTATTTGTTATATGTATTCTGTTTATAATTTAGGCTTAGTTTAGCCGCAGTAAAAATTGTATTTCTATTTTATGTCTCATCGGTGGGGAAGCTAGGCATCATAGATGTTGTACTAACCACCCACCCATAGTTTAACTCATAAGATGAGAGGTGCCGAGGGGCGCGATTAGCTATCAATTAAAGTTAAGGGTCTCTTTTTCTACTTATGTTATAAAATATAGCTGTAAGTCATTTTATAATTAAATTTTATTATTTATAGGCAGGTTCAGAACATTTACTGGACAATTTTCGAAAATTTTGTACTCACACCTTTGGCATTTCTGATATTTTCATTTAAATAAGGAGGTTAGCTAAAAGATAGCTTTTAGTGTAACTTATTCGAGAATACTGATTCAAACTATCACCACAATCATCAAGTAGATTTTGTGAACAGCTTCAGGAGAACCCGGTAAAAGTTAAGCCTCCAAATTCTCCTACCAAAAATAGTCGCACAAAAGACCCTTACAGATACACTCCTTACACGTACCAGATAGTTTAGTTTAAATTTGAAGGATGGGTCTGAAAAGAGTTTGAATGGGGTGAGACACAAACGATTAAAAAAAAAGAAGAGGTCTGGAATACATGCATGTAAAGCAAAGGCCATTCGCAACCCTGATAAACATCGCAGGCAGCTACCGATGTCGAGAAGAGGGCGCTAAACTTCTCGAAATAATTGTTCGTCTGACGCGATAAGATCTTTTTACGGAAAGCCCGCCATTAACGTCTGCAGGCACGCGCCATGAAATATAAATAGAGTTTCAGAATGCCGTAGCCCCGAGTATAAAGGGCGCAGCGCGTGTTTGGGCGTGCGGACTTGTGTACCTACGGAGCACAGAGGAAACAAGAGGATATACGGGTGTGCTAATGAACTTGGTTCGCACGAACGACAATGATGTATTCTTTTCGTCTGAATATTTTTAGCGTGTCGAATGAATTTTTATGTAAATGTAATATTCGGTTGAACGAGGTAAGAGTTTGTTGGTGTGGCATTTCTTTCACGGTGGCCATGCTGGACTTTACACTTTCTTAAAGAAATTGCTTTAAACAGCTTAAGATATACCTCATTCAACGGGACAGAACAAAGAAGTCAAATTTCAGGCGAAATATAACAGCTCCTAAGGAGAAATGTGCTTTCTGTTTCGTCTAATTATACATTCGCATGTTTCAGTGTCAGCTGCACAACTCCTACCTCACTACTCGTGTGAAATTCTAACAGCTAACCTCGGTCTAAATATGGGAGTGATATTTCGTTATCAGTTTTATGCACATCAGTGATTGAGCATTTTGTATTAAGGCTCTAGAATTTTGTGCTCAGGGCCGATTCGCATGTTGTGGGTTATAAAATCCGGTATAACTCAAGAAAACATAGAACTAATGGCTAACTACATCTCCGATTGAAGAGGCATTTAGAAATGCCTTCAGTCAGAGACAGGAATCGAACTTAGACCTCTCCAAATGAGTATAAGTGGCAAAACCACTATACTGTCACTGGTTTTCTGCATTTAACCTTATGATTATTCAGTTTTATTCAAGACTAGTAATATACTTGGTGGTCCAGAACAAAACTGTATTCAGTGCGCCAGTAGTAGAGAAGTACATCGCTTTATAAATCTCTCTGATGAATACTTTGAACAATTTCTAAATTATTTTGGCGTTAACAAGGTTAACATTATGAGAATATACGATCACGAAAGTGGGCCATTTTTCAACTAACTTGGATTTCTGGAAACGTTTTATGCTTTCATAAGCGGCGACTATACAAATAGATGTCACTTTATGAAAAGAATGGAACTTGCTGACACTTGAGTAGAGTAGTGTGCAATTTTGTCAGTCAACATTTTTCTGATCGATGCATTCTGCTGGTGGTAAGTTAATTCACATCATCTTTCCTGACTTCGTGCACTCGCTTGTGGGTTATCTGTGCACCATACGTTGCAGATCGTTAACTATTACTCCATATTTATTACTCACCATAAGCCTAACTATATCTTTCCCAACTCGGATCACGAAGCAGTATATTGTGACTGCAACTTGTGCTCTTTAGTTGGACTTCTTTTCGATGAAAAATCCGAATTTTCGGGTGAAAAAATCGACAGACCTATCACTGGGAAGAAATATCGCAGAAAAGCTCCTTCACCATCAACAGAGTTTCGAATTCAGGCCGCCTTCTAACTCAGAATGAGGACACTCGATTACAAAGTATCACACCAAAAAGGGTTGAGTTTTGCATCAGGTATGCTATTTCATTTTAAGCTTTAATAAAGACCCTTATCTAACTCATTTTCTTCAAAGTATCGACTAAAATAGTCGACATAGTGGTTCAACTCAATGTCCAGATGTGATGGAAACTGTTCGTTTTATATTTTATAAAAAGCTATAAATTTACTGAAGCAAATAACTCACCCTGTTAATTTTAATTCAAATCTAAATATGAATTATCTAGAAAGTGGATAAAGAAAAGCCGGTGCAATCTTTCAGGAACGGCTCTTATTTTAGTGTACTGTTCTTTCGGGCTAGAATAGTTAAGCGAAGTGCTCCACGTCTTGTTGGTCAGAACACGTTTGGTATGGCATTAGCTGGAGCAGAGCCAACTACGAAAAATAGACTCTTTGTGATAGTTTTATGTGGAGTAAAATGAATTACACGTACTGGGCTATCAAGGAATGACACAAAATATATATGGTGCCTACCTTGGCGCACGGAATTTGGCGAGCCGAAATATATCACACACTATCCGGAATATTTCCAGACATGTAATAACTACAGAAGCCATTTATGTTCAATAATTAATTTCTTTTATTTAGGAGGCATTTGAATATGGAATGGATCGATGTTTGCAAGCATTCATCATAAAGCTAAAAATATTTCTCTGCGTGTTTAGTTATGGTAGAAGGAATTCCGGAGATTTCTGTTTGAATATTCTCAGTAAAAACAGCACAGCAGAAAGAGGGGATAAAATTTTATTAGGAGCATTATCAACCGTTTTCTTTTCTTCATTCTGGGAGATCTCAAAACAGAGTATGAAATTTCAACGATTATAATTTTCACTGATGAAGAACGTGGAATTAGGATTGAAATGCAGATGGTTGAAGTCTGTTTCCATGAAAACAGAATTCAAACTTTTATCCTAGGACTGATAAATGAATCCAATGAGTTAGGATTAACTCACTGTATTCATTCTAATTTTAAGTCATTAGGCCTAATTCATTTATTAGAATGAGTTAGGCCTAATGAGTTAAGCCTTATAATTGAATCCAAGCTTTCGCGTCACCACCAAATACGGAGAATGCGGAAAGGTCAGGGAATGACCATCGCATATCCCGGAGCAATATGGCCTTAGTTGCTAATGCTCCTAAAAACCAAATAACAACAAACAACAAGCTTTCGTTTATTAAGCCTAATGAGTTAAGCCTAATAATTGAATCGAAGCTTTCATTTATTAGGCCTAACTCGTTTCAACAGATCACCACGTGTACAACTGGTATCATAACCACAGTATCGTATACTTTTGGCATAAATCTGAAGCACTCACGTTTGCTGGAAGTTACAGATGGCTAGCCAAACCCTACACAGGTCTGGAAGAGTAGTCTACATTCGAAATGTACTTACTTAACCGTGCACGTGGAGAACCACGTACTTCGCGAAGTTCTTCGACTTCTCTCTGGTCATTTGATTTTGTTAGGCAACTAAAGTTTAATTTAAGCATTGCTTCATTATAGGTACTGGCCATCTGAAACCACCTTATCGCTCTCTTGACCACTTTCTTCAGGCACGAAAGCCAAGGAGTAGACGAACTAAAGAACATAGCTCCTGGCTTTACGAGCCATCATAGGCGGAGATTGGAAGTCGAGGTTACGAAAGTTAATTCCCGAGACACGACAAAAACGACCCTTCTGCCTCTACTATGCGTTCGCTCCTTCTACTTGCACGTGAATTGATTTTCTTTGTGTGTGTGGGAGCGAGGCCAATATGGTAAGGAGTGATGCCAATAGTAAGCTTTGCTATAAGTTAACAAAAAAAAAGTTTTTTTTTTTTTTTGAAGTTTCCGTGTACTTCTTTCATTTAGTTCGAAAAAGTTTATTAAAATGCATTACTGTGGTGTAGTTTGGGGATCCAGTTCAGTGTTCTGCTTATTGTAGAGTTGTTTCTTACATGCTCGCTGGAAGCAACAAATATTCTTGGTTTCACGTAGCAACACAGTGCTCACTGGAAGAAACAATTATCTGTTCGGAAGACTTAATATTATTGAGCGAGGCAAAAACCAAGTAAGATATTCGTTTTTCGCTAAGCCTAAATTAAACAGTTTCTCTAGGAGCGCCTATAAAATAAAGGATTCAGTTGTAATGCGATATTCATTTTATTTCTATCTACAGTAATGAAAGGAGTTAATATTTTTTTGTTCTTAACGTGGATACACCTGTTAAAGTGACAGTTTCTTCCTATTTAGGGAAAACAGCAAAACATTTTCATTTTTTAAGACCATTTTAAAGCAGTCAAGTTGCATATGATGGTTAGTGCAAATTGTGCTAAGGCTGAGAGGCTTATACAGTGTCTGCAGACTATTTGTCGGATGAAAAACTTGTTAATTTGTTAAAAAAAAGTCCTCGCAAATCTCGGCTAACACATAGCAAAAGTTCTTACGGTTTCAAAAGAAAGTTTATCTTTTCTGTCGACGGGAATCGAACCCAAAATTCACCGGAAGGATTTCAAGTGGCGTAACCACTCAACCATCACACAGAACGCCCTTGTCACCACTTGATGTTATTTAAACAAACTGAAGAAAGCAGATTGCCAAGTGCGGGTATTCCAAATAATTTTACATAATCTGGAGTGGATTCTTTCCACTTACCTCTGTTTATTTTTTCTTCTCCTTTTATTCGTCTTCTTTATTCGCCCGTCAAGCTCGATGGATTATCTTTAATGATCCTCTGATTACTCTAATACTTCTCAGACACACACACAATGCCAGAAATGATCGCCAATCGTCCATCTATGATATGAAAATACCACGAAGCGTCCTTTGAATGCGGCACTCTATCTGTGTTAAGTTTGAAATGCCACGTGCCGACGTAATAAAACGAGCTCAAGTACAGAATACAAGAAAGGCACGAGAGACAAAAAAAAAAGAAAGAAAAAACATATAAAGGCTATCAAAGAATAAAAATGTCGACAGGAGCTCGTTTCTCGAAGACATCCCATTTGCCTTAGTCCACAGAGGACGCCATTAGAAGTAAGAAAAACACAGACATGTCCAAGAAGGAGGCAAACAAAAGTGTACACATTAATAACGATGAGCACTTGAGCGAACGGCATTCAAACCGGCCCGTGGCTCAATAAATCGTCTTATTATTGCCTCTATAACTGATGCGTCTAACGACTGGGACCCGCTGAAGAATGGAGAAAAATTATCTAATAATGCGTCGTAAATGTTGGTATCTGGCGAAATTTATGGAAAACAAAGAGTAAAAGCAGCCTCTAACTACAAGTCGATGGTCTGATATGACGATAGCGGGCTCGCTTTAAAGGGTGCAGCAGCACTGCTGAGAACTGTAAATTACAAGATTAAAAGAACGAATATTTTCCTCAGAAGCTAATATTTAATAAAGATATCGAGTAGAAGACACACGCACGCGCACGCACACAAGTCGCCATTACGATAATACTCGAGATTCACCGATAATGTGCGCCCAGAGAACACTCTTCCCCCCAAATATCTTCCTAACTTAAAAATATTGCCACCAGACGTCAGCACTAGCGTAATATGAGTCGTGGAGGTACTCGAAGCAAGAAATATTGCCGCCCATAATTATAACGAAGCCGTAATGAAAGAGTTTTCTTAAAAAATACTTGGCTGTTTAGCGATATCATCTAAGAAAGTCTCGCTAAACTATTTTTACTTGATAAAATCTCGAGACTGCGTTTATTATTATGGTTTGTCCTCCCCTGCTTCAAAGAGCTCGTGGAAGAAAGGTAGTTTGGAAGTTTACGGACGTCGTAAAACTCGTGCGATTAACTTTTCTGTAGCGAATAGATTATGACGTTGCTTCTGGACTTCGATGGAAGTTTTAATTGAACATTTTTAATGGGCAGCGTTAACTTTGCTTAAAGTAATATTACGCGCAAATGGGAGTAAATTATGTTTATTAAATGTCCGATTTGAATAGTTTTCTGCGAACAGTCATTCGAAACGTGCCAGAGTTTATTTAAGTGCCGTCCCATTATACCAGAGTTGGAGTTGAGGCGAACGAGATGCATCTGACATGCTTGGAGTCAGCGCCGGACCAAGGTATTTGGGCGCCCCGGGAAGAGAGATTTTTAGGCCCCCATTTATTAAGTATACTGTATACATATTTTGCTTCATTGTCCTTCTGTTTTTGACGCCTCGGGCAAGGGCCCTACTAGCCAGTACCTTAATCCAGCCCTGATTGGAATGCATCAACACTAGTGTGATCAACGCGCTCGTGACTAGTTAGAATTTGGAGTAGGTCGTATTACGATTACTCTAGGTTAATTCGTCAGTGATGTTAATAGAGTGATTACATTAAAGTCCTACACCCTGAGCTGAAATCTGTTAACTCAACCCCGCTCAAGAATTAGTTGGAAACACTGCGCATGTTCAAAAAGTGGCTGCATTGAAGCATTTCAAAATTCTCTCCTGTTCACGCTTTATGTTCTGTGGTTTCCTTAATCATAGTTATTTGCATATTTATCTACGCGACATCAAGGCACGCAAATAATTTTATCATGTAGTTTAGAGAAAGGTAGATAAGACAATACAGGTTTCCTGATTACACAATGTTTACAAGGCAATGAAAATTGTTTTAATTTCCGTGTGGTTTTCTGCATGAACATGAGGATAATTACAACTGACACTTATACAGGTTTATCTGCTTTTGGAGAGGTGAAAACCCCACATTTGCGATTCCCCAACTTAAACACGAGTGAAAAGGCCAGTAATCAGTCCAATTTAAGACGGGATTCGAACTCAGGCCTTCACAAAGGGAAACAAAATTCATCATTTAACAGTAATTAAGTTTTTATATTAGACATTTAAAACTTTGTTAGGGAATTCTTGTAAACACGAGATAATTATTTATTATTTTTTAAAATAAAATTAATCGGTTAAATTCAGAACAGGGTGCGCACTTCAATATGCTAACGTATCGGAGTATATAACGCTGAAGTATAAACTTTAATAATGTTCTGTTTATTTGTTAACTGAAAATTCTGCATAAAACTATTCTCTCTCTCAATCACTCCCGTGCTTTTTCTCTCTCTCAAATGCAACAGACGCTATACAGACACGCACGCTAATTTAAGCAACAAATTGTTTTGATAATTTCCCTGTCTGGCAGGTTTGGTACGCCACCTCCTTTTAAACAAAGCGAAGTCAAATCACACAAAAAAAAAGAAAGAAAAGAAGAAAAAAAAACAAGAAAAGCTATTTACCTGAACATGGCTAATTACCATATTGCCGTTTGCCCGAGAATCTGTTTTATCTTACGGTGGTGTCTTTAATGATCCATTGAAATAGCGAGTCTTGGTCAAACAACACGAGAGGGTTGACTGTGTGTGCTGCACGAGTGCTGGTATCCATTAGGGCGGTACCACTGCAACGTGGACACAACCACATCAGTAGGGTGGGCGGGAGAACATATGTAGCGATGAATGACAATTTTTCTTAGCGGCACAGCCCCTTATTGAAGGCCCAAAATGCCACACGAATAAACGGGAAGTCCTTAGAAAGAGTGAAAACGCTGCTACACGGAAAGAACGTGCGGCAGTTCGCTCACGTAGATCCTTTCGTGCAGGAAGAAGACGACTTCGTATCAGTGACAGAAATAGAACCAATTTATTGGGTTTAAAGATTACATCGTTGAAATATTGCTACCACTGCTCTGTACTTTTATATAAATGATGAGTTAAAATCTGCGACAGCAAGAATTAATGGATGTATCGGAACCGCAAATTTGCTGCCGGTTTTTCGCTCATTTTAACCAACAGCGCTTTTTAAATATTAATTCTTAGAGGAGAAACAACATGCATGTTAAACCATTGTTTAAACCTCATTGTTTTAACCCATTGTTTAAACTCATGAAGTTTAAACCTCATTGTTTTAACCCATTGTTTAAACTCATGAAGTTTAAACCTCATTGTTTTAACCATTGTTTAAACCTAATTGTTTAAACTCATGAAGTTTAAACCTCATTTCTTAACCATTGTTTAAACCTCATTGTTTAAACTCATGAAGTTTTAACCATTGTTTAAACCTCATTGTTTAGTTTTTCATTGTTAGAGTTTTGCGTAATTACAATAATTACAAATGATATAACTTGATTTTTATTTACAAAGGTTTTGAGTGACCGGATACTTTTCTTTGAATTTTTAAAAAAAACATATTTGTACGAGAATGTTACTGTAATAGGGGAGTCGATGAAACTGTTAAAATGCGAAGTTATTTAAGCTAAAATTTAATTAATTTGATTCAAATAAATGTAATTTGATGTTTTTTTTTATAATTTTTATTTTACAAAAGAAAAATAAATTGGATTACCGGAAAGGCTTCAACATACGTTGAGGGGATCCCTATGGTTCTCCAAAGGGCTGGTGTTCCCCAAATATTCTGTAATAATAATAATTTTTTAAAATTTAATTTACACATCACTGTTTTTTAAATATATTTGTATTCCGCGAAAAAATTTAATTTGGAAAGGGTCTTGCTGCCGAAAAGCTTGCACAGCTGGTGTACGGGATGCTTTCAGTTGCATATGTATCGCAAAGCGAGATATATCTGGTGGTGCTAAATAATAATAAATGAATTATTCGGTACTGAGGAAGAGACAGAGCTGAGTGATGGAGAGAGTCGTAAACCCGTTGGAATTTATTTATGGAGTGAAAGTTATGGTTAATGGAAGTTTGCAGAAATTCTTACTCAAACTTTCTTCCAGAGTAATCGCTGTCGGGTGGCAAATATATGAAGAGGAAAATCTCCTTACGAGACAACCAACCAAGCGCCGAAGCAAGTGCACACTTCGTCACAGTCAGATGAAACAATCTATAAGGCTGCCGAAGAGGGTCGTTTCTTCTTGCTCTTTCGCTTTTCTTGACGGTGCATCATCTCTCCCTATCCCGACTAGTCTCCTTACCCCTTGAGGATCAGAAATGATTACGTCACGTTTGCTTCTGCCCCCTAGTGATAAGCGCAATTCCGAACTATCACACCTGCCACTTCACTGATTGCTCCTTATCAATCAGGGATCGACTGGTCGATCGAATTACCCATCTAGTGGTGACCATTTGGTATAACTCCCCCCCTTTCCCCCTTTCACCTCTTTGGTAGTTTTTCTTGCTTTCCTTCTATCGCTTAGCGTTGGTATTTTCTTCAACGATCTCTCTGTCTCCCCTTTCCCCAATCCAAGCGAATAAAATCAAAATAACGAGAATAGAAATCCATTCCGTCTTTCTCTCCAAAATACTCCAGTCTTCGGATTCTAAGAACTTATTTGTAAACCCTATTTACACCGGAAATGTCCTAAAATATCAAAAATTATGGAGTCTACACTCTGGTTGATTGTTTTTCCACTCTTGGTAATAATTAAACTTTCGGATTTCGGTGTTTTCTTTATTATCAAGTAATTTCTATCTCCCTATTTCTACCCTTTCGTTCCTTCAGCGTCATCAGACCACGGTCAGTTTATTTTTGTGTGTTCCCAGAAATCTTTGCACAAAGCCCAGCAACTTGTATAGAAGTTCAGGCTGCTATCAGCTTGACTAATTTCTCCTTTCAATGTTCTGTGTGCTTTCACTTTTCCTGTTTAATGATATGACTACAAAAAAAGGTGGTTAATTTTTTTTTCTTCCCATCTTTCTTCTTAGAAAAACTTTCTATTTTATTTACTATCTGTTGTTTGGCTCTTTCCACGCTTCTTGTAATTAATTCTCTTCAAGATATATCGCTCCTTTCATTTAGTAATTATTCATTGCTGCTTTTCCTTCTTTTTGCCTTGGCGGTGATTATAACGGAACCTTACAACGCTTAGAAGAAACGATCGTGGATTTTCATTTGTGGATATTTCTGTGTATCTGTGTGCACACATTGCTCATTCAAGTAACTTTGTTTTCGGTGTATTAATATCCAGTATTCGCTTCTTTTTGTCCGTGCAGAGGAAAATGAGATGTTTCTTATTTTTAGGAATTTACAGAGAAGACGAGAATAATTGATAAAAGCAACGTGAGATCCTAGAAATCATCATTTAGACAGCCCAAGTTCAATTTTCAAAGGACAGCTTTTCTATAAATTTTTAAAGCTTTAATTGCAGTAGATCTTCCCCCTTTTTAAATTCCATGACATTCCCTTAGCATTCGCATTGTAGTCTGTAGAAAATATACTTTTAAACAATTCATTAATACCAACGCAGATAAATATTCATCAAAATTTCTAAGAGTTTTGAGATTTCTTAAGCTTTAGAGACTTTTAAGATATTTAATAATACAACTGAACGTCTGCTTTATAATATGGTAATTCTCAGAATAGCACTTCTAAGCTGTATACGAACTATTCCTAGTCTTGTGTCAAGATATTCTTAAGACTTTGAAAGGTTTTAAAGACGTTTATTAAGACCAATCGAACTTTCAATTTTGTAACAAGTTATTATTATTTTTTTTTTTTAAACAATCCGCTATCAGCAGAGTCAAAAACCATGATACCATCGGCTGAGACCAAGTAACTCAACCATGTTATTAAAAAGACCCATAAAATTCCTCGCGTCATTGTAGAATCTATGTGGAGGCAACTAAGACACTGAGGTGTTTGCGTTGTCTATAAATTGAGTGAATTCTATGGTTTGCCTGTTTTTCTAGACGAAAAATCCGAGTTTCTGAATGAAACTAAGGTTTTTCATCCAGGAAAACACGGATCATCGGAAGAAAACCGCGCAAACACGCCAGAAACCAATTAACTGGGCCCTAGTGTGAAAATAAATCCCATTAAAGTTGTTTCAGGACTCGAACCCATTCATTTTCCACCATGTGTGTAAGGATAGAGATTATAGTCACTCCATTTATTGTGAGAATAAATGTACTCAACTTATAATTTGTCTGTATATTCTAATTCGAGTTGCGAATGTGGGTGGTGCTTCAAGGAAATCGATTTCAGTCTTGAGAATAAAAGAAAATCTCCTTCAGAAACTAATATTCAACGCCACACCGATTTCCTTAATTGTGACGCTTCTTTATTTTTTTATAAAATGGCTTCCTTCGTTTAGTTATACCAACACGAGTGCCAATAGCTGTTTGAAACGAGAACGAAGAGCTGGAAGCTGCTTTAGGCAGCATAACCGGATACTGTAAAGATCTGCTTAATAAACCGAAATTATAGTAATGATTTTACTGTCTAGAAATATAGCTGAGAAATTAAAGTGGAATTTATGAACTCTTCAAGTTTGATGGTATAATTCACCTCACTACGTAAACAGATATTTTCATATCTATTTACATGGCGTAACTTGTTTAAATGTTATCTATTTGGTAGTTTGCATGTTTAATATACCAATTTCTAATGTAGAAGTCGTGAAGATGCTACAAGTTCATTACTTAAATTACCAGCGTGTAACCAGAGATAAATGAATTAACGGGCTAAGATTAATCAAAGCATTCTGGTGTTATGATGCAACGTATTAGCAAGTGTTGCATCTTTCTCGGCCTATTTAAGAGTGACTAATAACAAGTACTTAGTCCATTCAGCAGGTTTTAACACCACAAGTGACTGTAGTTGCATTCGGATATTTTTAATTACCTTAGGAATAGAAACTTCCCAAGATCCCAAAGTTTCTAATATTGTCTAAAGTAGACCAAAATTCTACAAAAATCCGAAAGAATAGCGTATCTTTTCGATATTCCATAAATCCGTCATAATGCAGATTTAATATTTTCTAAGGAATTCATTATGGTCATAAAATAGGCTTATTCTACAAGTGAAAAAAATCTCTGATTAAAAGTATACATTCATAAAATGAAATGTTTTGAAATGTTACTCAATTACTATTCAATCTCTTTTAAGTATTCGTATTTTAATTGTTTATGAATATAACACCAATTTAAATTATGCTGCACTAATAGATAAAATATTTCTCTGAAAATCTGTGTAATAGTGAGCTATTACGCAATTTTAAATGTCTGTCATAGGAACAATGAGGTATTTAAGCGATTTTGAATTATTGGTATTCAAGCTGAAAGCGGTTTCATGTATGGCGAGAGAAACTGGGTTCGAACCTTACCCGAGTCATTAGGGAGATTCCTCTGGGTTTTTCTTCAGTTTTCATATCAACAAACGAACGTGGGCATTTTACCAAATATAAAACACCACCGGAACTGTGTATAAGTAAACGCAATATAGGGCAACCCTGCTATTGTAGAGTTCCAGGAAAACATCAATAAATTCACGAGGGACCTAATGCTTAGATTGGAAATGGGAGGAACGCATTAAACAGCGAAATGTCGGTTCTAAGATGAGTATTTATTTATTTATTTTTGAGAAGTAGCTCGTGTAATTTTTTTTTCTTTTTTTTTTCCGGCAAGGGACAACGTGATATGAAAATGTATTAGCCGCCCAGTCTTTTTTTTTTCTCTTTTATTTCCGTAGTATGGTTGCTCTGCATATTCTTTCGTGGCTGCTCTCCCTGCTTCATTACACATTTCAGTGCCCTACCCGCTTTCACACAACAGAAAAAAAAAAAATAATAAAAATAAAAAGCCCCGTTCACTGCAGAAAATTCTTTTGAACCTCTGCATAGTGTCTTTATCTTCGTGCACCCAAACCTGACCTCTTCTCATTTATCACTCGCTTCTTTATCAGCTGAGATTTCTAATTCATTTGTCTCCGTCTTCTTCCACGAACGTTCTCCACTTCCCCTCAATTTTTAATAATTACCCTGTTTTCAATAATTTTTTTAAGCTCATTTACTCACTCGGTCGCTATTAGTCGTACACTTGCGCTTCTGCTTTTTATCCGATCCCTAAAACTGTCACGACCACTTTGCCACGTGCAGAAAAGCTGCATAAAAAGACCGTGTACAAGCCTATTCATTCAATCAAAGCGTTACCACCAGCTGAACGAAGAAAAAAGAGCGATAAAAACGGCACTAATCTAGAGGATTAAGTGGAAAGTTTTAAACTCCTGCATGAAAATCCTTTCTTGAAGCAGCAACGTAATCAATCAAATACAAAATCTGTTAACCTCTAAGTACTAGTCATTAAAGGAAAAAATAATACAAAACAGTGGAGCATTGATGACAAGCGAAAGAGTAATGGGCCAGGATGAGGCTTAGGATGATTGGTAATATATGAGAGCGTACAACAAAGAGAGAATATCACTATCCAAGGGCTATGTGTTCACGGTGCTAAGCCAGCCGAACCCTAGCTGTCATTAACTGTCTACCAAATAGTGATGGATGCACTCATTGGATATATTTTAGCTTCGTCTATTAATAACGAAGGTACACCGACAGTTAATTTGCTATACTTTGACAACAACGCTCTCTATTTTGCTAACTACTCTCGAAAATGGAAAGCCCGAAGAGATAAAAAAAAAGTAAACCTCGCATTATTGAAGCAAAATGGTTGATGAGTGGCTCAGACACCTATTATTGCTCGACGCCGATTTTCATTGGTTTTATAATAATCGTTGATTACTCCCCTGTCAAATTTAAGGTGAGCTTAATCCTTAGACACAATCTATTGACACGGAGAAAAACTGGCAAATATGATTGGCAGAAACATTTGCTTACGTCAACTGTGGACCCCGATTGCACTACTTGTTCGTGTCAGGATGAGTGATTGTGTTAATCCGCCCTTTTCTGAAAGGTGAAGTTTTATTATTGCTTTATATCTTATCCTTTAATTTCTTAGCTCGAGGTCATTATCTGTTATTGGGAGAATCTGAGGAAAATTACTCACGGATGGACAGATAAAAAACGAACACACTGCTTCTGACTGATCTGATTCATGGAAGCGGCCATATTTTTAAGGTTGCTACAGCAACACCACCTGTGGGAAGACTCACTGGCATAAAAAGAGGCAGAAGGCATGTACGCAAACGGTGTACAACCGACAATGCTGTAGAACAAATTCAGCTTTATAAAAAAAAGAATGTGGACCTGCTGGAGTGGCATCTGTATTTCCCGGAAGAATTCAGCATAGAAAGAATCAGTAATATTCAAACTGAAATAACTAACTCTACATCTAGACTAGCATATCAAATTTTAGATCTTAATAGAAGTTAAAGAAGATTTTGTAAAATACTTAGATTGGGAAATTTTATATTTAAAATCTAATTGTTTTGTATCCTTTTTTAACACTGTACCGCTACCCTTTCATACTGAGGCCACGAACTTTTCAAATGCACCTCGTAATATCAATAGAAACTTGGCTAAGTTTTTGACACGTTGGCTTGTCACAGTGTATATGTGAGGTCACGCTTTGACGTCATGGTATGCGACGTTCCAGGAATGCCTCTAGGCACATTCTGAGTACATGAAGCACTTTTACTGCAAGCAGCCTTGTTCGATTACAATGGTTCCAATACAGGCTCAAGTGGGCACTTTGTTAGGTACATCTACTCTTTCATGAAATAGAGCGTCCCTTCAGTAATGGCATCACGTGTTCGTACAATGCGATATAAAGCAGGTGGGCAGATACTTAAAAAAATCGTATGTGCGCAATTCACTGCAAGAATGGGCAAAGCAAAATATTTAAGGGGCTTTAAACGTGGCATGGTGGTTGGTGTCAGACATAAGTATCTCGGAAACTGCAACTTGCTGGTGTTCTCAGGTCACTCAAACAACAACCATGGTAACCAAGGAGGCATTTCAGAACGTACAGTTTGTTGTGCCTTGTCCCGGATGTGATATTGGAGCAGACGACCAAATATGGTCACTCTTTTGTCCGAAAAAAAAAAAAAAAAAAAATCAAAGCAGGTACGGCTACATTGGGCTCAGAAACTAACAATAGGCAGTGGAGTATTGGAAATATCTTGCATAGTCCAACGAATCTCAGTTTCTGCTATTTTACACTGATGGAATGACCAGAATATGAAAAAAAAAGAACAAATATATGAACCCATCCTACCAGATGTCAATAATGCAGGTTGGTGGTGACGGTGTAATTGTGTGGAGAGCGTCTTCGTGGTGCTCGTTGGCACCCATGCTACTAGTGAAGCAATATTTTGAATGTTACAGGTTATATGAGAATTATTTTTCGACCAGGCGCATCTCTTCTTGGATGCAGTGTATCCATCTGCGAATGTGTTCTGCTAAGAAGATCATGTGTCATGTCACATGGCCAGAATTGTACAGAACTGATCCCAGGAACATGACAGTGAATTCATCCTACTGCAGTTACCTCCCCAGCCATCAGATCTCAATCCAATTGAGCACCTGTGGGATGAGGTTGAACGTGTTCCTCCGAGTAGAGATGGGCAACCAACTGAAGTTAATCTGTGGAATGAAATTGAGTCAATACGAACCAACTGTTTTGGACACCTAGTTGACTTCATTCGAAGACGAATCCAAACTGTTCTGTTGAAAGAGATACTAAACGAGTAGGAATTGTAATTCATGAATCGCTGAAACAAACACAGGGAAATTATAATATAGAATTGGAAAGAATATTGCGTATAAAACTGAAATTAGAAAAGAAAACATCGAACATTTTAAGAATATATTGCCCAGAAGATGAAAAACCTGAAAAAGAAAGAGATAAATTGTATAATTTAACTTATAACAAATAAGAGAAATAATAATAATGAATTAGTAATAACATTGGGAAAATATAAATGCCCGAATAGGAAATAAAATAAAACCGGGAATATGTGAACAGTTTAATGAACGTACAATGAACCAAAATCGAAATAAATTATTACAAATTTGTAATAATTTATTTTATTATGAATAAATAATTAGCACTACTCTTTTTTTTTTGTTTAAACATAAAGATCAACGTAAAATAACATGGACAGTAAATCAGTAATCGATTACATAATCAATAAAAGAAATATAAAACCCGATTATAAACATAAAACACGTCACTGAAATTGTATATAAAGGTATATCAGAAGAATGAAATAAAATTAGAGAATTGAGTGTACAGCCAGCATTTAGGAAAATGGATCACGTGTAGATGATATTTATGATAAAGCAAATAATAGAAAAGTTATTAGAGTACAATAAACCAAGTAATGTCTTTTATAGATTTAACAAAAGGCTTTGATAAGGATAAAGCTGAGCAAAGTTCCTCAACAAATAATCAATATTGCAATTTGAGATATGTACAGCCAATAAGGGCATAATAAAAACAGAGAAGAAGGAAATCCAGAAGAAATAAAAATAAAGGGAGTAAGGAGAGCCGTTAATTCCTCCTTCTTTAGTCGGCTAATGGATGAATTAATAAAATAAAATAAAGATATTATAATATAAAAATATACAATCGGCCATTCAGATGATGATGCAATACTAATTGGCAGTAAATGAAAACTAATCTTAAAGAATGCTACATAAGTTTAATGAGAAATCAAAAGAGTATAATAACCCTAAGAAAAACAGAGTAAAAACAGCAAGAGAACCAGCCAGAGGTAAATTAGAATTAGAAGGAAAATGATAGTAACAAGTAATGCATTTTAACTATCTCGGAATAGCTCAAGAAGCAGAAGAATAGAATCAAATTAGAATAAATAAATGGAGATGAGAAACTATAGAAATTAAAGAAAATAACTAATAAAACATATAAATAAGATGAAGAATAACGGACGGACAAAGACATTAAAGAAATGGAGATTCATTGGCAAAAGAAGATCAAGAAGAAGAAGATGGAAAGGTGAGCTATCTTAAACCCAAAAAAGCTGAATGCTTAATGGGAAAAGAAGTTCGTTTCTCTGGTTGTCTGGCTGTTTCAGGGTATTTCTCAAAAGGATCATATAAATGAAATTGCGATGGCAAAGGCGGTTGAATTTAATTGCTATGTAAACTGAGATTTCATATATTTAGAATTTGGTTTCTTGTTTAAGATCGAAATAACAGAACACCACTGGAAACTTTCCATCCAATAAATCCATTAATGCAATTCAAAGTTGGCTTTGAACCATTTTTTTCGCAGTGGAACTCACACGGATGCCTACAACATCCACAAGACTAACCACATGGTAGAACTATCCGACGACGATGCGAAAGATACGAAGAACCCATGACAGCAGAATATCTTTCATCTGATTGATTATCAGACCGAGTGACCTCATTTTACTGATTAATGCCTGATGGAAGACTATATCAAAAACGCACGATAAATCAGGACTCGAAATTTAACGCACTTGGCCTATGAGCTCCAGTCCACTGCCATGACAGAGCAATCAGTCCAAGAGTGGAAAGTGATGGATGCAACTGAAAATTTCCTCTAAAAAATGAACGCATTAGAAAATTAACGAAGATGTAAACTTTATGATAAAACTTCTGACCTTGATAATTAAAAACAAATAACTTGAATGCAATTTTACGAATAGAAACCAGCGCTCTTCAAATGGTAGTTTATTGTAAATCAATTACCATTCAATTATTGAATAAACTGGATACACCTGGCCACTTTTAAAGCTGGACAGTTTAAGAATAATTTGGAGCAGTTTTAATCAAACTGTAGGGTGCTCCACAGTAGTGGGGGTAAGAAATATTTCAAGAGGCACGGCATGGCTACACACAGCTATTTTTATGCGCAAGCAAGAGAACTTGAAACTCAATCTTTCTCTCTCTCGGCAATTATGTGAAAACAGTCTGAGCTCTTGCTAGGGAAACAAGGGGGTATCGCTTAAGAAAGTAAAGCTTAACTTAAAGATATTTCTTATAACAACAGTGAACGTCACCACCCATTTTCTATTTGCAACATCTCTCGCCTTTTTCAAAGTACTGATTTATTAAGTGGGCCAGCAAAGCGAGTAATAAAGTCTAATTTCTTATGAGTTTGATCAATGATGCTATTATCGGAAAAAGTAATACCCAGATCTTGAATAAAAGTCACTTGACTGATCAATTGAATTTTAATTAAGTGATCAACTTAGCCTAGTTTTTATCGTGTTATTTGTTCATTCTAGAGTTATTTTTATATGCCTGGTAGGCAAAGATTGGACGAGATGACTGGGAGTGTGTGATTCTGATAGCAAGTAAAATATCTGCTGTCTGCATAAAAAAGAAGATGCAACCTTTGAAAAGGAGATTGGGGCTTGGACATTAAGGGGTTGAAATCAGTAATAAAACTGATTTTAATAAATAAATAAGTGTTATTTCCTGATGTATATGATGTTTATTAAATATTAATGGTCCTAGGGATGAACCCTGTGGGACTCCAGCTAAAAGAGTATCTATAAGTGAAAGTAGGATAATACAAGTCTTTTACGTGGTACTGACCTTCCAGATCAGTGGATCCATCACTACGAATTATCCCAGTTTATTGTTACAAATAAATAGCGTTTCTGTTCAAAGTGAGGGATCTGAAATACGGTATCTCCCAACTGTTGTATTAGCGGAAGCTGTCCCTGTGATGTGGTAATAATCGCAAAGCAACGTTGTTAGTGGGGTAACCGCATTAAATTACAAATAAAACGTACTATTTTAAAATATAGTACAACACTGAAGCAATAATTCGTAATAATAATCACGCAATATGAGAAACCAACATCTATGTAAAGGCCTCTTATTTCAGCAGCATGTTTTGGATTACTGTGGTATTTTTGAAAAATACGCACAAGTGTTGCAACTGGAACGAGTTTCAGTCATTTTAAGTATTCACTGAAGAAGTTTAAGGCACATTTAAAATAGACATTTACGACATCTAACGAATTAGGTTGGAGCTTCAGTAAATGAGTCCTTAGAGAAGAAAACAGACAGAAGAGAAGAGAGAGAGCTTGAGGAGTCGGGATCACTAGAGTCACTGCAACCGTTGAGTTCAACAAACTACGTAAAATTCCATCTACAACAGTGTCTGCAATGTCACCGTGTCTTGTAAGAGGTAGGGCGACACGGTGCCACTGACAGAGGTCAGCAGACAAACATAAGGATACGACACCAAGAAAGCGTCGAGAGAAAGGAAGTGGTGGCTGTAAAGAAAATCCTCGCATCTCTAATTTCTCGCTTCTAATTAAAAGGAACAATAGTAATTACCATAATTAATATCGTCTTAAGGAACGTTTCTCGGGCTCTTTCTTGAAATGCCTGTCCTTTCTTAATTAATAGTGCAGGATCTTCTTTATTAAAATCTTAACCCTCTTGCCTCCGACGGTTTAAGAAAACGCCGGAGCAACCTACCGCTAAAATTCGAGGCAGCGGGGGTCACGCTACTGTAACCGTGCTGGGACACACCGGTCGTCATTAGCAAAGTGGAAAAATGAGGGCACGTGACCAGGAATGGTTGTTCTGGCGAGAGCGATTCGGCATGCGTCTGGAATGAATGACTTTTAATGCTGGTCTACTTGGATGGCAAGGGGCAGCGAGGGCACGGCAAGGTAGCGTTTAACGAACCAAGACTCCGGATGGAAGCCGTAATGAAAGAATAACAATTAAAAGAAAAGTGGTCGGGTGCTAATGAGAAGGAATAGCTTGCTTAAGTGTCTGTTCTGATGGGAGTAATTTGATAAGATTGCTGTTTGCGCATCTGCCTAATGCTCCGACTCATATCGCATTGGAAAGGAAGAGGCGATAGGAGTAGATAAGAAATGGATCGGAGGTGGAGGGTGTATATTTATATTCCATATCGCAACTCTAAGAGCAGTTGATTGCATATGCCAGAGGTGGGGAGAGAGGGAGCGCAGCGTTACTGCTATTTTCTGTCTTGTATCAATGGCATTAAAAAAATACTGCGGATTCGGCCCACAGCAATTCGCCCTGAAGGCATCGCGAACCCCTAAAAAGAAGCCAGTTGATTGCTGTGGATGCCACTGACGCTGAGGTGGTGGCAAATAGTGACTTCCTTCTGGAATTGTGTGGAGTGAAACGTTATGTGCAATATCTCATCAGCCTGATCTTTTGATTGCAGACATAAACATCCAGGAGTGAATCACCAAGTGAATCTTTGGTGTTGTTTTGGACATCTTTTAGAAATATTTTGGTGTGTCGTTTATTACTACTTATTAAAAAGAAATGCGAAAAAATCTGCATTTAAAATTCATGTTATAGATAGCCGTTTATAAAATGCGTCCAAGTTATTATACTCAATTTCACTTTTAAATCCTGCGTGTGTTTTGTGGGTTGATTTATTAATGATGAACGTCACTTACGGAGAATTTGGTTACAAACTGATTACAACTAGCCAACACGATGGCTAGTTGTAATCAGTTTGCCCCCGAGAACTAAAACGCTGTTTTTAACCAATTTTTATGCGTAGATTTCGAAAATCATCGTGATCACGTCACAGTTATTAAATAAAGAGGAAGTTACTTTTTACCAAAATATGCTGCATAATCTAGCCAGTAATGTATGACACTGATTTATTTTAACAGATATAAACTGATTCTCTTAATTTTAGCAATCGATTCTGGCCTCTGTTTTCTTGTGATAAACATAATCAGACTTCTGGTTCTTAGGTTCAAATTCCGATGCAACAATTTACAATTCGAAGAGAGCACACTTTGCGTTTTTGGTGAGGATTTTTGTAGGCTGTGCCAAGATTTTCCGATTTTCCAGGAATTAACTGATCGTGACATACTATAATATTATTTATGCTATAAATATAAACGTATATATATTTTTTTACACTTGCATTACAAATTTGAATTATACGCACAGTATATATCCCTTTATTTGAACATTAAAAGTTGGTACTCACCCTAAAGATATTTTAGGGTGATTTTCGGAATAAGCGCGTGCCCCATTCTCACGATGACGTGTAACTGTTGGCACCTGTATTTTCATTGCATCGGTATGACAAAAAATGTTTTGTTGGCAGACCGTTAAGAATACTCAAGAAATATTAATCAATAAGTTAGCTGATATTGTATTCAGTGTTTTTTAAACAATGAATTAATTTGGGTTGTTTAGATCTACGCCAAGGCAACTTATACCAAGAGGCACAACATATTCTAAAGCCCGATCGTTAGAGGGATGAAAAGTGTTGGGGAAAACCATATATGGCCTAACTCTTCCCTAGATCCGCGGTAATCAGTACCTAAAAAGCTTCAAATGGTTTCAGACCACGAAAGAGTAGATCTGCATTACAAGCACTTTGCCCCGGTGAACGAATGACCTCCTAACGAGGAGTCAACGAACTCCGAAAAATAGGCAGTTTCCCTTTTGAGAAATTATATCGTTGACGTCCAAAAACGCCATTAAATAACTTGAGCACGTGCCCCATCCTCATGATGACGTGTAACTGTTGGCACGTGTAACGTGCCAACAGTTACACGTCATCGTGAGTTACACGTCAACAATATTCGAAGTAAATTTAGTGAATTAGAATGGCGAAGTTCATAATTTCATAAGCTCGTAATCGAAGATAGTGTCACTTCGGGGATTCCGGAATAGGGAGGAAAGCGAAATGACGCAGTTACGGGCGGAACAGCCAGTGTAACGCTCCTGTGACTCTTCACGCGCGTTGCCTTTCCATAAACGAATATAAGCCTCTTTTAAGCCTCGGAGATATTAGCGTTCTCTTGCAATTTCCTTCCCACCCCATCTGGTCTCAACAGAAAGTGACTGACTGAGTTATGCGTGTTACCGGACAATCCTTCTTTGTCCCCCCCACCCAGCCCCCCATCCTGCAAAGTTGACTGCAGTCGAGAATCTGCGCTCTCTGAACCCGATGCTGCAAGCGATTGTTTCTCGTACAAGAAAGTGGCCTGGGCATTTCCAGCCGCCGCTGATTGATGCTCTCGTCGAACCAGGCTTGATCCGGCAATCGGACAAGTGTAGTGACGCGTGCAGCGAGACGACCGTGTCGCTATGTATTTACCAAAAGATCAGCGGGATCACTGTTGCCGCCGTGGTCGGATGAAAGAGAGAGGCTATTCGACTATCGGAAACAAAGAGACATTCTCGAAAACGGTGATACGATGCACCCTGCACTATTCCCCTGTTCCCCTCCCCTCCCCAAAGAAACTCCCCCTTTCGTTTTCCGCTTCTTTCGCTGCATCACCTTCGATCTAAGACTTATGGCGGCCACTTCTTTCCAGACAAAACTGTTCTTTAGTCAAACAATCGAAGGAAAACGAGGATGCAATTTCACCTTTTAACTTGTATGGAGAAGTTGAAGTCCACCAGAGGGCGAAGTGAGCCCGTTTTATTTGTTTTTGGACGTTGCTTTTTTAGAGCCGGTAACTCTTCGCCAGTATCCGCGTGCAGTCGAGTGTGACGAAGTTGTACCTATTAGCGGGAAGAAACATGTCTCGTGGAGAAGAAGAAAGCAGACTCGAAAAAAGTTAAGAAAGTGTACTTTAGGTGTCTTTTTGAAAGTTGATGAGTAATCAAAGTTCGGAATGCAGTCGTGGTCGTGCGGATTGAGTCAGTGGTGTGATGTTTAGAAGGGATAACGTTGTACTTTCGTCGAAGTGCTCATCTTTTGGTTTTAAATACCGATGTAACTAAGAAACCCCCCCTTCTGCATTACTTTTCTTCGATGGATTTGGTGATGAAGCTCTTTGCTTGAATGTTGGATGATAAAATTGGGCAAAATCAGTACACAGTAATTCGTTTTGAGTTTATTATTATCCATTACGCTTTATTTAAATTACAGGTGGGTCTAGAATGCTTAAAAGTTTTCCTACAAGTAGTTTGCGCTCTTCGAAGTAAATTTGGGGATTAGAAAACCGAAGTTTTAATTTCAAAAGCTAAACCCACATTGTAAGAAACGGGTTGGAGTACTTCTGCAAGAAGGCAACTGCAAAACCAATGAAAATAGAACTCTAGAGATATCCTGCTATGTAATATTTCTGTCTTAAAGTCAAAAGTGGATGTAAGTTAACAAGAAAACCCGTAACACCCGAGAAATAATAATTTAATTTAATGTTCTCAAACAATTAAAATTTATTTCTTAATATTCGTGATTAATTACAAATTTTCAGTTCTAGGTTTAAAAAAAAGGTAGTGATAGTGTATAAATTAAGAAAACTACAGAAAGTCCCGGATGCTACAAGAAAAAAAAACTCTACTACTCACTTCTTAAAGTTGGAGCAATATGATCCTTAAAGGTGTTTGGTGGGTGAAGAATTTTGCATGAGTTAAACAAAAACCGATTGTGAGACACTTCCTAACATCTCGTGTCTATTGAAATCACATAATTTGTCGAATAAAATAACTGTAATGTACATGTATTTGGTTTGTAGTCAGTTTGTGAATTAAATCTCGTTTGGAGATATTTTAGAACGAATTAGAAAAGAGAAGATAATTTCCAATCCATCTTCCAGAGAAGTGTTCACATTTGGACGATGATTCTGGTGAAAAGGATAATTCAGATTACACCTGAGAAAGCTGTTCAAGTAACCCATCAAAATCCCTCATCAGCAGGAAATGAATGGCTAAGTGAGGGACTTCGGTTTAGCCAGATGCAATGAAGAGCTCTAGAAATCAGTTGCAAGACTTCCACACATTTTATTTCATTTGTCTTCATGAATAAATTGGTATTATTCACAATACTGTCTCTCGGTTACCAATGGGCCACGTCAGGCCTAATATAGGGGATAGAATGTCAATCAACATCTGTTCCCTGCTCTTCCACATGGATTTCTTCACGCCGAATCCAGGAGATGTTACTGACGAGCATGAGGAGAGATTCCACCAGGCCATGAACTCAATGGAGAAGAGGTACCGAGGAAAGTGAGATGAAGTTATGATGGGCGACTACATCTGTTTTTTAGTTCGGGATGATCACCGGACTACAAGAGACAAAGATGTTCAAATTTACATTTTTAAGGAAATTTCTTTTTGATTAACCCGGGAGGCATTGAACGTTTTAATTTGTGATTTTTAGCTTGTTTAGTTGCAGCAAAGAGTTTCGATTTTTTTTTAAGTAGCACTATTTATCGTCCTGTAGATTTAAGTAACACTATTCACTTTTCTTAGAATAAAACAATCAAGTAAGAGTAGATACCTACTTGTAGTAGTCCTGGTTAAAACTGAATCTCCTGGAATTCGGTTATTTGATGAGGAGCCTTTGGAATGCTTTAGGAGTTACAGTCGGAAATCTTCTTTCCAGAAATCCTATAGAATAAAAAAAAAAAATAAGATCTATCACAACACAAGATCATTGAATATTGAGATGCATATTTAGATTTTCATGATATAGTTCAAAGCATTACTTATCTTATAATGGAACATAAAGATCAAAGTAGATGGCCAAGAAGAATCCATAGAGAGAGAGAGAGAGAGAGAGAGAATGGCGCGTACTCAGTTTCAATTTATTTTAGATGACTGAATGGGAATTGATCTTGATTGGCTGATTAATATTTTAAGGAAAAGAAACTAAGAACTCCTTTGTTCTTAAAGTCGGCTTGTTCGTTTCATTGGATGCAATAGTAGGTTGGATAAAACAAAGTGGATCCTAAAGGATGTGTTGTTTTCTGATTATAGGAAAAAAAAAACAGATAACCTAAAGTCATAAAAGATAATTATGAATAGAGCCAGCTAAAACGAAATCAGCGATCCACTACTACGAGCAATAAACTGCAGAAGAAAAGCTTTAAGAGTGGGCACTTCCACCCAAAGAATCTTCATTAGTATTTCTCGTCTGGAAGCAAGCTGCCAAATAATTCAGCTATATTGCGATGCTTACAATTCCGAGTGAGTATCTGATCAGTTCACCTCACGAGGGCCACAAGGAGCACGCTGCTGAATGGCGTACATTTTAATTTGACCCTGTGTTGAGTGACATACCTAGGAGACAGGCAGTCACTGTCACGACCCTCTCTGTTCTGTCAGATCTTTGCTCTTCGCCATCTTGACAACCGTGTAAAGTGATCTTCCACTTAATTAGTGGACTTCCTGAAACGTGTGACATGTGATGGGAAATGGTTGCACGAGGACATAAATAGACAACAGTAGTTCCTGCTTCGAGTTATTTGCCAGTTAACTGGAAGATAGTTTGCATAAATGCAGGACTACTGCGAAAAAAACAAAAAAAAAAAAAAAGAAAGAAAGAAAGGCAGAATAAACCCGATGTTTTTATATGCACATTACCACAATTCTGATTTTCTCATTTTACTACGCATTAGGGAAAATTCAGAGCTCTTTCTGGACTTTCATCTACTCATTGAGAAGATAATGAAAATAACCAATCATCGAATTACTAAAATTTGGAGATTTTTAATATTATTTTTAGTTTTCGACGATTTCGATCCGAGGTCATTAAAAGTTGTTCAGTAGGCGTCAGTGTTAGTTGCAAGTAATCTAATTCTCGTTCCGGAGCAGTCATGAGGGCACCATACATCCCCTAAGTGGCTTGTCTTGCGGACTGAGAGTTCCATCAAACACACTTTCTGTTTGGCGCTTTTTACACTGCTCGGGATTCTTTGTCTCGTGAATGGGCCAGTCGAGGAAAGTCCAAAAAAAATCTAATTACCTAACCTTCCCCTCCCAGATTTTTTTAACATTCTCTCTCTCTCTCACACACACACCGTCTTTAACTGCAGTAACCTTTTTTCTTTCTGTGAAATAAGATTAATGATAAACGTCAAATATTTCCTGTAGAGGTCGTCTTTTTGCTGCTGTACTTCACTCACAACGTGGGTGGCTTAAACGGTAGCGCACCCTAGTGGAAGTTAAAAACTAGTAGTTAACACGGATGCTTACTGGATATTCACCATTAAAGTTATTCATATTTTTGTTGGCGTGATAATCACGAGGAAATCGGAGTGGAAGATTTAATTCGAATCCAAGCCCTCCCTTTCGCACGCGGATTCACTTTAACTAATGAACTAAAGAGAAATTTAATTTGAACAATTAAAGAACATTTTATTTAACAGATCCAGTCTTATCACATATCCAGCTATCTCAAATGACCCGGATATAAAAATAAGTTAATCGGTTAATTCTTATACCGACTAACTTGGCCACGATGTGAAAACACTTATAAAATTCCTCCCAGCTTGAGGGAACCGAACTCGGGGCTTTCTCACGCGATGTGGAAATGCAGGGGGTCATAATCACTGGATTGGTGGTGACGGCAATAATCTGTGGCATGCACAAACTCATTCATAGTGTTGAAAGTGCACTTTGTTGGTAAAGATCACTTGGCCATGTGGATGGCAATGTCTTTTTACATCATCAGTTGAAGGGAGAATTGGAAAAAAGGTATCTGTTCTTCTTTTATGGTTACAAAAGATATTTGCCACGATGCAAAGGATCGAGCATCTCATGGAATATAATAATCATCGATGTGCAGAACGTTTTAGGACCAGTGAGAATTTTGAAGAGAAATCTCAGATTTGCTTCAGTTTTTCTAGATTCAAGTGGTTCAATAGTGGAAGTATGTATAAAGGGGATCATAGTGCGGTAATTGAGAGAAAAGTGAGTTCCAGAAATTTGGTATCTTACATCGGAGAGCTGAATGAATTCCTGTTTCTTAGCGACGAATAATCCAGTAGGAGTTCCAGATGGAGGAAGAGAAAGAGTAATCAATTTGTTTCAGAATCAAGGATTTGTAAATCTGAACCGAGTATACATATTCGCTAAGCGAAACTATCCTCTTGATTACTGCAAGGAACAATAGACCTCGTTTACTAAGTGACTCAGTTGTCAAATTTGAAATTCTTTGAAAAGATGACTCCAAGATTCGTGAAATGGTCGAGTTTTTGAATGAGTGATGATCTGATGTGGCGGCTGAAGTCGAAATTAGTGAAGTTTCTGGATGCAGACAGGGAAGCGAATTGACACTTGGATTGATTATTATAATGCTAGCACACATTTATTAAGGGCATTCTGAGCATGAATAGATCAGGTGAACTCGTACTTAAGCATAATCATCAAACTTGGAATATGAACGGGTTGAGATGATGCAGTTTGAACATGGTCATTAATAAATAGGTTGGATAACAGAGGATCTAGAGAAGAACCCTGTGGGATGTTGCTGGTGAAAAAAAAAAGATTTGAAATAGGCATTATCAATAATCACGTATGGGAGAAACTTATCAAAAGCACTTGCCGTATCTGTGCAGACGGAATCGACTTGATACCCTTTGTCAAGAGCATCCGTAACAGAGTGCGAACACTGAGTTAGGTAAGTATATAGAGTTTACCTTTGTTAAACTCATACAGGTCTTAATCAATGAAAGGCTTCGATTAAGACCAGTACCGCTTGAGGTAGTTGCTGGATATCTGTAAATTGTACTGACTTTTTCTTATGGAGTAATGACTAAACATCCAAAACATCTCCATTTATACATGAGGAAGAACTGGAAATTTTGTTTAAAAAATTCCCCAAAGTTTGTAATGGTTCTACAAGGCTAAATATGAAGTTCTATAAAAATCCGTACATTGGGAGTGGAGTTGTTAGATGAAGACGAAGAGACGGACATGGTGATGAAGACTTTGGAGACAGAATGCCCCTGTTCAAGCCCTTGTGGGTAGCGCAGTTAGAAAATTTATTATTTTCCACATTGGGTGGAAAAGACTTGAGTTCGAGTGCTGTCGATGACGTGAAGAATTTTTATGGGTCTTTTCACAACGTGGCTGAGTTAGTCGGTCTCAAGCGACTGGTTTTTCTCCCGGAAACTCGAATTTTTCGTCGATTAAAAAAAATAAACCACAGAACACGTGCAGTTTACCGACACTATCACAGAGCAATATGTCCTTAGTCGCTGGTGCTTCTAAAACCCTACTACTACTACAACAACTGCCCCTGTTCAAATGGGTAAAATGAATAATAATAAAAAAACATTTCGAATATGATAAAACAGATATAAACTGTTTGCTCTATATTATATTTAATACTTACCATAAACAGTAGAGCGAACATTAAGAAACTAATTAAAAGTAAAAACTAATTTAAAAGTAATTTAAAGTAAAAACTAATTTAAAACTAATTTAAACTATGGAGGTTGCGTTTTATCCAGTGGGAAATATGTTGCGAATCATGTGTAGCGGCAGTAATAATAAATGTCACATGATTTCATTCGTAAATGTCATCTGTTTTCCAATTTACTAATGCAGGCCCGCAGAGAAATCTTCGCCAAATGGTTGATCTAATTGAGATTCCAGCCTAGTCCAACTCCTGGCATTTTGACCAAAACGTTGTCTGTATGTATAAATGCTACAATCGAAATCAGTAAAGCCTTTGATCCAAATGGAGCTAAACACGATTTCTAAATTCGATTAAAAGTAATCTGAAATATGCTATCTTATCTGAAATATTGGCTAATGAAATTTCAGCAACAGAATATTCCCACGTGGACACAGCAAACTATCGCTAATCGATCGGATATTGGCTTAATTATTCTTATATTGAACGGAAACAGTGAGCAAGATTATGGTACAGAAGAATTACAGTTTTGGTGACGATTTTAAATCCGTCCATACAAGTCCTCTCTTTTCTAGCACTCTGAGAGAAAGATCACAAGTCTTGTAAACAGCAAGAACAGCATTAAACTGGTACAAACATTAAAATTTATTAAAAAACTGAGGAAAATTTTCTACGCAAAAGAGTTTAAAAGTGTGTGGTCAGATCGATGACTTCGATTCTTCAGAACGAGTTTCACCATTTAATATAATTTATTTGGAAGGTAATCGGGCATGAACCTGAGCAATCATCAAACAGGGAAATATGAACAGGTTGAGATGTGGTTCAAGAGGGTCATTAATAAATAGGTTGGGGAGTAGAGGACTTAGAGAGGAACCCAGTGGGACTCCGCTGCTTAGAGAAAAAAAATTAGAATAAGCATTATCAATAATGACTTTAAATACAATTATGGTACAGAGATCTCAGTACCATAAAATGGGTTGTATGTATGAATCCCTTCAGTTTCAAATGAAGGGATTCTAATGGAATGAGATATTTCTTTGGGTCAGTTAACTGGACAGAGAATTGTCTGGTGTCGGATACAAATATGATGCGGGAAATATTCAAGGGATGTTTCCTCGATGCCACAAACGTATTCGTACCAGTGGTCTCGTTCTGTAAACGTATGATGTCAAAATGAATGACATCTTACGTTTACGGAATAGACAGGTAATAACAGTTACAGATAATTACGTCATTCCAATTTCTATTAGAATTATAAGAGAATATCTAACAAAGCCACTGACATGGTGAAACGGGCGAAGGCTGATTACGAGAAAGCACTAGGAAAGAGGTACGAACGGGGATAAGGAATTCTTCTCACATGTGAATCCGATAAGTCCCTTAACTGGTTGCAGTGAAAAGTCCATAGAAAGTCCAACGTAAATGGCGAGGAGTTGAACAGAACAGATACTTAATGATATTTGCAGTCGAAAGCAAGCTTGAACCTTTAGAGAAAGTTAAGGAGTCAAATTGATGTAAAATGAGTGGTTAATAATTTTAGAGGAGCGTTTTTCAAAAAAGCTACTGAGGTTAAAAGAGGTCAAGGGTACAGGGGAGGTTATATGTTCAGTTATAATGAAAAATACTGCATGTGAACATATCAAACCGTTGATAATGTTACTGAATGCGTCATTAGGTTCCAGGATGATCTTCTCGGACTGGAGAAATGGTAATGGTTCTCGTATACACAGAGGTGGTAGTAATGAAAAGTTGGTTAACTATAGGCCAGGGAGTTTGACTTTTGTTGTAGATCATGGACAGTATGATCATTGAATATGATAGAATATCATAAAGATCATGGAGTCTGTCATTATGGAATATCATAAAGATCATGGAGTCTGTCATCGTGGAATATCATAAAGATCATGGAGTCTGTCATCGTGGAATATCATAAAGATCATGGGAATCTATCATCATGGAAATCATAAAGATCATGGGAATCTATCATCATGGAAATCATAAAGATCATGGGAATCTATCATCATGGAAATCATTGACTCTATGGTTAATGGCTCCATTTACGACCATCTGGACAAGAATGGCATCGTCAATATGTCCCAGCATGGATTTATTAAGGGAAGGTGAAGTCTGACCATTATGGTAATTTTCTGTGATGTAGCCGTTAAACAGTTGGATACAGTTAACAACTTATATATATATATATATATATATATATATATATATATATATATATATATATATATATATATATATATAGACTTTTCATAGTATTAGAAGCTGTTTAATAAAGGCCCAAATGGAAGTTTGCTATCTAAATTTGAGGGTTACTAGTAGTAGTAGTAGTAGTAGTAGTGGCACTTGATGCAAGAAAGCAGTGTAGGAGCTTATGCAGCATCAGCCAAAAAAAAAAAAAAAAAAAAAATCACACCATACCCTCCAATTGCCTGTCCAGTTCCTCCTTAAATTTATTTAACCTATCAACTTCCACAACGACAGATGGAAGTTTGTTCCAGCAATTAACAACCCGCTGGCTAAAGGCAAATTTCCGCACATCTATTCTACATCTATCCTTTCTTAATTTGAACTTATGTCCCCGTAGGTTCGTATTCTGAACAAGTGGGAGGATCCCATCAGAATTCAGCGTGCTCAACCCATTAAAGGCCTTATAGACCTCAATCAGATCACCGCGCAGGTGCCTAGTCTCCAGCCACTGCAATTTGCAGAACTTAAGCCTCTCTTGGTAAGAGGATCCCTTCATTCCCCTCACCAATCGTGTTGCTCTTCTCTGTACACGCTCAAGCAAATCTACATCCTTCCTAAAATGAGGCCTCCAGACCTGTACGCAGTACTCAAGACGTGGCCTGACCATTGCCTTATACAGAGGGACAATCACCTCCTTTTCCCTGCTAGCAAAATTCCTATATATCATTGACAAAACCCCATGACCTGCCCTAGCAGCCTGTCTACATTGCTCAGAAAATTTCATATCTGACTGCACAATTACTCCCAGGTCTTTTTCATTTTCTACCACCTTAAGTGTAGTACCACACAGTTGGTACGTTTCTCTGGGGTTACTTCTACCCATATGCAGTACTTTGCATTTGTCAAGGTTAAACTTCAGTTGCCACTTCTTAGCCCATCTGCCCAAATTATCTAGATCCTGTTGCAGTAGCACACTGCCATTACTGTCATTAACAACCCTGCCAACCTTCGTGTCATCTGCAAACTTCGACATTAAGCCTGATATACCTTCATCAATATCATTGATAAATATACAAAACAACAGTGGCCCCAACACCGAACCCTGTGGGACTCCACTAATAACATTAGTCCACGAAGAGCAGCACCCATTGATCCACCCTCTGTCTTCTCCCACTTAACCATCCTTTTATCCATTGCAGCAACTTACCCTTAATACCATTCTGCTCCAATTTGTACAGTAGTCTTCCATGCGCAACAGTGTCAAAAGCTTTCCTGAAATCCAAGTATATGATATCAAAATTATTTTTTGCATCCAGTTCCTTTGTGACCACATCATAATAACCAATCAAATTTGTCAGACAAGACTTTCCCTTAACAAACCCATGCTGTGTCTGAATTATTGCTGCAGTCTTGTCTAGATGATCCTGCAATGCATCTTTAACCAGTGACTCCATTATTTTACCCGGAACAGAAGTTAAACTAACTGGTCTGTAATTATTCGTGTCACCCTTCGAACCTCCTTTGTGAATTGGGGATACATTTGCACATCTCCAGTCCGTGGGAACCTCTCCTGAGTCCAAGGATGCTCTCATAATTATGGCTAAGGGTTTGCTTAGTTGCTTTGCCGCCTCCTTTAATATAACTGGATAGATCCCATCCGCCCCAGGTGCCTTTCTTATGTTTAACTTCAACAATTTCTCCTCCACTTTGCTCTCAGTTATTACAAAATCATTAAGCACACTGCTACAATTTGATAACCTTCTTCCATTTTCAAACTGTAATGATTCCTCACGTGTGAATGTAGATGCAAAATACTCATTCAGTTTGTTTGCTATCTGAGCAGGATCATCAACAGTCGAACCATCGATGTCAAGTGGACCAATCATATTCAGCCCCTTCCTTTTAGAGTTTATATAAGTAAAGAAATCCTTGCTGTTTTTCTTAGCATCTTTTGCCAAAGATTTCTCGTAATCCGCCTTTGCCTGCCGAACCTCCTTTGTGACCTGATTACAGACTAGCTTATATCTGCTACAGGCTTCTGCGTCGCCTGATAATTTATATGCATCCCATGCATTTTTCTTCTCTGTCACGAGTCTCATTAGTTCATTTGATAACCATTTAGGCCTAAACCTTGAACAATATTTCTTCATCGGTATGAAAAGTCTAGTAGCTTCCACGATTAATTCCTTGAATGCTTCCCACTTAGAATTTACTGTTTGTAACATCGTCAGTCGATCCCACTGTACAGAATTTAAAAACTGTCTGAGACCACTGTACTCCCCTTTACGGAAGCAAAAACCCTTTCCTTTACCCCTGACGGTAGTTACCTCTTTGAGTAAATCCCACTTCAGCACACTGTGATCACTGCCACCTAGTGGTTCCTTTATCTGCAAATTCTTAATACACGAATGATCACTGCTGATAACCAGATCAAGAGTATTACTTTCTCTGGTTGCCTCTCGAACATGCTGCTGCAGAAAACAATCATCCAATAAATCCACAAAAGTCTGACTAGTGTGTGAGTGACCAACCCACAAGTTCCAGTCAATGTCTGGGAAGTTAAAATCCCCCATTATAAGACATTCTGATTTACTGGCCCACTCTATTTCTCTGTACAATTGTTCATTGTACTCATTCGAGTCATTAGGCCTATAACACACTCCTACTCTTATTTTTGCTTTTGCAGTGCTTATGTCACACCAAACTGACTCAACAGTGCACTGTCCATCTATATCAACTGGATGCACTTCTCTTGATTTTATGTTTTTCTTAATTAACAGCATAACACCTCCTCCCTTTCTGTCCTGTCTATCCTTTCTGTACACATTGTACTCCCCAAATTCCAGTTCTGCATTCCTTATATCTTTGTGACACCACGTCTCTGCTATCCCAACAATATCCGCCTTTGATGTCTTGACCAACACTTCAAATTCATCAAATTTATTTACTATACTTCTAGCATTGGTATACATGCAAGCATACATGCTCCTATGCCTATTCCTCGTTACCCTAACACATCCCATATACCCAACTATTCCAGGATGACTGCCATCCGTCCCTGAAACCCCCAACACCCCTCGCTCCAGGTCGCTTCTTATTCTAATAGAAGTTGTGCAAGAATCACCTTCACCTCTGCCTGCGGTTACTGTTAAACTATTAGTCTTTGTATCCCCCCAAACTAGCAGTTTTCCGACCCACCTAACACTGCCTCGATAGCATCAGCAAATATTCTTGCACCCTTTCTATTTAAGTGTATCCCATCCCTGTAGAAGCAATCTCTCCTGTTAACAAGTACAGTCCAGGCTGAAAAAAATTCTACCCCTTGAGCCTTGCACAATCTTTCCAGGGCCGAATTGATCGACAAGGCTCTCATCATATACTCCCTCCTATCGTGTCTGGGCAGAATTGCAGACACTTTTAAATTCAACCCTAATTCTCGGCTTTTACTAGTAAAATCTAACGGTCGATCGCAGGCTGACTAAAAGACAGAAGACAGATAGTTGTCATAAATGGTCAGCCTTCAGGGTGGATCAGTGTAACAAGTGGAGTCCCTCAGGGATCGTGTTAGGTACGTCCTATTTTTAATTTTAATGAATGATGTTTGCTGATCAAGCATCATTTATCAACAAAATTTGCCGATGATTTTACTTGGAAAGGATGGTTAACAATTCGAACAAGGCCACGTTGCTTCCAAGAGAGTTGAACCGCTTGCATATACGTTAGAAAAAATGGCAACTGAAGTTTAATGTTTTTGAATTTAAATTAAATGTAGGGTAAGGTTAAAAGTAAAGTATACGAAATGTAAGATTATGCGTTTAGGGTACAGGAATCCTGAAGTCACATATAATCTAGGGAAAGGAGTTAAAAATAGTTCAAGGAGAAAAAGGCTAGGGTGTTACTATTCAGCCTGACTTGAAATTTTCCATGCAGTCTAAACAGACAGTTAGGAAGACATGCCCTGTTCACGACTTATCACAGAAATATGTACCCTATAAACTGTCAAAGATTGCCGGTCCTTTTGTCATCCATTTTGGTCTGTGTATACATGGAAAATTTCCCCTTGTAATGAATTTAAGAAAATGTGAAGACTCTTCGTAGTGGATAGAGTATATATAGCGTGGCTTATAAAGAATAAATCAAACGATCCGAATTATTTTGATTTTAACTAGTAGAACCCTGTGACCCTACGTGGCATTCCGGAGTATAAACAGAAAATTTATTTATTGTGTTTCATTCCTAATCATTAGTCCGCTGGACGGATTAGATTGGCTTCATATGGCACGCGGTGGAAGTTGGCTGCAGAACGTGTAGCGTGATTAAAATCGTTTCTTCAGACGTCATCTGCGTAAATTAGTCAATTAGCTACCTTCATTATGTGAGATTTAGTTTCGGCAACTGTCACTCATGGCGCATTGTTCGTAGCAGACGGTATCAGAAGCAGACGATACTTCTCGTGATTAACCTAACTGCTTATAATTAATATTAAGTAATTATATATATATATATATATATATATATTCCATATAATTCTATTTATTTATTTATCATTTTTTTTTGAGATTGAATTCTGCCGAGGGATGCGTCGATTGATCGAGAATACTAAGTTTCTGATTATTAGCCGTTTATGGAAATTCGGAGAAGCAGTTGGCTAAGAATAGAAGAGTGGGGGGAAGGGAAAGAGAGGGGGAACGGAGAGAGCAAGTCGAAAGTAGAACGGATGAAAATTCTGGTTATAGCAGCCTCTTTGGAAGCAGCTGCACTTTTGCGTGCAAGACGATGCGATGCGTGCGCACGCGCGCTGGCGCGGATTTTTGCATTTTCCGTTTATGTACCGTCATTTTCAATAAATTTCGTGTGTCACAAGGCCTTCGCGATACAATGAAATGTCTGCATCAATTAACTTCGAAAACAAATTTCCTGCAACTGCGTCGTCACTTTATTAGGGCTTGGCTGCCTTTTTCTTTGATCTGGGGGGAGGGGGGGAAAGGGGACAAATGGTCCGGTGGGTAAGGGAGGCAGACAAGACGGTTTGTTGACACACCAGAGTTGAGATATTGCAACCCAAGTTGAGCGTGACATTGCGTTGAAGCGAAACGCCAAAAGCGCAGGTTTCTTCTCCGTTTCTTTCTCTTCTTCTCCCTTCCATCCCCCAGACGTTCTTTTCTAAGTGGGAGGAAGAATGTCAGGGAAGCTGGTGACTGACAGAAAGGCAGTGGGTCGTTTAGAAAGCAAAATCTTTACATTCCTTTAACCGTATTACGTTTCCGTATTTCGCTTTCCTCGCAAAAAAAGTTTAAAAAATGACGTCCACATCGTGGTGCCACCCACTGTGAAACGTGGACGGAAGAAAGAGGGGAGTAGGTCGAATTCGAACACGTGCATCCCCTTCGGTGACAGACGGCAATCTGATAGTTGCCATCGAACATCACTTTACGATAGCCAGAATTTTTTCGAAGCCACGCTGCTGTGAAAAGAAGCTTGAAAAATGTTGGAGATCTGCGCGTCAAACAAGATGTGTGCAGGGGCAGCGTATGTCACTGTCAATGTAGCGAATTTCATTAGTCTGTCCTGTTATTTTTCACTTAATTCTGAAACGAGCAGGCTGCAAAAATCTAAATTAGGCTAATCTGTGCTGTACCAGTAAATGAGCGAAAGTTTAATGAAGTCTGCGCACTTTTATCATAAGCTTTATAAGGATCTGTTCATTTGGTATCTCCATCTGTGTAGTGGCCTTTTTTTGCCCTATTTCATTTCACTTTTGTAGAATGGTAAATGCATCCTTTTTATTGGACCGTCGACTCCATTTCAGTTCATCGTGGTTTTCTATTCTAGTGAACTTTCTAGTTCAATAACATTCTTGTTCTACTGGCTGAATATCTAACTTTTAATGAACTATAATAGCATTTGACCAACTCTAACATCAAATAATTTTTGCATTATGTGCAACATAATCAAATCTGACAGAAAAAATTCCGCATTTCTCAAGACATTAAATTTTAGTTACCTTAATCGTAGAGAACTTAGGTTGTAATTAACCATAATTACAATCAAAAAGATACTTGAAGAACTAGGCTTTTCAATACGACAAAAAACCCTTGGGGCAACCGTTGGCCTTGTCACCAACAGTTTTATTTTTCAATTTCGTTCAAAATTATGAATCGATCCACCGCATGTTGCAGAAGCAATACGTTTAAGAAGCACTGCAGGATCATTTAGACAAGACTTCAGTTATAGCTCAGACACAGCATAGTTTTGTTAAGGGGAAGTCTTGCCTGACCAACTTGATTGGATACTATGATGCAGTCACAAAAGAACTGGATGCAGGGAATAACTTTGATATTATATACTTGGATCTTAGAAAGGCTTTTGATACTGTTGCACATGGAAGACTGCTACACAAATTGGAGCAGTGTGACATTGAAGGCAAATTGCTGCTACGGATAAAGGGGTGGTTGAGGGGGAGAAGACAGAGAGTGGTAATCAATGGACACTGCTCATCGTGGACTGATGTTATTAGTGGAGTCCCTCAGGGCTCAGTGTTGGGTCCATTATTATTTTCTGTATTTATAAATGATATTGATGATGGTATATCGGGCTTAATGTCCAAGTTTGCAGACGATACAAAGGTTGGCAGGGTTGCCAAGGACACTACTGACACTATGCTGCTGCAACAGGATCTGGAAAGGTTGAGCAGATGGGCTGAGAGGTGGCAAATGAAGTTTAACATTGACAAATGTAAAGTACTACACATGGGAAACAGCAACCCCAGAGCAACGTATCAACTCTGTGGTACTACACTGACAGTGGTAGAGAATGAAAGGGACTTGGGGGTGGTTGTGCAGGCAGATATGAAGTTCTCTGAGCAGTGCAGACGGGCTGCAAGAGTAGCTCATGGAGTATTGTCAATGATATACAGGAATTTTTCCAGCAGGGATAAGGAGGTGATTATTCCATTGTATAAGGCGATGGTCAGGCCACACCTAGAGTACTGTATACAGGTCTGGAGGCCTCATTTCAAGAAGGATGTAGAGCTGCTGGAACGAGTACAGAGAAGGGCAACAAGATTAGTGAATGGAACAAAGGGGTGCTCTTACGAAGAAAGGCTTAAGTTTTGCAAATTACAGTGTCTGGAGACTAGGCACCAGCCAGGTGATCGGATAGAGGTGTATAAAGCCTTGAATGGTTTAAGCATGCTCAATGCTGATGGGATTCTTCCTCTAGCTCAGAAAAATCACCTGAGAGGGCATAAATTCAAATTGAGGAAAGACAGATGTAGGATAGACGTGCGGAAATTTGCCTTTAGCCAGCGGGTGGTTGGTTGGTGGAACAGACTTCCATCCCTTGTGGTGGAGGTTGATAGCCTAAATAAGTTTAAGGCTCAGCTGGACAGGTATTTTGAACGAACAGAGGGGTGAAGTGGAAGTGGTTTTTTTTTTTGGCTGATGCTGCATAAGC
Source organism: Mastigoproctus giganteus (assembly GCF_048544385.1). Classification (NCBI taxonomy): domain Eukaryota; kingdom Metazoa; phylum Arthropoda; class Arachnida; order Uropygi; family Thelyphonidae; genus Mastigoproctus; species Mastigoproctus giganteus. The sequence continues at coordinate 146,087,355 of NC_143581.1, read as the reverse complement.
TTGCTTTCTTGCATCAAATGCCTCTACTAATGCTAATGTTTCTTCAATAAAGGTCTCTGAGAATTATAATAGACCATCTGAGAGAATTATTCAAAGTATTTTGGTATTTATTTTCTCCTACCAGCCCAAAAGGCCTCCGAATCCGAGTGGTCAGGAGTGGGAGTGCAATAGCACGCTCTTTGAGTAGACCGGGGTTCAAGCCCATCTACTAAATACGGTCGATCTGCCAAAACGCACTGGATCAGCGTGGCAGATTATGGTCCATTTCCCTCAACATGAATCGTTGAGGAGGTTTCCATCCTGCAGTGGATTGGTAATGGTTGCTGCTTACCTTACCAGTCCAGGTTTGTTAACACTACTGTGGGATTTAAAATTTGGTTGCCAGAGAATGATTCAGACCCGGACTCGGTTTTGGTGGCGCACAATATGCAAGGGAAATTCTAGCGGTTGTATCAATTATAAGTCGAATTCTAATCGATACTGAACGTGGAAGCTGGTAAACGTATTTTGTATAAGGAATCATATTGAAACATCTTCAAAAAGCCACAAACATCCTGATTGCATGGGTCGATAACGCGTTCTAACGGATCTCTGCACTAAATTAAAATGGAACTCATTTAATTAAAATGATTTGAAAGGGAAAAAACTTCGAAAGAACTAATTTTTTTCGATCATTACATTTCCTTTTTCACAAGTGTCTAAACAGCGCTTCTGGTGACAAATGTAACCCTGAGATAAAATGGAGTAGAAACCCTGCTCTAAGGACGACAACTCATTATAGGTTTGGTTCTGCAGTAAAATCCTTCCCTCAGCACATTCTAGCAGCTGGGTGGGGAGAGGGAGGAAGAGAGAAAGAAGAGTTTCTTAGCTATCATACTTGTAACGATATACTACCACATGTAATGATCTACCTCATCTTCCACCTGTATCCCATTCCTCCCGCACGCGCTCGCAACGCTTATTTCTGTTTCTTGAAGGAGGAGGAGGTGCTCTACTTTGACAAATTGTTGGAACTTCATTTTATATCCTGAGCCACGACAGCGTCATCTGCAGCAACATTCAAATGGTAGCAAATGACCCGGACGTATGACACGCCAGTCTCACGTATACACCCAGATATAAAAGATTAACTTCCTTAGAAGGAAAGAAAATGCGCAGAGAAAGCAGTCAAGAAAACTTGTGGTTTGACAATATTGGAATATTTATTACTTTATCCAGAGAGCGTAGCTCATTATATTTTCATTTGCAAATCCCTTTTAACCAAATAAATCAATTATCTGTTTATTTGGTAGAAAAAATTACCTCTTAGACCTAACGCTCTCCAGACATCATTGCGTACGGGGGCCAAAAGCTTTTTGATTTGACAACAATCTTTATCATCGCTCCAAAAATAATTAAAATTTAATGGAATAATGGAATGTTAACAGTATAATGGAAATTCGTTGTGACAGTTATGGGGAAACCATCTTTTATCTTTCGCACAGTTGCTGGAATTTATCGAAATGCGTGGCAGTCAATCTCCCCCACCCTCAAACGCCATCCCTCTCCAACAGAGTCAGGAACAGCACAAGTTAGTCAACCTTTTCAAATAGAAAGCGTTGACACTGCTTTCCATTATCTCTAAGTCGTCCGATTTATTGATATTTTGAAAGGAAAAATAAAAACCTCAGGTGAATCCACTAATTATCTTAAGCAGTTTCTTTAAAGCGATTTAAAATAAAATAGTAATAATTAAACGTGCAATTCATCATCTACTTTTTCTATTCAATAAATAAAATCATACTAATATATTCATCCTTCAAAATAATAATAACAACACTGGTAACAAGTGCGAGTGTTCGTGCTAACTTTTGGATTTTCCTTTCATTTCTTTTCTTATACTTCGCGAGTGTACTGAGATACTTATCTTCTCCTTTAACTTTCTTGATGCGATAATAAGGTCACACTTGCGCTTCGAATGTCAATCTACGAGCTGTCTAGAACAGCGGTGTTCACACAGTGGTCCGCAGACCTGCGCAGATCTGCAACAGAATTTTAACCGGTTCCATCGTGTCTGCCTGAATACAAAAGAGACAGTCTAGACAGCGGCAATGAGTAGTCCACTTTCCAAGATTGTTTGTTTCGCAACAAGTTTTGCACAATAAATAAAATATGAAAAGATAATATGATAAATTATAATAATGCTTCATTAAAAACAAAGAAAGAGAGATCCAGGAGAACCCAGCACCCATTCAAATTTTTACAAGTTGATTTACAATATAAACAAAGGTTTATAAATCATCTGGCTCTCACCCACCCCATCGCGATCCCTCTCCAGCTCTCTTTTCTTTGGTTTTAATGAACAGCATCATCATTGGGATCCGTCTCCAACTCTGTTGGAGAGAGATCGCGATGATGATGCTGTCCTAATTCATGAACCCTTAAGTCACTCGAGTTGAAATTAAATGTTTCCAGATGGATTTAGTTTTGAAACACAAGTCAAGCATAAACCTCACAAACAATGTTGAAGTTCTCTATTACATGTCAGGGAAAATTGCCGCAATCGGCTATGGAGTCTAAAGATTCTAGAGAGTGTAATCACCCATGTCGCTAGGCTGGAATTAAACTGAAGAACAATGTCAGAGAAATATTCCACTCTGCTCATTTTAAAACGATTCAAGGGATGAAAGAAACCTTCTTAGGAGTAAAGTAATTTTTATCAAAACGTTTGTCAAGACAAAGTGCACTTGGTGATGCTGTCCTAAAGCGATAACAAATTGTCCTCCTTGAATTTTACCAGTTTGAATAAGTTGCCACCCTTGCAGAAAATTATTCCAGCTTTTCCATAACACGCTGCCCGATAGAAAACTTCTTAATCTAGTCTACTGTTTTCCCTAAGATTTTATAGCTGCGTCCTCTGGTTCTTGTCCCACTCCTTCGTTCAAATCGCTAATCATCCTCAGTTGGTCTAAATTCTTTAAGGCAGGTTCCAATCGTTTACCGCTTTGACAACGTCTTCTACATTCCTTCATCTAGGTCAATTATGATGATACGAAACAAGAGAGAGGTCCGAGTACTGATCGGCGAAGAGATCCCCACTTGCTACCCCGAAAGATGCCCATTTTTGATGACCCTCTGCCTCAATTCGTTTTAAGGAGGAGGTAGGTATCGTTTTTATTCCAAAAAATTGACACGCTATCTTTGAACACGATACATTTATTCCTCAAGGTCCCAGTTACCTTGGTACTAATCCAAATAGTCTGACTCAAAGCAAGATTCAGAACTATGAACTGTTTGGAATTGTTCCGACTGAATGAACTCAAACAATGCTTCAAAGAAGACATTGAATTCATATATTTAGTTTATCAATCTGAAAACAGATACGTCTTGGATAGAATATTAATGATCTAAGAATTAACTCTCTAAATCTGAGTATAAAGTGATACACAAAAATAAAATAAACAAAGCGCATGCTCAGAGGGTGGCTGATAATTTTCGGTCTGCTCAAATTTTGTTTAAATAAGAAAGTTTTATTCGGCACACCCTTGTACATACGCAAAAGAAGCGCTTCTTTAGAGACAAGTTGTAATGGGCGCAAAATTTACTGCGCAGAGAAATATTAAGAATTTTCTCTTCTCCCAAGTTTCTTAAATTACCCGCGAGTTACTAATGGCGCTATCAGTCCGTTTATAACATTATTCTGTAATGAGAATTCTGCAGTTTGCCCCAAGATTTACAGCACGAATATAAGAAGCTAATGTAGAATGGTTTGTACTTCGACGTCGGTAAGTTAATTTTTAAGTTTAGATACTTAAATTATGTTAATTAACTTATTTAATTATTTAAATACGTTAATGCTCTTTTAAGTGGGATACCAGAGCGGCTATTTTAATTCGTAATAAGGGAACCTAGTGTCTTTCGCTTCTTTTAAAGAAATAATTGTCTTTCCTAAGATATCCTAGAAAAATCCAAGTTTGGGAAAGTTTAGAAACAATCTCCGATGGAATAAATTGCAGTTGTTGCGCTCATGTTCATTTCTGCGCATGTGTTGGACATGCGTGGATAAAAATTCGTTTGGATGCGCGCTCAGTTCGTTTGTGGTCCGGAACAAAAATAAAACTCAATTTATCACCTCTTATTGTTCTTATATCTTTAATCTTGGACTGATCAATAGGTTTCCATCTTTATTTGAATTATTAGAGCATCAAATTCGATATTTTTTTAAATTAATCTTTTGGAGTTCGAAGCCTTTTCAGTTACTAAATATGGAGGAGACTGCGCAATTTCGAATTATTTTTAAATTCTGCGTTCAATGGCCGCTACCAATTCCATCCACTTTCGAAATTTAGTTTGTGCAATGGGAAAGATCTCGTTCCTTTCTCTCCCCGATCCCTCTGGGGCAAAGAAGGTTTAGCCTTCGACTCGCTATAAAAATCCAGACAAGCGTGCCTTGGGTTACGGTCACGTGATCGTAGCGTGCCTGATGGCGGTAGCCGCGTAATGTTCCCTACGATAAGCGCCGCGCGTGTGTGTGTGTGCGTGCGTGCGTCGGTTAGAACGGGGTTCGAAAGGAGGTGTCGGCGAACGTGAGGTAATAATAGCCATTTCTAGTATGTCGCTTGTCACCAAGTAGAGGGTCAGATTTACATGCGGTAATAAGACAAACATATAACCCGAACATCGGCAGGATGCGTCTACGTGACACAAAGGGGTCGCTGTGTGGGCCCCCTACTAATAATACTTCGCGTAAATTATAAATGTCCTGGTGATGTCCACGGCGTTGCAATTAGTAAGATTGAAGTTGTTTCGCCGAGGCAAAAAAAAAAAAAACTACGCAGTTACCTTGACAACACTCGCAAGCTTTGGATTTTCAAACGGATGTCTCGGAGTTATTTCTGTTGGTGTTAACGTCTTTTCTCGTGCCCTTAAAGCACACACGACGAGGAGCGAATTCTATTATGGGTAATTACCATTAACCGAACGAAATTAGCATTAAAGCGGCCATTTCGATTGGAGAAAACGAATAGACAATGAACGCACTAAGTGAGAGACTTTAAAGATTCAACTCTTAATTAGAAAAGTTAAAGGGGTGGTGTGGTTTGAGAATAGTTTAGTCCCCCGTGTCTATACAGACTTTCCTGCCGCGAACACATGCGCGTTAAGTGTAAACATGGATTGAGAACAAGAACTATTTTGTACTGCGCATTAATCCTCAATAATGTGCATAAAATCCTCTGTTTCTGTTATTTCACTGCCTAGTATTTATTCACGCACTAACTTTTCGCTATGATCTGTTTGATTCACGTCTTCTGAACACTTTTAGGGTGTTGTCTGCTCAGGAGCAGATAATATACAGAAAATGGTACTCAAAAGCTTTCTAAACAATATCCATGATTAATTTTATAAAAATAAACAAGCGAAAAGACCTTTTTTCTTTACTTTTTTTTTCACAATCACAACGTGTCGCGATCCACACGCTGTTCCACTGATTGGCGGTGTCGCGAGCTGACTCAACAAACAGCAATTTCCTGGTGTCACGCGTTTCGCGTGGCGCCCGATGATGAATGCGGGAGAATGAGAACACTGCAGTACTTTAAAGAGTTGGAGGCTTTGAATTTCAAGTAGTTTCTGCTCTCTGCTTCCTTTCACTTAATTAGTCTTTGCTTTCCGGCCTCTGCAAGGAGAATTAATTGCCCAATGTCAACTTTGGGAAGGGAGAAACTGCTACTACGCGCCTCTTTCATAATTACCGAGCTCTCTCTCAACTGGGTTTTCGATGCAATGCTAATACTACGTTAACGCGCAGAATTCCTGTAGAGACAGCGAAGAGGGACAATAGAGGGACGCCACTGTGGCGTCCTATAAGCAATTCCATTCAACACGTGCTGCTTACCAGCTCAAAAATGCGCAGTTTGGCTTTACCATCATCTCTTTTGTATTAAGAGCATCGTGAAAAATTGTCTCTTCCACGCTGCTACTTATGTTTTGCTTCCTCCGGTTTTCCCCAACCCCTTCCCTCTCTGTTCCCTCTCTTAAACATCCTTTATTCTTAATACGTTCTTTTTTTGCTTACGTTTCGCTTTCTGCCCCTCGTTAATTATCTATTACAGCTATTGTTTCGTCCCCTATTTCGTCTCCATTGTTGACTGTGGGTTTTGTGGTGTAAAGTCGGATAAATGAGTATTAAACCACATCCTGAGTGACGAATAACTGGATGCTTTTTCTTATTCTTTTAGTTTCAATATTGTCAGAGGCGGTACATTTTGCGCAGGCTATTGCTGGACATTATTCAAAGGACTTTGAGTTGAACATACGTGTGGAATCGATCATGGAATAAGTTAGTAATTCATCGCTAAGACAAGCTTATTGGTGGATGTGGACGTAATAATAATAATTATGTTTTAAGAGTGCAATCCAGGTACATTTAGACAGATATGGCATTCTCGAGGACACACAACATGGTTTTGTTAAGGGATAATCATGTTTAACTACTTTAGCTGGATTTAGGGAAAAGTTTCGACAAAGTTTATTTGGATTTTAGCAAAGCATTCGACTCGGTTCCTCATGAGAGGTTACTCTATAAGCTGGCACAGGTTGTTAGGATTACTGGTAAGATTCTAAGATGGATTGCTGGGTGGCTGCAGGGCAGAAGGTTGTGATGGATATTCTTCAGATTGGTGTAAAGTCAAGAGAGGGGTTCCTCAAGGATCGGTTGTTGGACCACTGTTGTTTCTCATTTTCTTAAATTACATCCACGACGGGATAGACGGCGTGATGTCAAAATTTGCAGAACTAAAGATTGGCAGAGTCATTAATGATCATTGCCAAGCAGCGCTCCTTCAGGATGGCTTGAACAGACTTCAGAGATGGTCAGAGAACTGCTATCTTTTAACACTGCAAAATTCAAGGTCACTTGGCGAATAGCAACCCCTAAATAAATTATACAATTGGTGGGGTTGAATTAAAAACAGTGGAGGAGAAAAAGGATCTGGGAGTTACGATTCGAGCAGATATGAAGTTTTATGAGCAGTGTAAACAGGTAGCCAGAAGGCCCATGTTGTCCTGTCAGTGATTTATCGAACATTATCCAGTAAAGATATAGAGAGTAGTCTCACCGTATAAGGCAATTGTAAGACCACATTTGGAACACTGTGATCAAGTATGGAGATCTTATGTGAAAAAAGACATTGAGCTTGTCGAAGAAAGACTCCGATTATGTGGGCTGTAGGGCTTGGCAACCAGGCACCTCAGAAGTGGCCTGATTGAGGTTTATAAGGCTCGGAGAGGGATTAGTACAATGAACGAAGGTCGAGTTCTCGCTGTTATAAAGAATTCCAGAACCAGGGACCATAAATTAAAATTCCAGGGATTGAGGTTTAGATTAGATTGGAGAAAGTTTTGTTTTAGCAAGCGAGTCGTTGAAAGATGGAACAAGTTGCCCTCGCAGGAAGTTGAGACTGACAATTTGATTAAATTTAAAGGTCAACTGGATAGTTACCTGTGTGAGGATGGAAGCATATAATTTGTTTTCTTATCTACTTTTTTTTTTGCCAGTTCAGCCAAAGCTTGTGGCTTCCTTGTACTACATGGCGAATATTATTACAATGGATATGCAGAGTTATACGACATTAGAAAGACCGCAGCTAACTGATCGGTATCTACAGAAGTAGGATGGATTACTTATTTGTGCGTTAAGGGCCCACTAGATTTATTAATAATCCTCTAAGCCAGCTAAAGCCGAGATATTTCTCATCTGTAAATAATGTTTAACCTGTCACATAAGACGCTACTTCGTTTTGAGACTAATTTTGTTGTTGATTTGTTTTCTGCACCACAGAAACTAAGGCTATGAGGCGTTACTTAGCCACTAAGTCGTGGAGATCGAACACATTGGAAACCGAGAAATCTTAAAGAAATTCTGTACGAAGGAAGGAAAAGATATTCTTCCATGAAGAAGAAGATCCCATCATTAATCCACAACTCCATTTCCCTGAATATAATACTTGAAACTGCTAATCCCCATTTTTACAGCCTTCGGGGGTAGCACAATGGTTACGAACCAATCAATACAGATGGGAATTTTTTGAAAGTCTTAGTTAATTGGCCCTGGACAAGATTTGCACGATTTTAATACAGAGAAACTAGTTTTTCATCCAGCAGAACAGTCTAAACCGACCATAGAATACGTGCAAATTACAAACGCATTAAACTCACTGCCTCATAACCTTAGTTGCTCTGGCAAAAAAAAACAAATATCAGCATTTTAGGCACTAAGTTCAAGACATCTGAACTGAGATAAATAAATGCCGCACTGAAGGGCCGAAAGTTGACATCTAACAGGATTTCTGCCGAAAACATTTATTTACATTATTTCCCAGAAAAGAACGTAAGTGAATACGCCTGGATCCGGAAGAGAAATTTTTTTTGTGAGCAGAGTACAATACTCGAAGCCGTGGTTCTTATATTTAAGCCAGTCTCAGAAGAAGCGTTTCCTGAGGGAACAACACTGTCGCAACGGATAGATAGTGTAATTAACCATCTTTAGCTGCAATATATCATCTTTAATGCCCACTGCGCTCTGTCTTAATTCTTCATTGTCTTTATTTTTACCATTTCTTCGCAATGCGTTCTACTAATCTTTTCTTTTAGCCGGAGTGTCGTAACCTCATCTTTCCTCTGCCGCATCTTCGTCATCCTTTCTTCATGTCATATACTCTTATCGCCGAGGTGATCAATCCTTTCGTCCGAATGACAACAATCCCTATTACCGTGTCAACATTTCAATCAGGCGCAGAGTCTTACCTCAGACTACCCGTAGGATTCTTTCTTTGCTCGCGATATTCATCTCTATTACTGCAACTAATAATTTTTCTCCTGCTCTCTACTGTTTTAACAAGCTTTTCCTTCTAGTTATGTTCCGCCTCTGTTTTTCGCTCTTTTGCACTCTCATTTCCTCTTACTCAGTCATGCAATTAATTTTTTTTTTCTTTCATTTTCCTGCGTTTCGATTTTGTAAGGAGCTTTCACAAAGGGAATTCTGCTTCCAGCATTGATTTATATCCGAATGTTTCCTTTATTTCCTCACGTTTGTTGCTGAAACTTTTTGGCACTCAACGAGAAGGTGGCCAACGTTTGTATTTTAATGAATAATTTATTATCCACTTTCTTTTTGGCCTTTCCCACGAAGAGACCCACAATCGCTGCTTTTTAAATGTCTTTATAACTGATCTGATGTTTATTTTGCAATTAAAAATAATTTTCCATACCCTAACTTTCACGATTAAAAAAAACTTAACGTTTGCAATGTCGCTGTCGTGATATTTAATATGAAAATTTCAGCTCACAATAACTGATTTCGTAATCTAATTACAAAATTAGTTAATCTTTTAATCAAAGTAAAAAAACTGTGCACTTTTAAGGCGAGTTAGCATAGGTGCATAAAGCCCTTATTGTCTTCACCACGTCCGTTTGTCTGTCCGTCCGCATGCAATAACTCGATTTCTAGCAAATGGGTTTACATGAAATTTATACTTGGCAACGCACGCTAAAATGAAACGCACTGAATACATTAACTAACGAGTTTTTACTGTCTATAGTAATATTTTCTCGCTGATATATATATATAAATACACGCAATGTCTTCAGTTATTTAAACCGCTACATTCCAAAAAAACTGCGTCTGATGTTTTATTCTATGTGAAAACATCTTTGAAAAACTGTTTAAATTTTTAAAATCGAACAACTAGAACCGAAGTTATGAATGCTGTATCGATTTATGCTTATGCCCGCTACTTACACTACCGAATCAACGTTAGTGACTGAGTTAGCGTCATTTAAGTAATGACGTAATTTCCGTTACTAATCGGTTTTACTTCAGTCCAAAATATTTAGCATGAACGATGTAACGTTTTTATGCTCACACCGGCTACTTTCTCTATCGAATCAACGTTAGTGACTGAGTTAGCGTAATTTGCGTCATTTAAGAAGTGACGTAATTTGCGTCATTTCCGTCTCGCATTTTCGTTACCAATCGGTTTTACTTCAATCTGAAAATTAAGTGGGTGCCGCCAAAGATGTTTTCACATCAAAAATGAGACAGACTATTTTCTTGTATATACAAGAATTCCATGGACAAGTGACAGAAGATATACATTCGAAGAAGTACAATAACTTCTCGACTACTTCTAAGTTGTTTGTTACAACCAAACGTAAAGATTACTGTCAGAAATGAGATCTTGGCTTAATCCTCTCTCTGTAACTTTCGCAGTGTCATTAATTCGATGCTATGATCAGCGCAACGAAGAATCTGAACTTTTGTTTAAGAAACGAGGTGTTGTTTAGAATAACAAAGACTTAGTTCTGACACCAGTTTTTTGTATCTTAATCACGATCTGTAGGTACTCTCGAAATTTGACTCTGTGAGGTATTTACACCAGGATTAAAGCGAGTTTGAAATATTCTGGATTACATTTTCTTGACATACACTGCTTTATAAATGTCCCTGCTTGTCTAACAAGAGTCATTCTTTAAGAGACAGCTACTTCTTCCAAAGAGAAAGGTATCTTCAGCGCGAGGGCTTCAGAAAGACGTAACTGTTTTGCTAGGAGCAAGACTTTAATTAAAATACTTTCAGTTGGCATTTTCTGAGCCAAGGGAAAGTCGAAAGTTCTTTCTTTTTCTGGACGTAAGAAAACCGAATGGGTGGCTAATTAGAACTCGCAGTAGATTATTCCTTTTTAGAGGCACAGCGATGGCTTTTTATGACCAAAGAAGTCTACAAAACACGAAGAACTTCTGAGTTTTAATTTGTCACTATTCCACGCGCAATGTTCTATTTTTTCTTAAATGATATCCTGTGGGATATTAAGAACGTTGGTTGTGTGCGTTTTTCTGTTCATCTTATTATTGCTGATAGTATTACTGTACGTGGGCCAAAATGAAAAAAAAACTTTCTTATATTTCCCGAAGCCATTTTCATTTACTTCAGCTTGAAAATTTTAATGCTAAAATGCGATGTACTTTAAGGTACCAAGGTCCATACCCGTGTCAGTCAGTACGCACATCTAGCTGAACGGATTTCAGTTCAAATACGGTTTAAAAAATTGGCCGTTGAAAATTTCTTCTTGGACTTCTGAGTGCAACCAGTTTAGATGACCAGTCATGACAGTAAGGTAATTCTACCCAACCAGATTATGTTCGGGGCCATACTCATCAATCAACTGCCTCGGGATGGGAACATTCTACTGCAACGGCTAATGCAGTGTACAGTATTGATCTTCAGACATATTTATAAAATTCGAAAATCCTTCCTCTAAGTGTCCATGAACTGCAGTATAACAAAGGGCAATTCGGAATCCTTCTTTACTTGTCCCACCTAATATTAAGGACGCTAAATTTGTCTGAATGATATCAGTGTCTCATTTCAACCAGTTATACGTTGGGTGAGGACCTTATCAAGTAATTACAAAATATAGGGTGCTCCATTGTTGAGCAACTCAATCGGTCAATGGTGTTTACTGAGATAGCTTTAGTAATAGCGTACACGATGTCAGTGGATATGGAGTGAGATTTTTTTTTAGAAGGCTGGTAGAATGCAGTTTTATTGTATTTAATTTTGGGTAGCGGTGGAACATTAACTGTTTATTTTGGAAAATTAGTATTATATTGGTTTTTGGACGCACTAACAATAGGTTGTGTATTTTTCATGGCCGCAGAGCTGGACCTTACAATATATGTACCATTCCCCGCGTATGTCACCCCAGGTAATAATTAGACTACGTTTCTTTTATTCCATCTAGTTTATGCATTTTGGTATTTATATCTGCATATCAACAGACAGATCTGGACATACTGGACATCATTTAAGAATATATCATGGATTACAGGAAGCAGTCAAATTGTTGTATGTAATGGTTTGATGTTTGTGTTTCTTGTTTTGAAATACTGTTTGGCTGTACTCAGAACTTTGCATCAAAGGAGTGGTCAACTCAAATTAAAAAAATAACGAAAACGGAAAACGAAAAGGGAAAAAAAATCATCATATTTCGCAAGTTATGAGGTTTCTTCATGATCTAAATTTGTAACATAGATGAAAATCGAAGGTTCCTTCTCACATCGGGTAATTTAAACTGTATTTTCTTATTTTCGGGTACAAGTTTCCAGGCTCTCTGTAATTCTTGGAAAAAAAATTCCGAAACAAAGTGTATTACTCAGCTCATCTTCATATCTTCTGAGAAAATCTACCAGAATGAAAGTCCTCAATGACCTTCATAAATTCAGAAACTCAATGCGTTTCAATTTGCATTGCCTAGTGAATGTAATCTTACCCGAATCTCCATTGCTTGGGCTACTCCAGGTTCTGTTTCAATACATAAAATAGTAAACCAGTTATAATATAATTCGAGATTAAATTTATTCAGAAACATTCAGGAATCCATGGGTTAGATTTTGGATGAATATTTTACTCATCATGATCTCCTATTTATATACAGGAGACAAACAAATTTTATTCTTTATATTATGAAACAAAACCAAACATATCGGGAAGATAACAGCCTGAATAATAATTTATTATGAATTAATTTCATCTAGTAGGAAATAAAATATTACTCGATTTATCAGTATTGATGACAATTTTCTGTACATTTAGGGGGAAATTGTTTACTCTACCACTACAATCAGAGTTTCTTTAGTTTTAGAAATCGTATATATGTGTGTTTGGGTACGAATAATATTCTACATAACCTTACCTTTTAAAAACTCCACAATCAGCGTTCTTTTCTGCAACGTGACCCAATAATTTATAGTGTGGCTTACCCGTAATCCTCACAACAACAAAAGGAATTCCTAAATAAGGTTTCTTTGTTCTTTAGATTACGCCAAGAAAAAAAAAAGCCAATTAACTGAAGCATTATGTTCTAGACTATAAGGCCATATCTATTTTCTTTTATCGGGCGAAAACACTTTCCTTCTTTGTACGCAACACATGATCTGTGTTTATTAAAAATGTTAAAAAACAAAACCCCTCAAGGCGATAGCTAACTTGGAAAACTTTTGAATCAAAGCGGATGCTCCAAAGACTTTCAAACGGCCGTGATATACCGGACTCTCCAAAGCACAATTTACAGTTCAGATGAGACCACATTCCTTAACGAAGTCCAGTATTCTGGAGTAATGAAGCCATTTTCTATCCCAGCTCCTAAACAGAATTTGAGTTCGTGATGAAGTCATTAAATCAGTACAGTATATGGGTTTAAGACACCTTTGTCATGCACTAGAAATTTACATATTAGAGCCGAAAGAGCACCACAGCATTTCGTATTCACCATGCCACAGAGGAATTTACTAGAAGATATTCTAGTAAATTACTTTACTTTATTTCAAAGCCTCCTCAGCACTCCGACTTAACGAATATTTACAGGATATTTCAATAAAATGTTTACATTGGACTAAGGTCCAATTTGAATTTGATGTTTAAATTGGACTAAAGTCCAATTTCAACATCAAATTCGATACAGTTCTCATTCAAAATGAAGACAATATCATTCACATCAAGATTACCTTCCTCATTGTCATGAAATCTCCCTAGAACCTAAATGCTACCAAAAAACAGGCAAGAGGAAAAAAGTGGTAAAATGTTCCGAAGGAAAGAATTTTAATTTATTCTGGATCGCACAAAAATCCAACTGGATGGTATTTCATGAGAGAAAGACTGAGAATCTCCATTTTAAGAGAGGTTTTGCTTTAGCTGCGGATGATACCTTATCCCAACATCTTGTAAAAGATATATAAGGCCGAAGTACTAATTACAGGTCTTCATGGTATTAATTTTCTTCACGATTTTTCTCAGTAGACATCGTTATCAATTTGTTTTTCAAGCAGAGCAACAAGACATTTGTCCTTCAAATGTTTTTGATTACAACGTGGCGATAAATAAGAATGAAAAAAAGGAGTCGCAGATACTCGTTGAGTAATAGGGTGGAAGAAGCCATCGTAAAACTTACGATCGGCTGCATTTCCTACAACATAACTTGTCACCTACGTAAGATAAGAAGACTTCTCTCAATGAATCAAGTTCCAAATTACGCTGGCTCAAATAATTAAGGCTTATCAACCGAACATCCGGAGTCATCTATAAACAATTACCCAAACCCTTACTGGAACTGATCCAAAATGAGAGGCCGTTGCCAGGACAACGACAAACAACTTCAGCTGTGAAGGGTGAAAACAGCTCTCGCTAAACGTTGCGCCACTACCGGTCACTGGCTGTGATTATGGCACACACACACGCCAAGGGAATGAAAACTCGAAGAGCGAAGGCACAATAAGACAATGTCCTGTCCATGGTTCGACGTCTTAACAGAAGTTCTTACGGCGTGATATGGAGAGTAAACAATCCCTCCATTTCTTCGCTGCCTCGTTAAATCCCAGAAGATTTCGGGAAAAGAAGAAAAACGGTCTACCCTGCGGAGGTTCATTAAGTTGGCAGTTAGACTAATAACTAGCCGGAGGGCAACGACACCATTACCACTCAGCAGCTGTTATAAATGCCCTGCGTTTTCTCGCTTAGAATTGTGCAGTTTTTAAATTACGCAGCGACAAGTTGAGAGGGACGTATAAGGAGGCAAAGAAAGGAGGAAGAAAAACAGAATAAACAGAAACCCATGCGGACTTGATGAAAAAGGACAAAAAATATGTTACTCAACCACAGTTAGTGTAGCGCATTGCCAGGGTTGATTATAACGGAATACAGACAATATTATCAGATTCGTAGGGCTGACAGTTTTTTTTTCCTCGTTTATTCAGAGTACAAAATGTTTGTTTATTTCAGCACGTGAGGTAGATTGGCATATATTAACACTGGCGCTTCTGTTTGCATTCGATATTTCCCTTAGAATAGAGTTTACCCCTCTTCAATCTTCCATCGTCTGTTGCCTTCGTAGAATACGAGTAAAAAAACAGTTTCCTTGTCAATAAACATGGAAGAAGGAATGTGATAATGAGTTCTCGCAAAGAATCCAAAATAGTGAAAGTAGAAGGAAGCGGATTTCTCTTACAGTTATCAGACTTTAAATAGTCTTAGAATATGGAAAGGAAGAGATATACAAAGAGCCTCGTTTTTATAGGAATGTTCTTTACAAAAAGTTATTGGATTAGAACTCTCAGTATCCTGGATTGGTAGAAGGTTGCTAAAAGAGTTGTGTATACAATAAAGAGGTCTTCTTCTGAGTTGAGAGAGATATTGAATTTGAATTACTGAAGACGGCTGCTTTTCAGAAATACACGGATGGGGGTTATTCCAAAGGATGGAATTGGCGCAGGGGGGTTGATGCGTGAAAAAAATTGCATTTGAATTTCGGGAATGAAAAGATACTCGTTGGTTGTGGCACTGATCCAGCAGTAGCGTGTTTTGATATTAGGCTTGCTGACTATACGTATGTAAAATTCCGGGAGAATTCACAGGGTGGATCCATAAGAATTGGAAGGAGGGATGGATGAATTTTCCACCTATGAATTTTAGGACTTCACTTTTAATATTATTTAAATAAAATTTCAAAAAAAAAATTAAATTAAAGAAATTATAAAAATCGCCTCAATTTTTGTGAACGCTGAACAAAATTAATCAAAATATTTTATTTCTGACAGATCTAGTATTTTGGTGAAAAGTCTCATTTTCATCTATTTTATTAAAGCACATGTGGATATTGGACAGGTGTTGTTGTAAGGGGTATGAAGGACAGTACCACTGTAAGAGAGCCAGAAATGTGAGTAGTATAGGTTTGTGTGTAATGTGTGTGTGTGTGTGTTCTGGCCATTTGGCTACCCAGAAGCATCAATCACCTGGATAGATGATCCTTGGTACTCGTCCACACCACGAGAAGGTGGACCAGTCTCGATACGAGACTCTGACCCACCTGATGTTGCCAAAAAGTAAGCCAGATTTCTCTGGGAGCCCATTTATTAAAGCACAGAGGAAATTATATGGAAGTTTCTGACTTTCTGTAAGTTTTGCAGCTTTTGTTTTCGATTTTTCTTAAAATTATAAGAACAGTGCCCATGGAAGTATCTGTAGAAAGGGCATGCAGCAGAAACAGAACGTCTATGAGACAGGGAGTGGAGAGACACTTTTAGAGATGAGTCATTAATTAACCTAACTGCCCTCTTTTGAATGGAATCTAGAAACCTGGGAGAGGTTTTGGGGGCACCGCCCTAGATGTGGGAACAATGTTTCGTGGTAGGGCTGATTTGAGATTTTTATAGAGTGAGTAATTGTTTAAAAGACAAGTAACGCCAAGAGCGAAAGAGAAACCCCAGTTTTTTAGATGCAAATGAAGTATTAATTGTGTTCATTCCAAGAAAGATTAGAAGTCAAGGTAATCCATAATAGTGATATTTTCTAGAAATCCGAGCTATTGAAGATAAGAAGAACAGCATAAGAATCCTTTTTGCAAGATATAAGATAGGACTGAGTTGAGTGTTAGAAGGACTGAAATTAACTAAGTTAAGTTGGCCCCAGTTGGAGAATTACCTGAAGATCAGAATTTAAGGAATTGGTAGTGGATATTCGAGAAGTTTAAGCTGTTTGTGCAGGGCAAAGTTTCTTAAACTGGAAGGTAGATAACAATGTGCTATCATCAGCAAAACTATGGATAGGATTTTCGGTCAGTGAAAGAAGGTCATTAATATAAAAGGAAAAGTGCGGGATTGAATCTTGGGAACACTAGCTTTGGTGGAGAAGTTAGAAGATAGAGAGCCATTGCCTGCAGTGAGCTGTCAAAGAGAAAAACTGGATACCCAATTAGAAAAAACAGTCAGCAATCCAAAAGATTTATACGGGCATTGACAAAAAAATGCAAGGAATCAAGCTTATGAAGAGTTAGCCAAAAAAAGGAAGAAAGAAAGTAAAATAAAATAAAAACTGAATGTAACCAATTATGAAATTCTTTCGAGTCATTTACCTATTAAGATTCAACGAGCTTAATGCCACGAATTTCTACATAAACCAGCATGAAATAATTTATATAAGAACGTGTCAGTAATTCAAATAATCTTTATAGAATTTTCTTTAAATAATGTTAAAATAAAATGTTCTTTTAAGAATTTTAGAAGAGGGTATACAACCATTGTTTATATACAGTATCTGCTAGTGTTAACCATAGAGTCCATTTGAAATTCGTTATACTGAGTATTTTCTTACCGGTTTACCCGAAAGTGTATGCAGTTCAACCCATTATTCAAACACACTGATGTTTGCACTGTCTTCTGTGAAGGGTATAAGCCTATCCTTCTTAATATCCTCGCCAAGTTCACAATGTTAATATGTATTTCTGTCATGAGGGATTTCGGCACCAGCTATGATATATAACTAGACATAGACTTTGTCTAGACATCACTGATTTTAATGTAAACCACGCGTTGAATTTAATGCGAACCACAAATCCAGCGGTTACGGCTAAAGGCAATAAGCACAAAAGCGCCTTAAAACTCTCCAAAGTTGAAGATTGCAGTGCGAGCTACTTGTAGATTGAATAGCTCAGGCTCCGTCTTCCCCAGAGGATGCTTTCCTCTTGTCAGGCACAAGAAACCGGCCTTTGTTCGCTATAGTGCTATCAGTATTTGTGGCATAAGGGATTTTACGGGACAAACCAGCCCAATGCTCCAACAGCTTTCTTGAGAAAAGCCCCTATAGTTGGTGTATTACAGATAACCTCTTTAAATGATGGGTTTCAGTACTGACACTGTGTCGTCTATCTTCTAGTTCGCATATACGTTTGTTTTGTTTAATAAATATAAGCGGTTTCTATAATCCTGGACAGAAATTAGGTTAGGGAGGACTTTCTGGTCTTTTTCAGGAGCTGTGATTTCGGATTTAGCTAATGGCTGTGCGGGAGGGGTGTTTTCCATTACCTTGGTTTTTATTCTCAGAAAACAATAGAAAAATTTCCCAATTGGTGTCATTTTTCTAACTTCCTCATCCCATACGAAGTACCTTGAAGCTTAAATAACTTTCTCTGCTATACATTAAGCCAACCGGTCGCTTAACTTCCTTAAGTGCTCTTTCTTTCTTTCAAGATTTCAAAGGTCTCCGCTCCTTCCGAAAATTTAATCTTAACCTACTTCCACATAGCTGACCACACCGTGTTTCTCTTATTCCTTAAGTGCATTGCTGCCAAACCTATTTTCACTATACGAATATGTCTTACAGGTGACTTGCTGACTCAGACTGGCTGACCGTAAACTACTTGTCTTCTTCACAGAAAAATTCGCAAGATGTTTGAGATTATTCGTCCTGGATTAGCAATTGCAAAAAGGGATCAAAAGCCTCAGATATGTGAGCAAATTTCCAGGTAGAAGGAAAAAACCAGTGTAATATTAAATTGTAAAAAGGCGATTTAAACCAGTAATTCAACAAAGAAAGAGAACAGATATCTTGTAGATCATACCATTTGACAGTCTTGTAATGCCAAACAACACGAGGTTGAGAATGGCTACGAGAAAAAGGCACCAATCGAAGAAGAGACCATCACCAAGTTGTGATCTGAGGTGCCTAGAGGACCACTCACCTCGACCGTGCACTTGGAAGGGTTGTTTGTGAGGAAACGACCAAGAGTGTTGGTCGTGTGGTTAGGATTGTCTGGTATTCTGATTGGTAATTGAACAGTCTGTGCAAGGTCATTAGTAATTGCAAAATCCTCAGCATCTCGACCAGCTGGGTCGGTGTGACGAGAAAACGGAAGCCAGCTGGAGTTGTGAAAATTACCTCACTGTTAGGAAACTTGGACTGGAGAAAGTCAAGTTGCAGAGAGAGGAAGTCAGAGAGTTCCAAGTGATTGGTGGAGCTCGGAGAACGATAGAGGCAACAGATGAATTTGACAGAATGGGGTAGAGTAATTCTGAGCCAGAGAAGATTGAAAAGAAGAAATTCCAGTAAGTCCCAAATCAACAGAGGGGCGCCAAGAGACAAAATGCGCTACGCTTATCATACTGTTCCATACTTTTCAGAATAAACGATGTGCTTAGTGAATTTTCAGTCGCAGAAAGGAGGTAAATGAGTCAATTGTTAATAGAAAGACGAACATTCTTATCTATTCCAAAATGACACGGACAGATTCTATGGCAGACTTCACCGTACAAAACCTTTCCTGAGTCCATTGAAAAATGTACGCCCTCAGAGCACGACGAAAGACAAATAGATTTTTGTTTGTAGGCAATGAAACTAAAAAGATACCACTGTTAAAATTAAATTACTTTATATCTTAATATTTAGGGAACTTCAACAAAGTTCGAATATTATATTTATCACCGCAGATTCCTAAATGTGGAAAGCGTAGACTAACAAAATATATTAAGTAGGTCCTCCGAATTATACTCTTCTTCTGGCTGCTCCTCAGCGCATCCAATTTAAAAGAGAAGGAACTATTTGGTGTTTTTTCGAAGCCAACCCACGCCGTGTTTACCGAGGTGTGAAAAGACCTCACAGAGGCTCGGCTTCTCGTTCCAGCCATATTCATAATACAGCGAGGGAACGAATATGAGCGAAAAGTACATTAGGTACCATTAGCCGGACTAGAGGGATGAATTACAACTGCTGGCAGCCATCAATATTACAGGAAGTTTACTCATCTTTCCCTGGGAAGTGAAGATATGTGCACAAAGAGAGGGAGCGAAAGGAAGATAGACAACACTATACACTTGTTCCCAATAACACTGTTTCTCATCAAGCAAAAGATACGTCACGGCCACAATTCGTGCATTACAGTTGGGGAGTAGTCTCGGTTAATGTCAGTTAGAGCGGAAGTCGCTCGCACTTAATGATAGTCTAAGCTTCCGTTTTAATCCCATGTCTCTCATTATATATACATCACTTTCCACTACACCAGACGCTACGAAACGACAAGGCTTTGTAGGCGGAAGATGGTCGTTGATTTCATCGGGCTCGCTGCAACTCTCTTTGTACGAGGAGTATCTAAATTTTACGATCCAGTTTCCGTTTCTCGGAGAACCGAGATTATTGCGCGCTTCAAAAAAATAAAAATTGTTTCTCCACATCCAGAATATAACTTTATAAAACTTCTTTCAGAGTGAAGAAAAGAATAAACACGCCGGCATTCAATTATGCAGTAGTACGTTTACCAATGAATATCTCGCTTGTATTGGACAATTTAAACAATTCCATTTCTCTTTCTATACGTTCCTGTGGTACCTAACGATCGCGCTAACAAGAATAAACACTTTTCCAACAACGTCATTCAAAAATGTAGCGCAGAAATATTTCTATATGATTTTGCATTCGCTTTTATTCTTCGATTGTTTAAAAAAAATTCGATTGTTTAAAAAAAAAATTGAAGTTCTGCCAATAACAATAAAAACATGGCGTTTTTCCATTGGTAACTAAATCTGAAAAATGACATTGTTGGAGATAGCAAACAATGTTGGACTAATGCCAAGAACAGTAATAGATGCATTCTTCGGAAGAGCTTAAACAAAGAAATCAACAATACCAATATGAAGACAGGTAAATTTCAATAAATGTCTTTTGCATTTATTGGTTCGCAGAGCGTCTGCTGGAATAGGAGCAAAAAAAAAAAGTTTTCAATCATCAAACTCGTAGATTTGTTACCTTCAAAATCCTGTACGCGTTCGAGTGAGCTGAGAGATTTCATCCCGAGGGGCAATTACACGTAGTATTTTTCATCGGTTGTTCGAATCAGACGAACTATGGAAGAAGGAATTTTAATGCTCCTTGTCATTAAAGACTGAGTTTGTAATGTTTGGATTCTGTCTTTTTTATTTCTCCGAATTTGTGTGAAAGAAAGTGCGAGCTTCGACTTTTTTTTTTTTATATCCTCGTGTGTTACGCCATGGCTACACCGGCGCTTTTTTTTGTTTTTATCTTTAAATAATATTCGTCAGAGACATTTAAATATTTAAGGGAACTACATGTTTCTCAATTTTCTAGTGGAAATATTTACTTAGCATTCGCATCACTCTTTGATATTAGAAGCAAAAGAAAGCCGTTTTATTTTCTTCTACGTTGATTTAATGTAGATTCCGAGTTTATATTTCAGACGAGCAAAAAATATTCTAAGAAATTTGGCCTCTCTCGCAGAAGAGAGGATTTTTTTTATTTATTCATTCATTTCTCCTTTCATAACGAAGGGGAATCTCTCTTCTGGCGATCGATATTTGTATCGGCTGTTTTGTTTTATATTTTCCTTCTGCAAAACGAGATGATGGAATTGAATCCGCGCTGTTTAAGTGTTCTCAAGACGTATTTTCTTGATGACGATAACGAAGTGACTTAGAAGATAGTCTCCGTAACCCTCGCGCAATTTTAAAAGCGTGTAATAAAATATAAACGATCTGTTCAGCAGGTTTCAATCTCACTTATTTAAAATATACCCCGTAAGTGCGTTCATCTTGTAAACACCATAACAGGGAAGTTGCTCTCAGTGTACTGTACTGACACACTGTTAAAAACAAACAAAAATATACGATTCTCACTGTAGACGGACAGACGCACTTTGTTCACAGGTGCGTCAGTTCATACGGTTTATCGCATATATTAGCAGTTAGAAGTGTCTTTGGTCTTTAAGGATTCCTAGAGTATTTGACGGGACTTAAACTCAGACTTTGTACAAGAAAAGCAACAAATGGGGTCTTTGAGGGGCCATCTTGAGTCTACCACACTGATAATGCTTTGCGAATGGGGTACTTTTTGACTTATTG
The DNA here is from genome assembly GCF_048544385.1 of Mastigoproctus giganteus. Lineage (NCBI taxonomy): Eukaryota > Metazoa > Arthropoda > Arachnida > Uropygi > Thelyphonidae > Mastigoproctus > Mastigoproctus giganteus. The sequence goes on along the minus strand of NC_143581.1, from coordinate 146,065,647 downwards.
TATACGGGATCGCGGCTGGATTTCTGCACGAAGCTGGTGATGATATTTCAAAAGCTTTTTCAGTTCAGCACTGGACTATTTTGTCCAAATTGTGCTAGAACTGGGAGATTATTCGCCGGAATTTTCTGGTCTTTTTGATATGTCTGTATAACATATGAAACCTTGATTTTGAGAGCCCGTTTGTTGTTGTTGTTGGATTTTAGGAGCTTCAGCAACCAACCACGTTCCTTAGTGTATATTGTCTGTAAATTGTGTGATTTTTCTGTTTGCTGGACGAAAAACCAGCGTTACTGGGCGACAAAAGTATGCTGCCCTCGCCTGAGACCAACTAACTCAGCCACGTTGTAAAAAAGACCCATAAAAATTCTTCCCGTCGTCGACGGAATTTCAACTGGTGTGAGGAGGACTGTGATCCTACCAACCGTGCACCCACCAGGGCTTGGGAGCCGAATTACAAACTCAAATAACATACGTAACCTGGGTCAAGGTTTAATGCACATTTTATCTGAAATGGAAAACTATTGAAAATCTTTCATTTATTGAAACTATTGAAAATCTTTCATTCCTGTTATATACTTGGTACATCAACTTCTTCTCCCCTCCAAGGCAGTGTTTATCTCATAACTTCTGATTAAGTTTACGTATTGGTCTTCTATTTGGACAATGAAGTGATTTTATCAATTTTAAGATTGTGGTCTTCAGTTAGGATTTTGTGACCATCTTTCAAGGGCTCCGCAAAGACAAAAAAAAAAAAAAAACAGCTTTTACAAACTTCACATGAAACGCAATTATCCTATAGGCTCGATTAGAAAAACATTGCTCTATAATTGAGTTCCTAACACCTTTAAATTAAAAAATAAAATTTTTTTTATGTCGTAGGTTTGCAGGGGCATTTCAGTGCAGGGGTTGAAATACCCCTGAAAACATCAATCATCTTTTTAGGTGATACAATAAGGACATCATTTGAAAAGAACAATCTACTATACATTTAAAATTCAGAGACACCGGCAGAACGGCTGTTCCAAAGCTTACTGGTTTCTCATCAAGGGGGGAACGGTCCCCATTAGCGGGCGCATACCGAACTGTGAATAAAGTAAAATAAAAAAGAAACATCCAGGACATTCTTGACATTTAATTGATTAAAATCGAAAATATTTCCTTTTTTTTGTTGTATTTTCAGTCTTTGATGATTTATTTCCCTAATAAATCGAAAACTCCAAAATCCAAGATGGCGCTGCTAGACCGTGTAAGACACAAAGTCTTACAAGTTAAATTTAAATATAATTTAAGAAAGAACGCTAGATAGTGATATTGTAAACCACAAAAGAAAACACTTAAAGTCACTAATATTGTTTAAGGTAATGGGTCTCGCGCTAATGGAATTAATTTAATAGAAGGTTAAATTTAATGTACAAGCAAATATACCTTGAAGAAAAACATTAGAAACAGATATACGATCAGTGCCCACACCGGAAACAGCAAGCGAAGATAGCAAGACGGAACAGTGGGGGGTCAACTGATAGTATGGCAAGGGACGGTTTGGTCCAGAGATGACAATAACAACTGAAATGACAGCGGGGGCGCTCTTGTTTACTGCAAACAGAGCAGGTGTGGTCATTTTATAATAAGGCGAGACGAATCAAGAAAATGGACGCAGATGTTTTCCGGATGGAGTCTGAGCTCCGAAATTCTGGTCTTTTCCAGAATATTCGAGAATTCTATAGAAACGGAAGTTCTCTCTACACCGGAAGGGGACGATGATGGTCAGATAGAAGTGATTGGTTGAGGAAAGGAGGGGCGTTACTAAATTTTGGGAAATAAAAGGGGAAGAGCGCGTGCAAAACGGTGTGTGGAAAAAGTGGAAAATGTGATAAGATGTTTTAGATATGTGATGAAGTTTTTCGGAGATGATTTTTCGAGATGTGATAAAGTTTTTTTGGAGATAATAAAGTTTTTCCGAAGATGATAAAGTTTTCTTCGAGAGTGATTTTTTGGAAAGATAGGCCCAGGAAACAGTCCCCGGAAGCGATCCACCAGTAGAACCAGTTATGGTGAGTTCACTAAATTCTGATAGTTTTAATGAAGTATAGATGAGTTACAGAAAGGGGAACTTTCTCGAGATGGAACATAGAAGTCCGAAAGCGTCCACCGAGAAATATATTTGAAAGAAGGACAGCGAGATAATGCTAACAGAAGAAAACTGTACCGTCCTGTAGAAATAAAGTGATGAGAAGCGGCTCCTACAGAATGATCCGGCACAGCAAAGAAGGATACGACACCAGGATGATCGTCAAAGCGGAAAGTGTCCCTGGCAAAGTTTAGAATTCCAGATGAACGTTCCCAAACCAATGGAGGACCCGATGCAGAGCAGAAAGTCACAGGCCACACGTTGTATTAGCGGTAAGATCCAAATCCCCAGAAGTAAGTGGTTAAACAACGAATTTACCTCTATGTAATTGCAAAGGACTGCAGGGAAGATAGATAAAAATATTAAGGGAGATTTATGGAAGCATACAGTTAAGAGTTAAGTTAAGGTATAGATAAGTAAGGAAATATCATAGAAATAGTTAATGAAGGATGGTTTACAGTTATGATTTATTTACTGATTAATCAATGGAGTAAAAGTAATAATTTTGGACGGGTTAGCCTATAGAGCAGGTACAGATGTATGTTACTTACATAATGTCACTGATGTAGAGAAATTAGTCGCTAAATGCTGGAGTTTACTTGAGGGAATGAAGAAATAAATAATCCCATGTATATTTCATTTACATGTAACTTTAAAGTGCTGGGGAGAGAATAGAATAGAATAGTTTGTAAAGTGGACATTTAATTCCAGAAGAAGAATTGTATCAACCATGAAGAAGAATGTAGGATTGTGCTAGATAGGTATGAAAAAGAAAGATATAAATAGATAAATAATAAATGTCAATTGTAATTAAGAAAGAGTTAAATTAAACTGATTGTACGAGATGTTAGTGGGCCTATAGTAAGAAGAAGATGATGGATGGGGGAGCCTAATGACCAGGAACGTGATCCATGCTTTGTACCTATATATGAAGTGAATAATGTGTAATGATTTGTCTTATCTTTTATTTGTAAGTATGTATAATAAACTGATTGTATTTCACTTAATGAAAATGGAGTTTGGTCATTTCTGAACACACAGCAAAACCCAAAGGAGGAGTGCTCTAATATAGAAACTCCCTCAGAACCGGAATTCTTCTGTGAGATAACCAGTCAGATGCAAAGTGGGGAATATAAATAACAAATAATAACAAAATAAAAAGTAATATAAATATATATATAAGAAGAAACGCCACCCCCACAATTGGCGACCCAGCCAGGGATAAATAGAGATAGATTTTTTTCAATCAGTCAACAACCCCCCCCCCCACAACCGCTATACGAAATAGTTTTATTGATAACGAGAAAACTTCTAGACTCAGAGCAGGAAGACTAGCCTCGCGGCCATTCTTGAATCAAGGGTGAAAAGGATTTCGTACTTTTTTTTTTGTTTGTTTATTATTTTGGAAATTACGCCGAAAGGAGACACAGAAGACCCAAGAAACTTTCTCTCTCTGTTGTTGTGCAGTCTATTTGAAAACGTTTCACGTATATACTCATATGGGAATATAATCACGTGGAAAACATTAAGGATTGTTAGAGAGAAGAAAACGGATAATCCGGAAGATAGGGAGGATAAGGGCTGACACTATCGTGGAAATGGAAGGAAATTCCTTTACTGTTATACCATCAGAAGAGCTGAGTAGAGATGGGCTGTAGCTTTTATGCTTTGGTAGTAGGTCGCGGATCTTCTTAATCTCTGTAATAAAATTCTCCTTCTCCGCAACCCTCGTCGCCAGATTACTTTATATCGGCAACACAACGCGAGCAGCAAGACGATGCGCCAGCTGTCCGCCGTTTCTTGACACTAATTCTTCAGCTGCCTCTACAGTAACTCTACGAGTTTCTCTGCAGAACGTCACGTTTTACAGGGAGGCCGCCTTTACAGGAGCAATATTTAATCGAAGGCTGTAAAAAGCGGGAGAGCCCGATAGCGACTCAGTTGGGTTGCCGCCCTTGTTTTGGAACACTATGTAGAACGCTAACGGCACACACACACAGAGAGAGAGAGAGAGAGAGAGAGAGAGAGAGAGAGAGAGAGAGAGAGAGAATGCGGGGAAGGCCTAATTTAATCAAAACACTCATAAGTTAGAAGGAATGGGAAGATAAGTGCGTGATTCTTGCCATCCCCTCGACAGCTGTACGCCAATATCCTGTGGCAGGTCGGGTGGAATGCGACAAATCGCAAAGAAACTAAATTTCCTTACCGTTTCCTCCTTTTTAAGACATCAAGTAAGTTACGAATTGACACGGGAAGTGAGGTGGAAAGAGGTTCAAAGGAGACTTCGATTTCTTTGTGTCTATTGTGTTCGATCGAAGGTTTGGGACCACTGCTTCTTTGTCTTTCATTTCTAGAAATGTATTTTGGAGTCAACGGACACGGTGGTAATGAACTATCGAGTTCGATTAAGTGTGTATTGGTTTATTAACAAATTGTAGAACAACACGCCAAACAGCATTATTTATTATAAAACAGTTAATACTACTGGAATACATCATTGAAATTATAAAGCTGAGATCTGCGTTGTCTTTATAAATCTTGTCGGTTTAAATCCATTGTTAATATCTTTGTTAAATCCACTGGTATAACGGAACAGTTTAATCCTGCCGGATTTACAGTGCTCAGATATCGCAATGGTCTTATCACTGCCTTCACAGCGAGTTGCCCTACTATTGCACTACTTTCAAACATCATCGTTAAAAGGAGTAATCCTCTATTTATTTAAAAGATAAGACTACCGCATCAATAGCAGCGTCTTTCATCTTTCCAGAAAACACAACGATGTGTTTCTTTACGCGAATTAATTATTTTTAAAATTCGGCGTCAACAGGCAACAAATCTTGGAGTTTTATAATTAAAAAAAAAAAATCAAAAAAATCAAGGCCTTTCAAATTCTTTAGCCCAACGTTATTACTTATCCCTTTTTTGCATCTTACATCACGCAGTAACCGTGTGACATCGGTACATCCTGCCTGTAAATTGCGTTCATTGAAGATCAGTTTGCACGTCTATGAGGGGGGGGGGGAAACCCTCACCTTCGCCTCAGAACGACTAACTATAATTCGAGTGGGAAAAAAAAAAAAAAAAAAACCTTTATAGAGAATTCTTGTGGTTTGTGACGAGAATAAAACTGACGACAATTTTGCAAGCAGCTCACGAAGGACGAAGTCACTGTACCGTCACGGTGCATTTAAGAAAAAGAGTAATTTTTCAGACTTGCAGAAAACTGATAACTTTGTTTTATTTGAAGTCTCTGTGGAGATCGGAGCTATCTAATCTTTTATCCCACTGGTATTAGCATGCAGCAGCGTGTTTTACTTTTCAAGCGATTAGCAGTTATTTAAGGATATGGTTACTAGAAATCAGAGTTCGCTGACTGTTAAAGAAAGGGGTAATTCTTTGAAAGCAATTAAGTCAGTAACTCTTTTTAGCAGTACACTAAGAAAGGTACCGTTCAATTAAGTTTTATTAATGTACATAAAGATAAGATTTAATAAAGATAATTTTTTCTATGTGAAGCAAATTGATTAGTTTATTGGTATGAAAAGGAAACTTGGTACGATTGGACCCAAAACAATTACAATAATTAAATAAAATTGGCTACGTTTCGGGTTTCATAACGATATCCGTCTTGAGACTTAGATTTTCTGGTTCTGCACGATGCGAAATCAAATCTATAGTCAAGAAACATTTCAGCTAGAGTTTAAAATTAAATACAGTTAAGGGAAAATTATTTGATTCATTTATTTAAAAAGTAATTTATAAATTAAGTGAAAAATTAAACTGAAATGTAGCCAATTTTATTGCATACTAATAAACCAATTAAAATAGTTCACGTGGAAGTGTCTTTATCAATTAGTAGTACTCTATCTAATGCCATTTTCGAGTTTAAGTACAGAAAGATAATCTTTCCATGATTGCTATTGGTTGTTCTGTCTTCACCCAGTCATGATTTCTTATAGCCCGTTCTGTCTTCTAATACGATTCTTTTAATAACAATCCGATTTTTAGTTGGGAGCGATAACAGTTCCGGTTCTTATGACGACCCCCATGTTCTTTTTCCTACTTTATAGACTTTTACAGTCCATTCAAGTTGTGGTACTCGAACTGGATAGTTCAATAAAGTCCCGTTTTAACACTTCGAATGTGGGTTCATGTTGTGTGTGTTGAGTTTTTCACTGCCCTACTAGCGCACTTTTAATGGCTGGAAAATATGTTATGGGCTTATAAAGTCCATTTTACGCTGCCAGGAAATGCTGCTTGTAACTAGGGTATGTGAACCAGTGACAGCTCGAGTGCCCAATACTTAACTTTTTACTGGACCTGTACTGAACGTGTTAGAGCAGTAAATGTCACCGGGTGTTATTTACTCTCTCGAGTCCACAATCTCAGATTTGTCTTCAAAATAATTGAAGTATTTATCTCAGAAAAATAAATCGCAAAAATAATCAGGATGGTCATATTTAAATATAGTGTTTGATTAAAGACCCTCGTGGGTAGGACAGAATCACCGTCCTCCCCCACCGGCTGGAAAAGACCCGAGTTCGAATCCAGTCAATGATGCAAGGAATTTTATGGGCTATTTTCACAACGTGGCTGAGTTAATCAGTCTCACGCGAAGGTTGTGGTTTTCTTTCTCCCCAAAAACCCTGGTTTTTCGTACATCAAACAGGAAAATCGACAACGGAACACGACCAAGGAATTTTGACAAGCGTAATATACATAGCTGATGCATAATTATTCTCTCAGTTTGAGAAAGCGTTCATCTAAAATTGAAAAATTAAGCTGACTGAAACTAGAAGATAGAAAAATACAAGAAATGGTGTAAGATTGATAAATTGAGAGACGGAGAATTATAATTAAATATAAATTATAAGACAGGAGACAGCAGGATAACTGAAATTCCATTGACTTGTACGAGAAGGTGAAATATGAAGGCATTAACAGGACCAAACTTAAAGAAGACGGAAAACAGAAGGATTCTCTTGAAAGAAGGAATTCAAAGGGCGATAAAAAGGAATATAAATTATCGTGGTGGTACTAATGGAACCGATGCAGAGAATGCTGAGGAAAAACGAAGGAAAAAAAGCACCGTGGACAAATGACATAAATAAACTACCATTCTTTTTTTTTCTTTCTGTTCTTCGGGAAAGAAATAATGAGGATGTAGTCTGCCTTACTGATGATATCGATTAATTAATTAAACTGACTGTAGAAGACAGTACACTGCAGTGTTGATAACTATACGGAAATGTGTCGCGTGAGGATAGTTTGGCTGATCTGCCTACTTAGTGATGAGATTCGGTCACCATTTCTTCACTTGACATCACCTTAAGATATAACGAAATCTTACTTCTCGGAATGACAGACGAATTCCAATCTTTTGCCCATTTTTTTTTAATATCAACGGTGCTTCTCATGACCTGCCTAATTATTAATTCATTTTAATACCTTCTTAGAAAAATAAGAAGGGGTTTCTTCAAGTGACATCGATGATTCATTTATAACAATCGCACTTTAAGAAGTCTTCAACATCAGAAACTGTACACTTCGAGTGCAGACGTCTTATAAAGCACAAAGCAGAGCAGTTTGCTATAAACGGTCGGAAGTAATGTACTACCCTGCTAAAATTTCAAGACTTGACGATTATAGCTAACCTTTCGAAACTTTTCCCTCGAGATCGCTCTTTTTTTCTTCTTTTTTTCCCTGGCTCGTTTATTGTTTCCATCTATCTACGCTAGACACAAGCACCAAATCCCATTTCTCTGCTCAAATCACCACAATGATTTTCCAGCCTACCTGCCATGAAATGATACATAGCACTGGAGGTTGTGTGCAGATAAGCGTTAGTCAACTAGAAGTCATTAACGAGAAAAGAAGAAAAAAAATCTTAAACTTTCCCATTTTTCCTTGCCATCTTTTCTTCTTGTGCTTGTCTCTTTTTTTAAGAGATAAATTTTAGAGAAGAAAGAAAAAGAAAGAAGGAATTTTTGCTCCCACCCTTTGGGAATTTAGAGAGGAAAAAAAAACCCCTATCCCTTATCACAGTTACATAGAGCTTTCCTTATTTTCAAGGATGCGATTGAATTTTGGAGATGGCGGGACGGAATGGGAAGAGAAAGAGAGGATAGACGACACTCTGGAGTGTTGGGTTTCAAATTCTCCTGAGCATCTCTCCACGTTTTTTTTTTCAACCTTACGCAAGCTTGGAGGAAGAGAGCGAGAAAAACACGCGCACATACAAAATAGACTATTATTGGCTATCAGGTAGTAGATATTGTTGCTGGCATCAAAATGTGCCTTGAAAATGATATCAAAGCTGGATAAAATGTGTGAAAGGAATATATATTTCATCTAGTTACTCGCCGACAGACCCTCAGAGACGAAACTGTGGCTAGAATCTTTAGACTATATCGAAAGCATCAATTTGCTGACCTCATCAGATGCAAAATCCGTATTTTCTTCCAGCGTCCTATATCCCCTCTGTAGAAGTCTCAAATTGAAAAATATGGTCTCGCATGCGGGTATTCGCTTTCCACGCGACAAAGTTTTTCCATTAAAAACGTTTAAACACTCTTCGAAGTTAAAATTTTTGAAAGGTTATTGGAAAGGTTTGTGCTGTATATAAATTCTTCTCGGCAGTGCTTATTATTTCGGCATTTACTTGAGGATATTGTGTATAATTTGAAAATAGCACTCTTGAAATGTGGGCGTTGCTGTATTGTAACTCAGCAATGTATTAAGGTTAAACAGGTAAAAATTCTGTGCACAGAAGTAGAGTTCTATCAAGCTTTTCCATGTCTGTGCAATGACGGACTGTATACTGTACCATCACCTTCGATTACTCAGATTTCCTCTCGTTGCAATGCCCAGAAATATATAAGATGGCCGGATTTAGTGTTAAATTGCTCATACGTCAAAATAACCCGGAGTGGATCGATTGGCTGGAAATCTGGGCTATGCAAGAGCTGTCAGTCTTATATTGTCTGAAGCGTAGATAACTCTTGCTGCGTATAAATATCTATCCAGGTTTATATGTGGGCAGGAGCGCTCAAATAATAATGGTATTAACCGACACAATACATATTCTCTTCGTCTATCTATCTATCATTTCCCACTGTGGAAAAAAAATGTCCAAATTTAAGAATTCAGCCTCGCATTCACGTGACAATATCTGGCTAGCAACTAATTCCGTAAATTAAACCACATTAAAATTAATCTGCTTAACTACACGATCCTCCACTTTAGCATCTTCGATACAAGCTGTACTGACAAAGGTGTGTCGCAGGATCGATTCGCGAGGCAGTGGCCTGTTCCCAGCTTATACTGGCGATGATGTTTCCTGTCCTCAGCTCTAATCGCACCACTGCCATCTAAAATTTATCTCCGGCTTGCGTACGTGTAGACCTCCCCGCCTATATAGCCTGAAGACCTCCGTTGGTCGTATGAATGGTCATGCGCTAATATAGGGTCAATTGAAATGGATAAAATTTAATTCAAGTGTTTCCAACTAGGCGTTGCGTACCTTCCTTTTATATGTCAAACCATGCTTTTGTTTGAAATGAATGGGATGTCTCTAATCAACATTATAATGACTGTCAGTGTATTTGCTTTAAATGAACGCCACACCTCTAATCAACTACATGATTGTACATTGTAGGGTTGATTGGTGAAACTAATCTCAGCCCATGTGTTCAACCTTATCTCACGAACTTCAAATTTCTGGTTGATCGAAACTTGTGTATCTGTCTTTGGGAAATTTAGAGAAAGTAATATTCACAGTCATTATTAACACAAAATAGGATTAAAAATAAAATAAATCGATTTGAAACAATCTTTGACTTTATACTGCATAAAGAGAGCTAAATAACAAATGTCAGTCTGGTCAATTAACGGTTCCATTAATTCAGGTTTTAATTTTTTTATATACACCTTTTATATCTCCATATCAGAAAATCAAAAAAACTGCCCGCATATCTCTAACTCTTCTGGGATTGATACTGAAATTCAGGCGGCACACTCCAGGGTTAGGTCGATTGCACAAAGCAAGCAGACTGCTGGAGATAATGAGGATACAGAAGAAACAACAAAAACAGTCTGAGATGCTTCCCACACCAAACACGCCAGAAAAAGATAAATCAGAGATCACAGGAGACTAGTACGGACTCCATTCGAAAGGCATACCAACCGAAACAAGAACTAGTTCTAGGAATCAACTCTCACAACAGTCCACATCCAAAGTCATAAAACACGAGAAGCCGGTACACACCGGTAAGAAAAGAGCAAATCCCTAACAAGAACTATAATATGGACGAAAATAAATACAGACCACCACAGAAGTAGTGAAAATAAATAAGCAGTTATAATAAATATGGAAATAAATAAATCATTAAAAACTCTGTAAAAGAAGAAATAGAATTCCTGGAGGCTGTAGAAGAGATTAACCATGATTCAGATGCTTTAGAGGGGGGGGGGAGCAGAAACCGAAATTCCCCACACAAGGCTCCTTAACTGCAAAAATCTACGTTCGTTCTTACAGAAAGTATGCGGTTCCCCACAGAAGCATATGACAGCTCACCACCACCAGAGCTGATCTGGTGGTGGTGAGCTGATCTCACAGCTTAAGGATCTGCGTTCAAAATTAAAGGGAAAGAAGGACAAGGCAGACGTGAACAGTTCCAAGCATTTGAACTACTTGATTAACGAGCTGGAACAACAATACCACCAATGAGGAAGCTACCACTTCTCAAAAATCTCCAAAAATGTTTCTTTCTACATCTGAAATTAACGATGACGCTAATGATGACGGTTAACGATAAATAAATTCAAGGAGGAACTGAACAAAATTTTATTTTGAAGCGAATGGATGGGTGAAATGAGAAGGTTTTTTTTTTTTTTTTTTTTTTTGGCTTCTTTCTTGCATCATATGCCTATGCTAATGGTCCATGAAGCTGTACTGTACTGCATGGGATTGCGTAGCAGAATTGCCGTCCTCAAACCACACATCACACGAAAGAACTCCAGATGTTGAAGGGGCCTAGTTTATCTTTCGTGGGCCATGGAACAGGTCCAGTGGAGCGACGAGTCACATTACACAGTCTTCAGATCAGGCGATCGAGTGTGAGTGTGGAGAGTCGGCTACGCATTAGTGTTCATATTATACTTCGGAGAAAGCGGAATAATGGCGTGAGCCTACACTTCGAGGTTCGGACTCGGACTATTTGTTTTTGTGCCAAACTATCAAGCCAAGTCGTTCAGTGATCTTCGGCAATTTCCATACGACCTAGTGGTTCTGTGAAAATGGACCTTTGTTCGAACTGTGAACGATGATTCTCCTTCCTGGTTTCAAGAAAACGAAATCCAGCAACTCGCCTGGCTACTCAGAGTTCGAACTTGAATCGGATCATTTTGGATGAACTGGAATGCTGAATCAAGGCGCACCCAATTGCTGCTGCCTGCTACAAGGAATTGGTCTGAAGTGTTCCATGACGGATCAATACTGTAACTGAATTAATAAGGTGCAGGCCAAAAGTGGGCCCCTACATTATTAATTTGTTAATTAAAAGTGGCGTATTTTTCAAAAGTGATGAAGTCGAAATACTTTTAGTGTATTAGTGTATATGAAAGATACCATACAGAAGTCCAATACGCACAATTAATTATTTCCACTCATTCTAATTCTCAGGGATATCCACCTATTCAGCAATTTTCAAAATACGTGGATGTTTCTGGGTGCTGAAAAGCAAGATCATCTTACACAGAATTAATTTATCTACTCTTAGACCTAATTATCATGATATACACAGAGAAGCAAGCGACCTCTGGCGAATTATTTATGCCTTACATATTTATTTAATCAGTTTATTACAGTCATCCAAACACAGCCATATGGAGCAGGAGGGTTCAAAGTTGTTATATTATTCATTAATCACATATTCGCGATGCTTTAATTCATTAACACTGTTAGGAAGTGTAAAAATTTCAGTCCTCTAGTAATTATAATAAGAAACGGCAAATTTTTATCATATTTCTAAACTATTCTTCTTAAGTTGAACTTCAGAGGGCAACCCGATCACCAATTGTGCTGATTTTCACGATTTTTAAAGCGATTTTTTCTTTCCTCACATTTCGTGCTGCTTCTATTCATCGCGTACACAGATTCCGAAGGAACAGTTCCAGGGCCGGAAATAATAATTAGACTCTATTGACCATTACGTTTGACGAATGGGCCAGCGATGTCTTCGTCCCACGAGGAAAGGCGGAAAAAGTAATAATGGGAGCCTAATTCAGACTTATGTACTCCCTCTTATCTCCTCATCGGCTATATACACGATGAATTATTACGGCAGGTATCGGTAGTTCCTCGTGCTTCCACTCCATGGCCTTTGGCGGCAATGTCGAGGACAAAGAAGGAAAAAAGGTCAGAAGTCAAGGTGGTGCGGGCCAAGATGATAGGATAGCTCTCTTCCCGCTCTTCTTTATCCATTAGATGTTAGCAGTGACCTCTGGAGAGTCTCACTACGATGCTTCTTTAATGATCGATGAAGAGGTTTCCTTAGGTGCAGGAAGTGACGATCTCTTAGTCGACAACAGATCCTTCCCTCTCGCTTATGTAGACCCCAGCATCCTTTCTCTTCGACATCTTTAAGCGTTACTCAACGTGAGGTATCCAATGTACCGCAATTTAGGATGAATCTCTTTGTATTTTCTCTCATTTTTACCTTTCTGTGCATATTAATTCGTAGTCGTACTTATTTTCAATATTTTATTGCAACTTAGCATATATAAGCAGCCAGTGACGCTTCAAATATCTGACAACATAAATAATTGATTTATTAAACCGATTGCGTATGCTGCATCTATCCTTAAAATTTTTAAAAATCTACTCTTTTTTTGAGTAGAACGAAGTATACAACAAAAAGTATAATATAATCATTATATAAATATAAATTGAGTATAATGGAGAACGAAATAACGCTGTAATATTCGCCAACAATCAAGTCCATGATTCTAAAATGTTTTCACCTTGGTCTTCTCTAAGTCTTTTGATAAAGCCAACGATCTTCGCCATCGATAAACGAGGTGTGGTGAAAGTTGCCGAAATGGCCAGCGTAGTTCTGTTTCATATGAGGTTTACGTACTCAGAAGGAAGAGGAAAAACTATTTTTAAATTGTTGAAGTTTAGACATTGTTATTTATTATAGAATTTTTTAAAAGTGTGTCGAAGTACATTGTTGAATTTTTAACAGTAGAACAATTGTTGAACCTTTAACAGTAGAACAATTGTTGAACCTTTAACAGTAGAACAATTGTTGAACTTTTGCTGAACTTTTAACAGTAGAATTGTTGGACTTTTAACCGTAAAATAATTGTTGAACTTTTGTTGAACATTTAACAGTAAAATTTTATAGGAACCACGTTATTAAAATTAGAATTTTACTACAACCGACGTTTTAAGAATAGTTAAATGACATCATCATAATCAGAGAATTGAATTCGGAGAAACTAAAATCAACTCGGGTTCCTTGATGATTTATTCACATTTGTTACTTGGTGATGTTGGAGGTCGTAGATTAGGTGGTCAAGGTAAACTTGCACCAACTGGCGTTAGATTGATTCATCACCTCACTATACTGAACACATAACAACCTTCCAGAAGGTTTCTCTCTTCTTTCTTCACGTGGAACACAAAATATCACATTTAATAAATCAAACAGAGATTATAAAGTAACGGGTACATACGTAGTTATGATTCTACATCACTTGAGACTATGCTGGTTTCATCGATGCTTTCCAATTATTCACCCGTTGCCTGCAGGCTGCAATTAGCTAATCCTCCTCCTTCGCTTGACGTGTTAGTATCTTCCATTTTAAAAACGAATTTGTCAAATATGCTGCACCATATGGGATTCATTTGCGTCCATTTATTCCATTGATGACTTTGTTACGTTAGCGGGGAATGAACTGTCCTCTCGTTCAGTTATTTAAGTCTTTCCTTACCTTAGCTAGAGTCTTTATTGCCTCTTTCGAGTTTAATTTGTGAAAATAAAGCTGAATAGTGTCTTTAAAACTTCAATGAACTCTAGATTTGATCCAAGCTTCAGTGTTTGAGAATTGGCAGATACCAATCCACTTGATATCTGCATAAACTATCAGACTGGGGGAGATGATCAACAACAATACGTCTGAGAAGTGAGGAACGAAAGCTTTTAAGTGAAGCAACAGAATGGATCAGAGTTTTGAGGAACAGCAATAAAATGGAATGGAAGGGAAGTTAATGGAAGTCCAACATGTTGCTTTTAGGTGGAGAGAAAGGTGGATAGAAGGGATGCCCTCATCAGAAACTAAGAAATCATAAAGAGCAGAAGGAAAAAAGGAAAGGATGTTGCTTAGGTCATCCAGGTAAGACCTAGAAATATGTTATAAGAAATTCTTCTTAAGAACCGTTATAAATGTCAGTAAATGGATACAATTCATAATAAAACTTCGATAAATATTAAAGGACCATTAATTCCATATTGTGTTCAGAATTTCACTAAAATAATCTAAATTATCTACTACCATTACCAACTATACATGAAGATAACTGTTTGCTGTCATCAGAGTGTTTCTTAAATGTGAGACTTCCTCAGATGATGGTCTTAAGTTTAATTTCGTATTCATTGTTATTTACAATCATTATGCTTCAGCTTTTGTTTTCGAGACATACGTATATAACTTATTAGGAGCGTTCATATATGTATATGAATAAGTGCCTATTTTCGCCATGTCCGTCCATCCGTCCGTCTGCATGTAATAACTCGACTCCTAGTGGAGAGATTTTATATTTGGAGCATTCATGCGTATCAAATAAAAGTTGTTCGTTGAGAAGCTCCTTATTTTGTTTTCAGTTTACTAAATATATTGTTCATGAATTATTACTAGTTGCTTATTACATTAATCACAACAGAAAGGTGAAATGCGTGTTATATTTCAATTGCTAAAATCCAGGAAGAAATAAAGCACATTGCGCCTAAAATGTAATGCACACTGATTCACCTGTCTTTCTCGATATCATTGAATGTTAATATTTCTCTTCTCTCATTATGGGCGTAACGTATGATACATGTCGATAAGAGCGAGTCATGTTCTCAGTTAAAGTAAAAACAAAAGAAGAGAGTAAAAAAATATCTTTGAATTTGGTTTCTCTGTATCTTAGAGCATCCCAATACAGATATCGTATGAGGGAAAATAGAAAATGTGAGGCTGCACAAAGCCCTATGGGATTCGATTGCAAATTTAACTTGATTCCGGCAAAGGAAAGAAACACACGAACCGAGAATTTCGCTTTCTTCGTAGTCAGTCCAACAAACCAACCAATGCAATACATGGAGCACCAATGAATTTCATATGCTATAACATATTTGACAAATTCGTTTCTAAAAGGGAAGACAGCAAGGCAGGAAGATTAGCTAAGTGCAGCCTGCAGGCAACAGACGAATCACTGGAGAGCAACATCGGAACCAGTTGAAGTCTCAAGTGGTGTAGCGGTCCATCTATTGTACGCGTTTTCGGTTTGATATTGTAAATGCTGATATTTAGTGTTGCATTGGAAAAGAAAACAGTGCAATGCGATGTATTCAGCATAGCAATCAATGAATAGTTTAAATCCAACTCAGAGTTGTCTTCCTGGGATGATAAACATTGATGCAATTTTCTGAAAATAAATGCCGGTGAACTGTACCGAGGGTGATTCAAATGAAAACAGCAAAAGTCTAAGAAACGGTTTTTATTAAAATCTGTGTGGTAAGGAAGCCATTATTTTTCAACAATTTCATGAACATCTTCATCTGGGGAAAAAATTCCTGGAAGTGCTGTCCTCCGATGTCTCTTTGAGTGCTCCAAAAAGATGACCTCTCAGAGCTAAGTCAGCGGAATAAGAAGAGTGAGGTAAATCTCAAAAATCGCACTTGAATGGAGTTGAAAATTGAGGGGCGGTGTGAATATGGCATTATTATGCAGTAAACAAACCCCCTTTTAAGATCAACGCTCGACAGAACCAACAATGACTCGCCAGCAGGGGCAGAAATGCGAGTCAACCCTAACGGCGGTTCAAAGTACTGTATATAATATCTTCAGAAACGCAGAAGGGATGGCAGAAATATCTTTCTGCTAAACTTTTAAATTGACATCCTGTATTCGTTATTGCGAGTAAATAACCGTAGCACAATACAACACACGAAAGCTATTTGACTCTTCTATGCCCTTAACGATGTTTTCCGATAATGCTGAATGCGGATTTTACATACCAAATAAAACTAATTACTGTAACTGGAGCAGCATCGAAGCAAGCCATAAGTTTGCACAAGTGTTCCAACGTCATCTTATACCATATTAGTTTAATGACGACGTTTTATAAACAAACTATACTAGAGTGTTCGAAAATATTGATTGTGAAATAATGCAGAAAGTTGCTGATGCGTATCAAATAAATGTTTTCAATTTCTGCTTCTGCCAAATGGAGAAGAGTATTTGATTGCAATGTTCTCTAACAACAAGTTAACTTCAACAAGAACCTAAAAAGTAGTTTATAAATTAGTTTTGTCGTCTGTCATAAATCACTTTGATATATTTAATTGTCGAATTTATTTTTTATACAGTATATTTCATTGTCTAAGTTATTTTTGATTTGATTAATTGTCGAAGTTATTTTTGAATTTATTTTTGATATACTGTATTTCATTGTCGAAGTTACTTTTATTATATTTAATTGTCGAATTTATTTTTGATATATATCATTGTTGAATTTATTTTTGATATATTTAATTGTCGAATTTATCTTTCATATATATCATTGTCAAAGTTATTTTTGATATTTTTAATTGCCAAATTTATTTTTGGTATATTTCATTGTCGAATTTATTTTTGGTATATTTCATTGTTGAATTTAATTTTTGATATATTTCATTGTTGAATTTAATTTTTGATGTATTTCATTGTTGAATTTAATTTTTGATATATTTCATTGTTGAATTTATTTTTGATTTATTTCATTGTTGAAATATATTATTACGAAACAAAAACGTATAGGTCGTTTTTCTGTTTCATTTGTAATCTTTCTAAAACCATTTTTTACGCGCGTGCTCTTTATTTTCATTGAATTTAAACGAGTTAGCGGAAATGCGGAAATTCTCTACTTCTTAACTGTAAATCTTGATTAGCAGCGCATTTTTCAAAAGAAAAACGAACAAAAACAAAACCACCTTTAAACAGAATTTCAACCACAGTTAAGATCTGTGTACACAAGCTTAATGTCGGCTTTTATTTCTTCACCCTCCCGTAAACAACTGACAGCGAACAAGCTATCAGTTGGAAAAGAGATATAAATCACCATCCACATAAGGAGCAATTACCGATAAACTAGATAATTTAAAGATATAGGCAATTTTCTTAATGATAACGACTTAAAGATTAAGATGGCTCGTATTCGGCGGTAAACATTTGCGTTATCCATCAAGTTTCTTGTTGCCCACTTTGGCAGGTGGTACCGTGTTTTTCTTCCGATCCCATTACATTTAAATATTAGAAATACAAACAAAACGCAAAGCATAACATTCCTGCCATTATTTATGAAAAATCAATTTCTGTAATACACATCTCTATTATGTATACAGCATGCAGAAAATTCTACCTTTCTCTAAGAACGCAGGAAAAAGCTGCTCCTTACTTATGCCAGCGCAAACCACATACAAATAATGTGTTGTTAAATAAACTGTTCAGGTTGGAAAGTAAATTGTGTTCAAGTTGGGGAAGCTACTGAAATGAACAGAATTAATTTTTTTCTTGAATATAACGAACGATGAAGAGAAAAATGACCATTTTAAAGACATTATTTTTCCAGATGCTGGCTTTTTCTTTCGTCTACCAATCATGCGTCCCTCCTTCAACATTTTCCTAGAAGACTGTTCTAAAATAAACATTAGGCATAAACTTGAAGGAAATGAAAGAAAAATTCAATCCTTGTTCTTGCGGCAAAAGATGTTTCCGAAATTGAAAGAATCAGCGAAAATAAGAGAAAACTTGCAGATTTATATAAAAAAAATATCCTTTTGAATAATAGATTGTATGCATGCAGTACAGTAAGCAGAAAACTGATTTTGTTTTTCTCTTCTTGATAACGGAAAGTCTACAATAACATATGCCAAATAGAAATGCGCTGAGAAATGGCAAACAGAGAGTTCTCCTAAAACAGGAGGGGGGTCACCGTTTTAGATAAAATAACTATTATGATTTTTGCAAATAACAAAAAATAACTGGAGATTTATTATCTCATTTAGTAAAGTAAACAGTCACGTTATAAAAGAATTAGATTCTTCGGGAAGAAAGACAAATTCAGGTAAATGCTGAAGCTCTTTAAGACAATATCTGAATATCGAAGATAATCTCATTATACTAAGATAACAACTGGCTAAGTAACTTATACAAGGTAAACAACTGGAGCTTCTTCTGTGCTTAGAACACAACATACAAAGATGGCCACTCAATCTGCATATAAAAATATTTTCGTGGGATAGTCGTGGTCATAAAATGCCATCCAGACAGTTTCTTCCCGGGTTTATGGAATAATCGTATTTGTGTGCAAATAATGGCGATTATAAGAGACCCGGAAGAGATAACCTTACTAAGATTATTAAGCTGTATTGCCAGGTTTAAAACACTATCATTTCTGAATACAAATGAATCTCAATGTTTATGTAGTACAGAAATTAATTCTGTTCGTTATAGAAACTACAAGAAATACAGTCGCTTTCCGCTACTATATGGTAATGTTTGTGTAATGCTATATTTATTGGGGGCCACCACCTGGAAGTGGGTCGTTTCAGAGGCGTCTATGCAAATATGGATCTGATAAACTCTATAATTGTATATTTACTAAAGAAGACTTTGGTTTCCTTCATTTCCTACAGCCCTGGATATAAGAGGACAAGGAACTGAGATATTGGAAGAGCAGCACCTTTTGACCAGAGGGGAACGACCACGAACACATCGTACTTATATTTTCGACAGAGCCCGGCTTCAAAGTTTAGAATGTACTCTGAAGGTAGAAGAAGCTACAGATATTCTCTTTACAAATTTACAATTTCATAAAAGTGAAACGGGATATTTTTTGTGTCACAATCGACAGAATTGACTAGGAGTGGACTCTTTGACAAGATACATCCAAATTCAGCCCACGTCAGTTGTTCAAAAATACGTAAAAATCGAGCAATAAGCAAGCTCGTTCCAATTTCAAATAAAAGATATTTCTACCCTGGATAAAACCTAGAATAAGATCTTTTATTAAAAATAAATAAAATATCATTCGAAATATAAAACAACGGGGAATATCAGTGATTGAAAAATTCACCAAATTAAGCGGAAAAATTATTATTTTATTTAAATGTGGCTAAAAACCATACATGGAATCCACAATGTTGTCTGCAAAGAATATTAGGATTTTAACTCCTACCGGAATTACTTAAGGCAATTTGACAAATACATCTTTAAAACCACTAACTGAAATGAACTGATTTTGAAAGTAATTCTGAGTTGACGTAGGTACTAAATACTTGAGATGTACTATACTTCTTTAATACGCTGTAATAATAAGTTAATAAAAAAGTTTAAAAAGTGCCTAAGTCCAAGCGCTGTCACTGTTACTGGAGGGAAATAAAATAAAACAACAGTCCGCTTATAAAGAAGGTGTTTCAATTAAAAGGCCTGGGTATATCTCTCTTATTTTTAGGTTTAGCCTATTTGTCGTCTGGACCTTTCTTGTTTGATATTAAAATTGAACGAAGTATTACCGTATAGATTTCACTATTCCTAAATTTAAATTTTGTATAATCAATCGTTTTATTTCTCAGTGGGAAAGTTGTTCCCCGTCCTCGATTTAGTCGAAAAACTTCGTCGGTGTTCTTTTAATTTTGAAACGAACGTTTTATTTGAATGAAACAAAAACAAAACAAAGGGAGAAGCGTAAGGAGACGCGAAACAAAACTACTCATAGCCAGCTGTTCACAGCTAAACGCGTGTACTCAGAGCAAATACCACATACAAAGTTTGGGTTTGTTTTACTTTTTTCCTTCAAATAAAATCGGTTTAAAATTGTTTCGGAAATGCACCAATGACGCTTTAGAGTAAACCGAGGACAGGGTACAACTTTCCCATTGAGAAATCAGCAGAAAATTTAACTTAGAAATCGTAAAATATGAATAATAATACTTAGTTCAATTTTAATATCAAATTAAAATATTACAGCTTAAATATTACAAAAAAAATCTAGACAACAAATAGTCTAAACCTAAAAAAACAATGAACTGTTTTCATAGAAACATTTTTTGTATAAAGCGCTGATAAAGAATAATTGAAAGAAATTTCGGAAGTGAAAAGCTTTAAATCTGCCCTTGAGAAGGTGTTTCCCCTTCATCAGCATAAAGTTATCACAAGCTGAAATAGAGAATTTAGTGGAAGAATAAAATAAAGTTTACTTAATGAAGTTGCACATCGCGTATAAAAAGAATTATGATTTTGGTCGCGGGAGATGTATTTTTCCCTCTCTGGCTTCTCATATATTCGTATCTTTCCCGATTTCCTGTTCACAGCTGCATATAATGTAGAAGACGCGCCTTAAAAACAAAATTAAACAACAACAAAAAGAGCCTATCTCATTTTCATTTGTGTTTCTTAGTTAATTTTTACTCCCATCCTACCTTGATTAATAGTCTCATTCTTACACTAAATACCCTTGTCAGTAACCTTAGTCTTGGCACGGGTCTAAGCTGAAAGCACGTCGGACTTAACAGATTAATTCATGTAAATTAGTTATTGTGGTGGAGATTTAAGTTACAGGCTGGTTATATTATTAACTCAATATATGATATGAAAACAATAGTTTTAGGGTGAGAAACAGTTGCTTCAAGCGCCATCTATCAGCGGTCTTACTTACAAAACATCTAATTACTACAGTGTTCATGAAGAGAGACGACTAATATACTCTCTTCTTAAAGAAAATCTTGTTAGTCTCTTAGCCTACACTTCCAAAGTTTGTGTTACGCATTACCGGCGTAGTTCTGTTTCGTATGAGGTTTACATACTCAGAAGGAAGAGGAAAAACCATTTTTAAATTATTGAAGTTCAGACACTGTTATTTATTATAGAATTTTTTAAAAGTGTGTCGAAGTACATTGTTGAATTTTTAACAGTATAATTGCTGAACTTTAAACAGTATAGAAATTGTTGAACTTTAAACAGTATAGAAATTGTTGAACTTTAAACAGTATAGAAATTGTTGAACTTTAAACAGTATAATTGCTGAACTTTAAACAGTATAGAAATTGTTGAACTTTAAACAGTACAACAATTGTTGAACTTTTAACAGTAGAATTGTTGGACTTTTAACAGTAAAATAAGTGTTGAGCCTTTAACAGTAAAATAATTGTTGAACTTCTGTTAAACGTTTAACAGTACAATTGTTGAACTTTTAATAGTTCAACAATGAGTTTTGTGGACATGTTTAGTATTAATCAACATCCAGCGATATAAAATACTGTGAGTCTCTTAGCTTCCAAAGTTTGTGTTACGCATTACCGGCGTAATTCTGTTTCGTACGAGGTTTACATACTCAGAAGGAAGAGGAAAAACTATTTTTAAATTATTGAAGTTCAGACACTGTTATTTATTATAGAATTTTTTAAAAGTGTGTCGAAGTACATTGTTGAATTTTTAACAGTATAATTGTTGAACTTTAAACAGTATAGAAATTGTTGAACTTTAAACAGTATAGAAATTGTTGAACTTTAAACAGTACAACAATTGTTGAACTTTAAACAGTATAATTGTTGAACTTTAAACAGTATAGAAATTGTTGGACTTTTAACAGTAAAATAAGTGTTGAACTTTTGTTGGACTTTTAACAGTAAAATAAGTGTTGAACTTTTGTTGAACCTTTAACAGTAAAATAATTGTTGAACTTTTGTTGAACCTTTAACAGTAAAATTATTGTTGAACTTCTGTTAAACGTTTAACAGTACAATTGTTGAACTTTTAACATTTCAACAATGGGTTTTGTGGACATATTTAGTATTAATCAACGTCCAGCGATATAAATTACTGTGATAGGACATTTATGCTAAGTAAAATCGATAAAAAGAAGAAACTAACACCATCTAAAGCGATATTTACTAAATCGTTTAACATACGGAAAGTATAAATATAAAACTAAAAAGCAGAAAAGTGGTATTTCTCAAGAATATTCATGTGATGTTAAATTACAAAATAGAGGCTGTTTTGCCTTCTATTTTTATAAATGCGTTCACTTCATTATTTTTTATTTATTGTTACTTTTTTGAAATCA
This sequence comes from Mastigoproctus giganteus, assembly GCF_048544385.1. Classification (NCBI taxonomy): domain Eukaryota; kingdom Metazoa; phylum Arthropoda; class Arachnida; order Uropygi; family Thelyphonidae; genus Mastigoproctus; species Mastigoproctus giganteus. Next base: position 146,043,145 of record NC_143581.1, on the reverse strand, counting down.
TAACGTTTGTAATTCCTCAACGAAGTACCCAGAAAAATCTGACTCGAGACTCCTCATCCAGAATATTTTCAAATCAACCTCTTTGGCGCTGAAAGACAGCGCCTATATTTTCATAATAACTACAATAATTATATCTGTTTGTTTATTTTTTCAAGCGCATTCAGTTATTTTTGATGTCAAAAATTAATACACGATTTCTTACTGAAAGCAAGACCTTAACGAAATCAATTTCCATAAGTGAATCTTGTTCGAAGGAAAAAAAACAAAAAAATGTCGGATGCACTTTGCTACTTATGTTTTCATACTACAGTTAGAATTTTTATTTCAATCTCCATTTAGAAACTCGGTCTTTCTCTTATGTATTATAATGTCGGGGTTATTCTTCTATTTCTCAGAAGCCAGCATTGACTGAAGGGTAGAGAGAGAGCGAAATCGCTTGCAGAAAGATAAACTGGCAGCCCACTGTCAAGTCAAACCCATTCTGCCATATGCAACTGTAAGCTATTTGTTCCACCCTTCTAGAGAAAACACAAAGCTGTTGGTCGGTTGCTAGGAAACAGAGAACGGGCGCCATTAGCATTGCAAAAGGTTAATCCTTGGATTGCATGGTAAACAATGGTCTCTTCTCAGTTCCAAGTAGGCACACGGATAATTGGGTACTGGTGCGAATGTGAATGCTGCTATTTTAGTTAAACGATTTATAAAAAGAAGAAATTCATAAAATGTATTGGTATGATCTACAAGGATCTGAGCCACAATTTCGATCTTCCAGTAATCGTATGTTGCTTGTTTTGTAGGTGATAATTTAGCAGTTTGGTAGAAGAAGATGACAATTTCAATTCTCTGCTAGGAGATGGTCCTAGCAATAGTTAGGACTATCTCTATACTGCAGTTAGGGCATGTCGTTAAGACCTATTGCAGTGCAGTCACTTTGGTGTCTTTTCTTTAACGAATGTGTTCCCCAGGGCTCCGTCCTTGGGCCATTATTATTTAATATATATATATATATATATATATATATATATATATATATATCAATGATATAGCCACACATTTTGAGACATTGCCTATCAAACTATTGTCTTAAGCAGCTGATATTAAGCTGTACGTTGCTGCTTCCTCTGGTCTATAGTGTGCCCAACTCAACCAGGCACTCAACAAATATTCACAATGGCATGCGATACTCAACTTATCAAAATGTACTGTGGTAATCTATACGGACCCTAGAAAGAAAAAGATTTTTAATCCATACGAAATAATCATTCATTACTCCCGAATTCCATCATAAGGACTTAGGGGTGTTGTCTACCCTTATGTCAGGAAAGTGCCTAAATTTCTAACGACGAGAACTTTTAGAAAAACATACGCGAAGTGCATACCAATTCCAATTTGTGAATTTTGTGTGGCACCATGTTTCACCAGTCATAAGTAGACGAAGCATATTACAAAAGAACCAATTATATATTTGGAGCATGCGCAGAGCAAGAGCGGTTGCATTGGTGCGTGACATTCAACTGTGGTAGTCATCTGAGTGAGACATGTTTTGCTATAATGGTGATAATTATTCGGTTTTCAAGGAAGAACAGCGGGTGGTGGTAAAGTTCTGACAGCGCTTGCTGAGAAAGACTGAATATTCAGCGATACTATATAATTGGTCAGTCATTTCCTTGTCCATCTCACTGCTCGCAGAAATGCATTATGTGCATTATAAGTAACTACGTATAATCCGAATAGCTTCCAGAGCAAACAGTACACTTGTAAATGCAATAGTAGCTACCATGCGCATGTTTCAACACACGCTCGAACATGTTTACCAAATTGAAATTTAAAAATTGTCAGAAGAAGAAATAAGAGTCAGGCCATCTTTGATTTATTGGATTTGTTTTAAACAATTTCCGGAATTATATTTTATTAAAGCTAAGAAGAGCTGATTAAACTTAGTTCGGCAGCTTAACCCTTTTGAATTCTTTTCTTTTCATCCAGCTATCTCCCTCACACATCGCCCGTTCCTCAATTTATTTTTCGAAGTGTGCTTTATCTGTGCAGTTAGGTTACCTTCCCCCTCTGTCCTAACTAATTACCAAAAACACTATTCTTCGGCCTTTTATCATGCCACCGTCTCCACGGTGGCACGTGCGCCTGTAAGACACCCAGCGCTTCTAAACACACGTGTAAAGTTGAACACTGGACTGTACGCAGATCGCAGCCTGTGATGCAGAAGAAACAGTTACCACCCTGACTTGCACTCCATGGAAACCTGTTTTGAGGATGTGACCTTGGCTGCCACCTTCCATTTTGTTGGACCACACACATGGTGCACCAACAGTTCTCAGCAGGATAAATGCACATCCTATTTAAAACTCAGTTGAAGAAAACCTTTCGAAACGAATAAAAAAAAAAAAGAGCTCCAAAAATATCACCAAGGACAACGATCAGAAATGCTAGACGTATCGTATTAATGTTTTAGAACGTGACAGCATGAAATTTCTCAATAAGGCAGACTCGTGTTTAACAGAGTTCGCTTTGATGGCATTAGCCTTTAGTGACTCTTCGTGTCCTTTACAGTGCCAGCTTCAAGGTACGTTGCCTTTTCGTTTCATGGTAGAAATCGTTTATGTAAAATATTACAATTAAAGGTCTAACGATGGAAGAAGCAAACAATCCACTGTACAAGGGTTATCGCCATGTTTTCTTATAAACGTGTTTCTACAAGTTTATCCATTTATTTCCTTTAGTGGTTGTACTAAATGGAACAAATTTCGATGGATTTAGATTGAACAAACCTCGCTAGGTACGGTTTGTTTGTTGTAAGGTTTTAGGGGCATCAGCAACTTAGGCCATACTGCGCCGTATTTATCATATCTGTAAATTGCATGTGTTCTGTAGTCGATTTACCGTTTTGCTCGACGAAAATCCAAGTTTACGGGAGAAAAAACCATGCTACCCTCGCCTGAGACCAACCAACTCAATCATGTTGTGAAAATACAATTAAAAAAATTTCCTCACGTCATTGGCAGGATTCGAACTCACGTCTTTTCCACCCGTTGTGGGGAGGACGATGATTATACCAACTGTGCTACCCATAGGGTAGTGCTTAAATTCTTGACCAGTAAAAATATACCTGCTCATGGTGCAGTTCAAAGAAATTATTAATAAAGTCCTTACTTAGCTCTTCTAACTGGGTACTCGTGGCTGACTTTTCTTGTCTAGAGCAACTTGTGCTTTAATCGCCAGAATCATCCCGTTTCATTGCAAATATTGGCCTGCTCAGTGACTGTGGTCTTTGGCTGCCCACGAATATGCTGCAACATAATAAATACTAATTTCATTTATTGAGTTTGCTCACCATTTAAAAGCCATTTTCCTAATTCCATGTCGCTTCTTAAAACTTCTCGTCCTCCGAAATGTAAGACGGTTCGTTGACCTGTATCTCTTTATGAAGTTCCATAGACTAAAAATGACCTTTCGTCCAGCAAGACACAAATTGACCGGAGAACACACCAAAATTACATACATAATACACAGGTAGATGGGGTAATCCTCGGGTTACCCCATGCCTTTATTTTCCTTCATGATCTTAGCTGATAGTGCGATGGCACTTCCCATCAGAAAGGGAGGATTTTTTTTAAAATTCGTAGCTAAGTTAATCGGTTCTCGAGGAAAATTTTCAGAATTTATTCCCCTCCGAAATTTGGTTTTTCATCCAGCCAAATGGGTACACCGACCATAGAACACACACAAGACATTGACGCGTGATAGTCTTAGTGGTCGCCTATCCCAGTATCATACGGACTCGACCATCGAAAAAGTTCGACAGCTGTTAATGGAAGATCGTCACCTGTCCCTCCGAGTCAGGTGAGGGGTTCTTGCTTCACGACAATTCACCTCCTTCACGCCGACCGGGCTAGCCGAGTGGGTAAAGTACCTGCCCGGCAACCCAAAGGTCGCGGGTTCGATTCTCGCCTCGGGCTTGGATCAAAGTACTGCAAAAACCTTGGGAGGTGCAATATGGCCACAGAAGCCGATGCGCCAAGAACTACCAAATCAAAAAAAAAAAAAAAAAAACCTCCTTCACACAACGCGACCATTGTCAAGCAGTTTCTCGCATGGAACGACATTGCAGTGCGAAGGACATTACGCCATCCCCCGTATTCGTGGGATTTGGCATCTGCTGATTATTTTCTGTTCCCCAAAATGAAATCCCACCTGAAGAGACGCATTTTGACAGCGTTTCAGAGATCCAAACCAGCATGACGAGGAAGTTAAACAGATATCCACAAGATCAGTTCCACAGAGCCATCCAGAAATTGTACAACCGTGCAAAGAGGTGTATCGAGTTACGAGGGATGTACTTTGAAGATTAAATGGTAAGGGCAAGTCTTAGAGTTCAGGGACTAGCGTGTGAGAATCATCAACTTTGGAGGAAAATGACAGCGAGGAGGAGATCTCTTCGTTTGGATTGAGAACCTTTTGTTGGTTTTTGAAGCCCTTTTCAGTCCAGGACGTGGGTATATTGCACCCGCTATACTTGAATACATTTTTTATCTTGAGATTTTGATATTTTTATGAATGTATTCCTGAAACTTTTCAGACATAGCTTGTATGTATTTCTTTCGTAAAGGGAAAGTTCAAGTGGAATCGGATTTAAAGGAGAAGAAAGGAAAAAAATACAGAAGAGTTGAATTACTAGTTTTTGACTTAAATCTTGCGGCTCCAAATTTATGTTTCTTCTGAGAATTTAGCTACTTAATAAACACTTATTCTTTCCAATCTTCGTCTCATCGCATATTCCCTAGCCCGGAGGCGGGGGATATCCTTGAAATAATTCCATTTATAATCGTAAGGTCGAAATTTACATTCAGAAAGCTGTAAAAAAGAACTAAAAGAGCTTTGAAAATTACTTTTCCCTACTGAATTATCAGTTTATCACACGATATGGCCCAAACTGTCAAATCACTTAAAATAAATTGCAAAATTTTACTTTTGTTTATATTTCAAACGCATTAAACGAAATGAACTTATCATTCTTAGAAATGTCTGGACTTTTCCGTAGAGTTTAATAAAAGATTAGATTTACCACAGAAAATTTCTGAAATCCATTTCTGAAATGAAAAACATTCTGAAACCAAAAACAAAATCAGTAGATTTTTAATCGAATCCAAGGAGGATTTACAGATTGCCCATATCTATAAGCATCTAAAAGTTCAAGAAATTGTTTTGGCAGAATGGTTTGCCCAATCTTCCCGCATAATATCGTACCATTATAGACAAGCCACAGTTCAGAGTTCGCTGGGATATTCCCATGATTGATTAAATCAACTTTCTAAGCCAAATCCGAAATCCTTAATGTGTTATACAGTAGTTAGCTGGGTTCATACTGGAATTACGTCAAGATTGGATTTCTTCATAATATTTTCAAGGAATACATGAATTATCCATACAACTGTCAAATATTCTCGCTGTGCTGGACATCCTAGATCCAATATCTATCCCCAGTGCCTCCTTCCACACATCCGGCCCTACGTTATCTCCGGTTCATTCTAAAGCATTTACCGCCACTGTAATTATTGCCAAAAGGAGACTGATGGTTCAGCAGTAAAAGTCATCGACTGCTGCGGGACAGGAAGGGAGAGTCAAAGAGAAGAAAAGCCGGACCAAATCTCCGTTTTCCAATCACGCACAATCAATAGACTGCCGAGCTCCTGGAGCAAATACACCTCTTATCAGGTCAGTCGCGTTTTGACCCTTTGGCCAATCGCATGACGTCAACCGATAATGATCACTCTACTAAGTCTCCGAAAGTGATGTTTCGAGGGGAGTGGGGTGTCGTGAATGGATACTTAGGGCATCACCTAAAGGCAAGCGACGGAGGGGGACTTCTGCTGAATAGAAATGCAACTCACGCATCTCCTCAACATTCAGATCATACGTTCTTCATTATCCGATGCTGACATCCGAATCAGCGACAGGAAAAGCGCTCCATCACATGCAAAACTCCGCCCACCACTGCTCGTAAGAGTGAGGCCTCGCAACCAGAGTTTTATTGGCGAAGGGATGATGAAGAATAATTAACCGTGTTTTCATCGAATTAGATGATATCGTGTTGCTATAGAGATCTTGGCTCCTTTCCAAAAGTGACCCAAATATTGTAATTATTTTGGACACGTTACAAAAATATTGTGAGGGTAAAATGCGGCGTAGCCTTTGCCCGACACTGTCGGTGAATAACTGACGACCATGTACGAGGTCAGGGCAAAATACACGAAAGGTTAATTGCATTTATGAACCAAGAGTGACAAAATGATAGCCATGTTTGATTTTAATAAGCTTAGCTAGCGGTTCACGCAAGTTCCAGGAGTCAGCCAGCGAAGTGAAAAATTGAGAAGAGCTGAAGATTGGAAGATATTTAATTAAAACATTGAAGTGATAAGTGGGGATTAGGAGACTAGAGAAATCACTCAAGGAAAAATGGGAAAGTAAAGAAAACTCGCCAGAAAGAAAAGATTTAAATTAGGGAATGTGTAATAAACAATAAAGCTTAGCGCTCTGCCAAGTTTCTAACAAAAAAAACTTTTCTGGAGCAAAAAATATGAAAAGAAAGCGAAGAGCAGAATTTCAGAGAAAAATAAAAGTGAGAAAAATCGGAAAGAAGAAAAAGATATGTTTGTAACAAAGTCTTAAATGAAAACGAATAAAAACTTATACACAGCGACAGGAAGAACAGAGAATCAGAAACAAAATAGTTCAAAAAATTTAATATTTTTCTAAAAATGAACGAAAACACCAAAAATGAGATAGCAAAATACGAAAAAAATTACATTCATAGCGTCCTAGATCTCTCACGAAATGTTAATAAACAAGCTGAATATCGGTGTGTCTAAAATCAGATGGTTACGATGTTCAGCGTGGAACCAGTTCAGTTTCTAGATGTTTTCTACGTTGGCACCTTTTCAAGAACCCATTGCACGAGGCCTGTTAAGATAAAAGTATGGAATGTCAAGAAGCCAGCAAGTTAGCTGGTTTCTGTATTATTATTACTCTGTTTACTTTGGGAACGATTTTGTCAACGACAGTAATTTGTGAGGTTGTCAAGTTAATGTGTTAATCTGATTAAGGAAGGACGTGTGGGAGACACTTTCGGATACGTGATGCGATTCCAGGACAGAAGAAGAAGAAAAAATGGAGACACATGAAACCAAAAGTTGGGTGATAAAATAGATGTCGCAAGAGATGAATATCGCTAGGAGACACTAAAGAGGAAATGGAAATGAAAGATGAGAGAGAAGATGGACAATCAAGAAGAAACAGCACTGTGGAGATAACAAGAATGGTAAATATCAGTAGGAGGAGATCATTAATAAAACGCAAGGGATCAATATCCACGAGTATTGGACATTGAGAAGTCTAACACATTTCAGGAAATATGAGGGGTGTTCAATTTAGAAACATTTAAGGCTTTGAAAAATTAATAAGCAAATTATTAAAATATTAAAACATCACTTTCTTTATTCAGACACGCGCGCTACTGCTTCATAATTTACATATTTCTGCCGTTAACGGAATCCTTCTTCGACGGCTGTTCTGACTCCACCATCCTAATTGAAATGAGTTCCTTTTTTAGATTTTTCAACGGATCCGAGGCACGACAGTCACGTTTTGATAAATTCGGACCGTGCACAGGATGTTTTAGTTCGTCTTTCGATGGAAGGCCTGAACTGAGTTTGCAGCTCGTGGTTGTGCATTATCATTAAATGAAATGATTCCTTCTGTCAGTTTCCCCGGTTGCTTGCGTTTGATGCTTAGATGGAATTTCGCTGCTTCTTCCCTAATTGGGGAGGGGCAGAAATAACTCTACTTGAATCCTCTCCTTGAATCATTGTCTTTTGTACTGCATTTTCTTAACAGATCCACCCTTCTAGAAATGTGGCTACCAAATCTGAGATATACCTACAACATTGCTTTATACAACGGAATAATCGTCACTTTGTCTCCTAATTGGAAAAATTCCCAAATATCAATTGATAGATCCCCCCACGCCTGTGATTGGCAACTGTAACCCAGATTTAAGAAGTCTTTACAGATTTATTCAGTCTATCAAGGGTTTCTAACCCAGACCTCTTCAAATGAGTGACAAGTGGCAAAACTCTATTGTCAAGGAGGATTTATGGTTCGGTAATTACCCATTTCGCTTTTAAATTCACCTCTGCGAATCGAAGAAATAGTTAGTCATCTCCAATCTTTAAAAACCGAGTCTGAGGAAGTTTCAGTTATAGCTAAGAGTTCAGTGACCTTATTGCTATTTGCTCCTCTGATATAACTAAGGAAAGCTCATCAGCACGCCACGTCTTGTTCACTTTTAATAGCAAAAATTCCTTTTCCAGTCTCTCTTATGTAATAACAATTGTCCAATTCCTAATAAAATTAATAAAATGATCAACATTTCTTTTATGCAATTCTTGTAGCAACACCAGCTTATCAACAACCTACTGGAGTCCAACGTTTCAGAAAGCAACATAGTTGATTTCTAAAACGCTAGGTTCCAATAGCTTAACCCTCAAATTATGGAGAAAATTTTCAATCTGGTAGAAATCACAATGTTCCTTAGACCAACAACTGGGATTGTCACGATTTAATGAAATTCTTGTTCTCAACCGAATGCTTTCTAAATTGCTCATTGACCTCGGACATTTCCATGGAAACTAAGGCATCGAACGTGATGAATTTTCAGCGTAAAAATAAAAATTTCCGAGTGTATTTTAATGAAGATACAAAGATCGAAAAACAGTCAGCTATCAAAGAACAAGATGACTTTTATTAATTCCTTGCCACGTTCGAGGTTGAAAGTGCACATTATTGCATTTGCTGTTATCTCGTGCTGTTTGTCTTCAGATTTTATATGTCATCGAGGACTGGCATGGATGTCTGCGGGCATCTTCTTAAGTCAATTATTCCTGCCACGTCCACTTTTGAAGGCACCTTTGGGAAAAGTAACTTCACAGTTTCGTCACACCATCTTCGCCGATTATCTTAACGGCATTTTTATATTAAAATAGATTAACCATTATTTATTTATTTACTAAAGTGGGACGAAGCCAGTCACTCGGCTTGCCAAGACACATAACGGAAGATAAGGAGATAGTGAATATCTTTAGTTCAATGACGTATTAGGGCTGTCATAGTTTTATGCCAGGAGGCAGCAGATGGAGTAAGTCTTGAGAGATGGCGAATTCATTGTAAAGAAGAAATTGGAAACTGTCCAAGCCATTATTGGATTGTCAGGCTATACAATATAGTATCTAGCCATGGTCGAGTACTAATTCTTAAGATGGGGGGGATTTCTTCTTGCGTGCCTCTCTGATTTCTGAGGGGGCAGCGAACAGTTCTGAACTCTGTGAGCGGTAGATTGGTCATATTGGAGGAAAACATTAATCTACGCTTCCTTTGGCGAAAAGAGGGGGAGATTTAGGAGTATAATAACTGTTTTATAATTTAAAGGAAGCTGGATGACAGTTAAGCCAATGATTTCGATCACTGGACAGGTTAAATACCGCGTTTTTGTTGTTGTTTTAATGGCGAATCAGCATCTTAGACCACATTGCACTGTGGTATTATGCATAAGTGTGTTTATGGCGGATTATTTGAATTTTATTTTATTTAAATTGCAGCAGATTATTTAAATTTCCCAACCATATTAACGAATAAGGAGATAACAGATGCTCCAACAAGGATCCTTCTTTCTAAACGCGATTGCACGTTGATAAAATTGGATTCTGCAATGTTTACTATTGTTAAATGCTAAGCGTAAGTCCGGGGAAAGGTCTTTATTGAACCATCTGTTCGTCTCCTTGTTATACATCGGAATAATAATAACGTTTCTAATGGGAATAATTTTCTCTAAGATTGCTTTCACAATCACCACTAACTATCCATATTAAGCCGAGCTGCCTATAAATTGTGTAGTCTCTCTCGTAATAGTCCCAAATTATACAATGGATATAAAAATCAATAATGGCAGCCATTTCGGAGCCTGAAAATCGATTATAACGCGGATAATATATCAGCATTTTACCACTAACAATTTATGTATCAGAGGAGCAAGAACAGTTGAAAACCTCAAATTCTCCTCGAGAAATTCGTTACTCTTCCATCTGCAATGTGAGGTAGAACATCTGCTCTGATCTGGATAGCTGTTCATGATTAACGAACTGGGTGGCTTATTAATCAAGCGATCTGTTATTAAGGAAGGAAACGTTAAAGAACTTCTTGTTGTGAATTGCAGTGCATAAAGGGTTTCGAATTTTTCCTCGAATGCAGTTCGCTAATTACAGCTTAATTCCAGTAGATGAAGACAATCTGAATCAAACATCTTCAGACCAGTTTATGATTATTTACAAACGAATTCATAACGTTTTCTTCTAAAGGTATGGAAAGTGAACAAAATGAATTCTATTGTCAGTCCAGCAGTGCGGATAACTCAGATTAAAGGAGTGAAATTTGAAATTAAATGTAGTAGAAGGGACCACGATGAACTCGGTAGATGGCAAAAGATTCAAGAGAAGAGTTACAATGTGCATATACAAGACTGGGCAAGGTAACGGACGATTTTAAAAACCTGTTTTCTCAGAACTAGTGTGGTGGGGAGCATTGCTTCACCTGACACTCTTCTGTTCACATCATTCCATTTAGTGACCATGAAAAACGTGGAGTGGTGCACAACGTACATTAACCTTCAGGCATTTAAAAAAATAACGCAGTTGCGGGGGGGGGGGGGTTATGACGTTTATTTCGTGTTCGTTTTAAGCTTAAGCGTCAAGGTCCTGGAAAATCTACTCATGCCATTAAAACATGGGTACGTAATTTTGAAGAAAGTGCTTCTATTCTGAAAAAGAAGCCTCTGTGCGGAATAAGAAGCGCACGTAAGCCAGAAAGTATCACAGCTGTCAGGACAGCTCTCATGTGGAGTCCAAATATCCTGCACATCACCATGCACTGTTGTCGAACTGATACAACTGGAATGTACGAAGAATATTTCACCAGAAATCTCTATCCTTTCAGGGTACAAGTGATCTTAGCCAAAAGGCCGAGATCGCAACTTTTTTTGGCTGATGAACTAGCTACTAAGTTTCCAAGTTGACGAAGTCAGATGGTTTCAACAAGATGGTCCAACATCTCATACGTCCAGGGTATCAGTGGATGCCATATGACAGCTTTTTCATAACCATCATCTCCAAGAACGGTGATATTTCTTGGCCACAAAGATACAAAGATGACATTTCTTGGCCTCTCATCGCCCACACAGTATTAAAGAGCTGAATTAAAGAATTCGCGAAGAAATTGCCAATATTCCTTTGAGGATGCTACACCACGTCACGGGAAACATGCGTGGAAGATCAAAAGAAAGCCTGCCCAGAGACGAAGATTACCTCTGTGGTATCATCTTCAAAAAAATAAACTACACATTATCTACTTTAAGATGGGACATTTTCAATTTGGCAAAAATATATTCTTTATTTAATTAAAGAATTTCCAAATTCGATCGTTTCCCTGCCTCACTCAACATTCTGCACACGAATCCTATCCTAAAATTCAAGGCTGTGTCTAAGCATGATTTGAATAGTCGTTTTCTTGATTAATCTACGATTTTTATTTATTTTTCAGATTTTTTTCCACTGAAGAGATTTGTAGCTGGATGAAACTGGTGGACACAGTTTACAGACATTATATACTGACGCCTTATAACCTTAGCTGCCTAGGCACTAATTCTAAAAACCAACGAAGCAACCGGAGCGGATTGTATTTCCAGTGCACTCCGTGGACAGGAGGAATCTGAAAACACACACGGTACTAGAAAACATTTTACGTATGAAATCTGGTTCATCTATATACTTCTAAGTTTGGTATATTAATTATTTTCTTTCTAGAATTGACAGAAAAAGACGCTCAGAAACGCATAATTTATTCTTCTGTGTACATAAACTCAGGCGTTGATGTAAGGAACGCGTTACGATACTGACACTCAGCATCGTTCCTCTGAGCTATCAATTCTCGAGTACATCCATTCATATTTTCTCCAAACTAGATTTGCTCGGATCTGTCATTCTTGCATTTTTATTGACAAATTTGTTACCCATCCCAATCACTCTGCCTTCGCTTTCCGTGTGTTAGCGTGCGATTTTCACCAACACTTTTCTAATAAAGAATTTATTTATTTATTCGATTTGCAGAAACACGCAACGGAACACTCGTCGAGGATGTTCATGGATCGGAACTTTCTTTCAATTTTTTTTCCAGCCTTATTCCACTGGTTACTCGCTTGAAACTGATGTCGCCAGGTTTGTCTCCAGGTACTCCATTTTTACCGTACAAAGAGACAAGTTATCAGTTATCAAAAATGCAATAATATACAGATTATAAATTACTCGATGTAAGGAGGTTAGTGTATACTACTCGGATATGAAAGGACTCAAGCCACTTCCCTGGCGGAAGAGAAATTTCAAGGACAGTAACCCGAAATGATTACATTCTTATTTTCTTAGAAATTGGAGATTTTCTGTATTTTATATTCATGTTGCATAATAATCACCTTTGCCGTTCTCTGTTTCCATTCTTGATTTCGCTTAGAGACCTGTTTGCATTACCCTCCAAAAAGTATCCGGACACACGCCGGTTTCACATTGATATCACTGTCACTCACTTCAATAGCATTTCACACTCCTGAGTAGGCTTTCCACTGATAAAAATCACTGAGGGTAGACTGCAGTGAGCACAATACTCCATTCCTTCTCCGGAACAATGAACAGTTGAGCTACCGATTTGGACGTGTTTGTCTGACCCTCCCCACCATACCCGATGTTCCTATTCGTTCCATAGGTGTTTCACAGGATTTAAATCGGCACTCTGAGCCGGCCGTTCCAACTTTTGTACATTTCTGTTCATGAATAATCTCGAACAGCACTGGTATTATCCTGCTGAAACAAACATGAGTCTGTATCAAAAGAAATGTCACATAACAGCGAGCATGGAGTTTCCAAAATTTCATCAAACAGCCATCAAAGATCCTACGCCACATCATGAGAAACAGAGCCACACCATAAATCCACCTCCTTCAAAATTCATCGTTGGCACAGACACTTAACAACAGATGTTCTATAGGCATCCTCCATACCCACACATCTGATTGAAATAGGGTGTACCGAGATTTGTCACTCCACATAATCGACTTCTACTATTCTATGAAAAAATTACGACGTATGGACCAATATGGACCATTCATGACGAGACCGCTGATTGCGGTTCGTGATGTTTGACTTGTGCGCCGTCCCATGAAAGCCAAGGCTCTGTAACTCTGTACCTACTGTGTTCATACAGACTTGAATCCCTGTTGATGTCTTAATCTGCAAGTTGTTTTGCTGGGATATCTGACGAGATTGTCTTTCTCCCCTTCCGAGTACACGCACCACGTATAGCAAGCTTCTTTGGTCTTCTAGTGCATTGCTGTACGGTGAGTGTCTCATGCTTCCATTTAAAAATCACTGATGGTAGACTGTTAGCAACTGCACAGATTAACAAGTCAGAAATGCCACATCAGACAATAATACCTTTCAAGAAATCAGCCAGGTCGATTCTGCGTACCATGACGACAACTAACTTCATACGCCTTCCTTATATATCGGTTCGAGTCACTTTATTATCCTGGAAGGTCCAATGAGCCCTGAAAACAGGAGTACCGAGATACTTTGTAGAGGGTAGTGTACACTATATTACCAAAATTATTGAAACTCGCGCAGGTAGTTGAAAGAAAAGGGATTTAAATTCGAAAACCTAATACACAGTAGAGCCATCTTTAACTTGATTAATAGTCTCAATCCTCACGGGCATACCTTCTATCAACTTCCTGTGGGTGTCGGCCAGAGTTCAGCTACAGAGACTATGTGGAAAATGGCTGTTTTGCCCGCCACAACCTTATCCCGCGTTCCAGTTCATCCCACAGTGTTCACTGGAGTTGCAGTCCGAACTTTGAGTAGACTAGTTGAACTTTTGATCATACAGGGCTGGTTTGTCTACAAACCAGTCCTGTATCATCCCAGTTTTATGATAAGGAGCTGATATAGTACTGCCATATTGTAGGTAACTCATAATTGTCCAAACGTCTTGTAGGTCATAGACCTCATGGTTTCAATTACTACACACAGTGGATCAAGTTCGAACCGGTTGAAAGGTTTCCAAGAAAATCAGACTGTGTTCACCAAACTTCATGATCGAGATGATACGCTCCAACAGGAAGCACGCTCTGGGAAATCTCAACACCCGCTGGCATCCAGAAGAACAAAACATTCTCTAACAAGGTTCATCGCTCCAAAACGCCTTCTGATAGTGTTCTAAAATACATTAATGTCTGAAACTACACTACTCCAAAGACTATTTCGTATTGGTCACCATTATATGGGGTTTATACTCAACTGCCCAACCAGTGAACTGATGTTGTTTTAGGGTTTTTATAGGCGCATCAGGAACTTAGGTCATATTGAGCTTTATATATTATATCTGTAAATTGTGGATGTTCTGTGGTCGATTTTCTGTTTGCTAGCCGAAAAACCAAGTTTCCAGAAGAAAAATCATGTTACTCTCGTCTGTGACCAGCTATCTCAGCCAGGCTGTGAAAAAGCCCCACAAAAATTGATCGCGTCATTGAAGGGATTCGAACTCAGTTTCCACCCAGGTGTGGAGAGGACGGTGTTTATATCAACTGTGCTGCCAATGGGGGTACACTGAACTGAAGGCAATATAGCTCCCTACAAATGATTGACGTATGATGGATATTCCTCTAGCGTCTTTGGCCTTTTCGCGATATTTTTCTAGATCATTTTGGAAGGTTCAGATGAGTTGCAGTTCCTCGAATAGAAAGGTTTCTGGTGAATCCAACCACCATTCCGCGTTGAATGTCTGCAAATTCTAATTTACTATCCTTACTGGCGTCTCTCTTGAGATTTATACTGGTATAGCCGATATGCCTGCATAAAGACTTCTGGCGTAGTACACAATACTTATGTACAAATACTTCTGGTCACAAAAGTACGCCAGAGTTGAAGCTTTTGCTTTAAACTCTTGCACTCAATATCCCATCCAACTAGAACTATTTTTATCAATACACAGTGCAATTGCATACTTGAAAAAGGTCCATTAAAATTTACTGTTTCAGTTTATGCTTAATCAATACCATCCTGCATCCGTTTTTCCATTTAAACTGGGGTATTTAGAGTAGTGCAGTCTTACGCACATTCTGGATTTCTTCATCAAGTTTAACGTGTGGAAAGAAAATCGGCGTAATGTTCTGAATTTACACTCGAGAGCTTTTCTTGTTAGGCCTTCCTGTTTTGGTGATGCATCGAGGGGAAGGTATTTGACTTATTCCAAACTTATTTGCTTAGAACACAGCGCATTAAAGTAAAATAAGTGTTCCGTGTGTGATGTCACTGTAACAGCACTAATGTTGCATCTTCTAGTACACCTTATGCAAAAGAGAAAAAGAATATATGGTGGAATCAAAAGCTAGGCTTAGCAGTCGTGCGTGATAATTATAATTGAAACATCTTTCCACTGTAGGCTTCCATTTCTCCTTTCTCTTTTTTTAATGGACATGATAACTTTAAAGTAAGTTAGCTTTCTTAGGGACAGAAGAAAGCCTCCATACTCGGTGGTCTAAACTTATTTCTTTCTTTGTTTTCTGTACTGTGTGATCTATACTTTGCTCTTGCATGTAGAAATCAATTTAAATAGTGTGAAAGGGACAATCGAAAATCGATTTCTCCTTTTCTTCAGCTTTCCTTCCTTATGAAAAAAATAAATAAAAAAGAAAAGAAAGGCTAATTTGTTCCTTGAGGGAGAAATGGAAAAAAAAAATAATTAGCTGCGTTCTTAGCGAGAGGAATGATCACTACAAGGAACTAAGATTTTGTACTAAATTCAGATTTAAATGAATTGAAGACACAAAAGAGAAACCACAACAAAAAAGTCAACAAAATTTTCGTGGTAGTTAAGAAACTATTCAGGGCCCCCCCCCGAAACTGAGGACTTTCCACTTCGGCATTGATTAAACCCCATTTTGTTTGCAAAAGCACAAAAACAGAAGATAAGAAGAGACAAAGTTCAGGAAAATCTTGCAGTATTAACAGTGTAACAATGCAATGCAATGAATTAGAATACACCAGACATCCTCACGGCTAGCCCATTGGTTACGACCAATGTTCTTTCGTATTATTTGAAGAGCCTGAGGTTCTATACCATCTAGATTTCACGCCATGAGTTAGTTAGTCGCCCTTGGATGAGGGTTACCTTATTTATATTCCCAGAAACCCGGACCGATCCTTCCTTCCATCCCCAAAAGAGGCAGACCCATAAAACCAAGCAATTTATAATAACGATATATTGCCTGGTGATCTTAGTTGCCTTAGCTAACCCTCTAGAAACAACAGAAAGCCAAAAGTGGCTCAGTACAACAGAATGTATGTTTCAGTCTCCAAAAATACCTTTCTTAAGAAACTGCAAAGAACTTTACGCAGCACCCAAAGTCTGACCATTACAAAACCTTGTTTTGTAATGGCTTCTACCCTTTTATTAGGCCAACGCATTTCTTTCACCGTTTGCAACATTAAAAGTGTATCGAGGGAGTTATCTATGGAAGCTTGTCATTTAAGAGCAAAGTCAGATGCCCGTCCTCTGTGTCTTCAATACTGGGTGTCCACTTGTATTGGAAATGAGTGCATCGCTGCATGCATGGGCATTCATTATCCCCTCCTGTCATCTATTGTTGCATGCGTTATTAATCCATTGTTGGTCATATTATTAATTCATGATGGCCTTGTCATATCCGGGTACTTTTGTCATCCGTTCTCCTACTCATTATTCGACATGTCTCATCGTATCCGCCGCCCTTTGTCATATATTCTGTTTGTTCGTCCTCTGAATATTTCTAGTCGGCACCGCTCGACTTGCCACCCCCTTTCCCCCGTCCACAGACACTTCTTCTTCGTCGTGTGGTCTTGCACGACTAAGCTGGCTTAATATGATAATTGGGTAGTCAACTGAGGTGGCTTTCTGAAGCCCATGGTGTGTTCCGGTAAAGAGATTTCAAATTTATTTAGCGATCACATATTGAGCTGATTACATTCAATCATCGATGAATTTCGGGATTACCAGGAAGTAAATGACAAAGATTAATTCAAAACAAAATGGATTTTTAATACATTTGCTGTTCTAAGCAGGACGTACTGAAACAATCTGTGGGGAGAAAGAAGCCGGAATTACTGTACCACCTAGGGTGCATACTTTAGGGGATTTAATTTCAAATGTAACCGAAATTTATTAATGCAAAATCCTCAGAATCAAGCTGTGGTTTATTAAGCTCAGTATGATGACTCTACCCAGGATATAAACAGAACTGGTGACATTATATTTTATACAAATAATCCTATAAAAGATTTTAAAGTTTCCTGGTTTTACTTATGACATCAATCAATCCTTACGGTATTAAGAATAGGGTTAAATTTTAATTAGTGCAGCGCATTTTAGGCTATACAATAAACTGCATGTGTTGTAAAGATCGGTTTGTCTGTCTTGATAGATATATACACAAATATCGGAGTCGTAAACTCTATGACATGCGTTTTATATCCGAGGGCTTCAAATTTGCAAGCTGTTTAAAATGATTCCGAAAATTTTGAACAACTTTCTGTCCAGAATCGGTCTTAAGCAAGAGTAAAAAAAGCATTCAACTCTCACCTGAGACCGATTAACTTGGCCACGTTGTGAAAAGGCCCATAAAAATGCCTCATGTCATCAATGGGATTCGAATTCAGGTCTTTTCCATCTGGTGTGGGGAGGATAGCTGTTCTACCAACGAGGGCTCGAATGCTGTGGACAAAGTCCCTCACTGAGATGCCCTCGAAGATCAACTGATACTAACGAAGATTTATTTATGTTGTTAGACTTATTTTAAATAACAAATCTTGGAAATTGAATACAAAATGCAAAATACTCTAAACTATTATATTTAAGTCCATTTTGTGGATATGAAAGAGTAAACTTGGTTAAGTTCTTTTCTATCGTAATATGCGTTCATCTTCTTCTTTGAAAAAACACAGATAATGATAAAATAATATAGTTCTACTCCTTAACTATCTAAATAAAGATTAACTCTCCTTTTTATTCCTTCAAGAGGAAGAGAAATGCCATAAAAAACTCGGAAGGTTTCCTAAGCAAGCTTGTTTATGTTAATTTTTGACAGAACGACATAAATCGAGTCAACTCAACTCTCCACGGACACATAAAAGCCTCGTGTACACCGTAATGCCAAAACAACTGTTTACTGTTTCATTTTCTGCCGTAATCTATGCAAATATGGCTACGGAGTACGATGCTATTAAGTGCAAGGAAGGTACTTCAGAAACTCAGTTACTGAAGAACTCTTCAATTACTGAAGGTGTTGGAGAAGGAAAGACGTTGGCTTTCCAGGGAGGCGCATTTAAAATTCTCCTGCGCTACTATTTGTCATTTTTATCACCAAATACCGATGAAAATGGCGAACATTATAAACTGAGTAAATATTTGTATACCATCATTTTTTCCCACTCTTCCTCTATCTGTCTTTCTCCAAACTGTGTAAATATTTGTTACTTCATACATCCATTCTCTCCCTTTCTTTCTCTGCCCCTCAAAAAGCAAATATTTGCACCCTGTTATGCATCGTTTTTACTTACAGAAATTTTTTTTTTGTTCAGACCGGCTTTCCATGTTTTGTCTCTTAATTTCTTACTCATTTCATAATGAACTGTCCCTGAAGTCCAATTATCTCATAATCTAAGTTATCTTACAAGAACAATTTCTCCCTCTTTACTCCAGCAACCATTTTTATATTATCGAAATCCATGTGTTTGCTTTCAAAATATCTAAAGAATAAAGTTTCTGATAATTCCGTACTCCTGTTTACTCTATTCTAATGTCTTTCACCTATATTTTATCTTTTTTTAAACCAGAGACCCATTTCCTTTCTCTATAAGTATTTTGGGCAACAGATTATGAAACTAACACGCTTAATCCGTGGTTTATAAACTAGAACTTCATCAATGGCGTTGTTTACCAGAGTACATATGGACTGATAATATTATCTATCTGTTCAAATTAACGGAAACATTTGAATTACAATCTTTCTATTCGATCCGGTGTCAAAATATCTTATATTTGGGTTTAGAACCCTACAACTGAGCAAATCTGTACAGATGAATCTAAAAATTGAGAATCCAATTAAGCCTCCTACTCAAGAGATATTAGCCACTCCATAGTTTGTGTTTTCCTTCGTGGTACAGCCCTCGTGGGTGGCACAGTTGATAGAGGATCGCCGTCCTTCCCAAACTGGGTGGAAAAGACCTGAGTTCGAGTCCTGTCGATCACGGAGGAATTTTTATGGTCCTTTTTCACAATATAGCTGAGTTAGTCGGTCTCAGGAGAGGGTAGAATGGTTTTTCCTCCCAGAAACTCGCAGTTTTCGTCTAGCAAACAGAAAATTAACTTCTGCAGCCCGTGGATATAGAATAATTTTTGTTAAAAGCCCTTTGAAGGAAAAAGGTTGCGGATCACTGCTATAGACCATGGTTGAGCAAGCAGATTTCAGATTTAGATTTCTACACCATAGAGGATGGCAAAGAACAACCTCGCAATGACTTAATTCAGGACATGCCCTGGATATAGAACGTGGAGTTTGTTCTTGGCGATCCACTGAAACAGGCGAAATTTTATCAGCAGCTTGCCGATGCGATGAAGGAACAGGAACTTAGAATCAGATTCGATTTGAAATGTAGAATTGCACATTAAGCATTAAGGCACCTCAAACTGACTTGTGCACCTACAGGCACCTCAGTACACGTACAGCTGTTTGTACATTTGTGTGCAGAAGGGTAGCCAAGTACTCGTTTCTAGGAGAAAACAATCTGAGCAGATTTCGTCGGGTTGATACGAGGCCTGAAAGCACGTGAGAAACACTTGAAGGTCAGCAAGCTTTTGATTGATTGCGTTGGAGATATCCACTTCCTGCACATCTGGCTCGATTCTGGTTACCCCACGGAGAGAGAGAGTTCCCTCCTCTGTAAGAAACTGAATAGCACTATGTTGTGTTAGGGCGGACGCACCAGTCATTATGAACACTACATTCTCTCTGTCTTGCTGTGCACCAGTCCTCGAGCATACCAGCCAGCCAACTTGCAACCTTGTATTTTGCTAGAATAAGTACTGAAGAAAAAACTAATCATTAGACTGTGTCACTTCCTCCCCCCGGGTGAAATACGTAGTTAGACACCCCTACGAATATCTCCGATAATCATAAATGCTCGGATTTGCTTCGAACTGGCCAAAGTCCGCAAGCAGCCCCCTTTTTTAAAATTCATACTTTATTTACTTTAATTGTAATAGAATTTAATGTTTGTTTTTCCAAATCAGCTAACAATAGTGAATTAATCTGGTACGTAAGAGCTACTATTTCAGTAAACATTTAAATACCAGTGCTGAATGTTATGGATTGACACGAGTCCACAGCCTTTTTCTATACTTGCACAGGACACTGAAACGAAACGGTTGGAATCTGGGCTCGTCAGATATCCGATAACTAATGATTCGAAGATATCGCTTGTTCTCTTTTGCTGCTGCCATTCTTATTAGTGTCTGTGGCACTCACTTTCTTCGAGAAACGATCTGTAGAGAATATTGCGTCGTTCGTTCATGGCCCGCATATTAACAGTATCAATCAGTGTCGTCAAAGACTTGACAAGAGTTGGTATGGTCTTCGAATAAGTAATCGACAATCCTGCAGGCATCGGGCGTAATTGCTGGAGGCAGCCAGGACTAGCAATATTGCATTGCATTTCTCTGCAACGAGAAAACTGCTCACTATAAGCCCTCAGAAAAAAGAATCCTTATACATTTTTTAAATAGCAGCTTTTTTCGGTATGGTCGTAGTATTAAAAATGACAAAAACCACACTTCGAATCCCGCAAGACCTTCAGCATGATGCAAAGAGACTTTCTCGATCTAGGTTGGCAGTACCCCTCCCCACAAGTTGTTCTAACTTGTCTACCTTCGAGGACAGGTTAGCAATGATTCAGTGTTCATCAAAACGATTTATCAATCACTTTACAAATGGAATATAATTGGAAACCGACCAAAGAATGGCCAGTTTCATATCGGTAGCAGTTGTATCAGTTTTAACGATACAAAATCGTCGCCCTCGTGGGTAGTACAGTAGGTAGAATCACCATCCTCCCCACGGAGGGTGAAAAAGACCTGAGTTCGAGTTCCGTCGATGACATGAAGAATTTTTATGGACCTTTTTCACAATGCAGCTGATTTAGTCGGTCTCAGGAGCGGATAGAATGGTTTTTTATCCCGGAAACTCGAGTTTTACGTCCAGCAACCAGAAAAACGACCACAGAACACACGCAATTTACATGGAGCAATATGGCCTTAGTCGCTGATGCCCTCAAATCCTACTACAACAACAAAAACACAATAGTCTCTATTTTGTAGTCGAGTTTTGTTGACTAAAAATTCTTGATCCAGTCGGGATCTATTCGTTAAATGCTCCAAGTTCAACCTATTTATCTTTGTGACCTTCCCTAAGGTAAACTAAGTCTTTATATTTATGGGGTTAAAATAATTTCCTCGCTTTACTGGGAAATGATTTACTTTTAACTTTCAAGGGAAATTTAACCTTGCTCTGGGTCATCCTATTATTCTGACCGGTTTCGGCAAAGTCTGGTGAGTGTTCCTCAGGGTTGACAGGAGACATCCGTTATCAAAACTAATAGTTTGTCGTTGGTAGAACCACTAGGCCGAAGAAACACTGAGTGGTGTAACAAAGGAAATTATAAAAATAAAGAAAAACGACTATTCTAGGACTAATTAGGGCTCGGAAGGGTCAAGAATGTTTCGGTGCGTTCTAGGGTTAGTTATACTTGATAAAAAAAAATAAGGTACCTTATTAACGAGCATTCCATTTTGTAAAATTTTTCATTTCAAGCTTCGTCCATGGTTTAAATAACTGGACTGTCTTATCTCTCGTTATATCGATGGAACTCTGGTTCGGCTTCCTTCATATAACAAAGAGTTTGAAAACAAACCGAAAGCTCTACACACTTCAAAGTGGTAAATGAACAATGCACAGCGACAGATCTATAAGTAATTATCTACAGCTTGACATCAACTGGAGATTTCCATCTTAGAAATCAACTGAAACTAATTCCTGGTGACAAAAAAAATGACTATTTCATTAACTAAAGTTAGTTATATGCTATTCAACGCCAGATGGCGAAATGCCCTCTCAAGCGTTATAATTTATATCCACACAAGTTGAAGCAAAATTCATCGCTCACAATGATGAACTGCGCTGAGCACGTGCCCGTGACATATACCAACTTGGAACCTAATTGTCCAGAGACGTCAATCCATGCAACCTAATATTTGTCGTGGCTATCATTACAAGCTGAAAGAGATGGGGTGGACGAGAGAGAGAGAAGGAGAGATATCGTTTTCTTTTTTAAGGAATTTTCCCTAAGTGGTTAGAAGGAAGGCACACACACAAACACACACACCGAATGCATACAGACACACACACACGAGTGAGCAAGAACATTCCGAGGAAACGTGAAGAAATGGCCATTCACGAGTAAAAGGGGCAGCAACATTGAAGAGAGAGAGAGAGAGAGAGAGAGACGGTGAAAATGATTTACTGAAGTAATGGACCATGGAGTACGCCATTTCAACCTAATTGCGCGAGTTGCCAGCACGAGGCAGTACGACGACTGGTGCAGATAATGGCTGCAGCTGGACTGGAAGCCTTTTGCACACGTTACGAATCACTTGCAGGTAAAGATATTTTAGTGCCACTTAACCAACTTGGTGGTGAGGGAGGGAAAGCGTCTTACACGAGAGGGGGAAAAGAGTGGATAAGATTCACATTTGTCGCTGGTCATTGACCGTATGTCGTACTGTCGCTAAACTGGGTTTTAGGCAGAGAATACCCCTTAGTAATAAGTAAAGTGATTTACTTACTAGCTGGTAGAACTATATTAAATCTTAATAGGATTTGCAGCAGGGAAAAATGCTAACGAAACTATCTTTCCTTCTATATTTGTTATAATCTAATCCTACTGTATTCCTTACGTGTCCCCTTTTTTCCTGCAATACGTTCCCCACTCAAAATTCCTTCTCTAAACACTACCCGCTATTTTCTAAACTCATTCTGCAAGTATAAGGCAAGATCAATAGAAGCCGACATTCTTAAATGTGTCTTGAATGCGAAATTGAAGAATATGGTGTCATCCCACCTCAATACATCCGTCAGCTGGGTAGACTGCAGTGTCAATCAGCCGTATGACTGATTCCCACAGGTCACAGAGTTGAATTATAGCGCTCGAAGTCAATTACCAGCTAAACAGCATCAGCGTGCTGTTATATAATTTTGGGTGCAGCGGGTTGTTAGCCGGAGGGGGAAATCATCGCAGGAAGGAGACACGTTTAAAAAAAAAAAACTCTCGTTCACATGTAGCGAACCCAATTAAGATATATGTAGATTACGAGGGATTTTGATAATGTTTGGGATGTCTCTCTCTACGTCTGCTCTATCCTAGAGCGTCTAAGAAAGATACTGGGGAGGCAATGATTTCCCTCAGACGTTGAGATGCAACAGGACGTCAGTGAGCGGTTTCATCAGCAGCCAAAGGAATTCTAAGGAAAGCATCCTGTGCTTGATGAAACGATAGGATCAAATGGTTTAACAAATCACATGGAAGAAACTTGTTGGAAGTTATTTCCAACTGGTTTCTCTTGAAAGGCCTAACATCTTATCATTCCTGAACCACTTCCTGAAGTAGCAATTACTGTTCTCGAATTCTTATCCAATGTAGGCTATATAAATCCTTTACATATCTTATATTTCCTTAACTCTAAGTATTCTCATTCCCCAAAAGCTTCCCATATGTGATAGTTGCTGTTCCTTAAATAAATGTTTTGCAACAGTTCTCACCATTCTATCCACAGCAGATTCCAGTTTATTTGCAACTTTGACTAACCTTTGTTTCAGCAAGGATCTCTATTTTAGTCAATGAGTGGATAATCAAAGAATCCCAAAACTGATGATCCATTATAAACCAAATGGAAAGGAAACTATCGGGTGACCTCACAGGAAATGCACGAGACTGTAACAGGCTTCGAGTTCTATTACTTATAAGGAAGAAGAATAAAAGTTCATTTGTGGTTTAAAAGAGTTCCCAGCCTTGGCAAGCTAAACCTTGTTTATTTCCATCAGAAATAACTCAGTGAATCTTTAATGTCACAAATATTGCTCTTGGCTCTTCGAAACACGTACATACAGAAAAGGGGGAGGGAATGATCTCGGTTATCTACCGAAGCGTTACATTGTTAATGTGTTTTGATTGTGTTCCACCAATGGGGGACGTTCAATAAGCAAAACGTTAAACTAATCGAAATGAAGCAACCCTTTTCTCTTGTCCTTTCACTCCTATTCATTAAGAGTTTCCAGACACTCCAACTTTGTATAAATCAAATTTTATAACACAACTGCATGATTCACACATCGTACTTCATCTACTGCTCTTTTTCCTACTGGCATTGGCTCTCCTTCTCTCTGTAAGTTCTTTGCGCTATTGTAATAAACGTATTAACAAAGGTTTGCAACCAGAACATGTTTCCCTTTTCTCCAGTACGTCAACACATCAATATTTAACGGACAAATATATACACTCGAATCAACTGGCAAACTTCACCATGGCAACCGTGTTGTGACTGTGAAGAATATATTTTTTTGAAGTGTCCACTTTTGTATACTGCGAGGAATTAACCGCTCTTTCGTGCTGCAAACGGTACGTGTCTGGCATGCACCATCCGGATTCGACCCAGTTTGCCAGTCAGTAATCTAACTTCTGGACTGTACCTCTCCGGTTGTATATAACCGCACCAGGCTCGCCAATTCAATTAAGTACAGTAGTGTCCTCTGCCGGTTCTCATGGAAACGTTATAAATTATAGGTTGGGACATGATCGACGAGGTTGCCGTAAGCTTAGTAACCGCTGGTACATTTCGCGAGGTGGTTTAACGGAAAGTGCACTATCGCTTTGATCTCAGAGCCGATATGACGCACGTGATGTACAGTGGAGACGATGGTAAATGCCCCTTGTGAAAAACGAATCTCCTCGTGACAAACGAATTACGATCATCCCCGGAGGCCAGGTTCCAGAGTATTCACGATATGGTGAAACGCTGTCCATGGTGGGCTCGCAACTTGCCAGCTCCTGTAGAACTTCTCTAAGGAAATGTTAAATGAAAGGCCTTTTTGTTGAAACAGGGAACTGCTCTTCCTCTGATTTTTAGGTGTTGGTTGACACTGTATACACTTTAAAGGGTAGCATCCAATATCTGAAGTTCTTTTTTAATTCTTTCTCTCTTGTTTTATTTAATACTCCGAATTGTGTTTCTTTCCAAAATCTTCCGACATGCTAGACACTCAAGAGAAAAGATAAATAAGTTACCACACAAAGGCCTGCGAGTGCTAAATGAGTAATATACCCAGCACTGTTAGTATTGCAGAAGGCATGCAAGCTCGTGCACCACTATCAGATTTCAGTTGCGCGAAAAATCTTTAACGAAGGAGAAACAATGTCTTTCAAAACTGGATAACGTTGCTATATGTTCAATTTAAATCCATCTGTCCAGCTGCTGTTGTGGGTTTAGGTCTTCCCAACAGAAACGAAATAGCCATAGACAGTTAGCGTCTCCCCTCCTCCGTGAACCTCGAACGGAAATGTATATTTCGTCTGTTTGAAGAAAACTGCAAATTATCAAGTGGTGAAGGTGCATTAAAGAAGCTCGAGAATCCGTGGCCAACGACTCGCGTCCTGAACAGCCGAGAACTTCCACCACTCTAGAGAAAATTAGACAGCCCCAAGGAGATTATGGATGAACAGAAAAGAATAACGATCCGTGGTCTAAGCAACAGAATGTCAATCTCAGAGGGAGTACACACGCGATTGTGTGCAACTTAAGGCCAAATCTCGCAAAATGGTTCGCACTTACAGTAACTTAAGGTGATTCTGCGACTACCAGACATGTCAGAACTGGCAACTATGTCAGCATATTCTTGGACACACTCTCCTGCCATCTGTCGGCAGCTCTCAGAAACTTGAGTGGTTGTCCGGTGGCGCTACCATTCAGCGAGTTAAATGTGTGTTAATCTCAATTTCAATTTGACAACGTGTGGAATAGTAAGTCACAGAGATTCCAACTATTGTTATAAACATTCTCGCATAGCTGGTTTTGATTATAATTTACAGTAAAGACGGCGTTGCTTTCTTTGAAATTGAAGTTAACCATCCTGGTCTCAAGGTTTAACGAGCACCTGATTTGTACGCGAAGACCACTGATAAACATGTTCTCTTCTCTACTGTGTTTCAATCTCACCATGTATATAGAAATGGAAAAATTCAATTCGTTCCACGCATGTAAAAACTGGAAGGAAGGAAAAAAAAAAAAATACAGGAAACTCTGCAGTTGAAATAAACCAGCCAAATGACTTCGGTTGAAACTATTGCTTAGGTCAGCCGCGGTATAGCAGAAAAAGCAAGAAAAACTGAACGTGGGTGTAGCAGTGTATGCGAAGCGTCGGTATTACGTTTGGAAATTTCAGCGGTTCCTAAACCTCCTACGGCAACAATCTGAGTCTAAGGGCTTCACAAGATGTTCATTTTGCTTTACAAGTAAAGCGTTCTTTTGGAAGACAGGATCGATGATCGATGGTCTGCCAATGAAATGCATTTTGCATTTCATTTCTCTAGGACAGTTCAGATAGTACGAGCTTGGATTTGTACTTGGCTTACAATCAAATAGTTTAATTCAGTCACCCTCCTTAACACATTATTTGTCAATTAGTTGAGGAATATAGATGATGCTCTAAATAACTACAATTACTAGCCCGACTTCAAAGTACTGTTTGTTCCTGGATTATTTGTGCGCTTGTGGGTACATTTGACACCATCTCTTGGGACAGCATCTTTATGATGTCTCGTTTGGTCACGTGCAGTTCTTCAGCCTATAATATGAACAGGGTTTACTTTAAGGATAGAAAGGGTACGGCAAAATCAGCTAATTGCCCAATAAACCCGACAAGGGAACAGACAGGCTGTGTAGGGGTCAGTCTTCGGTCTCCTTGTGTGGAATTTAGTTTTGGAAGAGTGGTTGCCCAACAATTTCTCATCTGTGAACATCACTACCTATGGAACGATGGAATTACCTGCTTGTGGAAGGTCATGCACGGATTGCAGCTTGAGTACAGGTCAAATCAGTTGATGAATGAACTGAGTGAATGGTGCATGGGGTACAAACTGACTGTATCGACTGCAAAAACGAAGATCTTATTCTTGAAAGGGAAGATGGCAGTTAAATCGACATCCGCACATCTTGATTGGAGGAGTGAGCTTGCAGTCAGTTACAACTAAAATACTTAGGTATACAGTTAGATTGATGCTTGAAATTCGTTTCGCACATTTAGGATAAGATAAAGAGGCTTGTTGTCATGATGACAAGGAAGGAATGAGGAATAAGGAGCAAGGCATTGAACTTGCAGTAGGACTCTTATCTTCCTTCCGTTTGAAGGAAGATAGAGCCCTATCTTATGGTGTTTCCGAGTGGATTGAAACTGCACCCTAAAAGAGAAATAGTAGGAAACTGCTTTCGGCTCAAAGCATAATGCTCTTAAAACTTCTCATGGCATGCTTGCGAGATCGAGGCATTTCAAGTTGTATCTGGCCTATGGCCAGTGGAACTGCATTTAGTGGTTAGAAGTATGTGCTGTTCTATGGGTCGGTCCATTTCTGTGAGTTGATAGGCTGAAAAAGTTTAAAAGATCCAACTGGATCTTTTAAATTATCTACGCCAGGAAAAGAAGCGACTGTGGGAGTTTCTAATGGTTAAATGGCAGCACTATTCGACTGAATCGAATAAAGACTTAGTTACTGGCAGGTTCTTCCCAAACGTTAGTGGAGTATCATAGCAGGGATGCACGTGGTTTGTTCTAAATCTGCATTACATGTTTTCATTAACAAGGAACTGCTAATTTTTTGGTAAACTGAATGAGCTTGGTGTTACTGACCGGGAAAATTGCTCCTGTGGAGTTCACGAGGCGTGGCAGCATATCTTATATCAATGCAGGAAACACGAGGTTCTCCGGCTGCAATTAGTGGAAGCTGCTCCTAGTCTGGATTGTTTGAGCGCTGGAGAAGGGACTTTGCTGGTCAAGACGAAGGAAGACTTCTGGGCTTTCCAGCATTTTGCACAGAAGATAGATATTATTGGAAAATGAGGAGGGAATGGTAATGAAAAATTAATGCAGCTGTGTTTGCTACGTTTGCACCGCGTGCAGTTCCTCGTGATGTATTAGAATGTATTGCATTGAGCAAGTTCAACGAAAATATGGATGATATTTTAATCCTGTGCAGTTCCTTTTGCTGCAGAAGCTTGAGGAAACTTTCAGTGAGAAAACTCCTACATCTTCAACTGAGACCGACTAAGTTGGTCATAGCGTAAATAACGCTCATAACCAGGGGCATTCTAACCCAAGCCTCTTCTAATATCAATAACGATATTATAATTACTATGCTGTCCATGTGGCTAGCATAGTGATCATAATCTACGTTCGGTGTGCTGGCCACAAGGCCTATTGAAAGATGTTGTAAGGTTTTAGGCGCATCATAAACTTGGGACATATTGCACTGTATATAATGTCTTTAAGTTGCGTGGGTTCTGTGGTCGATTTGCTGTTTGCTGGATGAAAAACATACAGAACATCTGGAAAATGGTAGTAGGGCATGTGCTTAGATGTATTAATATCCAGCGTATTTCTATACACTTTTGATCTTCCACATACGTATATATTCTACTCGAGCTAGTCAAACAGTTTTTTTTAAATAATCCTTCGATGAGTTTTCCGTAAATAAAATCGCTGAAGGTCAGGGAGGTGTTTAAATAACCTATATCGTTACGGGCTAATGCAATTTATTTCTCATGAATTCAGCAATCGGAATCATTATCTAACGATTTAATTCAAAATATAAAGACTGAGTGTCAATTTAAAACGCATTTGTAGTAAGGAGGTGTATGAAAGGAGTTGCCAGTCATGTACGTTTACGCCTTTATTTTGCAATCAACGGGGACGTAACTTATTAAAGAAAGATTTACAAGTGTAGAAGAAACCACTAATGACTCAGTCACTTAAAAACTGCGAAAAAAATGGCAACGTAAATTGGAAGCTGCACTGAGCTAAACTCTGCAACTGGAACGCATGAGCAAATGAAATTATCCAGTCACACCGGTAGTTTGTTTCTTGTATTAGTATGAAATAATCCACCTAGGATTTATTTAAACCTATTTTGTGGTAAATTTTGGAGAAACATCAAGTTTACGTTGCTTTTGCGAAGAGCACGCTGTTGTTGTTGTTGTTGTTGTTGTTGTGTTTAACGACACATAGGCTACTTGGGCCATATTGTGTCTTCCTAATGGTGAATATGAAATAACTATATTTTATTATATATCCCTATCCGGTTTAGGAAAGTAAACAGTTCTTTTTTATTAGGATCATCTCCCAGAATCTGAGTTAAATTTATTGATGTCTGCATATTAGTTAACGATTTAAAAGTGTCTAAGCGGATGTTTTGAAAGAGAGGACAGTCCACTAACAAATGACGAATGGTCAGTTGTACTTGACATGATGGACATTGTGGAGCGCTTTCATTAGTTAACAGATACAGGTGAGTGAGATGAGTATGCCCAATCCTGAGCCTTCCTAAGATTGTTTCTTCTCGTCTGCTTTTCTGGAAGCTGGAGGGCCACAGCTTTGGTTCCGGTTTTATTTGGTAGAGTTTATTTCCTGGATAACCTTTCCAGATTAATGACCAGCTGTTATAACATGCTTTACGTATAATGTGTTTGTAATCTGTATATGGAACTTGAAAAGTCTGCGAAATAGTGGTTTCTGGTTGTTTGGCTGCATGATCTGCTCTTTCATTGCCGGATATTCCAGAATGTCCTGGGATCCAGCAGAATGTCACAGTTTGGTTCAATTCCATACAGGCAAGTAACTTAGAATGAATCTGTTTTACTACAGGGTGAGAGGATTTGGTATTAGTATTTATGGCAGAGACAGCACTGAGTGAGTCAGTGAATATTAAAGCAGACGGAATTAGTTGTTCAATAATGTGATCCAGAGCTAAGTTTATAGCATAGAGCTCAGCAGTGAAGATACTGCATTCAATTGGCAATGAGACAGAAGTGCTAAATGTTGGGAAGATTGCAGCAGCACCTACTTGGGTCTCGGTTTTTGATCCATCTGTATATATTTCACATGCGTTTGAATTAGAAAGAGTGTAAGTTGCATGTAGAAGAGCACGCGTAAGATTCCAAAATACATTCTGTAATACTGAGTAGATTCAAATGATACCACAAATTCAAAGACTCAGCGATCGCTTTCAATGTCTGAGGCTCGAAACTAATGCGCGCTTAGCCACTTCTTAATGGGGAACGAAAGAAAACAAAATTGAAAAATTCCTTCCTGATCAGTCATAATTGTTCCTCGAGGGAAACGATCATGCTCACGCCTGTGCCAAGAAGAATAGCGGACATCAATACCATTCCACCGGACTATGGTTCTGCATCGGTTCTCGCTTTGGAGCGTCACGTGCGTTGCGATTCGAGCGGGCAGAGAGGCAGTATCACTTTGTTATGGCCAGGTAATAAAGGAAAGAACAGTACGGGCTCATGAAAAAAAAGAATGCAATTGATAAATCATGCCTAGCGCAGTTATATTGCACTTGCCCAGACTGACCGTCACGTATTTCATTAAGTATCTCGCACATCTGGAAAGACACTGACCATATCTGGCTTTTTGGAATTCACATACAATTAATAATAAATTAATTATCAATAACTTAATTAATAGATATTAATAAATTAAATATACAGTTCGTCCAGAACTCCGAAGAACAGGAAGACAAGCACTGCAGGGCTGCGGAGAGTGGGGAAATGACTGCCATCCAGTGACCATGACATAAGTACGATTCAAGAATAACATCATCAGCAGTGAACAACAGATATTTCGCAATCAAGATCTACACACATCAAATAAAAATCGTATATCATTCACTTCGTAGCTTTCTTCTTGGAAAGATTTGGTGATGATCGTTTCTTTGAGATACTTAACATCCTCTGACAAAGTCCAGCGTATATATCTATCGAGACAATACTCAATTATGGTGTAAGTCGGAAAATAAAAGTCTGGGTAGTTTATAGTTCTTTTTTTTTTTTCTCGATATCCGATATAAACAGTTGGCTCGTGTATAATTCATCAGTATCGGTTATCAGATACTAGAGAATTTTGCTCACGTGTTGCCATCCCATTATCAGTGATTTATTTTTCATTTCTACAACCATTTATTTTTACATTTGGGTCTAATTCCTCCTGGCAGTTGCACGGAAATCGATATCGTCTGTCCAAATTATCTGAATTTATAAATATCCTAAGTTCCGTCTTCACTCCCATAGCAGACTATTTCACTGATCATGGCGGTTGTCATCAGGTAGAAAGCACTTATCCAAAATTACCCCTGAACACCCATTTACGCAGGCAACTTGCCAAAGAAAAAATGCTGCAATTCAGCCATTTAATAACATATACAACTATAAAGACCAATTTTAAATTTAGTATCCGTGTAAATTGGTTCCTAATGGCTCAATTGTTTTACCCTCAAGAAAATAGTTTACAACTCCAAAAAGAATTTTTGTTAGGCAGCAGAAGGTAAAAAGGTCAGAGACTTTGTTGAAATAGCACTGATAAATCTTTAAGAAAAACTTTCATCACTATTCAATCTTCTGGTATTTGGGAGGAGCAATTTCGACATGCTTTATTTGGATTTTAACAAGGCATTTGATCTAGTTCATCATGAGAGGTTACGGTATAAGTTGGAACATGTTGGGATTACTGGAAAGATCCTAAGATTGACTGCAGATTGGCCCCAGGGCAGAAGGCAGAGGGTTGTGATTAATGAATATTCTTCAGGCCGGTGTAATGTCAAAAGTAGGATTCCCCAAGGATCGGTTCTTGGACCACTCATGTTTCTGATTTTCATAAACTATATTGATGAAGGGATAGAGCGCGCGATGTCAAAATTTGCAGACAATGTAAAGATTGGGAGAGTCATTAATGATCGGTGCCAAGTAGCGCGCATTCAGATTAACTTTAACGGCCTCCAAGAATGGTCAGAAAGTTCCAGGTCTGTTTTAGTGCAGCAAAATGCAAGGTCTTCCACTAAGGGAACAGTAACCCCAAAATAATTTATACATTTGATGGGGGTTGAATTAAAAACAACAGAGAAAGAAAGGAACCTTGGAGTTACGATACGGAAGATATGAAGTTCTCTAGCCAGGTAAACAGGCATCCAGGGAAGCCCATGGTGTCCTATCGATGATTTATCGAACATTATCCTGTAGAGAAAGGGAGGTCATAATCCCACTGTATTATCAGACCCGACCGCATTTGGAATACTATATCCAACTATGGAGACGTCATCTGAAAAAAGACATTGCGTTTCTTGAAAGGGTCCAAAGACTGGCAACTCGAATGGTGAGATCGGCAGGAGGACGACCATATGAGGAAAGACTCCGATTATGTGGGCTACAGAACTTGGCAACCAGGCAACCTGCTTAAAGTTTATAAGGCTCTGAGTTCTGAGAGGGGTTAGTAAAATGAATGTAGGTGGAATTTTCACCATTATAAAGAATTTCAGAACTGGAGACCATAAATTAAAATTAGAGGGGTTGAGATTTAGATTAGATTGTATGATGTTTTCTTTTAGTCAGCGAGTGTTTGATTACTGTAGCAAGTAGACTCCGGGTAGTTGCGGCTAACAATTTGAAAAATTTAAGAGTGGATAATGATGAGCCTTCCTCCTGACCTGAGTCAGGAGGAAGACTCATCATTAATTGTATTTTCTTATCTACTTTTTACTTTGGCCAGTGTAGCAAAAGCCTGTGGCTTCCTTGCACAATATGGATAATACATTTAAAAGAGGGAATCTGTTAATGTAGATTCGCGTCTAAGCATGTTGAAAAATTCAACTACCTGCAACGTAAACGAAAAGATTTTTATCATATGCAAGATGATGTCCATTTCATTACTTGTTTGTTTGCTGTATGACGATGTCTGGTGGATGAAAAATTTCCTGAAGTGGAGGTCGTAAACCTATCGAATGCCTGCCAAAGTGAACAGATCAGTGATGAGTAACATGATCCGACTCATTCTAGTCAATACAAAAAAGTCACTTTGAAATAAATCCTCATCCAGCACGGTACAGGGTACGGTAATTTGGGAATTTAAGTGAATCACTGAAATGTCCAAGAGATTCAATACCTAATATGCCGTATGGAAATGACAACTACATTTTATGTCAATGAACGACATATAAAATTATTTATTTAGAAACAAAGCTCGTGATGTGTGTCAGTTGAGGTATTTAGTGAATAATAGGTATACTCTTGATTCCCTCTGCACACACACACACACACACACACACACACACGCAACTGAAGGAGGTTGTGTGGTAAATGGGCACAATCGAATGAATATTATTACTCTTTTGTTGTTTCTGAAGCAGTCGAATCAATCGGCGATTAAAGCAGAATTTCTTAGTATGTTATATTCATTTTGTATCCTGCAAAACCGATTGAAATTGTTCGATTGTTTGGGATAACAACATCCGATATTTCATTTCAGTCGGTTGCTCCCATCCCTTCCAATAATCTAAGCTATGGATTGCTCTTGGACTCCAAGGGATAGTGATTGTTGTGCTCTTGGGAATACCCAAGAGCACAAGAGGAATGCATCTTTGGAATACCCAAGGTATTCCAAAGATGTTATCCACACTCTTCACGGATCAGCCCTTGAGTATACATGTATGTATCGATTGCGCATTTATTTTTCTATTTTTTTAGCATTCATACAATATCAGAAAAAATCCATCCGAATTCTTCTTTGTGTTGGAATGAACACTGGTCATTCAAACCATGATGGCTAGTACATGCAAGAAAATGTCAGTTGACCTACACAATTAACTCACTGTTTACAATTGCACTACAAAAGCGCTACTTAGATAAAACGAAAAGGTGCCTGATTAAATTTGAGGTTGATAACTTGTAAATTTAATAAACTAGCGGTGAGTTTGAGAAAATGAACTTCGATTTCATTTTTCAGTTTATAAAATTCATTATAAGTGACAGGTTCGTTATGAAAATTTGCCTTTTAAAGAATTTATATATTTTACGCATTATTATTATTACTATTTGCATATTTATGTATTTGGGAAGGCATGCTTTTAATTTCAAGCCAACGAAGTATGTCGAAAATTAAAAAAATAATAATAATTTTCGAACTTATTGAAAAGAAACAGAAAACAGTTTAGCTATGAAGAAAAATTCTTTCTCGCTAGAAAAACAAGTTCATTAATTATTAAAAACAATCATCACTAAAATTGCTTTTCCTCTAAATAGCTTAATTTTTGCAACATTTTCGCACTTCTGCAAGGCGTAATAGCAAACCCGATACAATTCTTTGCCGCTCCACTAAGCTCGATCAAAGAGGAAATAAAAAATAAATGCGTATCGATTTAGGAGGACATTATGCAAAGGAGCGAAAATTCAATATAAATCCGAGAACTGATGCAAAAGTAAGAAACTTTTGTCGTGTTTCATTTTATGGAGTTTGTCCATCTGTTTTGGTCATCAACCCAAGGTATGAATGCCATAATCTAAACCTCGTATTTTAAAATACGTTTCCATGGCCACAAACAAAATTTAGAGGCTTACCTGTATTCTTGTAAGAGCTGCTAGCAAAGGATATCTCAGGATTTGGCAATGTCAAGTTGTCTGAAACGAAACGGAGAGAACCATTACACAAGTTACAAGAATCACAAGAGAAAAAACAAATAGAAAATTATAAGAAAATACAAATTACGCACTACCCTCCTTATCTAGGTAAGTATCCAGCTGACCTTTGAATTTCTTCCTGTGTGTTCCATAAAATTATGGAATACACAGGACAAAGGATAAAGTTCAATGATTGGCAATGAACTCGCTAATCAGCTCAAAGTGGAGAGTTCAGACACCATCAGCCCTCATCTTGGTACAGTGCTTCAGGTTACCATCCTCGACAAGTAAATTCTATTCACACCAATGTTTCCACCAAGAGTGTTGACATCTTTATGTGTCGAGCGATTTTAGAACAGGAAACATTATCGTCTACATTCATTTCAAAGTATAAACAAAGGTTTCGAATTTCTGGTTAGTATCATTCTTGATTGGTTGATTCTTCGGTTTACATAAAGACAACTCGAAGAAGGTAGGATGCTGTCTTATAGACGATAATGTTTCCTGTTCTTCTGGGTAAAATATCAGGTTCACAGAGGAATATTCCAGTAGAACCTTTCCATATGCCATTATGTTTGTAACCGATTAAGGTATGCAAGTTTATGATTATTATGCAAGACACAAGCAGGAGAATGTTTGGATGATTTACTTAATATAAAGTTGGTCATAATTTAAGGTGTTATACAGTGAGGTCTGTGTCGGCATGAATGAAACGGACATTCCAATTTGAAATCTACATGTTTCAAGCATGGTTAGGATAATGATGGCGAAATGGTGGACATAGGATGGTTAGACATTAGAAACGTACCAAAGGGCATTACTTCGGCGTGCTTGAGGAGTTATCTACCACACTATGTGAAATTCCAATGGTCACAGCAACAATAATACTCAGGCTGACGTTTAGATAGGCCAAAGACAAAGTGTCACTTTGTCTTTGGCAAATGTACTTCACCATTAGTCAAGATTCACAACAGGTTCTTATTGGCGATCCACACACTTTCTCATAGAACTTTTTACACAAATGATGGCCTCCAAATAACCCATGATATGACAACGCTCACTTTTATTGAATGAGTCGGAGCTGTGGGAAACCACCGGTGGCACCCCATCCCAAACACTATTTTCTTGAATGGGTCCTAAGTGACAATATAGTAGTTTCGCCATTTGTCACTCGTTTGAAGAGGTCTGGGTTTTCTAACCCAGAGGTCTGGAAGCAATTTCTAAAGTCCTCTTCAA
Organism: Mastigoproctus giganteus; assembly: GCF_048544385.1. Lineage (NCBI taxonomy): Eukaryota > Metazoa > Arthropoda > Arachnida > Uropygi > Thelyphonidae > Mastigoproctus > Mastigoproctus giganteus. The sequence continues at coordinate 146,006,887 of NC_143581.1, read as the reverse complement.
ACTGAAGAAGAAGAGAAGCTTTAAACGTTGCTATAAAAAGAAACTCAACGCTTAAGTTACTGATTTCCGTATATTAAACAATCTCGTGAGTGAGACGAGCTATCTATTGTGTGAGAATGGACTTTTGAGCTAGTGAGAATATTTCTATTTGTGTACGGCTTAATTTCCACAGGTATATTTCCTGTCAAATGAATTAAGTAACATTTTTTTCTGGAATTATTCAGATAGGAGAACAAGGACTTTTAAGAGAAATATCACAGTAACAATTCTAATCGAAACAAACCATAAAAATAAACAAGTAATTTCCTAGAAGAATTTATCTATTACTAATTGAAACACTCATTTCATTCATTGTAATCCAGCAAGGGGAGTTATTTAACTAACTGAAATACTCGGCATTACCCTGAAAAAATTCAGAATTACGCCTTGCTAGCCTAGAAGAATACTACTTTGCAAAGCTCGCTGACAAATCGATTTGAACAAAGTCTTGAATAATTCCTAAATTGTGCAACCCTCACAAAGTCTAGAACAGTTTCCCCCATACAGACGAGAATCGAACCCAGGGCGTTTCACATGGTGGGTAAAGACTGTAATCGTAGCTACTGGACTAGGGGAAGATCTACTGAAGATGAAGATGGACATCATAATTAAAAGCTTCTTGAAAGGGTTTGCTGTGTTGATGGGACGTTTGGATTTATTATTCACTTTTCCCTTAATAAAGAATTATATTTTGAATAAATATAGCTTTAATTTGCTCTGCCTTTGAAAAAAGCAATTCTCAAACTTAGCATTTCATTTTATTCGCTCATCATTGAAGATACATTTCCATGGCCATCCTGCCCTTTGTGTACACCAAAAATGGCTTATTAATATTTCGCTCAGGAATTTAAGAAGTTTCCCGAAATGTAATCCGCAAGCCCATTACCAGAAGATTGTAATTCCTCGCTAAAAAGCGGCGTTTATAGAAACAGTAATATCCCTCTATTACCCCTTATCAATCATGAGGTCTTGCACAACTAAAAACATCGAGGGTGCTCAATTAAAGTACCACTCGGGATATTCGAGCATCATAATAACGCTAAGCCTTATCATAAGAGTTTCAGTATCTGAATTGTATCAGTATAAGAGGTTTTGCTGTGGCCATGCTATCGCTATTACATTACAGACTTGGTCATATTAAAACAACTGCTTCAACAGATTGTATTAAGAAGATATGAACACATCGTTGGTTGAGAAAATTGCTTCTGACAACTTGATGGGTATACTTACCGTAAAAGAATAAGCAATTGAGAAATCCAGTCAGCAGAGCTTGGATGAAAACAAAAGATCAGAATTACAGCACGAAAAGAAATACGATTTTTCATCTAGAAGCTATTTCTTTCTTTCTTTTACCAAACATGTTTTGCCCAAAATTCTACAATACAAAAATAGGTAAAAATAGATTTTTCTCGAAACTTTCGTGTTCTTTAAAGTATAAAGAATTGCCACAACTTCTCTAAGAAATGCGAAAAGAAAATACAAGCAGAAGCAATCTGCTTTATAGCAGACGCAGAAATCGAACACTATCAAAGACAAATAGCTAACAGAAACAGAGAGAAAATATGAAATCTTCTTGCCTTAAGAGTCAGTAAATACTCTCAGAACAAGCAGCTATTGTTATAAAGCGGAACCTTCACTCAATCCGATATCATTTATTCGCGGATATAAACAAGTCAAAACAATAACAAACTGTAATACTCTTCTGGAAATATGGCACTTCATCACGCACGCATCATTGCAGGGCACGTGCTTAATGTCACAGTGACATAAGACCGTGAATGGATGCATTACTTCAGCTTTATAGAGATCTCTATAACGCTAACACTTCCATTTTCCACCAGTTCAAATAACCTCTCGATAATTTTATTTTGTGAAGCCATAAAACAATTAAATGCCCTTCGTGTTGCCATGGAAACCGTACGAACGAGTAGAATGGATCCAGGTTAGAATTTCGTGCATACTCTACTCCTCCCCTCCACCTATTCCACACTACAGTACAGGTTATTTTCTTTTGCTAACAGCGGTAAGATTTTGCTCCGGGAACTCCGTCTTTTTCCTGTATAAATAAATCGTCATCCGTGACAGCTTATTCATGGCTTAGCTACTTGTCATTCGTTTCGAAAGGTCTAGGTTCGAGTCCCGTACTATAGTGGGGAGTAAATTCTTCTACTTTCGTTCACAAGAGTAACGTAATTATAAGTGAAAGTGAGATAATTCAATGCTGAATGGAGTACGAAATCTATTTCCATGTTCAAAACGTTTTGACTTCTTTTTTTGGGGTCCTTGTGGTTATTAAAATTAGATGCAACCGTGGCAACAATTCACGGTTCATTTCGACTATTATTTTATGCTTGTCACGGCTAGTCAACTCAGTCAATAGATTGCAGTTCATTTAGAAACTTGAGAGTAATCGGCCTCCCGCGCGCACAACTGATTGGTCAGTTACCTTGAAGATGGAGGTCGGCAAAAAAACAGCAGTGACCTCACGCAGCACTGAATCGGCAATGGGTTTCGCCGCGGTCTTCCTTTTACAGACGAAGTCAAGCTCTTCTCCACAGTTACGGATGGGGTCATTGCGGTGAGCTTGAAGCCCTGAGTGGGAGCTAGGTCTCAATGTCGCCAAGTAAATGAGCTCGGTAATGCATGGGGAAGCAACAACAGAATTCGCAGCTTCAACCTTGGGAATATCAGTGGAAGACAAATCGCATGTCAACGAGATGATCGTATTTCTGAAGTCGAAATACGAGTTAGGTGAACGTGTATAAGTCATCACAAGGGTTACTCCGATGTCCTTCGACTAAAGCAAGAGGTACTGAGGGCACATTACTGATGTCACAGATGGTTCGGCGCCTTGGAATGACTACGCTCGACTTGGCTGAGTCTTTGGCCTCATATCTCTGGTGTTTTACATCATTTATCTCTCTCTCTCTCTCTCTCTCTCTCTCTCTCTCTCTCTCTCTCTCTCTCTCTCTCTCTCTCTCTCTCCTGTCTTAGTGCCATGTTTGTAGCTTGGCAAATTATGGTGAACAAACAAATAATCTAGCTCATGTCATTCGATTTACAGAGAAAGTTGTACACTGGTGTGCAAAATTTAAGGACCATTCAGATTTTCGCCTGTAGCTTCTCATAGGAGTGACCTGGATATGGGAAAAGCGTACCAAAGGAACCTCGTGAGATACAGAAATGATGAACGAATCAATACCAACACAACAACGGAAACAAAACGGTACAGAGGGACTTTATTGAAAAATGGCAACATAGCACTGGCTGTTATGATACAGATGCATCACTGCCAAAGATGGAACAAAGGGAAGAGGTAGTCCTCACTAGGAGGTATGGCCACCCCTAATGTTGATGCAGGCTTTGCACCGCCTGTCCATACTTAGAACAATGTCGTTGATAAATTCTTGCGGTAACATCGTCCATTCCTCTGTCAGCGCCATCTTTAGCTGGTGAACATTTTCTGGTGGGTGTGGGCGTGCCGCTACGCGCCTCCTCAAAGCGTCCCGTATGTGTTCAATGGGATTTAGATCGATGGAAACGGGCAGGCCAATCCATACGAACAATGTTCTCACTTTCCAAAAGCATATCAACAGCTGCAGTGCGATGGCCTTATCATCCGTAAACACGAACTCGGGGCCAATGGCACCACGGAACAGACGCACATGGGGAAGGATTACCTCAATACAGTAGCGTGCACCGGTTACAGTACCGCCTTCGAGTATCTGGAGTTGTGTACGTCCATCCAAGATAACGCCTCCCCAGACGAGAACACCTCGACCACCATAACGATCCCTTTCAGTGATGTTTGCGGGGTGATACCGTGTGCCAACCTATCGCCAGATTAGCTGACGTCCAGAACCGCTGCTGAGACTGAATCTACTCTCATCAGTAAAGAGTACCTTAAGTAAAGATTTTGTGGTTGTAACCTTTAGAAATAGTGTTGGTCCTTAAGTTTTTCACACCAGTGTACTTCAACTGACACCTTTTATCAATTTATCAGTTTGGGAAACTAACAACTTCAAATGTCAAAAACATCGTCCAATAATTAGCTGTAAGATGTCTCTGCATCCGTGGTTAAACTTCGACAACTTACTATTAGGCCTATGTGCTAAACTAACGTTTTTAAGCAACAGTACAACGCTAAAATATTCTTGTAGTCTAAGAGATTTTTTGCTTAAACGCATTATCTTCTTTCAGTATTTTCGAAATGCTCAATAGCTTTCCTATTTGAAAACAAACGCTGTTCCTCCAGTCAGAAAGACTGGAGAAATTTTTGAAGACCTTATAATTGAGTTAGTCGATCTCAGGGGGAAGATTGCAAGGTCCAACATAACAGAGGACACACGCAATTCATGAACATAATACACTTGGGCAGATGAATGCGTATTCCAGGTGGCCCTAGTGTGACATTATTAGACCTTGTCATTCGAGACTGCATCTAGCCGGTCTCAGACCATGAACATCCACTTCTATAAGCAAAATATATGGCTATGAGTGACAATCTTAATATCCGTATATAAAATAATAATATGAGATGGGATTGTAAGGACACCGCGTGGAAAAGGCATGGATTTGCAATAGCGAGAAACAAAGTATTCTCAACTCAAGATTAGCGTGAGAATTATTGGAATGATATTTCAATTTTTGGAATCAAATATTATTACGAATCCCTTGACTCAATAATTACAATCTAGAATTATAAATATTAACACATCCTTACTGAACCAGCTACATATCAGCCCGAAGCTAGGGTGGAAACATGCAAGGTCTCTACTGTTTCTATCAGTTATCAATTGTAGATAAAAAGCAGGCTTAGAAAATTGCAAGGGACTTCATACGATTGAAAAGTTTTCAATAATACAAGGATATTTTATTAGAATTAAACAAACGTAAATTTGCATATTTAAAGGGTGCTGGGCCCAATGTAGTAAAACTATTGGCTCGGTCATCAAGCCAGTCCTCTCATAAATTCATTCGGGTATCTCCTGAAGCTTGATGATATTTTGTGGTAAAATTTGCTTTTTATAAAATGTTTAACACGATAACAGACACGTAAAAAAACTGTACGTGCCTTGTGGCTCCCACAGTTCCAAAACTTCGATAATTTAAGCCACTATATATATGGCGAGTTTATTATTAATTGATTAGGAGATATGCATTCACTTTGTCTGTGGGAGGGTCGGTTCAACTGCCACTACTGCCCTTGACAGACTTTTTCCGGAAACGTAGTTTTACACTTGGCTACAGAGGGGCGCCCAAGGCCAGATAAGCGAGGCTATCTCTAGGTGCTTCGGTTTCCCCTAAAGCTAAATGAACTGTCCTAAGTGTGACGTTAATATGAATTAAACACATAAAAGGAAGGGAGAGGGTATATCACATAGTTTAAAACAGGATGGACATCCAAGATTCAAAATCACACTGCAGTGATCATCAGCAAATCCCAGTGCAGTTCAAGAGAGAGAGAGAGAGACAAAAAGAAAACTATCTAAAGGCGAGGTCACGCATAACAAGTGCACATCTCTTGTCAAAATTCTGGAAATTAACTCTAAAACGAAAAAGGACTGGATACATTAAAATGCATAATTTCTGCATTAAAATGAATCATGTCAGGAACTTAGAAAGATCCTGGTTCCTTTCCTCCTATAGCATTAACGGCCGGATTTTTTTCTTCTCCTTCCATATTGCACTTTTAGTTCATAATTAATTCAAATATCTGATGCAGGCTTAAGTGCTTCGGCCCTAAATTTTTATAAACTAAGGAATTAGACTTCGGTTCGGATATAAAAAAAGAAGAGCGCGTGGATTTAGAGTAGAGTCGGTTGGGTATCATAAAAATAAGAGAAGTTTGTTCGGATGTTCTTTTTACATTAGGAAAATCGCTTATGCCAAGCCACTTGTTAAAGTAACAGGACAAACCACTTATTCCCTTAACAGGTACATGTTTTGTGATCTTAGCAAGAAAAGCTAACAGAAATAATGCTTAGGTCTGTTATGGAAGGCGAACGAGTACAGTAAATGGTACTCAAAGATAATGATCACTTGTATGTATATTCCCAATGCACACTACACTTAAACTATCAAAGTATAATTGCGAAATTATCGGAATGTGGTGTTTGTTATTTGCGCTGTGACACACAATGAAGCACCTCGAGATTAAATTAATGTTACTGTACGCATTCAGTAACGGCTAACACTGTACAGTTTATAAACTGTCTATAATAAAGCATATACCAGCGAGCAAATGTTTATTTTATGTTCGTTAAGACGTCATTTAATAATATGAATATTATACTTACGTGTGTGTCGCTGCATTTATAAACGAGATGAAATAAAATCATCAGTTAAGAGCATCGGCATCATGAAGGGCAGACATTAAACGACTGACAGTAATATTGAAACAATAAAGCGAATTCTGTTCTCATTATGACTTAATAATGAAGAGTCTGTTGAATCACCGTGTTGATCTATAATTCATCAAAGAATATACGTATTGTTTGAAAATGGAGTTGTTGTGGGTTGTTATTGGATTTGTCTGCTTGGTGGGCGAAACATCGGAGTTTCCGGGAGGAAAAACCATGCTGCTCTTCCGATAGAGAGCAACTAACTCAGCCACGTTGTGGAAAAGACCCATAAAAATTCCTCGCGTCATTCACAGGATTCAAACTCAGGTCTTCTCCACCCGGTGTGGAGTGGACGGTAATAATATCAACTGTGCTACACGTAAGGGCTTAAACCATTGAGAAAAATATAAGGTGAAATCGAAAAGCAAGGTATCCAATGAATAGTAGATGAAACTTATCCAACTAACTTTAAGTTGTGACTGCGCAATGACCTATCAGAAACTGCCACAGACAGTATACAAAAGAAGTGAAGAATCATCCATTTATTATGGACTAAAGGGAGGGCACAAAACGAAATTATGGCTCTAGGTGATGAGGGTTATTTAAAAGAGGGAGAAGCAATCTACAGGATGAAGAACGGCCTGGTTGCCCACGAACATCGAGTCAAGATGTCAAGAAGACTGGTTGGTACAGACTAAATGGAACACTTTACAGTATTCTGACAGCTTTCTGTCTTTTAGTTGACAAGTTGGGTTATACTTGTTATAGCTTTGCTAGTTTCATTCTCAGTATATAAAGGAACTGAGACCTCAAAAAGTCCGATACTCCAGTATAGTCGATTGCATCAACCGAGTAGTAACATGCTTGTTCGTTCTTGGCCAGCAGTTCTGCATTATTAGATGCAGAACTGCTGGCCAAGTTCATACATCTCATAAATTACAAACACACGCGACTAGAAAAATGACTGGTTACAAGGAGCGATATTTTAAAGGAACAAGGTCGACAGATGTTTTAAACTTTTAAATCCAGTGGTCTGAACAGCGAAACTGTTTCTTACAAAGATGTATTTCTTTCATTGGAGTGAACTATTAAAAATAAGCTGTCCGTGGCAGCATATAAATCTGAAAGCACTAATCCATTTACAGAAAAGGAAATATATAAGTTGGATGTTTGAAAATGGTATTTACCCTGTCTTTATCCATTTGGAACTGTCAAAGAAATCACATCAGAAAAGCAGAGATGAAGAGGGATAATTAATCAAACTTTAAAAACCATCGTATACAACTGAGTTACAGAAAGAAAGAAAGAAACCAAACAACGGATACATTTGCTTGTAATATCAAGTGGAACCCCACAGGCAACAGAGGATTCGTTAAGCAATTTTCTTCGCTTAAAGAGAGGGTAGACGATGAATTATTTGAACAGATTTCAATCATAAGGATGCGCATCAAAAAGCATATTCCCAATTTAACTGTGAATCTCATGTATTCTGCGCTTGATTTTATTGTTTTTCTGGATTAAAATCCCAGTTTATAGAAGGGAACACCCTGAAATCCTGGCTCAAGAGATACTAATTTGTTTAAATATCGCTAAACTTCACAATTTTCAAAATATTCTGAAATGGGTACTTAAGCAGAACAGGTTGAATACAACCTTACATTAATCAAATTAAATCTGCTCTATAGAATTCTGTCTCTTTAACTATTAAAATTAATTTTTAACTGTACAAAAATTAATATCCATGAATAATTCTCCCTGATTGTAGTTAAAGAGACATTCCGGTGTGTAGTAAGGTTGCATTTAATAATTAGATTTTATCTCTAAATACTTCCTACAGGTGTAAAATAAATTAACGACTTTAGAAACCTTCCTTTGTGGAAGTCAACACACACTGAGGACTGCTTTCAACACATTTCTTTTATTAATTTAGCTAATTTCATTGTGAACAATCGTATTCTTTCTTTTCGCATTTTTCAAAATTATCATATCTGATTATCGTTACTTTCTCATGAGATGCTGGCTTCTTTCTGGCTCAATAACACGCTCTTATTCAGGGATTACTTAATTAAATCTCCGTAGATAAAGAAAAAATAAACGAAGTTGAACGAAAATGCAGAGCGAACAATTGTATTGTTCTATCGCTGTGTTTATTATGCAATGAGTCGGATTAAAAGTGTCTATTAGAAACATCAAAAATCCAATTACACGACATATATAATCTTCCAACCATTCTCTCAAATGCACACATGTTATTGTCATTAACTGTACGCCACATTTGAATTTGTCTTTGGCCATATTGAATCAATGTATTATGCTCGTAAAAGTTTGTATATTCATGGGCAAATTTGCCCATGAATATATTTGGGTTTTGGCAATTACTCAATGTCTTCAACTCACTGAGCTCGGGTTTAAATAGAAGAGGTTCTAGGCTTGTCTGGATTCAGATGTTATTTGCTGCACACTTGATGACCTTATTTTTCCGTACAGTCCTCCTTAAAATACGATTGCCACATTTAACGCCTTTGAGATGTGAAAGAACTGCTTGCTTTCTAGTCATTAAAAACCTTCTAGATGGATGCTTTTGAAAAACCAGTTGTCTTTTGTTTCTTGAATCGTAGCTCCTGCTAAACGCCAACCCATCACTAGACCATTTCCAAAGTCTGATAGATCACGCGTTTTCCTATTCTGGCTTCAGATTACTGCAGTTTAACAGCGTGTGCAATCTTTATGCTGAAGTTGGCAACACATCTGAACCCCACGTGAAAGAAATTTTTGCATCTATTAACATTTATTCGCATTTCTTCTATCTGTGACTATTTTAATACAAAGGTTCCTATTTTTTTGGCCAGTGTGCGTATTATAGCCTCGCCTAAAAAAATATCAGTAAAGGCTTGCTCCAGTAAGATCAAATGAGCACCCCAGGTGTTTCCTTAGGATATCCGAACATGTTTTCTTAACAGACACGCTAGCAAGGTAACTGCATTCTCTCTAGCTTCACAATTCAGTAACCCACAAAATTTAACTGAAAGGATCACAATATATATATTATAGCATTTGCTACCCAATTACACGACTGGGTGGAACAGTAAAATAAAACAAGAAAGAAAAGGAAGCAAAGAATGGGGAGGTAATGCGATCATGAAAAGCGTTGTCCGCTTTAGTACTCAGCGAAATATCCACTTTTCTGGTCAACAGATAAACAAAAAAAGTCTTCCTAACGTAAGGATTATCGATTTCCTTATATCAGGATTTGTGGCCATGTTTTCCATGGTCACAAATCCTATCATCGGATCTTTACTGTTGCGCTAGCTTTTCTAGTTGTTGTTTAGGAATTTTGTTTTTAAAAGTATGGATTAGGCCATCAGCAACAGAAGGTTGCTGTCTAGGGACATGTGCCATCGTGGGTATAATCATCGTCCTCCTCACCACCGGGTGGAATAGACCAGAGTTCAAATCCCATCAATGACGCGAGGAATGTTTATGGGGGTTTTTCACTATGTGGCTGAGTTAGTTGATCTCAGGCGAGGTTACAATGGCTTCTGTTCCCGGAAACTCTGGTTTTTCATCCAGCGAAACACCAAATCGACATATTATATACGACGCAAATGGCCAAAATTGCTGATGTACCAAAAACTCTACAAAGAACTAAAGTCACGGATTGTACCCGGATTCTGGACTTCACAACTGCCTTCCATTTTCTAAAAAAACACCTGTGCCATTGTTCTCAGTTCTAGTTACGCGTTAGGAACGAGTTTCCTGCCTTATGCAACGGAGCACCGAGATGAAGTATTTACTTTTCTTATCATACCTACCTCTTCTACAATGGAACAAATGCAGCGATCCCTTTACGGTTACCAAATTGCTGAATCTGCTTAATGTTCCGTTGAATATCAACAGATGGATGAAGACAGCAGGCGCAAGATGCGCTGACAAAAAGGTATTAATAAATTATTTATTTTTGTTTTTTAAAACGAGCAGGCAGTGAATCATACCAATTATGTCGAGGAGTCTGCTTTAGAATAGTCCCAAAATGCAAAAGACAGAAAAGAGAGATTTACTCATGATGCGTTTTTAACTTTATAGGTTGACCCTTTTCTTAAAAGAAAAGGTTTTTTTATTAAAGGAGGCAATAAAAAATATTGTGATATTAAGGACTCACGAGAGCTTTCTTGTGTAATATGTCCATAAATTGCGCGTGTTGTCTGACCGATTTGCTTGTATTGCTGGAAGAAAAACTAGAGTTTCTGGAGGAGGACATTGCTATTCATGTCTAAGACTGACAGACAGCCACTGAACGAAAAAAGTTATAAAAGTTCTTCGAGTCATTAATAGGATTCAAACCAGGGGATTTTCTACTCGGTGTGGGGAGGTGGTGATTATAACTACTGTGCTAAATTTCGGGGATTTAAAGACCTGCTGGAGGCTTCGTGAAACAAGCAAATACATGTGCTGTGTTAGGATTGCTGGGAGTAAAAACAGGGGCAGGTACACTTGCATGTACACTAATTCTAGGCGCATAGTAAATAAAGTTGACGAATTTCAAGTACTGATTAAGTCATCAAATGCATACAATGTGGAACTATCAGAGACATGGTGTCACTCAGCCATAAGTGATGCAAAAATTGAATATAAGGAGTACAATGTGTAGAGAAAGGACAGACAGGACAGGAGGGAGGGAGGGGAAGAAGTTATGCTCTTAGTTAAGAAGCATATTAAATCTAAGGTAGTGCATCCAGGCGGCATGGTTGGTCAATGCAATGCTGAGTCAGTTTGGTGTGACATAAGCATTGGAAAACAAAAATGAGGGGAGGAGTGTGTTATAGGCTCAGTGATTGTGATGAGTATAATGAACAATTATACAGAGAAATAGAATGGCCAATTTTAAATTTACGGCACATCTGTCCTGCAACCATTCTTCCATAACTTGAATTTATGCCTTCTCATGTGTGTATGTGTAGTCTGAGCAAGAGGAAAGATGCCATCAGCATTCAGCTTACCGAATTAATTCAAAGCCTTAAACACCTCATTCGGGTCCTCCTCAGGTGCCTTCTTTCCAAACGATGCAATTTGCAGAACTGAAGCCTTTCTTGATAACAGCATAATTTTCTTCACCTCGCTAATCTCATGATTCTTCTCAGCACCCAATCCAACAGATCCACATCCTTCCAAAAATGAAGCTTCCAGACCTGTATGTAGTAACGAAGATGTAGTGTGACCTAACCATTACATTATACAACGCTCAGAGAACTTCATACATGGCTGCACAATTACCCTCCCAGGTCTTTTTGTGATAAAATAGAGATAAAATAGAGCTCTGGTGTGATAAAATAGAGTTGATAAGTTTTTTTTTTTGATTACTGCTACCCATATGCACTACCTTGTCAATGTTAGATTCCAATTGCCACTTCTCACGACATTTGCCTAATCTTTGTAGATCTTGTTGCAGCAGCTTATATTGATTACTGGCATTAACCACTCTACCAACCTTTATGCCATCTGCAAACTTAGACAGTAAGCTTGATATACCTTCGGTGTCATTAATAAATATAGTAAACAACAATATTTCCAGCACTGAACCTTGGGACACTTCGCCGATACCATTAGTCCATTAATGACCATTCTGCCTTCTTCCACGCAACCATCCTTTTATCCAGAGCATAACCTGCTCTTCATGTCATACTGCTCCAATTTTACAGCAGTCTTTTATGTGGAACAGTATCAAAAGCTTTTCTGAAATCTATGTGCATATTTTCAAAATAATTTTTTTGCATCCTGTCCCTTTGTTATTCAAGCCCATAACTTAACAATTCTTTCCTCTAAATTACAATCACTCATTTTAGTGTCCAAGGGTTAAAACATTGGTTCACTCAAAAGTGACACAGTTCAATCAAAGCTTAACCGATTGCAATAAAACGAAAACTGGTCTATACAGGAAGGAACATGCCACAACACTATATGAATGTCGTTGACATGCGCACCAGTAAGGGATTGGTACGCAACAAATCTCTTTTCAGTTTAGCTGCACCTTGTACTATCTCTGAATATACAGGGTGAATTCTAAAAGAAATAAACTCTAAAAGGTATTCACAGACAGTAAATGCTCAAATCCAGAAACGATAGTCAACTGGTCTCAAGAGGAGCTGTAGGATTTTCATCCCGCAAAACAAACGGACACTGTTTGTTTGTTGTCTATCATTATTAACAAATGTGATCAAATGAAAAATAAAACACTACAGTAAGAGCCTCAAAGTGAGGAGTGCTTATGGACCACAGCTTATGGGTCAGCAATATAGCATTGCTGAAATATTTTCAAGTATTGGCGCTAGTTCATAAACACGTGGTCTCCTGAGTAGCAACACTTATGAAGTTTGGTAAACCTTAGTGTATGTCCCACAAGTATCAGTATTTTCCATTATATTCATAGATTTAATACTCCGAACCTTTTTTGTGACATCTGCTCGACGGAAACCTCAGGAAAATTGTAATCTTAAATACTGAAGAAGTTTTGAGTCCCGTGAGCGATTAATAAAAATTAGAGCATTCATAGTTTTCATCACAATACCAACAAGATCGGACTTTGTTATTTGTAGCGAAATTTTCTAACAACAGGATAATAAGATGTTACCAATCTTTAAGGACGCATTCAACAGTGCACATTTATAAGAGTAATTTAGAATTAAAAGCTGCATTGAAAAGGCAATTAAACCAAACAGTCCATCCCAGTTCAAACAGTTTATATTTAAATTAAACGAAGACTTCGGTGGACGGAACTGAAACCGTTCGGCAATTAACTGACTGGTCTGATAGTTACTTTGGGAGTAAATATTCATGAGTATTTACCAATTTACCTGGGCTTAGAGTCTCAACTGAACCGGCACCGATTTCGCAGGGATGAATCACGTTTGGCAATTAAAAGTCTTGATAGCGGCAAGTCAGGCGAATGGATAATGTACCTCAACTGCGGTATTTCTCTGCCATTCACCGACTGGATGAGTCGGTTACGCGGATTTCAAACAGCTCGTTGCATTCTGCAGCAGTGGCTCGTGGCTTGAAGTTTCTCAGAGTAATTCCTGTACAGTACAAAGCGAAACTGTAATGAATGAGATAATTATCGGGGACAGTCATATCAAACTCGGTCACTAAGCTACAGAAGGAATAACCAAAGATCGAATATAGATGTTAAATGTCGAAAGAGTGTCAGTTACAGCAGTTGGATTATTACTATTCATCAGAAATTCAAACTATTTGATGGTTGAGAAACTGTGAAGTCGAATCGGGGTTACAACACCGATGCCATAAGTTGGAACGTTGATATCATTCAGTTCGGTTATTCAAGCCAAACGAATTGATAAAATTGGCTACCATACGCTTCATTTTTTCAAGGTTTTTGAAGATCTACCCAAATAAATATCAGCATCGTCTTAAAATAGGTATGTCCTAGTTAGCGTCAAAAGCAAGGTTATATTCTACTCAATAGTTTCTACTCAAACTAAGGCCATGAGGTGTCAGTATGGTAGCCAGTTTTATCAGTTGTAAGATGTAATATCTTACATGTTTAATATTTTAGAAAAAAGTGAGATTTATGTAAAATAAAGATTAGGAAATGACAATATGGGGCAGCGGAACAGTGCTGGTCACAAATACTAATTAGATAATGGGTCACAGGCAAATGGATTAAATGTAGACAAGGTAACGTGTAAAGGTTAGCGTGGGAGACTACGGGCCGAACGTGGCTATGGCTACTGGAGAGGAGGTGCGAACAATTTAGGCTAGGACAGAACAATACGAGAAGGACACAATCGGTCGGACATTCCTTTTGATCAGGGACCTCCGGAGTCCAGCCAGGTGGTAAATAGGGGTCAAATACTCTAGTGAGATTTTAAAATTGGCGTCCGACTGTCGGCGATCGCAAGGTTAGAAGATAGTGAAAAACAAATTCGTTAAAAGCACAAACAAAGTAGCGGCGCACTTCAAAGGAACAGACAATCTGGGAAAATTATAATTTATTAAAATAAGAGGTTGAATTGTACACAGTAAAATTAGCTTGAGAAAAGTCAAAGGACAAATAGGGCAGAAAGAAAGTCGAAGAAAAGGAGAAGATTGGTTATAGAACAAAAAAGGGGCAGACCTGACATACAAGGGCGGTACGTGATTGAAATGACAAAAGGAGTGAACAGGGGAAAAGAGAGACAGATCCGTCAGTTGAGCTTTATGTGGGTGGTCATGAAGATGAGTTAGAAACCATGAGAACCCCGAGTTGAGTATGTTGGGGTGTGTGGAAATGTGTTAGGAAAGGACAAAGTTTAGATTCTCGTCGGCTTTTGGGAAAATGAGTTAGGACAGGCAGTTGAGTTTTTTGTGTCGTGTTATAAAATGGGACAGACACAGAGTTGAGAATTTGGGAGTGTTTTGCGAAGATGAGTTAGTAACGTGGTCAGTTGAGGGTTCTGTTGTGGCAGAAAATATGTATCAGTTAACAGTTGAGTGTTTGGTCGTGGTGGGAAAAGAGCAGGGTAGCGCCCTGGGAAATTTTCTTCCTGAAAGAGTTCTTAATAGGTGGAGCGGGAAAACGAGGGTAGCACCCTATGAGTTTTTCCTTGTGAAAGGTTTTAATAAGGTGGAGAGAAAGGGAGCGAAATCTGAAGAATCAGTAGCTCGAGAGAAAGGAGCGAAAACTCGGAATTAGTAGCTCGATATAGTGGCGAATGGAAGTAGCCCGTGTAAGTTGGAAAAAGGCCTCACGATGAAGATAGCAGTCCCCATATCGACGGAGTACGATAGTATGCAACGTGCCAGCCCAGTTCAGGTGTACAGTGAGTCCATCAGAATACCAGAATTGTGATCCTCACTAGAAAATTCGCTAGAAGTTCTAGAATGAATGCCCTGATATACGATGATGACATTTCCAACTAAGAGTGGGAGGATCCAAAACAGCGAAGCCGCCTAAGAAGAAATTAAGTAAGTGACTAACATAGTATTCTCGGTACCTTAAAGGACTTTAGGACCCTAATAACAGATTAGTGGAGTTTAAGATACTGAGAGATATATACATGTATAAAAATATTTACGTAATGTAGAGAGAGATAAGTTAGGTAATAATAATAGAAATTGGACAGGTATAACTTTGTAATTAGTGAAAGGAACTAAAGAAGAAGAAAAGGGTGTTAATGATAGTAGTGGCTTTGATTAATAATAAAACATATGTTATGTTATAAGCAAAGGAGAGAAAGGGAATATTTGTCATAAGTTGTTTCCTGAAAAATGTAGGTATGATTAGCATTTTGGAAGGGGAGGGTAAAGTCCTAAACCAGTGTATAAGGTAAGAATTATGGAGCATGTAAGGAAATTTATGGAACATGTGCAAGGAAGGAAATTTATGGATCATGTGCAAGGAAGGAAATTATAACAGTTTGCTGTACTAATATTGTTTGTGTTGTAAAGGAAAGGATAACATTAATAGAGTATAACCAATGTACTTAGTTATATATATATAACTAATACTAAGTAGACAAAGTTGAATATTAATAGTACATGCCTCAGTTTGTTCATTTTTTATGTTGTATATATATGTAAATAAACTATGTTATATTATATATTTGTGTGTGTAGTTTGTCATCCTGGAACATCCAGCATTTTCCGAAGGGAATTATAATTAATCGAGAAGTTCCCTTGAATTTGGAATTCTTCTGTGAAGTAAAGTCAGATGCGTAAGTGGGGGAAATAAGAATAAAGTGGACAAACACCTAAAAGGGAACAAATACAAAACGAAATAAAAGTAAAAATATAAGAAACAAAAAAATTATATATAAGCAATTTCTTGTTTTTCCACCCCCCACACAGTTTGTTTTTTTATTAGAAAAATCTTCCTAAACATTTTAAATAAGTCCTTAGCAGTAACACCAAAGTTTCTTAGATCTACCTAAGATTTATTTCGAGCGTTTAAACGCAAACAAGAAGAGGCGAAGTTTCTGTTAATTTCTTATCGGCAAATTTTTAATTAAGACAACAAATTAAGTTAGAAATGTATTTTTTTAACTTCATCATCGATGTTCGGTGTAGATGCTATCAATATTTTCGAAAACAGTCAGCTGACTCGTGTATCTGGCGTTACTGTACAAAGGTAGCGTTAATGTTGTCCCTTTCCACGCACCTGGCAATTCTAAGTACAGGTATCAGCCTTCGATACTGCCTTTCAATGTTCAAACAGTGAGGGAAAAAGTCCCATGGCTGTCCTCATTACTCAGTCGGTTGGATATATACCTAAGGTCATCCGAGAAGAGAAAACCGTCGTGTACGTCTATATTTTCACTTCAAGGTTGCAAGCGTTCGTTTGGAGGCCAGAAGCAGGCATTGAAGGTCACTAACAGAGGCGATGACCCACATTTTTAGCGAATGGGGTTATCTAGTGACACAGTAACGGAAAAAAGGGTACATCGGCAGCAACTAAATACAAAATAAGTGGGTCACCTGGTGCACTCCGCGCAGAACCTTCTTCTCAAGACATAAAAAAGTACCTTTTACGTACACGCGGTGACCTTTAGTGGAACAGTCCATAATGCGTCAGTGGGCTCCTCTTTTAGCTTGTTTACGCTGCACTTCCGAATAAAATTTATTATTTTTCTTGAATGAGACAAGGTTCGCAATTGTTCAATTTTTTATTTGGCAGCCGATACGACCTCCAAAGTTATTTACTTTGTCTGAAAAGGAGGTTACTAATATTTAGTGTACGATTATTATCTTATGAGTTGTAATAAAATTTAATTTTTGAATGCTATCGTGGGGATATAGATGTAAAAATAAAGGACAGAAGCAGAAGAGGATTTAATGGCGTATCATTAGACGAAGGAACTCGTAAAGTGTAACTTGATACAATTTAGAGATAATCGTGGCAATAAGTTATTTGTGCATGGAAGATTGTACTTAGAGAACTGTTGCGAAATACGATTATTTTTCACTATTCATAACTTGCTTTTATTGGTTGTGGTTAGAATGAGAACTTAGACTACTAGGTGGTCCTAGTTACGCCCTCCACCAGTATATTGTCTGATATTGGTAACCCTTGCCCACCAACTTGACCACGGCGTCATAAAGGGTAACAAAAGTTACTCCCATCTATTCAGATTGGAACTGAAGCCTTTTCTCAGTGGTATAACTGGGATTTTTGGTGCCTGTGGCCGATATCACAAATGCGTCATCATTTTTCACTAATATTTTATTAAATTATATAAAAATATTAATTAAATTACAATTAAAACATTGTCATTGAACAAGTTGATCTAACTTGCCGGGTAACATTCAAAGTACTGGCTTGCATATGGATTTCATTTATTTAATATATTTAAAAAATACTAAGCTTGTACATTCAGTGATCACTGAATTATGGCCACCCCCATCCGTAATGGACTATGACGCATAGCTCACACTATAAAAAGCCAAGAACCTTCGTACGCTAGAGCAGTAGTAATTTGCATCTAGTCTTGCAAGTCAAAGTGCTTACAGCCCTCTGTGGTTAAGGGGTACAAAGAATGGTAAAAGTGTGTAGAATGTTTTTTCTCCCGGAAACTCGGGTTTTTCATCCAGCAAATAGACCAGATCACACGCATTAAACAGACATAATATATACCGAGCGCAATATACTCCTATTTCGCTGATGCCCCTAAGACCCAACAAAGTTTGAACGAATAGGACAATGGATAAAAACTGTTTCGTGCATGTTTTTGTGTTTTCCTACCTCATTATTATTCCTCAATTCTTTTGACAGAAAATTGAACGAAATGATGTAATTAATAATAATAAAAAAAGCATGCCGTTGGGAGGGGAATTCATTGACAAACCAGTGAACGTTAAACTGGAACCTTATTTTTGATCTTTATTTGAATATTGATATCGCTTTAATTTGGTAATAGAATATATCTGAAAATTTTACTTCAATGAACATATAAAACGTTGCTATGGTACTGTACGTACTTGTATATTGTATTAAAAAGTGCACTAAAAGGTATATTAAATATATAATTTAAAATAATTATGTACAATTCATTTAAAATTTAGGTATTTAAAGTATTAATATACATTTTAGTGTATAATTACACTAAATGAACAGCTTTTATCAAAATTATAATTTCTGTTTGGTTGGTGAATAAATAGACACCTTTTGATGAATCCTACACCCAACCGACAAGTGCTTTTTCAACAAATATGAAATCGTTAAACTTATGGCGGACTCTGTAGTGTGAACTGGTTTAGATTCAGCTCTATAAGGTAACTTATTTTGGAGCGCTTTAATAATAGGGATGGGACTTATTCCAAAAGATATTAATTGCACTAGCGATCTAAACGATGCACCACAGTCGTAGCCAGACTGAACTTGGACTGAACCAGACTGACACTTGGAGTACTAACGGCTCACTGAAGCAGATAATAATAATGATTATGATTAACTCGCTTTAATTACCATTGATAAATGTGAATGAAATTAGTCTTCGGAAAGGGCATTTTGGTAAGGTATTTCTACTGAACAAGAAAATCGCGGATTTATTTAGGCCCTTTCATTTGAACCAGATACATTTATATCCAACATTCTTTAAAAACTTTAGGTTGACCTAGAGACTGGTGAATCGACTAAAGTTTAAATTTTTGAATATAAAAAATTGCCTTGTTATGAGGTATTATACCACTGGGCACCCGAATCTTACGAGGTGCTGCAGGTGCTCTCTAGTGGATATCATAGATGGTAGAATCACCTTCCTCCATACACTGGACCTTCCTGGTTGGTAGAATCTCCATCCTCCGCACACCGGGTGGAAAATGCACGAGTTCGAGTCTAGTCGATGGCGTGAGGAATTTTTATGGGCCATTTTCACAACGTGGCTGAGTTAGTCGGTCTCAGGCGAAGTTAGCATGGTTTTTTTCTTCCAGAAACTCGGATTTTTCGTCTAGAAAACAGAAAATCGCCCACAGAACACATGCAATTTGCAGTCATCATATACAAGTAATATGGCCTTAGTCGCTGATGCTACTAAAACTCTATTACAACTACCGGGGAGAAAAGACCTGAGTTCGAATCCCGTCAATGACGCAAGGAAATTTTATGGTTCTTTTTCATAAAGTGGCTGAGTTAGTTGGTCTCAGGAGAATAAAGCATGGTTTTTTTTTCCCGGAAACTCGGGATTTTCGTCCAGTCAACAGAAAATTGACCACAGAACACATGCAGTGTACAGACATATATACATGACGCAAAATGGTTGCTTATGTGCTGGATCCCTACAAAACCAACTGCTCCAGGTGTATTTATGTATTTTTAATTATGTATTTTCACTTATTTATCCTTTTGTGTACACTTCATTAACGGTTCTCTTTACTTTAGAACCTAACATTACTTTTCTAATCACAGGCCATTTAATGAAACGCAAACAGGTTTCAACCCATCAGGCATTCAACACTGGTACGAGATCGGTACACCTGATGAATCGCGAGTCTTGTATTTCCATTTACCAAACCATGTTTTTCTATGTCGCTGACTTCATATTTTTTCGTGTACTTGTATGAACTGTAGACAAATTCTGCGTGGAGTTATGTTTATTCTGTCTTATTGGATTGGTTGGTTTGACCGAGCTCTCTAGTTTCCTTGTTTACGTACTGCAGATCCCTTATTATGTTTATCTATCGTATTATTTGCTCGCATAACACTGAATTTACATCGCTTCTATTTCTTTTCCAGACGTTTGCGTTCTTCTATGCCTTATCCGGATGATTCTCCTGGAATACTGTCTTGTTAACCTCAGTTTGTTTATACCTGTTTCTTATTTCTACTCTATATGTATGTAAGGTCTTGAGGTTTTTTTAAATCACAACCTACCTGCGTGTTCTAGTTAGCTGCCATTTCTATAAAGTCTGTTTCTTTCTGCACTGCAAGACATTTTAAAGAGGCCTAATATTAATTTCTGGAGCAGCATGTTTTTCAAATATAAGACGAGACCGACTAACTCAGCCACGTTGTGAAAAAGGACCATAAAAATTCAATCCCTCCCATAATCGACGGGACTCGAACTCAGGTCTTTTCCACCTGGTGGTGTGGGAGGACGGCGATCCTACCAACTGTGCTATCCACGAAGGCTGCAGCCGTCGCACTGGACCCACTAATTAAGCCACATTGTGGAAAAAAAACCCATAAAAATTCCCTGAGTCATCGATGGGATTCTTACTCAGACGTTTTCCACCTGATATGGAAGAACGGTTGGTATATCCGCTGTGTTATCTGCGAGGTGAAGCAACGCATATGCCCATAGAAATGAAATATTAATTAAACTGAAATCCCAATTTTTAGCCAGCTATGGAGTTAAGAAGGCAAAAATATTCCATTAAAGCTCAGGGAAATTGCGCTAGCGTGTTTAAAATCGCAATTCTGATGCACCAAACCATTACTTGTACAGAAAAAGATAGGAAGCGATTCAGTTATGGCAGCAAAATGATAGTAAATATGGAACTAGAATGAACAGATAAGTAACTAAGAGAGAACAGTTGCCTTCAGTGAATTTGCGATGCTCTGGTGATTGGTATAATAATAACAAATTCATGCGGTGGATTTCTGCCACCTCGATCTGATTCGCTAAGGATTTTACAATGCCCTTAAGGACAATTGGTTGAAAGGTCTTCCAAGTGTAACGCCTTTTGGGAGATGAGCAGGAAGACGATTAATGCGTAGAATGAAGTAAGAATATCTAAGCTAAGATAATTTAATTTACTTTAACAGTAAGATGTATTACTGCATCCAAGAGCTAAGAGTGTTAATGTTTCCAGAAATAATTGAGATATGTCCAGCTAAGCAGATCAACTACAAATGCTAATAACGTTTGGAATTCTCGTGGAAATCTTAAAATGATCTTCTGTATACAGTGGTTTCCAAAATATTAGAGATGGGTGCATCAACCATATATGATCTACACGGCACACATTTGCAACGATCGATCAAGCGGGAAAATGGCCACATAACTGCTATTGCACATCTTCTCAGGACCAAGACCCGACTAGTCGTACTTGTGCTGTTAGTTGATTAATTGCCTAAAAGATGCCTAAAATGACAATTGAGACACCGTTTAACAGAGAGAGAGGGAGAGACGAGTATTGTTCTACAAAGCTCATCTCGACTGTGGGGTTCACCAAGGGTGCTACTTCTGGCAGCTCTTCAGCAGCCACTTCTGAATGAGATTCCATGAATTGAGTGATTAGATAAGTACACACGAGTGACTACATGACTAGTAACTCCAGTGGCGTACCAAATAATGGAAACGCCTGATATGAAAGTAATACTTTTTGTAATGACTGTTTGAGTATTTGTGAACATGCAGTGATGATTTTTTTTGTTTCTTGCATGTAGTACTGTGAAGAAAAGATTCTAAAAAGTTAATGTTTATTTAGAGGCGATATAAAAAAGGTACATGAAGAAAACGACTGACTTGTCTAAATTCCAAAGAGGTCAAATTGTTGGCAGATGTTTGGCAGGGACCTCGGTAACTAAAACTGCTGATATGTTTAATGTATCCAAAACAATGCCTGAATTCAACAAGTATGGGAAATTGGCAAGCCACTCATTACTGCTGATAATGCTAGAAAGAGTATTCAATGGTAAAAGGAGCACAAAACTGGACACTCGTTGATTGATTGGAAACATATTCAGAAGAATCACCATTCTCTCTTTTACGATTCAACAGCCAGGTAAATGACAGTCAAGCGAAGCCCCCACCTACTAACTCAAGTGTGGTGACCACTTGTTGAAGACAATGGGCTCTAGCTTCTCGACTGATTTTGGCACTTTGTAACCTTTAGGCAGATCTCCATCTTCAAAGATATGCAGTTGGCATTCATCTTTCTTGTGAAGAACATCGGTTGTCTCTTTAAAGTTAATACCAAGCTCGGACTGATAGTTGTAATGGCAGGATCTGTGCCAATGGAAGAGCATCAACCTGACTGTCTTCTGCCAAACATGGAAAAGGAAAATAGTTTGGACAGCAATATCTTGGTATTGTTTAGATGCTGTCATCAGCCTGACCGGATGAATTACTATCACTGATTACTTTGATATTCTGAGTGACCGGATTCATGCCATGATGCAAACACTGATTTCCACAAAAAAAGCAACGTTTCAAGATGATAATACTCGAATACACACAGCCAAATGTATCCAGTCTTGTTTGAAGAGCATGAACCCGAGGCTAATCATCTCTCATGGCCTGCCCGATCACCAGACTTAAACATTACTGAGCCGTTATGGGCATATTCGGAGAGGAGATTGAGAAGCCAATTTATTTCATCACTCAAGGAGCTTGAAAAATTCCTCCATGAAGAATGATCCAATATTCCTCTTAAGACAATTCAAGGTTTATTTGAATTTATTTTACGATGTTTTAAAGTCAAAGGTATGTACTAATATTTTACTAGTTTGTTTTAAAATAAAATGTATCTATGTACAGGTATGTATTGATATGGTGGCCCAACACCATATTAGTACATACCTGTAACTCATTACAGGCATTTCTATTATTCTTCGCACTGTTTTACAAGAGTGACCACATGACTGCTGGTGAAGGTGTGATGCAGAACGAAAGATCAGGTGTCATGGGATTTTAAAGAGAGAAATGAATGGGAATAAGACAGTAGTGGAACCATCCTGTGTTAACGGTCTCTGAATGCGGACCAATGTTATTCTATTTCACCATTTTCTTTCTTTCTTTCTTTCTTTTTTTTTTTTTTGAGAAGATTCTTACAATCGAGAATTAAATTCCGATTTGTACTCGATCTCGAATTAATCTGCTAGCATTACTAAAGCTAAAAAGCAGAATGATCCTAAATTACAATTTTCCTAATTACTTATAAAAGACAGAAAGTTGCGTCTTGCAATTACTTTGATTATTACTATGCAAATTTCTTTTCCACACACCCCTTTGCAACACCTATACCATATGTGGTGCATGTACTGTAAGTTGGAAACCAATGATTAACACGAAATCTTCGATATAGCCATTTTTGTCTGAAAGTTTACCCAAAAATATCATCTACCGAAAAACTACTGCATCTTCCAGACAATACCATATTTATGAAATCTGATAAGGACCACATCTATCGCATTAATCTATGCTGTAGTAAATCTACTTGTTTCCAGCTATTGATCAACAAAACCGATGCTATGTATTATATCTATAGTCGAGTCGAGATAACAGGTCTAGTTAATGTTTTACATTTTATTATTTTACATTTTATTATTACGAGTAGTTAATACCAGGGTTGTTGTCCTACCATACCGTGTGGATACGGAAGAAACTTTGGGAGTTCCTTCCGCCTAGATGGAAGGAACTTTGATGAGTCTTTTTTGCATCAAGACCAAGTCTGATGATCCTGGATGAAGACTGCATAGTTTTTTACTGGAAACTTCGGTTTTTGATCCAGCAAAACAGGCAAACTGACTGTAGAATACGTGGAGTTTACACACAAATACATAGATCCTCATGGCCTCGGTTACCTCAACGAAAAATCTAAATCGACCCAACAAAGAAAGAATTATTATCGTCTGCTTACAACTACAATACCGGAAAGAACTGAAAAACTAAGCCCTGCACTGAAACAAATCCATAAAAATCCACAGACCAGCGCTCAATGAATACGTTGGCTGCAGATTTTAAATGACTACACAG
The DNA here is from genome assembly GCF_048544385.1 of Mastigoproctus giganteus. Taxonomy (NCBI): domain Eukaryota; kingdom Metazoa; phylum Arthropoda; class Arachnida; order Uropygi; family Thelyphonidae; genus Mastigoproctus; species Mastigoproctus giganteus. Next base: position 145,982,817 of record NC_143581.1, on the reverse strand, counting down.
CTGTGCTAAGCAAGTGACACCAAATAAATCTTTAAATTACATTTAATTCTCTGTACAGGATAAGTCCTACATCCTTCTAAGTTTGATCAGAGATTTAATGAATCTTCCCTCATGGAGAGTACTACAGAAATGGAATGCGTTTTATACGGTTTGTATAACTGAACCTGCCATCAATCAGCGAGAGATCTGAATGTTTATTACAGTCAAAGGTTTAAGTCACCAAATTAAACTGAAATATTTAGAGAGAGAATCACCATAGAGAAGAGATGTTGGCTTATGTAGTTGTTAAGTGCTGTATCAATGGAATGGGGTGGGGATGACTTACAACCTGCAAATTACGAAACGTTCAACCAATTTGATATTTCAGTTCAGAAATTCCCAGCTTACAAGTTTCTGCTGATACTTGTTTGATCTTCATTTTATTCCATTCCGAATGCCGTTCTAGTTACATTGTATCAAGAGGAACAACATCTACATTCATAAGACTGATTCTTAAACTTGCTTCAAACGTTTCTTACAAATTTGAAAATAAATTAATTGGAACTAAAGTTCATTAGATCCAGCTAATCCAGAGTACACTTAAACTCCACCGTTCTATTAGCACGAAAGAGAACAGTTAGGGATTTGCGAACCTGTAGATCACAGAGAATAACGTTTAGATGAAAGGCCGCGTTTAATGGAATTTAAGGTAACTTCTCGAAAGTAAACGATGTTGTCTTATAACAAAACGTGAAAATTCCGCTACAAATTATCATAGAAATAGACTAAACATTGAGCTCGTGGGAATGAAGCGAATGTAAAAATTCAATGTAGTTTGGTAAGAATTAATAGCGTGGGGATGAAGCAAGTGGGACAATTGATTGGATTTTTCTAAAAAGCTTTCTGCTGTTTTGTTCCTGGAACTAAGAGGTGACGAAACAAAATACAAAGAAAGGTCTCTATCTTATCTGGAATGCAGATCTGAAAATGAAAAAATATATATATCTGGGAGAACTAAATACTTGAATTGCGAGTCGCACACTTAATCTTCGATTCTGAATAGAATCAAACAGAAATTTATAGCTCAAGTTCCACCGATTTACGAGAAATACAACAGAAAGATCTGGTTCCTTTACAGGAATAAGATGTCCTATGTAAGTAACCGTTAAGATACCCAAGGTTTAAGAAAAAATGGAGGGGGTGGGAAAGCACTTTAGATTGGATGGGCGCCAGGCCAATTTAGGTCATTACGCATTTATGTGGCTTGTACGTAAATCTATGTATTTTATCGACAGCGCTGTCTTCTTGCTGAATAAAATTCTGAAAAAAATCGTATCGTCCACTTGAAAAGACCTAAATGAGTTCATTCCGTAATAGAAATATTCGAATCTAGACGTTCGCTTTCTTAGTGTTTTCTGTGGTTGGTTTACTTGTTTTGCTAGAGTTTCTTGGAGCACGCAACAGAGTAACTTGCTTACGACAATTAAAATAAAACTCCCTTCCATCCAGATAGGATTCGAACCCGAGCCTTTTCCACACGGTGTGGGAGAGCAATGATCGAAGCCACAGTGCTAACTGCGATTGCATCCCTATCTTTGGTATTGTGTGAGAGTGTTGCTGTTCAATAGAACTACCGTTGACCTTATTACCTGTTTGCTTATTAACCAGCTTTTTGCCCTACGATGTTATTTTCTAGAAATAAGAAAGACTCAAGTTTGAATATATGAAGAACATTCTAAGAAACGTGACATAGTTAAGTACCATACAAAGCCAAATTTGTGAAACGCCTTGGAAAACATGGTGTCAAAATTAGATATCGTGTACGTAAGCTAGAACAAGATAGTTTTAGCTACATTTCCAAATTAACAAAAAATAATTATATAAGATAAAAACAATGGTCTACCCTTCACGGTTTAGAGAGATTCAAAAACAAGTATCACTGAAACATTAAAAACATTTTATATACACGTCCGGAATTGTGGATAATGTATCTATCACATCAAGTTCATAAAAAACATTCAGTCATAACTGACAAATAATTAATTTATGCCTGAATGGTGGTACTAACCTTGACAAAGTCCCAGAAAAAAAAACAAAGTGTAATAGCGAAATATCGGACCATAATCATTGATTCAACAGCCAGGTAAATGATGGTCAAGTGAAGCCCCCCCCCCCACCTACAAAACCCAAGTGTGGTGGCCACTTGTTGAAGGCAATGGGCTCTAGCTTCTCAACTGATTTGGGCATTTTGTAACTTTCAGGCAGATCTCCATCTTCAAAGAAGTCGGCATTCATCTTTCTTGTGAAGGACGCTGGTTGTCTCTTTAAAATACCAAGCTCGGGGTGATGGCGTAATGCCAGGACCTATCTTGTAGCAGTTGTTTGGTAGTTGCTTTTCTCATGGGTTCCAGATGTGACCGAATAAACAATTCAAGTTTATTGTATCCAATTTTCTCCGATTGCTGTTTCACAACAAGGGCACCATCTACTGTATTTTTCAGGATATTAGTAAAGCTTTTTAGGTAAATATTAGAACAAACTATTAATCTTTATCTCAATTAAATTTTGTTCAACTCTGGAAGAGGAAGTCGTAAAGTTAATTTGAATCCAGATAGCAAATACAAAGAAGAATGATTTTATGTCATTAACGGCTGATGACAGATTTCAGAAAGTGCCCTAATAGGCAGGACCGTACTTACACTTCTCGGGGTCCTAGGCGCTAAGCTCTTACGGGACTCCCTTTAAAGATATCAGAGATCCAGAGTCCAAAAACATGATTATTTTTACCGATTTGTTTAAACACAAACGTTGCAAAACGTTGCAATACAAAGATCGCTTTAAAAGAATTGAAATTTCAGAGGCCATGCGAGGCCCTTCTTTATGGTGAGGCCAGCGCCTGTTTATAAGTATGGCCCTACTAATAGGTAATTTTAACGAGCATATAGCCTCATTGAAACCTGCGTTTTAAGGCAATTCAGTGATACGATTCTGTGCTGTAGACATTTAACTTATTCTGTTAGCACAGCAATCAAACTTTGGTCAGACTGAAAATAACACCGTTTCTAATATTAACCCTACTTCGTGTTTATATCAATAAAAGGAGTCTGAAACTCCTATTAGCCAGTATTTACATGCTGAATCGAGGTTGTTAACTGGAGTACACTTTGTTAACTAGTCGATGTTCGCGAAACGTGCAGGAGACAAAAGATACGAAGTAAGAAAAAAAAAAAAAGTCAGCTTATAAGATTGCTTCACAAATGCCTTAAAAATCTCTACAAGTTCTTACCTAGAGGAGATAACTCAATTACGAAAGAAAGAAGAAGAAAGCAGAGAGCACTACATCAAGCCATTAGTCAAAGGAAGTTAATCAGACGAGAATGACGAGCAAGCATAAAAGTTGGACAACATTACCACAAAAAATAAGACAGAATTCCTGACGAAAATAAATTGCCGAAAATAAATTTTCTCCCATTGCAGTTCCTTAAGAGATAAGCAAAAAAAAAAAAAAAAAGAGAAAAAAAAAAGGGGCGCTAGAAAGAGGACATAAAATGAAAAAAATAATTGATGTTTAATCTTCTAAGCGAACCAAAGCGTGACGAGTAGATTAAGAAAAAGTGCAACAGGATGAAGAAAGCTGGTAAAATGGTCAGTTGTGTTTATAGTAATTATTTTTGAGCACACGGAGAAGTACCTTCTGGCAAAAGTGTCTGTCAAACTAACAGATGTCGTTATTATTTGAAAAAGTAGGTTTCTTAAGTAGTTAAGATAAAGTCTGAGCAGTTCGAAAGACGTTAAAAAAAGTGAAGGGCCAGCTTCTCGAGATTTATGTATCAGTGGATAATAAATAAGCATTTATCAGCAAGCGCATCACGAGCTGCGGTACATACTCGTTCTTATATGAACACAAAACTGCAAATATAATACACATCAAATTTACATATTTTAAAATAAACAAATGCTATTTATAGAGAGTAACTACTATTTTTACAAATGTATTTCGATTTTTTTTTACATTTATATACAGGGTGGTGATAATTAAAGTGCACCACTTCGAAGGCCAGTAGACGAAAAACGGCTGATTGCACAGAACTGAAATTTAGAATGGACAAAGGTACGAGCTTGGCTATAGAAACATATTTCATTAATCAAAACGCATAAAGAAGTCATTGATAAAAAAGTGGAAAATAAGTCGCTCGCGAATCTCTGGAGTTTTCAAAAATGGTTGCGAATTTGAACAGCACTTGAAGCTAGTTTGATTTCACGATTAAAAGTGAGGCAAATTGATGCACGAACAACCGACAAGATAAAATAATAGAAGATTTCAGAAATTTATGATATTTATCGCGCTGTTGTGCATACTGAATCGATCGGAAACCTGGCTGGGGGCGAAATGATTTCGAACTCTAACAAAAAAATCCTTTTCTGTATTATATCACTGTTTTCAACTGAAACATTACAGCGTAATAGCTAACAAAATTTGCGAATATAGCGGACTCAGTTCCAATAAATTGCCACTTGTGCTGTGATTACTGTTTTGGTGCGTGCACTTGGCGAGATGATAATGGGGAAATGGCTGGCAGCAATCGTGGTGTTGTCAAATATTTAGGAAACAGTAGTGGATTTTATGGTTTATATGAATATCTCAGGGTATTTCGTGTTTGTCGTAATTGCTCGTAACATACAGTGGAGGCCCAAGTTTCATTTTCTCCATTCTTTGTTGTTACACCAACTTGGACCTTACATTTATGAAACTTTATTCATAATTGATGCGCATTTTGTGTACACTATATAGCGCAAATAATAACGTAAAGTGAGCCCACTATAATGTATTAAAACAGATATGGAATAACTTTAAACAATCCACTGAGAATTGCAAGATAGTTTCTCTATTGCGTGTACAAAATACGTTTCATCTTTCCTAACTGCCTGAGAAAAAAATTTGGTGCATGTCTTTGAGAACAATTTCGCTTCCCAGTGTGCATGGAAGAGTTGCTAAAAAAAGTCTAGTAAAATTCAGTAAACACGTTTTAAAAACAAAATTTGGAAAAATATGTCAAGTACATCTGGGTAAAATTTTGTTAAAGACAGATTAACTGCTTTTAAAATTGTTGGCAAACGATTTTATTAAAAACTCTCATAAACATGACTTTTATAAATTTCTTAATCGGCTCTTGACTTTAAAACTGATTCTGAAGCACAGATTTTATATGTATATATAAAAAAGGTCCTTTTTATCACAGGCGTGTGTGTAAAATCAAAATTTTCTGTAATGTAAAATTTAACCTAAAATATAAGAGAGGAAATATCGCCTGCAAAATGCTTGTTCAAGCAAGAATTTCTAATGACCAAAAATGCCTAAACCGCTTACGTACAGAAGCTTAATAAATGTCTCGTCATGCGTCAATTTACCTGAAATGCAGTCAACGCTAATCAGTGTTTAAAATTAGGAAATTTGATCAACGGTCTGTTGTCATGAAGATATTTTAAACAGGTTCTTCCCTTGACTAGGGTCGAAGCGACTGCCGACTGTACGACAAGAGCGTTTTTATCTTGGTGCTACCAAACTTAATTCAATTTCGTTTTCGATAACTGTACTTGATTAAATGTCACGTGAGCACAAACGACAAGAACGTGTTTGTTGAACGTGTGAATGGAACTCATCACAGAGAGTAGCTACTACCAAAAATCTAAGAAAATTCATTTATGAATCCCAAAACCGTGTTTACTAAATTACCTTAAGAGATAAGGAAGCTATATTGCATCACGGTTCTCTTTCGCAAATGGCTGTTATAGAGTTAGGAAACTTTATAACCCTAGAAGACAAACGTTCCAACCCATTATGTGGACAGGGACATAGTTTGCTTTTAGCTTGCTTACAGAGAAAAGGTGTATGAAATTTTAGTTTTCAGTTTGAGTAATATCGTTTTACATTATAATCCAAAAATTATGATAACTTTAATCAAATTATAAACTCAAATTTAAAAAAAAACCTATAAGTGAAAATATGTTAATTTGAATAAATATTGTTAGACTCGAGTTACATTTATGAATATAAATGTTATTTCAAGTTAATTCGGGTCACATTTTACGAATATAATGCTATTTCTATCCCAGTTTAAATCATGATAATGTTTATATCAGTTTAAGCTTCTAATCAAGGCGAGATTCGTTGCCTTGAATATAATAGGTATTTGATTCAATAGGTACTATAATGCCTATTATAAATAGGTATTTGATTCAATAGGTACTATAATGCCTATTATAAATAGGTATAATACCTATTGCATTATAATTAATCATAAGAGCCACCATATAAAAAGGGTGTACAAATTAGTTTGCATTTATTGACCACTATAATTAACAAAATAAGTATAAATGTAATTCATCAAAATTAACTTAAAGGATACAAATATATTTTAAAAATATTTTTATAAAAATCACTACATGGTGAAAGGTAGCAGCAGGATAAAAAGCCAAAGTCATATACTCTAAGTAAGTATAAATAAGATTCTTTCAAAATACTTTTCTGTGCATTAATTATTGCAGTTGAATAGCTATGGCGAACAAAAAAAAAAAAAAAAAACTAACCTCATTTGCGTATGCCGAGTTACATTTCCTGAAAGTTGTTTCCTTGGAAGATGGGGGACACTGAACAAAGCGCTCTGAATGGATCTCTCTTGTGGCACATTAGTTTCATTCATGCCCTGTACGTTCGTCCATGTCCAATTAGGTTTGTTTCAGAGTGGCATCTCTGTGGACCAATTGCTATTTGAAACTTGGAAATAAAAAGTTTCGATTCACACATTAACTAATCTCTTTATTGCTTTTTTACGAGTTTTATTCAAAGTAACAGCTCATTTGAATGGTAGCGCAGCCAAAGAGGCGCTCAGGGATCAAAGAAAAGTACTGAATTGTGACCTCAGATCAGATAATTGCATTTTAAATCTTTTCTTTTCCATACATAAATAAATTTCGGGAGCTTAGTGAAGACCGGGACAAAAACACGAACCTACATTTAGGCAAACAACAATTGACGATAGAAATTAGCTTTATAAAACTTACAATGAAATTTTATACCACACTACAGTTTTCCTAGAGATTATCAACGCATATTGGGCTTATTTGATCTAATAGGTTTGAAGACAGTAAGTGATAAGAATTACAGACAAAAAAAGTCACAGAATCCGAAGCTTCAAATAATTGAGCGGTTCCAGAGAACAATTTGGTTATATAACACAAAGATCGTGCCATGTAATATTAGATAAGACCAGATACATTTCTGTTTTTTTTTATGGAAATGTGTCTGCTCGTACCGCTTGTACGTAAACGGGATAAAAAGATCCTTTGACGAAGCGTCGGTTTGCTTCTTCTGATAATTCTATAAGAAAATCTGCAATTCATACATTCAGTTCCTTTTGTATGCACATCAATTTTTATCAACAAATTTGTAAAGGATGGAGGTGCTGTATTAGAAAACTTACGTATTTTCCAATTAAAAATAAAGCATTTCGATCGGCTGACTCTATGAGAATTCAGTTTTTGAAGTGCTGAATGAGAACAGGATATTGCTGATACGATATAAAGTATGATAGTTCACCTAATACACTGCTGCTGTTAAACTGTCAGCGTCAGCCACCGTACATCTCTATCTCGTCTATTGTTGCATTCCTCACGCTCTTCATTGTTATGGAGTTTGTCCTATTTCTGTTCGTTGATGCATAAAAATTACATTGCGAGTGGCATTTGATGCAGAGTTCCACTAGAAATGGGAAAATTGGCATCTTTCAGGAATGTATGAAAACGGAAAACATCGGGGGGGAAATAAAAATTTCATCTGATAGAACACGTTGTGATGGTCGTAAAAACAACTTTTGAACATGCTTTCTACAAAAACCGATAATAAAAGCCCAAGATTTAAGATTTTATTAAGATTATATGATATTTAATGGAATTTTATGGTACCATTGTGCGTTATGTGATTCTGAATTTCTATTTTCCTCCACGCAGCTCCCTCATTCCTACGTAAAGAATATCTGAAATACATTCCTGTTGCGTCATGATTTTGAAATATTCCTGCGCTATTAGTTATTACCGTTTGGCTGGAATCTATTCCTTTGAGACCATCGGAACGATGTGGTAAAGGGGAATTTCGGAGGAATTTTATTATTATTATTTTTTTAAATATTCTCCTTTCCTTCTATTGGCGAATATCACCAAACAAGATTTGATGGTGTTGGAGAGAAGAAGAAAAAAAAAAGGTTTAAAATGAAGATGCTTTCATGGAAAAGGAGATTTTCAAACATGGATGAATACTCATAAAATCTACTCAGATAAAAGACTGTCCTTTATAGTCCTTTAGCGTTAGCGTTATCGAAGGCCCTAACACGGGCTGGTAAAAACAGAATATGTGACTGAAGCATTTTTCCGAGAAATTATAGGTTGCATATCTGGAAAAATATACTTCAAAATAGCAGCTACCTTATGCAGCTTTTCTGTCGTGTAATAAAAAAAAAAAAAAAAAAATCCATCCCATGAACTATTTTTAAAAATTTCACTGATTACACATGGATGCCCGCAAGAGTAGGAATAGATTGACCCGTTGCCAAGGAAAGAGGTCACGTGATGTATGGTTGGGCATAATTTTCTCTCCCGATTTAGACAGCACGTTCATTTATCGAGCAGGTTCCACCGCGGTTCGTGCAGTTTCATGAAGAATAAATGTAGCATGAACTGCAAAATTGCAATATGAGGCTATTAAGGTCGCCATGTTTGTCTTGCAAATTTAATTGCAGTTTATATTTAAATTCGAAACATGAATAACAATCCGAAATAACCGGTATTAAAAAAAAAAAAGAAGAAATCTATAAATCTAATTACAATAGTGGGGCTTAACCGATTGCACTTTTTCGTTTATTTTGTTTTGTTATTTTGTTTATTTTATCTTATCTACAACAGTAGTAACCACTTTTATTCCAATAAAAATTTTTATTCAATAAAAATTCAAGAAATACAGCAGTAAAATAACACAGAATGTAAAAAATTTAATTATAGGCAGCACTTTAGTCAAAAGGTGTATAAATAAATTTGCATTTTAGTGACCATTAAAATCAATAATAAGCAAACATTTAACTAATCATAATTTCCTTAAAGAATACAAATTTTTTTTTTTTTTATAGTCATCTATAGATCAAAAAACAAATAAAAAATAAATAAAATAACAACCGAAACTGTTGCACACCGCTAAAGAAACTTGATAATTAAATAAAATATCAATCGTTAAGTCTAGTTAGGGCCTTGTTAGCCAAAACGTATAAGTGGTTCTTGAACTTTAATGACATCAAAAGCTTCCTTTAATTCTGAATTTTAAAAATTAACTAAATTAAATTTAAAATATTTAATTTTTAATTTTAAATTTTTTTCCCCGACCCCAAAGCTTAAAAGAATTATTCTCATACTCACTAACGTTCAATATTATTGAATGTTAATTCTGTTTTTGCTAAGTTTTTATTTTTAATTTTTTCTTTTTAATTTACGGGTGTGTGTCTGTGGGTTTCTTTATTAACGAACGATATACGTTTATAAATAAAAATTATAATTCTTAAATTTTCTTACTATCAACTCTCCTTCTAATGAAGGTAGTGCTCACAAGTTGGAGCACTTACACCGATCAACCATAAATAAATTATTCGAATGACAGAAACTATTTGATGAAAAGCAAATTAAAACAAATAAATATAATTTCGTCATTTTACATCAGTATACGTATATGTTAGTAACTGAATGCATGGAAACTTTTTAATTTTTAGCCGCTTCGCATATGCGTAAAAGCACCTATCGTCTTCAAAGCGTCCGTCCGTCCGCATGTAACAACTTTATTCCGAGTGGATGGAATTTTGTGATATTTAATATTTACCTCTTTTAAGAAAGATTTGTCTACTCATCACAAATTTCATTAAAATTGGACAAACAGAAATCCAGCATTTATTATTTCTTTCATACATATTAGTAGGCTATCAGTATATCGTGTACTGTGACTGAAGCATTGTTATTATTTATTGCGCGCGCGCTGATTGGAGGAATGAATGGGTAATATGATGGATGCGAAGAAAAGAAATGTTCTGTTAGCAGTCTGCGCATACGAAATTCTTTTCTGATAAGCACGTTTTTGTTATCAGTTTGCTAAATATGTTAAGAAGTTTTTGTATTTGCTTATTATATCACAGCAAAAACGTGAAATACTTATCTTTCAACAGTTATTAAAATCTAAGAGGAAATAAGTAATATATAGATGTGAAAACAATTGCTTTTATATATTATTCGTTAATTAACTAACAATTAGTAACAAGATAATTAGTTATTATTTTTTACTTCTCTTAATCACACAAAAATAAATATTCAGCTAATTTAAGAGATAAAAATCGAACACGCCTGAAATGAAACACATCTTCAAGGTGGGATATCAGGCAGGACAACAAGCCCCAAAACAACTAAGGCAGTGAGAGATCAATATATTGTCTGTAATTGTGCAGTAAATTTGCAGGATGAGAAGTCCGAGTTGTATGTACACGATTGGAGTTGAATTACCATCGAATTCTTTATTTTGCGTTATCAGTTTGCAAACTCAGCATTTGATATCGTGGCAAAATGTTGTCCCAAACTACGTTTATTCGTAGTCATTTATAATACAGAACAACTTATGTAGAGCTAACAAGTTTTGTTTCGTCTTTATGGGAAATCCGCAGGACGACCGAATATGAACACAACGGCAGCCACACCTTTTTTTCTATTCAATCGGTGCACTGTTAGTCGCTGCAGAGGATGCACACTGCTGCCCTCTATGAAAACATTCGCTTTTCGAGCTCAATAAATGGAAAATTTCAGTTACATAAATACGGACTGCCTAAACCCTCCCCTGCCATCCCCTTTGAATATCATACATCACTTTCACCACCCAAAGCCATATAAATACAGAGGTACGGCCATCAGGGATGCTATTAATCACCCAACTACCCGTTGCTAGGTTACCGATATGTCGCCGTGCAACTCTTTAGCACGCAGGTATGCTAAGCCTTCTATTTCCATCGCCCCGAGAGTTCATAACCTGGCACCCGCTGTCGCAGCGCCGTTATGTACACGTGATCGACCGTTCGGCAGGTGGTCTATATGGACTTCGTGGGATGTTGCGCCCTCTGGCGGAGAGATGTTACATTAGATAATTTGCTAAATTATGTAGCTACGGTTGGAACATTCTGCAAAATTATTTTGCGGAATGTTCTAACTGGAAAAGAAGCTCGAGTAGCAAGCGCAAAAGTAATTATGAGCATCTCTAAACTTATTTTGGTACTTTATATACTCTAGAAAAAAAAAATAATGCTAATATTTAAATAAAAATAAAATTTTCAGAAGAAAGGAATTATAGAAAAATAATGCTAGGATTATTAAAAATTAAAATTATTTAAGTTTTAAAATATTCATTTTAGATTAAACAGAAAGATATATATATATATATATATATATATATATATATATATATTTTTTTTTTTTCAGTATTTACTGTTCAATAAATAACACAGCCACTTTTTAATATTTAATTTATAGGTTAAATACAGGTTTCACTGGGCGTGTAATTCTTGAATACGATACATACGAAATGCTTAGAAGAAGCGCGTGCTGTCCCGATTACCGTATCCATATTTCATGGCTCCTATTTAACAAGGATTGCAGTGGCCATCCACCGTCAGCAGGCATCGAATTAATTCATATTCATTTCATCGATCTGTGTCATCTATCAATCCAGGATTAATATCTTACACGTATTTTTTTTTTTAGCTGGCAGATAAGAATTATTGGAGGGTACAAACTACTCGTCAGTCTCGAGTGCATTACAAGTGGTACTGATTTAAGTACCACTTAAAAAAAGTAATGCAATCCTTTCAAATACTTGTAAATACATTATAAGGCAGTAGGACCCCCGACAGTATACTATACGGATGTTGGAATTGTTAAAACGTTTTATTTCAGAAGGGTCTGTAAATCAGAAGTTTACAGTGGATCATCATTTTCAACAGATTTTAGATCATATTTAACACGATTATTGTTGGGTTTTAGGAGCATCATAAACTTAGCCAAATTGCTTGTGTTCTGTGGTCGATTTGCTATTTGTTAGACGAAAAACCCAAGTTTCCGGGATTAAAAACCATGCTATCCTTGCCTGAGAGCGACTAAATCAGTCACGTTGTGAAAAAGACCTCTAAAAATTCCTCTCGTCATTGAGAGAATTCAAACTCGGACCTTTTCCACCCGGTATGGGGAGGACAGTGATCATATCAACTGTGCTAACCACGAGGGCCTTGATATTCTGAGGAAGGTCCATCCATGGCAGTTTCCCACAAAGGATGCCATGTTGCAAGGTGATAAAGCTCCAATACACAGAGCCAGAAGTATCCAATCTTGGCATGAGGAGCATGAAAGTGGGCTTAGCATTTTCCATAGCCCGCACAATCACCAGACTTAAACGTTATTGAGTCACTGTGAGCATATTTGGAGAGGAGAGTGAGAAGAAGATGATTTCCTTCATCATTCAAGGAGCTTGAAATGTTCCTCCATGAAGAATGGTCTAATATTCCTATTAGGACGGTTAAATTTTTATTTTAATCTATTCCATGTAGATACAAGCTGTTTTAAAAGCAAAGGGTGGCTAACTCTTATCACAGGTGTTTCCATTATTTTTCCGCCCCCTGTGTGTCACAATTATGGCACCAGAAGGTGTCATCGGCCTGAGTATATTTTACAGCAGACATGTGTGATTGAATTCTTTTGATTTTATCCATTTGGAAAAATCCCAAAAAAATGGATTCCATATTCGGCATGCATATTCCAACATTGGTAATACAATGGCTTTAAAATTCATTATAATACTCTGTTGATATAAAATTCTTTTGAGAAACTTCACTTTATAAAAGATCGATTTGCCCTTTTTTTTTTTTTTTGAAAATATGAAGATTAGCAAATGAAGATCTAGTAAGTGAAGTGAAAATATTTTTGAATATTAAAAATAAGAAAGTTATCTTCTACACAAGCAACCAGGTGATTGGCAGAATCTAGCCTACAGAATTTTCTAAAATGTTTTTGGACAACTACAGCAGCGCAGCCCAGCGACAAGTTCATTAAAATTGGCTTGGATCAGCCTCGCCTTGCAACGCCCTTAGTGATACTAACAAACAAACTTATTTTCCATCATCTAAATGGATGGTCGATCAAAATGGCTGCTTTCCTGCGCGAACGTGTCATTATTGTCTCCGTGAATTTTGTTTCAGTTTAGTAGTTTAAAGTTGTGTTAGAGTCCTGTTTTTTGTCCCACTTGAAGAATTAATAAGTTGAATCACCTTGGTGAATTTTATTTTTGCTTATTCTGGGTCTGCTTTCCATAGCGCCATTGTTTTAGCATTGGAGAGCGTGGCCTCAAGCCCTTTATGGTCATCACGTCTGAATTCTGCTTTTTCCCCCGAGTGACCTTCAAGAACACTTCATCGTGTTTCGCAGTTATTTGTGACACTCAAAGTGAAAAGCCATGTGTACCACGTGCTCTTTCCCCCATCCCACCATAAACTCATCATGGTAGTGCTTCAACTTTTCCCTCGTCAGATTACTCGTCAAATCGACCTCGTCCATGATAAAGTAGCCCTACCCCTCTAGGGCTTTTTCTACTGTTGGCTATCCCCCCCACGTGTTTAGTGGGGGTTAGCCAAAAAATTCAACAGGCTACAACTCGGTGTTAAATTCACGCACGAACTTTGTGATCGGTGTCTTTCGCCATCTCCCGAAATTTGCTACTCACCCAACAGATATCATCCCGCTCGTTCGGATATTCCCGTTTATCCGGATCTGTCACAATGGAAAGCAACTATGACATTTCTGAGATCCCAAATGGCCAAACGGAAGACATTCTGGCTTTGCCAGGGCGGAACGCGACCCAAATAAGATGGAGGACCCTGGCGACCAGCAACCAGGACATACCACCAAGAGGAAAAATAAGAAAGAAGTCCCTAAATTAGACAGAGAAACCCACAGCATCAGCCAGACTACAGAAACACATGAGCAATCCCGAGCGATGGAAGATCTAAAACAAGCGGATAAGATACCTGTTCTTGATCCCACTATCCCAGAAGGTACAGTGCCAGAACAAAGCATGATTATTACAGCTAAATTGGAAACCATACTGAGAGACAACAGCAGTAAGATCTCATCAATGCTTCGCGCAAAAATTATCCTCCAGTGGACAAAGCTAGAGACCATACTGATGGATACGCATGTACAACACCAGAGGGCGGTTGCGACCTTGGAAGCCCTCCAGGTAGATGGCGGCACTCAAATGCCACAGCGCGCCCCATCTTACTCACAAGTGCTGAGGAATACTAATAACACCACAAATGCCCAAATCACCGCCGCACCTAGGAAAATGCTTATACCAAAACCACATCTAGTGGTGCTCCAGCCAACAAACTCTGAAGCACATAAAACCAGTGAAGAGGTAAAGAAGACAGTCATAGACTCCCTTACTGGAGACTTCAGGAATGCAAAAATAAAATCAATACGGAAAACGCGTAACACAGGAGTCATTATTTAAACTAAAACCAAGACGACGCCAACTTAATTTTAAACAACACTAAGATCCCTACGCTTGGTCTCACTACTGAGCCGCCCAGGAAAAAGGGTCTCTCTATCATTGTTTTTGATATTGACTCCCTCTACCATCTGCGAGGAGATCTATAGAAGAAATTTACAGCAAATGCTCCCCGACAGAGATATGTTAAAACTTATCACACCAAAATATCAAACCAAGGGTAAAAATGGAAGCTCCACAAACTGGGTCATCGAACTGGCACCTGAGACTTGGCAAGCCATAATCAGACAAACAAAGGTGTACATAAATTGGGGATCCCTAAGATCCAGGCGGTAACTTGTGGCTACTACTGTGCAGAGAAGGGGCACAATTTCAAAAACTTCCCGAACAAAGACAAAGATCCGACTTGTGCTAACTGCAAGTGACACAAACTTCCTCACTCCCATTCACCCCAAGATAATAATAGTATATCTGAAGGCAAAGCGTGACCAACAACAAAAAATCAATTATGGGGACACTGGCTAAAAAACATAATACCACCTGTATCAAATTCCTGCAACTGAATGCTCAGCGAGCTAAAGCTGTTGCTGCCCAGACAAAGCAAAGGGTGGAGGAAGACAACTATGATATACTGCTCCTCCAGGAGCAGTATATCATAGTGGGTATCCACCTTGGCCAATGCCATACGTGGATACCCACTGAACTACAAGATCGTCCAAGTGGAAGGTGAAACGCCCTGGCGGTCGTGGTCGTGCCCAATCCATCCTGACAGTTACTAAGATATCTCATCTGTGTTCTACATGGGCCACTTGCGCATATTATCTCATCCCTGGGGGATAATATCCATGTACTGTCGTCCAGGAGAAGACATTCTGCCAGCTATCCAATACCTGCACTATGTTCAAACAGAACTGCCAGGATCCAGAATCCTCATTTGCACGGACCTACATTGCCGCTCACCCATGTGCCACAACGAAACCTTAGAACGCGGAGGCTCCAGAAATGGCCAGTGCATGGAGGAGTTTCTCACAAACAGCGGCATTGTGGTCTTAAACCATCCTAACAACTTGCCTACATTTTTCTCAACTCTCTAGGAAGCCACCCTGGATGTCACCATGTCAACGAGATCTTTTGCCAACTACATAACTGACTGCACCACCGAGCCATCACTTTCGAAAAGCGGAGATCCATCCACCGAATACCAACCAACAACCAAACGTTTCACCGTTATGCAGTCCACACGGCCAACTGGGACAGCTTCAAGCAAGCCATTACTAAAAATGCACAGAGTCTGCTGACCAATAACCTAGAAAACCAGAACTCGGATCTGCACCAGCAAGTTGTTTCTGAAGCAATAATCAATGCAGCCAACCAAACAATCGCAAAAAAGATTCCACGACCAGGTGTGGTCCCGAGATCTGGAAGTCCTCAGAATACAGGCTAACCAGATGAGGCGTGCTTTCTAAAGACCAGGCGGTCCTTGTCCCTCCCAGAGGTTGAGTATCATCAGCAACAGTACCGGTAAGCCAGGAATGCTTACACTGAAATGATCAAGCAGCGGATAAAGCTGTCTTGGGAGCACTTGGTTTCCACAATGGGAAACACTGACCCATGGCGTATCATATACAAGATTACAACCAACAAACTACCAAGAGGTGACGACATCTACAAACCTCCCCTTGGGAAATATGATCAAAAACTGGCAGGAATCCATAAACAATATCCTCAATGCCACCTTCCGAACCCTAGATGGCCAAGACACTCTGGAACAACAACTGCTTAGAAATGCCAACGACACCTATCAATCTGACCAGACAGAGAAACCATTCACTCTCCTAGAACTCCAAACTGCAGTCAACAAAATCAGAAACAGAAGAACGCCGGGAAAAACATGATATAGCCAGAAATTGTCAAGAAAGTGGCAGAGTACACCCCAAACCTGCTTCTGAATCTATATAACCCTTGCCTCCGCTCTGGCTGCTTCCCAACGAACCGGAAGGTGGCCAGCATTAAGCTCATATTAAAAATCCCATCCAAGCCGCAACACCTACCGAACTCCTATCGTCCGATTGCACTCCTCTCTGTCCTGAGCAAGGTGATGGAACAGATGTTTCTAGAAAGAAATGAGGCACACTACACCCGGGCACAACTCCATGTACCAAACCAATTAGATCCACCGTCCACGCATTGGAGAATATCCTGGGTCTGGCCGAAAACTGCGATCAGAAATACCTTTTGGTCATCTCGGTTGATTTCGCGGGGGCATTCGACACCTTATGGTGGCCAAGCGTCCTCGCCCGACTGAGAGAAGCGAAGCTGCCAGGTAACCTCTTCGCCTGCCTCCGGAACTATCGAAAAATCACAGTACAAGCCCCCTACTGCAGGGTGGAACGCCAAATTTATCGTGGATGTCCGCAGGGCTCTGTTCTTGGTCCACTTTTTTTGGAATTACGTCCTCGACGAGTTTCTTCGCTTGGACCTTGGAAACGTCCATTCGCAGGCCAATGCGGATGATCTCACTTTGATCCTCGCCGCCAACTCCAGGGCTCAGATAGAGAACCTCGCTAACAGAGCTCTATGAACCATCCTGATGTGGGCTGAGAAACACAAATTAACCATCTCTCTGACCAGAGCCAGTCCATAGTATTAAAAGGCTATCTAACTCCAACAAGACACCACAAATAAAAATCTATGACAGGATGGTCAGGTTAAAAACTGAGTTAAAATACCTAGGCATCATCCTGGATAGAAATCTATCATCTGTCCCTCATCTCAACAACATCCATGCAAAAATAAAAAAAGTACACAGCAATGGTCGACAGGATCACTCGCCGGAACTGCGGACTGAAGAGGCGCACCCTTGCGCTATTCTACAAGGCAGTCTTCATTCCAGTCATCACATTTCTGAAGTCAACAAAATCAGAATCAAAAACTCAAGGTGTCTGGTACCGTAAATCCTCAACAGCAGTGAACTGGAGAAGACTGGACCTATCCAAAGACCGATCCTTTTCATCATAACACGTGCCTGTAAGATGGTGTCAACTCATGCCTTTCAGGTAATTGCAAGGGCTCTACCCCTAGACCTAGAAGTTTCCCGTGTGGGTATGCTCTACCATCTGAACCATGGAACCAGCACTACATTCATGAACTTTGCCACAGATCCTGCCAATAACCGATATATGGGGAAAAGGAGACTACAAACCCATCTGATGACCACCTGGCAACAATGCTGGACAGACTCCACAAAGGGAGAAATTCCAAGAAAGTTCCTGCCAAGGATACAAACTACATATCCACAGTATCTGTCCTGGTTCTCCCCAGGCTTATATATGACCTACCTCCTCACAGGGCACGGAGCAATCCGCTGCAAACTAAATCTACCGGGAATTATTGATAATCTAAGGTGTACCTGAGGTTTTATGTACGAGTGCGAGTTATACGAAGATCTCTGTGGTCTACTTGTCACCAAACTTCATTTTATACGTACAAATCAGGAGTATTACCTACTGGAGGATGAAATCACATACAGAGCCTTTTCTGACTTTGCCCAAAAGATGTTTGCCAGACGCCGGATACTTCCGCTACCTGCCGATCCTAACCTACTGGATCCGCCTTATATAAAACCTGAAGCCCTGGTCAACCTGCCGCAAGGAAAGCACACACTCGGGAAGAACCAGGTTGTAACAACGAAGTGCAACCAACAAATCACTATGTCATCGTTACCACAAAGAACAGGACATCAGTTCCAAGAGTGACCACCAAAACCGGACCAGACTCACTGAACGGACCCTCTACATTTTAAGTGACAATTGGACGGGACATGCGTCCCAAGTGCGACCAGACTCAGACCATAACTAGGACAAACTGGAAGATGGGACACCGTTCCCATGATGACATTTCTTAGACTGGACTCAGCGAACGGGAACTCCTAAGAAGACTGGTCACAGCTTTGCTGTTCAAGGCCATCTTGGCTCTCAGAACCATGCTCCTTTGCATGGTCCTTTCTTCCCCTTTCCTCCTAACAGGGGAAGCTGACGGTCTCTTTGTCTCCTCCCCCTGCTGATCCCCTCCTGTCTGCGCGTGTAGCACAGTGGTATCGTCACCGTCCACCCCACACCGGCTGGAAAAACCCGGGTTCGAATCCCGTCGATGATGCGAGGAACTTTAGTGGGCTGTTTTCATTCCGCGGTTGAGTTAGTCGGTCTCAGGCGTAGATAGCAAGATTTTTTCCCAAAGTTTTTTCGTCCAGCAAACAGGCAAATCGACCAGAGAACACACGCAATTTACAGACAAAATAAATATATGGGTAGATATAAAGATATAATCATTTACAGGTGACCCTAATATCATAAAAAAAATTGCTGATCCCTCTGGTGGGGCATGGGCCTGCCCCACTGACCAACCCCTAGTAATTGTACCCCACACTCAAAAATTTAATTAGCACAATTTTTAATTACCTCAGCTAGCCGTATTTCTACCCCCCCCCTTTTTTTACGATGTATCAAGCAATTTTTTAGTAATAACAAAATTAAGGCAACAATAGACATCTCAAACCAAGCACGAAACTGATACAGAGATGGCAATCATATATCTGAATTTACAAATAGCACCCACCTGACTCACTGAGAACAACCACTCTCTTATTGTTTGTAAAGAAATATCACTTCATAAAGGGTCATGAATTCCATTTTCGCAAAACTCATGTATTTTCAGAGAAATCACCAATTAAGGGGCTAAGCAAGCAAAAGCAATGTGATATCCCTCCTGGAAGGACTCCTCTGTGGAGGTTTTAATGGTCACCTTAATCCTCCATTCTTTTAAAGTCAATAGAGAAGACAACTTCCAACTGATTGAGAATGATCTACCCATCTGATAACAATACACAATTCGGGTTTTTCGTCCAACGAACAGCAAACTGACCAAAGGATACACACAATTACAGACAACTGGCACCTCACAGCCTTAGTTGTATTGACGTTTAACAAACATAATGCTCCTCCAAAATATCAACCACATCACGCTCGTGGTGACTTTAAAAAAGTTGTCTTGGATCTCAACCATCTCTAAGTTCTGGGATCGATATTTTTGGAGTATGACCATAAATTATATTTTGAGGGAAAACTCAACTGTAACTTGCATAAAGCAGCTAAAAGTGTAACTTTACTCACGGAATCTAATGTTTTACTCATATTTAGACCAAGACCAACAAAATGAGAAGAATAAATAAATATTTTAAAATAAACCCTTTTCCCTCTGCACCTGTTCCTTAATTCGAAATTTAAATTTGAATAAATGAATGAAATATAGAGATTAAATAAAAAACCTCACGGCTAACGACATCACATAACTTAAATGTCACTTACACCAATTTAAATCCGAAATTATAAGCTATTTTAACTTGCTGACTTTTCTTTTTATTTATCGTCTGTCAACATAAATACTACCTTTATCTGTTTTAGAAGATCTCGCTAGGTGGCGTTGGGCACATCGAAGTATTACTGGACAAGGAAAAGTTTATAAATGAAGTGTCATCAGTACTCAGAAGTTTGCCAATTAATCTGACTCGTCATTCGATAGTCTCTCTCTCTGCCCATCAATTATTCATTCCTAGAAATCGTTCAGTGGAAGTTCAAGATAAAGAGAACCAACTAAATCGCCATCGATTGCATACGAAACGGACCCAAGGAGGTAATTTTTCAACATCTACTTAAAATTCGGCGCCACTTTCAGAGGTTTTGCTTTCGTGGCGAAGTGTTTCATTTTATTCTAAGAGTGCAACAACAAAGAGAAGCAGAAATATATGTAGAAGGACACCTGAGTGCTCAGCTGCCCATGTATACATAAGAGCACCCTTTCGTATCTCTTTTAGAGGAACTCCGTTTTTAGGTATTTAGACAACGATGCTCTTTTACCGCTAGACAACATACATACGTACATCACTGATCAGTTCCAAATGGTATAATTCAGCAGCACAACAGTCAGAGAAATAATACAGCAACTACGACTTCATCCAGAATGTATTGTTTCATTTTTAAAACCGATATCTTATATATAATTTCTTAGTGGTTAATTTCTAGTTTGTTTTATTTGTGTATTTACATTTTTTTAAGTTCAGTAATTTAATTTTTAAGCTGAATACATGTAGTTTAAAATGAGATTTAAAATCACCTCATTTAACCTCGTGACAAAGATCCTGTACATCACTAATATCATCGTCAGAATCCCTATGAAATTCTCTGAGCAACATACCGACATCATACCATCTGGGTGGTATTATGTCGGTATGCCTGCCTAACTTCTGTAGGTTCTGTTGCACTGGCATACCCTCATTCCTGTCTTTAAACACCTTTGTATCGTCAGAAACTTCAGAGATCAACATTCATCCGAATCATTAACAAATATTCAAAATAGCAAGGGCTCATCATCTATCCCTGTGGTACTCCATTTACCACATTAATCCATGAAGAGCAGTGGCCTTTATAACCACTCTTTCTCTCCTACCACCTCCCTTTATTTATATTTTTATCTTTAATCCTTTATCACTATCCTCCTTTTTCTTTATTTTTATCTAATCATCCCTTCATCTACAGTAGTAACTTGTCCCTAATACCATACATTGTATTCTCGGCTTTTACGCAAAATTTATTCTGCGCTAAAAATAATACAGTGAATATCGATGTTTCGGATAGACTGTTATGTTCTCTTTCTTCTGTAGCAGGAGAAGAAGAGTAATTTTCAGTGGTGGAGAAAAAGAAGAATAGTTTTAAATGGCCACTGCTCTTCTTGGACTAATGTGATCAGCGCAGCACCACAGGGGTCGGTGTTCCACCCACTACTGCTTCTAATATTTATTAATGGTATTGTGGGTATATCAAGTTTGATCTAAATTTTCTGATGGTACAAATGTCATTACAGTGGTTAATGAGAGTAATAAGGGTATGTTAATTCAAGGCGGTTCTAGATGAACTTAGCAGATTGCTGACAAATAGCAATCAAAGTTTTACAGTGTAAAATGCAAAGCATTCGGACAGTAGAAACCCAAGGACAGCATACCATTTGGATGGTACCAATCTCAATGCAGTGGAATATGAAAAACATTTGGATAGGATACAGACAAGGGCAACAAGATTAGTTTGGGGCGCAAAAGATATTCATGTCAAGAAAGATTGGGGTTCTATAAATTTCATTGTCTGGAAACTAGCCATCTACGTGACGACCTAACTGACGTGTTTAAGCCTTTAAGAAATTTAAAGAAGGATCTAAACGGATTCTTTTAGATCAAAATAAGAACAGATTTTAGAAAACCTGAAGCTGAATACAATTTACACTTCTCCGATGGAGAATGATAAAAATTTAGCCAGTTTGTGGCAGCCATTCGAGATATTATGCGTATTGTTTATGATAGGATTTGCTAAACAAAAGAGAGAGGAATGATTATGAAGAGAATGGAAAAGTATAGGTAGGATTTGCAATCGATAGAAGGGCATTGGAATGCAGAAAGGAAGAAGTAGGGAGAAAATAACGTTGCTTCATAAATACTCTAGCGTTAGTCGAGATGTTTGAAGATAAATTGTTAAACATCCTCAGACCTTTGTTAAACCAGAGAAGAAACTGGCTATAGAGATGAAAAAAGACGCTCGCTTCAAACTTCTATGGCAAAATTGAGCAAATACCTTTAGAAAGTCAAAAGAAATTCATTTCCAGGAAATCTGTCCACTAATGGACAAGGCACTCTGGAAGATTTTCTGTGGATCAAGTTGCACTGAATTCCTATCGATTATCGTTAATAAAAGGAAAGATTTCAAAATGGTGTATCTCAATACATCAAGTATATTCTGTTGTGGCAGTTCAAGAGTATGGAGAAAGAATTATACATTTTTGTGCATCATATTTTCATGGTGTTTATGCGCGCGCATAAATATGAAGAGTCTATTGCGATGTAACTCAGCTGAGAGAGTTTAAATGCCACCAGGAAGCTCAAGACGTGCCATTACGAAAGCAAACGACTTTCCCGAAACTTAAGGCCTTTTAAATAATAGCCTTACTGCTCGATCACGCTGTGCATAATAGATGAGCTACAGATATATGCAAATTACAAGAAATTTTGTGCTATGGAATTATCAATTCATTTATAACCAGTATAAAGCTTCAAGCAGCTTAGTACTTTGGTATTATTAAACATAACGCGATGCTCATGATCAGTAAAGGTTATGTATCAATGATACAATTCAATGTACTAAAGGTAAGAATCCTTTCCTTAATTACACCCGGAGGGAGCATCAAAGAGTGTTGAATCTTTTGAGGAAGTAGGGCGACCCACGTTACTGGAAAATTTCTGTTTTGGGAAGAGTGAACAGCAAGAGCAGTAGAAGCAGCTCTTATCCATCAAACATGTGCGTGCTAGAGAAGATCTTAGCTCGAGAATTGCTGCTTGCTTTAACACCCGCCTTTGGACAGGAAATATGCAAATTACTCTGGAAAAAAGATGAGTCTTGTGTACGTATCAGTCATAACAGTACTTTAGTACTGTTAGCGGTATGAACGTAAGAAATTATTCCTTTGGGCAAATTCAAATTTCCTCTAGTGAAAATAGATATTTTTTTCAATAAGAATGTCTAAAATTCTAATGGTAAATGATAATCAGTGATAGCTGATAAACATCGGCCTTTATTTTATTAGAATATGAAAACCAAGAAAATGTCCACGTTGAATGAAATGGCTTGAAACTGTTTAATTAGAACTAACATAATTATTCAGTGCATCAGATTTCTAGTCTCTGTATTATATTACCAGAATTTAAAGGATTTAAAATTACGATATATATATATATATATACTTATATATGGATGGCTACTCATGAAGGAGAGAGGTTGGGCATCAATATTCATTAGAAACACATAATTAAGGTTGATTATATCCATCTTTCCTACCTAACGAAACCGCATTGTTCAAAAAGAAAAGTTTCAATTAATTTTTCCGAGTCCATACGTTTAAGTACACGAAGTTGATTTTTTTCCTATTAAGAATTTCACAATTATTCAAGAAGTAAAAAAGTCTTAGATAAACATTCTTTTCATAACGAAGTGCGTAAAAGTTTAATCCTTTTTATGTATGTAATGCAGCGGTTATCATTTTCGTAAATAAAAAAAAAAAATAAAATAAATTAAAAGTTGGAAAACTGAGAACTGCAAAGTTTAATAGATTCGAATCTGTGTTTACCTAATCAAGGTTTTGCATATTTTAATGCCTTTCTTTTAACTGTGTCCAGAATTACAAAGCTTTATTCTATTTTTTTCCAGGTTTGTCTTTATATATCTGTATTAAGAGCGTTTATTTACACTAGTGGCAAAAAGTAGTAGTGGTTATAGGAATAGTAATTATGTACTAAGTAGATACACATGCGCTTAGTGAGGGGAAGGGGTTGGAGAGAGAGAAATGGTATGAGTCAAGTCACATATAATGAAGTAGAACATGTCAAGTAGACTTTTATCATTTGTTCCTAACAGAAAACAATGCAAACCGACCAGAGAACTCACGCAATTTATAGACATAATACGCATAAGTGGAGGAGGCTGTTCTCGGGTAGACTTTTATAGTTTATTTTATTAACTATATATTGTGTCACGAGTGTCATTGAGAAAAATAGTTTAACAATCTCATGACACCGGACTAACCCGGCCACGATGTGGAAAAGGTTCAACCCATTCAAAGCCTTATACACCTCAGTCAGATCAACTCGCAGGTGCCTAGTCTCCAGCCACTGCAATTTGCAGCACTTAAGCCTCTCTTGGTAAGAGGATCCCTTCATTCCCCTCACCAATCGTGTTGCTCTTCTCTGTACACGCTCAAGCAAATCTACATCCTTCCTAAAATGAGGCCTCCAGACCTGTACGCAGTACTCAAGGCGTGGCCTCACCATTGCCTTATACAAAGGGATAATCACCTCCTTCTCCCTGCTAGCAAAATTCCTATATATCATTGACAAAACCCCATGACCTGCCCTGGCAGCCTGTCTGCATTGCTCAGAAAACTTCATATTTGACTGCACAATTACGCCCAGGTATTTTTCATTTTCTACCACCTTAAGTGTAGTACCACACAGTTGGTACGTTTCTCTGAGGTTACCCCTACTCATATGCAGTACTTTGCATTTGTCAATGTTAAACTTCAGTCGCCACTTCTCAGCCCATCTGCCCAAATTATCTAGATCCTGTTGCAGTAGCACACTGCCATTACTGACATCAACAACCCTGCCAATCTTTGTATCATCTGCAAACTTTGACACTAAGCCTGATATACCTTCATCAATATCATTGATAAATATACAAAACAACAATGGGCCCAACACCGAACCCTGTGGGACTCCACTAATAACATCAGTCCACGAAGAGCAGCGCCCATTGATTACCACCCTCTGTCTTGTACTTATATATGTACTTGTGTATAGTCGCTAGTGCTTTTAAACAATTATAAAAAGGACCAATCACACTATATTCACGAAAAAGTATATATTGGAACCATTGTATCGGCTAACGCTGCATGCCATAAGCAAGTGCTTTACATACCGCGAGACACTCATTTGTCGTTGCGTGCTATAACGTAACAGATTGACCTCTCGTTTACACTATGACAATGCAGCCTTAGAGCGTCAGCCATGTTTCCACTGTTGCTAAGAGTTGGCACAGTTCCAAGCCTGATATACAGAAATATTTGAATTTTGTGGTAATAACGAGGGAAACAGAAGAGTCAATAATGAACTTAAAAAATCGTTGCTTTCGTGCCACTTTTAAACTGGTATAAAATTTTCGTTTCAGTGAGAAAAATTTCTCTTTTGTTATTTTTGAACACCAAGTCACGTAAAGTTTTGCAGACATCGGTTGAACTTCATGAAACTGGTAATTTAAAAAAAAAAAAAAGCGTAGGCCTACAATGGAAGAAGCTTCTTTTACTCTCAAATGTTGAATACGGTTGATTGTAAATGCGCTTTCACAGGATCTGGTTGGAAAATGGTCTCCGAGAGACTGCCAGGATAATCGTTGATTTAAATTTTATGTAATACGATTTCTGAAGAAAGATATCAGTAAACGAGAGCCACGTATTAAATGCCAATTAACATTTGAAGCTGACCCTGCTACGTGCTTTGGTTCCAATGTCTACGCCACTTGATTTTACATCCACTGAGTCCGCAGTGGAACAATTAAAGGACACGCACACACAGTATATAGATTAGGTAGAAAGACAAATAAAGTGAAGTGAAAAAGAAGACGCAGAGGGAGAAAGAATAGATGTTAGAATGGTGAGACGGATACCCAGACCAAGGGATGGTGTCACGTACTGAGAATGTGACAAATCAGTTCCGAAGAACTTGACCCTGTCTTAATAAATTGTCCTCAGATCGTTTCCTTTTAAATCTTAGCATTTAATTCTTCGTTGTAAAACAAAGGGTACAAATTGTCTAAGAAAAGTGCATGTAGTGGAAGAACTTAGTCAAAGGAGCGAAAGGAAATGCTTAAATATTGCCATCAAAAGGAAGAAGAAATGTTATAAAATTAAATGTATTTTGTTACATAAAATAGGCCATTCAATGGCTCACTGAAAAGGATGAATTCTAAGGATAGGCATGTGTGAAGTGATTTTCACACCGATTTCCGAAAATTATTGATATTGCCCACATTTCTCGTGAAATCAGTTATAATCTACTCGCCAAAAAGTATTCGTACACGCATCGGTTCCCCACCTCGACCGCTATGACGTGCTTCACCCTATTGGATAGATTTACCACAAACTTACGACAGCGTGCAGCAGATATAGTTCTGTTTTCCTCCTGCAGAACAGTGATCAGTTGGCCTATGATGTAAGATGGGTTGGTCTGGCCCTCATCCGACTTCCGACTCAACTCATAGGTGTTCTCTAGGATTCAAGGTCAGCACTCTGCGCCGGCCATTACAACCTTTGTACATTCATACGCACGCACCAGTCTCGAATAGCAACAGCGGTGTGCCTAAGGGCAGTGGAAAGTTTCACTTTTACTCAATTCTTTGGAAGTTGTCACTCTTGCAGCCGTTCATATTTCAGTAAGTCTATAAGAATCCTGGAAGATCTCTTTCCGGTATGTTGCATCCTCACAGAGTTTTTCGGCATCTATGTGCTGAGAGTTAAAATGTTTTTGCTGCATTTGATGGGAAGAATCTTGCAGGCTACTAAGATTGTTCAGGACTGGATGCAGTGGATTATTTACTTCTCGTCAACGTCTAGCAGTGGCACGCGGTTTGACTAGAATATTATCCAGGACTGGGGCATCTACTCTGCCTGTGAGCATTTGTGCGAGAGTGTGTATGTTCCTGTTAATTGTCCGCTGCATCCAGGGTGTGATGTTAAGGTTTGAGCAGTGAATGGCCCTTGAGATAGTAAAAGGGTGGCCAGCAACTCTGTTAAGCCATCGCAAGAACCAGTACTCGACCACAAGGACGAATTTATAATGTGAATCGGGAGCTGAGGACCAGATTTGAGAGGTGTACATTGCATTTGGCAGGACACACATTAAAATGTACTTGGTCGCTAGCTGAGGATCCCTAATTCCCACCAGTTCTTGTCTAGTAGCCCATAAAGCAGCGAATATTTTTGTCCTCATATGGGGGAAGTGTTCAGCAAAGGTGACTCTGTCATTCCACTTAAGCCCCAGGTCCAGGTGAGTGTGCGCTTTTTTCACACTAGACCCGTTCACAGAGATCGAGATGTCGTTTTTATTCTGTTTGTGAGTTATGGTCATTTGGGCAGACTTCTGTGCATTAATACGGAGCCCGATGCAATACAGATAGCTTCCAAATTCAAGGATTGTGTTATTCGCCATCTGGCAAATATCTTCTGCTGATTCGTGGTCTTTGGAAGTGATGAAGAATTCTACATCGTCAGCATATGTTATAAAATTGCAATACCGTGCAAGAAACGGCTTTAGAGCGGCCGCGAAGAGGGTAGCCGAAAGAACTTCCCCCTGTGGCACTCCTCGTGAGATGGTAAAGCAAGATTGTAGTTTTTGGTGCTTAGAAGTAAGTTTTCTTTGTTCTAGCAGGCTGCTTATTATAGTTAACAGATTTCTTCTTATATTAAAAGAATTCCTTAAAATACTAATGAGGGCTGGAATTCAGATGTTGTTGTAGGCTGCAGCGCTATCCAAAAAATAATATCAATTTGTTTCTTCTCATTTAGTGCTTTCTGCACGCGAAAAAGGGTTTCCAGTAAGTTTGTTATTGTTGATCTCCCCGAAATGACTGAGTGCAAATGTGGTGGTCTATGGCTGAAGCAGTGTTGGTTGATGGTAGGAAGCAGTGCTTTTTCGAATACCTTCTGTAGGGTGCAACTAACAGAAATTGGTCTGTAATCCTTAGCCAATTTTGGGTGTTTAATCTTTGGTATTAGAGTTACAATGTAATTTTCCAAGCTTGCAGGAACGCTCCTGATTTGATGATTTCCTGATAGACATGTAATAACAGAGTTCAGACCCATATCAGTTGCCTCTTGTCTGTTAAAAACTCTTGAAGAGGCTTTGCTACCCACAATCACTCAACAAATCCTCCAGACGAAACCACCTGAAATCCACTATGCCATCGCAGGAAAATCATCAATCACTAACTTGGCAGCCACCACAGAACGCAACCTCTCAGCATTCGAACAAAGAGCTGAGCTAGCAACCACATATCTCGACATAAGCGCAGCCTTTGATGCCGTGTCGATCCCGGCCTTGCTCCTCCTACTTAAGAAGAAATTTCACATTCGAGGTGATATGCTGTGCTTTTTGGAATCTCTTCTCTGTCACAGAATACTTATTCTCCATCGGCAACAACACCCCCTATCCTGCGACATCACTGCTGGAGTACCGCAGGGGGGGGGGGGTGTCCTATCCGGTGTCCTGTTCACAGCTATCATCGTGCCCATTATTGCCTCAACGAATGGTCTCCTATGCTATGCCGATGACCTCAAATTGCTGACTCAAATTAACCCTGGCGACAATCCCGTTCAGCTCAGCAACAGGATCAATTCCCAACTTAAGGATCTAGAATTGTACCTGCAAACTTCAATCTAAAAATAAACGCACTGAAGTCTGCTCAGGTTATATTCTCCCTTAAATCCATGCCGACAGTACTCAACGTTTCACTCGCAGGGGTACGAATACCAAACGTACCCTCGCACACAGACCTTGGCGTTATGTTTGACCAAAAGATGTCCTTTGTCAACCAGATCGACAAAATCAGTACCAGATTTTCTCGTCTACGGTGGATCTCAAAGTAGCAGCTGCTACACGTCCGACATCCTGCCACTGTTAAAAGGTTCATCACCTCCACCGTCTACCCCGCCATTTTCTATGGTGCAGAAATATGGGCCTCTGCTGCACATACAAACCTCAAGCGGGTGTACACCGCTGAATTCTGGTTACTGAAATGGGCCAATAACAAGCTTCGGCTACCTCCCGCTACCACAACCACCATGATGGCACAAGCACTCGACATCCCGAGAATGAAGTTCCTGATCGTGGAAAAGAGGCTGGTATTCACAGCCAAACTCATCACAGGCCAAATATCATCCCCAAATATTTGGAACGCTTGCTCTTGGAGGATTCCACAGCCAAGCCTAAGGTCGGTACCAGCACTCGTGGCTCACCACAACAGGCTTGTACTCACTGAGAGATTTCTTCCCAAGCAGATGCTCGCTGCCCTCAACCGTGTGGACGCCAACATCGACAGCATAATAAGTAACAAGAAGGACAGACACAACTTTATCAAAGCTCTTGAACCCTGCTATATGGCCAACTTGTATTTATTTCTGTATTTATGTCTAGCTCTGTGTTTTTATGCTGTATTTGTATTTATTTTGCATTTGTGATCGGCATTTTTAGCCTTTTTGTATGTGTTCGCTGTATTTTGTAGCCTTTTGTATTTGTACGCCGTACTTATCTTATCTATATGTGAACCCCTGACGCTCCTCGCCGTGATGGGATATTGTGCTGTAACTCTACTCCACAATAAAGGTTTATTTATTTATCTATTATAAATGGGCTACTTATTTTAAGGATGAACATTGGAAATTTATCTGGTCCAACAGTGGCCTTATTGGGCAGATCGTTGATTGCTTTCATTACGCTCTCTTTGGTGATTTGTGTTTCACTCAAGGGAAGTCTTGTTGGTTCCTCTCGTGTCGAATAGTTTCGCTTGTTTAAATCTTTCAGGAGGTCCAAAATTTTGTTCGTATTATCAGTAGTCTCAATTTGATTCAGTCCAGGAAGGTTACCAAAAGTGTTATTAGCCCATTCCTTAAAAATGCATTCGGTCACATTCTCTGTGCTATTTCTATTGTTAATAATTCTTTTTGCTTGTTTTAATTTGTTATGAACAACATTGCAGTGTGCCTGTCTTTTTGTTTTGATGAAACGTGCTCTCTCCTTCTTATAACGAATGTGATCGGCGGGATGACCCGTTCTTTGCCATTTTCTATACAGTTTTTGCTTCCTGAGGAAACTTGCTTTCAGTTGTGGGTTAAACCATTCTTTTGTTCTCTCAGATATTTTGATTTCTTTTGCTGCTCCTTCCAATGCTGTTTGGTATAGTTTTTTAGTGATCATTTCTAAAGCTTCGTCTACTGGCTTTTCTTGCAGGTCACTCCAGTTGTAACTAGTTCCCACACATTTGTAGTTTGCTGCCGCAGTTTGCCGATCTAACTGTTTTCCATTTACCAACCAGGTTTCGATTAAGCAAATGAAATCCAGGTCATTCTGGAATTCATCATCGTTTGTAAGGTGTGGAGCTTATTTGAGATGCTCCTCACGTTTTGTGCAAACAAGTGGATGTGATGTTTTACATCCCCAGCTGGGGGTAGTTCTTTTGATTGCTATTGAGCCCGATTCCTTGCATCTTTTTTAACCAGTGTTCTGGCCCATCTGTCTCTGTAGGGCTTGACTAAGGTACCTAATGGCCAGGTGCTTACCTGGCTATTAGGTACCTTAGTCAAAATCTATCGGGAGCGTGATTTGCAGTCATGCCCCCAATAGATAAACTGTTCACCATATAACTGCTCAACATATTGAGCAGTTGGTCATCACGACAATGAGACTGAGGGCATCAAAAGGAACAGATGGTTATACAGAAAGGAAAAGATTAGCTGTATAGATTCATTCAGACTAATTTTGGGTTTAAATCAGATGTGTGTGTGTGTCATTTTACCTGTCTGAGGGCCTCAATATGTTCCTCTAATGATCGAAATTGCCCGGGACCTTACCAAACGAGCCGCTTTTGATAAATCCAATTGGCTACGGAACTGCAAAGGTATAACGAGACTTCACTGAGATGGAACAAGTCATTAAGGGATTGAACCTCTAGGAACCTCTGAAGATATTCGGTTTCCATGTTGTTCGAGTTTAGGATTTAATGAAAACGTCAGAAATAAAGAAATCCACATAAGGTATACAGAAAAAGAAAAAATTGAAGACACGCACACTATCCTAATCGCTATCGAGGAGGAGGGCGGAAGCTGTTGGCTCGAAAGACGCACGGCTAAACGCATATCATAACATGGTAGCAATTGAATTAACAAGATGGACGATGATACTAGGAGGAAAAAACTGAGCAGAGATAATGCACTCATTATACCTAAACCGACGAAGAGGTGAGAAACAGAAGAGAGAAGCATGAAGGAGGATAGAAGACGTGAGTTACGGAGACAGAACAGCAGGAGGAAGAAAACAAACAGTTCGGATTACAAACAAAATGTAATTACTGGTAATGTAATTACGGAACTACCCAGAGCGGCTTTAAAACTACGAAAGACGCTGATTGTTTTAGTGGAGGGAGATATTTTAGTGCGCTAAAGGCTTATTAAATAAAGTAATCTCGACACTAGTGAGTCAAGGCGACGACCGCTCAACGGAGGGAAACGATTTTTCTTTGCAGTGTTCGCTGAAGCGGAGTCGTAATTGATCCTACGGTTTCGTTCTTTTCTCAACAGTCACAATGGACATTAAAACGGAACCTGAGAAGTAAGTGAAAATCGTTTAAATAATCGTAGATGACGCAGGAGGATTGCACAGGTCCTTAGAAAGAAGCGAAATAGGCTTTTTTCTTCGTTTATTTGAGAAAATCATTTGTTTTTCTGTTTTCTTTTTGTCAAGTCATTAATCGAATCTTAAGAGACATATCTAACAAATACAAGGATGGTAACGGGGAGTGGTCTCTTAGTTTACTTCTTGGATACATATCCAATTCCACCTATCGTGTTATCCTTGGATATCCTTAAATGAGAAGGATATAAAAGCATACAAAGCATACTTCTGATTTAAACTTGGAAGTTGTCGTGATAATTGTTAGGAAGAATCACTACCAATCAACATTTCTAAAAGGAAAAAAAAACTTTATAAATATATTCCAAATACTGTATATACAAAGCTTGATGTACTCTAAAATGTATGTTTTACAGCACATTACACAAATTTATTTCATTTAGAGTACAGCATTCATAAAATAATAATTACAGGTATATTATATATGAATTTTTAACATAAATTAATATTCTGAAGCTTTTTCAGCTCTTAACAATTTTATACTTAACGAGCGTACAACTCAGAATCATTTTATTCGTATTTTAAAGATGCCTTGTAGAGTTAAGGAACGGATGAAATTTCATGAAATAACTGCAAACTAATGTCGAGGTTTGTATTATTTATATCTATAATTGTGAGGTAATTTTATATTTTTGTTATTTATTTATTATTTTTAAACTGCGTTAGCATTTTATAAAAACGCAACGATACAAAAATAAGGGCACACTTATAACTGGAATTTATGCGTTTCTATGAAATGAAATAACGCGAAAGTATAACAGAAAGTAAAATAAAATGGAATGTCTACCGAAAGCCATTTTCTACATTCACTGACTAAATAAAAATCGAGGTTGTCTACGCTTCACGGCCGTAAAACACAAAATGAAAAATCTAACCAGTTCCTGATTTTAAACTTTTCTTTTTATCTGAGAAGAGTGAAGACCAAAAAAAGAACCATCGACTACCACATTTCCAGAGATGTACGTGTACAGCGTACTGGAGGCAATTTACTATTATAACATTACCATCGGGTCTGCCGCAGATATTTGTCTGCAACTATTTGGAACACCCTCTTAATTCTCCGTCACGATGGACCACTTTTGTATTCCTTGCGTGTCAACAAACCATTCAGTCTTTCTACTCTTTTGCTTCTTTAACTGAAGTTTTCCTCAGAGTTTAAGCGACATGTTGTGTGTGTTTAAAGCCCGCAGTTTGTTGTAGATTATTGTCGGCACCCCAGTTCATCGCTTTCTCGTGTATACTAATGACAAGGGATTATCCCGCTGTTTACGATAGGTCGGTCTTCTGTTGATAGTGAGACCCAGCATCGTTTATTTGCGCACAAGAGCTATGGGCATGCGTGATGATGGCAATTTATTTACGCTCTTTGTACAATCCGTTTCATCGAATGCATTTTAATGCTGGAACTTCTTATAGCTGGTCAGGGAGCGCTCCCTCATAGCGGTCAAATGATTCTTTAAACAAAAGAAAGCGGGGTTGTGACCTACTTTCATTGGTGGGAGTGGCATTTTGGAAATATAAAGAACAGGAAGTGTCAACGTCATTCAGCAGAGCGAAAACATTATTGAGTGATGAACCCACCAGGAGTACATTAGGTTATTAGTGTTTAAATAGCGGCAAATCACATTCAGTTAAGAGCTTTTTAACACTAGTAGTGACAGTTCATGGAGCCATAACCTTTCTAGCCAAAATTATAACTATAATTCATATGTTTTTATAAGAATATTACAGATTTGATCAGATACCTCATTAAAAATGTTCGTATCCCACTTTTACAATCTCAAAAAAATTATAGTCTTTGCCGCGGAGTTAATGGAACTGTATGAAAATGTGTTCAACATACTGATGATCTTCTGTATGCAGATACTTAGTAAGTTCTTGGGAAAGGCTTTAAGATGCTCAGAGCAGTATGAGCAGCGTATACTCAACTTGAATGAGTCTGAACGAGCTACAGACAGATTCTTGTGAGGATGGATGGCCCATCCAATTATGCACCCTCGCGCCTGACCACTTGGAAGAGATCCTAGGACAGCTGATCGATATTGCAACGAGTGCACAGCGAAACACATCCACAGCCGTCCTTAAGATTATGGAACATTGATGAGTCATCAGAATGTACCATTTTTTGATACCGATTTCCCAAAGATGCTAATTTACCTTTGAGGCAGCAGTATCAAGAAGTATTATTAGTAGACAGATGGTAGAAGTGAAAATGCATTTACGTTGTACAATACGTCAGAAACATCAAAAAGGCATTCTCACACATATATGTATACTAATGTTAGGATTAAAATCAATAAATATGGTGGAAAGGGAGTAGGAGGAGGACGCAAATATGGGCTGGCCGTGGTCCAGTAGTTAACTCGCACGGTCTCAAATAAGGAGGTTGCGGATTCAAGCCAGTACAAAAAGTTTAAAGGAATGCTTCAATCTATAAGAGATTCTTTTTCTAATGTATAGCATTTAAAATGAAATTTGGAATCTTATAAATATATTTATCACTTTGCATATCTTTTGTTAAATATTAAATCTACTGTAAACATCCACTTAACGTAAAAAATTAAACAAATATTAATGTGGATCAGCTATTAATACTGGTGATATTTAACGTAGAACATCTTTTAAACCTAATTACTAATAGCCTATCCCCTTTTATGTATTCCTATTTCATATTGAAAAGTGGCTATCTTGGCCATCATAAACATTAAAGTTCAAGGAGCTTTCATACGTATGCTTCAGTATATTTTGTTGTTTTTTTCAAAGACAGAATGTGAATCGTGCTTAAATACACATTTCCATTGCCATAACAGAAATTTACCGAAGAAGTTGACCAAGATTAATTTAAATTTAACCAAGATTGCGCTGAAATATGTTCCGTATAAGAAAAAAGTGGGATACTGCGGGGTAATGAGTCCTGTGCGTGCGATTCCTGACCATCTATAGAATCTACCACGACTACTTTCAATATTGAAAACTTCAGGAAACTTGATAGCTTTTGAGAAATTGCCACTATAAGCAAATATGTGGATATTGCAGTGTTCTTAAGGTGGGTGATAAGCCGTTCTAGGGGCAGCTTTACTGGGCCAGAAAACTAATGAAAGTTTAGAACCTTCCACCTTTTCAATGTAAGAGCAGTAAAGTAGAAAATGGGCTCCATTGACGGAATTATTCATATAATAACATCAGTACCTGCGCACGCTCATAATGAGACATGTATTTGGAGTGATTTTCCCTCATAGTGGTGGCGTCATTAGAAATGACAATGGGGTGATTTGGAAAGTGAGGAAATCTTGCGGACCGAGATGCTATTTCCAGTAGGAAGCTCGTCTGATATGGTAATGCTGTCGTTTCATTGTACGCGGCTATCAGATTTCTCGTTCTGGCTGACATCACCATATCCTAACGGCTGAATTAAACTTACGGCGTTACCTACGAGCACGTGAAACAATGGACGAGCCAAAATTAAGCGATTATCCTCGCGAACACGTAGATGCACTAATGGGGGAGGGGGAGAGGGGGGGGGGAGAAGGATTGCAGATCAATAAAGGAGGTGTCGTAGTTTATGTGCACGTGAGAGTTATGGATATTACACGAAAATATGTATGCCGTTTATGGATTACGGAAGGGGAAGTTTATTAGTTGGGCTATAGTTTCACTTTACAAGAATCTTTTGGAGGACATCTGGTGTTGGTTATGGAAGCCGTACGATCAGTTCGAATAGCCCACCACACCGCCATCACCACAAAAAGTTTTGTTGTATTCGTAGATGAGTGCAATAAAAGCAGTAGCCAGAATAATCGGAATATCAATACAGCATCAGCCAAAAATAAATAAACAAAATCTCTCAGCTGTACATCCCAACTAACAATCTGTCTAATCCTTCTTTAAATTTATTCAAACTACCACTTGCACAAAACCAGATGGAAGTTTGTTCCAACAATCAACTACCAGCTGGCCGAAGGAAAATTTCCTCACATTTATCCTGCTTTTTCAATTTAAATTTGTCCCTTCATGTGTGTTGTCTGAGAAAGAATAAAGATGCCATCAGCTTACACAATCCATTTAAATCCTTAAACACTTCACACAGGTTTCCTCGCAGGTTCCCAGTTTCCAGGCGCTGAAATTTTCAGAACTGAAATATCCCTTAGTAACAGTACTCTGTGCGCCTAACTAATCTTTGTTTCTCTTTCCTACATACGTTCCAAGAGATCGACATCCTCCTTAAAATGAGGCCTCGAGACCTGTACGCAGTACTCAAGATGCTGCCTGACCATTGCCAACGTGATAATTACCTAACACAGTCCCTGCTGGCAAATTTCCTGTATAATACTGACAAAATCCCAACAGCTGTTTTAGCAGCCTGTGCTTGTCTGCACTGCTCAGAGAACAAGTCGGATTGTACAATTACTCCAACGTTTTTTGACGAGAATTACGATAAGTTAAAATAAAATAAAAAAAAGATTATTAAGAAGCAGTGAGCTAAAATAATACAAATGGAGCCCAAAATATAAGATAAGAAACTGACTAAAGTTACCATAATTTTTAAAGAGAAATTATGAAAGAGTAAATTAACAGCCCATAAAAATAAGGACGCAATCTTTTTCAAAACGGTGTTCAACAGGAGTAGAGTCAACTGCTTTCCATTTGTGTATGATGTTCCAGACGGAGGCCTTCGAAATGCTCATAAGCTCCTACAGCCATCGTGCACCAATTACATCTCCATCTTCCGTAGATTAATTTTAATTTCTATTCTTTAGCACTGCTCTCGACAGTTTTTTTATATCAATAATTTATGTAAAAGCTGTTTATTCATTACTTGCCTTGTACTTTTGCAAAGTAGTGTATGCAGTCCATTCATTATCGACATAACTTATATAAATGTTGAATGCATCCAGGATGGTCACATCCTACCTCGGTGATCAGATTAAATATGTATTTTCAACGCCAGAGCAACCAAAACTATGAGGCGCCAGTATATTGTCTGTAAATTGTGTGTATCCTTTGGTCGGTTTTCTGGATGAAACCCTAATGGAAGCCGAATATCCTGGAATTTCCGGGAGAAAAGAACCATGTGAAACTCTCCTGAGACTGGCTAACTAAAACTTTGCTACTCGTTAGGAGTCAGCACTTCGGTGGAGAAAATACCTTGTTAGATTTTGACCACAAGCTAAAGTACCCAATCCTCCCATAGGACATTTAGCACAGTGGTGTCAAACTCAGAAGTGCTCATGGGGTCACACACACACAAAAACAGTTATTGGAGTTGAGAATCACATTACATACACAGCACACTAGTGATTCTAATTAAGAGATATATACTGGTGTTCAAAGAAAGGGTGAGGAATTTCACATTTCTAACCCTTTTTCGCGATGGGATGTTATATTAATAACTAGCATCACAAATAGAAATATAAACAAAAGATATTTATTAATATTTAAGGCAAAGTAAAGTAATATTTGACAGGTGTTCTCAAAATATTCCAAAATGAGCTTATGCAACAGTTTTCGTGAACACGACAATTGTGGCTGAAATATTATCAGAAGCCCTCAATTTGCTTCAGTTTATCATTTTAAATGGAAAACAAAATGAAAAGTTCACCAGATGCAAACTAATATTTAGTTGAATCGCCTCTGGCCTGATGACAACAGCACACCATCGAGGCATTGACAAGATCAATTTCTGAAGCTAATCAACTGATAGTTCGTGGTTCCAAACACGAATTATTAAGTTCACGAAGGGTCTTTGGTTTCTTTCTGGCAACTGCAGACTCCACACGATGCCAACAGTCATCTATAGGATTCAGGTCCGAGCTGTTTCCTGGCCGGCTAAAAGTTGTAATGGATCGTTCTTCCAACCGTTTTTTCACCTATAACAAATGTAAACACGTTACTATCGAACCTCTTCATAAATGAAGCTAAAGTAACTACAGAAGTGCCTACTTACTTTTCGCCCGATGACAAGGAGCACAGTCGTCCTGAAAGATGCAGTTACTTGGCAGGTTGAAATGATCTCTAATGGTTGGCAGCAATTTGCCTTCCAATATAGCCACGTATCCATTGGCATTTACGAAGCCTTTTATAAACTGCAGGTGATGTGAAATGCACCCCCATGTCATTTGGCTGGTAGGGAATTTTGCTGAAGACACCGTACAGTCTGGATGGTATTCTTCACCACGTCTATGGCGAATCGTTTGCCTCCCATCAGAGCCATGCAGGTTGAATTTCTTCTCATTCGAGAAAATAACTGACTTCCACTGCTTGGGGGTCCATTTGACATGCTCCTTACACCAAATCAATCGGGCCTTTTTAATTTTTTGTGTGAATAGGGGCTTCTTAGGACGACGGGCTACAAGTCCATTTTTGAAGAGACGTCTTCTGACTGTTATTGCACTTGCTACCACTCCTGTATGTTCTTCCCATTCTCTTTTGTCGAAGAAGCTTTACGGATTTTAAGGCATAAGCGCTTCAAAACGCGTTCCTGTTTAGGCGCAGAGACTCGTTTTCGTCCGGTTCTTTTTTTCCTATCAGCAGAACCAGTATTTTTGAGTTTGGAAAGAAATCTACTCATTGTAGACTGATTAAAAGACACTCTATAAGCAATATGACGGGAAGAACATTCTTCCTCACGTAAAGCAACAATAGCACTCTTTCTTCATGGAGCCAACTGCACGTAACTCGCCATCCTGACACAAGCAAGGAATAACTGCAACCCTTGCAGAGTGTGCTTATATAGCCGAAAGTAACAGCTGATGCAATATTACGTCATCATCTACGTGTGTCAATCTTATCTGATGCAATCTGTAAGAAATATTGCCATATACTTACGTTGTTCGGACGATAATTACAATTTTCGTCTGAAAATTGTAATTGTCGAATTATTGTAACTTTCTTTGAACACCAGTGTATATTAAATATCTTTACGTATTTCTCCTTGCACAAAAATACAAAATTTGATCATTTTGGCAGTTTACATACTTCGATATACGAATACTGAAGCCTTATGACAGTTTAATTTTATGCAGTTCAACGCAAACAACTTATTTTATTTATTTTTTTATCAATATGAGTCTTCTAAAACGTCTATAAAAATCGCTTCCGTAACTTCGACCAACCTTCCCCCAGGCTTTAAAAGATCATTCGAATAAAAGGAATTATCTGGATAATTTATTTTTTACTCGTCCAACAGGTGCTACTCGCCGAATATCAACTTTGTAGTTTTACACGGCATTTCACGATCCTTTGTAAGTCTTAATATATTTGCAATCTCAATCTTTATCTTCATCCGCCCAAACCGATCAATTATAAAATTTTTATATTTTTTTGTGGCGTGCTTTTTGCCATGTTAGTTTTCTCTACAACTTCAGCCGTTCCTGAACAACAGAGCAACTATTTGACGTATTCAGACGATACAAAATTCTTATTTCCCTAAATAAGTCAGTTGAAGTAGAGGCAATCATAAATGAGGAGAACTACACATTTATGAGCTGGAGACATCTCGAGTGACAACCCCTTATTTTGCTAGAAAAAAAATCATCCAAAATAACATCTACCATGCACAAGAAATCAAAATAGGCTTAATCTTAAGATTTAGACTAATCTGATTAATAAGCGTAATCTTAGAATGGAGCCTAATGTTATTAATAAGCTTAATCTTAAGATTAAGTTTATTCACAGGCAGAGAATCTGAGATTTTCAAAATATTATTCGATGCTAGCAGACTTAAATTCAACAGTATTCTGTGGGTTATTAAATAAGAACTCGACGAATCTTTAAACCACGCTTCTTCTCCGTACACATCACAGCTGTATTTACCCTAAAGCACTCTTTCCCCATTAAAATCCTCATGACATTCCTAGTGACTGAATACCGGTTCGAAGTCGCTAAACCGAAAGCCAAAATACTCGGTCACGATTTCAAAGCCCGTATTCTCGGTTAACTGTGGAGTACCACATTACCAGCATCACACAACCACAAACTTCTGGCTAAAATAAATCACGCAAAATGTATGAATTTCCACGCGAGATCTGTAACTCCCCTGTCGATAGAAAACTGTCAACAACGCCCTAAATTCCACAGCTTCGACAGTACATGCCATGGTTGAACAGTTCGGCAGTGACCAACGTTAGAGGGGCGCAAATCATCCCTGATCTTTGCACACTTCCCCGCCTCTAATATCCGAATCGTTTCATTTCCCCATCCGGGCTCTAGCAGCCTCTTGTATCCCATAGCGTGTCTCTGTTTCCAGTCCACGTGGCAAAAGGAAACACCCTATGGCGACCTCTGGTTTGAATCGTGCCACTACTGTCGCTCGATCTTTGTTGGTTGTAAATATTACTGTCTGCGTTGAAGGGACCTTAAATAGTTAATAGTAACCCTGAAAAGCTGTTTTCCATTTACCTGTTCTGCCGATTGGTAAATCCTGCCCCGGATCACATAACAACTGACAGTGAGGACAATGTCAGTTGTTGTGTGATCCGGGACAGGTTAGTTTAGTGATACTTCAGACAGCCATATCGTACAGCATCAGCGGCTAATTTTCGATAATCAATGCAATGTCTTAGAATTGAACTCGCATTATTATTCTTATTGACTGTGATGGCTCTTCTTTCACATTTCATTGCTACAGCGATGAGCTGGACATGTAAATTTCCGCTAACTTATGGTGCCCACTTTCACATCATAGTTCATAGTTGGGAGGGGGGGGGAGAAAGAAAGGCCTCAGCAGATGTCGGTGTTCCGACATCCACCGCATTTTGGTTCCCTGAGAACAGAGACCTTTCTCGACCTCCACTACTGGGAGTGACGTCTACCGCCCTCCTTGAAATTCCTCGGAACGATTCATTCCGTTTCCCTATCAGACGTCGAGCTTGTCCGATTCCGTTGCTTGTATGAGTGAGAAGAGGGGACCAGCAGAAAAAAGGATTATGATTGATGTTCTAGGACTGCTTCCCCCATTGCCTCCTCCCCTTTTTACTCAGGCCTTTCATCTGCACACTACACTTCATTCCCGTTGTCGGTTCTCCGTCACCATCTGCCTCCATCCGAATCTGCCCACACACACACACATACATACGTACGTTCATCCATGAGCTTCGTTGGCAGTCATTGATGGATGACTAAAGCGAAGCCATCCAGCGTCTCTATGGCAATGTAGTGCACTTCCTGCTCTCTTGTAGGGACTGCACACTGCCGTGAACAGCTGTCCAGCACGTTTTTCGAAAATCACGCCAAGTCCATCAAATTCGGACGCCTAAAAAGTGCATGGCACTTATAAATGCACAAGTGTTTTTTTTTTTAACTTATTCTATTCTTTCTATCGTTTTTTGTGCTTCCTAAGGTTTTCCTACATACGAACCCTTCACTTCTTGCCATCCTATCCCTAACTTATAAAAAAAGAAAGATAAAAAAAAAAAAAAAAAAACAAGAAAGCAGACTCAAACGAACGAAGTTAAGTGCAC
The DNA here is from genome assembly GCF_048544385.1 of Mastigoproctus giganteus. Lineage (NCBI taxonomy): Eukaryota > Metazoa > Arthropoda > Arachnida > Uropygi > Thelyphonidae > Mastigoproctus > Mastigoproctus giganteus. The sequence continues at coordinate 145,941,653 of NC_143581.1, read as the reverse complement.
GTTCGTGCTCTGTGATCGAGGCTGTAATCATGCGCAATCACGGAACGCAAGCTATCGACTTTACCTTATCTTTCCGGCCGGTTTCATGCTGAGGAAAATAAACCAAAGTCAGATACTGTTTTCATGGTTTGTATCAAGTGCTATGCGTTTCTTCTTCTTTGCTGCGCAATGCTCTCTTCTGTAGAACATTTAAGTTCTACATTTTGAGAGTTGATGTCGAAAATAACGAATGGAAATTCTCTTTTTGAACTAACTGTTTTGAAACTAACTAACTAGATAAACTAATAGTATTATTTCGTTTCATCATTATTAATATTCATAATTCCACCGTGTCTAAGAGTGATACGTCATAGATGAATTAAACAAAATGGTGTATTTAAATTTATCATGTTCACATGTATCTTATCTTGATTTGTCAATTCACCAAAATAATCAATATTTTATTAAATGTTTTCGAATTTTATAAGCATTTTAAGGTTTTACCGATTTACCACGATGAATATATTTTTAAAACTTTCTTTTGAATTGTTCAGTTTTTAGAAGAATTTATATGTATCCAATTCCCGAATTCTGAGGTTCTTGAACTTTCCTGGATGAAAACTAGCTTATTTCTACTGCTAAGCAATCAAGGACATGTAGAATTAATTCTGCACATCCCTATTTCTCGGAGTTCCTATATAAGGAAACTTCTCACAGATAAAATAACTTAACCACGTGAATATTTCTTATAAAGCAAGCTACTCATATCAACTTGTCGTTGTATCCACTCGTGTGATAAGGAAAAAAATACTTGCTTGTCACAAAGAGTCAGTCCCATTTCTATGGCAACGATCATGATGACTAAGGAAAATTTAGTGCGCCATCGCTAGTAGCAACAGCAGTTTCACTTTGACACGATAGGCATATCGGACATCCTAGGGTATTACACGGTAGGACATTCATAATGCACAAGACAGAAAGAAAGAGAAAGGAAAAGAATAGAGAAATGACGAATGTGAATTCAAAAAGGGCCAGGACCCCGGGAAAATAGAGAAGTGGAGATCACTATAATGGGTAGAAGAGATGAAGAGAGGAAATCCATCAGGGGAAACGAGATCGAAGAGAATCCATGTTAAAGTTATGTTTACTGCACGAAAGGAAGGGGAGAGAAAGAAGAAGAAACTAGACAAATAAATAAATAACGGGAGAACGCGTTTAACTTAATGATATTGTCTGATACATAACAATAAAATAAAAAAATGCTTCATTGTGTACAGTAAAAAATATTTTGAAACAAAAAAAAATAATAAATAAATACGTCATAACGAAATCGTATGAAAAATGCCTAAAAATATATATATTGTAACGGATTTTTAAAATTAGATTAATAATTAGATTTCAACTGGATTAACAAAAATAGTATTAGAGAAATAAAAATCGAAATTATATAAAGTGGTTTATATACTAGCCGATTTTAAAAATTACATTAATAATCGGACAAGTTTAAATCAGATTAATAAAACACCATTCAATGAAATGAATATCACAGACCCCAATGGACAGTATCAAAAATTTCCCAACAGCTGACAGAGGGAGCCACCGTCTTCTCAAACAATCATTGCGCATTTATACAGTTAGTTGAACTTAATGAGAAAAGTCCTCGACGCAGAACTTTCACAGTTCTAATACCCAGAACAGCGAGGGAGAGCAGTATCGTAATCGTAAACTTCCACTGATGGTTATAAAACTTGTCATATTTCCTGTCTGAATCCAAACCTCCCGGTATAAAATTATATTGCAACTAGTTACAGTACTTGGGGAATAAGTGCTCCGGAACTGGAAAACAACAATAAGTATCATAACATCATAAAAGGACCGAAGATATTTTAAAGTGGGCCAGAAAAGAAATTTGATGACACTGGAACTAAGGGAATTCACATTTTGCAATTTTTTTGAAGTCACTACTTGATTATAAAATTTACTGAAATTTTAAATCAATATCTGTCTGAGATATTAAGGTTTTATTTGGTTAGATAAGTTGGTGTTTCTTGTGAAACTCTATCCAGGTCTCGATAAGCCCTTTCAACAACTAGCGATAACTGTGATTGAATGATTTCTCCTTATTCTCTCTGAAAATTGAGGATTTGATAGGATTTAAGGGTAGAAAAGATACAATTTTCCATGTCTTGCTTCTTACGATAAATTCGGAGTCCAATTGGCAGAGGAAAGAGTTTTATTGATTCGATTACATTTAATGTGAAGATAGCTCGAACCTTTCTGTCAATTCCAGTTTATTTTAAGGATAAAAATCCATTTAAGTAATAAGTTCTATTCTTTCCAGCGTTTGTTAATTTTTTTTTCCAAGTTAAGTAAATATATTTTACTCCATTTTGCACGCGTATTAATTAGGATTTTTTTAACAAATGGGTGAATGAGGCAGCAAAGTAGACACAGAAAAAATTTAACATTGCAAGATAGAGGAAAATGTCCGATAGACAAAAAAAGAGAATTGGACTTCACGGTTTCTTTTCGAAAAGCCTTGAGACATTTGGCTCTAATTTAAAGATTCGTTATTTGTTTGCCAATGATCTCATACTAGACATCTGCAGTCATGCGTAGACAACGAATGTGTCGGGTATTCAGGCAAAATTAAGGCCTTTGGATGAAGCAGTTTTTACATAATCATCTCTTCACAATGGCTTTTAATCCGAACTTATTAAATTATTAATTCCTTCATTAGGCTGTTGGTGGGGATTCCTTCAAGCTATTTAGCATTACAATGAGAAGAGCTGATCTGGTAAAATAAATAGATATATATTTAAATATTTTATCACGTAATACTGATTTCATTAGGTTAAAATTACTAATTTATTTGGCTGAAAGTTGCTCATTTCGATTGGTGGGTGAGAGAAAGTTTCTTACATTCGCATAAAGAAAGAGGATAGGATTATTAAGAAATACTGAAATAAAATACGACAGACGTTTTCGTATGGCAGAAAAAAATGGCGTGAAAAAAATTTCCTGTTTGTGACTTTAAACTCTGGAAACGAGAAATTACTCTAAATAAGAAAAACGTAAGGAGAAAATACTCAGAGAAAAATAGGGAAGGGTTTTTAAAGGAAAATAACGAGAAAATACCTAGACAAATGATAAAAAATCCTTAGAAATGGTGAGAAAAATCCTTAAAAATAGGGAGATGCTTAGAAAAATAAGAGGTACACTGAGAAACTCGAAGGAAAGCCTTACAAAATGATAAATTTGTATTTCTTAAGTTCCCCTTTCCTTACTCCTGCAATTTCTTTAGCAAGAAAGATGTCGGTTCATTAAGAATGGGAGGGGGTTAAGTTTTGTTTACTGATTTGTATATTCTCATCATTCCACATCCTCTTTTGCTCCATTAAACTGACGTTTGAAAATCTAAAAGGTGGACTACTTGGAAGCCACCCAAGATTCCTCTTCTCCTCCCACTGAGTCATGCAATCATTAGGGGACAACACTACAGTCATCACGTCGCGACCACACCTACGCATCCCGTGATTAGTTGGATGACAGCGGGCTGCAGGATCGTTACTTGACGGTGCATCATCCAGAGATGGTGAGTCACTTGCGTGCGCTGCTCCAAGCGCTACGGAGATGAGTAATACGCAGAGCGAAACTATGTGTACAGAAAACTTTGCTCCGTAACAGCGTGCGCGCACACCGTCTATTTATGTGGCGACGCGTGTGTGAAATAGCGACGTACGTGCTTTATCAGAATTACGGTATCAAAGTGGTTGGTAAAAATCGATAGGCCTGACAAAAGAGTTGAAGTTTTTTTTTTTCCTGTAATGGTGTACCTGCAGAAGGCTTGATCCTTGGTTATTTTGGGTGAAAGAGCTCGTTAATTGTACACTTCTTTTCATAAAACCAATAGGAAGTTTAACTCCACGATTTTTTTTTTTTTTAACCATTCGCACGGTAGGTAAATCCCAAGTTAACGATAAGTCGAAGACAATAAGGGACTTACTGAGCTACAGTATCCACGTGCAGTGTCCGATCAAGTTCCATTTATCATATTTAAAGTCAATGTCTCTTTCCTTTCCATAGGAGTTAAACTGTCACTGAAATGACCCTTCAGAAATAATTTTAAATAAGCCCGAAAGCTAGGTGCGCGATCGGATCCGATTTTACGATGTATTTTAAGCTACTTCGTGTGATATTCATTTGTAGTTCCCTTTTACGAGTTCTTTTAGTTTCGTTTCGTTTTATTACCTTTTTAATGAGTTTACAATTTTGACGTTTACATGGATAAGAATCGTCTATACATTGGTGCTTTTTCCAGATTTGATTTTTACAATATTAAAAGAATTTTCTTGCGTTTCAATTCTTTTAAGTCGGAATCTAGTATTTCCTGCGAAATGCGTTTTTATGGCTTGTTTTATTTCATTTCTTCCTCCATTTGCCTTTTCCTTCCTCTCGCCCCCAGCACGTATCCCTTTCTTTCCTAGCATCCCCATCTATTTCATCCCCCCGCTCTCCCTCTTCAGATCCCTCTGCGTGTTGTGCGTGCTTTCCCAGGACCCTATCTCTACTCATTCCTCTTCCAATCTGATGACTCTTAGCGCGGAAAGGTTTCGCTAATGTGGCACTTGAGCGGTGCTACGCTATTAGAGGTTACTGGAGCCTGCAATTGTTTCCACCGCACGATGACTAACAGAGACACAAAAAGAAAAACCAGGAAGCTCTAAGCTGATGTGTGACGAACAAATGGAAAACTAGTGGACACCATAATTCTCGTCATTGATAGCAATTCCAGAAATACTTACCATACCGCGAAGGGACAAGTATGACCCCCAAAATTTTAATTACGCTAGCCTATTAATAAATACGCGCACACACATGAAACTTCTTCGAAATAGCGATACACTGGAATTAGCACGATTACTTAGAAATGTTTTCCATACTTTATTCGTAATAGCTGCATTTTTAAAACAAATTTCGATGGTTCATTACTCATTCGACACTCTTGAACTGTAAGGCTGAAGTGTTGCTAAAAATAAGTCCTAATTAAAACGCATTAACTTTTTAAAAAAATATGATCCTGTTCATTTAAATTACATAAACAGCACTTACGCTGCAGTTTTCGCGGTAGAATGGTTCTGATAAGCTTTTGGCCAAGATTCGATTCCTGTTAGGTGACGCTTTTGTTCTTATTTTGCTTTAAAAGATCCAATTATGATTGAAAAACGTTAATTTTTCAGGAAATCGATTTAATAATTTATAAGTGGGTACAAGATTTCTGACTCGACTTCTCTTTAGATTGGAAATTATATATTATTTATTCTTTAGTTGTATTTAACTATTATTATTATTATTACAGTTGTATTTATTATTTAATTATATTATTTAGATTGGAAATATAAGATGAGATTAAATTAAAAACAACACTGGATATCCACTACTACGCATGTCTAAATGACGTCATACTATAATTGAGTTGCGTCATTAATGGGCTCAGATTTCAAAATGGTGCCAAAAAGGTTGCATTCGTCTTATTTTTTTCAACTTAATTCTCTATATCATTACAGGAGTGCTGTTAAGTTCATTCCATTCATCTTTGGTGTTTGGAATGCCATAAAAATATACTAATTTTAAAAAGTTACTTTGGTGATAGCAAAGGCACGACTGAAGCTATACGTTGAGTATTTAATTTTTAATTTTTTATTTTTAAAAGGTTGAGAGGAAATTTAGCATTCTTTGAATAACGAACCCAGAATAACATTACTCAGTGTGTCGTCTTTCATGCGACCGTCTTTGGCAATTAACAGAATTTATTAAATTAAAGAAATCGGCCAAGTTCATCAACCATAATTTTACACACAGAACAGAAATAATTGCAAATTTCGCTTTATAAGCGAAGTATTCAAATAAAATTGAGTTAAACGGTCAGTTAAGTTGAGAAACACTCCCTTCGTGATTTTTTTTTTATCGATTTATCACGAACGAAGAGTGCTTCTTTGCACTCTTTTTCGACCCTATTTTTTGTTGAGATTGGCCACTTTGTGACTTCTATACACGGTACTGAAAATATGAAAATGGATGATAGCCAATCTCTAGCATTTGGTACAGAAAAAATATCTTACTTTAGAAGCAATAAAGATGAATATTTTAAATGTAAGGCTACAAATGCAATCTGGGCGGTTCCACTTTCTTATCTCATACGAAATGTAAATTATTAAGTACACATTAAAAGGCACGGATTACGAGTCATAACTCCTGACAGATGGACATGCCATTTCCGCTCGTATTTCTCATTAAATAGATTAGAGGGGGGGAGAAAATTGTTCGCAGATTGAATATTTTACTTCGTGTAAGTGGAAAATGACAAATGTATTTTGACAAATTAAGTTGCAGTGTCAGTGAACAAAGTGACATTTAACAATTAAAAAAAAAAGTACTTTTTAAAATACTTTTAGTCCGAATATGCTTAATGCCAGGAAAGGGTTTTGTATAGTGTTTATATATATATATATATATATTCGTATTTATTAGGCAATTATAATTAAAGTATCTTACTTTGGAACGCTGTTGAAAGAAAACGGACAATCGGAACACTACAGCGTCGTCGGATCACGGGGAAAACGACTGGCGTGAAAAAGAAAAAAAAAAAAAAAAGAGAAAAAAGCAGAAATGGTTCTCAAACGCGCCGCGTGGCAGTGCTGCACACTGTGGTGATGTATTGACGAAGCACCGATTAGTGCACACGGAGGCCAATACGACGCTACTGGCCGTGTGCACGAACGTGCTAGATGTTAACCCCATCCACATCGCTGCAGGCGAAGAACTGCGTGTTCGGACGCCTGCAGCATTTCCTGAAGGATGTTGGCGACGCATCTTGTAATTCTCGCCTTTAGATCCGGGAGAGACTGTCCTCTGTGCTCTTTGTCCTTGAAGAAGTTCCCTCCTTCCCCCCCACCCCCTTCTCAACGCACAGAGCTAAAATTGGCACAGATTTTGTTTGATTCGTTTCGGCGCTAGATTAACCCCCAGTGAAACGGATTACTCGCTTATCTAGCGCTGATTAAATCAAAATAAAAACTATCGAATGTTTCCAGACCCTTGGCGCAACCTCTATATAATATCTTATATAAAATATAAAGATAAAGCGACGAGTTAGCGGTTCCTCAAGCAATGTATTTTATCAATAAAAATATGAAATAAAAATGCACACACCATCGCCATGCGAATTAAACCAAAAATTAAAATAAAAACACTGATGCTTTTAAAATGTCATGAGTGTCATATAACATACGGAGACAATAAAAATATACTTTCCAGATCGAGCTATTTCAATTTGAAAATCAGTTAAAATATATTCCTTTTGCCTGTATTTAAATATGCTCATTAATGAATAAATAAAACCCTATGTTATAACCCGTCATAAAATGAAGGGGAAAATGCAGCCAAAAACTGGAGTTGAATTATTACAATTAATTTCGTGTATTAGGGTCTCCTTAAAAAGTAAGATAACAATCTTATTTGTATGTCCGTTCGGATATTTTCCCTGTCAGAGACTTAGTGACTTGGAATCTTCTTTAGCTTAAATTCTCCTCATTCAGTCAAATTTATCTGTTGCCTCTATTGTTCTCCCAACTGCACTAATCACTTGGGACTCTTTGACATCCTTACTTTGAAACTCGACTTTCTCCAGTCCAACTTTCCTAACAGTGAGGTAATTTTCCTTGGCGATTTTAATGTTCACAACTCCAGCTGACTTCCGGACCCAGCTGGTCGAGATGCAGAGGCTTTCACAATCTCTAATGACTTCGCACAGATTGTTTATTTACCTACCAGACAATCCTAGCCGCACAGCCAATACCCTTTTTCTCACAAACAACTCTTCTAAGTACACGATAGAGGTGGAATGGTCCTCTAGGCACCTCAGATCACAACTGGCTGCTGGTCTCTTCTCCAATGGAGCCTTTCTCCATTGGAGATTTATGGCTATTCTTCATTTGTGTTTAAAGATCGCAGATTGAAATAAAAACATCCCTGTCAAGATATTTTAGGCTCTCCTCTCATGTAAAATTCATTAGACTGCAAACTCGGGATCAAGATGAATAGTGCTTATAATTGCAGTTGTCGCCATCTTATTTCGAAGTGACACGTTTTTCCGGGTACCATAGAACTCCCTCAAGTGCACTGTAACTTTGGTTGGGATTGAAGCGGGACAAATCACACACGCAGACGTGGTGATTTCATAAGACCAATTTCCATTTTGATAAAGTATGGAAAAACATTATAAATATTATAGATAAGCGCATTATAAAGAAATACTGTTCAAATCATACGACTGAGTATTTTTACGAGATTATTAAAAATGCCATTCCCAAAGTGGTTGCCCCTCCACGTTTATCCTTATTTTTTTTTCCCGTTGAGACCCACTTACTATCTTAGGGGTTCCCATTCTGATACTAAGTTAAATTATGAACTTTCTTTTCCAATTAGTTAAAGAGTTGAAGTATTGAGTTATTTATGTAATCTTGAATCAGATCAAGATCACGAATATAATCAAAACTTAAGAATTTAGACAGAAACCAAAAGAAATCTCTTGAGGAATACACGCATTAGTTCAGAGCGGAAAGAAAACCGTGGAGTGTAGTGGGGACATTCACGATTGAAATACACTTATATGTTTCTGATTATACGATTTAAAATTTAAAACAAATTTCATTTAAATCAAACCTAGTTATGTACCAGGAAATATCTTTCAAAATGAATAAAACACATTCAACTGCCAACTCCAGTTAAATTAATATGAAGTATTACTTTTAACCTAGATCCTGACAGAAAGTCAGATACTGATTAACAACATGCGTGTGCGAGAGAGAGAACGAGGAAGAAATACCTTTCTGAGATTAATATCTGAATCCAATAATAGGTGAAGTAATATTAAGTACCTAAATTGCAACTTCATTTGCACACAGTTCCATAAAAGTGATTAGGAGGAGGTGTATCTTGGTGCACTTAAGATGCCACGAAAGAAATCGACACTTGGCTAGTTCAAGCATCCGTTTGATACTTAGTTGGAAAGTCAAGTCTAAGATGGATGTTCACGTTTATCAGGAAAGTTCAGCAGGATCATAATGCAGCATGATGTAAGGCTTACGATCGCTGGAAAAGTAAAAATCGCCAATGATTTAACGAATACAGCGTTCTGCATCTTGGGTAGACTCTAAGGATAGCCTTGCCATCGCACTTAAGTTTTCAGACCAAAGAATGGACCATTATTTCCTTTCCAAATAATACATCCAGGTATCGTTCAACCAGCTTAGAATTTCCAAAGAGGGTTGAATGAATAAAACACGAGCACCAGTTGTTGGTTCCCTATTACTTCTGAACATATGTGTACACGCAAAATTCCGAACTCCTGACCACGGAATTTTTTAAAAAATATTAATTTACACCTCATTCCGATAATTCCAAGACACTAACAAAGAGTCCTCCCCTTTCAACCTTCTGCCACTGCATATAACTTCTCGGTCTTTTACAAAAGCTAACCCAGTAATGGCGAACTATTCCCAGTTTCACACCTAAGTAAGCCTCACCGCTTCTCAACGCAGCGGCTGTTTCTTGAAGCAGATAAATTACCTCAGCGTCTCCTCCTAAGCTTTAATAGAAGCACCGGGGCCATGTAGTGTAGTGGGTTCAGGAGGCGCCGATAAAATACCACGGACCAAAATTTTTGCATATATAAGGCATTAGTTTGAATCCTTTAAAATAAATTGAACATTGCATCGCTAGATCAGCATATCTTTAGAAACTAATAATCGTTTCCATGTGTTACATAAATATTGTAGCTGCTGGAGGAATGGAAAGCAAAATCTACGAGTAATATAATGATAGGTCAACACTTCTAAATCTAATGACTGTTATTCAGGATTTATGTATGTAGAGGAATGAACTCTATTTTATATTTATTCTATATTTTATTTATCTGTATTATATTTACATTTCTTATAATTTAAATACTTTTATCAGCTTCCTGTCACAATATGAAGCAATAGCCGCGCGACTTGTACGAATTTATTCATAAATTTCTGTAAATCGTGTAGGCATGAAATGGTTATAGAAAGCAAGAGGGCTTTCAAGATGGCTTGAAAAAGGCTGGAACACGTACCCCATTGCAATATGTGCACTGGAGGGGACTAAGTTAGAGCAGCCAGGGATTTATCTTCTTGTAGGCGTAGGATAAGTATAATCCCCGAAAACAATTCCTTAAAACATATAGGTCATGCGTTCACTAGCTTAATACGGATTAACACATGGAAATATCAACGATAGATATCGAAGGATGGGGAAGGCAAGGTTCGGTTCACACAAGTTAATCTGCTTTGTCGGTCTCCCCTTTGTAGTGGGATTGATCATATTAAGTGAAAGAGCAGCCCCTTTTGAAGTCACCATATATGCGGCAGCGCAGATATAAATGGAGTTAAAGAGTATGGATTAAAATCTAACAAAGGAATAAAGCGATCCAGGAAGGTCAAATTTCATTAATTAATGAGAGATGGCTTGAAAAAGGCTGGAACACGTACTCCATTGCAATATGTGCACTAGAGAGGACCAAGGTCTTGTCGAAATAATGAAACAACATTTCGTGGCTTAATAATTTAGGTTAAATGTAAATAAACATAAGGAAAACGAATAATATATTGTTATGTATTCAATTTGGTTTAAATTTACAGAGAACAAATAACACTCCTAGAAAAAATGCAACAACAAAGCATAAAGCCAATCACCACGTATAGTTTAAGCTTTCAAAACTGCTCGCATTTAGAAATACAGTCGATTCATTTGTTCAAAGATGCAGGACGGGACATTGAAGAAGTACGCTGCACTCAGAGGATCGAGGGTGGATTACATTCTTCGTATTTTAACGATAAAGGCGCAGCTAAAAATGAGCACGAAGGCAACAGTGGAAGATGGCGAAACAGAGAACACTAAATGGTGTCGATAAGATCTGAGAGTAAATCGAATGTTTATCTTTCTTCTTGACAGTGGTAAATTCCTGAACTAAAGTGATCGAAGGACTTTAAGGCGGCCGAGTGAAATGTTCGGAGTGATTAGTAGACGGATATGACTTATAAATAATAAGATTATGTGGCCAGATGAAGCAAACCTCAAACTGAATGGTCATGTAAACAGGATCAACAGTGTAGTGAGTGATAGACTGTTTCTAATCCTGCCATTTAGTGACGAAGCATGCGAATCTGCCAGGTGTTGGAGTGGGGGCCAGCATCAGTTCGCGTGGTCTTGTTGAACCACTTTTCTTGGATTTCACGGTAACTAAATACTTTTAGTATCGCGGCTGCCACGAGGAAATGTGCAACACTGCAGACATTTTTTAAAAGAAGAAAGAGACGATGCAACTGATTTACATCATCTTCGTGATGTTCGAGCAATTTTACATCAATTTTGGCGAGCGATTTTATAAAGGGCCGTTTAAATGAAAACACACTTCTTAAACGTGAATATGTGTCGTGGCTTATGTTGGGCCACTGCTGAATATTAGTTCTGTGACAAATACAAAACTCTGAAAGATATCCAGAAAGGAGTGCAGTGTTATGTTATTCAGTTGTTTCTGACTAATTTACTACCAAGAAGCAGCAATCAGCAGGAGGGTGCTCCAAGTACCCGTTCACGCCGCGAAGAGGCGGGCCAAAACTATACTTTTACTATCCTCAGTGAACCAATAAACGGTCAATAGATGTACCTGGTTAAAGACTGAGATATCGGCCCAAATGTGTGCCTTCGCCTCATTATTCGAGTAACGACTTTGAAGGCCCTTTTTTTAGGAGTTGAAGGTGTCGTGGTCCGAAGGGTAGTCTCAGGGCTGCTTAAGCACTTCCTTCCGCTGCAGCCGAGCCTGACTATCAAGAGTTATGTGAAGTTTCACATTTTTGTGGAGAAAAATGGACGTGATAAATCCTGGGTGGACTGATATCCTTATATGAACACAGTTGAAAAGCCATGGAACGTTTCAAACAATCCGTTTCGTATAGTCACCACAGGCGATAAATGACCTATGTACTCATTAAACTGCATTATCACGCGCTGAGTACAGCATTTTCAGGCCTTTACATGTTTACAGCAAGCAAACTACAGCTACCACTCCAAACTTGCATTCAGTGTCCGACTTCTGTACTTGCAAAAAGGGTGTCGTTACCTGTTCAGCAGATGTGATCATTCGTTCAGTGAGAACCAAAGTTTTTAAATAAAAGGTCCGGGTCTTTGTTTTATTTGAGCGACTACTATTAGTCTCTGTAAGGGTTAAGGGTTTTCAAGTGGTAAAGGGAGATTTTTATCTTCCATGGGACGGAAAAACTTTAAAGATGATCCCGAGTAGCAAGGTCACAGCAAGGGTCTGCCACTTCTTGAAAGTTCGCTGAACAAGTGGCGGGGCGAGTGCGGACCTATTCAAAAGATGAAAGCTTCCGCATTCACCTTTTGAGTTTATCTGTTAATATACCAAATATTAACAATTTCTGCTCATCTTTAATATAAGGAGCAGTGAAACGCGAGAAGAAAAAATTATACCATACCCTACGACTTGAAGAAGCGCCATCTATTAATTCTACGAGGGAGTATATTTCTATGTGATGATAAAAAATCAACAAACTTCTTAGTACATTTCAATAATTTGTCCAACGGAACTGACTTCTTTGTCCATTAGCTGAGTTGTTCTTATTTCGATGTTGCTGTAAATGATGAGTGCCCTGTGGAACTCTATCATTATTAAACAGTAAAGAGAAGGGAATGCGAGTAATAGAAACAGCATTCCTTCTCTTTAGGACACTCCGAAAGCAATCGAAACAGGGACAGACTGCATCGAAGAAGGGATTGGTTAGTTTTGTTTACTGCCACCATACCAATTCCCAGCGAGATGGAGTTAAACTTGGGCAACAATTTCAGTCGAGCCCACTATCAAACTCCCCTGTGGGTATGTCTAAGTGATGGTTGATTCTTAAGATTCGCCACCAAGAATTTAACTTCCCCTACAGACCAATTACTGAGCAAATGTGCACGCTCGCAAACAAACAAATTTGTCCCTTTAGGCACACAGATTGTGCTTGGCAGAGGAAAGTAGTCCTTGCCATCACTTCTTTTGGGGAAATCCGCTGAATAATTAAACATTTAAGAGCAAAAATTAGGAACTGTTTGTCTACTGACAGCAATTCGCGGATGGGGTTTTCGGTAGCTCGCGCCTGTTTAAGTGTAACACACTGTAACAGTGGTGCTACCGAATTCAATGTAATTAGGCAACTAATCATGTATGCGTTCACTGAAGCAGTGAAACTGAACAGGTTTATCCTATAAGGAAGTATTCTTTTAAAATAAGACCAAATTTATTCGGCAGTTTGTTCACTGAGAAACCTTTAACCCCTAGAGCAGGGCTTTCGATATTTTTTTGGCATTTACAAATCTAAACATTGTACGAAATCGTGCTATTATATCTTTAAAAACAATAATATTAATTAATATTGTTTTTAAATATACCACATTAAATTTAAAATTTTTTAAAGATATCTTAAATTTCAATAAATTCAAAACAGCAATACTGTGTATACACATTAAATAAATGTAACACCTCTCGTATCCTTTTGCAGATTGTTTTAGAAAAACATTATAATTTAAATTATATTACAACGTGCGTGTATTGCAATGACGAAAATTATAAATGAAATTAAGTATTGCGTTGAAATATAAATATTGAATACGAAATATTGTTTTTATTTATAACATTAATTATAATTAATATTATAAAGGTTTAAAAATAAGCACACTCTTCCAGTGATTTAAAATATGATAAACAATACGTAGAACTTTGTTTCCACTAGTCACAAGATCAAAATAAAAGTAATAATAAAGAAATGTCGTTTATCGTTGAGTTGAAGTTCAAACCATTCAGTTTTATATTGAACTGAAGTCTGTGAACTCTAAGGTACGAATTATAAGTGAGAAAAATGAAGTATTATAAATATCTGGCTGGATAGTATTGGACAGAGCCACGGAATTTCAAAATAAGCTTTACTGGGCCCTTTCTATCTTATTGATTTTAATGATTTTCTGCGAGAATGCAGCATGGTGTAGCGAATTATAAAAGTGGAAGTACTGAAACGTATATAATGTATATTTAGGTAGTTTCATAACAGGAGAAAGCTGTAGAACATTGCATCAATACGACTGTATTAATATTGACACAAGCAAAATTGTGCTGGCCCGAAAAGAAAAGGCATCACATACAAATATTCGCTTAGTTGATGTGATATTACCATAAAAGACAACGATTTTGTAAGTTTACACACAATTCACTTTGCTTTTCCTCTCTTAAATATTTTATCTCGGCAAAGATTAACCATGAAGTCTCTGGTCCCATTTGTCGCTGATTTAGCAAACAGAAAAGGATCACAGACAATGCCCAGAGTGATAGAACACAAAGGATCCATCCATCCATTGGATCGGGTTTTTTTGCAGTAAAATCGTAGCATATCTTTGTGAATTAGCTGAGTAGCATAATTACTGTATATCTTGTCCATATCTGCTTGCAATTTCAAATAGTTGAATAATTTAAACCATGTTAGTTCAACCATTTCGGTGTATTGAAGATGTACGTTTGCTGTTAGTGAAAGCTTGCGTATGAAAAATTTGCGAATAAACATGAATACAGAAGACTGTAACTTATGGGTTCCTAAATCCTACTTAACCTTTTTATTCTATATTATCTTGTAGTGTTTAAAACTATAATGACTTGTATATGACGTGCAATAGCACCTGGGTAATTTTCAGCTCTGTCGAGAATCTTTTATCAATACACAAACCAAAATGTCAAATTTATAAATTTTAATATAAATGCGTGAAAGATGATTTTTAAAGTGAAAGATATGGACGCCAATCTGATACACTTAATTAATTAGAACGGTTCATAGGGAAATCGAAAAAATCGAAAACAGATGTGATGATCATAGCAACTTTCCATAATTGGGTTTTATAATCTAAATAAACTGTAAGTTTCTTAAAATTGCATTAAATGATACATCCAGTTTTGAAGAATAGGATCTATTGATCCTTCAGGAAAACATTTCAAACTTTTCCCATCCGACATTTTTCTTCAAGCAGTAGTGGATGGGCAATGCAAAATTCTTCATTTTAGCCTTTGTCTTCTTTAACATCTTCCATCACTTTTCTTTCGGTTTGTTCGAATTCATATTCATTCTCCTGCTACCCGAGTGCATGTACAAGGGCACTTCGTCCAATAAAACTCACGATTTTGTCATTACATCTTCTAATTTTTATGCGTTTCCTTACATTTTCATTTCAAATTTCAATATACCATCTAGCGACATTCAACAAACTTCCCTCTATCGGTATCTGGCATACTGACAACTTTTCCGCCTTTTGTTTAGGCATTGACCAGGTATGCCCGCTGTTAGACAAAACAGAGAATATGCATATATTCATGAACTTCCTCTCAGGCATATGGAAAGTCGCTTTTTATAAATTGATCCAGAGACCAAAAAGCCTTCCCATGCATTTGTTATTCTTGCTTGGATTTTTTTATCTTGTCCATTATTCTAAAAAAAAGGATCGAGCAGTCCCAGGTGTATGTGAGTGTGCCACGCTATTTGGCATATTCCAATCTGCTTATTCCATAGACATAATATATATTTCCTTATTATCCTCAATTATAAGACGATGAGCCACTAAGAGAGTTCGATGTACACATTTAAATTACTCCACGCCATGGATGTGAATTTCGGGACTTGTTTAATGCTTTCAATGAACGTTGGTGTCGAGCACACAGGGCACGTTGGGTGTCCTGTATGTGCAGCAACAGAGACAATACGGGATTCAAAATTGCAGCATTTGCGGATTGTCCTTCGTTCAGTTTAGATTTGTCGCCTTGCGGTTTTCATATTGGAAAATTAGAAAATGATCTGACAGGACCTCCATTTTTGAAGGACGATCTTCGATGTGAAGATCGTCCTTCACATCGAAGCAGCCTAGAAACATAACCACAGCAACCAGGATTTTTAGGAGCAAAGTATGAACATTAAAAAGGTTCTTCTCTAAGATATTTCCCAACACCTACCAAGGCTTGATTAAATAGTTGATCTGGTTTGGGTTGTTTAAGGTAAGGTGATCTGGAATCATTAAACCAGCTCAGCTTGCATGTATTAAAGAGGAAAAAATTCGAAACCTCTGTCTAAGATGAACTAGCTACAGCCGTGTTTTGTCTAGGAATGTCCCTGGCAAAACCATTTGTCTAGGGACATTCCTCGGGTCTTTGACAGTTCACTCGAACCAAATGACTCAGAAACTAAGTCCATCTAACGCAGTAGAGACTACAAGGGTTGATCAAAAAGTAGTGGCAACACTTCTGAGTTGGTGAGCAAGAATCACACGGAACTCTACGTATAAAAGGAGACGTATAGTATCTTATCCCGAACGTTAGTTCAACTCCGCCGCAGCACACTCTTATGATACAGATCTCTGTGAAAAGGCAAGAAATGTGTGTAATGCCATGTTTGCGCAGTGCGTGTGTGTTGTGTTTAGCTGTTTTTGACCACTTTTGCCAGCAGAAAGGTGGCAAAGTGGTTAAGAAACAACTGGGCAGGCTTTCCAGGTGATCACCTGGAAAGCCTGGCCACTGCCGTATACAGCACGTGCACGTGGGCCATAGATAAGCTTGATAGACCCCAACTAACCCGTGCTGAATGCCCCAAAATGAGTTTGGAATCATTCTTAAAAAGAAAAAAAAAAAAAAAGAAGATAGCTGAACAGCCGCATCAGTTTTGAAAGTATCCGTGAATGAGAAAATTGCTCCGATGGACAGAGAAGTACAAGTGCGTGCCGCAGATGTTCTGAGCTATGCTTATGGAAGATCAATATCCTTGGATAAAGATTAAATTCGCATGGGAATTTTCGAAGAGGAATTTTTTTGCGGTTAACGGAAAGTATGCATGCATGATGTATTCCCCTAACGTACAATGGCCAGGTGGATGAAGTGCCTTCGATATGGACAGGTCAACGCTCTCGCCCAACGTGCGACATATTGCGAAAAACAAATTTTTTCCAAATTAATATTAAACAAAAGAGGCTTCTGATGGTGTCAGACGTCTCTTGCATATTTTGGATAGAACTGTACAGAGGAATTTAGATTGCTTTGAGAGACTATAACTGCCAATTAATTAATGCTATTTTTTTGTCGTGTTGCCACTACTTTATAAACAACCACCATAATCACTTCGTTTCTTTTCCATATTAGAAATAACTATATATAAATTTTTAAGTATAACGTATTTATTCTCGAATGAAACTGATGATATCAATCATCACAATCTTAATAATTTAGAAGTGTGAATGAGCAGGTTTGTTTTGTAACTATTACTCTTACTCGGTGAGGTAATTCAATATGCAAATGCAGGTTAAGGGATTGATTTTTCAACTGTTAAAGTTTTAAAAAAGTATCCCGAAACAAACTTTCTTTCTTAAACCTTCCTGATATCTTTCAATGAAGCTCACTTTGAGTGAAATTCTTAGTTCGTAACACTGATAGACTCCACAACCAAACTATCAAGCATCTTAACTAAAGAAAAAATCTTCCCGGCGCCTTGTGTATACGCTTTAAAAGCGTGCTGCTCTTTATCATTTCAGTCCAATGTACGATTGAAGCCGCTACAAAATCTACATCTCAAAACACTTCGGCGATTCTTGTATGAACTCGGATATCTGCTGTTGAATCGATTGTAACGACAGACTGCTCTTAGTCATTAGAAACACTCCACTTGGTTTTCGACTGCGAACTTAAAGTTCTGTTGCCACTTAAACTGAAATTCCATTCGTCTGTGTAAAGTTTACCCACGTGCAGATAGAATTCACCGTGACTAATTCCGAGTTTAAGTATAATCAGGACCAAGCTGATACAAATCCAAACTCGCTAACTAGAGATACAAGAAGAAGAGAAGGAAAGAGTATCGTGCAAATAATCTTTCTGAAAGTATTAAAATACACTTTTCAATTTCATTCGTATATATCGCTGTTCTATTTATGTTCAGAGCTCATAATGGTTGGTTCGTTTTCAACAGTTTAGGTTATGGCTTCCTTAATTGCTATTTTTCAAAATATTTGTACTACAAGTGCCTTAATGCGAGTTATTTTGGAAGAGTACAGAGACAACTCAGATTATGAGACCCTCCCCCGTATATCGTGTCTATAAATAACGGCTATTCTATGGCCAATTTGCCTGTTTCATGGGATGAAAAACTACGAAACTGTCACCAGAGATCGACTAGTTTGTCCACACACTGAAAAAAGTTCAGGAAAGTGGCTGTATCTGGCTCGTGTGATGTAAGAGCGGATGCCTGCTTTCACGTCAGCAGGGTAAACCACCGTGTCAGCTACCCGTGTAATGTCTGAGTGCATATGATGAACCAGCGTACCTGAAAGAGGCTATACATGACAGTGTGCCATAACTGTCTAAATAGGAGAGCTTTCTAGCTACAAGATGCCTCCATTTGTATGTAGATTATTCTTATTCAAAGCTGTATTTTTCCATATTAATAATAAAAGCAAAAATCACGTCAGTGAACACTAGATGCCAATATATCTGCTTTTAAACGTCTTAGTTTTATAAAGAAATCTGAAATATCGTTTAAGATATCCGTAGGATGGTTATAGGCATGCAGATAGATATTTGAGCATAATTCGCAACGATCTGACAATTAGGCATTACGGTCACATCCAACTGTGTCGCTAATGTATTCCATATTCTGCTGAAACGCCCGATTTGTTCTAGTTACCTCACGCCAATTACATAAAATCGACTCGCTACAACGCATTCTACCTTTTGGGATTAGAGTGCTAGTATATTATCCTTTGTTTAAGAGTGTTGGTGGATGACTTGGTACTGTGCTGTTCTAGGTTTCCACACAGAAGTGGATGTTTAAACTTCCCACGTCATGGTGTGATTAATAGCTATCAAGAGACTGACATCTGGAAAAATGCGTTTTATTACTTCTTTAATATGCTTTATAACACTTGCTACTTGTGACATTTGAGCTTCCGATTATTTTTTATTAGAAATAACAGGAAGCTCATTAAATACAACACTTTGATCTTAGCCAAAAGGCCGAGAATCTCATTAAATGCTATGAAGTTCTATTTGTTTGAAAAAGAAGGTTAGGTTACCTAAAATTTGAAAGAGAGTAGCTGAATTTTTTAAAACCACGATCACCCGCCAGTAAATAAGAATAAAAATTATATGTTTCTTTAATATTGACTTTCTTATTGTTTATAAATAAAATAAGTTACGATATGTTTCTTTACCACAGTCTGTTTTTACAGTAGTTGATATTATAGACAATTAATTGCCATTCAATCGTACGCAACGATTCATTACGTTACGCTATATTACAGGAATTCGGTACAGCGTCTAATATGACGTGTAATTTGAGTGACAGTAGCTGTCAGTCATGATTAGCGGCAACGAATCAGATACATGTATTGCGAAGCTTGACTGTCAACGAATCGTCCAATAATATCATAGCGTGATTTTGACTGATATCAGCAAATGTTCTGCTTCGGGAAGCGAAAACTAAGGGCTGAGAAATTGCACATGGCGTCACTCTTTCGAATAAGCCAACTCATATTTCGTTTGTTTTCTGATTAAATATCATCTCTCGATAAAACATATTTTTGGCAAGTGCTTTAATAAAGTATTTCAAAAATCTTCAGCAATATACGTAATCGCTGCAGTCTACATTTATTGCAAACAATAAGCAACTATTTATAGAGATAATATTTTACATAACAATGGTATAATTTTCATTCGTACAACTCTTATAGTTTTCTAATCATAGATAGGAATCCATCATCTTACTTGAAGATGACTAATGCGGTACTGGCAGTACCGCATTAGTATCTTCAGTTCGTAGCGACTCATTGCTACTAAAGGTCAAATGAGCTAGTTAAACGACTAGCTGAGCTGACTCTTGCCATTTCTTGTACGTGATGAGGAGCTCAAATATCCTATAGCGCTCTACTCTGCCGTTCTACAAATGTGGTGGGTAGAGAAGGGAGGACCAGTTCAGCCAAAGATGTAGTTTATCAGGTTCTGATGCGTCGCTAAAATTCTCTATTTGTTATACTGGCAAACGAACCCTCTACAAATAAATTATCAGTAAATGACAAATATCCAGGAATATCTATGAAAAGAGGTTTAAGTGAGCAGAACAAATCAAAATTGTTGCGATTATTAAAGTGCAATCATAATGAGTCTGAAAAGAAATATGTCTCAATTTTTAAGAATCATAACTAGAAGATTATGGCTACCCTAGACTGCGGGGCCACTGGTGAATAATTCAGGCATTTATGAGATGGTTTATGTGAGAAAAGAAACTATGCATCATCTCAAAAATGTAGTTTTTTAGAGAGAATAAAGTTCCTTTTTGTCATTCGGTATATGTGAACTGGCGTATATTTGTTTTCAAGTGTGACGATGCCTAGAGAACGTCGTCTACACCACAGGTCCACTCTCTCACACATTGGTGGTGGGTCGTTTCATTGTCATTTTAAAAGTACAGTACCTCTATCTATAGTGGTAAATATTCAATATTGTTGGGTTGATCAACAACGATGTTTAGAGACGCTGGCGTTCACGTTTAAAGTTGTCAAGGTGATTAATGTCAAAGTTGTTTCTTGTATCTAACTGTTTACAACAATGTCATAATAACTAATGGTCGATTAGAGTAGACTCCCCTTCATGATCCATTAAGTACATATTAAAATTAATTCCAGATAGTCTTGTAATCATTAAAATGATTGTTGCACAAATTGCTGTGCAACAATGATTTTGACGATTGTTGCACAGAAATCTGTGCAACAATCCAATATGGTGCAAACAAAACAGCGATCATAGCTATTGTTCAAGCAGGGATTTGAGCCTAATAAATAAACCTAAATTATCAAAACCAGTACGATGTTATAGATACAAAGACAAAACATTTAAAATTTTCATTTGTGCTTTGCATTTAATATCATCAGCCAACAAATTTACGGATCTCTTGAGTTAAACCCAGTTTAATAAGAAATGCTAAAAAAAAAAAACAAGCATTATACAGGAGCAGGAGGGACACTATTCCCTCCCCCCAAAGAAAAGAAAAGATAGGAATAACCCCATAACACAAGTTCCGTGCCAGTATGTACGAGTGGCAAAGATCACCTATATTTCAAGTAAAGAAATGCGAAGGCACGAGACTTCATTACAGAATTATGCAAGTGCTTAACTCTATGAAGTAGTTTTCTTAAGAACAGCAATTTCTTTAATGAACTGCGTTCAAGAAAACGCAATTATCTTTCTATAATGCTGATTAAAGCGAACAAGGCAAAAATTAAGAACAAAACATTCACTATACATGGTATTTGAAGGTCATTATGTAGATTATCTGTAAGTATTATGCAAATTGTTTAATAAACAGCTTTTTATTTCGATTATTAGTAACAAAATAATATAATATATAAAACCTAATATAAATGCACTTACCAAAATTTTGTGATTACAAATAATAGCAGAATGAAAGAAATACAATGAACTTTTACTTAATCATAAAACGTGAATATTTAAGAGAATTTTAATAAATTCGAGGCCAATTTTAATTTCTTCGTAAATAACTATATCATGGCTACTTTTTATGACCGTGTAGTACAAACATCTTATATGATATTTAATACTTCGTCGTGTGTTCCCTTTTAATTAATTTGATTAATTGAAAAACATAACGGTTTCTAAAAGAAAAAAAATAACGCAAACGTGTATTAGAAATAAGAATGATACACCAACTTCCCCTGTACATGTGTTCTCACCGCATTACACAGTAGTTAAGCAGTGAAACAGCATGTCCATTATCCAACTTTTCGAATGAGTTCGCATTATTAAAATCGCATTTTCATTTTCTCATAGCCTTAGCTACTTCGGTGCTCAATCTAAGCAATCATATCTCACTTAAATATAAAGATATTAATATAACGTGAACATAAATAAACTCTAGCATAAAAGCTGTAATCGAAAACAAGATATAATATACAAGAGTTCAAAGAGTTGTCAGTGGTTCGAAAAGTGAATAAACACGCTTTTACGTTTCATTACCACTAATTCAAAGTTTCGCATTATTATAAAATACATTAAGTGATATAAACTAAAGCGAACGATATACACCACATAGATCTTTAGTGGTGTTTATCTGCTGTCTGCAAGTTCTTTGTTTAGTCCAGACAATCTGCTTTCCAAAAACTTGTATGCCACTGTATTTAAACTTATGATATGCCCAGTGTTTTCAATACGATAACTATTAATATCTACGAGCGCCCCCTATACAACAAGTTGCATTCCGAAATTTTCGAAGAAACAGAGCGGAACAAATTAAACAATTTTTTACTCGATTTCTTGCAGACTTCAAGAGCGGGCCATTCAGTCTAACTGCTTCCTAGTAATTTCTTTGGTTCTGGAAAGTCTACACAGTAATTTGACCCCCCCCCCCACACACACAATATCGGGCCATTTCGAGGCAAATCTTTATCACCTACAGACATAAAAGAATATTTCGGTACACGCTTAAAACTGCTAGATAACATCAATCCAAGGGGTTGTACAGGGCATATCCGCCCATCAGCGTTAGACAAAATAAGGTCATTTGAAGTAAATGGGGTGGTAAACTGATGGCAGCGTTTACTCGGAGGAAAGAAATGATTTGTCTCTCTATGCCCATTACCTGAAAAAAACTTCACTTTAAGAAAAAGAGGGAAGATAAACAAAAACACGGTACTTGGGGTTAAACATTTCTTGACGTCGCAATGTTGGATACTTCATTAGAGAAGGAAGATTTGGTCGTGGGTTGGAATTCTCTGAAGAATAAAACTGATTTTGATAGCTCTAGTTTACACAACCGACAATTTAATCAGCCCTCTTCCGGTTCGAATAAGATTCTTTAGACATTCTTTGTATATTATTATAGCAAACAGAATTATTGTTATAGCAAAATAAAAATACCGCTAGACGTTGCCCACACGAATATATTTGGATTATAGTTTGCATAAACGAAAAACAAAATGGTCAAATGCATATTTATAGCGATCCTTATTCGAATAGAGAACAAAAAAACTAATAAAATATGAACCAATATGAATATCTATAATTTTATTACAAAATTTGATATTACCATAATATTTTACCAACACACGATCAATATTTTCCAAGTTTTTCTATAAAAAACGATTTCGAATCTTATATTTGGCCTACACTTGATTTTGCCTCATAAGGTACAGCAAACTTCGATATATTGGGGGAAGTTGCCACGAGAATGAAAATTCCTTTCAAACTCTACAAGTTCTGATTTTAAATAACGGCTGACGTGCTCTCATTTTAAAGAGAAACCTTTAAGACTTTTAAAGCGGAATTTGTGTTTTGAAGAAAACAAATGCTTCTCTTTTATTTTTATGACAACCAATACTACGCTTCTGGAAATGAATGTCTCCTTGGATTCTCGTAAGAGATTGTCAACTATACAAAATGGAATTTTGTGTGATTAACAATACATTCGAAGTCAGAAAGAGAGGGATGCTATTTTAATTAAATTCTTGCACAACGCATAAATTCTACAAACACCATTTTAAAGCAGTTAGGTGGAATATATATTGTTTACTTTATGAACAAATCAAAACAATGAATAATAAATACACAAATACAAAAGTTTTGTACTTACAGTTATCTTGAGTTTTTCCTAAGACTTGGGGATTCGCATTAAAAAGGAACTCACTTTCTGAAATGGAAATTATTAGCAATTAATCACAGAGGAATTTAATATTATATACTTATAATTTTTGTAATATTCTCTTTCTCTCTGTCTCTGATTACGTGTGTGAGATAGATAATTAAACAAGTTTTCTTAAATTTTAAAATCGGAAAAACCTTATTTTAATTTTAATACAGTACTGGCAAACAAAAACCGTCTTTAGAATTTATGTTAGAGGAGTAAACAGCAGGTATTCTAATTTAAGGGGATTAATCTATGGGAGTAACCTGGTTTCAGAGTGAAAGTAATGAAATTTTATTTTTGTCTTTGTTACTCGCTAATAACTCCTTGATTAATCTTTTGAAGAAAAGAAAGTGTCTCACGTTCAGCTGAGCTCAAAGATAAACTCGATATTTAATGAAGAGAGGTTCCACACCATCCTTGCCCTGGATGTATAATCCATTCAAATTTCTCTACGTATCAGTTTAATCATTAAACCTTCTCCTAGTAAGGGTGACCTTAGATTTGTTTTCATTCTTGAGAAGAGCTCAGCTACATTACGCTCGCGGTGTTTTCTCTAGTACCCGGAAGACTTCAGATACCATCAAATATTTAAGCATATCGATAGATCTCATTCATTTGATGATAGGAAGATAGAGACCACCAGGCTCGTGTACCAACTTTGGCATTTTTAAACACTAGAGGGAATTTTTTTGAATTTCTGAAACATATTTTATAAGTATTTAAAAAGTAGTTTTAAGAAACTTGTATGTTTGATCGCAGTACTGTGAATTAAGGAGCGAAAGGAGGGTCGAAAAATTAGGGAGTGCTATTAGGCTAGTGGCAGGAGAGATAGTCACCCTGCTCAACCCCATATCCTACAGGAAAAGTCCACGTACCCTCCACCGGTTATATGGGAAAGGTATCTAAGTTAAGATCCTCTCCATATTATTATGGAAGAGGATAACAACTCAGATCGCCAGTGGAGAGTTGACTAGAAAAAAAACAGGTGTGTTGATGTAAATTAAAAAGAAATGGATGGAGCCCAGAAGTAAAATAAAGGGTTGTATTTGCATATAACATCTTCTGTTCTCTTCTGTACTGGAATGCATTTTTTCGATTTCAAAGATGAAAACAAAGGTTTTAACAGCGTTTTAAAACGAACGGTGAAAGAATTGTCCTTCTAGTACACCTAATTCACTCTCAGTGATCATAGCTTCGGAGAATTTAAGATGATGAATGGCTACACACGGATGGATTTTAATCAAACTGCTGATGCAACAGTGAAATATATATTTTTTATTAAGAATTAAATTCAGCTTTATTAGAAATTTAATTATTTCACAGCAAACATTTTTAATGTTAACTAGTTATGCTTTAATTTCATCTTAAAATTACAGCCCAGTTCTATTTCGCCAAAGGTATATGGACAAATAACATTTAAGGTTCAGCAAATAACACTAGTGGCGAATTTCAGAAACCCAGAGGGATTCTAGAGAAGTTCATTTCAGTTTGATAGAATATCCACAATGGAAAAGCAACTATTAGAAATCTAAAAATAGTAAATTCTGATTTAATCCGAATATAAGAGCAGCTCTTTCTTGTAAAATGGGACCTGAATAATGAAATAGAGTATGGGTAGAGTGGGAGGGAACCAGAATGGGAAATGCAAAAGGATCCACAGCCAGTAACGTTTTCAACCGTCTCTTTTCGACAACAATTATATGACTGAGCTTTTTCACTTTAAATTCTTTGCTGTTTTCCAGCCAAATTCAAACAGCCAAACACGTAAAAGGAAGATTATAATCTAGTTGGGAAAGCAGATTATAATCTTCAAGAATCATTTCAATACAATTGAAAGAAGAATTTTTCTGGAACTTGTCGCTTATAAACAGCGGGCACGTTTATAAGATTTTCGCTGATGCTAATTTCATACCGAAAAATCTTGGTATGTTTTAGGTGACAGGCATCGCTAATACCGTTATTCCCGATGCCGAAACTGCTACGAACTCTCCGGCGGAACAAGGAACGCTGTCACATAAACTTAGAATAAATTCCTTAACTTTTGATTACGAATAATCCTCTTAGTATAGAAAGCACGCAAATGTAATCATTGTCTAACTCAATTACTTTTCTATAAAATGCCATCTGAAGGATACTAGTTGCTCCAGGATCCTTCTCGGCCGGCGCCAATGTAAAATATCGCATTCAAGTGTTGCCTGCATTATTAAGTGAAAAGATTTAGCATGACAGCTCTTGTTCCGAGTGTGTTCTGCTGTTTGAAAAGAGCTTTAGCCACGAATGTAATTCATTATCTAATTATAATGTTAAAAGCGGGGGGTTCTTAATTGCAAAGCCCGTCACGCTAGAACAACCAACAAATGAAGGCTCTTACCTCATTATTAGGTCCGTAAGCTGTCAAATTGAGCTATAAAAAGAGATTAAGTTCCCAGTTTACTTAAGAGATAGAACTTCTAGTTATAATATCTTCGAAATCGAGAGAATAACTTCATTTCTTGGACAGCAAAACCAAGAGTACTCTGCAGGCCAACAATTGTATGCTAGAAAGCGGCCAATTGACGCTTTTAATTAATTCATTAGCTTCATAGTCCGCTGCAACAATTAGATCTTGCGCGCATTGTTGCAGACGTTGCTCAGTATGAAGGCGAGCAGTAAGTGGGCGACATGGTACTGAGCCATTGTTAGCATAATTGATGTACTTCATTGTACGCCGAAGTATACAGAGAATGCGCAGCAGCAGCGGTATAATTGATGCCTTTCAGCTGCATCTTTTGGCGAATGACGCAAAAACGGAAAACAATGTTTAATAAGTTTCGGGGAATCATTACTATCCCATCCCACGCCAATATGCATTATTAATGAAGTTTATTTTGAATTTTAGTTCAGTGTAAATTCAAATTGATAATCGATGCATTTAGAATGTGAAGATCTTTTATCTTGGCAGGTGTATATAAGAAAATTTGCATGATTTTTATTTCCGGAACTCTTCAAAAATATAGGAAAATTGCTAATTAAAATTACAGCCCGATCTGCAAGTAGTCTACTGAATAATATTATGCGATGTGTGGCAATAACGTTTCTGGATTGGTACAATAAAAAAACACAAGTAGCTTAAAAATGGTTTTATTTTTATTCAAATTAATCATTGATTTGAATCCACTCATGACACCGTTCTAAAGGTTTCTGACAAAAGTCAGCGAAGGCGTCCAAAGAGGTGATGTTACGCTTTTCTTTATGTCCTCAACATTCTGAAATCTCTTTCGTTTGAGGGCATCTTGGGAAAGCGAAAGAAGTGGAGGGTTCATCTGTCCAATGCCTTCAGGACGACAATGTTCCCGCTCAAAGGAATGAGAGGGAACATTGTCGTTCAACAAGAACCAGCTGCCTTTCTCTCGAAATTGGGCTGCACCAGGGAAATGCCCTTCAAGAGCCTTTGAAGTACTTGTATGTAGAAGCAGCATTGACTCCCCCTCCCCTTCAGGTACAAATTCCTTGTGAATCACCCTATGCGTCGTAAAACATGATCACATGTATTGATTCTAGACGATGCTTCACAATCAAGACGATCGTCCAGAATCAAGATGACGCTGATCATTGTGTTCATTCTGGACAATGCTTCAAAATTATCATCAAGGTCCAAAAAATATTGTAAGAAAAACTTTTTGGGCCTTGATGATTTTTAAGTCCACCGTATGTCTGACGCTTCGTCTCTGTGTCATACTAAAACACCCAATACTAATCTCCAGTGACAATACAGTCGAGGATATTAGGATTGTCTTGACAAGTCTGGATGAAGTCTTCGCATGATGATATTTTTCGTTGCTTCTGCTCAACTGTGAGGCACAAATTTTGAGCAGAAGACCTTCCTTTTCCTAAATCTTCATGCAGAATTTGAGGAATCGTTTCCGTATTCACAACCAACTCATCAGCCATCATTATGAGGGTCAAACTACGATCTCTTGACAAACTTTCTCAACTCTGTTCTCATTTCGAGAGGATGCCAGTCGCAACAACCTCAGGAGCAGGAGCAGGAGCAGGAGCCCCCCCCCCCCCGAGTTATTCCGGATTTCTTAGCCAACACAACACAAACCAACCTGTGAACTCACTTCAACAGATGGGACAAGTACTCATTTCTACAGACAGATAAATATAAGGGGCACGTTCCGATGGTATTAATAATTTGAAATTTTCTTTTTGCCACTTTCTTCAAGATGACTTAAACGATGTAAAATTTTTCTCTTTGGCTACAATAAATTTTAATGCGGTAAATTTAACGTATAAACAAAAAAAATTAAAATAAAAAATTAGAATAAATTTAAATCGCAAGCATCAACATTGAACGTAAACGTATAGTCTGCATTTTCTCTTCTCTTTTTCGGCACCAACTCTTAAAGAAAATCCCGTCTCCAACCCATCACTTTTTTGTTTCATTTCTGTAATCATCCCTCGGATTTCTTTGTCGTCCTGCACCTTCAGCCATTTCCTTGTCTGTTGGAATTATGCCGCTCTTCTTACTTCGCGATCTTATTTACCTCTTTTCTGTTGCATTTCTTCCATCTGCGAGACATCTGCGACATTCCCTTTCCTCTTCCTTCTCCGCCTGTCCATGGTTCCATTGAGGTTGTCTGCCTGTCCTCCCTCCAACTTTATTTTTCTCTCGCCGTTTCATTTTTTAATTTCTTTACTTCTCTCAATCTCACTTTCTCGTACAATAGGTTCTCGGGCGGCGTTTTTCTGGGAGCCTCCGCACGCGACTACTCGTGCCACTACATTGTTTAACAAACGAGGAGCCGCATTAGCATACCATCTAAGGGCGACACAATCCTACCAACCCTGTGCCACCGAGAAGACTGCATTATTTTAATGCGATTTCTTCTGCATAATTTTTGATAGGAAAGGAAGGAAATGTCACAAACTTAGTGGCTACACATTTCCAACTGCTGCATATCGTAAGATGCGCTACTCGTTTTTTAAACTTATTTTCTGTTCCTCTTTTAAAGATATTCCTTCAAAGTCTTTTAGAAGAATTTTTTTTTTATCCAGACGGGAAATTAATTGATTTTGGAAACATCGTGGTAGCTGGAACAAGTCAAAGAAAAAAAAACACAGAAGACTTAATGTGGTGTTTTAATTCCAATAAGAAGCGAAGCCACATTAGAATTTATTTGCATCTGAAGAGTCAATGTTTTATTTAAGAATGTGTATCTTTGTGGGCACATCTTAAGGGATATGACTTTTTTTTTTTAACGAGCTGCCAGGATTACTTGCTGCCTAATGTGCATGCGTCAGTGAGTGAGAGAGAGAGGAGAGAATGTAAAAGTTATCTTAACTGAACGATGCAAAAATATCAGTTGAATATAAAGAGGAAAGAAATAAATTATGTAAGAACTATTATGCTTGAAAATCAGCACGTCTTAAGCGTAACTGAAAGATAAATATACAACAAATCGACAGAAATCATAATAAAACGTACATGTGGTACATAAATGTAATCTAATGACTTGTTAGTGTATGAATTTTCACTCTGCACGGGCTCAAATGAATATTTTATGAACAAAATTGCTAACAGAATGTACTAGAAGTTGTAGAAGAACCACGAATACGTTTCAAGCGTATTTTGAAGAAAAATGCAATATCACTCAAAATAGTTTAGTGCCTTACCATCACAATTATAAACAGGTCTTATATTTAATACGAAAGGGTGTTTAATATTCGCTTACGTGAACTGAATAACCAGAATATTTAATATACGCGAGTCGTAGTGAAGGACTTCAACAAATATTAACAAATAAATAGTTTACCTATTATAATTCGTAAATATTTAACAGGCAAACTTAAAAGACAATAATAGAGATGGACAGAGTAAACCTGGAAGACAATAATAGAGATGGACAGACGAAATTCAAGAGTTCATGGGTAGTAAATGGATGGCCATTGCACAAAACAGAAGGAAGTGGAAAGTTGCTGGAGAAGCGTTCATCCTTCAGTGGATTGAAAATGGTTGATGAAGAAGGCTTTTGATATAAGCCAAATTGTAGGTCTTTTGTATACAGTGAAATTCATTTTAATCAAGACTTTATATAAAATCAATTTATATTAAAACAATGCGAAGTTAAAATTAGAAAAACATTAGGAAATTTACTAAACACTCAAAATTCGGGGATTTTTTTTTTTTTTTGAATATATATAAGTATGCAAAAGTTAAGTTGCAGCATAAAATATGATATGAAGACAACATCTATTTGATGGAATTATACAAAAT
The DNA here is from genome assembly GCF_048544385.1 of Mastigoproctus giganteus. Lineage (NCBI taxonomy): Eukaryota > Metazoa > Arthropoda > Arachnida > Uropygi > Thelyphonidae > Mastigoproctus > Mastigoproctus giganteus. The sequence continues at coordinate 145,911,566 of NC_143581.1, read as the reverse complement.
ATGCGGAAACTCGTGTTATAAAACTAGACAATATTGACTTCGATAAGAAATACGCCCATATTTTGAGAATCTTAATCATGATTATTTAATATTTGAGAGAGCAGTCCTTTCCATTCCAAGGTTCACTTTAAAATTTTTTTTTTATTTTAAATAATTGAGAAAAAACTAAACTATGAAGATAAGGGATTGTGGAGGCGAAGGTGCGGTTCTGGAGTGAGGGGAGGAGCAGGTATGTGATAATAATAAGCAGAAAACTAGTTAGAAAAAATGAATAGGTGAAAGACACGTGTGTGGTAAATGGTGGGATGGAGGAACGGAAGTAACGGGATTAAGTTTAAGAATTTTATTATGAATAATATAATATCACGAATTTTATAATATTTTAAGGTTTATGTTGATTTTAACTAGTTATAAATATAGTTTAATTCTTGTAGTGATTGTCCGCTAAGTGTTCAAAACTAAATTTACCTTAAGTGGCATAATATCTTAGAATAAAGTTTAATTTTCCGAAAACTTAAAAAAAATCATTCAGTATTCATTTACTAATAATATCATAAGATCACTGATTGGAAAATTTCCAAGTTCAGATCATTTGAATAGTGGTATGATGCAGAGTACACTCACTTCCACATGACAGAGAATTTAAAATCACTACGGCCAAGTTTATTCGATTACTTTAATGCGATACTCGAATATATGTCCATCCCATCCAAAGAGTCATCGCATATCATCGATTAAATTTAAGGTTAAGGTGTGAAAACTATTTATAAACGTGTGCGTGTTGCAGAGTTAAGCTGAACAAGAACGTCAATTAACTCTCTCAAGTTCAGAAGAAGGTCAGTTTGGAGTCGACAAACTTTCAAACCAGAAGTGACTGCAGTACAAAAGGGCATCACTGAAGTCGTCATGTGGACTATATAACAAGATTCTAAGGAAAAAAAAAACTTGTCGAGGGACTTTAAGCCTTGCGTTTTTCTTGCACTCTAAGGTACAGTTATTGCAACATCAATTCAGATGTTTCTCAACCTTCTTAAAGTGACATCGCACTCAAAGACACGCCATATATTACGGCCCACTTACGGCTACAAATCACCTGATTTTGGCAGCAGTATGCCACTCAAGCTGACATTTAGAAATCCACCACAATAGAGCAGGTGTCGTTAGCTCCGCATAACGAGGACGGTCAGCTAACGATTCCTTACATTCATTTCAGCAAGGCCGATGGAGGATCGACTTCCCTTTCTAACGATTTTGCTGCTTAACAGCTTTACGAAATGATGCCCATACCCCCGTCCTCGGCACAGAACCAATTATGTCCTCTTCGCAAGCCACAGGAGTTTCTTTCTTTTTTTTTTTTGTAAAAACATCAAAACCTTCGCAGAAATATGGGATCGAGTTAAAGAAGCTTTTAAAAAGCAGCACTTTTACGCGGTCCTACAGTAAAGCGTGCATCCAAATAAGCTAAATAAAGAAGGCGTATGCATCTAGCGAGCTTTAGTAACAGCAGGGAAGGAGAAGGATATTTGCTTTAGTTATTTAATGACTGCGCGTCATCCATTATGTGCAATTAGGAAAACTACCGTCCTATTCCTTAAAATCTTAAAGTAATATCCATTTGTACTAATAAATTTACTACAGCGCCCTACTAAAAGTATTCAAACATCGCTTCCAGTGTAGCGAATGGTGTGAACGAGATTCGTGTAATATAGAAGTTGAAAGTCCCCAGCCAGTGGCAGAGAGATCGAACTAGATGAGTCGCGAGGTGTTTAATATTGTCTCAAAGATTCTGTGATCCATGAAGAAAGTGGGGAAGGCAAACTGAGCCATGTTCTTGGAAGGTGTTTCGAGCTTCAGATGTCTACAGGACTGCCATAAGTGCTTCCACGGTCAGCAGGGAGCTACACATGGGTTTTCGTGGAAGAGCTGCATGCAGCTTACAAGCCATCATATCACACTAATGAGAGCCAATGGTGTAGTGGTACCCAGTCCACCGTTCTGGGACAAATGAAGAGTGGAAACAGATGCCATGGGGCGAAGAATCACCATACACAGTCTTCAGATGAGATAGTCGAGTGTGGGGTTGGAGAAAACACCGGGAATATCATCTACTGCAGGGAATTAGTCTCAATAATGATTTTGGGAGGAAAGGTCATGGTTTGGGCTGTTTTTCATGGTTTTGGCCCAGATCGTTGGTTGTAGAGTCAAAACTAACTGATTTGGAGTTACACTGACATCTTGGAAACTTCTGTGGTGTCTACTCTTTGGCGGTTCATGGAAAGGGACCCCCATCTCGTCCTATGTTCATTCACGATAAAGCCTTATCCCAACGTAATGGAACCAGGTAAAAATTTGGTTTCAGGAAAACAGCCTGATGTCTGATACGGGGAACTGGTCGAAAGCGTTTCACGACTGATCGATGTTATCAGTGCAGATAAAGATGGGCCAGATAACTTATTAATCCATTTATTACAACACGCGTTTGAAAAAGCAAAGTTTTAACAAATAAAGTAGAAAAATATATTTCAAGTTGATCCAGTAGCTCTCCAATCTTTGAGTGGACCGTGGGTCAAGCCTGCATCACTGCTAAATACGATCAAAATTGTATTTCTAATTTATTTTAAGCTTCTTGACCTAGCAGTTGCCGTAAAACAAGGAAAAAAAAACTTTTGAAGAATATTCTCCGTTCAGAGAATATTCTCGTTCTCGAAGAATGTTATCTGCTCTATAAAAATCTTTCACTAATTCTAACCTAGTGCTTGAATTGGGAAGAGTCTCCACTTATTTTCCCCACTTCAAACACTGTCTAGGTTTATATGTAAAGTTACTACCGGAGCCCTAAAACACAGACCGCACACAGGAAACTTCTGCATAAATCCAATACCAATTTATAGCAGAAGAATAAATTTGCAGGTGACGTACCATTAAAACATGGCCACGATGATAAAGATATTGTGAAATTCATTTTAGCAGGGGCAAACATATGATATCAGCTTACAGAAAAAATTTCGTATAAACAAGAAAAATGCACTTCCATCTACCAACTGCTTCTGTTATGATTCAAGTGAAAATCACAATTGCCGAAAAATCGTGAAAGGGGGACCGGCGAATGCGAAAGCCCCTGATGCGGAAGGAAGGTATTTCAGATGGAAGCATCCTCCACCTGAAGTGCTTCTTACTTGCTAAAACATTAAATAATTATGGGTGCATACTTATTTAAGTGTTTCTTTCTTAAACTGGGTAAAATCCATTCGTTTGGCAATACATTCACATTTTTAATTATTTTTTTCTTTAAAATATATCGTTGTTTGCGAAGGGATATAGCAGATAGGGGGAAGGGGAGAGATTATCACGAGCTAGTACAGACTACAAGACAATAAAAAAAATCATTCCGAGAAATGATTTGCAATTCTGGATGTGTAGTATTAAGTGCGATTTACTGAGGGGTGGTTTCTCCGCCACACCTATGACAACGGGACTCCACCCCTGTTAACAGACCAATAAATTTGCAGCGTGGGTGAAGAGAATGAAGAATAAGCTTCATTGAATAATGAAATACATACCACTTATTACATAATAGCATTCATTGTCCTGGCCCTGAAATAGTTAAGCTCATTGATTTGTAAGAATCACGTTCAGATTTACAAATGGGATTCCAGTGTACGATCTTTCAAAACATTAATTAGGATTTTAAATAAATAAAATTTGGGAAGTGAAAGGTTAAATTCATCAGAATGAGAGAAATTTAATGTTTTAATGACTCTTATAAAATGATCCTAAAATTCTTTTAGCACCAAACTACTTAATACATATTTGCGATACAAATTTAATGTATTTTATTGGTAACGGGATTTTTACTCAATGAGAAAAGATGATCAGCAGTGGTGATGTTTTCCAGCTGTTCATGGCAGGTCACATGACCCCACGATGACGCAAAAATATTCTTATCATCTGAGCAAAATTCATCATCTCGCGTCAACACATCAATTGGTTTTGTCATCCATCTTTATCAGAGCGGGTTCTCCAGCCTCGTTACAGGTGACTTGGTTTTCGTAATTAACCCCGACATCTAGCAAATAATAACCGTAGCCTGGCGGCCCAACATTCCGCTCAATCCGCGAACACCATAATTTCTGGCAAAATCTATTAATCTGTACATCTCTATCAATGCATACATCATTCCAAAGTGATTCATAAATCCCATAGTTCCATCTGACAGGGGCATAATTAATGACTCTTTAACGGCGTCTGCTTCATCTGTGCCACACTATAGACCCTATAATTACCCCTAACAACCACCAAACACCACTGTTCATCCATCTAATCATAGAAGGTATTGCCGTAGATCTTTAAAACAACTCCCTTCACTCTTCAGTCACCCGACGGTCTGCGCATACTCACAACTCTCTTATACAGTCATTAGAACGATCGGGCCACGTTGATGATCGTCCCCACAGCGCCATCTATGCCACCGCTATCATCACCTTCGCCGATTCACAAATACCAGTTTGTAAATACTTCTCTTCCCTTCATTCTCTCCCTACAGTAATTCCAACCCCTCTTCCTCCCACTCCAGATCTTCATCAAACGCTACTGATGTTTTCGTCCGCAGTGTACGCGATGCAGCTAACTCCGTCATCTATAAACGCTACAAGGAACGGCGCCTAGACGGGAGGTCTTTAATGATACTGGCTTCATCTCATTAAATGTGCATTGCCGAAAGGCTTAAGCGATAAATAAAACTTGTCAAAGGCCGGTTTGTTCCAGAGCAAGGAATGTCTTCGATGTCTGGCGTTTCAATAGGTCGCAGAACGGAGGTAAATGTGTCGGCGAATGCGTCGCAATTCACAAATGAAAATGACATTAACGAAGTTCTCCGTCGTCATTAATTTTACACCCAGCGATAAAATATTTACCGAAATGATCGATTAGGTATGCCTGGACAAGACAAGATCGTTTTAGCAATTAGGCTTTCCGTTACTGGCTGGTCCATGAACGTTCCTGAAAATTCTAAGGGATTTCTGCCTTCGATGGTCGCAAACAGCGTCCCTATATTATTTTCAGACGAAGTCGGCCGCTTTATTTTCTTTCCTGATTCCCAAAATGGAGAAAGGGTTCCAATTATTCCGAAATATTCGAGCACCCTTTGTTAATAACTAATTCCAATCTAGACATTACTATAGACTACTGACTTATTGTTGTAGTAGGGTTTTAGCAGCATCAGCGACTAAGGTCATATTGTTCCATGTTTTCTCTGGTCGATTTTCTGTTCGCTGGATGAAAAACCCGAGTTTTCTTGAGAAAAAACCGCGCTACCATTCGACTGAGACCGACTAACTCAGCCACATTGTGAAAAAGGTCCATAATTTCTGAGTCGGCGCAGTTGGTCAGAAAAAGCAGTTGCCTCTTCTGGAATCCTACAGTATTTAACGTGGAATGTTTCATCGTGTCTTCACCAAGTGCCTTCACAGTGGGTTTCTTTCAGGAAATATGATCATTTCTCGTTTTCTTAGCAATACTTTTACTTACTTTCACAGAAGGAAAGATTCCGTAATAATCCTTTTAATCTGCTTCGTCTATCTCAACCAAAGGCTCTCTTTTTCTATCCAATTTTGGTGAATGCATCCTGCTTACTGGATTCTTTTTGAATCTAAGTAGAATTTATGATTTTTGTATATATATATATATATATATATCAACTTGATGGAAACGTTATTATAACTCTCTTTTGACTGCAGTTTGTCAAATAACTCGGTAATTTTGAAATTTTATTTCTTTTTTCAATAATACCTAAGACTTTAATATATCTAAATAATAAAGTGAGAAACGTTTAGCCGTTGGTGTTAAACTGATGTATGTTCAGTGTTTCTCTGAAACCGAGATTACATTTGATTTTTTTTTTAAAATCAGAGATGAGATACACAACGATAATCTTAAGAGTAGTTTTTTGTTAAAAATAAGCAGTACCACACAAAATTAAACTTCCTTTAAAATCCACCGAGATTGAAAGTTTTTGCCTTAATTTCGTATTCCAAGCAATCCTTAAGAAGAGGCACAGTTCACATATTCGGGCGACCAACCACAGATGTATTTTAATCGCGACTAAATTTATGAAAAATATTCGGACGCAGTTACCAAAATCAATTTAAACAATAAAAAGCATCGAGATAACACGAAGGGCCACGCAAAACTTTAACTATGAAGAAATTGATTCACCTATCCATATTCGGAATACAAGTAAGGAAAGAATTTATTAAATTCAACGAAAAGCATCGAATTTGACATTAAAAAAAGAAACTTATTACCGAAACGACGAAAAGAAAAGTGGAGCTGGAAAGTATGAAATGGAAGGTCGCCCTCCATAGAGTGATTGTTATTCCAAGGCATGAGGTGTCGATAAAACTAAGAGAGTAGCGACTAGCTTGTCTATATTTGTTGAAGCCTGAGGGCCGGAAATGATGTAAACTGAAGAGGGAAGCCATATAAATTTATATCGTTGCCTCTTTAAAGCTTCGCATAAGGTTGCATGCACCTTCGAAAACTATTTTATGCCTCACAGTTTTCCTCGATATTTTTTGGCATTAAATATGCGCCGCCAGCACTTTTAATGTGGCTCCGTTCATGAAACGCTGAACATGATCCGTTCACCGAAAACTTTGCTTCGTATAATGGACTTAGACAGCTATGATAGAAATACGGCAAACACCCACTGCTCGTTTGATCTTTCTTCTGACATACCATTCTATCTCTTTATATTTCTTCTCAACCGCTGATTGGACTAGACGTGGCTCGTACATCAAGAACCGCTGTTCCTCTGCGGTGAGTTGAAGTGAGTAATAATGACTTGAAACACAAACAGCCCCAATCTACTTCTATGTTTCGGTATAAATAGTGCGCCCAAACTTTGGAGCAAACTTCAGCAGTTTTTGCTAAAGATAAATGGTGGAATCTTTCTCCCTAATATTAATAAACTTTAAAATACACAATAACGAAGAATGATTCATAGAATTTTGGATACAAGAAACTCTCTGATATCTGTATCGATTTTTCGTACGTAGAAAACCTCGAATTGAAATTAAAATAAAAGTCATTCACGCAAAATAGAATTCTAAACTCAAACGATACAAAGTTTTACATTTTCTTACTTGGTTATGAACAATTCCAATTTAAGATACGGATTTCTTGGAAGGAACAAGAAGCTGCGCTCTCATCATGGAAGTCTAGACGAAGGGATTGTTTCAAAACTAGTTGCTATCCAGACGATGCTTAAAAGTAACACAGACGGAGTAATTCGAGCTTCCTGCAAGTTTCTTTTGTCTGCACAAGAGAACTGCTTTCTATAAATAGGAGCGTTTCGTATACGCATGGGGGAAGAGCGGTATCAAAATGATATTGGAAACTCATGCAAATTAATTACGTCAATGTATTCAAAAAGTGCCTGTTTTGCAGGGTACTTTTAATATTTTTTTTCAAAACGGCAATTTTTGAAAAAATTACAAAGTGCAAATAGCGTAGAAGGTACTCAGTGGCAAATTGAACCACCTCTGACCTCTAGCCCGTGAAGAATACGTCGTGGCGCACTTATTCACTTTTCAATTAGAGCAAGAATAACATAAACTTGATATATGCACTCAGACTTGATAATAATAATAATTTATTTATCCCTATTTATGTTACACTTTTTTTGGAGATAACAGCAAAAATTGAGGGAGAACACATAAGCCAATGGCTTTTTAGGGGGTGTTCCCTTAAAAATTATGAATATACAAATATACAATTGAAAAATGCAGGGTTCTGAAATTGTACAGGTAATGTTGAACAGGAAAGACATAAATAAATTGGAGTTTTTGTACATTTCTTTGCAGAAGACTTCGAAAAGCATCACTACTTATAACATCATTGTGAACATTTTTACAATTAAATGAAGAGAGAAAAGAAAAATGATGAGATTTATGCACAGAAATTTACAAACTATTTGCCAACTGCTTCCCTTAACATTTGTACATTATTTCCATGTTGGTGTTTTTAAAATCCAGCAGTTGAGTAGAAGGTAATTTGAATCAGACATCCCTGGTGATGTGTTCCGTTAGTAGTTTCTTGAATTGATTTAGTAAAGTGACATTTATGATTTTTGCAGGAAGTTTGTTCCAGGTTTTAGCACCTCTGTATTTTATACTTTTCTGACCTATGGCTTTTCTGAAAAGCGGAATCTTCAGGTTGGCTTCGTTTCTTAGATTGTACGATATTTCTTCTTCGTCTGTGGTTATGAAAAAGGATCTGAAGAGAGGGGGAAAGTCTGCTGTCTTCATAGCATTGTAGACAAGGATCGCCTCGGCTTTCTGCAATAGCTGGTAGATGCTTCCTTGTATCTCGAACTAACCGATGCGTTCCAGGGAAGGCCCAAAATTGAACGAACGCATCGATTGAGAATGAAGTTGATTCTCGCGAGGTTTTCTTGGCTGGTGCTACCCCATGAGATGATTCCATAGGTGAGGTGCGGCCGAATTAAAGAAAGGAATACTTGTCTGAGAAGAGAAGGAGACACCCAGGCAGAGGCCCTGGCGAGTATTCCCGCTAGTCACGAAGTTTTCTTTCGTAGGGTTACCATTTGTTTTGCCCAACTTAGCTTATCATCTAGCCAGATTCCGAGAAACTTGGTTTCATTCACCCTTCCAAGTTGTTTTTCTTTGTATGTTACGTCTAAATCAATATTTAATGGTTTGTTTTTCGTTCTAAACACCATATATTTTGATTTTTCTGGATTCAGTATAAGCTGATTCTTTTGAAGCCAATTATGCATCACAGAGAGCAAGGCAGAGATTTTGAGTTGGAGCTCATTAGGATCTTTATCTGTGATTAGGATGGAAATATCATCGTCATACGCTACTAGGTGAGAAGATGGAAGAAGAGAGAGACATTCATTGATGTAAAGAACAAATAGGATAGGTCTGAGAAGTGAGCCTTGAGGTACTCTCCTGGAGAAATAACAGATGTCAGAGTATGATTGATTTGTTCTTACGACAAACAGCCGATCGGTAAGGTAGTCTTCAAGGAGAAGGTTAATTTTCCCTCTCAAGTCAAGGTTATTGAGCTTAAATATAATAATATGGTTTATGCAATCAAAAGCTTTAGATAAGCCAAGAAACAGTGCTATAGCATTTTGACCTTTTTCAAGACTATCAATGACTTATATACAATATTTCTAAATTTTATATATGGTGTTTTAAAAATCAAACGTCCATTAGCTTCATAACCTTTCAGAATTTTTTTATACGAAACAAACGTTTCTTATAAAAAATGTTTTTATACGAAATTCTTGTTTTATCTATTTTGGTAAGCAGAACCGCTCATAATTTTCTCTGTTAATTTAGAAATACTTCGCATAGGAAAAGTATGGACATTTATGTATTATTACAATACAAAGCTTAAAAATCAAACCTATACTGATTAGAAAGTATATTAATCGTCTTTTTTAAAATCTCGTTGATGGTTGAAGGAAAAGATTTCTCTTCCTGAAGGAAAGATTTATGCTGAACAGTGTTCTACAACTGTAGAATTATTCAGATAAGATAGCACAGTTAGGGTAAGCAAAACGTAGCGTTAAAGTTACGTTTCATTTGCTTTATAAAAAAGCTGATCTTTAGACAATTCTCCAGTTGTAGTCTGAATATTGACTTTTAACTTTTCTTGGCAAAAATATATTACAAGTGTGGTTTCTTCACAACTAAAAGTCAGGTTTTTCTCAGCACCGATTTCTTCTAAACCTGTACTAACATGTTACTTGATGTACGCAGTGGGTTACATTTCACAATCGTTCGATTTTTTCTTAAATTAATCGAATTTTTGTTCTTTTTCTAGATTAATAGAAGTGAAAAGGTATGTTCGTGTTAGACGGCACCTGGGATTTCTCCCATCTCCGCGTGTATTCGCTGTATCGAGGACAATACACTGTCAAGCCAGAGACTTGATAGTGTGTGTGTGGGCCATGTCTGTGCAGTGTAATGTGAATAGAACCGTTAAGTATATATAGATATTTCCTTATCGTATAAGATTATAACTTTATAGAACACTTAATAAAACTCTAAGTTTATTGTTGTCTAAACTTAGTCGTTCAGTTTAATTTGAACTATATAATATTTATTACTCTTCTCTCATACACCTTTTTAAGTTTCTCTATCGTTCTCTATATATAAGCATGCACGGACTATCTAAAAATAATGTATTAAAATTACATTTAATCTGTGTTTCATACAAATTATATGGAAAAAAAATAATAATAACTACCGAATTTCTATTTGTCCGATTTTAATGAAATTTGGAGTAACTGCAGAAATTAAACTCTTCACAGTTTAATCCAAAATTTGCCGGAATAATTGTTCTTCATCGATCCATTTCGATCTCCCGTGAGAGGTAAGGCTGTGTATCTCCTAAAAGTATAATTTTCAAAAATAAAAATCTAATATTAATCGAGTTTCTTTACTCTTCGCAATCCTCTGTTCATTCGTGGCAGTAGAGGATTATTAAAAACTTTTCTTGGTCAGTTTTTTGGCGCATCGATTAATTTTGTCATAGTGCGCCACCTTCATAACATCTTTATCGAGTATGTGTAATTTGTACAAGGGTATTCTCTGGTCGATTTGCATGCTGTGCGGGCTTAACCTTTCAACGCTTGGGATTAAATTCTACTACTAATGTAAATGTCTGTTCATCCAGTATAGAGGCTAGAATGTTATTACAGTTTATTTATTCTCATATTTGCTGTTTGTGTTGTATTTATAAGCAGACAACACGACCACATACGCCAGAAGGGTTTATAAGTAATTTCATGGTCATAACTATGGTCAACTCAAATAACTATGGTCAACTCAAAGGCGTGCGCTACTGCTCTGCAATTCATCCACGACAGTACTAGTAGGCGATATTTTAATTTATACCAGATTAATATTTCTTCAGTTCAGTGATAGTGTAGTGATCTATTGGAAATTTATAATCTATCACTTCAGTAATGGATTATAAATATACACGTTATACACATAATCCGTACATATAAAATCTAAGAAAAGCATAAAGTGTCATATTCTTGAAAGATAACTTACCATTTCAGCCCCTTGAGAATAATATTACAGTGGCTTACTGAATTCTGGTTCACAAACTGTGAGGAGGAGAACGCTGTTATCCTTCTATCATTGAATTATTCTTCAAGTATACGTAATAAAATCTACAAACAAGATTACACCTACATTTCGGAATATTTGTATTTTCCCTACCAATTTTATATTCAAATAATGATTTCCCTAAGCTAGGGAAATTGTTAGGAAACCTAATGAAGTTTACAGTTTTATACAGTGTGCATGCAAACACGCTTTAAAATTAGTAGTTTATCCCCGGATTTCTAAAACGCGGACCTGGAGTTGATAATTCGTTCTTGAACATATGTCTGTTCATGATATTGGCCTCCAGTTTTTCATCTATCAAAATAAATCATATATAATTCGAAAAGTCTCAACTTGGAATCGAATTTACAATACCACTCAGAATTTAATGTTAATTTTTCAGTATGAAATTAAGAAAGTGATGCGTTTGTACAAATGAATAAACTGTCATTTGTAAATCACGGTATTATGAGCGCAATCATATCGGTTGAAGAGTGGAGCAACGGATAAAAAGATTTCATTATTTCTTCAGATAAACGTAATAAAATCTAAAGGTTCCTCCCCCTAATTATTCTTTGATTCATTTGACAGAAATATCGAAATAAGATATAAATAAATAAAGCATTGGAACCATTTAACATTAAACTGGAACTATATTTCAACTTTACAACCAACCTCTATGGTATTCTACGATTCTCAGATGGTAACCATTTTCGTTTTGCTTTCTGATTCACTTCTGTGGACTGTGAGGGATGATCATTATATACATAAATAACCTTAACAAATGACCATGGAAGAGGATAGGTAGACGGAGATTTCACTGTACCAAGATTTGTAGGAGGGGCGCTAAACGAACAGCGGTCAATCCCCGCCAGCACCACCACCATCTGGCCGTACAGCACGATCTCCAAAGTCGTCAAACGATGTTTTGCAGGAGGCTTCACCGTGGAGAGCGAACATTAATTTCAAACCCTCCCGGTGACCATTTAGTCTTGTCCTCCCCCTCCCACCTCCAGCGCGTTTGCGTCAACAAGAGCCACAACGGGAAGCAAATCAGTTGACAAATCATTTTATGCTTCCTCCAGGAACCAGTGTCATCTGTCGTCACTGATGGCATATACACTTCTTTTGAACACCGATGAAGAGTCTTTCGTTATCCTCTCTACAGCCTTCTTCGTTCTCCGTCGACGCCATCGGCCAATTTTTTTCTCTCCCCCCCGCACCTTACCTTGCAGGAACAGTGACAGTCCTCGTGGAAAATAAATGCCTTGCAGTGATACGCCGTGTATGCTGGCCGAGGAGAAAACATGAGGATCGATGTGGACGTGGTGATCAAGAACTGCGTTATCACAACGACTTAAGGCTATATTCTTAGTTAAAATGTGGAAATTCCTTAAATAATGTTTTCAGAAATAAATGACATCTTCCTTCCGAAATTCAAAGGTATTTTATTAGTGGTGCTTGTTCTGTAAGCGAATCCCATTATTTGATCATAAATCGGGAAAATTTCTTCGGCTATGTAAAGCGATTAAGATGAGTTACTGTACTTCAAGCTATGCCCTCGGATAACCATAGCGATAATTGGAAGACGCGCTCCTTACAATCTACATTCCGTTTTCCAACAGTAGAGATACGGAAACTCATTTGTAGACATCTTAGGCCTCAGGGAAATTTAATTCTAAGTTTCCTGGACGCGCTTGCTTTCCGATTGGCTTTCCAATTCCTTTCGACAATTTTTTATTTGAGAATTCGTGTTTATGTTAAGTGGCCACTTTTTGACCACATCAAATAGGGTCTGAATTAACTGTCATTTTGACATGACATACTTGTATAAAGGATTAGGCAAGAAATAATGACCATGTTGCTACCAGGAAGTGCATTCCTTGTTCATTATGCCTCGTGAAAATTAAGTTCGTGACACCAAAATAATATCAGAAATGAGAAATTGCAAGTTTGTCGATAGAAATGTTGAATTGTGAAAAGGATGATGAATTAACTCAACTTAGTGAGTTAAGACTACAGTCCTAGAGCAGTAAAGGAGTTAATCCTAGCAGGCGCCAGCTTTTAGAAACACTCAAAACAAAAAAAAAAAAAAAAACCACCATGACGAGATACGAGGACGAAATCATCATACCACTTGAAGTCTTCAGATATCCCATGCAGCGCACATCGACTAAAGTGGCAGATCTACAATATGCTGTGTTCAATTAGGTCTTCCTTGCAGATTGAAGAAACCTCTAAATTCTGAAAAAAAGACTAAGAAAAGTAGGATGTCTGCCTTGTAAAAATTATGCGCTTAAAACTGATTCACTGCTGAAGATGATTTAAGATTATGTGTTACATAAACAGTGCAAGGCATCCATCACCAGTTGCGAAACGTGGTAGAAATCCACTCTGTCCATCTTATTCGAACAAAAGCGAAAAAAAAAAAAAAAAAACGAAGTTTTATCCTGACATCAAAATGTTACTCTGGCAAGTGAACAGAGGTCTACAGAACCTAACGTAACCTTTCCTTTGTCCATATGCACAACTGACCCCCGATTCGGATTGCAGTGAGCCTCATCAGACCCAATAGATATTCCAAGTTCAATTATTAGCAATTTCCAATACAGTAAAAAATCAACAAAAATTGAAATGCAAAATATCACCGTACTATACAAACATCCCAATATAACTGATGAATTATGTCTAACCTCTACCGATTGTTTAGAATGTAATAGTCGTAGCCATGCTTCACAACATTAAGCAGATGTTACTTAACGAATAACAGCAAAACCGATAAAATCACTGCATTCGGATGCCCTCTCTACATCTACAATATGTGAGATCTTAACATGGAAAGGAAGAAGGGATAAATAAAACGAAGAAGAATAGGAAGAAAGGAAGGGGAGAAGGAGAAGAGGAGAGGAAGAAGAAAAAGAAGAGGAAGAGGAAGGAAGGAGAAGAGGAAGAAAAAAAGAGGAAAGGGAGAAGAAGAAGATAAAAATAATATTGAGCATTATAATTCTGTTTTATGCCATCAAATAATAAACAAAGAAACTCCTTGAAAAAGAAAAAGAAAAGAAACAAGATCTTTGTTTTTTTGTTGTTTAGAAGTTTTTTTTAATGTTTCTTAATGCTATAGAGGTTATGATGGTCACATCCTTAAGAGAAGTGAATTTTCAAAAGTTCAGTAACACGATGAATTCATTTCCTTTGTCTGGCAGAATGGTGTAACCAATAGTGTTTTCTCTCTTATGTAGTTAAGTAGATGGGCATTTTGATTAAGGAAGTAAATATGCCCTCCGCTCGTTGGTTGATATTTTACGATGCTTCTGATGTGGACACAACTTATCATTTTTTAGCGATGAAACGCTATACTATTTGAATTTTTTTTCATTAATTCTAACGGTCTGCAAAGTACGGAATGCTGCCATTCTTATGTTTACTCCAAAAAGCTCACGTACAGAGCCAAGAGAGCTGAATTATAAGGAAAAAAAAAACAAACAAGTGACGAAATGGAAAATTGCATTATTTTTCTTCGAAACTAATTCATTTTAATAATTTCAACTGTTTCTTTAATTAATGTTTGCTGTAATTTTCATTAAAAAACAACTGCGCTAACAAGTTTAAATATTAAAAAAAAAAACAACTTCTAAAAAAACTTCATGCATTAACAAACTGCCGCTGTCCAATTAAGGAAATGTTAGGAATTTACAGTCTTTTCTCTAATTCACACGAATTAAAACTTCCTTCGAATAAAATCTTTGAGCTATGCATTATACGGGAGAAATAACTGTGGACTGTATTAAACTGTACCTCTCATGTATGAGAAAGAGTAAATAATGAGAAAAATATGTACCAATATCATTTGCCATACAAACCTTTATGATGAAAATTAATATGGAAAATATAGTCTTTATAGAGAGAACAAGAGATACATTAAAAATAAATAAACTCTTATATAGCAGGAAAAAGTTCCAGTAGCATAAAGAAGAAATTATGTTAAGTGTATAATGGTGTCGAGGAATTCAAAATGTTGTAATGGCTTTGTGAGAACTTTAATTCCGTTCTTTAAAATTGCTCTTAGATCATTAAGAATAATTCCTTTGTTCTCAAGACAGTCGATTTAAACAGTACTTCTTTCAACATAATATTTTATATCTTAATACAGAAAAAACATGTTATTCCATCTCTAATGATGCAAAATTCTAAGAAAACTAAGAGAGCTCTAAATCAGAGCGCTCTAAAACTAACAGAACTCAAATCCTGAGAAGACTAAGAGAGCTTTAATATATAAACAGTATATATTAAAGTCTAATTAGTGCTTGAATTGGACCCGCGAGCTGCTTCATTTAATGAGTTATCTTTAGAGCATAATAGTTTTATATCTACGCACATTATAATTTCATTTATGCTATAATAACTGCTGATGCATTTTATTTAAATTGACTGCAAAAAATCTAAATTTTCTACTAAAAATATAAACGCCTTCTGAAAGGACTTTTCTATCCCACTTCGAGGCTATAGTGACGTTTTTTTCTCAGTAATATACCATAAATAGATAGTACTTTGCTATAAAAGCGTACGCAAGTATTATTTTCTAAATAAATTCATAATTTGTATAGGCTCTAAAATTATCTCTTATCACCCTTTATTAATTCAATTAAGTATAGAAAATCATTCAGTCTGAATACAAAGTTGAAGGATAGAGTTCTCCTTGAAATGAAATTCGGCTGCTGACCAAAACAAAATCAGTTTTTATTTTGATCATAAATTTCGCTTTGAGAAAGGCTAGATTCATACATGATGAGGCATGTTTATAACGCAAAAAGGTTCGAGTAAACAGAAGACCCGTCTTCATGTTTACTGATCTGAACACCTGTCTCCAAATTTGTGATTATCTATAAATTAGAAGACTCTTCAAGCGAAAAAGATAATTAGGTTTAGGAAAAATAACTTTAACATAATTTTTAAATATGATCGAAGTTTGATTCTCACATTAACTCTTGTTTTGAAACGCATACACTGCATAATAAGCGGTGATAAATATTTAATTTAGTGTCAATAAATAAACCTAAAAAATTGAATGAGTTTACCTTTGAGAGTTCCATGTCACCGACACTGAGATTAAGGCCATTTATTTGTTTAAGTAACAGACAAGTTACTTGAGCTTCTTTTTATATTTTAAAAATAAATATAAATCTCCAGATAATAAATTAAAAAAAAATAATAGCTGGCTTTGTTCAGAAGCGATCTAACGATATACTATATTACACTTTTATGCCTAATAAATGCATAAATCTCGCAAATTAAATATTTTAGAGAGGAGGGAGAGTGTGCAGGATAAAAATAATAAGCCAGTACATTTTAAATAACAATGGATTAATAATTCATTATTCTTTAAAAGTTTTTTTTTATGAATTTGATATTAAAGTTTAAAAGAGTGAAATAATGATCAAATTGCGTGTAATTAATACCACATCTCTAGATAATGGCATTTTTATCTTTTCTTCTTATTATTCGCTGCTACAAGAACTATAGTTCCCGTGAACTTGACCTAAATAGTTTTTTTTTAAGAAGATTGCCTAATTATTAGAGAAAAGCTATTAGCGATTTTGCTCATAAGTATGCATTATTAAATAAAGAAGCGATCTATCTAAAAATGCGAATCTGTGAGGATATTTAAATGGAGGTTAATTATGGGAAATAAAAATGAACTTAAATTATTACAATTAAACTGAAATTTTTTTCGTATTTTAGAAATAGCATGGCAGTACACTTTTTACTGCAACTTCCTCTTCTATATTCTTATTGTTTTAATTGTATAATGACATTAAAGATCGCAGGTTCGAAAATTGCAAACCCACTTGGATTTCTTAGGATGATATGAATTGTTTAAAGGTCAGCTTTAAACATCTTACAATGACTATCCAGGTGACCACCTGGCTTACTGTGGTTCTGGGGGATTGCACGTTCATCATTTGGTGAACAGAAGCTCAGGAGTAGTTTATAGATGGAGAGAGAATCAAAGGATGTTCAGAAAGAGAAAGAAACGAAGTCCAAAATGCAGTGAAAACAGGCGCCAATAAGTGCACATGGTTCTAGTTTCATCTACGATTTGTGGATCGGAATTTTGCAAGTAGAGAGAAGGAGGTCATTATCCTCTCTATAAGTTGTTGGATAGCGCACTTGGAATATTTTAACCAGGTGTGGAGGACGAAACTAAAGAACGAAACAGAACTTCTGGAGAAAGTACAAAGAAGAGCGATTAGATAGGTGAAGTGTGCTAAGTATTACCATATGAGGATCGACTTAAAAGATGTAGTCAAATCTAGACACCTTAGAGGGTGATTTTACTGAAGTGTAAAAGGTTCTGAAAGAGAGAATTAGTAAAATGAATGTGGGAGAAATATTCTCACTAATGAGTGAGACAAGAACAATTATAAAATCTTAGAGAACACCAGATCAGTAGACTATAAACCGAACACTTCCAGTGAAGTTGTCAACCCTTTTCCACAGGTACCCATATAGAAGAGAAAAAGAATTTTTTTTTTAATTTTAATATAAAGAAAAAAAGTCGCATTTTTCTGGATCATCATCACTGGCTTTTTCAATTTTCTTTACAATAGTTTTCATTAAGCAGATGGACTGAGAGAATGGTTCGATTGAAAACAGGAAAAGGTAAATAAACGATTATGTATTCAAACCTATGATAAGAAACCTAATTATTTTACAACATAGTATCTTCATTTGTAACACACGTCTTCCTCACGAAACCTGTGGCTGAATACAATCAAAGAAGACTTTCTTTGGCTGCTTGCTGAACGACTCGTCCTTAGCTTTTGGAACGTTGTCATCAGGGTGGAAGTGATTTAATATGAACAGCTATTTCAGTGGCCCAAAAAATGACAGATACTTGGAGCAGGGAACCAAGTCAGGACAATAAGAAAAACGTCAACAGTTTCGTAGATATTGTGAGAACGAGCTTCGCCATATTTTAAACAGACTTCTTTTGAGGTCGGCCCTTGATCTTTGGTCCAGACTGTAACGTTCAGATGTAAAATTCATAAGAATATCGCAGTATAAAACACTCTTCACAGTTGCCCCTTCTTCATGCAACTCTCCTCTCTACCATAACCCTCAAATATAGTTAACATTTTTCATGTAGCTGTAAAGACTCAGAATGTCTTCAGTTTTGGGAGCTTGAATTACTGGATCGTTTAATTTCGGGCCGAAAGTAATTTACCCATGGATCATCTCCGTTCACTGTACAGACCAGAAATAAATTAAATCAGCTCCACACAGAATTAGCAAATCAGAAAACGAATCAACTTTTCGTTATTTAAATTGATCTGTAAGTCGAAGAATGGCCTATGTCATGCACGCTTTACCGAACATCAGCTCGTTATGGACCAATATGATGGACAGCTCAGATGCTCCTAAAGAAGTCTCGCTAAGGTCTTTGGGTTTAACAGGCCAGCTTCTACGAACGATTTGAATGTTCTTTGTTGTGACAAGGTAGTTAGCCTGGCCAAGTTGAGAAGAACCTCCCAAGATTAATCCCATTTTTAAATTTTTGGACCCATTCGTACACTCTTCACTTGTGATAAACAGGTCTCATCATACACAGTATCCATTCTACTATGAATTTCAATGGATTTCGTCCTTTTTGCAATCAAAAATCGCATATAATCTACTCTTCATTTCAACT
Source organism: Mastigoproctus giganteus (assembly GCF_048544385.1). NCBI lineage: Eukaryota > Metazoa > Arthropoda > Arachnida > Uropygi > Thelyphonidae > Mastigoproctus > Mastigoproctus giganteus. Next base: position 145,892,723 of record NC_143581.1, on the reverse strand, counting down.
TTCCACATTCAGAATTCCATTTTGAACGTAGGACATTGTAAAAACAGATACCAGTTACTTTCAGGGTGCTAACAATCGCAAAATAACTTTTTATATCGACGAGTTCATATAAATGTAATTAAAATAATGATCTAATTTCGATCTATTCATTTGAATCATTCTAGTATTTTCTTGAATTATTCTTTTTTTTTTATTACCACTCGCGTATCAAGAATTTAAGTTTATTAACAGTTTATTTACTGAGGAAAATTATGTACCCGCACTACTAAACTCGGCAGAGCCTCCCTTAAATACTGCGAACAGGTGTAGAGACATAAAAGGCTTGTACAAGTTTCTCCAAGTGTGTAATAGTTTCCAGAACATCTTTGTAGTGCATATGGCTAATGGAAAAGGAAGACTCCCTTCCCTAAGACGACTTAAATTATGTTTCCAAATGTGTTTCTTGTGTCTGAGGTAGTCGAAGACATGCGCGTAGCCTTGTCTCCGTACCATGATGTGAGATATCACGAGGCACGCATCCGTAATGTGAGCAACAGCAATTTTAGATTCAGAATGTTATAAATTGATGGGATGCACAATTAAGTTTCGGCCGATGGTTTGCAATGCAAATACAATGCTTTCACTACTGAGAACTCAGATAATTAAGTTTGGTACACCGACGCGTATTCAACAGAGAAACTTCAAGCGATTTTCTTCGCTAACATGAAGGCAGAACATAAAAAGAAACACGTCCTGAATAGGTTTATGTGTATGCATGTTCTCGGCGAACTGTAGCGTCTTAACAATTTGCATAAAATAAGAATTACTGTTCCAAGCATTATGTGATTCTTTCTCTTTCTTGTTATTTTATGAATGATATTTTAAAAACCGAGGGTAGAAATTGTGGAGTGGCTTTTTGTGTACATATTGCGAACAAATGAATCGTTGCAAGGTTGAAGACGATCCGAGTATCATGACAGCAAAAATGTAATAAATAATGGTTTTCATTCGATGATATTACAGTCCATTGACTGCTCGAGATTGATGATTGGGGACGGTGGAGATATTTTGCCAGAAGATAATGTCTGTTGTTCCACTGAAAAGCATTGGTTGCCAAAAGAGACGACATGATGAGTTTGAGATAGAAACAGTGAGTGGATCACTGAAGGCTTCACTACAAGTGAAATAGAGCGAAGGGAACAGCCGAAATACAAAGTGCTTTCAGGTTAAGAAAGCTGAAAACATTATAAAACATTTCTTCGAGTAATATTGCTGTCAGCTTGGAAATCTCTTATTCTAAATAGATCGATTCTGTTATTCAAATTTATTTATTTTTTTATTTGAAGTAAACAAAGTTAGCCGGACTAGTTTGGTATTAAGAAAATAAATTTACTTTTCGTTTAATTTTGAAACTTTTTTCTACCAAAAGATTTGAATTAAGTTTATGCTCAATAGAAGATCGGAATATATTTTGAGGAAGATGAATTTTCTGTGGACTCTTTGACTTATGATGTGTTTCGTTTAAAATATGTTATCGTGCGAACAGTGGCTGAGTATCACTCGTAGCTCGTGCCGCTCCTAACAGGTGTTGGAGGTTGACGACCTCCGTTGTAGTTAGCAGATAAATCCCACTAGGCCAAATGACAACATTGCCGTTTTCAGGGTGAAAGAAGAGCAGAAATTTGTCTAAAGAATTAAGAACTAACTGTAAATTCTGGAATTTAATTTAAAAATCATTGTGTTGCCTTATCAAAGGATATGAATATCAAGGACTACATTAACCTAAGTGTGTATCTGCAAAACAACCTTCTAGACTTTTTTTTTTAAAGGTATTGCGCGAAGAATTCAGTAGTTTAAACTCAGAAATGCGAGTATATTTCGCGAACAAGGTTATTTACATGCTCTAGCTTATGATTAATTCGTTTAACCTGCCACAGACAGTAAACAAAATGATTAAGATTAAAATACATATTTAATAAAGTTATAACTGGCTGCTCAGAATCTAAAAGTAAAAAATATCATAATGATAATATCCTCTGGTACTCTTCGTTTTTCTTATTTATTAAATAGTAGGATAATCCCTTCATGAATTACTACGAATACAAAACCATTTAAGATTTGTGATAGTTAGTTCGCGGTAGTGCAATACCATGGCAACTCGTTGTGTTAAAATATAAGATATAATTAAAACACCGATTCATAAGTAAACTCCCAGAAGTAGGTTGTTGCAAAATAAGGTTTTCACTTAGGAAATCACACCAACACAGTTTTTAAAGCATTAAAATTAATTTTAAAATCGAAGCTGTTGTATAACCGGCTTGTGGTTCATTGCCGATGACAACGGGAAATGGATTTAAAATAAAAAAAGGATAAATTATAAGGAGAAAACGCTCGAATTGTTCTAAAAAAATTATCTATAACCCATCGAAATACCGCATGCATCTTTTCGGATCCTACAAGACATTTTATAAATAACTCAAGTCCACATAATAACTGAGGAAATAAATTTTACTGATTGTACACACACGCATGTGGGGGGTGGGGGGAGACAGAGACTCCGTTCATTATTTTCCCATCGAAGTCCGCATGTGAAATCAGCGTTATAGTGGACTAGATAAGGAACTGCTCCCCACCCCCCTTCTCTTATTCCTGTTTCTGGAATTTTTTGAAATCTTCCAATCGATCACAGAAATCGATTCTATATTGGATGACTCTCTGAAAGCGCACTTAGGATACCAAAAGCACGAGAGAGAGAGAGAGGGAGAGTATGAACTGACTGAAGTTGCATTGTGCGCTGTCATTCATAGTGGCATCTAATTTAAAAAGAAAAACGTTTCCGGTCTTGTACAACATGAGAGTCCTTGTTTCCTATGCGGCACAAGACAGAAGTGTATTTTGCTCATTATTATCATTCCGGTACAAAGAAAGTAGGTGATTGCTCAACCATTCGAAAAGACAAAATCAAGCTGGCATTTGTTATGCATTTAGAGATACCATAACAAAGTTAAGTTTAGTTTTAGGCAGGAAGACTCTGAATCAAATTGAAGACCGATTTCAAGCGCCACCTATCGATACAAAGAGTAACAATGGCAGCCGATGTCAATTTTTCAATCTAGGAGGAAATAAAATTAGAAAAACTCTGTTAGATGTCATTTTATTTCGCTCAAAAACACCGCTTAAGCAAAATAGTCAATTTAAGGTATTACCATTTACTTTTCATTTTTGCGTAACGGATCTTTATCATTGTAATTGAGAGTTACAGAAATTGTCCATTAAGTATCCGAATTTTAACTATTTGACTGAACCACTTGTAGGTTCGATACCTTCAGAGATTCATTTTCATTCAAAACAAGTCTTGAGAACTGCATCCCATTAAGCACGATTGAATCATATTACAGTAAATGTTCCCGGAATTAATTTAAATTGCAACGTTCAGTTTCCCTCCGGGTTCTTTCATTTCGTTACATTTAAGAGCAAAGTAAAGCTAGCTAAATCCCTCTTGAGGTTTATATTTCGTGTTATGAAGATTAAATAATCCAATAAAAGGGAAAACTGCTAAATGTTACACAAAAGTGAGTGTATTGAACGTCAAAAAGGTTTTTAAAAAAAATCTTGTTGTGTGCGGCAGCCAAAATCTTGTTGTGTGCGGCAGCCAAAATCTTGTTGTAGTGATTATTTATAGTAATGGTCTTTTGGGAAATGCTTCGATCGTGTTATGGCAGACTAATGGCGAATACCTTTTGCCCAATGGAAGACTGTTGCTGTGTGGATCATTCAAACCATTCGCTACATAACAGTATTTTCAAAATGGTCCCCCAGAGTTCTTTTGTACTTCGTATTTGTTTGATTCGGAAATCATTTTCATAAATTTATTCTTCTTTTATCCTTTTGTGTTGTAGTTTCACAATAATAGTCTCAGGAACAGCGACAACTGCCGGTGTGCTACAATAAATGCGTTCTGAAGATTATTATTATTTCTTTTATTTAATATTTACGATCTGAAAAAAAGTAAATATTTTATAATAAAAGTTGGAATATGTTTCTCCTAACTACCATCAGTTTTAATAGCGCGATTTGAACCGACTTGCGAATTCGCAATGTGCTCATAATGGCTGATTGACTACGGCAGAATGTGCTAACCGTGTATTTCTATTTTCTCTTAATGATTTTAATTATCATTTCACAACGGCTGAGTTTGCTGCATCCAATTTGATTGGTGTCACGCTATTATTTCCATCTTTGCCAGTCTTTAGCTCTCGGGAATATTCCAATATCAGAGCCATGCTGCTCTGATATTCCATTAGGCCGTGTTCCATCTTCGAAGCGCTGCTAAAGTCAAGGATCATGAGATCTGGCTTGCTGTAATAACTCCTATCTAATAATGTCCCCATTGGAGAGATTTGCTAAGCTATAGCGGACCACAATGTCCTGCATGGAAATCAGCTATTCGCAAGCACTTTGTTCAATATGTAAAACAAATCTCTCAATCTGTTTTTTGATATTCAAGATTAAATAAAGTATTAGGAATTTTTACTTGTAATAAACTGCTCTACCATGCCTGCTTTCGATCCGATCATCAGTACAAATGAACGGGCAGTGATTTAAATATGGCGACAGGCAATGTACTGCAATAGTAGTGGAGAGAAGTTAGTATGGAGTGAGTGGAATGTCTTAGGATTTCAGAGATCCGTTCTTTCCACTTCATATTTTGCAGAGAGGACTTTATGCCTTGCTTTTTCCCTTTATATCCCATTCCTGTTATTTCGCCTTTTCCTCATAGATATACATAATTGTATACCTGTGAAATACCAGTTTCAAAGTCTATTAAGAATTGCTAACTTACCAAACTTAATGACTTTTTTCCTAAGTGCAGTAAAGACATTAGTGGGGCAGTGTCAGTTGTTTGTAATTTGAAAATCATGATGCAGCACGTATTAGCTTATTATCCAATAATGAATCATTATACGAACATCAAATACATTAAGAGAAGCAGAGAATTCTCTTAGTTTAGTTCAATGGGCAAAAATCTTCAATCGGATTTGGCTCCACACAAAACTGCTCTTGTTGTTCTTTCCTTTGTACTTCAAACAGCCTGGAAAGATTTCTTCTGCCTTCTGTAGGTCTAAAATTAAGTTTCCCCCTGCTTTATTTGCTTCCCGATTATCAAATATGAGACAAATTACTTTGCTGATGAGATGGGAATCGAAGACCAGTTCAAGTTATAAATTACAGACGAAGGCTTTCTTTGTTTACAGTTTCTCGTCCATCCTTCAGTAATTGTTTTATGATAAAAATGTAGTATCTGGAGAATGGTAACAAAAACAAGCCATGACAGATCTCAAAAGATAATTATAAGATGTTTGCCGTTCTTTTTGGTACCTATGTTTGGTAAAGAACATTTTATCGCCATAATGAATGTCTGAAATTTGTATGTTTCGCAGGAAGCCGAAACATGAGTATAAAAGAAAAGGGAATTAATACAATGTTAATAAGAAGCATATTAAAAGAGTAGTAGATTCTCGACATTTCATTGAACAATAGTAAAATAACTTAGAGAATTCTTTTATGCTAAATTTTATAATTTCTAAATAAATAAATTCGCCGTTTATACTTCGAGACGACCACGTTGGCTCATTTCTTTATTTTTAATTGATTAGTCTCTAACTGTGCTTCTAACAAAAAAAAATTCCTCCTCCCTCTTCTCTGTACCTTTTTTGCTGCTTAAGTGTTAAATTCCTTGTCATTAAAAACAGCCAAAAATACGGGATTTATATGACATGGGTATGGAATGGATTGGCAAGGGATGAAAGAGAGAAACACATTTTGAAAAGCAGATTGTAAATTAATTATTTAAACAATTGTCCATTTTTCTAACGTTATCCATAAGCAAAAAGAATCATTTAGAGAGTTGTTCCCCGCGCTAGTAACCATCCTATCATTAGTTTTCGAGCTGCCGCTTCAAATAAATCAAACTTTAAGAATATTTTTAATAACTTGACTCAAATTGTCTTAAGTAAATCCCATCAAAATGTTGCTTATTTCCTTGTGCAAGATGACTTCCCGTATCATAAAAAAAAAAAAAAAAACCGAAAAAACCTGCCATATTAGGGCCAACCGAAAATAACCCCTTACAAACACATGTATTATTGTCCATGAAGTGTGTGTAATGTCTGGTCGGTTTGCCTGTTTTGCTGAATGAAAGGCCTGATTATCCGGGAGTTTCTATCCTCGCCCGAGACCAACGAACTCAGCCATGGGACGAGAAAAGCCCATAAAAGTTCCTCGAGTCATTGAAGGGATTCCATCCAGTGTCAGTTGACCGTGATTATAACCACTGTGTTGATGTTTCTTATGATATAGTACTTGTACCCAAACTTTTGTCCTGCTTGTTCTAAACCTTAAATGAGGACACCATGAAGCCGACAACTAATGCGGGCCGCGGTGCACAGTGCATGACGGCCACCCTTATCTTTGCTTGTGTATCTGTTTATTTCATTTCTTCATCTTATTGATTCACTGCATGTCAGTTCTAACATATGATGAATCAATAAGATAAAAAAATTAATAAATGACCCTTTGCTCTCATGGCTACGCAGCTATATTACGCATCGTTCCTTGAGCGTTATCATCGATCAAGTGAACTCAGACTGTTTTATACCGCTAAGCGGAGTACCACAAGGCTCTCCCTTAGGTCCTCTTCTCTTCATTGTTTTCGTAAATGATCTTCCTTCTTTCATCTACACCTCCAATGTTCAAGTTGCTCTCTATGCAGATGATCTTAAGATCTACTCAGCAGTGAAGGAGACTACCGATTCTCAACAGCTTCAATGTGCTCTCAATAAATTCTCTCTGTGGCTATCTCTGAATGGCTTGTCTGCTAACCCTTCGAAGTGCAAAGTAATCTCTTTCTCATCCGGCAGATCTCCACAACTAATGAATACGGAGTATAGTATTAACTCTGTGATCATCGAAAGGTGTGACCAAGTTAACGACTTAGGGATTCTCTTTTCCAGAAGTGCTAAATTCGATGCCCATGTCCTTAAAATCACCAGCAAAGCATTCAAAACACTGGGATTCATCAAACGGAACACATACAATTTCAAAAGCTACAGATATGCGGTTATCCTCTATAAAACTATTGTTCTGCCAATCCTTGAATTCAGTTCACCCATCTGGAATCCTCACACAAAGACTTTAACTAAGAAAATTGAAGCAGTCCAAAAAAACTTTGTCCGTTATCTTACGTACCGCAATCCTCTATTCTATCACTCAGTGTATTATGAATCGCTGTGTGATTACTTTCATCTGAGGCCTCTGTGCACTAGAAGAGTTACTGCTGACATCGCCCTTCTAGCCAAAGTAATCACTGGAATTTACGAAGCATCTGATATCCTAAGTAAAATAAACTTCAATGCTCCTTGTAGACAAGTCAGGAACCTTACACCGTTTCGCCTTGACTCTGCCAACACGGACTTAATGAAGTTCAGTCCACTGAACAGAATCAGCAAATGACTCTCGCATTGACTTCTTTGACAACTCCCAATCACTGATGAACTCCATCCACAAGTTTGCCTCTTCACTTAAACTGCAAAGTGACTAGATCAAATCTAATTATTGTAGCTTTTTATTTGTTATATTATTTTTCTATTCTCTAACGGATTAATTATTACTTGTTTTACCGGTAACTTAACTTAATACAATCCTCGTTTGTACATATGCTTTTATTGTTTGAAACTATATCAATGTTTATCGTCCTGTAGGATTTCACATTATTGTTATTATGTTTATTGATTTTATCTCAGATACACTGTTAATGGTTACCTGTTGTCTATCTTGTTATTAATAAAATAAAATAAAATAAAATAAAAAATCAAAACGTTTTTATTATTTTAAGTTAGTTGATGTTTTTCTGATTATTAAAAATGACTGCAACTACTTAAAATAAATCGGTCATCTACTGAGTGCCGGGCCCTCAGGATCAAGGGTCCGTAGTCACGAATGGTCGTTAATGTAGTATCTGAAATAAAGAGCTTTATGGTAACTAAAAGTTCCCAGTACCCCGACTTGGCCTAAAACTAAGGAAATAACGAAAACGTTGTCTATTTGAGTCTTTCCAGTTGTTGTGAATGAAAAGGGTGAGAGAAACGACTCCGACTTCTTCCAGGAGAAGCGATTAAAGTGTTGGGGGAGAAGCGACTGGCAGGTCAGGGCCGTGCAAAACTCCGCGCAGGCGTCTCCCCACAATCGCCGCCTCAACACTGGCTCTCTGAGTATCTTCTTGCCGGGACAACTCCAGCTTTGAAAATTGTTAAAAAATACTTCTCATCCCAAAATTTATAAATGACCTTTATAGAATTATTAACTAACTATTTAGCAACCTTTTCTGGTCACCAAAAGGAGAGTTACTTAGTACAAAGAAGCGCGCTATCGAAGTGCGATAAAAATTATTTTTTTAAAGGTTCAAGTCGAAGTTGAGCGAGTTGAGTGTCTAAAGCGACATTTGGGAAGTGTTTATTGAAACTCTGGAGCCTTGAGCACAAAAAGGGGGGTACTGCGAAGGTGTCTTCCTGGCAAACGCCAACCAACCGTGTTCCACATGTTTATATAATCACGCTTAGATGAACACAGATGAAGGAACGCCTTTATTTTCCGCACATGAGCTCGGTGGACTGCGGGCGTGTATTGCAGGTTGGAGCATAGTACAGATCTGGATATCTACTGGATGTTGTGTAGATCTGGTGAGACCACCCGTTGGCCCACTTCTGCACCCAGGATTCTAGACCCCATAGTTTCTTGAGGCTGGTGGGAGGTGCGGCCGACCAAACTTCCACGGCATAGAAGATCACGGTATTGAAGTACGTTTCGAGGTATTTCCTCATTATTTATTTATTGCGAGTTCTGCATAAATCTATTTTCATTCCCCAGAAGGCTCGCAAGGCTTAGGAATGATGGGCTTAGATTTGTTGTTTAAAAGTGAGATTCGCGTCTAGGACTACCCCTAGGAACTTAACACTGTCTGCGGGAGTCAGAACCTTTCCTGCTAATTCCGGAAGTAAGGTATCACGGATATCATGCAACTTGGAGAAAAGATGAGATAGCTTGACTTCTGGGGATTAACTGAAACACCAAAAAATTTGGCAGAAGTATTAAGGTAGTTGTTTAAAGTTTCGGAGAAGGTTTGTCTTTCTTGTGGATCAACAACCTGGTGTTTGCATGGCAAGTAACACACAATATCATCAGCATATGACAAGAACGCTGGAACTTGATCCATAAGTGGAATGAATATTTCAGCGAATAGCAGAGCTGAGAGAGAACTACCTTGTGGGATTCCTACTTCTGCGCTATTATTACATGTGAAGTGAGGCATTCTCCTATGTAAAAGACTTTTGAGGAGCTTGAGTGTATTGCCGGATATCCCGCACAAACTATTCAGTAATGCAAGAAGGGGTGTGATTTGGACTGAGCCGAATGCAGATTTCATGTCCAGAAAAATGGTGTGTAGGTCCTCATTGTCATTGCAGGCGTGAAGTATTTTCTGCGATAAGGACTAGGCTGGTTATAGTAGATCTATTCGGCATGGCATAATGGGTATGATCTGGCCTATGCGCAAAGACTGCGAGTGCAACGTCATTATAGATGCACTTCTCGAGGCATTTCAGGAAGGGAGAGGCAACTGATATTGGCCTGAAGTCCGCAGGTGTTTTCGCATGAGGTTTTTTTTAGAACTGCCACGACTCTGTAAAGTCAGCCAGGTTGCGGGTGCCTGTCCCTGTTTGAGTATTTCGTTGTAGAGGTGGATGAGCTCTCTGCTGATGAAATGGGAAGCAATTTTGAGACTAAAAAGAGGTATTGCGTCAGCTCTTATGGTGGACTTATCAGGTAGTGAGTTTATTATTTTCGTTAGCTGTTCTTCGGAAATTTCGATGTTGATGGTAGTTGAATAAACGTTGAGCGCTTCATTCCAAGGATATACTTCAGACGCTCTGTGATCTCTCTTAAAAGGCGGCACGTGTGTAGGTCCATTCCTGGACATCCAAAGCTATGGGGGGTGCAGGTATGACTTCTTGACCACGCACGTTTGCCTCTGGACAGCCGGCCGTTCATGAAAGTGTCAATAGCTGATTGTTTGATATTCTGGAAATTCATCCTTGCTTTGAAGAATTTGGCATATGATTCTTCTAAAGGCGACTTCTTGTAGGAGGCGTGGGCTGCCTGTTTTTCCTTGAAGGCCTTAGTCAGGAGGTCATTCCACCATGGCTTCGAGTGGGGGCTAAATATGCAAGTTTTGGACATTGCAGACCTTGCAATGAATTCCATCCATCTCGAAAGCCAGTAGACAGCCTCACTGATGTTAAGCTCTGCCAGTATGTTTCATGGGTAAAGTTGAAAAAGGGTAGTAACTTTTTCAATGTTGATGTATTTAGGATTGCACAGTCTCCTAACAGTGTTTGTAGTTGTACTGGCGAACGTTCCTCCTTAGATGCCTGCAGTGATCGGATCGTGATCAGACGTGAGGAAGTTATCGGTTGTAGTTAGGGTTTCTGTTACGGAACAGTTTTAGAAGATGCACTGAAGGGTGGCATCGCCATGTGAGGGAGGAACATCAATAAGACCAATGCCAATTTCCGACCTGTTCAATGACAGTGTATCTAGGAGCTTCTTTGTGGCTGGCAGTGGTAGGTTAAAGTCTCCGAGGATGATGAGCTTTTGACGATGATTGATTGTGGATGACAGTCATGCCGTCAGATTGAGGACACAATCCTCAGAAACCAGTGGACGGAAATAAACGGCACACACCGAGATTGAGATTCCAGACACTCTGTAAATTCTCAGAACATTTACACCTACTCGTTCAGCTCTTTCCAACGGTGTATAATAGGCTATAAGTAGTCGACAACATTTTTGTCCCCTCACATTTTATCCCTCATTTCACAGAAAAACTTTTGTCAACAATAATCAATATGGTGTTATGTTGGCCCATATGATGTACAAATCCAAAATTTCAAGTTATAGGTTGAGTGATATCAGAGATACAATGCTGTGGCAGACAGACAGACAAACGAGTGACATTATAAGGGTCCTTCGTTAGACTACAGAACCTAAAATTTAATATTAAGGTGTCAGCCGGGTCCCTTAAAGAATTGTAGGCTCAGGTATAGTAAACCTCTAATCCTCCCCCCCCCCCCTCCCTCTCGTTGGGCCTGAGGACTACGCACTCCCTCAACTTACGATTAAATTCATACATGTGTAATGCCAATTAATTAATTATTTCATTTTAAATTAAAATAAATATGAATGGAAACTGAGCGTTAGAAAACTGAATTCAATCCCCTAGTGATATTTATTTTGTCTACAGTCAGATTTTATATGACATCAAGCAGTAAGTCATTTGTACTAATTAAAGCATTTGCAAAAAAATATACAGATTTGTACCGGTAAATAATTTTTGTCTACTACACACATAAATATACGCAAAACAAACTGCACTCTGTTCGAAAGCTAAATCATTTTCTCACTTTAGAGAACGTAAAATTATCTTTTTTCTTCAGCCAATTTATGTGCCATACTTTTCGCGCTTCTCTCTTTCTTGCTGTCTCGGGCACGTGCTCGGAAACAGAGTTTATACTGTAAGTGCAAGTGTATCCACTTACCGCGAAAGTAGTTCCTAAGCAAAACCGTATCTCGTTCTCTCCGCGTGCACAGGAACTGTTTTTCCGCAGTATTTGGCGATAAACAGTTTACAGTAATGTTCAATTTTCTACTTACAGAAACTGCATCGTCTTGTAAAACAAATGTGTCATTTAACGAAAGAAAAAACGGAAAAAAAAAAAAAAAAAAAAAAAAACGATGCTCTAAAGAGATGAAAACAAGTCCAACGTCGTCCATCAATTCCAAAGTTCTCCCCTCATATCTTCCTGCCTCGACAGTTACTCCTTTCGTTTCTTTCAATGTCCGGTTATATTAAAATGAAATTGGATTTTCCCAGTGAAATAGCAGACATGAATATCAGATAGAGGCAGAAAATAGTGTCACGTGATTACAACTGTATGCGAGCGAGGACGGTGCTGCTTTCGCTGGCGAATCTTGCCTTGTATCAAAATATGCCGAAGCTTTTGGTGCAGAGGGAACCGCACCCCTTCAAAGCCCATTTCCATTTTTAAAATCTTTCCGAAACTCTATTGGAGAAATAGAATACCAAAGTTTCGTTCGTTTCTTATTAAGATGGCGATGATGTTATTCGACTGATGACAGTGATCAGACGTGAGGAAGTATGAAAATTCCCAGTCTATGTGGGCTTTGGTTTGCTGTAATGTCCTAAGGAAACTAAAGGCAATATCGAGAAAGAAAAAGCAACTTCTACTTTCTATAGTTTATTGCTATTATTCTCAGAAGCAAACAAAATGTTTTTTCTTGTTTCTGGATAAACATTTTCGCTTCAAAAAGTGCTGGATCTTACCAGATCTATGCTCAGTGCATACTATTTAATATTTCAAAGTGAGCCCTAGTGCTTAATCAAGCGCTCAGATTGGATTAAAATAAATTAATCCATTTTATATACACTTACGTTTCGAATTCCTTAATAAAACAGTTTCACCCACTGATTATTTCTAATACATAATAGTTTTTAATTGCACTTGTCCAAAATAATTATCCACATAACGCATAAAATACATTTAATTGTGTGATATAAATAATGTAAAATGTAATATTGCTGTTATTAATTGTGCAGAGGGTTAAGGGCTTCTTTGACCATGTTAGGTTTAAAAATTAAAAGTGAATAAACAATTATTATATAATGCATTAACAAATAAATACATTACATAATAAATGTGAAAACAAAGAATAATATTTAAACACATTATGTGTATATGCACATAATGAAGCTACACCCGTTATGGAAAATGTGTATTAAAATTGAAAATGAAGATATCTGTTATTAAAAAGTTTATAACACTGTAAGACACAGAAACAGTATTACAGTGATAGAGTCTTTTTTCTTTACGGGATTAACTTTTATCCGATGTAGAAACGATAAATTACTTATTTCCGGTAGTATGATGATATCATGAACCGTGTAGTCTACAAATATGTATTTATTTATTCTCTGACAAATGTATAAAAGTTGCTGAATAGATCTTCATTTCAAACACACGATATAAATGCTTTATGTCAGTGTAATGCTTCACGCTTCTCCACATAACAGAAACTGCTCCATTCCTAATCGTGAATGAAGCACTAATTTTGCTTATGAAAAGCAAACAGACAATCCTATGTACCTCTCAATATAAATTTATAACGGGAAGCAAACATGCCTTAATTCTATAGCAACTATATTTACTGTACCTTAAGCGTATGATTAAGGAACAGTTCAGTGCAGCTACACTGTACCCACGGTGGGGTTATGTGGATCCGGACCTGTTCGTGGTTCGGCTGTATATTTATTTTTGGCAGTTGCACATAGAATTGCGAATGTCGATACCTGTGGTCACATGTTGGACGTTCTCTCTATATCTGCATTGGGGGATGAAGTGACTTCAGGAGGGCAATCGATGAGGGGGAGGCGAGAATTGAACTGTTCCTTTTCGGTTTGAAAAGGCGCAGTAAACAAAGAGATCTGAATAATGGCAATATTTAATGTAGGTGAAAAAGGAACAGGACTGGCTCAAAAGTGTTAGTTATCATTAGATAATGCCTAACAATAACTGATAAAGACATTGGATCATGTTTGTTCCACACCCTCTGACTGGTTGGAATCGAGTTAGAATTGTAGAACAGATATTCCATACTGAATTGTTAAGACACGAAAAAGGTGAAGTTTTAAAAATACGAATAGTGTTTACAAGTGATTAAATGAAGTTGCATTATAGTGTCGATTAAGAGCATTTTAAATGAAGGTGAAAATTAGTCATTTATTATTAAGGGTTCCCTTTTATTGAGGGCAGCTGTTGTTACAAAGGTTGACAATAATTGTCTGAGAGGAAATACATTGTTGGAAAGGTATGAAAGGTTGACACACTAAAGGAATGGTAGAGGGTGTAGAACAAACTAAATAAAAGGATAATACATAGGAAAGGTATAGGTATAGGTATAGGTATAGGTATGTTGAGGGTCTGACGGCTCCGGGGATTTCTCCCATCTCCGCGTATGTTCTTTGTATCGAGTGACAGTACCCTGTCTATGCCAGAGGTTTAAAAATAATGTATGGGTCATGTGGTATGTAGTTTGTTGTGCCCATTGTTCATCCGGCCTGTTGGCCGCCGGGCCCCCAGTGGGACCCGGCGTTACCATACCTAGCGACGGGGACGCCGGCCGGGTGTACCAAGAGACTAATTATACTCTGGCAGGTCCTGCCACTTACTTTCCTGGGATTTCGGTGACGAGGACCTAAATAGGAAAGGTAGCGACTGAAAATATAATACGAATAAAAATAACAAATTTATTCAGTTATACAAAGAAGTTTTCATTCATGAAAATTATATCTGCCGCAGATCAAACTACAAGTATCCACAGACAGAAATGCTGTTAAAAGCACTTCACAATTTAGTTCTGAAAGATTACTGTGGCCAACGTATCCCATGGTGAACACCTTGACAAATGCAAAGTACTGCATATGGGTAGAAGTAACCCCAGAGAAACGTACCAACTGTGTGGTACTTAAGGTGGTAGAAAATGAGGTACCTACACTTAAGGTGGTAGAAAATGAAAGAGACCTGGGAGTAATCATGCAGTCAGATATGAAGTTTTCTGAGCAATGCAGACAGGCTGCCAGGGCAGGTCATGGGATTTTGTCAATGATATATAGGAATTTTGCTAGCAGGGAAAAGGAGGTGATTGTCCCTCCGTATAAGGCAATGGTCAGGCCACGCCTTGAGTACTGCGTACAGGTCTGGAGGTCTCATTTTAGGAAGGATGTAGATTTACTTGAGCGTGTACAGAGAACGGCAACAAGATTGGTGATGGGAATGAAGGGATCCTCTTACCAAGAGAGGCTTAAGTTCTGCAAATTGCAGTGGCTGGAGACTAGGCACCTGCGCGGTGATCTGATTGAGGTGTATAAGGCCTTGAATGGGTTGAGCACTCTGAATTGTGATGGGATCCTTCCACTTGTTCAGATTACGAACCTAAGGGGGCATAAATTCAAATTAAGAAAGGACAGATGTGGAATAGATGTGCGGAAATTTGCCCTTAGCCAGCGGGTGGTTAATTGCTGGAACAAACTTCCATCTGTCGTTGTGGAAGTTGATAGGTTGAATAAATTTAAGGAGGAACTGGACAGGCATTTGGAGGGAATGGTGTGATTTTTTTTTTTTTTTTTTTTTTTGGCTGATGCTGCATAAGCTCATACACTTGCTTTCTTGCATAACATGCCACTACTACTACTACTACTACACTAAATATTATAATTTGCTTTCTCCAAACCGTAGCCTCCATTTCTTTCCAGATTGTCTCAAGGACAGGTAACATGTTGTTTGAAGCTTAAAACTTTTATGAAACGCTTTTGAATATTTCAATTTCTTTCTCTAGAGTTATGTGAAAAGAATTACAAATAAGTTTGAGAATTGATTTTATTGCTGATATGTTATTGTTGTACGATTTTATGCTTATCAGCAATTAACACCATATTGCAGCATATATAATATGCCTATAAATTGCATCTGTTCTGTGGTCTGTTTGTTGGACGAAAAATCCGAGTTCCCGGAAGGAAAACCGGGGTACACTCATGTTAGACTTAAGTCAGACCGCTTTGTGAAAAAGGCCCATCCCGTTAGGTAATCTTTATAATAATGATAATAATTCGAAATTTCCTGAGTTTAAAAAAAAAATAATAATAATAAATTGAACGTGGAATTCTTTACTATATACACTCTAATGACTTTCAAGTCATTTGATATAAATAAAATCATATCAAGCAGATCGGCATACAAAGATAAAAATGTTATCTGAAAAAAAAATCTGTAAATAGCTTTTCACACGTGTCTGTGTTATCATGATATAATATTCTTACGTTTTTTTTTGTAAATTTCGGGGAAAAAAATTGAGTCAATCCATTAAAAATTACGAGCGCGAGCCTGATAACTTCACTTTAATTTAAAATTTATCTCTAATAATTTCCTTATTGAAAATCACGAATGATTACTGTTTGTCTTGGAACTTCCGCGTCTAATCATCAAAGATATTTATTTTTATTAAATTATTTCTTCCTCCCCACATAAAAAACAGCCTGGTTCTCTTCAGTTGATTTTTCAAATCGCTTTTAGGCTATTATTAGATTCACAATACGGTTTAATGTGCGCTTTGTTATCACTAGTCGGCAGAGTGATGACGTAGATGTCACAGCCAGTTACGAAATATAACACACCGCTCGTAAACTGTACGTTTAGCGTAAAATATTTCCAGAAAGATAGAGAGAAAAATACAATAGTTTATACAGAGAATAACAATAAGAGGTATGTGAAAAGGAGAGATGGAGCGGTAATGAGGAAGGTTGTCATTCCCATCTCGAGGACACCCCGCTGTTTGCAACTGCAACCGAGAGCTCAAACTACGCCTACGTAGGAGCACAAGGGCGTGCCCGTCGTCAATGGAAAGCACATGCTGGCCGTGTGTTGTGCGCCAGTCGACGTGACAAGCGTGCAATATTGTTCTTAAAGCGTTACTCCCTAGAAAAGACGAGGCTGTTATTAGTGGAATTGCAATGATAATAAAATTAGCGTAATATTAAAACAAAATGCCATCGCTGTGACAGAAAATTAAGTGCAGTCAGAGAAAATACAAAGGGAACGGGGGTGGCCCACGCTGACAAAGAAGTGTAGGAGAAATGGGGAACAGCCAGCTGACACGCCTCAAAACGCCAAGTAGAATAAAACACCAACGCGTGTTATATTTGTTAAGATACTTACCGCTAGGGGAAAGAAAGAAAGCAGAAACAACTAAATTAAAATACATTATTATCAGAGTATTTTACATTTGGTGCTATATTAGCTAAAAATGGTGTATACTGCATTATTAAGCAGCCTCGAAAGACGTTAAAAGTGTAAAATTCAGTTCCTTTTCGCTCTCTTAATGTTATTAATATAAAAGTACGTTGTCTAAGTGTGTCCAGAGAAGCATCCAAGAAGAATGGAAAATGATTTACATAAGAGTAGCAAAATGAGATTTAAGTGTTAATGGTTTCATTTACTACAGAGACGTCATACTTTTAATAAAATATACCTTTCTTCTCGCTTCTACAAGTCATTTATTTTTGAAACAGCCACTATACAATTTGAATATTTTTTTTTTGTTTAGGAACATAATGCAAGTATTAGAAAAAGTTCTACTATATTTTTTTAAAAAGTAAACTGCATTTGTAGATCGAAAATTTAAGTTAAAACTTTCTCATGCACCAGCAACGCCCTCTAGCACAATTCGTCGACAATTTACTGTGATCAATAACAGAGTAATTTCTCATGGTAGACAAAAAAATTCCCGATCTCTCTCTCAGTGATGTTTCTCCTCAGCTAGGCGTCTCGTGCCTACAAAACGAGCGCGACTTGAATTTTATGCCTCGCTATTAAAGACAGCCAAAATCACTAACGTACACACGGGCATGCGCACAACAGCATATGGACGCACGCAGCGTAATACGCCAAGTGTATACACTGGGCTCGTGACGGGCGGGACCCAAGAATAGCATCAATATTTCATCAGCCCTAGAAAGAGCGCCCGGAGACACGAGTTTTACATACACAGGAAACAAAGAGGAGGGAAATTTTGAAACCGCGACATTGAAGGGGTCCGCCTAAGTAAATATACGGCACGAGAACCTGCGCTGTGATTCTGATACTAATGATTCACGCATGGACGCTTCTATAAAGCGTTCGGGTTGGGAGGGAGGCTTATAGACATTAGCGAGTAGACGTCGGGCAAATATTCTTTCATCGTTTGTTTGTATTCGGATAACGGTACGTGCCTCTCGACAATGAACTCGTGACACGTACACCGCGCGTGATAAACACGCGCCGATGTGTGCACAGCAGAACGCGGACTGGGGTTTGTATTGCCACTGAATGGATCCGGGAAGGCATCTTTCAGTTCCATTCTTAAGAGCAGAAATACGACGATTTTTGACAAGCCCAAAGCGTCTTTCCAACAACAAACGCAGAATGCCAAAACATATTTCACGCCCGCTGTGCAGATGTTGATACGCCTATCAATATCACAATTATATCGGACTGAATTCGCGTTATATTCTAATATTCGAAATTGAATGAAGCGTTGAGTAATGAAAATCTTCAGTTAATTTGATTACCATTAAAATTCGCGAGGGATGAGCGCTTGTTTGATTGTATCCACTGTGCCAATGCCACAGTGGATACAATCAACATCAACATAAGACCGAGTTGATCTACTGAATCACAAATTTCTCTCCTAATGAAGAGAATATTTTCTATCTAAACACTTGAGATTGTTTTTTAATAATTTATTTGCGTGATTCAGTGGTAACTTTCCATAATATTTCGATCTACACTCACTTGCCAAAAATTTAGAAACCTTCAATTAACATCTAGTAGGGTCGGAGGAGGACTGGCAGGCCCAACATCCCTTTTCAACATATCCTAGACATTCTCAATTGGACTCAGATCTGGAGAATTAGGCAGCCAGTGTAGATGCTGGAAGTGTTGGGAAGGTTTCTCGCGCCATTCAGGGTACAATTTTTGCACGGTGGATAGTTGCGCAGTCGTTTTGAAAGAATTCATCACAATCCGGATAAAAATGAAGCACTGTAGGGTTAAGTTGGTCCTAATCGACAGCAGGTATTTATTGAAGGTAACACGAACCTCTAACACTTTTTTCCACAGTCCCAGTCTTGGCGGTGGTGCCCACCACCGCCAAGACTGGGATTTATAGGCTTTCGATTACCAAATCCCAGATTATTCAACTTCTGCCGCATAGTTCTGTTAGAAATGGGTCTTTCTTTGACTAAATTTGAATTTTTAAGTCACTTGTTGCATTATATCTTCTATTGTGACGCCAATTCGCTTTGGATTCCTGCGGTCTCGTTCGACTTGCTGCCGCGTTTCTTCCCTTTGGAACTGCGTTCTCCTTTTGTATTCCACTCATTGTTTATTTTTGAGATGATTTCTTTCAACACACCAGTAATTTCACATGTTTTCTCAATTGTGGCTCCTGCTAGACATGTTCCAACAATAACACCTTTCTAACCATCAGAAAGATTACTATCTTCCGCATATCGGATCGACTAAGAAACCCCACGAAAGCATACAATATGGTACCAAGGAATTGTGATCATACCACGTGACAAATTATCTGTTGAAGCCAAGCTCAAAAAATGTTTATAATTTTTTGGCCAGTGAGTGTATATTTGAACAACCGTTATGTGGGTTCGATGAAAGTATTCTTACACTGAAAGCACATGGTTGATTTCTGATTTTAGTGCTCTGGCAATGATTTTCAGATTTTTCGCTCAGTCCTGAGTGATGTTTCGGGTTAATTTCCTCCAAAAACAAAATACCCAACCACTGAACATACGCAAATACAAACAAATTTCCCTCCAGTAACCTATCAGTTAATTCTAATAGGATGCCGGGGGAAAAAGGGGTCCCCGATACAGCAAGGGGCTCAAAAGTTTGTTAAATTTCTACGTAAAATATAAAGTGAAGGACAGAGACTATGAGGCGTTAGTGTATTGAGTTGCTGTACGTACTCATGGCCCACTGAACGCTGTTATATCGGCTGCCATAAATATCAATGAAAATACACGTACCAGTGAGCGGTTATATTGGAGAATAAAATGAAACGTTTAATAAAAATCTGAACAAAGATTTCATCCAAGAAGTTCAACTCTCTTGCCATTCCCCCACACGTAGATGTGGTGACTTTGTGATAGAGAATGATCCAAAGAAAGCTAACTTCAGGTGTCTCCAAAACACAAGTATCTTGTTTATTTCCAGGGAGAAAACCAACGATGATGATATCAAATGGGGTTTCTAATTTTCTCGAGGAGATGTGCGACCACTTCAGCAATATAGTTATTCATCGGCTGCTGACTCGGGGGAAACTAGGAAGAAGCAAGATTGTACTTGGGGAATGGAAGAAGTGGAATATTGCGCCCCAGGAGTGAGTAGATAAATGGAGAAGGATTTCGACGAGAATTGAGTGGAACACATCTAGAGAAAGTTTTCCTTCTTGTCAATGTTCGGGATATCTTTTTGTACTAAGCAAATTTTCGCTGTGTCACTCTCATTAGGGTCTTTGAGATTCGTATCAATTTGAGAAGTTCGCTATCGTCTATTTTGTTTATCTCCATGTATAGCTCCATTTCCAAACGTCTTCACATGAAACTATATAGACACAGGCATAGCCCTGGAGAGCGTAACAGCCTCGAGAGATGCAAAGTTGAGCTTTTTATTATACCAGAAAAGATACGTGATATATACAGCCCGAATGAGAATGAACTGGAGGAACTGCCAAGGACCCGAAATTTTATTCAAATATATCGCAGAAAAAAACAGTGCTGTAGACCTATTTACTATACTATTGGTCCTAACCCGCTACTTACAATATATTGCTACTTTGGAACCCTTTTAAATTAAGAGCTCTAAAGGACGGAGACGCAGAAGGAAGTATTTAATATTGCCCTCCGCGGATAGGGATTTCACATGAAAATGTAAGGCCTGGAGAAGACAAGCTGACATCTGTGTTTCAGAACAGCTCCCCTACTTAAACGTGATTAACAATTATAAATCAATAATAGTTATAGGGATTCACAGATGGATTGCGAGAAAGATTTAGTGCCTGTAAAGTCCACCCCGATTTTAAGGCAAATCATGGAAATAGGAGCTCTGGTTAGCTGGATCTAGGAAGATTCAAGAAGTTGGAATGAGTAGTTTTATTCAGACAAGATTGATTAGTGTGGGGCTAAGGATTATCTGCCCACAAATTTTGTGAGGTTAGTATGAACGAACTGCAAAAGACAAAGCAAAGGTCCATAAAAATTCCTTGTGCCATTGACGGGATTCGAACTCAGGTTTTTCCACCCAGTTTGGTTGGAAAAACCACTATAAGTTGCGATCATATGATTCTATGGTTATCTGTCGTACATCCTTCATCAGTGTAAAGAATCGTTTAATTTGCTACACCTTCACGGAAGACTTGGGGAGCATGGGTGGCCACTTAAAGGTTATCAGAATACCTTACTGGATCACAGAAATGAAAGAAGTCCTCAAAGTCCTCAGTTCTGCAATAAGCTTTACCTCTTTTAATGGACACTGCAGACGTGTCTTAATCTTAAGCTGATATCCTTTGTTGGTTAATTGTAACTACAGAGGAAGACGAGTAGGCGAATTTTAATTTTAAACATGCTGTACATAGTTTTCCTACGTTTGTGCTGCTTATTACTGAAATTCAGTTTGGTTATTTGATAGCAAAAGGAAGTCCGTATTCTGATTACTCAATGAATAGAAAAACTGCATTTATTATTTTAATAACGTTTATTATAACTGTTATTAAAATAAAAATTAAAAATAATAACCTCTAGGAGCATTTTAAGCATTCCCCATCTTATCACAGAATCAGCAATACGTGGCTGAGTTAGTTACCACTGAAACTCATCCTTCACGTCCATTTTCCAGTCTCATCTCAGTGACTATGTCCTTGACTCTTTCTGAAGGGCACAGACAATTTCTCATAATTCAAGAATGTTACTAGAAGGGAGAGTACTATCTAAAATCCAATTTACGCGAGATTTGAATCATTCCATACAATTTTCCGTCTCTTATGGTAGCGGAATAGATAAGAGTTTGTGTCTCCTGATAAGAGTAGTGTGGTGGTGGCCCTTTTTTTTTCAATTCCCAGCGAGCAACTGAAACTTTACGAGTATCAGTAATATCCGAAGTTTTATCTAACGTTGTCTGTTCCTCTTCCAGTCCGAACGTTTCCAGTTTTTAAAACAACTATCAGAAAACCATTTCACCCAAAGTTCATTTATATTCAGAGTATTAACAGCCATGACATGTAACAATCCATAAAAACAACACGAAAATCCTTTTTGGAGATAAGTCTGAACTCAACAGCCACCGTAAACAGGTCTGTTATCACGACTTTGATCTTTTTTTTTTTTTTAAAGCTAAAATGCAGCTGTCACCCTGCGCAGCGTACCATATCGCCAGCCGTTATCTCGTGAGATAATGACTAAGTCGATGTCTGTGACGTTTCCAGTTGATGAAACAAGACCTTTGTTGATACGCTGGAAACCTGGGGAGGGATGAAACACGGAAATCCTGATACTGAGCCATGCTGGAAGATAGGAGTAAAGATCTGAATTTTGTCTTTTTACTTTAGAAAGAGATATTCAAAAACAGAAAGCGGAGTTGAGGGGAGGAGGTGAAGAAGGGGAGAGTTGAAGAGTCTAAGCAGCGAAGAGAAGTATAATGTGTTTCAAGGATAGAACGAAATAGATCGTGGCTTTGCATTTATACAAAAATCGCTACCTGAAGGAGGGGAAAAAAAAAAAAAAAAAAAAAACACTGGAAAGAGAAACAAAAGCGAAAGGCAAGAAAATTATTCGAATGGCTGAGAAAGTAGAATATTTGTAATATAAGTTATGCATTTTGTATATCATGCAAATTAAATGAATCGAGATTCAAGCTTAAGCAGAAGAGGACGCTTTTGAACATTTGTTAATAGTGACGAAGATGGAGATAAAAGGGAAAGAAACAAACTTAAGACTTAGGTGGCCCTTGTGGGTAGCACAGTTGGTAGAATCGTAGTCCTCCCCATATCGCGTGGAAAAGACCCGAGTTCGAGTCGCGTCGATGATGTGAGGAATTTTTAGGGGCGTTTTTCACAACGTGGCCAAGTTAGTCGGTCTGAGACGACTGTACCATGGTTTTTCATCCAGAAAACAGAAAATCGCAATTCACACCCATTGTACACAAAGAAATACACCCCCAGTTGCTGATGCAATAAGATAAGGATATAGGGATGCCGCATGGAATTTACTATTTTATGGAGGCAACAATAAAAACAGAAGGAATTCCAATAGCCAACTGCAAAGAGATTTCTGAATTTGTGATAGGAGTTCATCAGCGTTTCTTTTTTGGCGTTAATGCCAAATGGACAGTTTCGGGTTAAATCAACATTCGGAAACAGAAAAAAGAAATCTTTGCGCACTAGAAATTCGCGGATATTACGCACTGCGTTCCCTGACCAGCCGAATCGTGGTTAAAGTGACACGGTAAATTCTGAAGATTCTGCGGAATTCAGGTAACGCCGGCGTTGGCAGAATGACAAAAAGAGTAAAGGAAGAAGAAAAAGAAATAATGGCAGCAACGGAAAGTGAAATCTTTGATATATAGAAAGGAGGAATACGAATGTGGGAAGATGAATAGGTAATCGAAGGCATATCAGAGAGGAAAGGGTGCGAGGAATTAGCTAAGAAAAAATTGAAAATAAAGAAAGACTTTCTTTAGTGAGGAATTTTGCTTATCAAAATATCGTATACAAATTAGGTTGCCCATTCAAAAGAAGTCCCGAGTACCCCGACATTTAATTCGTGACTCAGCCATGACGTGAATTAATTAATTTAATTAATTAGAATTGACTCACTGAATTTAATTTACGTCAGCGCAATATCATTTCAGCGAAGTTGTTTCATGTGCCTTTTAAAAGCCTACCTGGTTTATTTTCTCCAGATGGTCACGGAAATGAAAATTATTATTATTTTTTTTTAAATTCTAATTTATTTATTTTCACAACTTCATTCAGTGATGACACCCAATTAGGCCAAGTTCAAATGTACCCTTCACTGCTGCTTAAATATATATTTGTTTTAATTAAAACAAACATGCAAACAATAACAGCGCACGATTAAAATACATAATTAGTGGAACAATAAATACATGAAATAAAATACACACTGGAGTCAACTTAGAAGGCATTTAAGCAGCACAGATAGAGGATTAAGTCTTCTGCAGAATTCATTTAACGATATCAACTCATCGATTAGCGAAGGAGTCGTGGTCCTAATTATCAATTACCTTCTGGCTGAATTGAATCCTGAAACGATGTGAGACTTCGCTTGGAAGGTTTGTCGGGTTCCTATGAGTGCTGTTGGAACATATTTATACTGAATGATTGCTAGAGTTCAGAGGTATGAAGATCCGATAATATTTTATTTGCGGTTTAAATATCTTTTAAGTGACAAGCATAGTGATTTCACCACTTATCACTCGTTTGGAGAATTCTGAGTTCGATCCCCGTCGACGACTGGAGGAATTTCTAAAGTCCTCTTCAATCGAGGCTGGATGAAAAACCAGAGTTCCCAAGAGCTAAAACCATGCAACTGCTTTCAACGATTACATAGTTTCAGCATACGCAAGGTGATCGAACAGCTCTATCACGTTGGGATAAAAGCCAATAAAAGTTTCTCCGTCTAGACAGGATTCGAATTCAGGCCTTTTGATACCGAGTAGAAGGACAGTGATCAATGCCCAACTTAGATGGTCTGGGGGCTTTCTGCACATAATTTTAGAATCCCTAAAATAAGGTCGCGGGGCTGTTGAACTTATAATAATCCTATTGGTTTTTTGATCAGTCACCTTGGGGCCCTGGAACGACTATGTCATCGCATCTCGGTAAATGAAGCCTTGACGGTGAGAGTATTCACTATGATAACCACAAGGGCAACTAAATCGTTTATGAAGTTAAACAGAAATGTTCTAAAGAGATCCTTGAGGAATGTCATATAGGGAGAAATTAATTTTGACTATCTAGTTGAAAATGACTGTGGCATCTGTTAGTCAGATGCCCGAATATTCAACTGAAGGTATTTCATATGTTTATTCATAAGTTAAAATAAAGTTTTTAGTTTGGGGTTATCATGAGTTCTCGTATTTAGTGGATTTTGAAGAGGTGGAGTAGAACTTGGCATAAATGCTGTTTATTTATCTTTCAGAAGTTGAGTGGAATACAATAAAACAAAGGGAGGAGCCATTTTTTTAAGCGTGTTTAATGAAAATTCGATGGGCACCGATAATGCCTACTAGGCTTAAGGCCACTCTTAACGGTACAGGAAAAGAAAGTTGCAAAAGCATCTACAATAGTAGTAGTGGCATGTGATGCAAGAAAGCAAGTGTATGAGCTTATGCAGCATCAGCCAAAAAAAAAAAAAAAAAAAAAAATCACACCATTCCCTCCAAATGCCTGTCCAGTTCCTCCTTAAATTTATTCAACCTATCAACTTCCACAACGACAGATGGAAGTTTGTTCCAGCAATTAACCACGCGCTGGCTAAAGGCAAATTTCCGCACATCTATTCTACATCTGTCCTTTCGTAATTTGATTTTATGTCCCCTTAGGTTCGTAATCTGAACAAGTAGAAGGATCCCATCAGAATTCAGCGTGCTCAACCCATTCAAGGCCTTATATACCTCAATCAGATCACCGCGCAGGTGCCTAGTCTCCAGCCACTGCAATTTGCAGAACTTAAGCCTCTCTTGGTAAGAGGATCCCTTCATTCCCCTCACCAATCTTGTTGCCCTTCTCTGTACACGCTCAAGTAAATCTACATCCTTCCTAAAATGAGGCTTCCAGACCTGTACGCAGTACTCAAGGCGTGGGCTGACCATTGCCTTATACAGAGGGATAATCACCTCCTTTTCCCTGCTAGCAAAATTCCTATATATCATTGACAAAACCCCATGACCTGCCCTGGCGGCCTGTCTGCATTGCTCAGAAAACTTCATATCTGCCTGCACAATTACTCCCAGGTCTTTTTCATTTTCTACCACCTTAAGTGTAGTACCACACAGTTGGTACGTTTCTATGGGGTTACTTCTACCCATATGCAGTACTTTGCATTTGTCAAGGTTAAACTTCAGTTGCCACTTCTTAGCCCATCTGCCCAAATTATCCAGATCCTGTTGCAGTAGCATACTGCCATTACTGTAATTAAGAACTCTGCTAACCTTTGTATCATCTGCAAACTTCGACATTAAGCCTGATATACCTTCATCAATATCATTGATAAATATACAAAACAACAGTGGACCTAACACCGAACCCTGTGGGACCCCACTAATAACATTAGTCCAAGAAGAGCAGCACCCATTGATTACCACCGTCTGTCTTCTCCCACTTAACCATCCTTTTATCCATTGTAGCAACTTACCCTTAATACCATTCTGCTCCAATTTGTATAATAGTCTTCCATGTGCAACAGTGTCAAAAGCTTTCCTGAAATCCAAATATATGATATCAAAATTATTTTTTGCATCCAGTTCCTTTGTAACCACATCATAATATCCTATCAAATTTGTCTGACAAGACTTTCCCTTAACAAACCCATGCTGTGTCTGAATTATTGCTGCAGTCTTGTCTAGATGATCCTGCAATGCATCTTTAACCAGTGACTCCATTATTTTACCAGGAACAGAAGTTAAACTAACTGGTCTGTAATTACTCGTGTCACCCTTCGATCCCCCTTTGTGAATTGGGGATACATTTGCACATCTCCAGTCCGTGGGAACCTCCCCTGAGTCCAAGGACGCTCTCATAATTATGGCTAAGGGTTTGCTTAGTTGCCTTGCCGCCTCCTTTAATATAACTGGATAGATCCCATCCACCCCAGGTGCTTTTCTTATGTTTAACTTCAACAATTTCTCCTCCACTTTGCTTTCAGTTATTACAAAATCATTAAGTATCCTGCTACAATTTGATAACCTTCTGTCATTTTCAAACCTTAATAATTAGGTTGAGATCCTGTGATTTTTCTCCCATTTAAAGCACCATGTCGTCTTAAACTACATTAATACGCAGTCCCAGATCCTTCACTAAATATAAAATTTAAAGTTCAGACAAAAATAATTTTTAAATAATTTTTTTAAATTTGGCTAAATCCAAATGAGTCATCTTGCAGTTCTATTTTATGGTCGCATTTCATGCGAAACCCAGACTGAAATTAATGTTATCATGCATAGTCCAAATAAAAAATAAATAGTCGAAATTGGAGAAATTGAAATATTTATACATGAAATTTTATGAAAAAAAATATAAATTTTTATAAAAAAATTAAATTTATCTATTTTTAATTACGAGTGTATAAACATATTTTGAATAACTGATTAATCTAAAAACTGATACGATTATTACGAAAAAAAAAATGCGCAACTGGCACCATCTATTGACAATAAAATCAACCAATGGTTTGCTTTTTTTTTTTTTTTTTGTAGCTGAAAAAGCAACCAGGCAAACATGAATGACGTTTCTATTTTCACGGTAAACGGGTACGTCATCCACAGGGAGCAGGCTGATCCCTATGTTATGAACTGAGCAGCAAAATACCATCGTTAGATCCTGAAAGTGAAAACTCTAAAAAAAAAAAAAAAAAGAAAGAAAGAAAGAAAAAGAAAAAAGTTTACTCCTGAGGAAGTTAAATATACTTTGTACGTCAGATGTTTTCTGCTGTTCTTATTACAGGAAGTACTCTGCTTAGACATTAAAACGAACTGTTTTTCAGCAGATGAGTGATAGTTTTATTTTTAAAAAATGTTCGCCATGGATTGGCGAATATTTTTAAAAATAAAAATGTTCAACAATGTCCTCATCATGTCTTATTCACAATCATTATGCGATCCAACAAGTGTGCCTATTCGTTGTCGACACAGTTGCAATTCATTTCGTGCAGATATTCCTACATTGCAATCTGTCATGGATGGTATGGACAAGCCCATGACTGATAGTAAACTTCGTGACAAAAACTTCAACTGTCCTACAATGATCGCCTGATGACGTTATCTGTGAAGACATTTTCTTCTGTGACAACTCTGAGCGTGTACTGGACCGGATTTATCTTCCAGGATTTTAATTCCTTCAGAGTAACAATTTGCTTATTCGTATCTTCGTACATATGACATACTGTTGTCGAAGTACATCTTTACCATACTCCCGTAAAGTCCTTTGGAATTTTGAGATTGTAATTAGCCGATTTCAGCAGAGGCCGTAGGGGTTTTGTGAGTTATTCCTGGTTTTTCAACTCGCATGCAATTCGGTCCGTGAACACACACTTCTACCATAGACACATAGGATATGGTTTACGCCCGGGAATCGTTAAAGTAATAAATTTTTTAACTGATTTTAGTAATGGTCCTCTCGGATAAACGAAACAGAGGGCGTCCAACTACTCCCCAAACAGCAACTGATGCCAACTATCGCCTGAGATCCCACCGGCCTCTGAATTACTTTGAAACGATTTGGTGCTTGACAAAGATAAATTTCCATTACAATTAGGATACATTACGAAATACGTCACGAGCGCGATTAATTATTAACAGACTGCTCTTAATGAAACTACTCAAGTGATGTGTTAAATTAAACACAGTGGTTAAGTTTAAGCTAATTGAACGTGATTTCATTGAAGAAATTTGACTATCAGATTCCTTTCCTTTTTTTTTCGCCTGCAAAACTTCCACGATGTAAGTGGCATCCGATTGGTTTATCGTGATATAAAGGTCTTGTTATTTACGTATCGTTCACTTAATCAGAGTTCATTTAAAAAACGATAAAAAAGGGGGGAACACACGTGCAGGCTTAATCTGAGATAATCAAGAACTTTAAGGAAAGTTTATTTCCCAAATTGCCTATTTACAAAACGGCACGGACCTCGGGCCAGTTTTTAATGAAGCTGTTCCAAAGATGCATTTAAAGTAGAATAAATTGCCTCTAAAAATAACATATCGTTAACTAACGTAGCTTTTATATGCTACGCCATTAAAATCAGCAGCCATAACGTAAACTTTGGTTCTGCAATAATACGCGTAATCACTCACGTGACAGACAACCGCGATGACGTCAGCGCAGCTGAAATGTTCAGGGGATTTGAAACATTTTTTAAAAACTTTATTTCATATTTTCTGTTTTTAAATGACACTCAAAACTGCTAAAACAGATATTCCATAGCTTAAACTTAAATCCATATGGTGATTTTCAAAAAGAAAAAAAAATCAATATTATAAAAATAAACAAGATACAAAAGCCGCCAAAGAATACTGTTTATTTGCAATTTTGTTTAAAAAAAAAAGATAATTGAAAAGCTGCTGGATGTTCAGAGCAAAATTCGAGTTTCAAAGGAAACCTAAGAAAAAAAAACAGAAGAATCATTTTTTGAAAAAAAAGGATTACTGATTGCTGTTGTTGATTTTGATAAAGCATGATAGAGATGCTTCGCTGTGTTCATTCTGTGGATATTTTATTAGGAATACCACTACAATATTGTGTAGAACCTCCAAGGACAGCGGCCATTCGTCTTGGCTCGATGGCTTGGGACATTACCTTGCTGGAAGCAACCAACAAGTAGGGAACAGGGTCATTTTGAGAGAATTCACCTGGAACACGAAGACGTTTAAGTAGGTTTTATTGACGACGCATCGTCTACGGATACCGTAGAGGGAGTAATCAGCAAAACTTTCTCCAGGCCATAGAAATCTCCAAAACAATCATATTTCCTATTACGGTGATGAGGTCCATGATTTCATGATGTTTTCTTCATCGCGTAGTTGTGCGATCTTCTTGATGCAACCAGGACCGAGATTCCTCTGACCCAAGTTCCCTTCTGTAGATATTCAAGGTTTAGTTTTACTGAACTTGACCTCCCTCACGCGTATCTTTCTGTTACAGGCAGACAATAGTGGATGCGAATTCATCTGCTACTGTAGACGAGACTGGACCGGACAATCTCCGAAATATCGTGCTTGGCATGATTGACTCTCAACAGGTGTACTGAGCTGTTATATGGGGCATCGGTCTGACCAGTCTCAATGCATTTAGGCATCGCCGACTTGTTTCCAGCCACCTATTACTCTTGGCTTTCCGTTTTCACTGCTACGAACGATTCTTGTCCCGCTCTTGTGTTGCTGTGAGTTGAACAACCCACCATGGCCGTCATTGCGATGACATTGACATCTTGCAAAACCTTTACTCTTAAAATCGGTTAAGTCCTTCTTTTTGTCTTACAGTGTATTCATCATAGTCTATTTTACGATATTTTTAATGGAATGTAATTTTATTGCATTTTCTTACATTCTAATTAGGTCCGCCATTTCTGTGTATTTAAAACTAAATAAAATCCATGCGCGCGGGCACCAACCCCTTATATTGTCGAATAATCGCAGGCTCGAGTTCTTTGTAGGGAAGAGGTGCGCCTAATAAATTTCCCACTGAGTGCATTTTCATACCGGTCTACGATACCGATTTTCATTAAAGTATTATTGTTAAAAAGAGCTATCAGAGGGTGCCTCTTTCAAACATAATCGCTTGAAAACTAGCATTTAGCGCCAAGGAAACTCAGGACATGTTGTGCCAGTGTCGTATCTGTAAACTGCGTGCTCTCGTGCCAAATGTTGCTGTTGTTTTACGAAAGAGGACAAAAAAAAAAAAAAAAAAAAAAAAAACTGGGGCGCCCAATTGAAACCTTTCCAGTGCAAATTGAGGACAACAAAGAGTCATCGCGTGCATAAAACCTTTACCGCCCCTTAAGTTTTCAGATTCGATAACGGACGTTATTTACTAGCAGTTCAGTAGGCATAAAACTTTCACAAAACAATTCATGTGACCGATAAATGTTTTATGTACTCCAAACGGCCCATAAATGATGTTAGTTATCGAACCTGCGCACTTAACGATCGGTAAACGTTTTATGTAATTTTTAAGAATCACAGAAAAATCACAGGTACGAAAACCCAAAGCACGCATTCACAGATTCTAGGTGAAATCATTTAATTCAGAAGCAATTTATAGAATAAACTATTCAATGTTGACTTATTTTGATGTTTTCGTTAGTGAGTCATTCTTATATCCACTCGCCGGACCAGATTTAACTTCGTGTATAATCACATAAAGTCACGATACATGAATCCAAGTTAATATGTGACTCCCATTCGTGTTTTAAACTTTTTTTTGAGCTTGGAACTATTCTGTTTTATGCTTTTCTGACGAGTTTCAGTTGCATCGAAACAACCACCAGGAAACTTAAAAAGTCCCGCTCGCTGCGTATGAATATTCGAGGCATTTAAATCAAATCTCAACACTTAGAAAACAGCTCATCGTCTTGCCTTTGAAGTGAAAACGTGCATACTCTAGAAAATTGCTGGTTAGGTTCCGAGCTGTTTATAATTTCGTTCTGTTGCTTGGGGAATTTTGTTTCGTTTGAAGTGATTCTGCAAAGCGCGAGTTCTATTCATAGCTTTGAATTCACCTCACTTTAACGGCTCACCGTCCAATGAAAAGCCCCAACACGAAATAAGAAAAAAATCAGAAAACTTGTTCCCGACAAGTATTTATTTAGTTTTAATGGAAGTGGTAGACAAAATACTCGATGTATAATTCACAATTTCATTCGGGGATTCCACCCAACTGGGAATAGCATTTTTAGGCCTATTCGCATATATGATGGCGCATATTGTCTTCGTATAACGAGGGGGGGGGGACCCCCGAGTGGACGGATTTTCATGATATTTTGTATTTGGGCTAGATAAACATACTTGTTGAGCCAAGCCAAATTTCATTAAAATCAGACAAACAGAAATCCAGCATTTATCATTTCTTTTTCCATACAATTTGTATGGAAAGAAAAAAAATTCATACATTAAATGTAGTGTTTTGATGCACTAAGATTAGCTTTAAACAGTTCGTGCACACTTCGCGCGTATTGCTAGGCAAGACTCGTGAACACGATGTCGCTCGTGAAGAGATACATATATAAATGGAGGGAAAGAGCCTTTAAAAATGAGTAAATGGTTAGAGCGTAATAAACATTATACAACTGTAATTAAACTAAATGGATAAGTTTATAAAACGTAAACCCATTGGGTTTTATCAAGCGCTCTATCAAGTTATAATCTTAGTAATTAATTCATAAGGAGATAACTATATTTACTTTTGCTTTTTATTAATCTCAGAAAATTAATAAAATCGTTTAATTTAAGAAAAAAAAAATCGAACGCGCTTGAAATACAACGCATTGCGTACATTAACTTTTCTGAAAATTGATATAAGACTGGTACAACCATCTCGTAATCTACTACTCAAAGTGATAATAACTGTCCGATTTCTATTGGTCTGATTTTATGACGATATGTCCATGACTGGACACATCGTCATAAAACAGATAAATTTAAAATTTCTCCAAAATCCATTCATTGACAGTCGATTTATTACATGCCGGTTACGGACAAAGAAATTACAATTGCCTGATTTGAATTGGTCCGATTTTAATAAAATTTGGCCAGGCTCAACTCAATGTTATTTCTAACAGAGCGAAATTTAAATTTTATCAAAATTTACCCGGTAAGATTCGCGTTATTACACGAGTAATTACAGACCAGTTAGTTTAACTTCTGTTCCGGAAAAATAATGGAGTCACTGGTTAAAGATGCATTGCAGGATCATCTAGACAAGACAGCAGCAATAATTCAGACACAGCATGGGTTTGTTAAGGTTAAGTCTTGTCCGACCAATTTGATTGGATATTACGATGTGGTCACAAAGGAACTGGATGCAAAAAATAATTTTGATATCATATACTTGGATTTCAGGCTTTTGATACTGTTGCACGTGGAAGACTGCTTTACAAACTGGAGCAGAATGGTATTAAAAGTAAGTTGCTACAATGTATGAAAGGATGGTTGAATGGGAGAAGACAGAGGTTGGTAATCAATGGGTGCTGCTCTTCGTGGACTAATGTTATTAGTGGAGTCCTGCAGGGTTCGGTGTTGGGTCCACTGTTGTCTTGTATATTTATAAATGATATTTATGAAGGTATATCAGGCTTAGTGTCGAAGTTTGCAGATGATACAAAGTTGGCAGGGTTGTTAATGACAGTAATGGCAGTGTGCTACTGCAACAGGATCTAGAACATTTGGTCAGATGGATTGAGAAATGGCAAAGTGTAGTTTAACATTGACAAATGCAAAGTACTGCATATGGGTAGAAATAACCCCAGAGAAACGTACCAACTATGTGGTACTACACTTAGGATGGTTGACAATGAAAAAGACCTGGGAATAATTGTGTAGTTAGATATAAAGTTTTCTGAGCTGTACAGACAGACTGCCAGAACAGGTCATGTGGTCTTGTGAACGATATACAAGAATTTTGCTAGTAGGAATAAGGAGGTAATTATCCCCTTGTACAAGGCAATGGTCAGGCCACACCTTGGGGTACTGTGTACAAGTCTGGAGGCCTCATTTTAGGAAGAATGTAGAGTTGCTTGAGCGAGTACAAGGC
The DNA here is from genome assembly GCF_048544385.1 of Mastigoproctus giganteus. Classification (NCBI taxonomy): domain Eukaryota; kingdom Metazoa; phylum Arthropoda; class Arachnida; order Uropygi; family Thelyphonidae; genus Mastigoproctus; species Mastigoproctus giganteus. The sequence continues at coordinate 145,859,462 of NC_143581.1, read as the reverse complement.
AACAAGATTGGTGAAGTGTACAAAACGTGTCCTATGAAGAAAGGCAGAAGTTCTGCAAATTGCACCGTCTGGAGAGTAGGCGCCTCCGAGATGATCTGATTGAGATGTATAAGGCCTTGAATGGGTTGAGGAAAGACAGTTGTAGAATTGATGTGCGGAAATCTGCCTTTAGCCGGTAGTTGATTGCTGGAACAAACTTCCATCTGTCGTTGTGGAAGTTGATAGCTTAATTAAATTCAAGGAGGAACTGGACAAACGTTTAGAGGGAATGGATGTGTGCAATGCTTTTTTTTTGGCTGATGCTATATAAGCTTGATTTCTTGAGCGAGTACATACTTTAATTACTACTACTAGTAGTACAACAGGACTTTACGCATGCTAACATGCCTAAAAAATCATATAAATAGGATTTCTTTACTAAATACAGGTAAACACATCTGATCCTCAACCGCTTTATGCATCAGTGTCCTTCTGGGCATCACTTCCAACCTCAATAAGTTTTTTTTTGGGTGGAGAGAGAAATTCCTAGTCGTGTCATACGACTAGGAATTTCTCCCATCTCCGCGTGTTTTCGCATTATCGAGGACAGTACACTGTCAAGCCAGAGACTTGAAAGTGTGTAGGCCATTTCTGTGCAGTGTGATGTGTTGTGCCCATTGTTTGTCTGGCTTATTGGCCGCCAGGCCCCTAGTGGGGCCCGACGTTGCCCATACCTCGCCATCTGGAGGCTAGCCGGGTATGTCCAGTATTGCAACAAGTTGCTCTGGCAGGTCCTGCCAACTAGTTTCCTGGGATTTCAGTGGCTAGGATCTAAAAAAAAAAATATATATAATTTTTTGCCAAGTTTTATGTATATATATTATATATTTTTATTTATTTATTTTTTTCACTCACACTCATTCATTTTTTTATCATACACCAAGGGGGGGGGATGCAATGATGTGTAATGTAAATTTAAATACTAATTAAAACTAGGGTTAGTGTGTACTTCATGTAGCATTTACACTTTCATTCATTCTTCTAGCTCTCATTTCATTTATTCGACTCTTGCTTTCTGCACTGCACTCTCTTGGCACCTCAACTTACTGTTATTCTTCAGTTGTGGTGCAAGCCTAGCCACAAGTTTTTTTTGCAGGCCAGGGGAGAATGCAGTGATAGTGTTTATGTGGTTAGTAAATGTTTATTAGTATATATAAAGTAGTGCAAGTTATTTTTAACTTTGTATTCTTTCGGCCAATTACATTTGCTCTTCCACTCATTCCCATTCACTCTCTCTTTCCCTCATGCTAGGTCACTCTTTCTTTCACCAAAACTGCCATTTATTCCCTTTTACCATAATTCCTAGTTCACTCAGTGCCCAACCTATTCATTGTCTTTCATTCTCATTCATTCATTATATTGCATCCCCTTGCTACTAGCTTACTGATATTTTTCAGCTAATCTGCTTCCCTGGCTGCCTGTACATCTCCCTCCCCTACATGGTTACTTATTTGGTGTGGGGGCCCCAGGTTCCTACATATGGCAGGGTGGTCCTGGGGAGTTTTATCATGTCAGGTTTCTGTCAGGGCATAGAATACTGCTATCCTGACAGTTTTTAAGTCATCGTCAGGGCATGGTGGGAAACTTGGGCAATTTTAACTATTGATTAATTGCTGGGGGGCTGAATTGCCATTTTTTGGATAGTTCTGCACATTTTGAATGCCCACGGATGCGGAGATAAAAGGCAACTGATAAGTTAGAAAAGCAATTTCTTCTACAGCTCATTGTAAAAGAAATCACCAAGATAAATTTATTCTCTGCCTTCCCTCGAACTGCTAATTTTTACATAAATTACCTGGCAGGTATCGCAGCTTTTAAAAACGTCCCTTTTATTCCTCCAGAGAATCGACTTGGAATTTATTTTCATTCCTCGTAAACCATCCAAAAACAAGGCGCAGTTCCATTATTTTCCATACATCGAATCACCTGTGGTATGGCAGAGCCTGCCTTATTTTATTTCATTTTCCATCGCTTGGATGTTGCACAAAGCAAAATTCCCTTTGTTATTCATCCCTTAGCAAGCAGCGTGCTTCTATTCGCTGTTCATACCTTCGGAATCCTTTCTCTTCGCTGACAACAGCAATTGTATCATGTTTCGAATTTCCTTCACATTTTTTTTCCCCGAGTTTTCCATCAACACCCAATCCGATCAGAAAAGGTACGCTTTTACGGAAATATTATATTCATAGCAATTTAAAGGCGCAAATGCGCATTGTCACGACACGCGAGCGCTATTAGCGCGTGACACGCTACACTATTGACGTTTAGTAAACAACACCGGCTACAACCGTGACATGGCTCCACAGAAATAATGTATTTTGCATGAACAATAGCAGGCGCACTTCTTTTACGAATAAAACGATTCCAATCTACTAAATTACGTCGTCATCCTCGCAGACATACGCGGGCAGAGCAAATGAAATTCGAACTGAACCGGGTGGATGATTACTAGGCAGCCCAACGTGGCATTAAACGACCACCTCTCATAAGGACGTTTCCAAGGCAACCTGGGAGGCTGGAGATATGAAGATAACAAATTAAGGTGACTTTCTTCAACTCGGCCTTATATTTTCTTTCCACTGTCAGTGGCGCATTAAATTCGCTCTCAAATCGAGAAGAATAAGCGCAGACTTAATTAAAAATCGCTATGAGAAGAGAAAGAGGTGATCATCGGAGTGTCTTAGAGAGAGAAGCAACAATGGGGAGAATTCGTTTGTGTAATGACTTGCGCACAAGATTACTTCATCTCCCCCCCCCCCCCCCCCAATCACTCCTCTCCACGCACAGCTTACTAAAAACCTTCGTGTCCAATCTGTGTACTCAGATAATGAAGTTTGGTATCGAAAACATCCATTTCTGAAGATCAACTGATGACGAGCGAAAAGTGAACTTCTCGATGAAGAAATCTTATATGACAGATAATTTAAAGCACGGGTTTATGCAATTAAAATGACTTTTTTTTTATTGCTTACGGTAAACATCGCGAAGCAACGAGATGGAACGGCCGAAAAGCAATTTTGAAATTGCGCACTCGGAAAACAGACGTTAAAAAAATCAAACTTTTAAAACGAACACCGGAGAACTGTGACTCAACTGTAACTTTGGAACTGTGTTCTTTGGAACTGTAGTTACTTCGGAACTGCGACAAATACTATTCGTAAATGGAACTTAAAGTACTGTACTGTAATAACACAAAATGTCCTGTTATTTGAAACGCTTGCAGTGATTTGGAATTTGCACCAAGGCAAATAAGGCTACAAGACGTCAGAGTATTCTGACTGTAAATTTCGTGAATTTTATAGTCGGTTTGTTGGATGAAAAACTTGTGGCCGATTTTTTGTCCTGAAAATCGAATCTACACCATTTCCACACGGTTTGGAAATGGTGTGGATTCCATATTACTCTCGCACTGTTGTTGATGGTGGAAGAGCTGCACACCATAATGCCATGGTCCAACACCGCACTAACTACAACCGAACAAATGTGGATGGGAAGGGTTAGAACAGCCAATCTGTCGCCTTCCATCTTCCAAGCGTTTGGAGAACTTAAAAGAAAGCCGAAGAGGGGGGGAAGTAGTTGATACAGAATTTAGTATTGCATCTATCGAAATCTCTCTGTGGGTTCAGCACGAAGTTGGTGAGTAAATATTCTTTATTTGGAGAACATTTTTAAATAGCTATAATTTTGCCTTTCTTCTTCAGATGAGTCTCAAATGAGGAGAATTTCAGAAATCTCCCTAGACTCCGATGGGATTCGAACCCAGAGGACCTGGGTTTCCTCAGGAATAAGAAAGAAGGAAACAGATTCTTTGCAAAAAGACAGCAGCCTATGTCCTCTAAGAAATGTACACTTCCGGGCAGATATTAAAATCGCTTAATTTCCACTTGGATCGGGATTCAAACAAGCACTGAGAGTGCCACGTGTCTTCAAAATCCAAGGCGAGGGGGATTTGTCAGAACGGTGCGGTTTTGATGTAGTAATAACGCTCGTTTAAGCACGTGCGCACATTCAAGATGTATCTGTTGCGTTTCGCATGAGAGGTCGCCGTCCACTTTCCCCAAGCCCTGAAACTTCCATCGTCGGCTACTTGTGGAAGAACGTGCTCCAAGCTTCTCTCTCTCTCTCTCTCTCTCTCTCTCTCTCTCTCTCTCTCTCACCTGTTCAGAACATCTTTCGGCTGATGACAGCTAAGTGTAGGCGGATCCTAAGTATCCCTTCGCTTGTCTTCCTCTACTTTATATGCACATAAACCTTAATGACGTGCCCCCGGAGACGAACGCTAAGTGCCGAGAAGTGCGTTTTCGTCACCAGCGTTCCTTCCGTTCGCTGTAGCGGGATGACAAAGAAAACGCTTTGAGTTACGATTTCGTTCCTTCCCGTTTAGCATTTCCGCCAATTACAATGAAGCGGTTCACGGCAGAACCATAAAGTAGGACGAAGCTTATTACCTGGAAGTGAAAAGAACGTCATCTGTAGAAAGGCCCGAAGAAGAAGAAGCGATTTGTTCGACGCTTACAACTTCCAGGCTTTATTAAGTTTTCCGTCCTGTTTATTTGAAGTTCCTCGTTTACCTAAAAATTAAATGGTTTGCAGACGGGTTCTGGCATCGCCCGAAAGTGTTCGGGGAACTATTTTAATGGGCTCATTAGTGATGATGGAGCAGTTTGGCCATCAAGGTTTTTCTCCATTTTACCGATCTTTGGCGCCTTTTATAATCACCAATTTCAGTCATTCAGGCTTTTTTAATGCGCCAAAGTATTTATCAACTTTCCGAGTCAAATCATTAATGTCAGTGACAGGGCGGTGTCAGTGGTGTCACACTTTAAGAACCGATTCTCGGTCTCCAAGTACGCTTCTTCTCCTGGTTTGACAATGCGTCGTTTGATATTCTTAAGATTTTGGACAATTTTTAGAATTCGTCGATAACGATTAAGTAATTAATTTTTAAGCGTTATCAAAATTGAAATCCGATGAGGTTTTTCGTAAAATGGTTCACGAAAGCTCCACTAAGATGAAGATAACAGAATTTGGGGATCAAGTCACTTGGGTCTAAAACAATTCGTCGCACCACACAGAATCCAGAAATCAGGAAACTCGATGAAGTAAAAAGTCTGGGAAACTAAGAGGAATTTTGGTTATTTTGGTCATTTTGGAAAAGAAAATAATACTTTTTAATAAATTGATTGTGTAAAAGTGTTCAATCTGATCCATATATAATAACGTCACACTATGGACGGCTGTTATCTTCAGCCATGCTGAAGATAACAGGTGGACACTCAACCAATCCATGCTGCTATTTCAGAATTGTGCAGTGGTATCCGAGGAAGAGACAGGCTGTATGGTTCGTTTTGGGCTCCCTCCCCTCCTCCAGATTTCTATTTGTCTAATTTTAAATGAAATTTGAGAAGCCTTAACAAATCGTCATAAAAGACCTAAATATAAAATTTTATGAAAATCCATCCAATGGAAGTAGAGTTATTATTACAAGCGGATGGAGAGACAAAGAAATAATTTAATTGCCTCTTGTTGTTCTTTTGGTTTTAGGAGCATCGGCAACTAAGGCCATGTTGCTCATTGTATATTATCTGCAAACTGTGCGTATGCTGAGGTTGATTTTCTGTTTGCTGGATGAAAAACCGAGTTTCAGGAAGGAAAAAACCACGCTACCCTTGACTGACGCCGACTAACTCAGTGAAAAGGTCCATAAAAATTCCTCCCGTCAGCAAAGGGATTCAAACTCAGATCTTTTCCACCCTGTGTTGGGAGGACAGCGATTCTACCAACTGTGCTTAATTTCCCGATTTCTATTGTTTCGATTTTAATTACTTTTAGAAGAACTCAATAAATATTTCTGAAAGAGCCAAACGCAAACTTTCATGAAAATATATCCAATAGGAGTAGAGTTATTACATGCGGACGGACAGATAGACGTGCTGAAGACAACAGGCGCTTTACGTGTTCCAGAATTTTAAGAATTTGCTACGAACCACACTTCTACACGCACACGATTTCAAGAAGCTGATGGTATGTCCCTTAATTTTATCACGAACGCTCATCTAGTCACTGGGAACGACAAATAGGACAGGAGCTGGATATCTTCTCTCCGAACACAATTCCTAAACGATTCTGAGGGGCATTTATTCCCGTTATTTATAACCACCACCAACAACCTGTCACCATGCTAATCTCTCTTGATTCTGCCGTCTGTTCCGTTCTGTTTAAAAGGAGTGATTACAGTAGGCAAGTATCTACGCACAAAGCGTGTAGCTTGTGGGCTACAGTATAGTCCAATGTCCGCCAGTCATACACAGCGATGGAGTGTTCTGTCAACAAATGACTTTCACATCTCGCGCCTTGTTTCACTGCCGCTACATTATTACGGCAGCAAACGCTTGCCCCTGGGTCTTTTGTGTTGTTGACAATGGGGATGCTAACAGCGACTAACCCGTTATGGATGCTTTCACTTGAAGTTGTTTTGTGTCTAGCGTTTCACATGTTTCCCTCTTTCATTGGAGGACACTGACAGCATTCAAAACAGACAACCGCTGTTTGCTGAAGGCTTGTTCTCTGTAATCATCCACTCCTCCTCCTCCCCTACCCACGCTATTTCTAGGTAAGTCTTTGTGGTTGAGAGGAAAGGTGTTAGAATAGCTGCCAGACAAGAGAAAGCAGAAGGAATATTTAATATTAACAACAGATTTCTATGATGGCACTTCGATTTTGGATTGTTAGTCGTAATTTTCCAAGTTTCGTGGCCATGATAACGCAGATAAATGTATGACTAGAGTGAACTGTTCTCCTCAAGAGATTCTTAGGGACTATTAATAGAAAAGATTTCCTCGCCTCTTCGGAATCGATCAGTAGTTATACTAGGAGTGATCCCGAAATGCGCGAGGTTACACCGAATACTTATTCAGATGTTTAAATGTGTTCAATACATTGTGCTTGAATCCCTTTCCAAAGGGACTGAAATATATTGATGGATCTAAATTTCCGTTTCTTCAGCATGGTAAAAATGGAGTTTATTTCTCTGTTGTTTCAAGATTCGAGTCAAAATAAAAAAATCTCTCTATCAGGGTACTTAAGGACCACTTTTCAATGTACCATAAATTTGCGAAAAGATTGTATCGGACTATTAATAGAAATTCTAAAAGGATTTTTCTTATGTTTAAATCTTTAAACGGAGTGAGCAATCGAAATAAAGAACCCCCTGTAAGGGAAACTTGTATTCCCTATATTTTGTTTTCACAATAGAGTCAAACAAAATTATTGAGAGGAATATAAACATGGCGAATACAGACATCTTTGGGAAATAGGCTAAAAATAGATTGCACTGGATCAAACTTTAACATGTGCCTTTCAAATTATCGAAATGTTTATGTTCCTCAGTGAAATTTTCGAGGATATGCTATGAAAGACATTTACAAAATAACTGCAGAAATTGCAGCCTAATAACAGAAACCAACTTTCAGGTTCACCATTAGAAATACAACGTTACCAAATTTCCAAAGGGTATTTATGTTTCCTAACTAGGGTACCACCACTATTTATTATACACTTAATTAGATGAATGTTCAAAGAATGTAATCGATGGCTTTTTAGCTATCCATTTGCGATGTACAATTATGTCTCTCAGCACAATTTCAACATTATACTGAGATTAATGTTAAGTGAGCTGTATGCATTTCGCGCTGTCTTTGAGGAATTTTAAAAGGACGGAAATGCATTCGCTGGATTTGTTCTGTTTGCTATTCAAACATTGACGAATACAAATATCGATGTTGTTAGAAACTGGTCGTATTTTACTTTTATTTTTGAATTTCTCCGAGGATCTACTTTGATGGCTTCATCTACGAAAAAAGCTATAGATAGAACGCTTTCCAATCCTCATTCAGTTGCAATCATTTCGGGTGATTTCAGCACTAGTAGGCTATCAATATGGACTCCAAGACAAGAAAACATTTGCTATTCATATCACTTGATAGATTTCGTATGACTGTAAAGGAAGTTCCTGATTGTAGTTATTTTTTAAAAGAGAACGAATGGAACTGTGTTTAATAATTTTTTTAAGGGCAGAATTTGAACCTCGTATTGCAAGTGACAAATTAAAGGTCGTTCCAAGGACACCTATGAAAACTGGGTCACTGTCTCAACTCGTGCACCTCATCCCCCTGTATTATTTGTTATTTTGACACTGAACAAAGGGTAAAGTAACTTCACGTATCATTGTCTATAGAAGTGTAATCGCGAGGTCGGTTTGATTGTTTATCCTCAAGTGGGTCAGAGACAGCAATCGAATTCAGGCCCTTCCAACTCGGTTGTTAGTGGCAGGAATATTGTCTGATTGGAAAATTTATCCAACAATAAATAATCTTCCAAGGGAAGGGAAAATCCATTACTAAAGGCACAAACGTCTTTATAATGCCCTTGAAACATTGCAGTTTTTGGGAGGGGTCGCTTCACCCGTTTCCCAACTAAATATTATTAAAACTGTTTCGGGTTATAATTGACGAATAAAGATGGTGGGGTGGGATGGCGGAAGACAATAAAGCCATTCTTAGGAGATGCAAGTGGTAGAAGATGCCGATAAAGCAAAAACTCCCATTTTTTCGGGGGGAGAGGGTAATTTGGAAGTAGTCTAGTGAAATTACGGCCATCGTCCTTGTGTGATTAATAAACATACAAAATTTATGTCAAAAGGACACAGACAGAAACATTAAATACCAAATTATATGACACGAAGTTGTGGGAAATAGCTTTTAATTATTCTGTATTTCCTTCCACAATTACAAAAGAATCTACTCGATTATTCTTTACACTTTCAAGGCAGTAATTTGTCTTTCTTTTACTAACATAATTTTCACGAAATCTAAACAGAAAACCTTCTGTCTGTATTTTGCCGAGTTGCTGTAACGCTCTTGCCTTTGTATATAATGATACCACCAAAACCATGAGCCATTGATGGCCTTTCCAGCAACGATTCCAAAGGTCTTCCCGTCCTTAATGTTTTAATTTTTCGCGTTAAACTTCGAGTTAAACAGAACGTTGTCCTTTCAGGAAGACAAGAGTCCGTGTTAAAATAAATAAAGAAAATAAATAAGAGTGTGTTCGTAAAAGTTTTCTGCAAAGGCCTATTGAGGTACACGTCGACACTGCGATAACTATAACCATTAATAGTCGTTTTACGTTGCCGGGGCTATTTACCTGCGTCCATTGCTACCACTGCGATCGTTACGCCTACTGCACAAATAAAGGGATAGCGTAATCTAATCTGTGAAAGAGTTTAATGTGTCCCTCAGGCAGCATCTTGCAGTTAAAATTACATCCATTTCTACTCCTAATCTTTTCTTACCAAAATTGCATCCGTTTGCTTCAGATAAATTTCTTTGCTTCCACCACTTGGTTGCCAGTTCCAGAAATTGCCGAGCACATGTAAATCTCTCGTGATCTGCCCAATGCATCCACCACGTGTGCGCTATTTTCTGCCCTCCTCCCGCTCCCTCTTCTCCGCCGATAGTGGATGAACACTCTCTCTCCTTCTGACACTTGTAACGGACGCACGCACGGACAGGCGTACAGTCTGGTGCCTTCCGTGGCTCAACAGCTGTCTGGCACTTACCACTTTCCCACTACAGCTACCGTCCTTCACGGGCACGAGCGAACGGGGTGGGGGGATGATGGTTGGGGTGTAGGGGGGAAGAGATATGCAGCGTAAGCTGCGTCTTTCTAATTCCGAGGAAGTTCGAAGAAAAGATGATGACAGTTGAGAAAATGCACAAGAAGAATCGAGTTGCTACGAATCTCGGGGCTTCTACTGCGGTAATTTCGTTTTGAGATAGGAGACATTTTTTAACTACTGGCAAACCAACAGATAAGAAACGCGGAAACACGTAACTTCGTTTAGTCTCTCATCCCTCCCCCACCCCACGACGTGCAGAAAATATGACCCGAAGAAGATAGCATTAGAAAACTCGCCAACGAGGGAAAAAAAAAAGATTACAGTTAAGATTCGAAATGCATGAAGTTGGCTATATTAATGACAACGCCATTTAAAACACGCAAGTGCAGTTCTTTTCGTTTGGCAGCCTTTTGCGGGAAAAGAAATGTTATGCTTTGATCAATCCTTAAAACTGTCCTGGACAATTTCCACTGTGTACTATTCGTCGTCTTCACTACTTTTTATTTTGTAATCTTAGATAACCTGCAAATGCTTTCTTGGATTTTTTATGAAGTAGTCAACACATTCATTTTGGTAGGATCTACAATCACACAACCCTACCAAAAGTATTCGCATACCATGTTTGTGAGAGGAAAAAAAAAAACCTATCATATTAGGGCGACCAGAGAAGTAACTGATCTGCCAATTTGTATTTATGTCCAAAAGTTACACGTGTAAGGGCGCGTGAATCGTGCTGGAATGTGGGTACCATTTTCATTGTCCATGATATGACCATTGATGATTTTTGTCCCCACAACTAAGTGTGAACCATGAAAGCATACCAAGACTTCTCCGATCTTCATTGTGGGCAGAGTATACCACAATAGATGATATACTCCAGGAATTATCCACAGCCACACTCGACCCTCTAATCTGAAGACTGATTCCTCGCTCCAGAGGACCACTGCAAACGATGTTTAGCATTTGTTGTTGGATGTCGCGATTGTGAGTGGCAGCTCTGCCATAAAAACTCATACCATGCAACTCCCTACGCATCGTGTACGTACTTACGGACACTTTCTACACCTTCATTCTTCCATCTGTATTGGCTATAGTTGACTCTGAGAGGTTGAATATGACTGGTCAACACCGACAACCGAGTTATCTGATCGATGGAAAACCTCGATGCTTGCGCTGAAATTCTTTTCCAGACTGAAACAGTTACTATATTTCTTTGAGGAAGTAGGTTGCGAGGTACTTAAAATTTAAAGGGAAGAGATGTCGTAAGGCATCGGTTTGGCGAACGACGCATTCTTGATAGAATCATATTCTTGACCATTTCATTTCCAACGAAGTGTACCTGGTCTTCTCAAGAAGACAATCGGTAATAATCCCGTTGGTGGAGATAGACTTTAGTATAGGAGCCACAATTAATTATACATATACATTCTTTCACCTCCAGATATCTTGTTGTGCTCCCCTACTCCGTGCAGGACCCTAATTTTATAGTACTCAGGTTCACTAACGCAATTCATTCTCGCTACAATGGGGCTCTTTCATCCGTAAAGATTGATGTTGAAGCATCTATTCAATTCATCAACTACATTAGTCAGGTTATCAATGATTTCTCCACATCCATTAAATAGGGATCTAATCTGATTTTCTCTTTTCTTCTTTGCATTTACATACATATAAAACTCCTTGTTCACTTTTTACTCTCTAGGTCAGGTGAAGACTTCTCGTTGTATTCGGTTGGATTGGATGATGCTTTCTGTATCGTCAGTACTAATATTTACCATGAAAGCAATGCCACCAGAAAAATTAACCTCCAGCATTATTTGAAACTTTTCTATAAACCCTGAACTTGCGAAGAAAAATTTGCAAACACTTTGAATAATCTCGTTGGCTGGAGTTTTTATACTTGAATGTTTTATTTCTCGAGACGAGGTTACGAGAATGTTTCGTACAAAACAGACCTTCTAATATATATTTATAAAATTTAAATCCATCATGGAAAGTTGTTTTATTGTCACCTTATACATAGTAAGGAACTGACCAGACAAGCTAATCAAAGCTATACTAGCCCTTTGATATTTATAAAGAAAAGCACAGTGTAGATTCTATTGCGTTTTAGCCAATTTCCTTAAAAATGGAGAAGAGGTGTATGAGATCTCAATGTTTGAATTCATCTCCCTAATCACTTCTGTGCTTATATTTCGAAGCAGACAGTGCATCTAAAGGGTTTATAGGGTATCAGAATGGTGTATTTTTATTTTGCAAATAACCTCGAGTAAAAGAATTCTAAAGACACGAAATATACAAAGTAACATTTTTTATTCTGTGCATGGGGTCATCATCTTCATCTACAACCAGTAAAACTATAAATGCCCATGAGCAGCGCGAGCAGTAAATGAACAAAGAGTTCAGGATGCAGCAGCTTGTGTTCATGGTGGAACATGCCCTCAAAACAGAGTCGTTTAAACTACTCAATGTAACGTTTTGTAAGAGATTTCAATGTCGAATGGTACCATCAAAATCTGCAATATAGAAGCTTGTGAAAATGCTCAGAGAGGCCGAGCATGTGAATATTGGGAGTTGCGTTCGCACATCGACTGAGGCTGGGTTTTCGAACATGTTTCTCCATGTTCAGTTATGCTACGATCACTATCATAATTATGTTGGTGATAATCCTCTTGGGATTCCTTAACTGCATATAATTTCATACGTAGTTAAGGGATCCTAATTTCATAGGAATCCCAATTTCAAGGACTGCAGTTAAGAAATTCCAATTTCATATAAAGTATGTCAACGACATCCTGTTGCAATTAACATACTTTATATGAAAATATGTATTCATAACGCTACAATCTACATTTATACGATTCATCGTATCCAAACGCACGAAACTAAAGTTCGATATCAAAGTAATTTTTTTTAATTGAGGCGAAAAAAAAAGTAAAAAGGAATAGAAAAGAGAAAAACCATCACATTACTAATTGATCCACAAGAGATCAAGAGACTGAGAAGTGTTTCAACTCAAAATCATCTGAAATCTTCAGAGCGTATATTTCTACAATACAAGAAAAGACCAATGAGTCTTCAAGACAAATCTATTTTAACAAAGTCCTAAAACTCAAATAAAAAACAGCTGAAATTCCGATACCAGTGATCCCGAACAACATAATTTGTACCTATACAGAACAATCAGGCGAACATAAACGAAAAAAGGAACCCGCTGAACAAAGGTACCATCTTGGAGAAACCACAAATTCAAATCAAATTACCAGCGCAACAAATCCTAATGCCATGCCAGCTTTCAAATTAAAAGAAACAACGTATGCATTCATACGTTACTAGTCTAGATAACGAGGAGTTGTTATAATGCATTTCTACTTTCAGGAACAGCAGAAATAGAAAATTACCCTTTCCTCAATGTTCAGTCCAATGGACTGTCTCAGTCTGAAATGTAATTATCCGCTAGGAATTTGGAAATATTAAAACAGCTTACTAGTAGTTACGATAAGCAGCTAACGGAATAATGGTAGCAAGGAAAATAAAGCTTCCAAAATACTTTATGAAATATAAAAAGCAATGGCAGCATTAATTCATAGCAAAGACAATGCAGTGTATGGAAACACATCTGTTAGTGTATAAGCAACCTGGACTGTTGGCTCAACGGGTAATCTATGCGATCTCCAGAAAATGCTCACCATGCAGCAATGTATTCACGGAATGTGCTACCGTATTTAAAGAATTCTTACTTGAACTGAGCTCTTCTTTAATGGAGCGATCCTGAGGGAAATCAAATCCCTCTCTCTCTCAATACTAATGCTGTTCGAATATCTGAATGTGCTTTGGGGCAGTGAAAACTTTGATTTGAATCTTGAGATTGAAATGGTTTTCTTGATATCTTCAAATATCACCTGGGAATAGAAATGGTTAAACCAGGATTTCTTTCGACAGTTTCATTTTTTTTTTTTTTTGTAGTAGGAACACAAATGCAGCACTAAAGTGAAATGTCTGACCAAATTGAGCGTTGTGATTTTTAAATGGATAGCCGATTAACTTCAAAATTTCGGCTTGATAATGTGAACGGTCATCTTTCTAGTTATAGGCAAGTCTCATTCGTAAACTGCCTCTAGTGGGGGGGGGGGACTTCCTATATGTCAAAGTGCACTTTGAAGTGCTATTTTCAACTGGAGAGCCACAAGCAATGCTTAAAGAAACCTTTAAAATGCTTAATTTTTAAACAAATAATAATGAACAATTATGATTAATAAAGAACAAATATTTAAATTTTAATGGTCAGATTTATAGGCGATTGCCAAAAATTAGAATTAATTTTATTAAATTTTATGCTTCAAACGTTTCTCAAAACTGCATTGGCTTTTTCTTTTGTCTTAGTATACATCCTCGCTGCCGGTGCACTGTGGCTACGATCTCTATGTTTCGATCCCATGTGGGAAACATCTTGAGCTCGAGTCCCATCTGGATCGAAGAAACTTTTATTGGATTTTTGCACATTCTGATTGAGAGAGTAGCTCTTGAGAAGATTGTAGGTAGGTTTTGTCTCTCGGAAACTCGGGATTTTCATCCCACAAACAAGCAAACTGACAATGGAATGCCTGCAGTTTACGAAAATGTATTTAGACTTCATGGTCTTTGATGGTTCACTGTTTAATTTAAAACATCACGAATCAATGTTGGTACACTGCAAAAGTAGCACAACAGGTTTCCAAATAAAGAAGAAATATTGTGAACTGAATATCGATATTTATCGCTACTTAACATAAATTAACAGTTCTTACAATGGTTATCGATTCGACTTTCCTTCAAAGTCTAATTTGTCGATGATATCCGAAGGGGCAGTAACGTCCGCGTTGGACGCAACTCATCACAGCGGCTTTCCACAGAGGTCTACGAACTCCATTACGTTTCTACACTGCAATAGAAGATAATTTTGACTTTTCAAAAGTACAAGAAACAAACTTTGACATTTACTACACTTTGTCTTACTTTAGCTGAAGATCTTCCCACTTCCAGCCAACTTCTCTTCTTCAGTTTGTTTTCTTTTTCTTTGGAAAAATGACACCATTTCATTTAATAGATTTTTCCTCTCAGAGAAAAGCTCCTTCACGCCATCACTTTGATCAGTTGATAAATTTTAACTTTTTCTGCCGAAGTATTCTTTATTGTGACTTTTTGTGTCAAGGAAATCCTTTATTAGAGGCTTATTTTTTTTTCTCCTTTCATTCAAACTTAGATTACCTTCAGACTTCATTACTTTACGTTAAAAAGTCCCTTCTCTCTTAATAATATCATTTCAGCTCATTTCGGAGTTTTCTACTGTTTTTTTTTTTCCCATTTAGGCTTCTCTCAAAGTTGATATAAGTAATCAATTATTACATTTCTCGCCTTTTTTTTTTCATAAGTGAATCACTGTATTGATTATTTACACTGCTTAGTGTAAATAAGAAGACTGAATTCAGAAAATGGGTTTTTGATGCTGTCTGGTAAATTAAAAATATAAAAGAACACTCAACAGTATTTGGGGACATTTAATAAGGATATTGCAGTAATCAAGAACACACAGGTCCACTGTGATGAAATTTTCCATCTAAAATAGGTCACAATTATCGTTATTCATGTGTATATTAAATTTCTAGTGAATTTAAACCTTTAGTTCTAAAAGGGTTTATGCGAAAGTTTGTCAATTTTATCATGTATATTAGCTATTCCTGATGTTCGCCAATAGATTTGACAAGCAATGTTGAAACAGAGGATTTAACCAAAGAAACTACTCAGAACTTTCTTCAACTTACATCAGCTCCAAGGGCCCAGTGGTTCGGAAAAAATCTCCCTTGCTCGATGAGGTGTTTGATATGAATGGACAGGAGATTTCGCAGCAATTGATGAACTGTTGGAAGCAAATTCTATTCGAGATCAGTGCTAAAGGTTAGAAGGTCGCATCGAAGGGATGACTATAGTTAAAGGCGTGCAGAATTATTTCCACTCCATGTCATTGACTGTCTATTCCTTCTGCGCATTTAGATATATTATTTCAGAGAAACATCTCAGCTTGAATTTTATTTAAGCTGAGTAGAGGAAGTCTGTTACGCAGCCTTACCATCAAATATCACAAAATTTAAGTTTTAAGTATGCAATATAGAATTTTTAAAACTGAATAAATGTAATAATAATTCTCAGTTCTAATACAAAAAGGTTGGTTTTAGGGGAAACAGTCATGAAACAATCCTTTCTGATAAAATCGGTAAAAAAGGGGTTAAACAGCACAAGAGGAAGATTAATAATCATAATACCTTTCAGAAGAGGACACCACTCAATCTTATACAAGATATCTTCTCTTCTTTCCAGCATCCAATAGAATGGGACAATTTGGGTAAGTTTCCATTAGATAGACTGGTTCGTTTATTATCGGTTGATAAGACCGGTGCTATCCTAGAATTTGTTAAGTGTTCAGCATTCTAGTCGATCGCAGTTCATCCATCTTAACTTAAGAATACCCTTACCTAGTAACGGTGGTCATGAATTTATCAATAAGTTAAAAGGACTTTTGGAGAACAAATTGCCTCAGATTGCTTCAACTGCTTAAATCGAGACTCACGTTTCCGCCATTTATTATTTATAGATTCAAGGCGTTATGGGTAGACCTGATAGGGTAGGTGCAATACGAGGATATGCGCAACGGAAGCTACCAAGAGACAGATTTGAGGTTGCTGTAGTGCGAGTACAGGTAATTACCTCTATTTGAGAGATGGATTAGTCTTCTTACTGTAGAACGTTTTCAGGGTAGAATGATACGAAACATGATATGTGGCATGTCAATGTAATTTCCTCTATTCTCTTAGGAAATTACATTGACTGAAGTTGTTTTTATGCAAATGTTTAAGTGTCTTCCTTGAAGACGCTTAAATATTCGTAAATGTTAAATAAAAACAAAAATGGGTCCGGCCGATCTCTTTGTGTGTTCATGACAATGTAATGGTATCGCTAATTGTCACTAATTTGAAGGTTTGGGAGCGATTTAGAATCTCTTCAATGACTGAAGAAATTATTAAAGATCTCGAAATTTGAGGATATAGCTAGCCGATTTCAGGTGGGGGTAGACTCCTCCTCTCCGAGCTATTCGGGTGAAAAGTTTGCTTTAATCTTACATGTATTTGTAAAGCTACAATATCGAGTTGCACAAGCTTGTAGTTCCAGCGAAGCTAGAAACTTTTGCAAATAAGATTTTCCAACAATTTTTAATAAAGTCAAACCGTGATTAAGACATATTTGCTATTTCGATTTCATGGAGTGAAATATATCGTGCGTTTATAGCTAATTAGATCATTTATTCTGACCAATGCTTTACAATATAATGGGGTTTTGTTTTACAATGCCAATTACCTTCAACACAAGTAACCAAAAGTACACGACTCTTTAATTAGAAACGGAAATCAATACGTTAAGAAACTGAGCCTATTATCTGAAATGAAATACGTCTTTTCTTCAAGGCAAGCAATAACCATTGTAAAAGGTGAACACTGGATAACCATCAGGAAGTTTTCGCTATCCCCGAGCTACGTCTCTGATAGCTCCATCTAAACAACAAAAGGCGGCGCAGTTTCCATGGAAACCCAGCAGTGACCTCGATAGAAGTACGGATAAGCGTTGCTACCCCTTCCAAATATAACCTAACTTAGGCCAGTAAAACTGACATTACCAACAAATTCATTTTGAAGCACATCATATGCAACCGAATTCAATAAGGAAAGGTCCCATGAAGTCGCTTAAGATGACCAGGTAATGATGCACATGTTGAGGAATATCCGTGTTAGTTGTGTTCACTGGCAGCCGAGACACTTTGGCTTTGAGAATATGAACATACATAACCACGATAAACCACAGATGCCCACCAAAATCGCATTTAAGGTTGGGGTGTTCATTGGCAATGAATTAGGAGGCATCCAATTTTTCATTTGTATAAACCAGACGTATCCTTCAAATTATTTACTATTATTCACACCCGTTTTTGAAAATTTGACTCTGTACGCAGTTACCAGAGCAGTCCATGAGTAAATTGGGTATTGGTACTCAATGATAACGTGCTCACTTTCCAGGATATCTGTTTTCATTCAAAATGTGGGAAAAGAAGTAACACAGGCATCTCTCTTTTTAAAAGAAAGTAACATAAGATGAAATACTCAACAAAACAAACACTGCTCTATACATTATGATTGAAATAAGAAAATTTCCGCTTCATACGATGAGTCAATATCATAAACAAGCAACTAATGTGTCTAGGAATGAGGGTAAACAATGAGCCCCCTTTAAGGTGAATTATGAGAATGGGTATAAAAGAAAATGAAAACAAATTATGAAAAAGATAATATAACACGCGAAGTGCCAAAATTGATCTATATTATTACTCCGTTATTATATTCCTAATATATTAGGACTACATTAGTATGAATTAGCTTTTTCCGGTCTACTCAGAACAGTCAGCTTCCTCCTATATGGAAAGATATTGATCATAATTCTCCACAGTGACCAGACGGGTTAGGGACTACATGTTCACAGACCGATCTTGCATCTTGGTGCAAATTGAAAGAAAACAAACCTGGATTCGAACCACCCCGGTCTTCTTCATGCGGTGTGAAGGTGGAATTTAAATCCGGTTAAATATCTACCCGTCATTTGGATTGGAAGACCTTTAAACTTAGCCAATTTTTTATTTCCTTGAAGTTCACCAGTAGATTCTCAGTTGGACTTCCATATCGTCGTGTTGGCTGTGACAGACCTTATCAATCGCATACGGTATTCTTTTTGTTAAAAGTTATATTTCGTTTTGTGTATTTTTATTCTTAGACAGGTATGTATACAGAAATAACTAGAAACTTCCAGAATACCGCTTTTAAAGCGAGAGCGAGAGAGAGATGAAAAAGATAAGCCACGATAGATTTCCTTTGCTTTTGTTGAAATCAAATTTTTTCCATTCCCTGTTACTGATATGATTTCGTCAATCCTCTGTCGTATCTATGCAGCTGTATATTACATATTGCTTTGTTATAAGGAAAGTATGCTGACAGCCAAAATACAAAGCAGTAAACTTTACTCTTTCGAATACTGGTACTATCCACTTTCCATCTTTTCTTATTAGTTTCGGGTTTTGCTGCTGATACTTTACCTAATGCGATTTTTCCATTAGAAAAAATATGTTTCTATATTGGTTTTCTGTGTCTTCGTCACATTCCTGCACGCATTTGTGCGCCAAAAAACACG
Source organism: Mastigoproctus giganteus (assembly GCF_048544385.1). Lineage (NCBI taxonomy): Eukaryota > Metazoa > Arthropoda > Arachnida > Uropygi > Thelyphonidae > Mastigoproctus > Mastigoproctus giganteus. The sequence goes on along the minus strand of NC_143581.1, from coordinate 145,840,480 downwards.
CTGTCAGACATTTGGAGAATTCCAATAAATTCCCCAGGGAACTTATTCTTGAACTCGCATTACTGCGAAGTGTATTGGGATAGCGCATTGAAACACCTTATTTTTGAAATAAAAAAATGCCATTATGTAGGAAATTTTCAATAAGAAAGTACTGGAGCTGATCAAGCAAAAATTAAATACGATTTTCGAAAGAATTAGTTCTTCAGTGTTGTAGAAAACTTTAGAATGAAGAATTTCAAAAATTTACGAAAAATGCTTCAAATTTAAATGGCAAAATCCGTGCTCGCACTACGCTCATGATTACGAGGACAATATAAGCATATTTGGTTACAGCGATTAAAAAGGAAATATTGTCCAAGCCTAAAATGAAGAGAAAAACAATAGGCGGTTCAACGCGGCTTACTAGTCCTACCCACGACACGCGCATATTGTGGAGTGAATGACCGGAGAAAAATCAATTGAAGCAAAAATAGATTTGACACAGATTTCACAACCATTCCAATTGTTATATTCAAGATAAGAGTAGATCCTGCATCGACAGGACATCGCGCAAAAATCAGACTTAACAAAAAGGCTCACAGAGCTAGACTTTCCCAGAAGAGATCTTCATTCATCCAACCACCAGAAATACTGATTTCAAAATTTTTGCTGAATGAATCCTTGGTAAGTGCCCTCTAGTTCTTATAAAATTGGATTATTAACTAATAATAATAAAATTGTAGCCTAACATATATAAAATTAAAAAATACGAACGCAATTGTTAATATTAATACAATTGAACTAATACCATTAAATATTATCTAATAGCATGTTAACCAGGCCATTACATCTGCTAGCTAGTAATCAGAGCGATAATATTTAGCCCAATTAACCAACACTCAACATTTAAAGAAGATAAAATTTATAGTGGACCTGGAATGCAAATGTTCAACTATTTGATCTCATGCTTAATTAGACAGACATCTAATATATAAATTTACCGAAAATACATTATGTTAAATGTGCGTATAATGGCTAATTTATTTGCAATAGCATTAAAGCTTATTGCTAATCTAAATCATAAATTTTATATATAATGAACAAATTATGTGCTTCATAACATAACATTCCATAATTGAGGAAAATTTAATTTACATTCGTTTCGTCTTACGTTAGATTATTTGGACCATGTTGGAATCACAGAGAAAATATAGCTGGATCGTAGCATGGCTGGATCGTACAGCAGCATGCATATGGTTGTGATTAATGGTTACTCTTCAGATTGGGCTAACAACATCTGAGGTTTCCAAAGGACCGGTAGGGACCACTACTGTTTTTGATTTTCTTAAATGACATCGACGAAGGGCGTAATTTTAAAATTTGCAGATGATATCAAGATCAGTAGAGTAGTTAAAGATTAGCGTTAAGCGGAAATTCTTCAGGGCGACTTAGATGTCAAGGATGGTTAAACAAAGTACTATGTTTTAATGCAGCAAAATGCAAGATCACTTGGGGAACAGTAACCCCAAAATAACTTATACACTTAGTGGAGTTGAACTAAAACAGTAGAGGAAGAAAAAGAGATTTGGGAGTTAAGGTAGGACGTGAAGTTTTCCAAGCAGTGGGAACAGGTAGCAAGGAAGGCCCATGGTGTCTTATCCATCATTTACCGAACATTTGCTTGTAGAGATAGCGAAGATAATTCCACTGTAAAAGACAATTAGAAGATGGCACTTGCAACACTGCATTCAAGTATGGAGACTGCACCGAGATCCTTCATAGAAGGGTCCAAACACATCGAGCTTCTTCATAGAAGGGTTCAAAGACGGCAAAGCGCCTAGTAAGACCAGCAAAAGTGTGTCCATATGAGGAAAGGCTTAGAATGTGTGTGCTACAGAGCTTTGCAATCTTAGAGGAGCCTTAATTGAGGTGTATAAGGCTCCGAGAGGAGAAAATAAAAAGAATGAAGTGAAATATTCTCTAATATAATTCAAACGTGGAAAGAAGTTTAGACTGGATATCAGGAGATTTTCTTTTAGCCAGCGAGTTGTTAATTACTGGAATAAGTTGTCTCCCGGATTGGGTATAATTTTGCTAACTAATGATATAATATTATAAATTTAGTAATAAATTCATATAGTTATTTCATTATTTCTTTATTAATTATTATTATTAAATTAATCGTTTAAATTTTTTTTAAGTTTAAATGGATAATGAATATATGAAAATAAACATTTTCATTATTTGTGAATCTATTAGTGAAATTATAAAAATAAAAAAACAAAACAAGTTGGCATTAATTTTTAATCATTATAGTACACTGAGAACATTCACTGAAGCAATTTCGTTTAAATTAAATTTATTTAAGCAATTTTCTGCACTGATTTATAGGCAAATGTCTAACGTGGTCGCTCTGTCTCATTCAGCATATCACCGTCTTCTCAATCTTAAGCTGGTAGTCAGCAGAAATAATGGCACACGCTGATGATAATGGGGTTAAGTGTTTCTAGCGGATGCAGTCACGTGGTTCAACTCTGATGTCACAAGCGTATCTATCCTCACTGAACTTGGCGGAAGAAGGGACGAATTCGACGTGGTAGTTGATGAAATGCAATCAATCAATCGACCACTTCTCATGTTTTTTAATGCAGTGCCAACTAGTCTGGTGTAGACCTTCACGCCTTCTATACTAATGATGATTGCACGCACCCTGCCGCCTCCAGCAAGAACGCAACAAACTCGCCAGGGGAAGAAGCATCACGCAACTGAATCAAAGCGCACAGAAACACGAAGCTCTTTTGAAGGCGAGCTCGCATTTTGCGATCCATTTTACCAAAAATTAACGGATGTTCCACCTTGAGAGACATTCCAGTTTCAAAATGTCTACACACCCTACGAAAAGGGACACATCAGACACTTATTTTTTAAAAAAAAAATGGTCACAAAGGAAATTACGGTCCGATGTACTACAACGTGAAGATTTTGTCTAAAATTTTGTGTAGTATAACATATTTTTTTTTCTATCAAGAGTCGCAACTCGCACATTTCCACAAATATTTTTCTTTGGCGAGTGAAAACCTACACAAGATGCTAATATCATACCGAAAGAAAGCGGTGGAAATATCGCCGTAAAGACATCTCGTGATCTAAACTATCGATTGAATAAACGATCCTGTCGTCGAAGCGGCGTCTTGAAAATAATGGGTGGCTCGAGGTGAGTTTTGGGGAAGACAGTTCAATTGCGCAGTGGAGACATTGTCTTGGTAATACATGGGATAAACTTTTTGTGCATATTTGTGACGTAACGACCAAGCACACTATTGCGTTAAAATACTAATACCCGATCATGCTGTCTTAACCCACAGAATTTGTGGTTAAATTTACTCAGAAGGAAGAATTAATTCTAATTCAAGAAACTATTCCATGCGGGCGGGCGTTCGTTGCTTCTGGTTTAACAGAACTGAGGGTGGATTACAAACTTACACTTAACTTTAGTTAGTAGTGAGAAAACCATATACCAAAAAGAACTGAACGTAAATTTATTGTGCTAAGTGTCAAATTCGTAGCAAAACTAGCCCCAAAGATCGTTCTAAGGTCGTGGAATCAAGAGGGATTTATTTCTCTACTCAACTTACAATTACAACAATGGACATATCTGATTGGACATAAAATTTTATTCGTTAATTTACAATTTCCTTGGGATCTATGATTTTTCTATTTTTTTCCCTTAAGGTATTCGTCCATTTCCACTCCTAAAACCTCTGAATTTATGTTAGCTGTTACCCATTTGTTCTAATAAACTTCAGTATACGGAAAATGAAGGAAAATTGCTAACCTCGATAAGTTAATTAGCAAATAAGATGAGTAAAACCGCACGGAAAGAAAAGTTAATATTTGAATTCCTTGGTGCAAACAAGAGATAAATCCTTGGAGGAATACTTCACGCTACAAAATTCAACAGATTAGGAATATCGTTTACATAGTAGTACCAGGAGAAAAATCTAACCCATTTCGAGATCTTATGCAAACTTTGTTCAAAGAATCTATTCATTGATTTAATAAACCTAATGTAAATTATGGCAACATATTGCGTTAATTTCTATAAACACTGAAATTGCCTGTAATGATGTTTTATTTTTATATAAAATTATTAATAATTATATTCTGTTCTTCGCTATTGGTTAACGAATTTTTTTTTTATAAGAAAGCATCCCATTGAAATCAGAAACGATTACTTTGGGGCGATTAACTAAAACGCAACAAAAATCCCATTCAGGAGACCCTGGAGCCACCGAATCGTGATGTTAAATAAATACGAATTCCTTGTGATGTACTAATTTTATAATTCGATTAATTTCAGGCTTAACTAAATAATGTTATTTTAAAAATTCCGAAAAATTTCCTTTTCTATATCAACCTTCTAGAAGGCAAGCATTGAAACAAATGTCTTATTTCTTTTAATAACGCGTATTTTAGTAGATTCGAATAATCACAGTGTTCCATTCATTTTTATTAGATAAGGGAATTTTTTTAACCATCAAAAGGAAGGGAGGTGTCCACAGAAGATGCCATAAAGAAATAATCCGATTGCGTTTAATGCTTTACGCATGCGCGATTTAAGTCTGATATTTCACTTTCAAACATAATTTAATATAATTTATAATGTTATTTCTTTCACTTTACTCTTAAACTGCAAAAATCCGAGTTACCACAACCATAAAAACATTTCCTCGAGTATAAAATAAGGCGTTAAGCGTGCTCTTTTTCCATTAAAATAAGCAGCACTATAAATATAACCACGACTTGAATAATGTAATATTTCAGCAGTGCACAAAATAATGCAACCCTAATTAAGCTTCCGATGGTAGAAGTGCTCTCTATATCGCACGTAAGAAAGAAGTAGCACTGACAGTCTGTTTTTTTTAAGCAGTTTCCAAAAATATATTCGCAAAAAAAAGTTTTAGTGGTGAAATGAAAAGCCCAAGGCTAGATAATGATATAGTTGTTGCATGCGCTCACGCGAATAAAAACATCCTAAGCAACACTATGCGCTAACAAGCTAAAGATTAATTTTAAAAGCTCTCGTCACACTCCCTATTACAACCGTGACAATATTAAAATTTATTTTGACACTAGCTCTCCACACTTCGGTAGTTATTTAATTAAGACGTGGAAAATTTACATGCTGAATTAATAATGTGTTATAATTTAGATTCAAAAGTCTGGAAAGCGTTTTTAAATTCTAATTTCTTCCACGCAAACGTTTTTCTGGATAAAAAGCGTAAACCGATTAACAATAGTGTTTGTTACCGCAGCGACATCTGGTGGTACTCGATATATGACGTTGAATTATATGCTCCATTAGCACAAACTCGCCATATATATATCCACCGGCTGACTGCAGCGCCTTAACAGAATTAAATAAACGTCCAGAGTTTCCTACCTGTTGAAAAGATCGATAAAAATAATATACAGCAATGCTAAACGGTTTTGTAAGACAAAAATTAAACTGGTTTTTGTTTTTTTTAATCCATTTTATGTATTACAATATATTCTTTTACATTTATTTCCGTCGATGTGTACTCAAGCCCATCACAAACAAAGCTAAGAGCCTAGTTAAAGTTCTTTGATTAATTATGTTATTAATAAGATACCAGACACAACTACGCAAGGTTATGATTCATCATAACAAGATTAAAATACAATTACGAAAGTTAGTTGAGCACACTCATTTGATCCGCTTGGTTTCCGATGATCTTGGCTTCAGTGGTGAGAGTATTTGGGTAGCCTTGTAAATATTAGCGCTTAATTTCAATGCTTTTCAGTTCATTGACGATTTATTTTCATTTGTTGTTCAGATTAAGACCCGAATGATGTTAGAGGACCCAACTGTTTCAGAGGAGTCACAAAATTACTGAACCATCGATACAGATGGATCAAACACAAGTGATTTCAAGGAACTGGTTGATTTCATTAATGTATGGAAGCAGTTTCTGACTTTTCCTAGACATATATGGTTAAGAACAGTGCTGCAGATAATTTTTAAGTCATCTTCATATGAACCTTATGGTAGCACAATTGGTAGGTTCCTCGTCCTCCCCACACCGGGTGGAAAAGACCTGAGCTCGAGTCCCGTCGATTACGGGAGGAATTTTTATCGGCCTTTTTTTCACAACGAAGCTGAGTTAGTCGGTCTCAAGCGAGGGTAGCATGGCTTTTCCTCCCGGAACCTCCGGTTTTTGTCTAGCAAACAGAAAATCAACCTCCGAACGTACGCAATTTACAGACAATATACACGAAGTAATATGGCCCTAGTCGCTAATGCTCCTGAAACCCTACAACAACTTCATATGAAAGCGATGGTTCATGCACTGCTGTAATTATCAACCCTAGATGCTTCAGACATTACTATGAGGACTGGCCCAGTCCATTATTTAGTAGCTGATTTGCAGATACATTTTAAAACCTTTGCTCGAGGAAGAGAACGATATCGGATCTCTGCATGGTGTCCAATGCATAACATTCATAATTCATTGGAAGAGATGGAGTAAGTAATAGAAACCGGAACTTAGTAATGGGGTCCAATGACGATTTGCCAAACTGAGGCATTTAAAATGGACGGTATCTATTATCTATCTACTAATATCAAATGGCACTACATAGGCTCATTCTTTCCTCTATATGGATGTAGGTACTACCACCTACATCCACATTACTAAACGACATTTTACAGTACTTTTAACGCATTTCTTCCGGGAAATACAGCCAGACCTGACTGTATCTGTAGGCGATAGAAACTCCAACAGGAAAACTATAGTTGAGTCTACTTTACAACCACCGATTTTGTATGTTTGCATACTGAGCGTATTATATGGTTGGTTTTCACATAGCTGGATAAAAATCCCAAACCATATGATCTCTAACGCGAAACCGACTAACTGTGTCACGAAGTGAGGACAGTCCATAAAGGCTATCCTTTAATTTTCGAGTAAAGTATCGCCCAACTTCAGCCAGAGACGAGAATCGATGCCAGGCCATTTTCACTCGGAGCTATATGACAGAGCCAATGTTACTAACAGATCCACCTGTGTACCTTGAGTACTGCAGACAGGTCGGGAGGCCTCATTTTAGGAAGGATGTAGAGCTGCTGGAATGAGTACAGAGAAAGGTAACGAGATTGGTGAATGGAACAATAGGTCGCTCTTATAAAGAAAGACTTAAGTTCTGCAAATTGCAGTGTTTGGAGACTAGGCACCCGCAAGGTGATCTGATTGAGATGTATAAGGCCTTGAATGGTTTCAGCAAGCTTAATGCTGATGGGATCTTCCTCTTTCCCAGCTTAATTGCCTGAGGGGACGTAAATTCAAATTGAGGAAAGACAGTTGTATAACAGATGTGCGGAAATTTGTCTTTAGTCAGTGAGAACAAGGCAGACCCTGATAGTACCTTTACCATAATTTTGTACACATCTCATTTTCATGACCTGTGGATCAGCTAAAATGGACGATAAGATCTGTAGTGCTATCCGCACCTTCCCTTGAAGACATACTGTATATTTCTGTTATGATAAGTCTTCCACACTTTATATTGTAAATTATAATTCTGAATATACAAGACTTCTCAAAAAATATCTGTACGTTATCGTACAATGCCAGAGGAATCAAAATTCACAGGGACTGAAGAACTTTGTCGTAAATTGCAAAGATAATGATTTTGCTCTCTAGAAAAACTATTTAATTTTGCAATGTTCTAAGGATGTATAGATGAACCCATTTGCTCAGCACATATATGGTCAATATTATTCCTTAAATATTTCCCAATTCTCTTAAAATAAATCGGCCTCGATTCATTTGACATGGTGACTTTGTATAAATTTACAAAGCTTCGTACTCCATTGCTTGTGAGTTAGCTGTTAATATTCACCATGCTAAACCGACTCTTTAATACGATTGTATTAAGATAGAATTTTAAAATACTGTATAATGTTTTTCTCTATTTTAATTGGTGGCAGAGGAAATCGGCGCCTACCTTTCAAGCAAAGTTCGGAATTATTCTCTGAAATGGCAAATATTCTTTTTGTTATCAAAGGAGAAATTTTTACAAATCTTTGAACGCTTTAAGAGAGCAATATCATCGAATCGCCTGAAGCCCAATAAAACACACTCATTTATCGCTGGGCAGTCTGGGAATGAGAACACCTCCTTCCCTTCCTGCTGCTAAATAAAGATATCCCAGAAATTTGCCAGAAACAGATCTAGACGGTGAAATCCAATTTCCATTGTAAATTGTGGCTCTCGAATAGCACCCTTGCCGAGAATTCAGACGGAGAGTGCTAATTAGCATATTTAATTTTCAATGGCCTTTACCCTGATCGCATATAAAGCCATGGCGGAGAAAGAATCAGTAATTACACTTTCCTCTCACCGACCAAGGCAAACATAAAAGCCTTCATAGCAGTCTTGCCAACTTGGATTAAATCGTCACTAAGGTCGTATCACAGGTTACCATATAATGCTCTCTTATTTCTTTGGACTAGAATAACTTGGCTGAGTTAATTAAAGATTCTTTCGCATTCACACACACAGTCCCTTTATTTGGCGTTAGAGAATCTGTCTTATTCCCATTCATTTAGTTTTTTTTTTTTTTGTCTTCTTCTCACTACACAACACTAGCTCTTTTAATGATTATCCTCTGGTCATTTTCTTTCATCTCTTCCCCCATTCGATTTCTTTTTCTCTTCATTTCTTCCGAATTTTTCTTTCTTTCGATTATTTTTTTCTTCTCTTTGCAATAACGTTAGCATCAGCTCACGAATTATATGCATCTTTCATAAAAACGTAATAATAAACTGACAACTGTGGCTGTGTGGTAGCATGAATGTTTCAAGTTGAGTGTCCGAACCCCCACGAATCCCCAAACATGGTTGTAGATTAATATCCATTGGCAAAGTAACAATGACTATAACAGAGTATATTCACTTTTAATGATTCGCATTTTAGATGACATTTTCTGGATTGCCCAACAGATTGCCCAACATGGTATATCATATGCACAGAGCAATTATGGGGTAGCTGGACATACTGACCAAAGACTGTCGTTGGTTCTATTCCGCTTTAGCAATGATGGAATAGTTTAAAGGACATTTTATTCTCAACATTGGTAGACTTCAGGAAGTTCGAAAATCAGATGATGGAAACAGAGAAGCCATTTCGGAAAACTTGTCTGAACAGTTACTGATATCTGAGCTATAAACATAACCAACTTCATTGGAGAATTAGTATGAATGCTAAAAATATGAAGGTTCACAGCAATCATACTGGGTGAACAGGAAAGTTCAGTTTACAAAAACTCAAATACTTGTGTATCAAAGGCAATCTATCATAGTTGCCTCACTCATGCATTATTTTAAAGAACTATACCAAAACATGCTCACCAGCACGTGTATATTTTTAGGTGTTACTTAATGGGTATCATCTAATATGAAGAATTGAAGCGTACCGTTTATTTTTGGCAAAATTATTTTAGTAGTATTTTTATCTAACTCTCTCACAGACTTTCCTCAGTAATAAATCCAGTTAAAATATTTTCTATGCGATCTAGAAAAAAAAAGAAGGTAATAATACTAGTTTCTAAATGCCAAGGTATTCATTTTAAATTTAAGCAGACTAATAAGAGAAATGCAATGTTAGTAAAACTTTCTTGGTGAATGCAGTAAAAATTTCCTGAACATTAATTAAGAGCATTAATAATATAAACTACGTTTATTGTCCATAGATAATACTGATATCTTTGTTGTTAAAATTATTTCATGAATAGAATTTGGTTTCATAATAAATAAACAGCCTAATAAACAGGAGTGACCTGTTTATTTATTATTTGTAAAGCGAATCCCCATTGATGCGATTCAGTTAGAAATGAGGAATTTTGAAAACCTTTTGCGTGTTTATATAACAAATAAAACGTACGTACATCCTTGCTTTATAATGTGCATCTTTCTGATCCAAATAAACGTTCGTTCGATTCTTTACCGGTTACAAAAGAAAACGAAGGAGAAAACTGCGTGTAGATACAGTTCTTGCCAACACGCTGATGTTCGTGTAGTGCAGAATTTACAAGAATAAATCGAACCAGATGAGTTTTATTTACCCTCCCATAAAGAAGTTCATTCCTCCCACGTACAGGCATTTATTATCGCTGGAAGTGTTATTAGAGTAAGGCCAAGCCAAAGAGAGTCGAAATTAATAAATATTTAATACATACCATTAAATACAGTTTATTTAAAACAGTTAAAAAGATTAATTTCTAATTAATTCTGTATTATTCCATTCATAATTAAATATTTTAAGCAATGATAATTATAATAGTTCATGTAAAATTACTAATTAACTCTATAAATACATTGATCGAGTATTCTAAAATCGAATAAGAAGTATAGTTAATGTCTTCCCCCCCATTACAATGACGTCACCTACCAGAGAGACTTACTACGAATGTCCAATGATTTTCCGTTCAGAAACACTTCTGTGACATTTACAATTTATAACTTAATACATTGTAAATGTTTTATATAATTTTAATTTATAATATTATTTCATAACAACATATAGAAAGATATTAGTAACGTAGTTACCTCTCATAATTTAAAAAATAAATAATTATTAAATACTTTATTTATACATTTATTTAATGAACAGTGAAATAATTAATTTATAATAATAATATTTAAGACATTCTATAACAATGTTCTAACAGAAAAATGTGCTTTTTTTCTGAAGAAGAGAAATACGGGATTTAAATTTAAAAAACAGATTGGTATTTATAATAAAAAGAAGAGTAAAAACAAGTATTTTAAATGAACAGTACTGCGTGATAAAAGAAAAAGGATTCTAAACTGTGTATTTTAAGTGAAAAGGCTTCAAGATTATTTTATTGTTTTACCGGGAGAGGGCGATTTTTGAAAAGAAGTTGAAGGATTCATTTCTCCTAGGCAGTGGTAATGTAATAAAAAACCTACGTGTTCGATCATAGTGCTGGTAAGGAAATCCACAAAATGGATTAAGAACATGCTTGAGTACATAGCAAATTTGAATTTCGTCAGGCGTACTTTTCTTTAAGTCACTTTGAACAAGCAACAGGCAGGAAGCGACGAATGGAAATTCGAAGGAAGTGATTAAATGCGTTAACCTTGCTATTTGCAACGTGCACAGAAGTTGTTCGTTCCCTAGTTTCCTTATACACACACCTTTTAGATTTCGGCGAATCGCATTAAAATACACACGCGCTCATTTGGACGTTGCCAAACAGGGTAACTGTGTCGAGAATAGATTGGTTGGTTGATCAAGTGCAAGCAGTGGGCAATAACAGAAGCTCGCAGCGAAGATGTGAATTTCTCGCTGGACAGTTTACCTAATCAAGGAAAGAGGGCGCGCAAAGTCGCTTAGTAAATGTTAGTCTACTCATTATGGCAAATTTCGGCTTTGCTAGCTTCTTGATGGCACTAGCCAACAGAGGATGGTTTAATTAATTCCCCTTGGCTGGAAGCAAAGAAAATTCGCAGCTCATGTCCCTTTATAATCAACTGCGCTAATTACCAAAGCGCCATCTAACTTACTACACCGAATCCTCATAAGTACGTCCACTGATGGAGCAATGCATTTGCGCTGTTTTGGCTTCGCGAGAGGCCACAGAACACTTAAGATGCGCCTTTCTCCGTTTTGTAACTTTGTCTACTGGTTGCTGTTCTCCGTTTTAATTTGATTAAATTAACGCGAAGTCCATCTCTGCGCGCGGTAATTGAGTTAACTTGTCCTCTAGTTGAGGGACGAAAATCATAAAAGGGAAGTATGATTCTACGTCTTCTCGTTACGTCATCCAATTTGAATGGAAGTATAGTAAACAACTGCTTACAAATAGTGTTTACATTTTACTCGGAGAGACCAGGGGAAGAAGGGGGAAACAAAAGTGCAGGAAAGAGAAGAGATAGATAGAGCAAAATGATATATTTGAATATCACTGATTATCAGAACTGTATATAAATTGGAAAGAAAGATCTGAGCACTCAACTAATTACACCACAAGAGATTTATTCCCAAGGGATAAACTAATAAATCCGAATTACTGATATATAGGAGCAACAGAGGAGAATTTGTGGTGCTCTCGAAAGAAACCATTCAAATTACCGCCTCATTTATAAGTCTGTGGAATATTACAGTTCCATTAATAAATCTTATTCTGTGGTATGATATTTATCTTTAAGCTAACACTATTCTTAAGACATTTGTAAACCGAAATCCTGGGATGATCTAGATCTCAAGCTATTTTAACGTTTTATCGAGAAATGCTTTTTTTTTAATTTTAGTATATGCATAACTGTACAAATAAAAGTCAAATATCGTCATAATGTTTTACGACCTTGTCTTCTTTCTTCATGTGGCTAACAGGCTTGAAATTATTGGATAATGCAGAAGGTGAGTGCATACCCCCAGGATCTAAATGTGGTGATTTTGTTGATTACTTAGAAGGCACCATGAAGAAGCTGTTCAAAGCGAGTCAAATAGCTCAGCTCTTCTACCTGTCCATTTTTCTGTCATTGACAGTGAGTTCGGATATGCGTCTAATGACTACGAAATTGATTGCACGATGCTTTTTATGTCAGCGCTCTGACAGGAAGAGTCTCTTCCACACTGAAAATCTTCTTCAGTAGCTTTCCGCTTTTCTAATTGTAGATGGTTTTCATTGGTTTGTTCTTCCGAATGAGATGTCAGTCAATGACTGATATCTTCAACTCAGATCCATACCATCTAAACATGAGCTGTACTCTCGCCTTCAAGTGTCTCTAGAAAGCCTTGGGAATTTAAGCTGAAGTTTGATTCCTTGATTTTATTCCAAGATTCGCCAATATTCCTCACTGCGCGAAAAATGTTGACGCCCCTCCAAAATCGTTTTCAAAGTCGGATTTCCTTTATGCTCACATTGTCTAATGGCTCAGATAAAAGTTCGTTTAAAATAATGGGTTTTAAAGAACGCAATTGGTTTACTGACTGAAGAACTGCAATACAACTAATTTGTCCAGAAACATGAGATGCCCTAGAACGTTTCCCAGAACGACAAAAGTCTTAAATGCTACTACATTTTTTTCTCGTGAAGTATTTTTCCACAAAATAACGACAGAGCTACTCTTCCAACAAAGTCTAAAAACCCTGCCTGAAATCTAAGCCTTCGGATTAGACTTCCATACTGGACTAGTAGGCCTCCGTAGCCGAGTGATCAGGAGCGGGAGTGCAGTAGCACACGCTCTTTGAATAGACCGGGGTTCAAGCCCCTGACTGCTGAATACGGTCGATCTGCCAACCCGCACTGGACCAGCGTGGCAGATTATGGTCCATTTCCCTCAGCATGAATTGTTGAGGAGGCTTCCATCCTGCAGTGGGTTGATAATGGCTGCACTTTACTTTACTGGAAGCGCAGTCCTTGTAAAGTCTGGATTGGGGATTTTCAGAATGGTAAAGTAACATGAGTTTCAATGTGATGTCATCAGTGGTATTAGCACATATCAAAAAAAGTTGAGATGGCCTTAATCGCTTTGAAATCAGTCATGGTCTTTCGTTTTCCTCTCTTGCGTGGAATTTTATGACAACGCAATCCCATTTCGTTCACATTTACTACTTGTTTAGCACATAATCAGGGGTAGAATTTTAATTAATGCAGGGAATATTATAATGAAGAAACATTATAATATTATGAAGAACTGCAATACAACTAATTTGTCCAGAAACATGAGATGCCCTAGAACGTTTCCCAGAACGACAAAAGTCTTAAATGCTACTACTTCGTATGAATAAAATTTTGCCTGTAATGAACCGTACAGTAGCTTGTTTGCATGTATCATGCCGCAAAAACCTTTGGATGTCCTATTTGACTCTCCATTAATAACACTACACTGTATTATGGAAGTGAAACTTGGGCACTCACCAAAAGAATGGAAGAGAAGCTAAGAACTACACAGCGAAGAATGGAACGAATTATATTGGGAATCAGACTGTTAGATAAGAAGAGAAACACATGGATTAGGCAGCAAACTCAAGTAAAGGACATTCTTATCAAAACTAAAGAACTAAAATGGTCTTGGGCAGGACACATAGCTAGAAGACATGATGACAGATGGACTAAGAAAATAACAGAATGGTACCCAAGAGGAGCTAGAAGAAAACCTGGAAGACAAAGGCGGAGATGGATAGATGAAATTCATGAGTTTTTGAGTAATAAATGGATGGCCAGTGCTCAAAACAGAAGGAACTGGAAAGTTGCTGGAGAGGCCTTCATCCTGCAGTGGATTGAAAATGGCTGATGATGATGATGATGTATTACCAAGTGTTGTCTGATGTATTATAATTTTTCCGCTTTATGAAGCATCGGATAAGAGAATCATTGAAAAATGAGATCTTTCCGTCTTCGAACGTGGAATGATTGTGAGAGCAAGACGTGCAGGTGCCAGTATCTCAAGAACAGCGGACATGATTGAGTTCTCCCTTTCTGTAGTGTCGCAAGTCTGCCGCGACAGGCTCAACAGAGGGCGAACAACCAGTCACACGTGGGAGACCCACGTTGTGGCTGGTTGAAACTGCTCCTTGAATGGGCACGTCAACAGCAACATTGGACCACCGAACATTTGGAAATGTATCGCCTGGTCCGATGAATCCCGTTTCCAACTCTATGATGCACATCTGTATTTGGGGAAAGCAACATGAGAACATGGGACCTGGATGCACTGGTGTTCAGCAGGCTGGACGCACTGTTGCTATGGTTTGGGGACTTTTAGTGGCATGCCCTGGGTCCTCTGATCACCGTTAATCAATGGCTCAGTGGGAACGCCTAACTTTCTATTGTTGCCGACCAAGTACACCTCTTGGTGATGACAGTGTATCTTGGCAACCCCACCGTCTATCAACAGACAACGCGCCATGCCACAAGTCCCGGTAGGTTGCTAACTGTTTTCAGGAACATGACAAAGAATTCTCCATGGCCTACCAACTCTGTTCAATTTAATCTGTTTGGGACCTACTGGAAAACAAAGATCGATGCTACGACTATCCAGCTGACAATGCGCGAGCATTACTGGACATATTGTGCAACGCATGAGTAGCATTACAAGGGAACGCCCTACAATGCCTTCTGGAAACCGTGCCAAGATGTTTTAGCTATATTACGCGAAAAAGGTGACTCCACGAGGTCTTAGGTAGGTGTTGCTAATGCAAAGCCGAATCTGTATAAATCACTTCTTTCATATTCACATATAATTTAAAATAAATTTTAATCTCCGTCAGCCAATTAAAAATCGGTATTTACACTACACAGTCGCTCATCCTTTTTTCATTCCATTACACTTAATTTTAAACACGATTCTGTTTGACAGGTTGCTAATAGCAACAGACAAAGATTATGCACAGCACCTTCCGAAATACTGCCTTCAATTCGAAGCAGAGGATTCTATCAAAGCTTCAGTTTTCAAACGAACGAAGATGTTGTTTCTTTCTCCAAAAGTTTTCTATGGGAAGATACCTAAAGGCCCTAAAGATACCATATTCCCTTTCATCTTCCTGAAAGTTGTAAATAGATTCGCTAAGAACTCTAAAAGGAATGTATCACGCCATTCATAAGTTTCTAGCTTTCTCCCGCACAAGTTTCTTTTAACACTCAAGAAAAATTGTAAGATACATTCGATTTTAATGTCTGTCTTCCCCCTCCTCCTTAACCACCCCATTAGTAGAGATTCATCTATCCAAAACATCACGTCGAGCGATGCTTCTTGCTAAAGCAATTTCAAATTTCTCCACATTTTACGCGTTTATAAGCTATTTTAGGAGATTCGTGTTTGCAAAGGCAACAGTGGTGACTTTTAAATCTACCATTACTACTGTATCATTCACGTTATCTGAATATGTTATAATCTATTTGAAATTCTTCATTTTCTCTTCTAGATCAAACGTATGATTTATTGAATTACCTTTTAGGGTTGGCGAATAAAATTAGATTGAAAAATTAAATTATTTTCTCTGTTTCAGCCGACGCCTTTGTAATTCCGAATTTCAATTAGTTTCTTAACTGATCCTTTCTCTAAAGATCCGAAACTTTCACTGCGTTTTTGTTTGTTTTTGCTCTAACTGCACATGGTCAACGACATCATTAGAATGGTACGCACAGTTTTAGTTTTTACCCGTTTATTTATCATTTGGAAGCTGCACAAATTCTAGTGGATTAAGAGATTAAGTGACATCACATTAAAAGCTTTGAGCGATATTATTTTAAATGCCTTCTTCACTGATTAAAACAAACAAGCAATAATGAGGTAGCTTCTCTTAGTGAGACGCAAATTCAAGTAAAAGGGACACCGTGCTTGGCATACTGCAAGAAATCTGACTGTAAGATAATTACCGACAGTATCTCTTTCATTGGCTACAAGTTTTAGTAATTACTTCGACAAATTACTCGGTTCCATCCAGACTGAAAGTAAGAGGTAATCGTGGGGATTAATTCAGAAGTCGAAAATCCTTAAGCCAAAGCTGCAGATCAGTACTAGAGAATTAACTGAGCGATAATGTACTTTCAATGAATACCAATACACTAAAAATGCAATTTATACGTTTAAAGGGCTAATGTTTCTGTAAGACAAACGATTTCTTAATCTTTAAATACTGTGATGCTCTTATATAATATAATACACTGCGTGGTCACTTTATTGGGTACCCTTTTCATGAAATTGAGCTTTCCTTCGGTAACAGAATCACGTGTTCGTACCATACGGTATAAAGTAGATGGGCAGATACAGGAATGCTGTATGTGTGCAATAATATTGCGACAATGGCAAGACAAAAAAAGGAGTTAAGTGATTTTGAACGTGGTATGGTAGTTGGCGCCGGCATGAATGTCTGAAATTTCAGTCCTGCTGGGGTTTTCGCTTAGGACTGCGTATTGAGATTGGTCTAATAATGAAATAACAGCCAGCCAATGCCGATCCTGTGGTCAGAAACAGCTTGTTGATTGACAAGGCTTGTGGAGGGTAACAGAAAGGTTAGAGCTAGCCAAATAATAATCCAGTACAACCAAAGAGGCATTTCACAACGCACAGTTCGTCGTACTTGTTAATGATGCTTGTATCGCAGCCCCCAAATAAACCAAATTCCACTACTCTCAACAAAAAACAAGAAGCTGCTGTTATAGTGAGCCAATCTGGACAGTGATGGAATGGAAAAACGTTACCTGGTGGGATCAATCCCTGTTCATGATGTTTCAAGATAATGGAAGGGACCAGAATATGGCGAAAACAGCACAAGTACATGGACCTTGTGGTGGCGGTGTAATGGTGCGGGGATGTTTTTGTAGCTACGGGTCCCTTGATAACTGTGGAGGAACGTTTAGATGTCACAGGCTATCTGGCTACTGTTTCCGACCAGCCGCTTCTCTTCATGTCAGCAGCTTATCTATCTGCGAATGGATTCATCCAACAAGAAAATGCACCATGTCAGAAGCCCAGAATTGTACTGAACTGGTCCCAAGAACATGAAACTGAATTCAGCCTACTCCAATGACCTCCCCGGTTATCAAATCTCAAAGCAATTAAAACCTGTGGGATGAGGTGACACACTCTTCGGAGTAGTGGTCCGCATCCATCCAATTTGCAACATCTGCGCAAAGAAAATGAGTCAACATGGACATTATGCGGTGCGCTTTCTATATCTCTTTGAACCCATGCCATGACTAATCCAGTTTGTCCTGAGAGCTAAAGGGGGTCATACGCTATTACGTATGTGTAACTAATTAAGTGGCCACTCAGTCTGTATTAGGACTGTTAAAGATCTATTTGCGCGTCGGAGCACATTTTTTTAAATCTAGGCCAATGAATCCAATCATGTACTGTATGACACCACTACCCCATTCTGTTCGCTCGCAATAGGAAAAGAGGATCTCACTGGCCTTCATTGGAGGTATGCGTCCAACGGACGGCGCTACGATACTAAAGGAATAACTCATGTTCGGGGTTATAATACTAGTTATACGAATATTCCAAGATCAGAGAAGATTAAGGAGGTATGAAGCGTTTGGAAGGGATTGTTAGCAATCGTACCATGCAGAAAATTTTGTACAGAATGAACAATCAGGGTTGGAGACCATTGGCATGCTTTTTATCTCGAAAATGAATAGAAGAAAAGGCCGTGCTAGTGTCAGGAGTGAAAATAGTAGACTCAGGACGATGGAGGATGGTCGTATGGGCTGACGGATCTCGCTTTACATTATTCTTACGCGATGAAAGATTTCGCGTATGAAGAAACCACTATGAAGCAACGGACCCCAATGGTAGTAGAAGAACAATGGTAAGGGGCATGGATTTTGGTATGCTTTCTTTTACCAAGAGAGTTTTTTTTTCTTCTATCAGTGAAAGAAGTTACTGGAATAAGTTATTCATCCAACACGAATGGGTGATTGAGGGAAATTCAAAGGTCAGTTGAATATCTGCGTAAAGAGGGAAAGACACAGGCTGTTCATTTATGTTTTATATATTTTTATTTATTATTATTATTTTTTGTATTTTTTACTTTATTAATGTGT
Source organism: Mastigoproctus giganteus (assembly GCF_048544385.1). Lineage (NCBI taxonomy): Eukaryota > Metazoa > Arthropoda > Arachnida > Uropygi > Thelyphonidae > Mastigoproctus > Mastigoproctus giganteus. The sequence continues at coordinate 145,821,898 of NC_143581.1, read as the reverse complement.
TTATTCATTTTTATTGGCTAGTACAGCCAAAACATGTGGTATGAACTGGAATGCGCATTCTTAACTCCCCTTTCCAACTACATCTCTGGTACACTGCAAGATATTTTTCTGACTATCCGGTGGAGTGTTCCAACGGACTCATTTGAGAAGCTTGTGGACTGTCAAGAACGGATGATTCAGGTTTGGCACAAGGTGAAATAATCAGCTAGTGTATATTATGCACAATGTTCAAATTTAAGGAACTTTCTTCGTTGTGCACGATTAAATTCAGTGTCATAAGTAAGTAAACACCATTAACAAATCACGGCGTTTCTCCATACTTAAAACAGTACTCATGTGGAGAACACTGCTGCCAACGTGACTCAGCTTGTCCTTTATCGGGATGCATCTGTGTGGGTAGCACAGTGGCATCTTGACGGTCCTCTCCACACCGGGTGGAAAAGGTCCGGATTCGAATCCCATCAATGACGCGAGGAACTTTCATGGGCTTTTTCCACTACGTGGCTGAGTTGGTCTTCCTCCCGGATGGACCGATCAATCCCTGATATTTTTCAGGAGGGTCGTATTTCAATGGTTACTGATTATATTTAATGACCTGATACAGTTACTGAGAATCTGAAAGGCTGATCCTTCCATACATGGAGATGACGTTGCGATCTAACCCGGCCCTACAACAGCAAGCATGCTTCGTTGTGTGGAGATACAGAAAAGCATCAATAAAAGTAAAATGTATGAAAAACAGCGAAGGTAACTTCGTTATTTCTTCAGCCTACACAAACAGAAAGACCGTCACCACTCTTACTCAATAAGCAAAAGTGGCATCCAGAGTCAATACGATCGTAGACTGAGACATTTATTTTGACAGATTGTTCTTTTCAAACGCCCATAAATATAATAGCACGAAACGCTCAGCGAATGGCAGAATCACTGAAATATTTATAAAATGCTTTAAAAATGATTTATCTGTTATAATGCTGTTTCAAGATTACATATTCCCGATACTCGATTACGTCTCAGTGATGCGGATTGGGCTTTGAAACAGTTATGAAAAAAGTTAGCGTTATCATATTGGGGCTCGTAAATTGAATGTGTTCTAAGATTTATCTGTTAGTGATAATATCATGATTATATTATTAGTATTCCATTTCTGTTACTATATATTTATTTTGATTTATTTGTTTATTTTGATTTATAAATACATGCCAGCGCGCACACGGAACCCACTCAATTTACAGACATATTATATACGGCGCAATATGGCCTAAGTTGCCTAAAACCTTACAACAACCATCTTTGTGGGAGGCAAATGATGTGGTCGTTATAGGAGCAGGTTAGAGCTATAAACTGGGTGTCACAGCAGAGCTCAAGTATCAAGGATCCACTTCACGTTGGGCACATTTGGACCAGTCCATTTTGTTCACAGCACGCAAACTACAGCCACAGTTCCCGCCTCGCACTAGGATGCTTCATTTACTTTATAATTTAATATCGCAATTAAAATATTGACTAAAAGCTGCGCAATACGTTAATTCTGTTCACCAGTGTATTAAATTGTACTGCCTCTGTGTGTTTCCACCGCATTAAATCCGAAGAATATTTTATTAGTTTTATATATTCATCGCTACTTTTCGACTTCCTTTCTTTAAACATTTAAAATAACGGTGCAAGCGCGAGTCATCAGTCTTCTTTTATTAAAATTTAATTCTAAGTGCTAGAAGGTTCTTAGAATCTTACTTTAACTTATCTCGCAATTCACAAAACACAAAAGGGACGTAATCTGCATATACGATGAAAAGTCACGCATGTTTTATTTAGGTTTTTACTCTTAAGAATGGAATTCTGTTTACTTCATCTTCAAAATAAATGTAGAAACGGCCAAGGATGCCGTTTATTAACATTTCATTCTATTATGCGGCATATGATGCATGATTTAGCTGTGACTCCTTAGGAAAAAACTTCCTGCGGTGATTAATTGGCTCTCTCAGTTTCTGCATCCTGTCAACACGTCTAGTCCGCGATTACAAATGACTCAGACAAGTGGAAGAAACATAAGTAGTTAGAGCGAAGCACAGTCTCATTAATGTACACTCCATTAGCTTAACCACACAAATACTGTGATGATAGAATGCCTTAAAAGCGAATATCCCATAACATAAATGGAAACGTAATTGATTTTGCTGGTTTATCATAAACATCTATCTCACCATCATTATACGAACCATCAACAAAAGATAGCACCCCGATATTAAAATGTTTTGAAATATGGTTGCATCTGATAAAAAGTGAATTGGAAAGCTAATAATGAGAACTGTTTTTTTGGATTTTGAAATTCCGGATATTTTGAAATTTTATTTCCGGTAAAATTCTTGATGTCCACAAGGGCAGGGGAGCTGTCGAAGTGAAGGCGGTTTGTGAACAGCGTCTCATTTTTCAACTTTTTAAAATCCTTCAATAGAATCTACTATATAATTAGTCACGTGAATTGCGCAGTAAAATTCGAGGGGAAACAGGCCACATTTGGTGGAAGTTCCGCTAGGTGGCGAAGGTCAGTGAGTTACTGAATTATGTGCTCCTAAAAATACTCAAATACCTAAGTTAACCTGAAAGGATCATAAATGAACTGCATATTAACAGAGAGCTTATGAGAAGTGGAATCTGGATATAGTGTCTACTAATGGAATCCTGAACAGGTAATATGTCTAATCTTGATTTTAAGCATTCATACTTCGTGTAATAGTTGAAAGGAACGGTTGGTTTATAGCTATTCAGTGCAGCGGAACATAGCAATATTCTGCTTAAGGCAATACGGCACTTAAGCTCTGAACAAGGTCAAGCGGTGACAAAGTTAGGGATTAAAACCTCCCCCATTTCCACCTGCATATTTCATAGGCTAGTCATCGAACGATAGAAGTGCCCTATCTTGTACTAAAGACTACCTGCCTCGAAATTACTGAAATTCCAGCCCCCATTTGCATTTCAGAATGACAGATTTCAGCGCATCAGCCGTGCCGCTTACTTGCTGCATATGTCTGACCAATGATGACTTCATAATTAAATGCGTTACTTGTCACAAAAACTATTGCAATAAGCCTGATTGTACTTCTGTAGATATTAAGAGATTAAACAAAACTAGAAAACGCAAGTTTGAATGTAACGCCTGTAGGCAACAAACAGGGAAAAATAATGAAGAATTACCCAATGAAGTCATTTGTGAAGATTCTTGCACAGAACAGATTAATGACCTTGAACAAGCAACAAGAGAAATCCTCTCGCAGACTGACCTTGGAAATGGCATCTTGGGCCATCCTGAAGGATCAATTTTTGAAACCTTGGGATGCGATATTTGCCCGGAAGACTGCGAGCACTCTGAAGGGGGTTTCGCTAGAAAGAGGAGCAATCATAGCCCGGATGAAAGGCAGGAAGAGAACCGTAAAGAATATGTCTCGCTTACGGAATTAAAGGATATCCTTGCAGACTGCATCAGCCCCTTTTCGATGCAGGCTGTGGAATACGCTGAAAACCTCGCGAGCAATTTCATCCCTGTACATAAAATGCTACAGGAACTGCAGGAAGAGAATTTTCTTCTCAAAGAACAAAACAGTAAAATATTGCACACCCTTAAACGACTGGAGGAAAAGCTAGGATGCTTTGAATCCGTCCTCGTTGCACAAGGTGGCTCAACGGCTCCCGTAACCGACGAAACTTGCTATGCGAGGCAGAGCTACCCAAAGAAAAGTAGAAGTGATATGCATGGATTGTACAGGAGGACAGAAAGCATTGAAAATCACAAACAGAAGACAAGAAAAGAATTGAATTCGGAGGAAAACAAATCAGAAAGAATTGCAAAACTACAAGACAGCCAAATAATATGTGAATCTCAAGCCCAGCCGCGAACTGTCTGTTTGCAGCAGGACCTCGCAAGCAATAGCACCAAACCCAGTGAAACTTTAGGGGCAGCACAAGGAAATGGCTCCACACATTCCACTAGGAAAAGTCGAAACCAAAATAAAGAAGCCTCAGAAATATTAGGACAACAGGAATCAACTGAAATGATTGGAGCATGCATGTATTCCAAGAGTACGAACTCCAGAGTTACATCTTCCCCCTCAAATCATGTTCCTGCAAACCCACTCACTTATGCGCACATCACTATGCTACCTAAAAAGCATAACACTTTTGAGGGTAGAAAAACCCGCCCATCCCAAAATTTCATGCCTACTCTCGCCGAGGACAGCCGACGACGTAATCCAGTTCACAGAGAAAGTATTAGCGTGTCTTCCTGTAACACACCTGAAACAAACAAACGGTTTTCTGAAATGTACAACATTACTTCCGTTGCAACCAGAGAGCAAATTTTTGTATCAAGGCTGGGACCCACAACACAGCCCAGAAACATTAAAGCCATGTGTGAGGGCGAACATGGGATAACTGTGGAAGTAAAGCAGGTGAAAACACGACACCCAGCTTACTCCTCCTTTATAATCTCTTGTCCACCAGATAAAGCAACTCGCCTACAAGACGTAAGCGCCTGGCCAGTAGGTACCTTAGTCAAGCCCTACAGAGACAGATGGGCCAGACCACTGGTTAAAAATGATGCAAGGAATCGGGCTCAATAGCAATCAAGAAAACTACCCCCAGCTGGGAATGCAGAACATCACATCCACCTGTTTGTACAAAACGTGAGGAGCATCTCAAATAAGCTCCACACCCTACAAACGATGATGATGTACGAGGACCTGGATTTCATTTGCCTAATCGAAACCTGGTTGGGAAATGGAAAACAGTTAGATCGGCTAACTGCGGCAGCAAACTGCAAATGTGTGGGAACCGGAAGAACAGATAGGCGAGGAGGGGGAGTTATAATTTGCTACCAAAATAAATACCAGCCTATAAGAGAACGAAAAACCAATTCAAATAATTTTGAAGGGATTTGCGTTACCTTTTCAAAGGAGCACGTGAAAATACAGTTATGCATCATATACCTCCCACCTGAGCACTCAAAGGAGACAAGAAACGAACTCTATGCTTGGCTTGCTGCAAATCTAAAGCCATCAGTCGACACAATAATAGCGGGAGATTTTAATTTGCCTTTTCCGAAACACAGGGAGGCCAAGAAAGAGCTGGATGCGACATTGGGTGCATTGCACTTAACGCAGCTTCCGACACCAGTGACAAGGGGAATGCAGCAACTTGACCTGTTGTATCATAGTTCCTTAGACATAAGGCTAGCGCAAAACTGCATAAAATTTAAGTCGGACCACAATCCCATTGAAATAGAAGCAGCACTGAAGATACACAAATACATGCAGGGTAACCACACGAACTGGGAAAAGCAAAGTAAGTATCTTTTCTCCGTGAAGTATATTAAATCAGAGGTCATTCTCAGTCACCTGACTAGTTACAACTGGAATGACATGCAAGAAAAGCCAGTAGACGAAGCTTTAGAAATGATCACTAAAAAGCTATACCAAACAGCATTGGAAGGAGCAGCAAAAGAAATCAAAATATCTGAGAGAACAAAAGAATGGTTTAACCCACAACTGAAAGCAAGTTTCCTCAGGAAGCAAAAACTGTATAGAAAATGGCAAAGAACGGGTCATCCTGCCGATCACATTCGTTATAAGAAAGAAAGAGCACATTTCATCAAAGCAAAAAAACAGGCACACTGCAGTGTTGTTCATAATAAACTAAAAAGAGCAAAAAGAATTACTAGCAATAGAAATAGCACAGAGAATATGACCGAATGCATTTTCAAGGAATGGGCTAATAACACTTTTAGTAACCTGCATGGACTGAATCAAATTGAGAACACTGATAATGGTAACAAAATTTTTGAATTCCTGAAAGATTTAAACAAGCGAAACCATTCGGCAATAGAGGAACCAACAAGACCTCCTTTGAGTGAAATACAAATCACCAAAGAGAGCGTAATGAAAGCAATCAACGATCTGCCCAATAAGGCCACTGTTGGACCAGACAAATTTCCAATGTTCATCCTTAAGATAAGTAGCCCATTTATAATAGATCTATTACTGCACATCTATCAGGAAATCATCAGGTCAGGAGCTTTCCCGCAAGCCTGGAAAAATTACATTGTAACCCCAATACCAAAGATTAAACACCCAAAATTGGCTAAGGATTACAGACCAATTTCTGTCAGCTGCACCCTACAGAAGGTATTCGAAAAAGCGCTTCTTCCCACCATCAATCAACACTGCTTCAGCCATAGACCACCGCATTTGCACTCAGTTATTTCGGGTAGATCAACAATAACAAACTTACTGGAAACCCTTTTTCGCGTGCAGAGAGCACTAAATGAGAAGGAGCAAATTGATATTATTTTTTTGGATATCTCCGCAGCCTACGACAACGTCTCAATTCCAGCGCTCATTGCGATTTTAAAGAATTATTTTAATGTAAGAGGAAATTTGTTAACTATAATAACCAGCCTGCTAGAACATAGAAAACTTATTGTTAAGCACCAAAAGCTACAATCTTGCTTTACCATCTCGCGAGGAGTGCCACAAGGGGGAGTTCTTTCGGCTACTCTCTTCGCGGCCGCCCTGGAGCCGTTTCTTGCACGGTACTACAATTTTATAACATATGCTGACGATGTAAAATTCTTCATCACTTCCAAAGACCATGAATCAGCAGAAGGTATTTGTCAGATGGCAAATAGCACAATCAGAGAATTTGAGAGCTACCTGGATTGCATCGGGCTCCGTATTAATGCGCAGAAGTCTGCCCAAATGACCATAACTTGCAAGCAGAATAAAAATGACATCTCGATCTCTGTGAACGGGTCTAATGTGGTAAAAGTGCACTCTCACCTGGACCTGGGTCTTAAGTGGGATGACAGACTCACCTTTGCTCAACACTTCGCCCATATGAAGACAAAAATATTCGCCGCTTTATGGGCTACTAGACAGGAACTGGTAGGAATTAGGGATCCTCAGCTAGCGACCAAGTACATTTTAAGGTGTGTCCTGCCAATTGCAATGTATGCCTCGCAAATCTGGTCATCAGCTCCAGATTTACATTATAAGTCCGTCCTTGGGATCGAGTACTGGTTCTTGCGATGGCTTAACAGAATTGCTGGCCACCCTTTTACTATCTCAAGGGCCATTCTCTACTCAAACCTTAACATCACACCCTGGATGCAGCGGACAATTAACAGGAACATACACACTCTCGCACAAATGCTCACAGGCAGAGTGGATGCTCCAGTCCTGGATAATATTCTAGTCAAACCGCGTATCACTGCTAGACGTTGCGGGGAAGTAAATAATCCACTGCGTCCAGTCCTGAACAATCTTAGTAGCCTGCAAAGATTCTTCCCATCAAATGCAGCGAGAATATTTAACTCACTACACATAGATGCCGAAAAACTGTGTGAGGATGCAACATACCGGAAAGAGATCTTCCAGGATTCGTACAGACTTACCAAAATATGAATCGGCTGCAAAGTACCAAAGAATTTAGAGTAAAAGAGAAACTTTCTGCTTTAAGAACAATAATAATTTGTTGACTGTAAAAATATACCTTCTGTAACAGTTATGTTAATATGTAATTTATAGATGGAATTATTAGTGAATTGTAAATATATCAGTTGTATAATGTATGTACAGAATCATCAATGTGTAAATACTATATATATTAAACATAAAATGTGTATATAATATTTCGGGACGAGACTACGTGTTCAGTATATGTAACCCACTGCACGTAGTATCTCGTACCCTGATTTGTACTTAGCACCCTCCTGGCACTTTGCCGTCCCGGGGTGGTTTCCTTATGGAAATAAACGGATAATAATAATAATAATAATTTGGATTTTACTCTCGCGATCCACTAAACAATTTTTAAATCTTTGTATACTCAGCGGATCCATTTGAAATCAACGGAATATCGATTATAACAGTTCTCACATATACTATGTTATCAAAAGTGCAAGCGTACCAAGAGATTCATATACGTGATTAAAAACTTTAATTCGATGTAGGCTCAACCTTTGTGCCCTCACAGGCAGCACGGCGGTTATAAGGTATAATGTCCTTCCACATCTTGTCTAAAAAAGCCTGGTTTCCAATTCCATCAATGCCACTTGAAATTTTATGGGCCTTTTCACAATGTAGCTGAGTTGGTGTCAAGCGAATGTTGCACAGTTTTTCCAGCATACAGCAAACCTACCGAAGAGTACGCCCAACTGATCTCTCAAAGCCTTAACGGACACAATACACTGAATCGTTTGGACTCCAGTACAGCAAATAGCCTATATGGAAAAATTTCTACCAAATTTTTGATAAGATTCATTGTAAATATTTCGCCATTCCTCATGCAGATCTTTTAATGCAGCTTGGGAAGTCGGTGTCATAACTAATATCAAAAAAGGCCCCTCTAAATAATACAACACATTCTCAATGGAGTTAAGATTGGGTTTGGGAGCCAACTTTACAGCGGAGAGAATTGTATTAGAGTGAACAAGAGCTAGACGAACTGTTGCATGTGCGCAGGTTAAAATGAACTCACTGCTTGCAGAGTCGCTTACGAGAAGACAGATCCCTATTTGCAGTTGAAGCACCGTTCGGAATGAACACAAACTCGTTCACTTTTAAATACGGTTCGAACATGGCACACAATTACGGAAAAAAACACGTTTTCTGTAAGGATAGCCCTCTGTCCTTACAGAAAGCGTTTCAGATCGTCCAGGCCTTGTGCTGCCTGAAGCATCTGACTAGGCAAGAATCTTTTTGCAACAGGGAGGCGATCCAGGTTCATAAGGGATAGAGATACCCTTAGAATGTGAAGAGGGATCCACCAGTCGCATGATTCTCAGATGTTTGGGGAACTAATATGGCCTGCCATCATCTTCACTGCGGTGCACAGTTTGTGTAGATTTTATGGTGCAACCTGATATCCTGTAGATTGCATGCTTTTGTTTATACTCCACCACGACCATCAGGTCAGTGGAGTTTACAATAAATCAATCAATACAAATATTAATCATATTTAGCCATCACGGGCTTGAACCCCGTTCCATTCAAAAGAGCGTATGCTACAGCACTCGCGTTCCTGACCACTCGGCTACGTCAGGCTCTGTGCCAACTCTGTGGTTCTTAATTGAGTTGGCAGTGATGCATGAATTTGAGCCATTTCAGAAGTAAAGTGGTCCTAGGGTTATGGGGACAGCAGAAGTCCAAATTTATGAGGCATACAACATTACTGGTGAATTAAGCTGTAAATATATTTGAGTGACATTTCCCGATGATCTCTGACATAAAGCTGACTCTGCTTTGCAGTCCATCTCAACTGACTAAATCATTCAATGAATGGGCTTCAAGTGGGCATGAAAGTTAAGTTTGGGATCAGGTATTACTTCCAGATCCTTGTATTGAGTCACCTGAGAAGAGAGAGAATCCATTCCCTGGGGAACGCCAGCAGTGACAAGAAGAGCTGGATGCAATGACTGGCATCCAGCTGAAAGGTGTACAATCCCAGGGCACCGTCCTGGTATTGTACACCTAAAAGTTTAACCTGAAAGAACCTATCCAGTTGCTGGAGAAGAGCTTAAAAATATGAACAGAATCAAATGCCGATTCTATGTAAAAATACACAGAAGCAATTTCGGAATTATTATCAAAAGCCTTCAGAATATTTCATGATGCTGATTCTAACACATTGTCCTGCAGATGTGCATTAATTGTTAACACCTTGTCCTGCAGATGTGCATTAGTCCGTTCCATCCTGTACTGACCACTCATTGCTTGGGCCTTTCCTATATTCAGCATTTTAAGAATTATCTGTTATTTGCTAGGTTACATAACAAAAAAGAATTGAGCTTCGAGTACACCTTAGCGTTTATGTACTCTTATATAGGTGATCCAAACGTTTGTCAATAAGGGTTGATATGTCCAAATATAGAGAAATTTCCACAGAATATTTGTGTGATATTGTAGGATACAGTATAAGCAATGGTGAGTTTGTCATAAGAATCCATTAGTCCTATTTTAGTTACAACCTGTTCAAAATTATGGTTTTAAGAGTCAAATAATGTAAATCCGAATCAAAATAAATAGATTGAAAATATTCTAATTTAATGTATATATTTAAAGAGATAAATATAATCCAAAGGATACTAAAATTTCGATTTGGTTATAGAGCAGATTTTGGTAGAGAGACGACTTTCAATGTCTGTCTTTTAGATTCAGCACCGCATCATACAGTGAAGACGTAATCACACCAATACTATTAGTTTATTTCTCTTTTAGGCATTCTGCTTTTTATTAAACCACACAAGCATCTAGTTGGGCTAACTACTTTATTACAGAACAGTTTCGTGCTTAAAAACTGCTCTGAGCTCTTCGTGCCAGTACTACTCGCCAGCGAGAGCTGGACTCCTTTAAACTGTCATCGCAAACAAAACCTGTTAGAAATGTGTACAGGCTTTGTAGCTGGAAGGAGTAATACGTGAAATACGACTGCATTCATAAGCACGAGAGAGTGTTGCCTTGGGAATAAAGAACGCGTGATATCTTGAGAGGCTGAACTTAAGAATTCATGAAGTTCTTAAACTCCAAGTTTATTATAGAAAGTCATTTCGGAACAAAGACAAAAAAAAGGTTTTACCATTGGAATAATGTGGATGAGTGAATCTGCCACTTGCCATGGTTTAAAAGGTCGGGGGTTCAAATCACTTTGTTGTTTAATCGGTTTTGTGCAGAAGTGTACTATTTTCACTTTTTTTTTTTGACTGGACAAACAAACCAAATTTTGTTTGTTTAGGTGAAGCTGGAGTAAAGTGGATCAGAGGGCAAAGCGAATAATCGAGCTTTCTGAGAAGATTACTATAGAAAAATGATCTGTCTTCGGTATACCGTTAAATGTTAGTCAGTCAATGCGTAATCCATCATATTTGTGCTTATTTATTTTTACAAGTGCTAGTAATTGCTAGTGGAATCTTTTTATCCATCTTGGTTAAAATAATAAGTTATGTAATGTTAAATTTTAAATTATTCAAGGAAATAAAATGGGCAGTATTATACAAAAGAATTTATGTAATATTCAACATATTCATTCGCGTTTTTTTTTGCCTTAAAAATCAATAATAAGAGGTAATATTTTAATAGCAAAATTTGAAAACTTGTTTCTTTCCCCTATTAATCAAGATTTGTTTTTAAATTTGGTTTTAAATTAACAGTACATATTTCGGATTTATTTGGTTCATTTTAAGCAATATCCATTTAATTATTTATATGCGCTTAATAACCTATAAACACCACTAAGTCGAAAAGAATATTCCTCTCACAAATATACAGGAGAATTAGTAAAATCTTAAGCGATACACTTGGCTCCAAATTCCTATACGCGAATTTCATTTAATAAAATTCACTTAGGCACTTAATTAAGGTCCGCGATTCTCAAGCCTATAGAGATTATCTAGTTCTAGATTATCTGTCAGAGTTACCATGTTGCTAATCACTCCTGCTGTGAAGAATTGACGTCTATGGAGAGTACCTTAATGGTCTTAATCAAAATGCACCACAGATGAAAACAAAAAGTTCTATTTATACTCCGGCACGACCACACAGGTCAGAGGAAGTCCTTTTTTGTAGTCCTGCAACTAATCATTGTAATATTGAATGGAGTCATTACCATATTTAAAAGTCATGTGGACTTGAATCATGTTCAGCGATTTATGGAGGACAATTCCACTAAACGAACGAAATTCAAACGATCACTCAAGGAGTCTTCGTTGATCCTCGAAAGCAAATATTTGGAGATCTTTTGCCAAAATAAAAGGTACAATTGGTCCTGGAACATTCCATTAATGTTCCAGGCGTGCAAGTCTTGGAAAAACTGACTTCTGGCTTATGGACAGCTGGCAGATTTTTTACCTGCCAGCTGTCCGTGGCATGTGGTTTGTAAATGACACCTCTACTTTCTGCAGCTTCGTGCACCCTTTTGCTACTATGTTCTACAATATGTCTGTATAACCAGCAAAGAATAAAAGTACTTATTAGTTAATGTCCCAATACGTTCGGTAGTGCAGTGATTATTCAGAGAAAGAGTATTAAGTGTCTGCAACTGTAAGCATCATTTTACTTCAAAACATCGCCAAGTGCTTCACGTTCAGCAGAGGACTTCTCCGGTTAAGTGACACCTTGCCTCTAATTTCTCAAGAACCAGCAGTATCGATTTTGTATTATTTTATCCAAAGGTTAATGTAACAGTCTGCAAGAGACAATATATGCTTCTTAATCAGCGACCTGTACTAAAGTAGCACACATACAAGATCCATCGAAGCAGTAAGAAATTCTAGATCCATTTTCTCCTTACTTTAGCAATTATTTGGCTGCAGATATCGATGTTTTGAACGACGCACTTAATTTGTTCACTGAGCTGGCTAATCAGTTGTACAGGACTTTCAATAACCGTCGCGAAGTTGCAGGATTTTAAATAATACCAGTGGGCTCCGTGTCTTTCCTCTAACGTCACGTGTGTCATTTATTTTTCCTATCGTGTCTGCAAATGCACGCTGTACAGCCAGCAATCCAATAAACAGAAAGATAATAAATCGCGCTCTCTGTTATCAGTTGCGCAAGCTCAGAAAAAAAAAAAAATCTCTGGTTACAATAAACGCCCAGATCTGTAGGCTGCATTGGTATCTGAAATCGGTTTTCAATAACAAAATAGTGCATTCTCGGTGCACATTCTTACCAGCGAAAGGCAGCGGACATTTCATTTGGAATGCCTCTTTGTCACCGAAGACGATTCTGTCGTCCGTTGTCGCTCAGAACACTGTCAACAAGTGTAAAGTAAAGTGTAAAGTGTATTCGTGTCAAACGGCACCAGGGGTTTTCCCCCATCTCCGCGTAGTATACATTGTCATGTGAAACAGAACACTGTTGAGGCCAGAGATTTAAAAGTGTGTGGATATTGTACATGTGTACTGTCGTGTACCGTTGTTCATCTGGTCATTTAGCCGCTGGACCCCTACTGAGGCCCAACGTTGCCCACACTTGGCCCCGTGGAGGCAGACCAGGTACACCAGTTTTACAATTATTTACTCTGGCAGGCCCTGCCACCTAATTTCCTGAGATTTCAGTGGCTAGGACCTATGTAAAAAAAAAAAAAAAAAAAAAAAAAAAAAAAAATGGGGTAGACGCTAGAGGTTTAGGTAAGGCCGAGATAGGTTTTAAATGAAGGTTAGGTTAATTTTTTACATTGAAATTTAGCAGCATGCAGTGGGACATTCACGGTCGGTAAAGGTAGAGTGGGGGAAGACTGAAGATTGGGGGGAACAGATAGAAGTATGGGAACGAAAGAGAAGGCGATCCCAGGAGTGTCAGTGGAGCAAGCCCCACCAGGGAGGAAAGGGGGGGACAGGGGAGGGGATGAGACAGAGGCCTATCTCTTCCCCTTCCCTGCCTAGGGATGGGGTTTTAAAAGTGAACTGGGCAAAGGTGCCTAGTTTAGAACGCCAGGCGGCGTGCTGAAGCAGAGCTGCTGTGGTCATGTGGTCCAGTCATTGCGTCGCACATGGGAGAAAGAGTCCCGTCCAGAGAGAGATCATTGTCTAGTAGGAGTCCGCATATATGGTGTCGGATCGTCTATCATTTGCAATGGATGTTCAATCCTAGGAGACAGGGAGAGTGAGGTCCCACCATAACGGCCATAGTCTGGTTCAGTTTGGATGCTCATCTGCAGGGTCAACAGAGAGAGAGAGAGAAGGAACAGTGAAATATAGTAAAGAAAATACATGGAGCAATAAACACCACCCACATTTAAAGAAAATATATCGCCATGAAAGTATAAAGGAAAGCTGAAGGTGAATAAGAGATCACGGACGTGTTCCTCACAAACTGCTCACAGATATATAGAAGTAATTGAGGCCATCCATAAAGTATCCTACCAAATCATTTCCGGTTGCCATTGTCATCATATATCTTTGGCTTAAAGTCTGGCTGCATTCATACAACGGAAAATTCGAAGGATGTCAATAATTTCGACGTAAAAATGTTCCACTTAAGAATATATTCCACCGAGAACAGAAATAACAGGTCCAAACTGATTTTAGTAATCAATAAAAGACTATATAGTTTTCCTAAGTGATCTATAAATCTTATTTTATACGTTAAACATGACTCCTTTATCGCGTATGCAGATAAAGGCCTGTTTAGCAGTCCTATATGATTTTAAGTTTTGTGAAACGAGCAGTATTAATAGCTGAATAAGTATTAACATTAATATTAAGCAACAAATAGTGCCTAAAACTGTTTGAAATGGAACAATTTCCACTGTTGTAGCTTGCATTGAGGACGCAATAGAATTTTATTAATTTAATTTATGAACATTCAGCAACAAAGATTCGTGCAGGGCAGAGAATCTCCTGACACCAATGAAATGTATTTAAAATTCAGTCAGTTAGCTCCTATCTACTACCGATCTTTATACAACGTGTAGTTTGTTTAACTAGAGTTTGCTTTACTAAAATATTCAATACCGATCGTTATTTCGAAAGTATCCCTTAAAGGGTTTCTGTTTAACACAATCTGATTATATCCTTTTTTTCGTAGACTTCAAAAAGACACAGAACAATTTAAAGGTTGTCGTAGAGGATTGTTGAATTAACTGGATTTATTTTGCAGTTATTACTTAGAACCAATAAACGAAGAATTTTGCCCAATATTTACTTTGGATAGAAGTGTTATTTTTTAACTTAAGTTTATAGAAAGAAGTTCTCTTCTCAATCCTTTCAAATGGACGCTTTGTGAAGTATTATACAAGGAGGATTTAGATTTTAATAGATCAGATCCCCTTGATGCGTGTTTGTATGTACACTGCCCTACCATTAATATCCGGACACCCATCCAAGGATGGGGGCTTGGTCCTATGCCTGCAACAAGTCATAGAACCTGTTATAAATATGCAAACTAGGCTTCGAACAGATAATTGCAAAAGTGGGCATGCAAAATAACAGGTTCAACAGAATTAACAGACTTCCAACGTGAAATGATAGAAGGATGCCACATAAGCAAGCGTTCTGTTGTTATTTGGTTTTTAGGAGCATTAGCAACTAAGGCCATATTGCTCCGGGGATATGCGGTGGTCATTCCCTGACCTTTCTGCATCCTCAGTATTTGGTGGTCACGGGCTCAAACCCCGGTCTAATCAGGAAGCGTGTGCTACGCACTGCTGTTTCTGCCCACCTGGCTATGGATGCGCCCAGCAAGCGTTCTGTACGAGACATCGCAGTCACTATGATGATCCCTAGGTCAACGGTTAGTGACGTTATATGCAAATGGTCGAGGAATGGAACTGAATCTGCCAAAAACACGGCCTGGTAAACCGCAAAAACTAACAGAACGGGAGAAGAGAATTCTGCGAAGAACTGTGCGCCAAATTAACGCACACTATTGGGACTAATATCAGCACTAGTACAATACGAAGGACGCTCCATGATATGGGCTACAATGGTTGTGCAGTTGTTCACAAGCCATTGATCATCTCAACAAATGCTAGACGCCGATTAATACAGTGTAAGGAGCGCGACTGTAGAGCAGTGGAAAACAGGCTTATGGACAGACGAGTCGAGGTTTGCACGCTACCAGTCTGATGGCCGTTCCTGGGTGTGGCGAATGCCAGGGGAACAGTTCCTTCCTGATTGTATCCTCCCAACAACGAAGTTTGGTGGAGGCAGTGTCATGGTATGGGGTCCCTTTCATGGTTTGGCTTGGGCCCATTAGTCGTTATCGACAAAACCATGAATGCTGTGCAATACCAGTACAGCCTGGACAACATTATGAAAATGCTTCGAGGAAGGTCCATACCTGTATCAGCAAGACAACGCGCCATGCCATAGTGCTCGAGTAACAACAGGATGGTTTGAGGGCATAGGTGCGGCAAAGTTGGATTGGCCAGCCCAGAGTACTGATCTCAACCTTATCGAGCATCCTTGGGATGTATTGGATCATCGGATACGTGCTCGACGAGATCGCCCAAAGAACAAGACCGTACTGGTGGCTGCATTAAAGGCCGAGTGGAGGAACATATCACCTGACATTTATAAAAAGCTTGTTGAGAGTATGCAGCGAAGATTGAAGGCCGTCATATAAGCAAAAGGTTTCAGCACAAAATATTAAATGACGCAATAAAAGCTCTCTTTTTGTCTAAGGGCAGGTGTCCGTATATTAATGGTAGCGTAGTGTATTTGAAAATAGTTGTATAATAACAGGTTTTGTTATTCTATTTTGCGTGTCAGCCAGTTGCTGATGAGATAAACACAGTTATGCCCCATACACGCATTTGTACAGAAAATAATCCTCAACTCTTGGATCTTCTGATCATAGTAAGAATTAACACAGAAGTCGGGTTGCATTAAAATTAAAAAAAAAAAAGATATAATAAAATGTCTCTTCTGCATGGTCCGGACACAGTTGTGATCATGTTTAAATAGCCTCTGGTACGATCTACCGTTATCTTACACTTTATTGGTATCGTGACAAATCTACATATGCTTATTTGATTTACTTTTTCAAGATAAAAAGAAGTCAAGAAACATGATGGGGGACGTGTGGAAGACCATTCGATGAGACCCTAAATATCTAGTTATTTATAATTTATGGATCAAGTTGTAAAACTGAGAGTTTCGAAAAACCGCAATGCACCATCTTGGACAAGGCAAACCAAAAGAAAATTAATATATTTTACACAATTACTGTGTAATAGAGTTCATTTGAAGAGGTGGGGAGGAGTTCATTTTGATCCGCCAGTTGAATGAAGATCACAATCATAAATTATAGGCACTACGAATTTATAAGCATTCATAAGATAATATAAAACAAATTTACAGCACATAAGAAGCCAAGAATGCCCTGGTAGGTAGAACAATTTTATTTCGATGAAATAGGCTTCATTTTCTAAATGGTAAAATTATTTTTTATCTTTGAGAGGCATTTTATTCAAAATATTTAAAAAATGTTTAATTTGAATAGCGTAAAAAAGTATCCAATAAAGCTTCATAAATTCGATTTCAACTTCGTCTTCAAGGAGACCCAGCATGTGTTCACACCATCCCAGCTTATAATATTTCATACTTTTGAGAATTTATTAATGTGTAGATAGGATAAGAACACAAAAAACAACGCATATTTTATAACAATAACCTGCAGACAGCTTAGTTATAGCGACAAGTGACAATAAATCATTAATGTTTTGTTAAACTCAGTACTTCCATCAAGTGCAGCAGGAGTTTACTGAAATTGTGTTCGGAAAATCTTCGTATGCGATGAAGGGAATAGTGGGGGGAGGGGGAGTGAGATGAATGAAGAGCTTTTAAACGATATTTTGAAATACGATCTATTCCAACTTCTTCAAATCACTCTGCACACACTGCTTCTCGTGCGATTGAATGGAGGGCAAGAAAAAATGAAAATCGATATTTATTTTCGTTGAATGAAAATTCAAAACGCCAAAAAATGGAAAAAAAAAAGTCGAATAAAATTAAAAGAGGAATAAAATAGTACATATTCATGTTGAGGGAGGGGTAGAGGGCTCTCAAAGATCTCAGGATATATCCTTCTTAAACGGATAAAGAAACACGAGTTAAAGAGTGCAAAATATATTTTTCTTTTGTATTTAGAGAAGGCGAAATCCTTGTTTTAATTTGAAATAACGCATTGATTTCAAAGCAGAAGCCCATCTGATGCAAAGTTCATCGACCTGACGCCAACCACCAATAATATTCATGTAAATGATAAAATGGAATCATCTTACACTAACAGAATAGTTTAAAAGCGCAAAAGAAAAGGATTAGAAATTCCAGATGAGCGCCGCGAGGTAGATTCAATGACATATTGAATAATCTGGATCGATTAGAATGTGTTCAAAGATATTTCCATTCGCATGGAGGGTTTTCGCGAAGTTAATCAACTACCGCATTCCTCGTGTTGGCATTCTTAAGATTCTATTTACAAAATTCACCGTAGCATAATTAATTTCCCAAATTATACTATGACAATGAAGGAAACATCTTTCTTCTCGGTGTACATACCACACATTACAGAGTAGAAGATAACCTTTTTTCAATAAGTTATCGGTAGAGTCTCTTTGAATATTTTGCTCTTATATTACAGAATATATTTTTTGAGAAAACCAAATGTTTTCAGGCGATCTTGAAACATTCATTAAACCAAATTAAACAAAAAAATACGTGAAATAATCGGCTGTAGTTTTAAACAAAAATCTGTGCGTAAATTTAAGGAAAAATAAACAAATAAAATGTATTTAGTCAAGGAGAAATGGAACAATTCCTAAACATTAATGTTCCAGCTGTTAAATTAATAAAAATCAGATTTTTATTAAGGTTATTTAGCCTTTTAGAAATTCCTAGCTTTCCATCGTGAATTTATTGGAAGAATTAAAGTATTATGAATAATTAAGCGAGGCAGAGGTTGAATAATCGATACTCTAATTAAAGAGCAATACAGGTTTTTTGTTCTTCAGAAATATTAAGATCTTAAGTCATATTTTAACAAGGCTTCTGGCGTATTTGATAAACTAACCAAAATTGTATATTAGAAATCAGTTCTGTAATTTTTAAACTAAAAAAGGTAAATTTGTCGAAGTCAGAAAACTTTCCAAAAAAAAAATGAGCTTTCTAAATATTCAAAACAGCGAACTATTTATTAATAAACAAAAAATAAGAAACCTATTAGAAAATAATAATAATAATCGTAAAATTCTCTTAACCGAATTAGAATTAAATAAAAAAAAATCATCGGACATATTTGAGCAACACCATTTACTAAACAAATAACAATCATAAAAATAATGGTTGTGACATTTTAATTTTATTATTTATAGTTTATTCACTCCAAATAAAATGCAGACTGTGTATTTTTAATTAAATTTCTGATTTTGTAGTTTTAAAAATGAAGTGTCCGAAAGTGGACAACGTTAGATAATACAGTCTTTGGGACTCATGCACTTGGCTAGAATTGTTTGAAATATTGCATTTCATAAAATCCAGAGCAGCTGTTTCGGGAGACAATAAAAATCTTAAACCTATAAAAATACCTGTAATCGATTACGAATATCTAGTAGACTGTCTGTTGTGATCTGTTGATTTATTGATCCCTCTTGCCTGATCAATGTTGCAAGAGGACTTTTTACGCTATTAATCTCATACAATACATCAACCGAAACATGGCGATTTTAGTAAGTTGTTGGGCAATATATATCTTTGAGTTTCATTGATTACCTATCATCACAAGCTAAACGGCCATTTTTCTACATAATACAGAAAGAAACCTTCCATTATCCTCTGTGCCGACATCGGTACTGTAATTTTATTTTTACTCTTATTGTTATTTGTACTTTCTGCGATGCACTATATTTTCATTATTGAAAACTTTTATTTCCATACTCCTTAACCATTATTTTGTTTTCAGTTATGCACACTCCGCCACCCCCTCTTTTATATATTTTTTAGAAAATCTCTTAAAGACTAATTTTTGTCCAGATTCATTTTTCCCTCAGAGATTTTATATAAAAAAAAGTGCTTATCGCTTTGACTGGTACACAAAAGCTAAGCAACAAACACTAAAAACGCGAATATATTTTAAGAACAAATATTCGTCTTATATGAAAGAAAACTGTCTCTTTTGATCACGCAAACAAAGCCGCGCACGCACAACCTGCTAAAATATCCCAATGTGCTATCAGGGGACCAGATAAAAGCGCCCTGGAAATTGTTTATTTCTCGTGCTATCGATTTAAAAACAGCCATCATTTTGAAACCTTCAGGAATTATCCTCCTTGGATAATTCTTTAAGGTGGATGAAGGCAGGACTAAACCAAGCCGAACTGGCCAGGCAATTTGAAAGTAACGCTCCGCGCTGTAAGAAGGTTGTAGAATCAGTTACAAAACAAATATACTGTCTCACGGGGTCGCATCACCCCCAAGCAAGATGACCACTATCTGGCTCTAATACAGATTCACGGCACAGAAACTTTCTTCAGGGTTTGCATCCAGATATACCGTCTATGGAAGGTTTCATTGGAGGGGTGTTTGGACAGACGAGCAGCTGTCTGTTTTCCCATGATCCCTGCGCACACAAAGACCATTTGAATTGGTACCGACAGCATGTCTAATGGACACAGGGGCAATGAGCCATGGTGCTCTTCACGTTTGAATGGAGTCAGTTTTCAATCTGTTCCTCGGAGCATTTCCATGTAGAATGAATGGAGAAACAACAGATCCGGTCCCAATAATATTGCTTGTTTTATACACATTTCAATATTTCTCCTTGGCTTTTGAGCACTAGTGTATTTAAATTATATCAAAAATTCGATACGTTTTTTTTAAATTTATTTATTGAACTATGTGCACAGAGAAGCAGCAACTGTGATGAAGCATGAAAGGCAAATTTTAGAAACAGTATAAACAAAACTGAAATCTGCAAGGAGAAATATCCGGACGTTGTCTCAAGACAGTGGCCCAACAACCTGTGAGACTTTCGGTGGTCATTATAGGATTCCAGACGGTCGGTTCTGAAAGAGAAGAAATCAGAAAGCGTTTCCAAGTGCACAAAGATTGATAGATCTGCAAATCACAGAGGAGGCGCTGGAAGCACCCTGAGACATGCTTGTGGATCACTCATGCGAAAGTCTGTCCATGGTCGCAAGTGTAGCGCTGTCCTATGGTTTCTCTCAGGTACTGAGACGTGTCTTGAAGGGTGGATTAAACTCTGGGAAAGTTCCAGGCTTCATAGAATTGTTGAAGGGGTGCAAAGGCGCCTCTTCAACACATTGATGTTTAGGTGACAAGTGGCATCCAGCAGGTTAACTAAAGAGAAGGTGAACAGAGTACTGAGATGAAACTTTGAAATCTGCGTTTTACAAAACTAGATTCCTTTGGGAGCTAGAAATATACTCGAAGTAGTGATGGGCTTAAATGAGAAGGTATAATCTAGATAATCGATTATGGACCATTCCAATATGTCTATCAATAAATCAAGGACATAAAAAAAATTAACATACAAAAATTTGGAACAACTGCCTCATCCAATGGGTTTTCTGTAGCACTGTGCCCGAGTGCGACGCGTTTTGGAATGCTTTATATCCTATGGTATTATTGATATAATTCCAGAAAGACCTGATGATTGGATTAAATCCAGAACAAAAGAGCGTTCGTTTGGGTTAAATTAACATAATACGAAAATTAATTATACATGAGAATCTTAAACTTTCTGCACCAATCACAGAAGAGATTGTAGCGAGTCTTGAGTCCTGTTCGTTCCAGCCTTCTGTGAAAAAGAAGATTTTCCCTTGGAAAGATCAATAGTTTCCACTGCGAACCAACAGAGATAATGTGAAACTGGCTTTTGTGATTGGAACTAAAGAAAATAACGAAGTTTTCATTAATATCATTGGTATCTACAAGGGTCAGCTGTTAATGACGAAAGGTAGGTACTCGAGTCTGTTTCAGACAGCACTCTAAGTCTAAACGTTTACCGCCTTTCCTTGAAGTTTGATTGGTCAAAAGAAAGGAGGGTAATTTTCAGTCGATGGGAATGTGGTCAGAATCATTAAACCTACGTTTTACGAAGGCCCACCAATGTATTATGTTTTGTGTGAAACAAGTCGGTTGAAGTAAGTGAGAAGTTTCAAAAAAGACAACTCAGCCCTTGGAGTCAGTATTTTGTGCCCGATCTTTGGGAAATTGGTCTATAAGCTGTGTACACTCAATGATGGATCAGCTTGTTCTTAGGATGAATTTCCGGAAGTGAGTTATAATGCATTCAATGGCTTTACTTAATGTTTAATTATTAATATATAATAATTTTATTCAACATTCTAAGGATTTTACTTTAATATTAATATTAATTAGAGGTATATATTGAACATTTCTTTATTTTAATTAAATGTACTTTATTTCGTTTTAAAGTAGCATAAAAATATATTTATTTCACTTCTTAATCTATTTCTAACAGAAGGTTAATTGCGTGTACTGTTCGGTAGGTTTACTGGATGAAAAACTAGGCACTCCTGGTGAGAGACCAACTAACTCAGCCACGTTGAGAAAAAAACAGAACTCCCTATTGTCGATGGGAAAGAAGATGCGTAAGTTTTAACATTTAGAATGTAAAATTTAAAAATGTGAAATGGCTTTATTGAGAAACGGCGTAGCTCAGAGACGGCCTGTTTTACTTTATTACAAATAAGCTCGTTGAAGTGTTGAAAATTGACCGATTGTAAGGGCAAGGCTTACCAACATTAGACAGGACGAGCGATTGAGAATGCTGCCAAAACTCACCATGAAGCTGCAATTTATGTAATGATGCAGTCACAAACAGCAGTGAAATGAGCGTTTTTGAAGAGCAGTGGTCTTCTTAAATGCACACATTAGAAGAAGTCGCAATGAAAAGAATGGTTCAAAACATTTCGCACATTTCCAGCGCTTATTGATTGACATATAAGCCAGAAGGAATGGTTAACCGACAGTAATTGCAATAAACCGCAGAGAAATAAAGTAACCAATGACTATTATCGGGAAAAGAGTTAAGTCAATAAAGATGCGAAAAAATTAAGGCCATAACGGCGATCAGTGAAAAAGGATAAATCTAAACGAACTGTTTTTTTGTTAGTTCAAAGTGATAGAATATGAAGAAAAATGGCAAATAACTGGTTATTTCATGAAGATAACGGCTAACGCAAGTAAGTAGGGATAAAACGATAGGAATAGCTTCATATATCTTTCAAGAACTGTAGAAAACACCTTAGTACAGAGATCGTTCTATTATAATGGCTAAATGATGGGACGAAAAGGCCTTTTTCTACATCTCCTGATGGACAGGGGGGAAGAAAACTTTCTTAATGGCACACCCCATATAGTAAATGACTTCTTACGGGTATCACACATTGTAATCATCATCTTTTCATCCCGTCCATAACGGGAGGAAACTTTATGGACTTTTTTTAACCACCATGTACAAGTTAATCGGTCTCGGATGAAGATTTGAGTTTTTCATCCAACAAAACGGCCAACGCAACCAACGATACACATAATTTGCAGACATTATTTGAAAGGGCTGGTGTAGCGATGATTCCACTGTCACGAGAAGGCTGGGTAGTAAGTTTCTTAGTTTCAATTGCAGATTACCTGTCCCTTGCCTGCTGTCGGTTTTCTTTTTGCAGAATAACAACCGACTAATTCACCACTGAGTAATGTGTCTCAAAATAACACAAGAAACGTCCAGTCAATTATTAGGGCACCAGTCTAGTGTCTATGCAGTGAATCAGTTCAGTTAAAGCATCTCGATAGTGCTCAATGAGTTTTAAAAATGGAAGAACAAATTCCTATGGAGTTGTCAAACATATTCTGTATAGTTCATCTCCAAAATGATATATAATGATAGAAACATCAAACTGTGCATCGGCTATTATGTATGAATAAGGATAGTCTGCTGAATTCTAGCGAGATAATCCTGGACTTAGCTTTTCAGCGCAACAATTTAGTGATGGACAAACTTACTTGCATATAGCGCAGTACAAAAAAGACAGACAAGGATTACAATTCGATGCCTGTAATTACTCGGAAATTGGCGAGACACAGGAAGCGTAACGACATAATGAAAGCTCCAAGGTAATGGACGCAGCTTTGCGATTCCCCTGGGCTGCCGTTAATTTAAGCCAATAGCAACAACCAATTTCTAGTAATGGTTTAGGTAACTTCACTGACAAAGGGCAGTCTATACTTATACCTCGCAGGTATTTGCCCTCTGAATAAATTCTAAACGTGGGGTGAAAAAGATGAAATCAGATGTATCCAAACAGGTTTAAGTAGATAAGACATAGAGGAAAGTTACTTGGTGAGAACTACCAAAGCTTTGTTTCTTATTTTTGTTTATTCTTCTGCTCCGAGGATCTCTGATCACCTTTCATGGAGATGGAACTTTCAGACATCCGGGCTAGAGGCGAAATTCAAGCAGACAAATCTATACATTTCATTTACCTCTGCTCGATCGTGCGAGAAGGAAATTAACGGGATGAAAGACAGGGTTCATCTTTGCAATCTTTTTTTGTAACTAATTAAATAAGCTTCTTCCCACCCACCCCCACCCCACCCCAGAAAAAAAAAAAAAAAAAGAGAGAAAAACTTTTCCTTGTTGGGATTTTCTGAAGAATTAGATTTATCCACTTCCATTTGGTCATCCGTAAATTTCATCTACCCTCCCTTCTTCACCCCACCACATCAGCGGCACGACGACAGTGCTAATGTCAGTCGCAAAGTTTGGAAGCGCGGCGTTCCGAGTCCTTGCTTTCTCTTGGTAGATGTCCCCTTTCATGCATGCCTGCTGTCTTTGTTCTATCTGTACAAAGTCGACGTTCCTTTACACACAGACGTCCGCTTGCTCGAGCAGCAGCAGCAGCAGCAGGCGCGTGCACGCACACACGTCGTCAAAGAAACAAAAGAAGAGCAGATCGTGCGCATTCGTTCACCGAGAGAGAGAGAGAGAGTCAGACTGGTGTGGAAGCGGATTACGTTTCGTCCCATGTGCGCGCCGTTTCTAGATCACTTCGATCTGCTGCTCCTTCAGCAAGAATGATCCTGTCGACTTGTTCCAGTCAGTAAACCGCGTCGAATTCCGGCACTAGCTCACGCGGAATGACTGCTACCACTAATTACCTGATGGGTCCGCCGCCTTTTGAAAGGGAATTGTACTGTTGGGGGGGGTAGGAAAGGGAATTAAAGAGGCCAAACGAACGATTTGAAGTCGAAACACACAAGGTAAAGTGGCAGTCTGTCTAAATATCAATAGCTGTCCTTTAATGAAAGTCCGCCTTCCTTTTATTCACCCTCCCCCCCTCCAACGTAATTCCCACAGTAGTCAGTCATATTCGTGTCCGGTCTGTCTTCTCTCCAACGGAGTCATTAAGCGGCTCGATCTGCATTTCCGCCTCTTTCTGAGAAGCTTTATGTGCGCGTATGATGATCTTTCGTATAATAGAGAATTTATGCGCGGTATAGGAATTGCTAGTTTGACGAAGAAAGAGAGCTTTAATGACCACCCTATCCGTTCGTACAGTCACGACGAGACGCGTGTTGTTTTCAGAGTTTACAACATCCTTCTTGGTGTTCTTGTAGCATCTTTTGGAGGCTCATTATAGAGCAGAGTCCGAAGCTGCTGCCAGCTTCGTATCGAGTGTTCCTAGCTCATCGAGTCTGCGTAATTTAGATTTAATTCACCTTTCTATAAGTCTTCTTTTACGTCTTCTTCATCTTAGTACAAGTCTTCTTTTTAAATTAGTTGTAAAATAATGGAACGCCGTTAAATAAGTATTAAAAGAGGTTTGCGCATAGCCAAGTCGTGGATTTTATATTGCCATAAGTAACCGGACACCTGCATTGTTTCAAAGAACCTTTTACTTATACAATATTTAATAACATGTCAGACCACAACTGGTCCTAATTATTTATTGTAATCTCGTCGATAGACCACGAACAAATTAGTGATAACACGAAGATAATATATTGGTTCGTTTCACCCTCAACACAGCGATTAATTTAGTTACTGATTGCAGACTTATTGGTCTGGCTCGAAGCCAACTTTCAGTCCATCCGAAATGTGTTCAACTGGGTTAAGGTCGGTGTTCCACGCTCCACTGCTATTTGAAACAGAAAAGGGTCGTATTTCATACTGTTTCCGCAGCAGAGGAACTGTCCACAATGGAGTACCGCAAGGTTTTCATTGTTCCAGGAACGATGACCAATAACCCATTTTCAAACCCGAAGAAAAAATGCCAGATGGTCACACCATCACCGCCAAACTTCACAGTTGGGCCGATACACACTGATAAATAATTCTTCCGGGAATCCACCAAATCCAAAACATAACCATCATATCGGAAAACTGTGTACTGTGGTTCTGAACTCCATTGCGTTCTGTGATGTTTGGTTTGTATGTGGTGCAGCGATTCGGTAAAACGGTTATTTGATAAGGACCGACAGGATCTATGTACCATTCTTCTGGGCGTCCTCCGGTCTGTTTCCGTCAATGTCTGCGGTCTGCTAGTGCTTTTCCCAGCTGTATTAGCACCATTATATTTCTATTCCGTGATTATTTCAGTCACCGCTCATCCAGGATGTTTCCTAGATGAACAGTGACTGAATCCGTTAAATCCTGATGCTGCTAATTCTAAATAACCAGGTAATATTTATCTCTTCGGCCTCAAGAATTTTTATGAAGTGTTGAGGCTTGGCAAAGCGTAGAATTCGAAATATGCAATAGCAGTTTCGAGTTAACATTCGTATTCCTGAATCTTCAAGCTTAAATTCTAGACGTCGATATCTCAACACTTACTTTGGGTTCCATTATAAAGTTTATACCAAAAAAGGAGGCCATAAACATCGAAGCTGAAGGAAATAAAGAGCAGAAAAATTGAAATATCCTTCAAAAACACTATGAAAAGTTGCAAAGAAACACTTCGGCGACAGTTAAGAAGTAGTAGTAAAAATTCGCTGACATTTAACAGAAGCAATATCGTCCAATCATTAATTTTTAATAACTACTTCCAAGACATACGCCCACGAGCAGAAAGCGACAAGGTGACCGTGCACTTAGAACGCATCCCGGTGATTGCTACGGGTACAACCCACGCGAGTGGACAAACCTCAAACAATTGAGGTATGTAATCCTCGTTGCCATGGGAGCAAAGATGAGATAGTGATGGGCTGTCTGCTTCTCTAGCACACTCACTCTGGTGTCTTAAGTGGACGAAATATCTGAAGCTTCCGTGTTCAAGTTCTCATGCTCCTTCTTTGTGTCTGTACACCACAGAATTTCTGTTTATTATTTTAGTCATTCTTAGCGAAGCGGGACATTAAAGGCAGTGCTTTGTGACGAAAGACAATTGAGAAATGAATGAAACTCTTGGGTAAATAACTATTAAGTAAAATGGCGAGGTTCGCATTGAACTATTGTCGAGGAATCCATAATACATTGACAATTAAAAGGAATTTGGTTTGTGAATGAACTGCCATGAATTCCTACCACTGAATATAAAGTAGGGAGTTTCGGTTTGTAATTACATTGAACCAATTGTCAGTGGCGCGTTATCCTATAGGCAAAAAGTACACCTGCCTAGGGCCCCGATCATAAGGGGGCCCCAAAATCACTGTTTCAAAAACTCATGCTAATTTTTACTAATATTTTTAAGTGATTTTTTTTATTAATTTGAAAATTACTTTTTTTTTCAAAAATGGTTTTACCAATTTTGATGAAATTTTATATTTAGTTCTTCTTATGTCATATACTGTAATTTGTTTGTTTTGATGTCACAATAAAATGAAATTGAACATGTTCTTTATTAGTTTTTTCTTTAGATGGGGCACTCAAATTCCATTTTTCCTTGGTCCCCATGAAGGTATAGATGGGTCCCCAAATTACATTTTGCCCTGGGTCCCATGAAGGTATAACGCGCCATTGCCAATTGTTAATGAGTTCGATGCAATTATAAAGAATTGTTATCGGGACATCTCTGTTCCTGCGTATAATCTTTGTATATTCGAAACTAGTTTACCGTAGCCAGATATGAGAAATTAACTTTTCCAAATGTATTAACGAATGATTTCCCAAAGCAAGTGGTGTGCCATCTGAAGATTTTTTTCCAACCGGATGAGGTACATTATCAAGTACAAGGCACGCGTGTTTTCACTTTGAATATCGTTTGAACTGCATTGCATGCTTTACTACCATTAGTATTGCAAACTGACCATGCCACTAATGAACGGCAGTAGTTCTTCAGGTCATTAAGTCAAGGTCTTCCACATAGATACATTTGGTTTTCTGTTACTATGTGTTTATGGACGGAGTTATCTCATTAATATGGAAATGGTAAATAACCTTTCAGGGAAAAAAATGGGCGTTTGCATCGAGAATTTTAAATTACTAGGTGAGCTATTCCAAATGAATTTTTTTCCTTTATGTGTAAGCATGAGTGAAATGGGAGTCGCCTAGATTCGTAATAGTTTCTTTGTTCTGAAGGAAATTCATGTTTGGCAGCCCTACACTTTCAACCACTGACTGCAAAGTAGGTACCAGCCATCCGATAAACCATGATGTCCTGAAGGTGTATGATGCATTTTGTTTTGGTCCGAATAATGGGATTATAAGAAGTGGATTAAATGAATGACAATCTCCTCTTTCATAAAGTTTCTCTGGAGTGGACTGTGAATTTCATAGTGTATTGCGCCAAAGGGAACTACGAGGAGTCAATATATCGTGTCTCTAAATTGCGCATATTATACGATTGAGTTCCGGAATGAAAGACCAAAATCAAGTGTTGTCTGTAGAAATAAACTATGGATCTACGAAAATAAAATCGTGATTATTTTTGATTTTTTCAGCAAATAAGTAACCAAAAATTCAGAACTTCGAGTATTTGAATATTTAGACCATAAGTTCCACGAAACCAAAATGTTGCCCAGAAAATAACGGACTATATACTGTCATCTACAAGCAGGCAGAGGTTGCAGCCTCATAAAATATTATCTGAATGGAGAGAAATGTCTATATATTTGTAAATTATTAAGATTTAAACACGATAGCTGTTGATACCAACATTCATCTACAGAAACGTATTTACCAACTTGCATTGTGCGAATCAGAAATGACTCGCCCGTTGAAAAATTGCCGTTTAAATTATTCCACTTATACTGCCTTTCATTAAAAAAAATTCTTTGATATCAAAGTAATCAACGCCCTTAAAAAAAGCAAGATGCAATCTAAGACTTTTCTCAGATCTTTAATATATTTCTTACATCCTAACTTTCTTAATATAGCCTTGCTTTATATTACCTTCGGCTTTCCCTATATTATCTTAAACTTATCGCTATTTAAGCTCCATTTTAATTGCATTTCGTTGTTGGCAGAGAGGTCTAGAAAAAGTAATAGAAAATATATTTATGAGTTTTTGCTGCAGAAGAACGCTAAATAACTTGACACCCCCGAATGGAATAAACGATTCACTAGTTAATTATACGCTAAAGTGAGTTTTAATGGAAAAACAGTCATGAAACTTTAAAAGTTAGGCATAAAGCTGAAATTCCAACCAAATTTCGCTTTTTAAGTGGAAAATTAATAAAGGCAAAAGGGAAAAGAATTTCTTTTTGCTTTTGTTAGAAGATTCTTACACAATATATGGGGAAAGGTTTGGAATATACGTTGAAGGCTGTGACCTCAATGGAAGACGGGAGCATTCACTTAGCGCAAATAACCTTTAAGAGAAGAAAAAAAAAAAAAAAAAAGGCAGGAATTTTGCCAATGTTAACTATTAGAATCATCTTGATGGATAACGAATATCTCCTTCCATTTAATAAACTCTTTTTAGATATTCTGCACACGAATAAAAGCAGTCCCGCTTTATTCCGGCCTTTAGAAAAACCATTCCATATATGGATTAATGGTTTAAGTTCGTATTACCATAATCCTCCACTTTTTATTTGATAAACTCAGTTCAAGCGTTGGCGCAGAATAGCCAAAGACGTATCCGTTTCTTTTATTATTAACCAACTGTAAACTATACAATAGATAATAAAGTTATATTTCAGAAATGTTGGAGGAAAAATAAGAGAAACAAACTGCACGTGATGCGATTTCCATATTCTTCGACTCTCCTTTCTAGATCCTTCTAAAGCCTTTTGGTGATCAGTCTGCCTATGTCACAAAATTAACTTCAAATCTTGGACAGTCATTGAAATTGCTTTCATTAACTTAGATAATGTGCATAAAAACTTAATACATTCGCTCATTATTTTCAATGCATTTTATTGCCTTCTTCTTCAGACATGCACAGAGCAGTACACGATGCAGAAGGATGGCAAATTGATTCGACCCAGCTCTTCTTTTCCACTCGGTTATTTTGATAAGAAATGCAAATATAATGGAACACCGAGAAACTCCACTCCCCCATTCGTATTCATGCAAAGGTATTTTACTTATTAAGGTTTTTGTTCGCCACATAATAAAACTTTGAAATGACGGGAACGCAATGAACTGGAGGAAATAAGGAACCAATTAAAAAGTTCCACCTCTTCTGCCAACAGAAGGGGGTAAAAAAGTAAGAACTAATATAAGAATTCATCGCACACTTACGTCCCCTTTGATGAGAACCGATTGATGCAAGAACTGCCATTTGTTGGAGGAAAAGATGTGAAGAATCACGGCAGCAAAATAACTGCACATTAATTCCTTATAGCTTGACGACAAGTTACATTGACTGTACAGCCACTAATTAAAACAACCGTCTTTTACAAGACGTTCAAGGAGGTAGTTGTAAGTTTAATTAAATCTCATGTTATTCCTCTCATCACAAGGACAAAATTAAACACAAAGGAAATATGGCTGCGCCGATATAATTAAGTTATCGGCGACTAGCGCCTCCTACTGGCGCATTATCAAAATGTTGAATAGTAAGAAGAATTACGCTAGCATTAAGAGAAGTTTTTATATACTGGTGGTTAAATAAGCAAGGAGAACAAGTTTGTTATACATTGGGACAATTTCACAGCTAAAGGTTATTTTAGAATTCAGTTAGTTCCACCTAACTAAAGTTGAAAGCAACTCCTCTGCCTTCTACCAAAGGACGAACGTTAAGATGCGCTGTCGTTAGGCGCACATAATCTTTTAACTTCCAGGTAATTCATTATTGAGTCATTATCGATAGTGAGAATGGTCTTTGAGATCTGCTTTGATCTACTGCTACACCACAATGCTGAAGCGATTGAATTGCGAGACTTGATCACAAGAGCCATTATCCAATTACGTAATTTTAAATGAATAAATACAATTTTAGTTTTATTTAATTTTGGTTAATAGCAAACTCGATCAGTCAAGACCTTTATGATGGATTATATAACCAAGCATTGTTGGTGCAGAAATAGAGTAAAATTGTTGAAAAACATTCAATAACCGCTTTAGCAGCAGTCTCCATATTTCGATTGAATGCATTGAATCAACTTTCTTAATACTATTTCCAGTTAACAGGATATATTAATTGGAATAAAGGAGTAATGAACTCGTACTCCATAAGCCCGCTATACAAAAACTGGTGGCTGAATTTCGATAATAAAAGAAAAACAGTAATATTTGAATTTATTACTAAATAAAAATTTGTTTTAGACGTTCATACATCAATGTTGGTAGGCATTATTGTGATTTCGAGTGAGGCAGCCACCAACATCACAAATAAATGCTGGAAAAATTCTACAGAATATCGCAAATAAAAAAAAAACATAATAATAAATATTGGCCTAACTGATTCGTTTTCTGTATGGTATGAACATTGTTTATTTTTTTATAAACGAGTCTTCCAGAATGTAATATCAATTCATTCTTATGTGATTTCTTTTGAAAGTTCTTTTTGTATGGGAATTTTTTTGAGTTCGTGTGTTATCATGGACAGATTCGCAGGTTGCGAATGCTGAAAAAAAATAACTAGAGGGACCCCTCTACATCTTTCGCCTAAGACAGGATAACCACAGTCCCAAGTGAAGAGGCCTTGAAGAATACCACCAAATTCCAACGGGACTTGAACTCAAACCTCTCTAGACAATCAAAAAACGGTTGTTGTTATAGTAATCCCGAATAATAAACATTGCTGGGCTTATAGTAACCCAGTACCATAAATTCAACAATAGGATGATCTGGAAGGTTCTTTTCACCATAAATGGATATTAGCAACATGCAATAACGTGAAAACAGGTAGCTGAAAACAAAGGAAGTACAGGGTTTTTGGAAGAAATTTTTAAGTTGGTGGATTTGAAGTTCAGCCACGAATGAATGGGAGTTTTTAGGTATTGTATTGCATTGTATATTCATGTCGCTAGGTGGCTCCCAGACATACGTCTATGTCCACTTGTGTACTCTGCTAGCAAAGAAACTCAGTATTCAGACCAAACAGTGTAAATGTGTATGTGTTTTGTAGTGTAATGTGAAGTTAGGTCACTTTTCCACCAGAGGGCAGCCACCACATGGGCAAATGCAACCCGGCGCTCATCTCTGGCACGTAAAGCCAGACCTGGGCCTAATAAATCTGTCAGTGCAATCCAGCACTATAATCCCGTACCCACCAGCAGTAGTGCAAGGCTGGTGGATGCCAACAATCCCGTTGTTAATATCAAACAAACTTTAAATATCAATTATTGAGAATGAGTCATAAAAATAGACTTAATTAATGCTAACAGTCAATGAAGACAATCGCCTTCTTTTCATGAACACCAATCTGGAAAACTCCTGTAAAGTCATGAAATTAACAACTGATTGTAAACAAACATATTCACAACCTCTTTACAAATTTGGAATTACCTCCTTCAATTTTTGTCTATATTCCTCATACAAGGAACAGTCATACAACACGTGGTCCCAAGACTCAATCGAAGTACACCTGAAATATGGCTGATCTGCCAAACGAAATTTAAACAGTTTGAAGTTAAAGGGATCCATGACCCGTCAATAAATGAGAGGTTTCCATTGATAAATAAAACTACTTGTTCAGTTTATTATCAATATTGAATACAACATCGGGTAAAAATAGTCTAGTTACTTCACCTGTGGTACATGAATTCCAACGGTCTTGCCATAGTCTTTTTCCTTTTTAATATCTCCAGTAACAATCATAAGATAAACCCATAAACGATATTTGTCTACCTTTCCTTATAAAATTACAAAAAGACCGAAATACAACACACAGATCCAAGGGCAAAGCCCCTGCAATAAACTGCATGGCATTGGTAGATGCCGTTTTACAAACTCTTAATATTGTCAGCAACAAGAGAAATTACTTTTTTTTACAAAACTTAACGTTTTCTATGGGTTTATACCAGATAGGTGCAGCATAAGTAACAATAGGTAAAAAGATAGCTTTATAATATACACTGAGAACTCGCTTTCCCAGCCTCCAATCCGACCTACTAATATGAATTATAGAGGCAATAAACTTTTTTACCTTGGAACTTAAGTAATCCAAGTGTGCAAAAATTGTAATTTGTAATCTAAAAGTACACCTAAATACCTCACCCTAGAAACTAAAGGTATCTGCTTATTGTTAATTAGCAATCGCGGTGGTCTCTCATAATTCAACTTCCCCTTCATTAGCATCATGACTGTTTTATTTTCAGAAATTGAGCTTAAGAAAAGCAGCCCATGTTTCAAGGTTATTTACTATAACTTGAAATTTGTCTTCTAGAACCTGCCTCGATTTTCTAACTGTGCGTAGCACTAAATCGTCTGCATAAGCCACTTTGTTCCAGTGAGGTACGTGTCTGATCAACCACTGATTTAGAACCAGATTCCAGAACAGAGGCCCTAGTACTGATCCTTGTGGGCAACCCCTGTTAAAAACTGGGTAATTTGCATTTACCATAATTTCCTTTCATAAAGATAACTTCTGATCGTTTAGTACAGCAAATTAGGACATCGAAGCTGTCTTAATGAGCATAGAATACTCTCGTACAAAACCGTGTGGGAAGCTCCCTCAAAATCGATGAAGAGAGCTAAGACACTTCTCAGTAGAGTAGATTGTTGACAAAAAGTAACCAAATCATGCATGGCATCCACAGCAGACAGATCTTTCTTAAAACCATATTCTATATATGCTCTAGGATTGGCGAATGGTTTATCAGGCTTGTCACATGCTTGGAGGAATTTTAAATGCCAATTCGGCTCGATAATGTCTACGAAATCAAACTTTTCTTTTATTAAGATTCGCGTTTAGTATTAGTACGGGCAAATAATGCAAGGACGCATGCTTAAAAAATACTAACCTCATCTGCCCATCCCTCTAATAGATTTTCTAATCTTTTCTTAAATGTATTCAAACTACCCACTTCCAACAACACCAATGGAAGTTTGTTCGAACAATCAATTACTCTCTGTCTAAAAGCAAATTTTCGCACATCTATCCTGCCATCTAACCATTCTTTTTTCAATTTAAGTTTATGACTCCTTATGTTTGTTGTCTGAGGAAGAGCAAAGATGCCATCAGCATTTAGTTTACTCAATTCATTTAAAGCCTTAAACACTTCAATCAGGTCTCCTCGCAGGTGCCTGGTTTCCAGGCACTGCAATTTGCAGAACTTTCTTAGTAATAGTACCGAGTCTTTCTTGGTAATAGCACCCTTTTGTGCCCTAACTAATCTTCTTTATGTTGTGCTTTAAGGAAATATTTTCTACTACCTAGAATTAATTTATTTTTCGACTAATTTTACGATACAAAAAAAAAAAAGAGTCCAAACTCAGCGAAATTATACATTAACTTAAAAAAGCAACTAGGAGCAAAACACTTCATTGATCCATTTCCCCTTTCATACAGTTGTTTGTTCCCCGAATGAACTGCAAATATACTGTTCGTATATCCATCTAAGGCTCCGATTTTCGTACTCGATGCCTCTTTCCTCTCACAGTTAGGCAATGCGAATCCAGTGGTCGTCTTTCAGAACAAGTTATTCTAAACTTCCCAAGGACGATATAACCATACATCAAAAGTATATAATCATCATTATATCAGGGAAAAAACTCACCAACAGCTTAGTTCCAGAGTGATATAAAACTGAAATATAAATTTCTTCTTCTGAGCTAAGCAGACATGCAAGAAGAATTCTATAAAAGCCGCAACCGTGAAGATTTGTTGAGCTTCTATAAAACAACGGAAGTGAATAACTCTTAGGGGGAAAACACCCATTATTGAAAAGAGCATCAGAGCAATAATCCCAAATAATACCGACTTCTCAAGAACGAAAGACATTGCGTCTAGTAAAAGCATTTTCGATCAGCACCGAGGTATTTTAGGTGGTTAAGTAACCTACATCAATTTTTAAATGATAAATGAAACAGTAGTGTAACCATCTCCTTCTTCAATTTACAATATTGTTACTCGCAGGATAGCGGTTTCGGATTAAAGGAAAAAAACAGCAGAGACTGTCATGAATAAAATGCAAACATTCGCTTGATTGGGAAAAAGAGGTTACACAAGGGGAAACCACATTGATTTCTCAGCATATTATCTTGTTCTGTAGAGAAAGCACGTCGACTGGATAAATGCGATAGATCACTGCAGTCGACATTAAGCTCTCTCAGCGTATTGACTCTTAATCCTCCTCAAATCTCGAAGTAAGTTGGCGCTGATACTCTTATGTAAAGTACCATTATGCCTCCAAATGTTATACGAAAAGCAACAGAAGAGCTCTTATCCAAAGAAAGGATTTCAACGGAAAGTATTTTGATTTAGTATTAGAGAATATTTTTAATGGTCTAAAAGAAATGGAAGCTGGATATTATCAGCGTGATCCTCTGAGTTCACTGTCGCGTGCCGAGAAGCGACACTGACTGATCAGTCAGCACATCGAAGTTTTAAAAACGGGAATCTAAAAAGTTTGATCTAATCTCAGTACATCCAAGTTGCTTAATTTTTTTATGAGAAGATTTCTTTAAGTTCTGAATAGTTCAGTTACCTTTGGTACTTGACCACAATGACCCACATAACGGAAATGTGGAATGGCAGACAGCAGCTTAAAATGATGTGTACGTGGGACTTGAAGACAACAGTTGATGGAATTTAGGCGCATCAGTGACTTAGACCATGTTGCGCCAATTTGCATGTTGTAAGGGCTGAAACATTCTGAATAATCCACGAGGAAAGCCCTACAATTATCTCTCTCTCTTACCTGAGATCAGCTGGCTACAGACTCCATTGAACAGGACTTTACAAATTCCTCCAATCACATATGGCACTATACTGCCGCGGAGGATAAGACAATAGTTGATGGAGTTAAACTTATTTATTATATTGGTCTAGGAACGATCTTTTGATGAACACGTCCACCAGACACATGGGATAATCAGTCCACATACACTTTCGTGTTACCACCTCAATAATTGCTGTCAGGTAGCAGAGTAAAAGCTTTTATAGTACAGATGACATTAGGATGACAGAAATTGTTTTAAAAAAATTACACAAACAATGTTCATTGGGCAAAACTAATATATTTATAAAGAGGTTTTGAGATGTCCATTATTCGTGATGAAAAACCGTTTTCATTGAGTTTTGCTTAAGAAATTGTACCACTCCGCTTGTTCCACACAGAATCATCAAATTGACTTAACAGATGAAGCTTTCCTCTTCGAAATGCCGAAGGGCTACTGTTTTTACTACTTCCTTAAAAATCACCGATTGCCTGCATTCATTTTTCTTCCTAATAACCATTCGTAACATCCTAAAGAGGAACAGTTAGCCAGCAGGCACATTTTATTACTATTACAATCTCCTAATTTATGGAAATCAATGCTCTGCTTTCTTTTTCCATTTCTCTTGTCGCTAACAGATATCTGTACTGAAAGACCTCAGCAGAGCTTCACTGACTGAGATCGGCTACAAGCAGAGCACATAAATATTGATAAATTATTGTATGATTGTCTTCAATTTATGTCAAGCAGATTGGAAGGAGAACAGAAATAGATATTAACATAAAAGTCGAATAAAAAACGAAATCCCAAACCTAAAACTAAACACAGATAAGAAAAAAACCGCTTTATTTGTTCGACAAACATGTTTTATCTCCTCGTGTGGTGCTTATCACCCGCTTCGTATGTAGCGGGCATATTTGAAACGTCTGTATGCCATTTTCTCAAGAAAGTAGTAACCGCTGCAGGCAACTTAAGTTAATCCAATATAAACAGTCCACAAAATTGGATAGCGGCGGCCTTCCCCCTGTTTGCATTACTTCTATTTAATCATTGATATTTTAAAGTACTGAGCCACTTATACTCCGAACATCCCACCACCCCTTCGCCACTAGTTTGATGCTAACAACACCTGTATCAGTACTCCGCGTGTCTGGTAATTATTCATATAAGACACATTTCATGTCCCGCAGCTAGTGAGTCACTCTACGAAGCGCTGACACCTTTAATGCCGAACGATGACTTCACATGCTTTTATTGATTTTTTATTAGTATTTCGCATACATTTATAAGTCCACTTTAAACTTATTTCTTTGCTGTTTTATAGTTTATAAGTCCTCTAGAGATTTTTACGTGTTTCAACCCCTAACATCCCTCCTCTGGCTTAAAAAAAACTTAAAATAAAAAACTTAAGTTTTGTGGTACCAGATTCGCAGAACTTTAGAGTCCATTAAACCAAAATTTGGTCTGGCATTAAGAAATTTATTCACCCAAAGAGACTCCAGACAAAGCTTATTATTCATCATGTTAACCAAAGCTTCCGCTTCTGGAGATCCATGTTTATTGTTATTTTAACGTGCAAAGATTAACTCTATATTTTGATACTTTTGTCTGATAATCACTTATTTTTTTACATTTTATTTTAAATATTAAATAAAAGCTTAACATTCGGTTGAGAGAGATCCATGCAAAGTATCTTCAGATGTTTGAAGTTCAGTTTTAATTCTTAATTAATAATATCAACAAAAGCTTTCTTAATTTCAATGGACTTTTACTCGGTTCCATCATCGTATTTATTCCCTTGTTTTCGAACCTTCTAGACAAACGCGCATAATGTTCCAAATTAATCAATGTTAGTAGCTTTTTATATTAACCCAAATCAATTGTGTCCTTGCCCACACTGCAAACATCACACACGGAAGAAAATCATTAAGTCCAGAAAATGAAACCACTTTGTTGTCTTTCATGTGTGGAGAATCATTCACTGCAGAAAGTTTTATTTACTTACCAAACAGTGACGTTTATTTCATATATGCAATCCAAAATTTTCACTGATGATATTCATCTAATACCATTCTTTAGATGTTTACAAAAAAAACAAACAAAAAAATCGATTGGCTGGTGTGACAATAATAGCATTAAAATCAATTTGGAAACAGGGAAATCCTTTAACCATAAACAGATACTCACCCAATGCAAAATAAATACTGGATGGTTAAAGTCCTCTCTTTGCAAATGATGGATAATCTTTAGTTTATCTCTAAATAACCATCTGCAATGGAAAGTCTAGGCCTATCCGGAGCACGCCTGCTCGTGTGTAGGTAGCTTGAGAGCATGAAAGAAAGACTCCTGACCCCTGAAGAACGGGATGGGTTCAGTGTTCTTCCACACCTCGTTTTCGTCCGAAGGGCTACCAGAACTCCCCCCCAGGTTATACACTTGACGACAGTCTTGGATCGAGGGCGACTTACAATGCTCGAAGCACCTTCTATCTGCCACACTTCTGCTCGCGCTTAGCCTTGAGTATAACAGGAAGCTCGCGCGCTGGAGACACGCGCACGGCACAACGCGCATGTGCGATATCGTGTTGGAGGTTTCAGGAGCAAAGAGACACAGAAAGATTGGAGATTTTTTTTAGCTGTTGTTGTTTCTCTCTCTCTCTTTCTCTTTGCCGTTCAGAAAGGGAAATAATTTATTTAACCAAAAATAAACTAATGAAATATGCAGAGAGTCATTTGTTTCCTGGTAACGCGGGGGGAAGGGGTGGAGTAATCCACAATTGTCTGACGGAATAAATAACGTTTTCTTTAAAAAAAAAACAAAAAAAACAAAGTCAGTGTTTAATGATGTTTCACGATACAATTTGCAGTGCTAGTTTAACAGGAAAGGAATGAAACAATGGCCTGGAATGTACCAATAATGGCAAATAAGAGCAGCACCATTCTCAGAAACTTCTAGGAAATCTGTAAGTCAGAGCAAGGATGAATGAAAATTTTCCGTTGTTAGACTACACTTAGTAAACAGACCTGTTCAGTAAAGCCTGAAACCACAGTCAGCTGGAAATTCTGTATGTATGCCCTTGCAAAACATGTTAATGCGATTGATTTAATAATGCAAGCAGAATGGAAAACCCCTGATTATAATGGTTAGTTATGATATCGATTTTAATTGTATGACCATGGTATTAGATCTGATAGTTCCTAATTAGATTAATTTAGCTCTCTACCAACCTGGCGGAACTTATTAAATGAGGCATCTAGTGAAAAAAAAAAAAAAAGCACTTCCGTGTTTTAATTTGTGTGTATAAACAAATTGAATTTAATTTTTTAATATTAAAGAGGTAGGACGATACACATGGCGTATAAATATTACTTAGGAAACATTGTTATTATTAATAAAATATCATAAATTAATATTAATTAGCCTAATTGTAAAAAAAAAATCAGTGGCCAATAATTAAATTTGGTTGTTTCAGAAATTGATAAACGTGCATTTCCTTCAAAAATAACGTAATGTTAAGCCATGATATGAGGCCATGAAATAGCGATTATTTATTTATTTTTCATCAAAGCATATTAAATATATAAATTTCCCACTTTATGCACCCGGATGCCTAAAGAAACAGTTCATAGCAGCAATTATTTCCAGTTGTAAAACATGGCGCTCACAGCTTCGTTCGTGCTGGAACAAGCGCGTGAAGCCACAATAAAGTTAAATGTTAACATCTACTTTATACATGACTACAAAAATAATAAATTTTGTTTTACTTTTGTGACACTAATTACATTTTCGGTTTATATTTCATGCAAAAATCTGTAATTCAATCGGAAACCATTTTTCTCCATAAAAATTGATCGCCATTCATCATAAATAACAATTGATTAAATATTCATTCATATGTATTAAATACAAATTATGCAAAGGAATTATTACATTTAGTTAAATACAAATTCATATCTAACTTCGTAACTTTTGAAATTTAATTTAAACAAGAGTTCCTATTCGCGTTTATAGTAATCCTAAATACAAAAAAAAAAAAAAAAAAGTTTAAAAGTTAGAAAACTGCAGGAACCCAATAGCGAAACTAATAAGTTAGGTTCCCTTTATGTAAATCAGATGGAGACCAAGATTATTTTTCTGTATAAAATACTTTTTTTCTTTGAAAAGTATATCAAGTATCAATAACTTCTTTTCGATGACAGTAAAAAGAGAGCTTGATATCCTGTATGGTACATAAAATTATATAGACAAATATAATTGACATCCAATTTCGGAACCAAGTTGGTTGGTTGTTGTATGGCTTTAGGCCATATAATAATATCTGTAAATTGCGTGTGTTCTGTGGTCAGTTTTATTTTTGCTGGGCGAAAAACTCGAGTTTCTCGAAGAAAAATCCATGCTACCCTCACCTGAGACCGACTAACTCAGCCACGTTGTGAA
Source organism: Mastigoproctus giganteus (assembly GCF_048544385.1). NCBI lineage: Eukaryota > Metazoa > Arthropoda > Arachnida > Uropygi > Thelyphonidae > Mastigoproctus > Mastigoproctus giganteus. The sequence goes on along the minus strand of NC_143581.1, from coordinate 145,781,717 downwards.
AAAGGCCCATAAAAACTTCTCGCGTCATCGACTGGTCTCGAATTTAGGTCTTTTCCATCCGATGGGAAGGACGACGATTCTATCAACTGTGCTACACATGAGGGCGTCCCTGTGGGCTGGAGATGTGCGAACGTATCCCCAATTCACAAATGGGGGATCAAAAGGTGACATGATTAATTACATAGCTTAACTTCGGTTTCGGGGGAAAATAATGGAGTCACTGGTTAAAGAAGTAATGCAGGGCTATCTACATAGGAATGTAATTATACTGCAATTATAACATGCATTTGTTAATGAGCGATCTTGTCTGACCAGTCTGATTGGATACTACGATGTGGTCACAAAGGAACTGGATGAGAAAAATAATTTTGCTTTCATATACTTCGCTTTCAGGAAAGCTTTTGATACAGTTGCACATAAAAAAGACTGCTTTACAAATTGGAGCAGTGTGTCATTAAGGTAAAGTTACTGCTCTGGTTAAAGGGATGGTTCAATATGAGAAGAGAAAGTGGTTATTAATGGACACTGCTCTTCGTGGACTAATGTTATTAGTGAAGTTCCCAAGGGTTCGGTGCTGGGCCCATTACTGTTTTCTATATTTATTAATGATAGAGATGAAGGTATATCAGGCTCAATGTCTACGTTTGCAGATGATACAAACGTTGGCAGGGTAATCAATGACAGTAATTCAGCTATGCTACTGCAACAAGATCTAGAAAATTTAGGCAGATGGGCTGAGAAATGGCAGCTGAAATTTAGCATTGACGAATCTCAATGTTAAATTTCTTTTTTAACGTTAAAAAAGTTTTAACATTGACATTCCCACATCATCTGCCCATTCTCCAATACATTTTCTAGTTTATTCAAATTACCCACTTCCACAATAACATATGGAAGTTTATTCCAACAATCAACCACGACTGGCTGAAAGTTTTAACATTAGAAAGTTAACCTTGACGAATGTCAACGTTAAATTAAAAATAAAGATACTATATATGGGTTGCAGCGATCTCAGATTAACGTATGGTGTGGTATTACGTTCAGGGTAATGGAAAAACAAAACAACAACAACAGCAAAAGAAAAAAAAAACTGAGAGTAATTGTGCAGCCAGATATGAAGTTCTCTGACAGTGCAGAGAGGCTGCCAGGACAGCTCGTGGGTTTTGTCAATCATATACAGGAACTTTTCTTTCAGAGATAAGAAGGTGATTATGCCATTATACAAGGTTAGGCTGCATATTGAGCACTGCACACTGGTCTGGAGGCCTCATTTTGGGAAGGATCTAGATCTGCTAGAACGGGTATAGAAAAAAGGCAATGAGAGTGGTGAAGGGAACAAAATAGTGGTCTTAACAAGAAAGGCTTGGCTGGAGAATAGGTACCTGTGAGGTGATCTGATTGAGATGCTAAAGACTTTAAATGGATTGATCACGCTTACTGCTAATGGCATTATTCCTCTTGCCTAGACCACACACATAAGGGAACATAAATTCAAATTGAGGAAGAATGGTTGCAGAATAAATGTGCGGAAGTTTGCGTTCAGCCAGTGGTGGTTGGTTGTTGAAATAAACTTCCATCTGTTGTTGTGGAAGTGGGTAATTTGAATAAACTTAAGGATAACTATAAAAAAGTTTTGGAGAGGATGGACAGGTGATGCTGGAAGTTTTTTTTTTGGCAGGTGCTTTTTAAGCTTGCATTTTTGCATCATTTACCACTATTAATACTAATCTGGATCAAGGCTCTAGGTTAACCAGGTAAACTATTCAATGCTCATGTCGCCCTCGTGGTCGATAGGCGAATCCCGTCAATTATGGGTCTTTTTCACAACGTGGCTGAGTTAGTCGGTCTCAGGCGAAAGCAGCATGGTTTTTCCTCACCGAAACTCGAGTTTTTCGTCAGGCAAAACGGAAAATCGACCTCAGAACACACGCAATTTACAGACAATATTACACGGAGCAACATGGCTTTATTTGCAGATTCTTCTAAAACCCAATAGCAACAACAGCTCGTGTCCTCAAACCAGTCTGCCACAACGTGAGCAGTATGACACGGGTTGTCGTCCTGCTGATACAGGTATGGGCCTTTCCCGACGTGCTGCCACAACGTGGATAACGTACTGTTGTTCAAGAAGTCTAGACAGACATCAGCATTTAGAGTTTTGTCTAAAAAAAGTCAATGGTCCGCCAAACTTCATTGTTGGTACGGTACAGCTTAGCATATAGCTTTCTTCGGGTATCCACTACACCCAAACACGACGGCCAGACTAGTAGACCGTGATTTGTCACTCCATAAAGCTTTCCTTTCTTTTGGTCTACTGTCCAAGAATAGCGGGCCTTATATCAGGCTAGACAGTATTTCGCATTAGTCAGGATGATTAGTGGCTTGTGGACGGCTACACGACCATAGTAATCCATATCATGCAGCATTTTGCGCACTGTACTTGCGCTGAAATGCGTCACAATCGTCTCACCGAAGGCTTCTATGCTGCGACAACGTCAACCTACGTCCCGAACGGATGTTTATTTTCAGGCTCTTCTGTTACGTTTTGTGGAGCTTTTCGTGATGGCTTCTGCACCAGTCTGATTCTATTTACAGATCACACCACCTAGGGATCTTCAGTGCAGTTGAAAAGTCACATACAGACGGATTGCTTATGTGACACGCTATTACAATTGCGTGCTGGAATTATCTTAATCCGTCGATCGCGGCATCTTGTATTCACAATCGTACTACTGTCCCCTCGAAGGCATACGAGCATATTTGTAGTTGTGGTGCTTGGGTAGAATGTGATCAACTCTTAGCGGAGGGGTGTTCGGATATTGGTGGTAGGGCAGTGTATATTAATGTCGAGAAAAGTTAATGTAAAAGGCTATTCGAAGTAGCACATTTTCTGAAAGCGATCATTTATACGTGAAAGGTAAAAGGCTGGCGAAAGAATAACAGAATTTTGAGTTACTCCATCATTAATCAAGGTTTTAGGATAAAGAGCAGAGCTTAGTTAGCATTAGCATTAGTAGAGGCATTTGATGCAAGAAAGCAAGCTTATGCAGCATCAGCCAAAAAAAAAAAAAAAACAAATAAATAAATAAATAAATAAATAAAAAATAACCACTTCCACTTCACCCCTCTGGTCGAAATACCTGTCTCTATCGAAATACCTGTCCAGCTGAGCCTTAAACTTATTTAGGCTATCAACTTCCACGACAAGGGATGGAAGTCTATTCCAGCAACAAACCACCCGCTGGCTAAAAGCAAATTTCCTCACGTCTATCCTACATCTGTCTTTCCTCAATTTGAATTTATGCCCTCTCAGGTGATTATTCTGAGCGAGAGGAAGAATCCCATCAGCATTGAGCATGCTCAAACCATTCAAGGCTTTATACACCTCTATCAGATCACCTCGCTGGTGCCTAGTCTCCAGACACTGTAATTTGCAAAACTTAAGCCTTTCTTCGTAAGAGCACCCCTTTGTTCCATTCACTAATCTTGTTGCCCTTCTCTGTACTCGTTCCAGCAGCTCTACATCCTTCTTGAAATGAGGCCTCCAGACCTGTATACAGTACTCTAGGTGCGGTCTGACCATTGCCTTATACAAGGGAATAATCACCTCCCTATCCCCTGCTAGAAAAATTCCTATACAGGGTGTTTCAGTTAAACGTTTCAGAACTTCTAAGAGGGGTAGGGTACATCCTGACAACTCGAAATCATATAGCAATGTGGGGTCGGAAATGCTTTCCTGAAGCGGTGTTGTACACAGAAGCACCATAAAAAGAAAAGAGACCGTAAGTGAGAAATCGTTTTAATAATACATGAAAAGAAGCAAAAGGTACATGGATTAAAGTGTTTACTTTAATCCATGTACCTCGACTGCGTGTCTAGCAAACGCAGTCGGGGTTTCCCATTGCAGCGTCTGGAGGATTCTCCGAGAACAAGACATGCATCCGTTTCACGTGCAGCGTGTCCAGACACAGCAACCGGAGGATTATGCACCTCGTATTGCTTTCGCACAGTGGTACCTTGGAAAATGTGCTACAAATCCCCTTTTTCCTGCTGAAGTGTTGTTTTCCGATGAGGCATCCTTCACAAGGGAAGGAATTTTCAACATGCATAACGACCATATCTGGGCGGTCGAGAACCCGCATGCAATACAACGTCGTGCAGCACAGATTCGATTTTCAGTCAATGTATGGGCCGGTATTATGGGAGATCACCTCATCGGACCTTACCTGTTACCGTGTCGTCTAACCGGACCTATCTACTTGATCTTTCTGCAGCAAGTATTACCACAACTTTTGAGAGATGAACAGATTTCTGCATCGACGCAACAGACAATGTGGTTCCAACACGATGGAGCCCCTGCCCATTATAGCGGAGATGTTCGTAACTACCTGGATGTCACATTTGGTCAACAGTGGATCGGACGTGGTGGTCCCGTGCGTTGGCCTGCTCGGTCATCCGACCTATCATGTCTTGATTTTTATTTCTGGGGTCATATGAAATCGCTAGTTTATGACACCCTGTTGACAATGCTGAGGAGCTGGTTGCAAGAATCGCAGTAGCTGCCGAAGAAATTCGAAATTCGCCTGGAGTATTCCAGAATGTTCGGATGTCCATGCGTCGGAGATGTGAGGCGTGCATTGTAGCCCATGGAAGAAACTTCGAACACTTACTTTAATCCATGTACCTTTTGCTTCTTTTCATGTATTATTAAAACGATTTCTCACTTACGGTCTCTTTTCTTTATGGTGCTTCTGTGTACAACACCGCTTCAGGAAAGCATTTCCGACCCCACATTGCTATATGATTTCGAGTTGTCAGGATGTACCCTACCCCTCTTAGAAGTTCTGAAACGTTTAACTGAAACACCCTGTATATCATCGACAATACACCATGAGCTACTCTTGCAGCCCGTCTGCACTGCTCAGAAAACTTCATATCTGCCTGCACAACTTAAGAAAGTAAAGTTCTGTTTGGATTTGTGAGTAAGTACCGAGGGCTTTGTTGAGGCTCCAAAAGAGGATGAGCCCTCAAGGTATTTCTCAGCACCAATCCTATTCTGCCAGACCTTAATGACGGGACATTCAAAATCAGGAGCGGAAAGTATCCAAAAATGAAACCAGCCACCCAGTTGAAAAGGGGAGATGATATACTATAAGTTGTTGTTGGGTTTTAGGAGCATCGGCGACTAAGGCCATATTACCACGTTGTGAAAAGGCCCATAAAAATTCCTCACATGATCGATGGGACTCGAACTCAGGTCTTTTCCACCCGGTGTGGGATGGTCGGCAATCCTACCACGAGGGCATAGACTATAAGATGGGAATTTACTCTAGAAGGTGTTTAGTGCAAATGTGATCAAATGACTTCGAAGTGTACAGAGCGACTGCTCCCGTTTCTCCAGATTTTTCCATTTAATTATTCTATAAATGAGTGAAGTGAGTTATAAAATCTCTTGTGACAGCATCCATACCTAGCGATCATTAATCAAACCGAAGATTTCGAAATAGTGCAACAGATGGTAGATGATATATTTCTCCATTACTTTATAAAGGGTTTAAATATTGGCCACTGGCTTTGCCATCCAAGTATGAGAAAATTAGATGGAAAAGATCTGTGTATCTTTATAGAAATAAGAGGTGTTGCTTTTTATTACTGAGGATTGACTGTATGACTTGATTCAATGATGGTCCATTGATTTCTTCTCATTTACAGCGGTTTTGTTCATTCACAGAATACTTTGGAGTTTGCTGATGATGTGGTCATCGAAGATTTAAGGTGGGATCAATCAAAGTTTAAAAACTGGCCATACTAAACTACCCCAAGCATTTTATATTTTTAATTTTATTTTTAATAAAACTGAAATTTTCGATGTAAACTTTATTAAAATGAAATCTTAATTTTCTCCTCTTTCATAGTACGCTTGTAAAGGTTTACATAAAAGTTACTGTCAACTCAAGATGCAAATTCCTTTTGTAGCTAATACGAACAAACAAATACGAAAGAAAACAGTTTTTTACACGCATTTTGTTAAAATGACAGAAATAAATAGTGCATCCCAGGCTTACCAAAGACCAATAATCTCACTCTATTAGATAAAAGCATAAAATTCCATCTTTTCTGTAGACGTACAAATACCACAAGTCGTAAGCAACAAATCTGATTATATACTCGAAACATTCACCAATAAATTGCATATTGATAAAAGAATATTCAAATATGTAAAATGCTCGAGAAAAGAAAGACTAGTCGAGTTTATATTGAAGTAATCACCTGTCAGTGACAGGCGATTTTATTTGCTCTTGTTTGATCAGTTACATAGTCGAATTGAATTCTGACAAAAATGTGATAAACAGTGAAAAACGACATTGGATGGAACCTGTTTGTCTTGCAATGACAGATGAGTCACACTTCTGACGTTACTCAAAGTGTCAAAAACAGAACTACAGAAGAGGCGCCAGGTTTCTTTTGATCAAACAATACGAAAGGAATCTTTTTAGATGTTCTTTGCAAAACAGCAGCGGAATATATATGCAAGATTTCAGGACAGCAGTCTACTGGGAACAGTGGAAAAATAGTAGTGTTTGTTCTTAATGTAATCTTCGTGTATATTTATATTTTGATTCAAATCTTCGTTGTTTATAGATATCCTCTTCGGTTATCGCAATTTCCACACCTTCTGTTGTCAGAGCAACCAGAAATTTCAGTATACGTAATAATAATCGGGTGGGCAGAAAGATTCCAACGCTTAAATTCCTGATAAGGTAAAACTGGTTGTTTCGTGGATGTTGTTTTTCTGGTAGTAGGAGTTTAGCGTATCAGCAAATTAGACCACATAAAAACGTTAAATACTCGCATGAGACTGAATAATCCAGCCACGTTTTGAAAAAGGTCCATAAAAATAGCTCGCCTCATTGACTGGATTCGAACTCAGGTGCTTTTCCACCTAGTTGCTGTTGTTATTATAGTAAGGTTTTAGGGGTATCAACGGTTAGGGCCATATTGCCCCGTATATACACTGTCTGTAAATTGCGTGTTTCATCTGGTCGATTTTCTGTTTGCTGGAAGAAAAACTATGCTACCTTCGCCTGATACCGACTAACTCAGCCACGATGTGAAAAAGGCCCATAAAAATTCCTCATGTCATCGACAGGACTAGAACTCAGGTCTTTTCCACCCGGTGTGTCCCACTCAGTGTAGAAGGACGATGTTTATATGCACAGTGCTAGACGCGAGGGCTTCTTCGTGGTTAACATTTGAATTTTGTCCTATTACTCAATACTTTATCAGAAAAGCGATTATCTTTTTTGGGAGAATAATGTAATGAAATACAGTCTTTGAAAATTGGGAATTAACCCAGATTAAGTATTTTGGATTAATTCCCCCACCATTAAAGACAAAAATTCAGTCATAAATTGATTTCATGGATTTATTCATCGTATTAAATACTTGTTTGGGAAAATTTAGTTGCAACAGTTTCACAAGAAATATTTGGTAATCTTTGTTATTGGCTCGCATTATGTGTAAAGAACTCAATTCAGTCTCGGCGTTCAGGTGTGGTTCTGAACCTGAAAGCTCCCTATAGAGAAATACAATGAAAATATCTTGTACTGCTTTTATTTGAACTCATGGACCACAGGAACCCATGAACAAAATACTGTAAAGTCTCTATACATATACAATAATCCCATATATAAACCTTAAACAGTTCGGACCCCATTTATTATATCGCTTAATGCATGCAGACCATATCTGTTGTGTTGGTTGGCAATTTTGGCACATCGACTACTTTGGTCATAGTACACCAGCTCACATGGTTTACCGTGCATTATAGCTGCTCTACTGATATATGTTCATTGACTTGATGTCCATGGTGTGCGAACTGTAAAGTCCAAAATAACTTAGGGGGACACCTTTTCTTTCCGCCTGAGATGAGATGGGCTAGCTAAGCCTCGGGAGATGAGTTCTTTAAGAGTTTCTCCAGTGTCCAAGTCATCTGAACTCAGGCGAAAGATGGTAGCGATTCCCCAAACTGTCAAGTCGGCATTTAGTGATAAAATTAGGGGTTTCCACAGCGACAATGTCTTTTAAGATTTATCGTCCGCAATCCAGACTTAGTAGTAACACAGATAGAATCACTCTGCACTCCCCACCTAGCGGGGGCTACAATAGAAGGCAGCTTCGGCCGTATTGCGGTCCTAACAGCATATTTCCAATTTGGTACAGATATCCTCCCGCACATAGCTCGACTAGAACAAGCTCTTGACCTCCTGGAGAACACTGATGTCATCATAGCAGCAGATTCGAATGCCCGGTCGACACAATGGTTCAACACCTCTACCGATGCAAGAGGAGATATGTTAGATGAATTCATTGCCTCACGCGGCCTTGAAATCATCAACAGACCAGGACAACCAACCACCTACTCTTCGGGAACTGGAGAGTCTAACCTGGACATCACACTGACTACTTCTTCTCTTCGCAATAGACTCCTCCATTGGCAGGTGCATGACACGGCCATTACTAGCGACCATCGCCTCATCACTTACAGTGTTAGCAATTCTGCTCTCCCTCGTCAAGTGCCTATCCAGGATATTGTAAGATTCTCTACTAAAACAGCGAACTGGGACCAGTTTGACAATGTAATTCAAGATGTTCTTCATGACCCAGCTAGCAACTTCTACCAATCAATGAACGGTGCGCAGAAAACAGACTTTGTGCAGAGTCTGCTCCTCAAAGCTTCAGAGGCTTCCATGAAAAAAATGTTCCAGGAAACCAAGATCTGTTCCATGGTGGTCGCAGGAACTCACTAACCTGCGAAATTCTCTGAAGCGCGCTCGGAAAGAATACCAACGCAAGAGAAGGACTGAACCTGCTCACATCGTAGAACAGTATAGAGACCGATTCAAAGCAGTCCGCGGTGAATATACTAACAAAATTTACCATGCCAAGCAAAGCTCCTGGCGTTCCCTTGTCGAGACTGAGGGGAACCCGAATCCGGGGGGTTTAGTCCACAAACTCGTGAGGAATAAGCTGGGATCCACGGATGTCATACACTCTGTCCGCTCTGATGACTCGTCTGAGACTACACACTGGGAAGATACAATCAACCGGATTCTGGATGAACTAATATATCAGGACAACACCAACTCTGACACTGACATCCACAGGAAGATAGCAGTACAAAATTCCAGCTTCCAGCCAGACATTATGGAGGAACCATTCACAGAGGAAGAAGTCGATGCAGCAATTAAAAAAATCAAAAAAGGTAAAGCTCCTGGTCTGGATTTTATTGAAGGCGAGACTGTGCTACGTCTCTGGGCCATAGCTCCAATGATACTTCTTCAGCTCTTCAACACCTGTCTGAATGAGGGTAACTTTCCATCACGTTGGAAGCATGCTAACCTGAGGCTCTTACCTAAGGATCCCACAGGTACCTCCAAGGCATATCGCCCGATTGCGCTGCTTCCCATTCTCGGCAAGGTTTTTGAGAAACTGTTGCTCTCCCGCTTCCAACCCCGATATGAAGCCAGTGGTTTGGCATCCTCGCTTCAATTTGGATTCAAACAAGGGTGCTCCACAATTGATACTCTATCTAAAACCCTCAAAGTTGCAGAACAGTCGGATGCAACTTATGTACTGGCAATCTTCATTGACTTCAAAGGAGCTTTTGACACAGTGTGGTGGCCGGGCGTTCTTCAGAGGGCCAGAGTCTCTAACTGTACTTGGAATTTCTAACACTGCCTCAAAAGCTACTTCTCTAACCGCAAGGTCAGCATCAAAACAAAATATCACTGCATCACCCGACATCTAACCCGAGGCTGTCCCCAGGGCTCCATCCTGGGGCCAGCTGTCTGGAATATGATACTCGACGACTGGCTCCTGAGGGACTACCCACACACTACTCAGCTTTCTTATGCCGACGACATGGTTATCATCATTGAGGGCCCCACCCGCGCCACCATAGAAACCCAGGCCACGGTTGTTCTCTCTGCTCTGTCCGTATGGGCCACGGAAAATAAACTCTCAGTCTCCACTGAGAAGAGCAAAACCCTAGTATTAAAAGGCAAACTGGACTTCTCCAGACCTCCTACCATACGTTTTAATGGCCGCCCACTGAAAAACTACCGATCGGTGAAGTACCTGGGAGTAATTTTGGACGACAGGAGAACTTTCATCCCCCATATCCAAGCTATCAAAGAGAAGATAAAAAGTTACATCACTATGTTAGCACGTTTTACCCGCAAGGACTGGGGTCTTAAAGGACCAACTCAACGCCTTTTATACTCAGCAGTATTTATACCAATTGTCACATATGGAGCTGCAGTTTGGTACCACCGAATGACTTTAGTGCATGCTCAACATAAAAATCAGCAAATTCAACGACTTATGCTACTACAAATGACCCGCGCATGTAGAACGACATCAACTGCTGCCCTACAGCTACTAACAGGCCGCCTCCCTTTGGACCTCCACGTCGCTTTTATCGGACTCTCTAATGCAATTAAGAAGAATAAGGAAGCTGAATTCCTCACTATTCAAACCCGTACCGATACGGACATCAAACAGGAACATAAACGTGTGTGGCTAGAATTGATAAACGTATGGCAAACCCGCTGGAATAACTCCACAACTGGTGCAACTACTAAACTTTTCCTTCCTGAGGTAACCTACATCAACAAACAACGTTCCACTTGGTTCTTCCCTAACGTCTATGCTTCCTTCCTATTAACTGGCCACGGGTCCTTCAAGAGACGCCTTCTAGAGTTCGGCCTAGTCGAGGATGCCCTCTGTACCTGCGGAGAACCTGAAGACTGGGATCACGTGAGGCACTCATGCAACGTATACTTAGATCTAAGAAACCAACTACTCCTAGACCTCCACACTACATCACTTCGGCCAGAAACGAAGTTATTGGAATCTAATGATACCTTCCGTGCACTGACCAGTTATGCCAACGAGGTCTTTCGTCGTCGCTGGCATCACCTGCAACTCCCGAACACTACTCCTGGATAACCTCCTCTAGACAGCAACTGATACCCAGCACCGGAAACTTCCAGACATGAAACTGCAAATGACGGACAGCCCTGTCGACGCCGCTCCGTGATTCTCCATTGTGACGATCCTGGACTCTTTAATTTGAACTTTACCTATTCTCTTCTTCCTACCCACAGTCTTTCTCCAGGACTCCCACAGCGGCACCTAGCACTCTTCCGGCTCCGTTTCGCCTGGGAGGATGCCTACGCTCTGTCATCCTCGCTATCTTGTCTGTCTTACACTTTCCTGTCTCTTCTCCGCTCTTTCCTTGGCCTTCCCCACTCTCGCTCCTGCAAGAGTGTGGACGGCCCGTCAGATGTCTTTTACTCCCTGGTCCGGCTCCTCGTGCCAGTGGACGGATGCTGGGAGGCTCCTTCCTGGTGATCGCGCCTCCCAGTAACGAAGAGGCCAGTCAAACAACACAAACAAAACACTACTCACACATAACCCACACTGACTGGCTTTGCTATGTTAACAGAGTATTTAACGCGGATTTGTGGGAAACCACGGGAACCGCATAACAAAAAACACTATGTCCACTATGTCCACTATGTCCACTATTTATGACATTGTCATAAATCTTAATTCGGGAGACTCAGAGTCTCCCGATTCTGGTAAATTCATGTGTTTTAGAGGTAAACCTATGCAAGTTAATTATAATATTAATAAGTGAAAGGTTTTTTTTTTGTAATTATTAAAGTAGGTGATTTTTCTCTTGTGTTATGCAGACAACAAGTACCATTTTGGAAGACCAAACTGGTAAGCGTTGTTCCATTTTGGTGTTGTAATAAACACCAGTATTTCAAATTTCAAAAAACAAACCTTCATCGGATTATGATAAATTTGGTAATATTTTCTCCTTCTGATCGTTTTTCTGGGAAATTAAAAATTTTATAAACGTAGGATTTTCCAAAAAGTTTAAGGGATCTTTCTGTTGATTATAAAGCCGCATAATGTCAGTGATGGGAAAAAAATAATAAAGCGAATAATCCGCTTAATATCGCTAAATACAGATTTTTGATTTGTATTGAATACATTTTTCCAGATACTCCTTAGTACTACTGATAAACTGAACACTTGTTGAAATCTTAAAGCTGGAAGAGAGCTGAAGGGATTAACTTATTAATTAACGATGTGCGGTCTAGCTTAGATTACAATGAATTATCACGGTTCTTAAAATTAAATAATAATAAATAAATGTTATATTTCACTTGGAAAAAGAAATACTCGTAGAATGTTGACTTTAATTGAATAATGAATGATCATTCATCTACAGTTAACAAAATTACAAAATGATCACGCCAATATTTTGAAAATAACTGTTGGAAAAATAACCTTTATAAGAGTTAGCGATATTAGACGTAATCCTATTTTAAGGCGAAAAAAAGTTTTCAAATTACACTGGCGCTTAAAAATCAAAGGAACAAACATAACAACGTAAAGAAATAAAAAAAAAAAATAATAATAATATATCATGATGTACTCTTAATATGACATTTGGTTGAATGTATATTAATAATTCGGAAGGACCGGACAAATTTATGTACTTCGATTTGAAATTAAAGAGTTATTCTGATGTTGTTGGGTTTATTAGGAACATCAGCGACTAAAGCCATATTGCTCTGTGTATTGTGTGTGTGTTCTGAGGTCGATTTTCTGTTTTATGGACGAAAAACCCGAGTTTCTGGAAGTAAAAAACCTTGCTACCCTCGCCTGAAACTGACTAATTCAGCCACGTTTTGAAAAAGACCCATAAAAAAATTCCTTAAGTCATTGACAGGTTTCGACTTCAGGTCTTTTTCCACCCGGTCTGGGGAGGACGGCGATTCTTCCAACTGTGCTACCCACTAGGGCCCTAATGAAGCTTCTCTGGACATTGTAAAGCAAGATGTCGTTCTGTGAAGTTTATGATGTGTCGCAGTCAGGGCGAGGTAACGGGCCTCGTATGTGGTGTTGACACGCGGATAGGTATTAAAGAGAGAGCTGCGTGTTTTGAGGCAGATTCCAGAGTTTGCCCCAATGCTGAGAGTTATATTCAGCCATCTGTCAACTATGGCTTGACCCCTTCCAAATCATCCAAATAGAGTCATTTGTGGAACTGGGCCGGAGTCATTTGTGGAACTGGGCCGGCTATGGTCCAGTGATCGTGTTGTTGTTGTTGGAGGTTTTACGGCGCAACAGCAGCTATAGGCCAATATGCGACAAGCAATGGTAGGAGTCGTAGCATTTCATCTTTTTTAGAAAAGTGTGAACTGCATTAATGTCAGACCTGTTATCTAAAATTTGTTGCAAAGCTGGTGTGATTTGTGCTGCATGGCAAACCCTGAATTCAATATGTATTCAGTCACAATGAATGACCCCTGTAGCTTCGATAATAAATGGTAATTTAGAATTTACTGTTATTTTATTTATTTTCCTATTATTAATCAAAAGAGTTAGCGAGTAGCATCATGTTAATTTTTTCCCCTATTATTATTGTTATTATTTTGACTTTTTTACCTTATGGGATATTTTCTGCCGTGTGAAGGGTACTGGTACCAAGTGGGTGGTTCTTTGTAGTCGATTTGCCTGTTTACTATTATTATTTTGATTATTACTGCTGGTCGAGGAACTCTCTGACTATGTACAGGCTTCAGAATCTCCGCGACTTTCTGGAGTTCTATGTAAGTATTCTCCGGGAGGCCTATTGCTGTTAGGTTCTTATGGAGGCTCTTTGGTACTATGCCGGTGATTGACAAAGTGATCATGATGGTCGTTACTTGTTCTATATCACATATCTCTTTGACGTCTCCTCTCTGTGTACTTCCTAGTCTTATCCTCGTTGGTTTACTGGAGGTTGTTGGTGTTGGGCACCGCTATGTTGATCAGGTAAGTATCAATTTCCTTCTCGTCGATGAGGGATATGTGTGTGGGATAGCCTTGTCCTGTTATTATGGAGCGGTTCCAGTATACTTTGTGAGAAGGGGTTTCTTTTACGGCCTGGAGTTCGAACTTGTAAGAAGGTACACTATCTTTGATCAATTTGTATTTTTGCGCTAGCTTCTGATCTTTTATCCTGGTTGCCTGTTTGTGTCTATGAGTGTACTGCATCTGGGTGATCACTCTACATTGCGCGGTGACGTGCTGGATTGTTTCTGCGGTCATGTGGCAACTTCGACATGTAAATATCTGCTAAACCGGGATCTCTGGCTATATATTTCCTGTAGGTTTTAGTCGCATCACAAACTTAGGCCATATTGCGTCATATATATTATGTCTGTAAATTACGTGTGTTTTGTGGTCTATCTGCTGGTCGCCGGACGAAAAACTAGTGTTTCCGGAAGACAAAACTATGCTACCCTTTCTTGAGATCGATTGACTCTGCCATATTGTGAAAAATACCCATAAAAATTCCTCGCGTCATCGACGGGATTCGAACTCAGGTCTTTTCCACTCGGTGTGGAGAGGACGATGATTATACCAACTATGGTATCCACGAGGGCCTTGAATGACGAGTACGAATCCTTCAGTCTTGGGGAAGAATCTCTCACTCGTGAGCTATGGTTGGAAGCCATCCTATTTACGTAGTCTTGATGGAGGCTGCTATTGTACCGTCTGCCATCAAGTACCTTCTTCGCCCATCTTTCTGTCTTGGTTTCTTCCGTCTGTATGAGTGGGGACTCCTTGTTCAGGAGACCGCACTCACAGAGTCAGAAGATTTCTCACTCAATACGATATTCTGAAAAGACGTTAGAGCATTCATGGATTCACTTTTTAAAAAATAACACACTGTGCCCAGTCACATTTTAAACTTGTTTCAAAATAGTTTAAATATAATTCTTTGCATAAGTTGATGTATATGTTGGTGTATATGCTGTATAAGTTGATGCATCTGATGTATAGACTATCCAATGCTTGTAGTGTAATCAATATTTTTATTTTCCGCTCCAGCAGAGTGGGCAAATGCAAGGATACATTTAGTACAGGCCTTTGAGTTAACCGTGGTTCGAGCTCACGTAACTGGTAAATAAGGTAAGATTCTTGAATTCTCTCATTTTTGTAAATTCCTCTTTTTTTTTTTTTTTGTAAGCGTGGTTTAATTTTTTGTGGTTTTCTTTTCTTAGCCTCAACATTATGTGCGTACTCTTCTTTTCAACATAGTCCAGATACGTCCAGCAGAACCTTTTCCTCCCGGTCTTTTCTTGTTGAACATGAGCTTAGACAGAGGTGAAAGTTTTGCTAAAAGTTTGGTTAGAGCCTGTCATGTATTGTGATGATTGTTAATTCACTGGCGATTCTATTGCTGAAGCTGCTGGTTCAGGCTATTGTTTATTCTTTGAAATTAGGCAGAAATGTTTAAATTTATGTTTAAATTCGCGGATGTGTGAATATTTCTTTCAATGTAGTTGATTTCGCTAACGCCTGTATCTGCATAAGCTTACTGGAAAAACAAGTTCTCGAATGCAATCTTAAGGAAGCCTGAGTGGAAATATTCCTCTGGTTTGAAAAGCAGATATATCCCATTATAGTAACTCTATCCAACCTTCTCCCAATAATCCTGTAAATTATATTCTGGTAATTTTTTCCTTGTTAGCCATAAACCACCAATTGCTATCTTGATTAAAAATTCCCTTCATAGGCCTAAAAAAAAAGTTTAGTCCTATGAGGCTATAGTATATAAATAGTTTTTAGGTACTGTAGATGTGTATTAACTTAAACATTTTATGTACTATATTCAGTTTTATGTATATTAACTTAAACTATATTAATCAAAACACTTGGTCAAAAAAAATTAGAAAAGGAATTTGTGTGGAGTGTTTCACCATTCGGAATTATGGCAAACTGGTGCAACAATATCGCAGGTGGCAGCGTGATTCTATACTCGGTTCCGAACTCCAAACAAACCACTTTTGTTTGGAAGTTGGGAAATCCTGGACTGTAGAGCAGTGGAAAACAGTCCTATGGACAGACGAGTCGAGGTTCGCACTCTACCAGTCTGATGGCCGTTCCTGGGTGTGGCGAATGCCAGGGGAACAGTTCCTTCCTGATTGTATCCTCCCAACAATCAAGTTTGGTGGAGGCAGTGCCATGGTATGGGGCTCCTTTCATAGTTTGCTTGGGCCCATTAGTCATTATCGATAAACCCATGAATGTTGTGCGATACCAGGTCAACCTGGACAATTATGTACTTCCAACATTATGTGAATACTTCGGAGAAGGCCCATACCTGTATAAGCAAGACAACGCCATGCCATACTGCTCGGGTCGTAACAGAGTGGTTTGAGGACAGAGGTGTGGAAAAGTTGGATTGGCCCAGAGTGTACTGATCTGAACCCCATCGAGCATCTTTGGGATGTACTGGATGGTGGAGACGTGCACGTCGAGATCGCCCAAAGAACAAGGCTGAACTGGTGGCTACATTAAAGGCCGAGTGGAGGAAGATATCACCTGACATTTATAAAAAGCTGGTTGAGAGTATGCCGCGAAGATTGAAGATCGTCATGAAAGCAAAAGGTTTCAGCACAAAATATTAGACACAATAAAAGCTCTGTTTTTTTTTTGTCTAAAGGCAGGTGTCTGGATATTAATGGTAAGGTAATGTATATAAGGTGGGGTATTTCTGTCCATTTTATCCAATTAACATGGTTACGGATCGTCGATTCAAATCCAGATTCCCAATTTCCATGCTGTACTAATAGTACTAGTTTAGAGAAAGAGAATGAACACGGTTAAATATCCGAAAAATTCTGATATCAGTTCCCACTGGTTTTTAAATCTGAAAACAACTTTATCATATTTCGATTAACAGCTCTACTTAGGACATAAGTACGCACGCAAAATGCATTGCGATATTTTTGTTTTGCAACTTTATCATTAATATTTACTCCTTAGAGAATGTTTCTTTCAATTAGAACATACGAGTAGCACGCAATATTTGTATTACCTACTGGAGAAGCCCTGTGTTACAGCAGTTCAATCGGATTTCGCAGGACAGGCAACCAGACTTTATGCACACCATTTCTCTTTAATAAGAAGAGGAAAAAATATTCACATCTACTATAAGGTATAAGTTTTCTTTATGGATTTTTGAATTCAATCGTAGATTCACAAGAGGTAGGCATCATTTAGTTTAACGCCCTTCAGTGATGTTATTTGGCTACTTTAAATATGTTTTTATTCAAATTAAGTTATGGTTGTTACAGTGTTATAAAAAAAATTTAGAGATGAGCGAATATTTCTCTAGTCGACTTTCGGAGAAAGGAAAATTATTGGAATCTGAATTTAAATTAAGCTCAAATTTGAATACATCAAGTCATCAACTGGAACGGTGTTCCAGCACGTTCTGGCCCAATTCATGCGCTTCTCTTTCTTACAATACGATAAATAAATAAATAATCTAACTGATATATAAAGTTAAGTTATATTCATGACTTAGCAGCTAACGTTTCGCTGTGATATAAAAATATTCCAAGTCGATTCTTAGTGTGCTAACATAGACTGGTTTCAAAAGCCAGAGCAGCAGTTTCCAATCGTTTCGGTGACTTGATCGACCCTTGAAAAACTTGAGAAATATCAAGGGGAAACTTTCTATATTTGGAAACGATAATCCAACAGAATATGTTGGAAAGATGCTGCCAGTAGAATTGTTGAAAATTCTAATTCAATGATATTCGTTTTAGTTGTAAAAAATAAGACTGCCTCATAGTAAAATGGTGTTAGCGTAATTTATGCTTTTCATATACGACTACTGAACAAAGAAGAAGAAAATTAGTGACCCCAGCGACCTTCAGTCAGATTAAAGAAATCAAATACACGTGTACGTATATTGTATGTGCCGTTCTTTTGCTGTTATTATCTTGAGCCAACAAATGAAATGCATACCACATGCTGTTTGATTGGCAGCATGCCAGTCAAATGAATGGGCGGCATATTTCCTGCCTAGATCAGGATGTTGGTTCTTTCTTGTTCATCTCAGAAACTCTTGCCAGCTAAAAGCGTTAAAGAGGTAACTCTTAGGAGTGACGTAACGCACTTGCTTATAATTATACGTGTGCCCTGTCAAAATATCATCTGATTCTTCAATTTTACCGCGTGGGCAGACACTCGCTACATACCCACCGATTAGGTCATTTACATGCTTCACTCAAATCGTAGCGTGTATGAACTTTTGCTACCAGTTAACTCTGTAGGCAGACAAAGGCGTTTTCCACCTTCTCAAACGGATTGCGATGCATTTTCAAATAGTAATAATACCACTTAAGCACTCATTTAAAAAGGTTTATATAAAAGTAGTAAAACTACAGTTACAATATAAAGTACTGCGGCTATACTATAGTGATAATTCTAGAGAGTGAACAGACCACCTGAAGCCAAACCTAAAGATCCCCTTCGTAAGATTTGTACAAAAAAATTCATAAAAAATATATGCCAGGAAGCCGTTCTTGAAATGATTCTTGTTTCTAGCCAAACTGGTTGTTATTGTTGTTACGACTACTTTGGTTATAGTGACCCAATTCATACGATCTTTACTGTGTTTATATCTGTAGCCCCCCCCCCCACCTCGTGGGTAGCACAGTAGGTACAATCGCCGTCCTTCCCACACCGGATCCGGATGGAAAAGACTTGAGTTCGAAGCCATGATGCGGGGACTTTTTATGGGTATTTTTCATAAAGTGGCTGAGTTAGTCAGCCTCAGGCGTGGGCAGCATGGTTTCTTCTGGAAACTTGAGTTTCTAGGAGAAGAAACACGGTGCAATATGGCATAAGTTTCTGATGTGCTAAAACGTCACAACAGCAACAACCAACGAACCACCTGTAGTCCCGAGTGAAGAGAATATTTAGCAATTTCTTTACTTTACAACGGATTTTGAATCCAGACTTCTTCGAACGCATGGCAAGTGCCGAATCCACAACGAAGATAAGTCGGTTCTCAGTGTTATAACAAAATTAACTTTGTATAAGATGTCGCAATTCAATAAATTGAATTTAATTCTGGTTAGGAGACTTATTCTGATGGCCTTTAATAACAAGGAAAAAAAGTATTAATCTTGTATCCTAAATGTACAATATAAGAGAAAGGAAAAACGTTTAATGTGAAAATAAACGCCAATTTTATAAGCTCTATTCATTGTTATACATAGAACAGTTAAATCCTCTTAAACATCTCATATGTGTAAAAACTAACAACCTTTGACAAAACATGCTCCTGAGGTCATCATACTTACTATTTTGTTAGATTAGTCTACAGATGTGTTCACTAAAAGTGCAATTGGATCCGCTTTCCAATTGCACTCTTAGTGAACAAAGTGCGTTGATCACATTTTTGTAATTAAAAGTGGGACAACCGCCCCGTCCCGCCCCCAGATTCACAAAAGACGTTAGCACAATATGGTGAAAAGTGTATCAGTCAAGAAAGGTGGAAGGGTTTAGAAGTTGCAGAACAAGTGCGGTTGAAGACTCTTCAAACCGTCCGACAACTTCAACAAAGCTGATGAAGTTACCGACGGATTTCTGCTGTTACCAAAGGGTTAAATATCAGCTAGGAGTCTACGAATTCAATCATACATGACACACTCAAATATAAAAAAGTTTGTGCACGGTGGGTCCACAAACTTCTTACGGATGGGCATAACCAGAAGCGTTTGGAGATTTGTACGCACTTTTTTATAGCCGAATTCCTACGGGGAATTGTTACGGAACACGAAAGAGGGGTGTATTCCTACAAGTCCAAAAGCAAGCAGCAAAGCATGGAGTGGAAACACACGTCACTCTCAGCGACCAAAAAATAAAATAAAAATAACAAAATTCCGACGAATATGTGCCTTCTTCCGGTAAGTCATGTTGACGATGTCTTGGGACTTGTATGAACCTATTCTGGAATATTACCACGAAGGTGGAGAGATCGTCAATAGTGCAACATATTGTGCTACGCTGGAAGAGAAACTTAAATCTGCCATTTGCAGTAATTCTTCTCAACTTTCATCTCACGCATGGTATTAAGTACTAAAGGTTCAAATATCTTTTGAGTTTTAATAAAAAAATTAAAATAAAAAAGTAATCGCAAGAGTTCGCTATTCAAAGGTGTTCTGCTGAAACACGAACCAAGTGGTACAAATATCAGGGAATAACAGACGATTGGATCTGATGAAGTTCGTTTTGGGCAGCCGGTTGTAGAACGCTTGAATAAGTTGCCTCCCAACGTGGCAGAGACAGTGAATCTGGCTGAGTTCAAAGAATAATTGTGGGAATGTGAATAACATGAATATACTCTGCTTCGTTTTATTGCTTTTATTTTACATTATTATCATTTTTTGTCTGATGCAGAAAATTCCCCTTGCTTACATAATTTGGTCGTTATAAGATTAATACTAATGCTACACACTCAGAATCTAAAATTAGTAAATTAGAGCCCGAAACCCAATTCGTTACAAAATTTGTTCTGTGACCTTGTAAGCGACTGAATGTTTTTCTTTCTTTATTTATTTATATAATTTTTTTTCTTTTGATAATGCAGATACTTTCGCTTTCTTGATACTTTTTGCCTGATTAATATTACTAATAATTAATACCTGTGGCCATTTTGCTTTTTCTGCTGGACGGAATTGGTGCAGGGTATGCCTTTCCTGTTCAATGTCTAGACGCTTCCCGCTGTTTGGTTTTAGGCGCATCAAAGACGTGGACCATATTGTGCCGTTGTGTAATATATCTGAAAAAGTGTACGTTCATGGACCAATCTGCATGTTGTATGGGATGAAAAACCAGGAAACTCAAGAGGAAACCTTACTCCTCCTCCTGAAATCGGCAAACTACAGCCTCCATTGAATTGGACTTTAGAAATTCCTCCAGTCATCAACAAGACTCGAACTTAGACCTCTCCAAACGAGCGAGAGGTTATGAAACCGCCATTCTGTGACGGAGGACACATGCTCTCTGTTTACTTCTGTGTGCTGTGGACAGAACTCTAGCAAAGATACTGGTTCGCGCATGTGGATTTCCTATAAACTGACATGGAGTTCTACATATGCAACCGCCTAAGAACAACTGCAGTTCTTTTGTCCTCATAATGCAAACAGCTCAATGCCCCAGCATTCAGTTAGTGGATACAGTACATGTTAGTGTCTTGCATATATTAAGGCGATATTATTTAGGTACAAAATTCAGGCTGGTAGCTTTAACAAGACCCAACACTTTTTCTTTTGGGATTAATACATTAAGGACGAAATTACGAGTAATATTAACTTGGATGAATCTCGAAATTAATGTTAACACTAGAATATTAATCCCAGCACTAATATAATTAACCATAATTAACTCGGTGTTATTAGCTTCGTGGTTAATAATCAGATTAATGTGCACAGCAGCTGGAGTGTTAAACGTTCTACGTTTTTACGCAAAATTTCGGGGGTTTTCTGTACCTCATAGAATGTCATAACAGTGTGCTGTTCTTGAAAGCTAATGCCATCAACTAAAAAAACTGAGACATATTACAGTAAAGTTATTTATGACAAAGATTCCAGCATAATTTATCAATATTGCATTGCTGTTCTTAAACCTGAAAATACTTTATTGATCGATGAAAGAATAGAATTTACATCTGGTAAAGGATTGAATTGGGATTGAGTTGGAATTAATTGGGATTCGATAAACCACACTTAATGAATGCGGGTTCCAATTAGGTCCAGCACTTGGAAATAAATTAACACACTGCTACAGTTCTTCTTTTCTTGTTTTATTGTCTACACCACAACCTAAGTTTCTCCCAAGACGAAATGTCCAGACTTGTGATGTGGGTAAGGCATTTCATCCATCTTTTGTTCTATTTCGTCA
The DNA here is from genome assembly GCF_048544385.1 of Mastigoproctus giganteus. Lineage (NCBI taxonomy): Eukaryota > Metazoa > Arthropoda > Arachnida > Uropygi > Thelyphonidae > Mastigoproctus > Mastigoproctus giganteus. Next base: position 145,759,877 of record NC_143581.1, on the reverse strand, counting down.
ACCTCCCTTAAGCACCAACGCTACACTTTCTTGAGGAGGGGAAGGCTGAGAGGGAAAGAAAAAAAACGCGCAGTAACCGCGAAGGAGGCTACGGTCATTACCACGTGCGGGTATAGTAGTGTAACAAACATTCTCAAAGCTCGCGACATAAAACCACCATAAATTTCGGACCCGAATCCCATTTCGGCGTGCTGCAAACGCTTATTCCTTATACAGATAAAATGGAAAAAGCGCCACCGGCAGAGAACATGTGGCCACGACTTCTGGAAATGTTGAAGAAAGTAAGATTGAAGAAAGGGAGAGGATGAGGGGTGGAAAATTGACACCATTGCCATATATCAACAGTGGACATAGAATGCGACCCAATTCCATCTTAAGCGATATCAGCCCTTTATAATCTGATGATATACTCTGGAGGCCGAGGATATTCGTTATTTGAAGTGTTTCATATATAACAGCTAAACGATTTATATATATAACGGTGATGATGGATGAATTGGAATGTGAATTATTTAATACCAAAACTGCTTAGATATGTGATCCATTATATACCGGATACAGAGTATCTCATAAAACAGAATATAACGAGGGATGCCACAATCTAGAACGTTGTACACTGTTTTAGAATACATTTCAAGCTGCACGTAGTCAGGTATATAAATATCAGGGGACTAGGAGGGGGGGAGGAAGATTAAAAAAGGGTGATCTTGGTGGTTATAATTAACGTGTGTCTGTTTTGCGGTCTGGTGGTGGCAAACCATGAATCGAATAGAGCTGAAGTTTATAATAGACAGTGTCCAGTTCACGCAGAAACAAATTACTTAAAAGCAGTATCAAAAGTGACAGCAGGGTGCTTCATACAATCCCACAGCCAACACACAACACATTTATTTGATCAAGTCACAGCACAGATGAGGAAGCTACATGCTGTGAAGATAAAATTGCTGGATGTGATAACCATTTATATTGTAACTATTCTGGAAGCGTAGTACATCTTGGTCAGCTGTTTCCAGAAGCCGATTCATAGAGGAATGTTGGAACACGTCTTTCACTTTCTGGCTTGTACATTCCTTTGACCATATATGTGGCCCTTTGGACATAAAAAGAAAATTTATTATTTATACCTTACGATGCTTTCCTTCGGATCTGCCAGAGACCGAATGCTATCTTGAGTTCTATTCTTGAAATATCTCCAAAGCAGCACAAGGATTAAAGTGTAGAGAGAGAGAGAGAGAGAGCAGCACAGCACTGGTAAACTGCTGGGATATGATGTGATATCATTAAACGTGGCCTTTTGATGATATCTTGTTTGAACCTTCTCAAACAAGAATGGTCCAATTATGAAGGTTTCTTTGAATCTATTTGAAACAAACAGTAACACGTGGGCAGTGGAGAGCAGAGTCATCCTCAGAGTTGGTATTCCCGCACCCGAAAATCATGGTATTTCCACTGAGCCTCATCGGCCGAGCATATATTCCAAGTCACTTCTCATTCACTTCTAGATAGAAACTGAAGAGCGAAGCTGGTGAGCTGTTGTGGATTACGTGCAGTTGATTGGTTCAGATATGGACCTTGTAAAGAAATTATTCCAAAGTGGACTCTGTGGACTTTATTCTCATGGACTATCGAGTTTTTACCACACCACTCGAACGGTATACATTTAGTATAACACCATGGGCTCCAGCAAAGGGAAGTGATATCAAATTGTTTTGAGCAATCCATTTTTGGAAAGAATCTTCTCAATTCAAAAATTTTTTTTTTTTTAACGGAGTTACTTCAAAAACTCAGCCAAAGTATTACTGTTGTTTTGACAAAAGTCTTATCAACAAAGCACTATCTTTCACGAAGTACTAATGTTGACGTTCGCTTGCCATTGTGGTTGCATCTGTTTTTATCGCATGTAAGACGCGTGCACCACTAGTCAATGTCATGAGATTTACTTCGCTTACCGACTACATGAAGCCCGCCTAGGTATCACTTTTTGAAACTCTTTTGTAGCTTTCTTTTCAGTGTGCTCTAAGTTTCATCTCTGGTCAATTCACGGTTTGCTACCTTCAGGCAACCGAAGTGAAGCACTGTAATTATGACCACACTTCACATCAAAGAACAGAAGTTTCGCTTGTTATTTACACGACAGTGAAAAAAAAATCCTCTAGTCCCAACGCATAAATTCCTGTTTCTCTGAAATTAACGTGATTAATAACCGCTTTTCGCAACAGCCTACTGTAAATAAATGAACGAATTATTTTTATACAAGACAGACAGAACCGTTCAGCCACTTCAGTTTTTGACTTTTGGGTTGCTACTCACTGGCAACTCTTTTGAAGTCTTCTCCTTCTAGAGTGTCTTTTTTTTTTTAACTGGGGTCTTCTCTGAAGATGTTGCCTTCTCTGGCAACATCTTCCTTGGCTCGGCGTCAAGGAAGGCTTGCGTGGTTTATTCCTCCCAGACAGCAAGGTTTTCTACAAACAAAATGGGCAAGCCCGCCATAATCAGTCACAATACATTGACGCCTCCTAGCATTAGTCGCTTTGACACTAATTCTTAACAACCATCAACGCCCATGCAGGATGGAACATTATCCCACTTTCGCTGGTCCGTTAGCGTATAATGTAAGTCCATCCATGTTTTCTGAGAAATGAGTTCTCAGTCGCATTCGGGTTGCGCCTGGCTTTTCATGTCTCCTGATGTTTCTCCTAACGAACTTTGTCTTGGGGAAAATGTGATAATTGAAAATCAGGAATGTGCAGAGATCGTTACAACACTTGTGGTGGAGTTAGAGAATTCGATACGACAGGAGGTGTTTTTAATACCATGAGGTGATGCCAGCTCTTGTTTATAAAATTATTTATCACTTCAATCTGGTTGTTAAATTCTCATTAGACAACACAAAACAATTTCGATAAAACTATTCTGGAAACACATTTATTTATTCACACTGCCAAGTGAGCCTGCAGCTCCAACTGTTAACATTTCATTCACGCATGCAAAATCTCATAAATAAATGAATAAATATTCATCTATTGCATATTACTGTACATAAGGGCAGATAATTTAATAGAGAGGAAATAAAACAGTAAATAATACGGCCCTGTATTGAAATGACCAATACTTTGGGACTTTTTAATTTTTAAATGTTGCAGAATTTTATATCAGCGTTGAACGTAATCTTCTCTACTGCGCATGCGGACCTTCGATACGATGCCTAAAGTAATTTTACTGTTGACTGAACTTCCTGGTTTCACTTTTAACCCAAATCGGCTTTCGTGATCATTACTTTCTTCGTATATAGCTAGTTATTTTTTAATATGGCCGCTAGGAAATGCATATATGCGTCTTCGGCATTACCGAATGAATAATTTCTCATTTGAATGTTAGCCCACACGCGCACTAGACTTTATTAAATAATAATCGTTGCTGAAAGGAAACAAATAAAAGATTTGGGTCGCTTAATTACACTTTAGCTCACCACGGGATCACAGTTAATGATGAACAATGAAGTTTTCGATTTAAGTGCAAAATCGCCACCTGGTGTTATTTTTCTTACTATAACAAACCCAATTGAATTCCCATTGCGAGGTAACCGATATATTTATAGTTTTTCAAACATTATTGATCTTTATAACCGCCCTGTGTATACAAGGCTATTTTACAGATCTCTATATGGTGTAGAATAAATTGTTGAGTCGGATAATTCGATGTGTCACCGTAAAGGTGCAGTGGATATCATTTATGAGTAAGATCTGCCATCGATTTCCGTTATAGACCGGGAGGTCTTCACAAAGGACTTTTCACTTCAGGATGAAGTTAGTTGATTATGTATGCAGCTGTTGAATATATAATCCATAGTAAGGTGTCCCTTCTTCATTCAGAGCCCTCGTGGGTAACACAGTTGGTAAGATCGCCGTCCTCCCAACGCCAGGTGGAAAAGAACTGAGTTAGAGTCCCGTCGATGACAGGAGGAATTTGTATGGGCCTTTTTCACAACGTGGCTGAGTTAGTCGGTCTCAGGAGAGGGTAGCATGGTCTTTTCTCCCGGAAACTGTGGTTTTTGGTCCATCAAAAAAACAGAAAATCGACCTCAGAACACACGAAATTTACAGACAATATAAACGTGGCCTTAGTTGCCTATGATCCTAAAACTCAACAACAACCAATCTTGATTCAGAGCTGCTATTAAGGAAATGACACCGTCGAGACTAATCAGATGCTACTTCACTGTACCTGCAAGGTCATTACTTGTGGTATAGAGATTATGATGGCTGTAGATTACGAAGATGGTAAAGTAAAACATCTCATAAAAGAAAGCAAAGTTAAAAAGTGAAGCCTACATCAACTACAAGTTGATCTGTAATAAACTGCGGCTATTATCAACCCACTGCAGGATGGAAGTCTCCTCAACAATTCATGCTGAAGGAAATGGACTATAATCTCTCCCACGCTGGTCCAGTCGGGGTTGGCAGATCGACCATATTTAGCAGTCAGGGGTTTGGAACCCCGATCTACTCAAAGAGCGTGTGCTATTGCACTCCTGACCACACGGCTACGGAGGCCGGTGATCTGTAATAGTACCACAGAAAAGGTTAAGTGGCCAAGGCTGAGTAGGAGAAGTATTTACTAAGAGAGCAAAGAATTGGGACAAAGAGTTTTTCATGTATATCAGTAAACAGAAAGAAAACGAAACTGATTAGACTCTTGTGTAATGAGGATCTAATCAGATAACCCAGCGTTGGTCTTTTATGACGAAAGACTCTTCATGTTGAGGAGAGGCTGTGCGAGTGAGCTGAGCTTTATGAAATTGGCGATTTCGATATTACAGACGACTATTTATTAGAAAAAAGTTCGAGCCTAAAGACAAGTAAGGCTCCTGGAGTTTGTGGCATATACCCAATAATTTTGATTGAGGCGGCCAGAGAGGGTTGAACCATTGAGGTTAATTATGAGAGAATCGTTGGACTCGGGATAGATTCCTTTCGATTGGAGAAGTGCCAACGTATTGCCAGCACGTAAAGGCGATTCTAAGAGTGAAGTCGGTAACTACAGACTGGTTAGTCTCACTTCAGTGGTAGGGAAAAATCTTAGAGACACTGATTCATAGTGCAATCCAGGGCCATTTAGATAGAAATAACATTCTGAAGGACACAGCATGGTTTGTTAAGGGGAAAATCATGTTTAACTAACTTAGCAGGCTATTTTGACACAGTTACTCATGAGCTGAATGTAGGGAGCAATTTCTACATAGTTTATATGGATTTTAGTAAGGTATTTGACCCAGTCCCTCATAAGAGGTTACTCTATAAGCTGGAGCATGTTGGAATTACTGTAAGGATTCTAAGATGAATTGCAGGGTGGCTGCAAGGCAGAAGGTTGTGATTAACAGATATTCTTCAGATTAGTGTAAACGTCAAAAGTGGGGTCCCCAAGATTGGTTCTTGGAGTACTGTTGGTTTTGATTTTTATAAATGACATCAAAGAAGGGGGTAGAGGGCGTGATAGCAAAAATGCAGATGAGGTAAAGATTGGGAGAGTCGTTTACGGTCAGTGCCAAGCAGCTCTCCTTCAGGATGCCTTGAATACCCTTCAGAAATAGTCAGAAAAGTGACAGCTAAGTTTTAATGCAGCAAAATGCAAGGTATTATACTGGGATGGAAATAGCAACCCCAAAATAACTTACACACTCTGTGGGGTTGAATTAAAACCAGTCGAGGAAGAAAGAGATGTGGAAGTTACGATATGGGAAGACAAAGTTTTCTGAGCAGTGTAAACAGGTGGTGGGCAGGAAAGCCCATGGTGTCCTATCGTTAATTTATCCAACAATAGTCTGTAGAGATAGGGAAGTCATAATCTCACTGTATGAGGCAGTTGTAAGACTGTACTTGGAACACAGTGCCCAAGTATGGATACTTCATCTAAAAATGACATTGAGCCTTTTGAAGGGTCCAAAAAGCGGGCAATTTGCATAAGACTTCGATTATGTGGGCTACAGAGCTTGGTAACCAGACAATTTAGAGGGGACTTGATTAAGGTTTTTAAGGCTCTGAGAGGGGTTAGTAAAATGAATGAAAGCACAGTTTTCACTGTTATAAAGAACTATGGATGATAAATTCAAATTACAGGAGAAGTAGTTTAGACCAGATTGTAAGAAGTTTTAGACAACGAGTTTTTGATTACTGGAACAGGTTGCCTCCGCAGGTAGTTGAGGTTGACAATTTGAAGAAATAAATTCAAAGTTCAATTAGATAGTTACAAAAGGTGAAAGAGAAGCAGATAATTTGTCTATTTTCTTATCTGCCTTTTACAATTTTTTTTGCGGGTGCAGCAAAAGCCTGTGGCTTCCTTGCACTATATGATGAAAACTAACACTATATTAAAAGAAAAGAAACAGAAGCTTATTATATGACAGAGTTCACGGCTATCTTATACCGTGTGGAATAAATACAGAATAAGAAAGAGAAAAATGGAAATCATTATTCTTTGATAATCAAGGCAAAACCCCAGTTATGCAACTGGGTGGTCCACAACAGATAAGTCTCGGTGGTATATTAAGAGGAAGAAAGGATAGAAGAAGGGCCAAAAACCATGGCTGAGTTGAAGAGTGTACCACGTGAAAAACTCAAGATGATTGACTTTAGCACTGAAGAGGGAAAAAAATTAAGTGCTATTTAAAGTGAAAAGAAGAGTATTCTATTGAGTTAAGGACAGAAAGTGCTTAAGCCTTTATACACTAAAACTTACTTTACTGCAAGATTTAATTAACACAGCAACTACCTTAAATAAAACATTTTTATGGCAGTGGAGTGGTAGGGTGAATAAAAAAAAAATTCTGGGGCCTAAACCAGTTTCAAAAGGTCAATTTAAAGTATAAGAAGATGGTTGTGAAAAGCTTCCCGTAAGTGGCATTTGCTAATTGTGTTCGATGCAGTGTTGCATATTTTAAGTAACGCTCAGGTACATTTGAACTATAGAAGAAATTTAATATATAAAAATCATCTTGCTATTCAAATATTCGTGGGATGCTTTTCAATATGTAAAAAAGTGCAGTCCGCAGACTAGAAAATTCCAAGTTAAAATAATTCAAGTGGTTTTTCGTTTTCAACTAAAACTTGAAAATAACATGGAAACGGGATAGTTTTAATGGCGATGTCTTCTGAGGGATTTCAAGAGTATTTTTGTTTCTTTTTAAAATTTCATGTACAGTACATGTTTCATATTTAGACCAACGCTGATTTTACAGTATTATTAGATCCGAGTAAATATCGTGTATTGATGATAATCAATTCACGTTCGGAGAGCTGGATTATGACTTAAAACATATATTTAACGAATGGATGACTCAGTCAAGAAATATAAGATCATGCTGGGAAAATGTCATGAGGAAGGACAAACTGTGCTTTTGTCTGTAATTCTAACCAGATATGATACTAGGGAATATATGATAAAAGCCGAATTTGAGGGACTGTGTAAGGTTTATAGGGAGAAATTTTTCTCAACGTGGCCTGTCCTAGGTAGCAGAAGAATTTTGTTTTGTAAAGATGGAATACCTTTGAACAGAGGAGGTGCAAGAGTTTATGTTAGTGCCATCGAGAACTCCTTAAGGGTTCTGAGAAACTGCTAATTCGGGTGGGGGGTTAGGAGAGTCATTAGAAAGACGCAGGTTAGTGACATGGGCTAAAATCACACTTGTTGGTTCTTCTTCTGTCACAATACGATATATATCGAGCCTCATCTTATTTTAAGCAGCGTCGTTACATCTCCAAAGTTAGTCTTCTTAGGTGCAACACGTTTTCACATCCTTCGGCTTTGATTCCACATTAATTAATCAGAACATAGCTCATTTAAAGTATTCCAAACACTTTCCACTGTATTCTGCTCTGCTCTACTTCATTCATTTCAACTTGCAGTCAGTTTTAAATATCACATTTTTATGTTATTATTTTTCCAAATACAAAGTGGATTTTTTGTAAATGATGACTCTCATCTGTACGTGGGACAATGAGAAATCCCTAATGATATAATCTGTTGTTTGAAATATCTGAAAATCTTTTACACGATTTCACCTAATTGTCTGAATTTAATTGAAAATTAATTTCTTGATATTGACATATTGATAAAATTTCATTAAATATTCCATTAAGATAATTAAATATCGAGAATTTTGTCGAAAATATTTGAAATTATTCTTCGGTTTTATCCACAATTATTCAATTAAAAGTAGTGCCTTTTTTAGGATCTTCAATGGAATTCAATTGGGAAAAACACTCTTATTATAAAACTGTAATTAATAATTACTTTTCCATCTGTAATTTTTACTTTAATCAGTGAAATAGAAAATGGTAAAGACTGTAAGAGTGTTGCATCTCTGCGATGCGATATATATGTAAATGTTTTAAATTAGGTATGTGCAACCTAAGGCTCGCTTGGCTACGCATATATACCTGTTAGTTTTATTCATGTAGTTCGCGAATGTATGAGACCCATAAAACAGATGTTCACTTAAGAAACTAAAACACGATTTAATAAAATGTTACTTCTGCGTTACTGAGTAAATCAAAACAATTAAAATACTTATGTCTGGACCCCTCTTTCTTGAATTTAAATTAATTTAATTATCAAAATGATTCACATACAAAAAGAAGTTGGGAACCGTTGTTGGGAGTTGAGGTCATACAACCTTTATGAGCTGATGTATCGCAAAAATTACAAGAACACCTTTCATACTATAGTATGGCAAAATTTCATAGGCGGGTTAAGGTCATTCACTAGCTATCCCGCGAAGCATTTATGATACAGCTCCACTCCACATCAACAAACAGTACTGTCTAAGAAACGCGCTGCTTATATAAGCAGTCGGTACCACGATTTATGTGACTGAAATGTCGAAAAAGTCAGCTAAAAATGACGTTTCTCTGCACTATAATCAGTAAAACCTCTTTATTAACCTTAATGTCCGATAGCAGGCCGCTATATAGATTAATAACTGGGATATATCAATCTGTACTTTCTCTATAGAGAAAAGGTTAAAATCTTTCAGAAAGTTCAATCAAGCTTCTTATCCTTCACTGAAATCTTAAGTTTTAACTCAAAGTTAAAAAGAAATAGTTAACTGCATAATGGCTGCACAAATCAAGGCTTTTCAATTGACTACAGTCATGAGAAACCCACCTAACAGACAGAAAAATAGAGCGCCCTCCTGCTCTTAATGAAGAATCCAAATTCTCAAACTTGAACACAATGCAGCATGTAACAAATGTATTAGTATTTTAAGAAACAGTTCGGAACTAGGTTCCAAGGTTTCAGAAGTTATGAGACATATCATTCACATCCTCCTTTAAAGAAGTTTTTCATTCTGAGTTCGAAAGACACTAGTTAGAAGAAATGAAGAACCGAATCCAAATTTCTTAAAATAGCATACCTAAGACAAGCTATTGTATTCACATATTTGTTTCGAATTACTTATATCTGTTGAGAACTGTTTTTATAAATGAAACGCTGAAAATCAAACACTCATGAGTCGACTTCTAACAAACCCAGATTTAAGAAATTCTGTCTCTAACATCAGCTTGACACTTGTTATGCAAAGAAGCGATACAGTATTCCATTAGTGATAGGTACATTCAATATTTTCATTTGTACTTACCCAAACAAATATGCCAATATATTGTATTTTACATCTTTGTTTTGGAAAGTATTCTATTCTCGCTAGCAATGATGCTAATATTTTCTGACGTGGCCATGTTACCTCAGCTTCCATTTCTTCTAAATAACGCGTAGGTATTTAACAAATGCAGTGATCTCTTTGTTTAACATACTAATAAAAACCGGCTCAACAACATTCATTGTTGCATTCAACTACATTCATTGTTACATTCAGCTGCATTCATTGTTACATCAAACAATACGTTTGTTTGATGCTTATTTTTGATGAAATTGACTGATGACTAATCATATCAACTGAATAATGTCTCAAATACATCATTATGCTTCACAAAATCATTTCGGATTAGCTTGTTAAAAATCATATATGAATAGAATTTCCAAATATAAGAGCTGATTCCAAATATAAGTCCATGAACGGTATATGTAATCTGTTTTAAATCAGATCGACAGAATTAATATCTGTGGAATGGAAGCTACTTATTTAGATTGTTGAATCCTTGCTTCTTAGTTTTTCAAATAAACAATTTGTAGAATGCAACCGCCCAGACGTTCTTCTTTAACTTTCTTCCTAACCATTTCTGATATTAAGACAATTTATTTTCGGTGACGTAGCAAAGAATATTGAAAGCTGTGCATTCTTAACGGCAATAATTATACTCTCATCTACTTTAAATAATATCTCAGAGTCCTACCGCAAAATATTTTTCTTAAATGATTTTCTTAAATCATTTAAGAAAAATCTTTCGCGGTAGGACTTTTTTCCACAAACTTTGCAAGCTCAGAAAATAAAACGTGTTTCTTGAGACCTGCGACAAAAGTTTCAAGAATTGTCAAGGGAGAGACCGTCCAAATACAATTACGCTGAAACACCCAAGGGACCCGAATGACAAACAGCGCGTAAAAAGAAACTACAATCGTCTAACTCTCCCTCCATCCAGATGACCCTGGTATCTCCTTGTCTTGGATGAAATACACAGGGAAAGATTCACCAGATCCCACGCGTGCAAGGTATGGACTATGCACATGGGAGAGTAGAAATCCCAAATTGGTTTAAACTTTGGCTGTTACTCAATTTGGTGGAACTGATTAACACTTACTACTGTAGAGATGGTAGAGAAGTTCAAGGAGAAAAATTATTTCGCCAACGTCCAGTCTCCATACTACTTACGAAGACTGATAATACTTATGAAATATGTGAGATGTTGACACAAGATCGATGTTCACTCAGAAGGGTAATGTACAGGGATATTCCTAAAATAAGAATAAAAAGATTTGTCCACTCCTGATAGACATTGAGCAAAGTCGAATAGTACGATTATCTATCTCTCTTCTATCTGCAATTGTTTATGTATTTCTCATCTATATAGTTTTAATAACGGTGTAAAAATTACGTAAATTTTTGTATTCCTTTTTCAATTATCTTCCTTAAAGTGATGATCTTTCCAATTAAATTATTAGACAATAATAAAAATTTATAATAAAAATATAATTTTTCCTCTAGTTTCCCTTTTGCCTTCTGGAAACAAATTTAAACACGCATTCGTTGAAAATTTTCTATTACATTCATGTCTAGTACGTTGTAAATTCACTTCATTTATTTTGAGGAACCTAGTTTCTTCACTTCAACCTTATACTACTATTATGATTTCCATATATCGACACATTTTATACAGGCCATCACTTTTAGGATATAAAACTGTAAAACTCATGTATCATCTAAAACTCAAATGAAAAGCATTCTGATTTGTTCATGGCAGATGCCAAAATAGTTAACCGACAACATGTGGATGTTTTAATTTTCTTTGCGTGATTTTTCTTATTAGCCATCACAATTTTCTAATAGCGCTGTCATTAACTAAACATAGTTTGAAAGTTTCCTTACAGTTTTCATTCACTTCTGATAGATAGTATGGAAAGTTAACGATGTCCTATTTTTAATGGAGAAATCTTTAGTACGATGAAAGATAGCCAATAACATTCAGAAAACGATCTGTGTATGCAAATGTAAACAACTTTTTAATTAACCAAACAATTTAAAATTAACTGAAAAACTTAAAAGTAATCTAAAAATCAACTTAAATTCAACCTAGAATTAACTTTCTGTTTTTATAACAAGCTAACACAAAGTACACTCTTTTCAATACCAGAAGCGTTAATTATAATATGCTTGTTGTGAAAATGTTTTTTACGATATTCTCCTAAATCCTGGGTATGTGTTATAGTCAAACAATATGGTAATTCCAAAATCCAGAAAATAAATTTGAATTTGGATTCTTTTAAGCAGAAAATTTCATATTTAAAATGAATAATTAATAAAAAAAATCTCTTCAAATTTCGTTTGATAAATCAGCATAGCGATTGTCACGTGTATGGTGTGAAAGGAAGTACAAAACCTGTGGGTTTTAATATATACGCGAGACATTTCTTAAGTTGATCCATCTAAGCAGGAGCAGTAATGCAGATAATTCAATTAACAGCCGGATGATTGTCCTAAGGAAATGCATTCGAGTTATTTACGATGTATATCCCTTGATATAGTGGATCGTAAACATATCCTGAGCATTTTAAATGGTGTTTTATTTGTGCACACATCACGGTAACGTCTTACCAATTTCAAAACCTGTGATATCGCTCTCCGGGAGTATAAGATGGTAACGAGTCTTCGGCGTGGTGTATCTGAAACTAGTTCAGAGTAATCTTCTCATTATAAAGTTCAATGAACTGAGATGCAACAAAATCACTGAAAGTAATGAAAAAATATGTTAAGCCACCCATCAAAACCTCCATGTTGAAATTAGGTGAGCGCCTTCTCGAGCTTTGTCGACCATAAAACGTCTACAGAATAATTTATTTGGTTATGATCAAGTTTAGGACAATGAATAAGTAGTTTGTTGCGCATCACAAAAGTGGTAAAAGGAAACTCGGCTGCTACAAGTCAGATTTACTTATTTTCTGCTTCCTACGGCTATTAATTTTCTAAGAATAACAGCAATGGTGGTTCTTGTGGTGTGCTCTAATTTAGCAGCTAAAAAGGAGACAAGAATGCGGAATGCGAATACCATTTAAAAGTTCTGCCCATGAGACAATTGCAGCACTCATAACCAGACCACTTTTAACTTTTCTAAGAGCTTGGTCTTTCTATATTACACTACCCGACCAAAATATTAGAGAAGTCAAAGGGCAACTGTCTCATATCGAATCTAAATAAAACATATTTCTGTCCTGAAAATGATATCGTCATTAATGATTTTACTACTTGAAAGCAATCAATATCAGCAAGTTCACGAGAGGCAGGGTTATCGGTGGCCCTGCAGTAGAAGTATTTCTAGGACAACAGCGGAGATGATACTTGCATCGGTGTGGGCTATGTCAAGGGTCTGTAATCAGTCGCTATCGACTACGAAATCAGCAGATATGAGCACAAAGAAGGATGCAAGAGAGAGAGAGAGAGAGAGAGAGAGACAGTCCACGATGCTGACTGACGGAATATTTCCCTTGCTGTGAACAGAAATCAAAAAAACAGCACATTTCCAAAACGAACGGGCGATATCAAGTGGAACCGCGCGCCGAAAGCTTAGAATATGAGTATATTCATAAGGCGTCTTGTATAGGAGCAGAAAAGACACGTTCGTTTCAGCGGCGTCGTGAATGGTGACAGTGGTCGTTGGAGAGGTGAAAATGTGTAATGTGGTCCATAATGGTTTTATCTACTCTGCTATCGCGGTAGCACAGGGGTTTGATCAGTATACTTCCCAACCGTACGGAGAATGCCTGGATTCGAATCCTGTTTCGACGCGAAGAATTTTTATCGGTGTAATTTTACAACATGGCCAGTTGGTTTCGGGCAAGTATTGCATCTGTTTATCTCCCGAAAACTCCGGTTTTTCGTCCAACAAAACAGCCAATCAGGAATACATGCAGTTACAGACTGACGCCTTAGAGCTTTAGTTGCTTTACTACTCAATACAAATACCACTGACAAGAACCTGTCAACTATTAGATGTATATAAACGTTGTTGGGGACAATCTTCTTCCTAATTATTGACAGTCTATTCAGACGGAATGTTCAGGCTGGAGTACTACTTCACATTGGGAAAAAAATCGTGAAAGATTGGCCTTCAGGCCCTCGTGGATAGCATAGTCGATATAATCAGCGTCATCCCCCACACCGGGAGAAAAGATCCGAGTTTGAATCCCGTCAATGGCACGAGGAATTTTGATGGGCCTCTACACAGCGTGGCTGAGTTCTCCGTCTCAGGCGAAGGTACCATGGTATCTCCATCAGGAAACTCGGCCTTTTTGTCCTGCAGACAAGCGAAATCAACCACGGAACATACGCACTTTAAAGACGTATTATATACGGCGCAGTGTGGTCTAAGTCAGGGTCCGTGATGTTCCTAAAATCCTACTGCAACTGGCTTCGGGATTGAAATCAGATTAGAACCTTTAGGAACATTTGGAAAGAACACGCCAAAGAGCAACATCAGTTACGAACGAATATGGGAAAACCGAAGAGCATTCTCTTATAGATTTGTTGGATTGTGGAAAATCGGCATCATGGTAGCTACGTTCACGAGGCATCACGTGTCAGTACATCTCAGGCACCAACGAGACCAACCAATACGGACACAGTGTGTGAGCTCATCAGAATTCCTCCTCTCTCTCTAAAGGATTTCTAGACCTTCTCACACCTGTGGAAGAACACCGATGCTAGTTATATTCTCTATTATTTTGGTAGGCAGTATATTAAATGTATTATAATATAAATATACATTCCTATTATATGAGAATTTCCAGAATTTTCAACATATCACTCGAAAGAGAGCATTTCCTTAAATTATTTTGAAGTCTGTCTCAAATCTGGAATATCCGGAGAGAAACATTCCACGCCGTATACTTATTACTAAAGTCCAGATGTAGTAAAGAAGCACAACGGAATGAAATTCTGTTTGATCATCACTATCTGTGTATTGCTTCACCCTCTAAGCTTTATCCCTTTAATCCAACGTTTTCAGACAAGGATTCCGAATATTAAGTCAGGACGAAATACAACCACAGTCACTTCTCAGGACAGCACGCATTCTTCCCTTTTATCCAATTACGCTCGGCGCAATTAGTTAAAATTCATCTGGTTTTATAGTGTGAGGAAGTTTTGTTGTAAGAGCGCTCTCGCAGAAGGTGTGAATGTATCTAAACTGCAGCTGTCTAATCCTGACTGCAATCAACAGAGTGAATTAATGCTTAGGTGGTGCGGTATGCTAGTTAATGATGTTTCATCTAAACCTCTTCTCTCGCATCTCCGTTGGGGGAACACCTATTAGAGTCACAAGGGAGGCAACGGTCTCTATTGAAATAAATCGGCTTTTAAAGTCACCTTTTAAACCTTATTCTTCCTTAGCGCGTATTAATTTGATCGGTTCGCTGCTCGTGCCTCGCTCATATACGCCACTGATAATCGGAGTATAGGAAGGACGCCTGAAACCTAGTTACGTTTATTACACGCATTCTAATTCCTTTTGTAATTAGCTCGCCCGATTCTCGTGTTTACAAATGACACAAACAACTGTTTTTAGGATTTAAGAGGATGAAGCGAAACTTCTGCCATACCAGGAGATTTCACGGTGTGCGTACGTGATCGGTATGTTTATAAAGCGCTTTCTCTGCGCATTTTGTAGCACAAATTATGGAAGGGTTTTAATGAAAGAAATCCAGAATGAGGGTTTCAGTTGTACAAAGCAACGAGGTACTTCTTGGGCGTATTACGTACTCAGTTACTTTTAAGGAAATCCTTATATTCGTTGTTTCTAGGCATTCAGTTTAAGAAGTCACACACGAATTCAGCGAATGATGTTTCTTAGTAAAAGTGGGGCCGAAACCAGTTTCAAAAAATAACGACTTAAATTTTGGAGTTTAATGGAACTACTTTTAAGAAAACATATTTTTTGCGATAATTCGAAGCATCCAGAGAAACAAGGTTAATGACCAACTTATTTACACAATATGAGAGATACCAAAAGATGTACTTCTTCGACTAATAATATTTTAGGGCAGAAAGCCTTAAACTAAGTAAAAATTCAGAATATAAAAGATTGTTTGGTGCATTTACATCCTTTCTACATAGTTGAACTTTTTGAGACAACTTTTAATGCAACTCGGATTATCGAGATCGTACTGCACTTTTCTTAAACTTACTGCCTAATTTGCAACAGTGAAACAAGGGCAGATCAAGAACTTAATACTCTCTAAAGGAATAGAGAAAACCTTGGTGATTGAGAAGATGACGATCGTTTCCTTTGGAGCAGATATGACCATACACAAAAAGCGTTATCTAGCTTATATTTTTTGTTTTCTTTTAAAATGGGACCTTTTTCGCGGAAAGCATGGATTGCAATGGTATCTTCTTTAATTTGGAGAAGGGAACTTTTGTTGATCGCAACAATTTTCCTACTGAAGAGAACCTGCAAACATCAGGTACTCAATGCTTCAGGTTTCGTTGCTGGATCGGATGTTTTTTTCCCTTCATCGCATCAGTATTCATTTACTTTATCATGGTACCCCTGGCCTGGTATGGAGATATTTTAAAACTAAAATTGCTCGGAAGATATGTTTTTTTTCCCTCTCATGTGTAATGCGTACACCAACGCGAATTAAACAGAAACAACAAAACAACAGGAGCTAGCAAGCTGACCAAGCCGGGCCGGGTCAGAGAGGTTAGCTTATTTAATCAGTGAATTCCAGTCTAACATCTCTCATTTAAATCACTTCGTTCAGTTTTTCGGTCAAAAGAATTAAGGCACAGTTTATATACATAGCTCGTAAAATTAGCAGAACAAAATGTTTTTCATTCATATTTTATTGTGAGCAGTGTCTCCGAAGGCAAATATTTGACATAATAGGCATCCTGGCATTCAAATTCTAAATATCCAATAGATATCATATCGATTTACCACCTTACAGATTCGCACATTATGAAAATTATTAAACCATGTAAAACCACGGGTTGCGACCACATAACTTCATTCTCGTTTTTTGGCTTGCTCAATGGGATAGCCACATCGCCAGTACTCAATGTGGCAAGTAATCGTCGTTTAGATCATTCTTGGAGATGGTGAGCCGTTGGACAACTTGAAACCGGGCAGTCGCATGTAGCGCTTTGGCTTACTGTGTCGTCTCGGCATTACGGAAGCAGTCGTTTAAAGTGGGAAGGAAGCCAGTGGTTTGTATCCCATTAACCCGGCGTATGAGGGAACCCTGGACAAAGTAAAAAAAAAAAAAAAAAAATTCCATCAACCCTAAACCACCGCAGAGCTCATCGAAACTGGTGCCACGACCGCTAGGAGCCCTGACAAATGGGGTACAGTTCTGTTCTAGCCTAAAAACAGACTCTAGACGTTATTTCATCTGGACACAACGAGGAACGCGTTACCATCCCTCCAACATCAGAGGAAGGGATTACGGTGGTGGTCTAATGAGGGGCGGAATAATTATCAGCGGTACCCTTCTTCATGTTTCTGATAGGAATACCGTAACTGCTCAGAGGTACCGATAATAGATCCTCGAACCCTATGTGCGACTTTTTAGGAGTACTGTTGGCGCAGATTTTGTTTTCATGCATGACAATGCCACTGCACACAGAGCTCAAGTGGTGGATGAATACTTTGAAACTGAAGATGAGCTAATGTATGCGTTGGTGGAGGAATGGGATTTGTTGCCACAGAATTTTGTAGACACCCATATACACTGTCCTATCATTAATATCCGGATACCCCTCCATGGATGGGGAAACAGGTCATATGCATTCAACACGTCACAGAACCTGCACACTGGGCTTCGAACAGACAATTGCAAAAGTGGGCATGCAAGATGACACGTTCAACAGAATTAGTTCAACAGAATTGATCACCTCAACAAATGTTAGACGCCGATTAACATGGTGAAAGGAGCGCGAATCCTGGACTGTAGAGCAGCGGAAAACGGTTCTATGGATAGATGAGTCGAGGTTCGCACTCTATGAGTCTGATGGCCGATCCTGGGTGTGGCGAATGCAAGGGAAACAGTTCCTTCCTGATTGTACCCTCCCAACAATGAAGTTTGGTGGAGGCAGTGTCATGGTATGGGGCTCCTTTCATGGGCTTGGGTGGCTTGGGCCCATTAGTCATTATCGACAAAACCATGAATGCTGTGTAATACCAGGACAGCCTGGACAATTATGCACTTCCAACATTATAGCAATACTTCGGGGAATTCTATACCTGTATCAGCAAGACAAAGCGCCATGCCATACTGCTCGTGTCGTAACAGAGCGGTTTGAGGATATGGGTGTGGAAAAGTTGGATTGGCCAGCCCAAAAAACGTGATCTGAACCCTATCGAGCATCTTTGGGATGTATTGGATCGTAGGGTAAGTGCATGTCGAGATCGTCCAAAGAACAATGCCGAACTGGTGGCTGCGTTAAAGGACGAAACGTGACATTTATAAAAAGTTGGTTGAGAGTATGCAGCGAAGATTGAAGGCCGTCATAAAAGCAAAAGGTTTCAGCACAAAATATTAAATGACACAATAAAAAGCTCTCTTTTTTGTCTAAAGGCAGGTGTCCGGATAGTAATGGTTGGGTAGTGTATAAGGAATGGTACACCGCTGTCGGGCTGTTTAGCCGTTTGATATCATGTGACCATATTTTCGAGTACCTTTTAATGACTTCTGTAATGTGACCTTATTTGGTAATTATATAGAACCCCTATAAATGTCTCTTATACTTGTCTGAAGTTTCTCGTGTCTCCTCATTTCATCGTTATTCTATGGTACATCACCATATCAACTTTTCTCCCGCTTCATCACAAGCTGCATGAGTTACACAACATTTTCTACGTTTTCTGTTAATTTTGTCAAACAGTGTATTTTATCATAAATATAGAAAAACACGCATGAGACGCTTTTATACATTACACGTTCATCTGTTATCGTTGTGCTTATAATATCGTCATTTACCATGTCTGTTAGTCACTTGCGCAAAGCATATATAAATTAATTTCGCAATTAAAAATGAACTCATTAAATTAAGGGAAATATCATGGATTCGATTCCCGATTGAAACTTTTCGATTGATATGTGATTTATCTTTGTACATACAAAACTTGAGGCCGATATCGTGAGCAAGCTTTTATTCAAGAAGGGGTTTGATGTTTAACAGATTATACGGAAAGAAACTACAGCTAGTTCATTTTTAAAAGAAATACGTTTGGGCTGGTGGGATGATCATTTGATCAGATGATTACATTTATACTATTTTTTTAAAGAAAACGATGCATTACTCACTTAAATAAAAACAGAACTCACTGCTATGCCCTCCAGTCAGAACTGTGTACTGAAATCGATGTGCAACATTAATCACTCATTGCAAAGAATCCCTGTCATCTTCCAACATATCGCTTACAGAATTACATTAACTTAATGCTAATGGCAGTAAAAATAATTTACATTATCACTACGAATTTTAGAAATTAATTGCGTTAATAACCTGAAAAATAATTATTCCTAAATTAACCTACTGTACAATATTATAAACAAATCGTATGGTTCTTTATTTCCTTATTAAAATAACCATTTAGTTAGATGCATGAAAGAATATATCTATATTGATTGTAAAGTTGTTTATGTAGATTTGGCAGGCACTTTGTTGTCAAGCGAACTGCATGATGGGAACGGAACGTATTATGCAATATTTGATTATTTAGTTTAATTCCGATTTTAAAACTGGTGGAAGATTATTCATTTTGTTATTGCCTACAATACAAGTTATGCTTATTTGCTAATGAGACTTAACTACACAATACTTTGTCAAATATTTCAAATGTTAATGAAATAAATAAACATAAATAGAAATAAATACTCTTTACAAATGCACCTCATTCCTGTGGGAGTATTTTCTCGAATTCTCATACTTCTAGCAAAGAGGAAAGAAAAAAAAAAAGAAGAAATTCGTAATAGTTACGAGTAACTGGCCCGAAGCGGTTGTTGATGACGACAGATCGGAAATTCTCGAAAGGCGATTTGGCAAGCGGCAATAGGGCTCTGCTCAATAAAGGGTTGACGGGCTTTTTTTTATCATCAGACGAAAGAAAATTACGGGTGTGTTAGGTGACATATTGGGCGGAGAGCGGGTAGTAGGATGATAACGGGTGTGTATAGATATATGGACGCGGGACTGATTAATCCTACAAAATTCTGTGGAAAGACGTCTTAGAAGAGCCAAGATCATCTAAAGAAAAGAAAGTCTTCTGAAATAGTTTAGTAGGAGGAATATTTTGAGGAAAACCTTCCCTTATACCTTGCGTACAATCGGAGGTAATCCGTCTTCGTAATCAAATGTAATCGCATTAAGTAATTCGTCTTTTCCTTTATGAGTATACCACACTCCTGTTTATTTGCCGAGTGTCTTCTTTCCCATCTACCGCTCCTTTTTTTTTTTAGCCTTAAAGGCTAATAAAGTATTCATTAAATCTAGCTTGTATGATACAGTGTCTGGATTGGTAGACGTCTCACTATTATGTCTGATGTGATGGCCTCACCCCTACTTTCATTATTTTTGGTTAAGTATCGGAAAAATTTCTCCCGCTAGCCTTTGGGATGAACGCCAAGAGAGAGGCCATCGAGTATTAACTAATTAATAACATCCAGACAACGGTGGATGCGTAGTTATGCAACAGCAACAATGGGAAGATTAATTGGGGTTGGAGGTTATACAGCGTGACGTCATTCTAGCAGAAGATTAGAACTAAAAAAAAGAAGTTCAAAATTTATGAGGCTGTTATTGAAAAGAAAAAGAAGAGTTACTGACATTTTACTGGGGAGGAACATGCCAGTTATTGTGCAAGATTAGGCTCCCTTAACGATCTTAATCCAATCTTGTTGTTAACTACATATCGTCAATATTTGGCCTTATATTCAAGAATGAATCACCATCTGTCGATTATTTATTATCAACTAGAATGATGGCCAATAAATGAAGCTTGATATTCTGCAGTTTATAGAAACAGAACGTCTCCGATTCTCTCGTAGAAACAGAGTATTCTGCAAGTATGAATAAGGGAGGATATAATTAGTTATGATTGGTTTGATTATGGACGATTAGTTAGTATGCACAGGGGAAAGGAAGGCGTGTATAAGCTTTTCGTTGGATTCAGCTCTTTTTGGATTCAAAATGGTAAACATAAATTTCTTTGTGAGTCTAGGAAAGATGCGTATTTTTCAGACGCATTGACTTGGCGATGAAAAGATTACCGTGGGTCGTTAGGACTGTCTGGTATTCTAGCCGCTACATCTAAGATTCATTGTGAACCCTATAAAGGTTGAAAAGACATGCTAGAAAGTGTCTAGAAACGCGTTGCCATTTTCGAGTAATAAGAAAGAAAACAAGATGTAAATAAACTAGCAAGAATAAGAAGGAAAGCGAAAGATGAACGTTACAATTGGATTTTAGTAAGGTACAATATTATTTCTACTTTAGTTCATTATAGATGGGCGAAAATTTGCCACTTCAATTTCACCCTGAGAGTAATTGATTGCTGGAGCAAATTTCTATCCTTGAATAAAGGAAGGATTGGACAAATTATTAATGGGGATGGACAGATGATGTGGGTATTTTGGAGGGATGGGGCCGATGCTGCATAAGCTTACCTGCTTGCATCATTTGCCACTATTAATATTAAACTGACAAATGGTATGAAGCCATTAGCGAGAGCAAAAGCTTCAGCATCCGGAAGAGCTAAAATCGGAGCAACAAAAATGGAAAGTCAGCCTCAGTTATGAATATACAGGGATGTTCAAAATGTTTAGAGATGAGGTGCCGTTTTAGAGTAATAAGAAAGAAAATAAGATGCAAATAAACTATCAAGAATAACAAAGAAAGCTGTAAGATCAACGCTAAATTAGGATTTTACTAGGATGCAATAATATGTTTTATATTTCTATTTTAATTCATCAATTTTAATAATTAACATTCTCAGAGAAGGAACAAAACGAGCTGCTATGGAGATTGTTAAAAATGTTTTTACTTCTAAGATATAATGGAGTAATACGATGACAAGTACCTCTAGAATTGACTTATTAGTAGTCCGGTTTTAGATAAAGCTGAAAATATTTTCCTTTTGATATCCGTAATATGAAACTGTTCTTTATTTCCTTGAAGAGTACTAGAAAATTAAGAAAAAGCATCTTCAATATTGTATTAAATTTCTGACTTCGAGAGACTTGCGCAAACATCTACAGCAAATTGTTTATACAATTTCTTCAGCGCTCTGGAATGTAGCTGCTCACTGAAATGCAAACAGGTAATCTATCACCTTTGATATTTTAGAGGTAATTAACATATTCCGGTGAAAGTGAGACGTAATTAAGGTACGTTTTTTATGTTGTTGCGTTTGTATTTTAAAAGCAAATTAATAGGGACTGCATTGAAATCGTAATTCTCCCAGAAAAAGTTTTCCATTAAAAGAGCTTCCGTTTTGTGAAATACAACCATTTCACAACTAATCACGTCTAAAGAAACCTCCAATATTACACCTTCAGTTTTTCCTAACAGCAATACGAGGAACTTGGAGGATTTTAAAAGAGAAGGAGAGGGCAGACCACAAATAGCGAAAAGAGTCTTCATAAAAAGCAAAAAGGGTTGTTCTTTAATTAAAAGCGTTTATTCAGAAAAACGATGCGACGAGAAAGAGAGAGAGAGAGAGAGAGAGAGAGTGTGCAATTTCTTTCAACGATGACGACGAATAATAAGACGATTTGGTCTTTGACTAAGTGATACGCAAGGACAAAAGTTAATCGGCATCAAGAAATAGATGGGTTTAGAGTTTCCTTGAAATAACTGGAAGGAGATTTCGCTTTGTTAAAAACGATTGTTTTATGATAGGAGAGTAATAAACGCTTGAGAGTTCATTGGGGCTGTTTTTCGCAGCAAGGTTAAGTGCTCTAACATATATGGGTTAGCATTCTTTTCCGTTGCCGCACTTTATCAGTTTTCAAAGATGATCGTGCGATTTTAAAAGAAAAATCCCAATTGTTTTTTTCCATAACCAAAATAAATTTAAAAAGACGGTTTATTCTCTCTTTATTAGAAGGCAATTCTTATAAAATAATATTTAAAATTATATTCTTAATATTATTTTATTTAATTAAGTTTATTTTCTTAAATGTACTTGTCAATAACTGGAAATTTACTCAAATACCTTTTGACTTATAAAATAACGTCACCAAACTACGACTATATTGCATTATGTTAAATTCTAATAGCAGTGAGTAGGGTAAGCAATAATGGGGAAACTTTGGACTTTTTCTTGTTGCAAAATATATTTTTGAATATTTACTGTTTATCTTTTTACTTGACTGGAGTTTTACAAATATTTACACGTTTATGCTAGAAATTAATAGAGTCCTTACATTCTTTTTTATTTCAGAGGAAAAAACATAAAAAAATAGAGGTTTGGAAAGTTATGGGTTCGAGTACCGTCTTAGACCAGAGGATGTTTGATTGCCTTTTTGCTTAAGTGTTATCTGCTTTCAAGAGGAGGCGCAGGGCTTTTTATTTCCTGTATTTTAAGTAATTTCCTATGGACCGGAACTGAACACATGCAGGTATAGTCTCATATATACGCGATTTGGAAAGTAATGAGAAAAAAACTGTATAAAACTCCATGGTTAACTACCTGGAAAAATACCCAACTTCTTCCAGCTGATAATCGGCTCCCAAGAAAAATCCCAAAAGATAAAGACACTTAATCATAGATTAAGTGTCTTCCGATTTTCGAATAGCTCAAAGAAGTCGCATGAACACACCAGAAATGAGGCTCAATCTGGCCCTATTTTCAATCCTGATGATATTAACATTGCGGAAATTTTTTAGTCTTAGTCAGTTGGTCTTTGGCGAGGGTGCATAGTTCCCCTCCCCACCGGAAACTCGGTTTTTTTTAAAACACCAGAAATCGACAGACATAATATGTACTGTGCAATATGGCCTAAATTGCTGATGCGCCTAAAACGCTATAACAACAAACCATCTTATGTAAATGTTAGTTTACATTCTGCTATATTCGAAGATTACAAAAGAATGTGACACTTTTCTTTTGCCATACTTTTAATAAGAAACTTGGTAATATAAGATCTAAAAAAAATATACAATGTAAGGTAAGGTAAAAAGCAGCCATTAATTCTACACCTATTTATGAATTCAAAAAAAAATGAAAAAAGTTAAAAAAAAATTAAGTGCTTATTACAGTATTTTAAAGGAGCAATTTAATGTACCTAATTTTAAGCAATTCCCTAAACGCAAGTTGGAAGAGCAATCCACGAAGTAAAGTATATAAAAAAAGGATGGATGACAGACTTAATTTCAATAAGCTTAATTGTACAAGGCAAAATTGACGGTACGAGGGAGGCAAACAGGTGTCATCGTAAATGACCAACACTTAATGCGCAAATTAGTAATTCAAATTCTGATATTATACACTCAACAATTTCGCATTTGATGGATGTGCCACTTAAGCCTGTATTCGAAAATCCAGAACCGCTACAGTTAGCCAAGAACCTGTTAAAAACACTATCGATAAATAATCGAAATTGATTAACAGAAATATCTCCAATGAAAATTTAGGTTATTAACAATAGCGTGGGAAAAACTATTTAAAATGAGCTGTTATACTTTATATATAACGTGCCTGTGTTTTAAAGGTCGGTTTGTCTGTTTCGCGAGGGGGAGAGACTAGAGTTTCTGTATGTGCAATCCTTAAGACCTCAGCATGAAACTAAATAACTCATCTCTCAAGAAAAACCCTTTAAAACGTCTTCCGGAACACTAACGTGATTTGAACTATGACCTTATCCCCTCGACGAGCAGAAGTTGTCACCAAAAAACAAAACAAAACATGCCAATGTCGAAATATGATTTTTCAAAATAATATATATATATATATATGAGAGAAATATAGTGCAGTTTTTATTTATTTTATTCTGATAAAGCGCATGAATACATAGTCATGCATTCTGAAATAATCCCTGATATGTTTGAGTCCGATTTACACAATGATAATCTCATAATTACAATATGTAGTACTGCTTTTATTTTCAACATGAATGTTTAAACGTGAAGCCACGAAAGGCCTAGTAGTATTGGAAAGAATTCTCTGTCAGAGTTGGGCATCTCGAATTGTGCAATGTGAATCTATGGCATTTTATAAGAGTTTTTTCAGGAGGATCACAGCGCTTAATGGGAAAGTAATCAAAATGTGGAGGCAACAGCAATTGTCGCATTGGAGTTCATAGTGAGCGTTCTAATAACTTCTATCTCCAAACAGCTATGTATAATCAATATTTAATTACAGCATTCCACACATCTCCAGTTGATTTTTCGCATTTCCCAAAGTGCGATTTTTACATTGCCTGATTACCTTGCTCTAATTAAAGCATTTAGATTGAATTACATATTGATTACGGAATGAAAATATAAATCGAAAGAACTAGACCATTCCTAGATGGAGCGGAAAGGTACGAGTTCTATTGAAAATTAAGAAGGTGTGAAAAGATGTTTTCTTAGATTTCATTAAGGAACCCATCTTCAGATTTGTCAGAGTTTCAGGAGTACAAGTGACGTGCATTCTAAGTGAATGCGAAAACACATTGGTAACCATAATTATCACGCACTGTGAGCTTTAAATGAATTATGGGAACATCAGATTCCAAGAGATCAGGTACGAGTATCCAACCAAGTATACAATGTTCAATGTGCCATTCTAGAAATACGTTATAATATTGTTGCTGTTTTTGAGTAAGATTTTTATATCAGAGAGTACTTCGCTTTCCAGGTTTAGGATACAATTGCATTAAACCCCAAATGTATTTAATCAATAATAAAAATAACAAAACATAAACGAAAACTCCATTAAGGGAATTGAACCTGCGTCCATGTGATGGAATATCAACACCATATTCGCAGTACTATTACATTTCGTATAAAACTACGCACTAAAATGATTTTATTCCCAAATTACTCTGAAAAATAATTCTGAACTACGAAATTAATTATATATACATATCTGTAAAGCAGTAGTTCAAATTCGATATTGTATACGTATGTGAAGCGTACGAATAGATTATCGTAATTCGGAGTTTGAAAAATAGAAACAAACCACAGGGGTGGCGCACGGAATGTCGACAAGTTTAAATATATCCTAAGAAAGTCATTAATTGTTACAAACATTATGAATTTTCCTGCCGAGATTCGTGGAAAACATTCTCATTTTACTACATGTTCAAAATGTCCTCCAATTTGATGACCAAGTTCCTGAAGGCGTTCCCCAATGTCATCATGGCTCTTTAAATTCCATGACTGTAGCAGATTTCTTGTAAAACAATTTGTCTTTCAAGAAATCTCACAAGAAAAAGTCACACGGGTTGAGGCCTAGATTTAGATTTAGCTCAAGTGATGACAATCAAGACAACTATATATCAATATGCGAGGTTCACGTGAAGTGTGCAAAATGGTTCGGTCTTGGATGCTGGATGCTCACTGGATGCTGGGTTGCCACGGGCTGTGGTAGAAAGCCATTCTGAAGCATAAGCAGGTACATTTGTGAGATAACAGTTTCATTAAAGAAGAAAGGCCCAATTAAACCGACTGGATAGAACTACGCTCAGTGTCACTTTCCCTCCGTGGCTACTCTTCTTGTGAAGGATGGTGGAAAAATTCTTTTCTTAAAAATCTTACGTTCTGCTTGTTCACATTCCCTTCCATGTGAAAACAAGCTTCATTTGAAAATTAGGTGAGGGGTAAACACAATTTACCTCAATGCCACGAATTGAAGTCTTCTCTGTTTATTATTTTTTTGGAAAGTTTATATAGCACTGTAATCTTGTATAGGAACATAAAAGTTTCCAAGATTATTTTCAATTATTGTATTTACCAGAATTCACAGATCTTCTTTAATTCAGTGAAGAATTAAATATTCTCATCTCGATTAGTAAATTCCAGCGTTTTTCTGCGATTTTTACCAACCGATTCCCAGGATATAGAATATTCCACGCATAGATTTCTTTCTACATTAGTCATGCCAGAAAATTTTATTTACAGATACACATTTCTAATCTCCGCTGTGAGGTATGAAACTTTTCAGATCTTCGCAGCGCTTTAACAACGTTTTGAATTATTATTTCAGCTCACTTAGAGATGAAGACAGTTCGTGCATCATAGAATTAAATTCTGTACCCCGAGAGAATCAAGGGTCCAGCATAATAACCTTAATTACAACGCTTAATGGTCTCAGACAAAACTATTTGCCACTGTCGCAATGTGATAGAGCCGCCCTGAAACCACTTTCTGCCATTGGATACGCTATTTACATATCCAGAAGGACACCTAATTTTAGAAGCTAATTCAGGTTCTTTTCATGTACAAGGTACAGCATAAAGATAACAAAATTTCTTTTAAAATGCCCACTAATGCGTCCATATTATTTTAAGAATTTAGCAATAAAATAACCGGAAAATTCAAATATTAATTTTTAATAAAGCGAAGAAAAACTCCAAATGTATTTAATTGAAACAGCACTAGTCAACAAAATCAAACTCATATTTTTTCATCAAAGATGTAAACACATTTTTTCTAAATCAGTTCTGTGCACTGACTTTAAATATTTCCTGTTTTTTTTTCTAGCGAGTATATGGTTTGTAATACGACTGCTGATATTATCCAGCAATAGTTTGACGTACGTTTATTCCAGAAATCTTGGTAGCGATTTTCCATTGACTTAATCTTTTGATGGAATCGTTTCCTCTTCTCATCACTCACTGTGTCAAGTATTTCCGGAAAAAAATGTCTAAATGCGAATGCAAGGAATGAAATTTTATCGATATACGACTCCCATTTATTTATATGTATACAGCAGTTTCTGAACTCCGTCTTTGTATGCGGAAGACCTGTGGTTACTCCAAAACCATTTGAAAGCAAGCCTACCATGCTTTTAGTTATAAAACACCGAGGCAGAAGTTTTCTGATTTGAGGCCCACAAAGATTCTCTCTTTCACGGTACTGATCTCTGGAAATTTCTCACTTAAGTAATGAAATCCTTTTGAATTCATCTTACTCATCGGCTTCACTAAACTCTTCACTAGACCAAATTTAATATAGAGAGGTGGAAGGAAAATCTTGATTGGATCCACTAATGGATCCAATCAAGATCGAGGTCAGTTACGTCTGATGTAATGGTCTACGGTGGATTGACTATCCTATAGGTATAGGAAGAGTGGGTAATGTGGGTGGATGGCTTAACGTCCCCATTAGCAATACAATATCTTTCAAACTTCACTGTGAGGAGTCGTTGCAAACTTCACTGTGAGGAGCCATTCAGATGTAATGTGTAAATGCAGTAATTCTCTGAAATCTCCATTGATATCATGGCAATAGCAGAGGAGATAATTTACGGTAAAGAATATTTCCAAAACTTGGATGTCTCTTTGTTAGGTGTGTACTTAGGATGGCCTGCAGTTTTTTGACTTCTGCCAATCGCACCTTCATCCCATTCCATTTTGTCTTCTAAAGAATCGAGTCCATGCAGTGGACCTACCGGAATTGCCATACTGTCATCGTGAGGGATTTTTTCTCATCGTTGAATCCAGGTTCAGATCCTGTGCTTATCTTTCACGGAGATTCCAGTTACAGTCACATTACAGAAGTCACTGTCATCACTAAATACGAATCTGTCTCATGTTCATAATCGCTCTCATCACAAAAACGTTTTTTGGCTGATGTTATATAAGCTTGCTTTCTTGCATAATTTTCCAATATTTCATAGGTTTTGGACTGCAGAATACCAGCGATTTATTGGAAACAAAATTAAACTGATAATTTGCTGAAATTATGCATTTATACGATACTTATGAGGTGTGATCAGAAAGTACTGAACTGTATTTAAAACATAAAGTGTCACTGCCCGGTATTACACAGTGTAACTCCCCCCCCCCCCGAAGTGAAAGCATGAAATACTTTCACTCTTTAAAATATAAAATCAGGGATTGCCACTCCTAGAGTAAAATAAAAATGGTGCGATTATTTTATTATATTTAAATAGTTGAATCACATTCAAAAATCAAACAATACTGTGAAAATCATCATATAATATCTTTAACACAATATAGAAAATTGTATTAGCTCATTAATACTTCCATATTATTAGTATATTATATATTTAATTGATGTTACTTCTTTCAGAATTATTGACAATAATAGTCAAACTTATTAATAAGAACAGAGTACTGGAATTTTGTTTCTGTCATTATAAAGAAGGATGCTAGCTAAAGGAACTACTTCTCAAAAGCCCCATAAGATACATAGTGGTTATAATCCAGCTGGGGTTTTGTGGATTTTTTTCACAACGTGGCTAAGTTAGTCAGTCTCAGGCAAGGGTAGCATGGTTCATTCTTCCGAAAACTCGGGTTTTTCGTCCAGAAAATTGACCATTACCCAAGAATACACGCAATATACTGACGCCTCATAGCCGTAGTTGCTTTCGCTCTCAAGTTTCTTCGTGGGCTAATGAACTTGAGGACTCCTGAACACACTACTGGGTGGCGAGAACTGATTTGCCAATGACCGAACTCACGCATGCAAAACCAGCACGGAGAGGAAACGACCAGAAAGTACAGCTAAAACTTCGTTGCAGTTGAGTGAGGACCGGACGCGAGTAGGTTTTTCACTGTGCGGTCGCATGTTTTCAGGCTCCTGTTCAATGAATAGTTTAAAGGACTATGCTTAACATCTTGTCGAGTTTCTGATATCCAGCGAATCAGTTTTTGGTGTGCTTTTTCCTGAGGCAAGTTGTACCCACTAAATGATCAGGTAAACAACTTTATTCTCAATTTAAAAACTTGAATACATATCTTATTTTGTTCAGCCAAGCATTATAGCCAGCGGAATGCTTTCCACCACGTTGACCAGCATTTTACAGATCGCCTAAATTAGGTCAACCGGCAGGTGGTCTGTATACTTTGTCTCACTGCAGCGGACATCGGCTACCCTCTGGGGCACTTAAAAAGGGAAAGTCGTGTTAACGCTAAATATAACTGAACACAAACACTCCTCACATAGTAGGAAGTGCTTTTATTGCCTAGCAGTTGAACTCTTTAAAAATAAGGAACTTGAGAAACTAAATAGAATTTGCAGTAATATTTCTAATAAATAAAAAAAAATAATAATAATAATAAAAATTGCAGAAGCCTTCTGCCCCAACTGTAGTGCTACTCTAAATATTTGTTCTTTGCCAATTTTCCCTCCTTTTAATAATCATTATGCCTGGTCGCGCAAGCCAACAAACTTGTGATTGCTGCGGAAAAAATATTAAAGTCTTTTTGATCTGTAATGGCCCCTGCAAAAGAAGACTGGGGAAGTGCTGTTCTGGAAGATCTACGATTCCAAAGATAAGTTCCACGGCTCGATCTAGATACTACTGCAGCCAATGCAAAAGCAGTATTTCAAGTGCTGGAAAAAACAACGCAGAGAGAGACAGCACAACAACTGACCAAATCTCTCCCACTCCTGCGGACTTATCTGTCGAGGAGCTACAATTAGGCGAAATCTACTGCCTAGAAAAGGGAGAGAGAAGCAGTTGTGAACCCAAGGATTCACAACAATTGTCTCGCCCGCATCCGGACGTGACTGAAGAGACCAGCAAAGAGGTAAACAAAGATGCACATAAAGAAACAAACGAAGTGCCAGAACCAGCTGCAAACCCGAATCCCACTCTACCCCCTCTAATTGGAACCCCAGTTGACCAAATTATGGCTATCAGAGGGAAGCTTGAGGAGTATGTGGGGAAATCATCGAAAATTACTGCTGCTATCCGCACTGACCTCATTAACATATTCAGCAAGATGGAGACGGTGATTTTAAACCTCTACGTCGAATACGAAAAACTGCAAGCGAAATGGGACGTTCGCCCTCAGAAAGGGGGAAAACAAATGCAACACCGCCCCCCTACCTTTTCGGAGGCGTTGCGAAATGGCGCTAAAGTAGCATCCCATAAACCAGATGGACCCCAAACCAAAACACTAACAAGAAAGACAGAATCACATATAATCCTGATTAAGCCAACAGAAGACGCGCAGCTTGACACAAGTGATGCTGTAAAGGAAACCTTAACCAAAAATCTAAAAGACCAAATGAAGACAATCCAGATCAAAAGTATGCGGAAGACTAGACACCCAGGTGTGGTAATTGAAACCAACTCCAGAGAAGAGGCACAAACAATTTTAAGTAATGATAATATGATTAAGTACGGTTTAAAGGCAGAGGCTCCCAAGAAAAAAGGACCCTCAATTGTCTTATTTGACATACAGCAAGGTGTAACCCCAGAAGAACTCAAAGAGGAAATTTACCACAAAAATCTAAGTCTGCACCTACCTGAGGACACTGTGGAAGAAGACGTTAGCCCAAAATACAGTACTAAATCTAAAACACATTCAAATGTCAATTGGGTAATCCAGCTCTCCACGCGAGCATGGCAAATCTTAGAAACACAGAGTCGCATTTTCATAGGCTGGGGAAGCCATAGGTTTAAGGAGCATATTTCAGTTACGAAATGTTACAAGTGCCTTCGCTTTGGCCACACATCACACACATGCAACCAGCGTGATTCAACATGTGGTCACTGTGCCCAGAAAGGGCACAAGTACAGTGACTGCCCAGCAAAAGACCAGCTCCCAGTCTGTGCAAACTGCAAAGCAGTGAAAGCTCCTCATCAACACTCAATCAGGGATGGGAACTGTATGGTATACCTGAAAGCCAAAAGCCAATACCAAATGAGAATCAACTATGGATAGAGGCCCCTCTATAAACTGCCACCATGAAATAAAAATAGTTCAACTGAACGCACAAAGAGCGAGGCTGGTAGCTGACCAACTAAAAGTGAAAATAGAAGAAAACCAAATTGATGTGGCCTTATTACAGGAACCATATGTTCGCTCAGGTGTGGTCACAGGTTACCCTGCATCCTATAAAATGGTCTACTGTAAAACCGAAACCCCATGGGCAGCAATAATCATCAGAAACCCAGAAATCAGCACAACAAAGATTACACCACTCTGCACTGCAAACAGTGCCTGTGCACAAATCATAACTCAGTTAGGGTCTTTGTTCCTGTTAACAATATATACTCACCCTGGTGAAGACATCACCCCAGCGATCTCAACCATTCAGACGGCTCTTGAGACACTCCCGGGGGGACGACTACTAATAGCCATGGATGCAAACTGCAGATCTCTGCTCTGGCACAGTCGCACCCCTGACAGATCTGCACAAAGAAATGGTGCAAAACTAGAAGAATTCTTCCTAGCCACAGGCCTCCAAGTAATAAACCGACCAGATCAACTTCCAACTTACAGCGGCCCCCTTTGGGAGAGCACTATAGATGTTACAGCAGCCACCCCAGACATTGCCAACAAACTAGCCAAATGGACTGTACAAGAAGCCTGGACCACGTCGGACCACAGAGCGATATCATTTTCTCTGGTTCGCTCTGTGGAACGGACCCCTCCGATCCCACGAGATGTGATACGGTACAATTCAAAAAAGGCAGACTGGCAACGTTTTCGGACTGAGCTAACAAGAAGACTCCCTGAAGACACTCCACTCCCTGAAGCACTCCCTTCAGACGATTGTGTACAGATTATTACCACTGCCATAAGATCTGCATGTGATCTCTCCATCCCACGCAGAAGGCCCTACCGATATGCAGTTCCCTGGTGGAATCCCCAACTACAGGATCTCAGAAGAAGAGTCCACCATGCAAGAAAAATGTTCCAGCAGGCTCGATCAAGGCTACCTCCCCATGAGGTAGATGCCGCCAGGGAGGCTTATCGCATTGTCAGAAATGAATACACAAAGCTAATTCGTAAAAGTAAAAAGCAAACGTGGCAAACCCTGGTATCCACTTCTGGGAATAAGGACCCCTGGGGCATAGTTTTCAAGATCGTAACAAACAAGCTGCCGCGAGGAGAGGTACTCGATACGACACTAAAGATGGATGGCTCCTCTACTTACACCTGGAAGGATAGCATTAACAATATTCTAGACACCATTTATCCCATTGAAGCTGCAGCTATGACTCAACAACAACAAGAAATAGTAGATGAAAATCACAACTATCATCCTGCCTCTGTGGAATCCCCCTTCACTAACATTGAGATGGACTTGGCAATAAACAAAATGAAAGTAGGAAAAACACCTGGTGCTGATCTGCTGGAAGTGGATGTGGTTAAAAAATTTGCAGAATGCTATCCTGTTACTCTCCTAAGCCTTCTAAATAGGTGCCTGACAGAAGGCACATTTCCAACATCCTGGAAAACGGCAACCTTGAAATTTATATTGAAAAATCCCGACAAGCCACCACAAATTCCAACCTCCTACCGCCCGATTGCCTTGCTCTCTGTAATGGCCAAGCTACAAGAACGCCTGCTCCTATTTCGCTTAACCGCCAGATATGAAGAACAAAAACTTCCAAGTGACAAGCAATTTGGATTCAAAGCAGGTAGCAGCACAGAAGATGCCATTAACAGTTTAATCACTCAAGCAACTCACACAGCCTTTAAGTACTCCCTTGCAATCATGGTAGACTTCGCTGGGGCCTTTGATCGACTATGGTGGCCCAGTGTTCTTCGGAGGCTTCGGCAATCAAATGTTTCCAACAACCTATACAACAGTTTAAGGTCATATTTAACTGGTAGAAAAGTCCAAGTTACCAACAGATTCCAGACAGTGACTAGGTACATCGATCGAGGCTGTCCGCAGGGCTCTGTGCTTGGCCCTTTCCTCTGGTCTATTGTCCTGGATGAGTTCCTGGGCATGGACCTGGGAGGTGTAGAGCCCTTGGCCTTCGCGGATGATCTTGTCCTTTTGGTATGTGCTAACACCAGGACGAACTTAGAGAAAATGGCAAATGGAGCACTGGTAAAACTTCAGAACTGGGCAGCCCTGCACAACCTTACCATTTCAGGAGAGAAAACAAAGTCCATACTCCTTAAAGGCAGACTACAAATCACAAGACCACCTACAATAAAATTAAACTTTATGCCCATACGGCTGCACGCTGAAGTCAAGCTCCTAGGTATCTTCTTAGACTCGGGGCTTACCTTCCACCACCACCTAAAGTATCTAGCCAACAAAATTCAAAGGTACAGTGCTATGATAAGGCGGGTCAGCAGGGCAGACTGGGGGCTGAAGCACAAAGCTCTTACTCTGATATACCAAGCGGCATACGTGCCAATTGTCTGTTATGGTGCCTCCATCTGGTACCGAAAAGCCATCCTAGCAAGAAATAAACGTAAGCTGGATTCAATCCAGAGGTTCATGCTCCTTTCAATTTGCAGGGCATGCCGCACCGTCAGCACCCCTGCTCTGCAGGTATTAACTGGATGTCAGCCACTATACTTAGAAGTGGTTAAAAGAGGGCTTTTTTATCACTTAAGGAAGGGAGTTCCAACCCAACTGCTAAATTTTCAACTTGACACCACAAACGGCACCAGGCAGGAAAGACAACGGATAACCAAACATCTACAAGAGATATGGCAACATGACTGGGACACTACAACAAAAGGGGCCATCACAAAACGATTCCTTCCATCCATAAGTTCAACTCACCCAGAACCTCCACCCTGGTTTTCGCCTGGCCTCCATGTGACCTTTATCATCACCGGCCATGGATCCTTCCAACAAAAACTGACCGCCATGGGAATCGAGAATGACCCACGTTGCCACTGCGGCGAAGAGGAGTCCTGGGGGCACCTCATGTATGAGTGCCCCAGCTACGACAACATTAGGCTTAAATTCCTCACCACAATACAGAGAAACCCTCGCAATCAAGAATTCACTCTGCTACTCGAGGAAGATACCTATAAGGCATTAACCACCTATGCACAAGAAACATTTGCACTTAGGCGAGCTAAGATTGCAGAACTCAGAGCCCAAGAACTAAACCGGACCGGCGTGGGATAACTCTCCGTTCCCCCGGAAAAAACGCAGACATAATTATGCAAACCCTAATAGGGTAGGATCCACTGCAGGCACCATCCAAGGTGCGGGATGCTGGCACTCCTCGGAGTGCGGGATTTAAAAGTCATCGCAAACCCGAAATGGGTAGGATATACTGCTGGCACCGATCTAGGTGCGGGATTGCTGGCACCGATCTAGGTGCGGGATTGCTGGCACTGACCTCAGTGCGGGATCTACAGGCACTATGCCATTGACAATTACACAGGGGCACCTGTCCCCTGTGACTTTTAAACCCACACTCTTTCCTATACTTCGCCTAAATTAGGGTGGATTTATTCTCCCCTGTCAACCCACCCAAATTCATTCTCCCTCAAATCCTCTCTTTTTCTATGCTCCTCTCTCGCTCTTCCCTTTTTTTTTTTTTTTTTTTTTTAATCTGTTACTTTATTTTACTTAATTATTTTTTAATTAATTTATTTATTATTTTTTTATTTTTATTATTATTATTATTTTTTTATTTTTTTTTATTTATTTTTTTTTTTATTTTATTATTTTTTTTTAAATTTTTTATTTCTTTTTATTTATTTATTTACTTATATTACTTTTTATTTTTATTTATTTTATTTATTTTTTATTTTATTTTTTTATTATTATTATTATTTTTTTTTTTATTTTTATTTTTATTTATTTTTTTTTTTTTTTTTGGCTCCGTCAGGAAGCTCAGGCAACCCTGGCGGAGGCCAGCCAGAGTATAATGGGCAGCCTGGCTCACCTCCCAGTGGTGGTGGCGGGCAACGTGGGGTTCCCTTAGGGGCCTTGCGGCTAAGCAGCCAGAGACAGAACAACAGAACACAGCACAACTCTGTCACAAACCAGACACCACACTGTTTCTGGCTTTTACAGAGATTCTGTAAATTCTTCACAAAGTACCATGGCGCAGATGTGGGAAACCACCGGTGGCGCCTTCCACAAAACACTATGCCACTATGCCACTATGCAGTTGAGTTCAGGGATCCTCAAGTTCATTAGCCCACGAAGAAACTTGAGAGCGATTTCAAGTAGGAAAGTCTCCCTCCCTGGACCAGCATAGGATCTTAAATTGGCTCGCTTGAGGCAAAACCTGGTTTATATTACAAGATAAACTTGTAATATAAATCAGCTATCCCACAAGGGCATCCTGTTGTTGTTTGGGCAATTTTTGGCTAAACTACATTGGTCATGGTAGTAATTCTTATACTACTTTGTTTGGTATTTATTGAGTATTATGTCTGTAGAAGAGCGTGTTCACGACCTGTTACAGGTTGCGCGGAATGAAGAACCTTTGCTAACTTACGAAGAAACCATACACCCTCCACCTGAGCTTTGTGAACTGTAGCTCAACTTAAAGGATTCTATGAATTCCTCCAGTGTTCTGCAGGATTCCATCCCATACTTTCTCGAATTGAGTGACAAGTAGCAAACCGTTATGAGATAAAGGAAAACAAATGGAATGCAGTCCCTTCCGTCTCCTATTCTTTCACAGTTGGAGTCATATCCAAACATATTATTTCATGTATTACGTATATTAATATTATTATGACTAAGCAATAAATCTGAAAATTTTGTAAGTAAATTCGATTATTATGATTCCTCCTAAAACGTAAAATTTGTCACACGTATCTGCAGGTGGAAGTCTATTCGATTTCATCTGTAGACTTGGCCGATAAAAATCACTGAACCGAATTGAACTATGTGGCATTATTTCTCTAAAAATGGATGAATGAATCATGGGAAAAGTCTCAACACGCAGCCACAGAAATCCTATAAAATGCATCCCATAAAATAACGTTCTGCAGGGTGCAAGATGGAATATAGTTTTCGGAAAAAATTAATCGGAAAAAAGCGGTTACTTGAGTGGAAAATCGATTGTGACAGTGGAGAGAAACTTTGAGGAAAAGTTTGATACTTGTCAGTGTTCAAGTGGGGGCACATTCATTCGTTTGGCACATCAGTATGAGGATGCACGAATCTTCTTGCAAAAAAAAGTAAGGTTTTGTGGGATAGAGAGGATGTGTGAATACCTGAGGTAATCAAGTTCGCATAGCAGGCATTCTTATATCCCGCAATGAAGTTGATAAAAGATTGGCAAACTACACTGTGGCGACTGGTGTGATTATCAAAAACTACGCGTCAAATCAATGGCGCAATTTCCGACACCCAATGCACGCTGAAATAACCCTCATCCTCACATCTCCATCCTCTGTCAACAAGAAGATGAATGGAGTCTCTATAAACTAAGCTACCCCCTGCTTCTTTAAATAGATTAAATAAATATAAATTAAAAATAGGTTAATTATATTAATAAAGGATCGTATTATGTTTAAATATATTAAAGTGGATTAAAGTAATCCAGCTTGTTTATTTTTGAAACAAAACCTGAAACGTGCCAATCTAGGATTTAGAGAAGGTTTTATTGTAATCAAGAAGAACATGAAACAGTTCATCCGTAGGACAAGAAGTTAAGATTTTACCATTCAACAATGTATGTAAAGAAGAAAGCCAAGGTTAGTGTGTACATTTTCAGTGAGAAGGAACTGATATCTTTGTAGAAGGAAGGTTGGAATGCTGGTTTCTGTTGGATATGAATTCAGTGATATCTTAAGCGTGACTTCCAATACTTTTTAAAGCTAGATCAAATCAAGAAGGGGAAGAACTGGTTTTAAAGAAATGAAGGAGGAATAAAAACAGCCATTCAAACTGTTCAAAACTCAAACGTCAACACTAAGAATGTGAGAGAAGAAGATTTCACGAACATAAATTAAACAAGAATTAATGACTTTGAGCGGATGATTGCGTGTTTAGATGGATTGAGCATGATATAGTTTGCTTGGACCAGTGAAGTTATCAGATAGTTCCTTATTTTGCTCAAAATATTGGGAAAACACGTACACTAGTCACCAACATAAATGACAGAATAACAAACCCGGTTCAATCTTCATATGAACACTAAAATCTGGAAGTTCGTGTTTTATGCATCATTGAGTTCACCGATAAATACTGGGTTAATATACGCTTGTATGAAACGTAAGTGATGAAGATCTCTTTTCGAAAAGTTCAAGCGTAGAAGGATTTAGATTTCTCATCAAATTCCAGTACCTTCTGCCTCTTTCAGTACAGCAGAGATTCATTCCTTATATACGAGTTATCTTACAAACAAGATTCAACAATGAATTTTTCATAGATTTTCCAATGGAATGGATTTTCCTTTATTACACGATGCACAAGGATTCTGCTTAACTTGCTTTAATGGAGTAGTAATGCTGAGCAACAAATTGTACAAACTCAGTTTTCCATCATTCATAAGTAATAACGCATTTCTTGATGTAGAGCATTCTTTGACGCATTAAAAATTGATATCGATAACTCAACTTTAGTACTGTAATTTTTCCGAACACTTCGTGCGGAAGCAATGATAGAATCATTGCAAAAAAGTGCACACAGTGCTCTCGCTTTGCTGGACAAATCGATAACTTCACAACGGATTCTGAATTCATCAACTTTCGGCTAAAACAAGAAACGCACTGAGTTTATCGAAGCATTCGCAGTAA
The DNA here is from genome assembly GCF_048544385.1 of Mastigoproctus giganteus. Taxonomy (NCBI): domain Eukaryota; kingdom Metazoa; phylum Arthropoda; class Arachnida; order Uropygi; family Thelyphonidae; genus Mastigoproctus; species Mastigoproctus giganteus. The sequence goes on along the minus strand of NC_143581.1, from coordinate 145,721,606 downwards.
ATGTTTTTCATAAAAATTGAAATCCGGATGTTATTAGCCAAACACGATGTGTTATTTGGTTGTTTTTGCTTTTGGACCCAGGCAACTCAGACCATTAGTTGGGGAATCGCATCTACAAATCTTCCGTATTAAATTTTCCGTTTTCGGATCAAATGATTTTATCTTCCAGAAGACCTCATCTTCCAGAAGAGAAAAAAAATCTATGAAACCCTCCTAGGCGACTCAAACCCAACCATTTTCTACATGGTGTGGACGGACATCAATTGGAATTAAACTGCTAACAGCAAGGACTTAAAAGAAAAGTATCGTTCGAAAAATATCTGACATTATTGCAATTTTTAGCAACTTTTGTTTAGGTGGATGAAAATCCCCGTGTCTTTTAAGACAAAAGAAAAACAAGCAGCAAAATTGGTTCCTTTGACTGTCTCGAATATTAACAAGTAATGAGCAGCAAATATTGTGATTAGGGCATCTTCCCAAATAAAGAGGTCGTTGACTTTTGTGCAAGGATGCTGTAAAAAGAACTCCGCCTAGTAACCGTTGCTTTCAGTAGTTGACGGCACAAAGTTAGCCTTGAAGGTCGTAAAGAGGCAAACAACGATATCGTAGCTCGCGTGCACGTGATTGTAAGAAGAATGAACACGGTAAGGAGTTGTTGCGTGCGAGCAACGGCCTGGCATTGATCTTTTGCTTTACGCTACTGACACATACAAACAGACCTTCACACTGCAAAAAAACTGAGCCTTTTTTTTATTCCGTCCATTCTTAGTTGATTGAAGATATTGAGGAATAAATCAACAGAAGGAAGAATCCATTGTTGGGAATGAATAATTGAATTCGTTCTTTCTTTCGCTGTCGCCATCTGTTAAGATTAAATTCCTTCACTTTCACGAACTAAATGTATCATCTCTCACACTGTGTAGCTGTCAACAGCATCTAAAAATATAATACACTGAATGGGGCGTTTCATCAAACATCGCAAAATACCTATGATGTAATTTATTGACTTCACTAATGAATGGGTATCTTTGTTGTTATCAAATCCATTTTCACTTGGTAAGAAAGCTATTTTGAAAACAGACTAGTACGCACACACACACAATTCATTCTAAGAAATTGAAAACTCGTGCAATCTTTCTTGTATAGTATCAACCAATAATGGTCACGGCCACAATCATAGGCGTACCCAGGTATATCTACGCCAGAGAATAGCCCCTAGATGGGTATTCAAACATTCATGCAAAGAAAAAGAAATATAAGGAAATGTAGGATGAAGCTATGATGGGTGACTATATTTGGCGTTTTTGGTTCGATGGATTACAAGAGAAAAATAGGTTAAAACATTCATTTTGGACTCAAGTACCATAATTTATCTTCTTTTTAGCAACTGAATTCAAATTATTTGTTGTCCTTTGATTGCTACCCTTCGGGTAAGGAGTAGGTATTCATCAGTTCTTGTACACTTGCTGATTGCTGGGTAGCTGGAAGTGACTGCATTTGCACATTTGTCTTAGGCTGTTATTTTAATGGTGAGCAGATAGGTTGTTGTATCTGTCCTTTTCAGTGAACAAGTATCGTTCATTTGCTATATATAGTGGTCCTATTTTCGATATTGGCAGATTCCTGGAGAGATCATAATTGGGATAGAAGTGTAAGACATGCTTCCATGCCTCATCTCCACAAGTACACTGTGAACTGTCTGCCAGTCCAAGGGAGTGGAATTTTTGGTTTAAGGGTCCATGGCCTGTAGTCAAGTATGTCACATTCAATCCTGGAGAAAACCATGGACGTTTCCTTGTATCTAGAGTCTAGACACAAGGAAAAGTCCATGGTTTGTGTTTCAACGGCGATTTTGAACATATTTCAACTCACGGCACACTGAGCAAGATGCTAAAATTGTCAAGGCGCACCGTCAGTTTTTTAAGGAGAGATTTTATCATTAAAAAAAAAAACGAGTATTAAGATTGTGTTTAAAAGTTCAATAGCTAAAATTCTAACCATTGTGTTATTTTTTTAAAATAACATTGATCTGAGTTTCAAAAGATTTATTTTTAAAATGTATGTTCATATTTGTTATTATTCCAATTATTGAAATAAGATATTGAAAAAGATGTTATTTATAAAAATATCAGTGGGAAACTTGTGCTCGGTGTTGTCTTATGATGTCTCTTGTCCGAGGTCGGATGGTTGATAAGCATTCCCTCAAGTCCTCCTAAAATGTTTGAAGCCGCGGCCTGTTCTTGCTCTTCATCGCGTTCATAGCAGAAAAGCCAGCCTCACACACATACAATGTAGAGAAAGGAAGAAGTGCTTCAATCGCCTTCTTTGTGATAATGGGGTACTCCTGTCGGAGAGAGAGACAACCAGAATGAATGAGGGCAAATCTGTTGATAAGTGCTTTAGTTTCAGTCCTCTGTCAGCTCTTCTGCAACAGTTAATTCTGCTGATTCCAACGCACTTAACACAAACGGATCTCTTACCCAGTCCAAGGAAGATACATCAAGTGACGGGAAATACTTTTCAACGTTTTTACTCAGCAGTGACAAACTTTGTAGAATTAAATCGACAAGATTTTTGTCCAGTCTGCAACTTTTTGCTAGCTCAAACATTTCAACTTTCTTATGTTTTTTGATTCTGGCTCCCCACAATGTTAATTTTTCCTTAAAAGAGTTAATTTTGTCAGTATAAGTAAGAATATTTTCATTCTTTCCCTGCATACTCTTGTTAAGAGCCTTCAAGGCTTGGAAAATATCAGCTAGGAAAGCAACTTTATTGCGCCAGGTCTCATCACTAAGCAGGTCAAAGCGTAAAGTGTTCAATGTCTAACGGCCCCAGGGGTTCCCCCATCTCCGTGTTGTGTACACAGAACACTGTGAAGGCCAGAGATTTTAAAACGTATAAGGTACATGTTTATGTTGTGTTGTTCCTCTGACCTTTTAGCTGTTGGACCTCCCCCCGTTGCCCACACTTAGCCCCGAGGAGGCAGGTCAGGCATAGAGGGATCGCATTAGAAGTAAGTACTCTGGCAGACCGTGCCACCTAATTTCCTAAGATTTCAGTGGCAATGGCCTAAAAAAAAAAATAAATAAAAATAAAAAATAAAATAATAAAAAAATAAATAAAATGCATATTCAGTTAGAGTAGGGGTGAAGACTGAGAGAAGGGGGGACAGATAGAAATATGGGGATGATAGGGAAGGCAACCCCAGAAAGGTTAGTGGGGACTGGCCCCACCAGGAGAAAAAGGAGGTGGCAGGGAGGGGGAGGAGACAGAAACCCGTCCCTCCTCTACCTACCAGGTGAGGAGGGATTAAAGTGAACCAAGTTACGGTACCCGGTTCGGAATGCTAGTTGGCCAAGAAAAGCAGTTGACATCTAATGGCACGCCGGTGGCGTTGTTAGTCTTTATCTAGGAGATTTTTGTCTTATTGGTCACATCCGTGAGAGTCAAGTTCAACAGTATATGAATCTTTTGTCTTTCTTAAGTTTTCTTAATTTGTGGGTTGTCTCTATTCAAAGGTTCTTCACTTGGTAGTTAACTTTGGTGGGTGACATCTTTGGAGAATGTATGGTAGTTCACACCAATGATGGTAAAGCTGGTCAAGTTTGCTGCCTTGTTCCAGTACCATAAGGGTCACTGGGTTCATTTAGAAGAGCGTTATCACGTTGCTGCGCTTAGTTGTCTTCTCCTAAAGAAAAGCTGCTGTGCGTAGTTGGTGAGAACTTGATACTCTTCTTTAGTATCCAGTAGGTGGTTTTCTTTGCCTATTGGTATATAAGTCAGCTTTGTGATAAGCTGGCAGCGGAGGTCATCGTAGAGGGGGAACTCGTGCATGAGGTGATTCCAGTCCTCATTTCCTGCAAAGGAGCTCCAGGCCAAAGACTGTTAGTTTTGTCTTTATTGCACCATGGCCAGTAAGCAAATACGTGGCGTACATGCCTGGAGAAAACCATATTGGGGATTTTGGATAGACTCTACTAAGATCTGGGAAGAATCTCCTGGTGATTTCCCCCTTGGTTTAATTTGTCCAGCGGTCCTGCCACACCCGCTGCATGTGTGCTTGAAGTCTCCTCTTCTCTATTTTTTGGTTGTTGGTAAGATTCAGCTCGAATCCCAAGCAGGTCTGAGACACGTCCTTAGAAAGATGATACAACATTCCAGTTCTCACCACCTCCAGGTCGAGGGGGGGGCCCTCACCAGGACCTGGAGGGCGTGAGTACTCACAATGCAGCAGGCACGAGAGATGGAGAGCAGGACCGTGCGTTGAGTGGAATCCAGGATTCGTCTGTTTATTGCAGTCGTAGCCTTGCCAGACCAAACTCCGGCTGCATACTTAATCACGGGGATGAAGATAGCCTTGTAATACAATGAGAGGGTTCGCTTGCTGAGACCCCAGTCCCGACGGGATATCCTAGCAACCATGGCAGTATAGTTTCTTACTTTGGTTCTGATGTATTTGAGATGAGCTTGGAAGGAGAGTTTTCTGTCTAGTACTATGCCAAGATATTTCAGTTGCTCCGACAACTTTATGGTCTTGTTTCCAATTTAATCTGTGGTGTCTTCTTATACAGAGAGTTCCTTTAAGAAGCAGAGAGTTTGTTTTTGATGGTGTTATGGTCAAGCAGTGTTTTTTTGCCCAGTCCTGGAGGATTTGGAGTGCATGGTTTGCCAAGGTCTCACACTGGGCCCTGATTGCAGTCACCGTCAGGATGAGGTCATCAGCGAAGGCTTGTGAACAAACCTCCCCGAGGTCAAGGCATAGAAATTCGTCCATCACCATGTTCCATAGGTCGGCCCCAGGACCGAGCCCTGGGGGCAGCAACGGTGTATCCGTCTTGTGAGTTTCTGATAAGGAGCATTTACTGTGATCACCCTATTTGGTCCATTGTTCAGCCTGGAGTGTTTGATCAGCCTTTTAAAATGTTCAATTGGTTTCTCCCATAAATGTGAGTCCTTTTTGTGACGGTGTCTTTTCATCTTACTTGGAACCATAGCTTGGTTTGCCGGTTTCTCACCACAAACAACACACTTAGGACGTGCTTGCTCTTCTCCAGATGAAAGGAATCCGAAAGACAAATAGCCTTCATTATGTACAGCAAGAACTGCCCCTGTAAACCTTGCATTTCAACATAGCTTAGAACTGTAAGGAATAGCATCACCAAAGAAGTTCTTTCTCCATTCTATTTTCCCTTTTCGATGCGTACCGTATATTTAATACACTCTAATCATTTAATTAATTATTCTGTATGCAGCAGATTTATAAAATTAACAATTTTATTAACACTGAAGATATTTACTGACAGTATTGGTTTAACCGGCAAATGTAAAGTTAGTTTTTGAGGTTTATTCTACTTTAAAATAAAACTAAGCGTAGAACTATAAAAGAACAGATCTCAAAAAACATATTTCATACTTTTAAAATAGATAATGATTCTATTTTAGATCATTGAGATAAGAATTGTACTCTTTGTGGACTTATCTTTTTACCACAACTGCCTAATCCTTTGCCATTGCCTTTTGTACGTCTTCCTTAATACCGTTATCGTGAGTGAACACACCGAGAATAATATAAAATTTATCCCGAGAATGTGATTACAGATTAAGAGCATGGACTTGTACCAAGGGACTATCCCACGTCCATGCAGAAAATACGTGGGTTTTAACGTCAACTAAATCCAACGGAATGCAGTCGGGTGTATTGGATATAGTTGATAATCCTCTCTATATAATAGGTTCCCACGGTAGTTAATCTTATCAGAGAACTGAAAGTAATTATCTCTGCCATCTGAATATTTCGTGAAATCAGACATCAGGTTTACAACAAACACATTCTATCACCAAAGAGGATAAAGTTGGAAATGATACTCGCGAAAAGCCATTAAATTCAATCCTAGTAATTCGACGTATTTAAACTATATTTGGAATATTAATAAATAATCCACCATTCTACCAAATGTCATAGGACATTTGTAGTTTTGAACAAAAGAAGTATTTTTTCAAAGAAATTAAAAGCACGTTGACTCATCTTCGCCTATAATGACTGCCTTAATGTTATTAAGACTTTGCACTAATTTATGGGAGAGCAGTGATGGTATTGCGTTCCATTCTTCCTTTAAAGGGGGGGGGGTCGTCTTGGCATTGTCCTAATTAGATGCTCGGTTAAGACGAGCTCCGTGCTGACTGCTGCAGTGTCCCAATGTTATTTGCTTTAAACAGAGTGTTCAATAATCTTTACTTTGTGATATTGAACGTTGTTGTTGTATTAGAAGACATAAGGAACACTGCCATAAAATTACGATAAAGTGGACAAAAACATCAAAAGGGAAACTGAAAATACTTCAATGCAACTGAAGAACATAATGTACAGTACATTACAACTCTTTCAAACAAACCCAAATTATTCGCATTGATATAATTTTAAAACTTCTGCTCATGTCTCAAATCTGATTAGAGATTTAATCTTTCTTTTGGCAGCTACTGCTTATTTAATATATTATATAAATATCAGTCTCAGCGTCCGTTGAAGCTGTTGGCTTGCTTATTTGTAGATATCATTACCATAATACATTGCCTTAAGGATCAACAAACACGCATTGGATAAACAGGGAAAATGCGACAAACAAACACCAACGCAATGTGTGATGGAAAGCGTGAAAGACAGAAGGATATTCATCAACAGAGGCCATCGTAATAAATGACCGGACGAACGAAGGAACGGGCATTAGAGATGTGTATACACTACGTGAAATTTTAAAGTTTTGTGTTACCAGCATTCTGTTAAAGTTATATAAACAAATTACTTGTTAATTATCTTTATAAGTAGAACCAGAATTACACACTGGTTGAAATAAGCAAATTAAATATTTCTGTACCTAAAAATACACTTATAAATAGTTCACAAATACTTGCTTCATCTCAAATAAGACGTAAACATATTTTACGTCTTACAATGCTTCTTGAATCGACCTCTATAAAATATCTCGTGTTCAACTGGGTCTTCTACAAGACCTGCTCCACCACATTCCTTCCACGAGGCCAGAAGGAGCGTCATTTAATTCATATCTCTCTATAAGCAGAAGCAATTATGGGTACTTTGAGGAATTGGAGTCATATATTTAAAAGTATATCGCGAGCCACTTATTGCACAGCTTTCTTTAGACATTGATTTCCCTCTTCAATGACTGAAATACCCGCAACATTTTCCTGAATAAGCAAAACATAACCTGTTTGTCATCTTTTTGTGTACTGTAAGAATTCTCCTCTCTCTCTAAAGTCTCTTCTGCATTCTCACAGCCTTGCAGAATAAAAAACAGCTACCATGCGTCATTACCTACGAAGCCGCATGCATATAAAGGGCCTCTTTTTTACCTTGTAATTAGGTACGTACTCAGTGGTGCATGTAAGAAAGAGGAAGAGGGAAAAGAATGATCAAGAGGGCTGTATTTTCTTGGGAATAATTTCGTATACTACATTTGGTCTTCTAGAGCGGGAGATGAATAGAATAAAGGACCCGGAGAGGGAGACTGAAAGCATGCTCGAAATAACAGAAGGCCCAATATATTACAGCTGATATGACGGTAGTATTTAATAAATTCAAATATATGGCTGAGAGATTTATTATGCAAGAGAGAAAAAGTAAAAATGGCTGTAAGCAGGCTGTGTAGTGTTTCGCTGCTGGGTATTGATGGAAATTCTAGGAAGTATTGACCGTTTTCCAAACTGCTGACCAATCCTCTACGACTTTTTTGGAGCCCAACAACTGCGACATACCATAGCCGAAAACTGTATCCTAACTCAGCCGCATTGTGGAAAAAGTCCATGCAATACAATTAAGTATGAACGAAAAGAAAATAGTTTGGTTTGAAAGTTACTTATCCAAAGGAAATATCAGGTATCGCAGAACTGGACCATCAGCCTTCATCAAGTTTTTGAAAAAGGAAGGGAATGGACCAGAAGTTACTCATGAAAGCATGAAGGATGCATATGGTGATGCTGCCCCTTCTGAACACCAGATAAAAGTTTGGTCTAAGAGGTTTAAATGGGGTCAAAGATTCACACAAGATGATCTCTACTTCGGACAACCAACTGCAAGAATTGTGTCCAGAATTGTGTCAAAAAAGTGAAGACTTGGTTATGCAGGACAAATACTTTAAAGTGTTTATGATTTCCAGAGAATGTACTAGAGAATGTTTCTGAAGGGCCGGTACTGACCATTTCTCCTGACCACTTAAGGAGAAATAAGGGCCAGTTCTTTCTGAATAGGTATGAACATTCTTGACATGGTCATGAATTCTTATATCTCTTCAGAAACAGTGGATGGCTCAAATTATGAAGAAAATTTGCAAATGCATGATGCAGATTTAAGGTTTCTAACAAGAATTCCAACTGTTCGTGAAACATTGATTCATGACTGGGATCCGGAAATGTTTCTAGATCCTAATGATCCTTCTCACGTTTCCATTACATCAACTGCTGGAAACTAGGAGTTTGTTCAATGGAAACCCTACAGGTCACCACCGCCCAAAAATTCAGGACTCAATCCTCGTCCTCCTCCAGGAAGATCATGACCAGCATTTTTGAGATATGGAAAAAAGCAAATTATTTATTAGCGTCATCCATAATTGATTACATCTACCCATATGTTTTTAAATTGCGTGTGTTCCCTGGTCTATTTGTCTGTTTTGCTGGACGATAAACCACTCGCGCAACGTTCCAGACCTGGCCCTCAGTGATTATTTCCTCTTCAGAAATCTGAAGAAAAACCAGCTTAGACATCGATTTTCAAGTGAGGAAAATCACATGGAAAGACAAATGGCTTTTTCAGAGACCAGAACAAAGACTTTTTCAGGTATTCCCTTTTCGATCTCAACACGTATTGAACTTACGGTGGTATACGAGTATATCGAGACAAAATAAATAAAATTAGGTTATACTGTTTATTTATTACGAAGACAGATTCCTTTTCCTTGAGATTACTTTTTCAGTACATCGGTAACATTTCAGCTACAGCTAAAGAATCTGATTAAGGAAGAATTTCCATTAACTTCTAAATTTCTAGAGCTTCTAATGAGAACTGCATAATTGATGAACCAAAATTTACTCGAGGCAGTTCATTAACATATACAAAGAAAATATATATTTTAAATGGCGTCGAAATAAATTTAAGTTTAATATCAATCAGCACTGAGTAAATAAATATATTTAATTTTTTTGCAAATAATTTAAAGAACACAAACTTCTTTTTAAAATAAATATTCTCAGATGACTAATGCGACAATGATACCCCTTACAGTGAACTCGGTAAAATTCGACAATTTAGAATACAGAATAAGGTTTAAACTGCACTGATAATGCAACAGTTGTGATTCTCGAAGTAGGAAAAACCTGTCTTTGCAACGAGTTACCGTGGTACTGCACTATTTTCAAAGGGATGACCTCTCCAGAATGTTGTTGTGGAAGTGGGTAGTTTGAAAACAATTGAAGGAAGAGCTAAACAAACTATTGGAGGGGATGGACATGTGATATGGGAAAGTTTGTTTTGGCCGATGCTTTATCACTTGCCACTAATACTACTAATAATTAGATAGAGGTGGTTTTCTATGGCAGCACACAGACAAAATAGTCTTAAAGAAATCGTTGGATGTTAGCTGCCATGCGGTATAGAAAATCAGTTTTCAAATTTGTAATCTAGCTAAAACTATCTGCTGAAACTAACGCAATACTACTGCAACTCGTTATAAAGGCAAAGTTGTTCCTCAATGGGAATTGAGCATGTTTCATTATCCATGTAGTTTAATTCTTGTTGCTGATGGAAACAGATGAAAAAGAAGATAGCCATTAAAAGTTCAGTGTAATTAAGTTCAGTTGTTTGTTCTTAACATTTATTAAAATGAGCTCATCTAAAACTGCTCAACCATTAGGTATATGTCTCTATAATTCCCGTAAAAGACTTGAAAAAAAAAGGCATTTACTATATTATTAAATACAGTAAGTTCGATTTTATTCTATTACTGTGCGATCTCCAAGCTTGCACGACATTTCAATTGTTGACTCATGCGCACAAGAGGCCATTTGTTTCAATATCAGTGATATTCCATTATCAGTATTAGTGTGATGGAATGAGCGTTTTTCGAATTTTGCGGTTGATTCCGACTGGTTTAAGACGGATATCAGCAATCGTAGGACGGAAGTCCCCTTTTTTTGAAACTGCGTTCGTAGTATCCGGCAACTGTTGTGCTGGCAATAAACAGAAACAAGAGAAATCGAGAAATTTGTCGAGTATGCCCTGCAGGGTGGTAGCTGCTAACAAGATGTGCATCTGATATATCTTGTTGATCCGAGTGCCCCCCTCTACCGTCGCTAATTATCTTAATACAAGGAAATTAGTCTCGTGCATTTCTTCTTCATATCGAACTTTAAAAAGGACCATGGAATACTTGAAGAAGGTAGCGTATTTGTTAAGATTAATAACTTGTCCTTTTTATCTTCTTTACCATCAGAGAAGGAAAGCTTTCAGCGGTCTGGTGATGGAAAGTTGATAATGAAAGGCTGATTAACATTACCACCATTAGACGCATCTAAAAAAGTATGCAATGAACGAGAATGACTGCAGGCTGTTCATTACTACTGAAATGTGCTAACATTTGTTCAAAAATGGACTCGTTGGCATACAGTAATTTGCTCTGTTTAATTATATAAACGAAACCGGAATGTTTTTTTCAAGAAGAAATATTTTCAACTGTATTTGGTTTCACAATTATTCCTTGATTACTCGATTTCAGTGGAAAGAAGTTAAACCAATGGTCTCGAGCCAAGTATTCCAAATAGGTTACCATAAATAATTCATATGAATTAGAGTTGTTTGAAACTTTAACGAAATCTATAGCAAGAGATCTTCTTAGGGCGTTTGTTTAAGGAAATTAACTAAAATTGAATTCTCAGTTTGTGAGCGAGAAAAGATCTTTAAAATTGGTGTACGATTATTAAGTTCATTATTAATTTAAGTTCATATAAATACTTGGGCATTTACGTCGATAGTGGCGTCTTTAACTTTCTCGAGATGGTGGACTTGATTAGTACGAGCTCTCTTTAGGATTTCAGTGTAACACTAAAAGACGAGAGATGGCTTCTCATTCTTTCATGATCGTTTATGGGGTTTTCTCCTTGAGCTATTCATGGTTTTCCATCCCACATGCATCGATCCGTGAACACACATTGCTACAGATAATAATACACGCAATGGACAACGTCTTCGGTATGTTGTCCATGATGGGTATCATGGATTATTACTAAATCTGGCGTTTATGGACTGTTCTGATAATGAAGAGTCTATTGCGAATGGCTCAACAGCGGTCGAACAACCAGCCAAAGGCCACAGGACACGTTGTATCGTGTCCTGTGAACACGATGTACAACGTATGAACAGCAAGACCAATATCCACGTGGACTTTTATAATTTATAGTGTTGCAGGTTGAGCAGCACCTGGGGGTCCCAATTGAGTGGTTTATACATTTCTGCTCTTTTTCATTGGTGAGACAAGAACCAGACGGCCATAAATATAAAATATTCTTGAATTTGTCAATTTGAATTAACATAAAGGAAATAAAAAGTTTTAAAAAGCTTTTCTTCACTCTGGGGGTAAGCTGGCTTACTACTCTGAACCAGAGATATTAGATCAGGGATGGGGAACCACCGATACAGCCGCATGCTCCTCCCAGCACAAAGCTGTGATTTTAATTTTATTTCATTTTCAAAACTGTGGCAGTTTTAAATTTAATGGAATATGCTTCACCATCTACCACTCCAATGAACTGTTAATTATTGTAAGGTTGTATAAACATCTGAATGATTATTATTAATTGCTGTATTTGCAATATTCTAACATTTATAAAACACATTTATAAGAAATGTTTCAACTTTAAATTACGAAATAAATAAGCTAAAAAAGCATGGAATAAATATTAAATTAAAATGCGCAGAATGAAACCGTGTAAGGCGCCTGAAAAGCATTCTTCTTTAGTTTAAGGAATGAAAGGAATTTTATCTTACCTTCATCGTATATCATAACGACGAAGACCACATGAACCCTGATGGCGTGATAATCATCTTGTTGCATTCATTATCTGGCATGATCCAAAAATGCATTTCTTTATATCCCACATACCTGTAGAGATAAAGAATTGTATTATACACGTATAAATAAAGCACAAATGAAACATGCGTCAAAGCGTATGTGTAAGATTTATCAAGAGCAAAATGATGTGGACGGATCAACCAAAGCCTTCTGTTTGTAAATTAAATAATCAACGTTTACATATACAGTGTGTTTCAAAAAACGGTGGTCAATAATTTAAAGGTGAAAAGTGCAAACTAAAACAAGCAGAAAAGTCCCAGTGAACATCGGGCCGCATATGAAACGTTTTCGAGATAACGCACATTTTCTGTTAAGATCCGCCACTGATTATGGGAGTACTAGTTTAGCAAAAAGCTGTGAATCCTTCGCTAAGGGTGGTTTTATTAAACATAAGATAATATATTTTTAATTTTTGGTTTCAACACTACAGGATTTTATAGATGTTATGTGTTACAGGATGTTACAAAAGGTGTTAAAAAGCTGTCCTTGCATTCGTACGTAGCTTTGTAGTCTTCTCTGCATTGAGTTGCGAATCCTCTCAGGCATTCCTGGGTCATTTCTGATTTGCTGAAAGGCTCCTTCAACCCGACGCTGCAATTCCTAAACTGTGTTAATGTCTGAAGTATACACCAAGCTTTTTACATGATCTCATATACAAGAACCCTTAGGATTTAAGTCTGGTGATCTGGGAGGCCACATTACAGGCCCAACTCTACCTATCCACCGTTGACCATACCTTCTAGTTAGATACCGAGTCACAACTCGAGCAAAATGTGCCGCTGCACCATCATGCAATGTTTAAAACATTGCATGACGGTGCAATTTTTAACTAACCATCAACTGAAATATCTGATCCATTCCTAATATGACATATGGAATTGAAGCTCATTAATCTAGCATCCATGATACCCTTTCATGCGAACGTTATAAATAAAATAACCACATAAATAAATTCTCACTTTAATTCGATGAATGGTTTTTGATTTCATTGCAACAAGAAGGATAATGCGATGGACTGTAGGAATAAATTTTTCCCAATGATAATAAAACTTTAATTAACCAATCCATTTACATTTACTTTTCTATATAAAGGCATATTTTCAGTCAGCTGCTTATCGTGTGATCACAGCTACAGTAAATGAACTGTAGTTCTACGACTGGAAATAAATCAGCTGCCCCCACATGCAAAAAAATGTGGCAACGCAAGCCGTCCTTCTGGTGTCTAACCTTAGGCCATATCGAGTAAGAAATACGGTTTGACAAACTTTGATTAATTTTTCTTCTTTTTGTGTGTGTGATCTAGGAGCCCGAGAGCAGCAATTTTCTTTGCAATTAATGACTAACTACCTCGGGACTATATCACGAGTTCTGCATATTCCACTGTTCCTAAAAGTAACACACGCACACACACCACGCGGGATTCGATATTAAGTTACATTTCCATAATTTACAGAGTAAATACATATTCCCATCAGTGAGCGTAACATTGCGGAGAAGTAATTAGGATGCTGATTACCAAATGCGGGAGGCAACACAGCTCTGTGTTGCATTTGTCATTTGAGCATTAGTTAATGTATCTGCACATTTTAACTATAATTATCTTGTGGGCCTACTTTTTTCCCCTCTCTTTTTATGGGTCCTCTTGGATAGCGAGTGGATAGCTTCGCTGAGCTGTCATATCGAGAGAAAAAGGCCAGAGGTCGATATCCGCTATCAGCCAAAGGCGAGATATAATTTAATTCGGGGAGGAAGGAACTTTTTTGGGTCCCACCACCATGGACCAGTTAAATCGGTGTCAGGTCACGAGTGCATGCTTTTTGCCTCTCAGAAACTTAGGTTTTTATCCCGGAAAAAAAAGAAAAATCAACAACAGAGCACCCCAAATACAAACACAATATGTTCAGGCCTCATAAGCTTACTATGATTCGTGCGTGCAAATTGTAAACAATCTATCTCTTTTTAGAATCTTTTTATCTATCGCTTATACTAGCCTTGTGTTGGTTTATACGTATATGGCCAATTCTGGTGTCTATAAGTAGGCTTGAAATCGAATCAGGAGCCCACAAGGTGCGATCCAGACTTGCTTTCGTAACCAGGTGGTCAAACTCGAGTTAATATTAGTACACGCGTTTATGTTTACCGTGATTCAAGTCCGTATGACTACTAAATAAGGTGACGTTCGTATATTCTCTCTATGATGTAAACTGCACTAACCCTATGAGGACGTCTCGGCGTATAAACAGATGACAGCGAATGAAAGTGCTCTGCAAACCTTTTATAAGAAATAATTTAAAATTCATCGTTTGTCCTTTTAAGTCTTAATGTTTTCTTAACTGAGATCTCATCACTTTCCTTTGCAAACATGTTCTTAAAACGAATGGCGTAAACGTGCGTGGTACGTACAAAGAAGCAAATGCATCCAGTTTACAGTAGAAGTACAGGAATTTCTATCTGAGAACATATTTATTTTCTCTAATGCATTATATCTTTCAGGGAGTTCTGGGTGTGCACAATGCGTTTCATTCTTTATAGCTAAAAAAAAGAGAAAGAAATCCCAACTAATACGCGATGGGTCCGACTGCAAGTTAATGCGTTTTTTTTAAACATAATTGCATTTATCAGTATGGAAGTAATATCCGGATATGAAACAGTAATCGGGAGGCTCCTTGTTAAATTACATCTCTTTAATGTGTGATGGCAATGAACGTTGAGGAAAACTAAATTAGATGATTTCGTCGGTATGGGCGATAGAGGCGTACATCGTACATGCAATAAATGATTATGGATTTCAAGGTTATATAAAATTAACGGGCAGAAACGAGAGAGCGGGAAAGAGAGAGAGAGAGAGAAAGAATTAAATTATTCTCTATCACTTCGTGTTTTATTCATTACTGATTATCTTCAAAAGCTTGATGTTCACACGAGAGAACTGGATTTCCCTGTTTCAGAAGAAACATTTGACTGCTGTTGTGTGATGTTAGTGTATAGATAGAAACATAACTGCGACTGGCGATCACACTTTGAACTTTCTCTGAATTGACAGACCACAGCTGGCTCTTTTTCTTGGCAACCATCCTAGAAGGGGAAGCTCTGGAGAAGAACCTGTCTCAGTCACGATAAGCAAGCCTCAGTGGGAATATCGGATCTCCTTTGATGAGGAAGAAAGAACGCATGAAGAAAGCCATAACTTTTTCCTCCGGTAAGAATCATAGACCTCGTGGAGGGTAACATAACATAAATTACGTGATTTTCTTGGCAACTTCCACGACTTCAGAAACCTGGTGTATGCATTTAAGAACGTGTTAGCGAGGCAAATGCATTTTTCTGTACATCACAATAAATTCTCGTATAATTTTTGCATTTTTCTAAAGCTGATACACTCAATAAACCGAATATTAATTTAACTCTTAGAATAAGTAAATAAATATTCGGAATTTTGATTGAAAAACGCTAGGAGGTCGAGAACTGGATACGTGCGTAAGTTGGAGGAATATCGCTCCCGGTCTTCTCTTCTCAATTCATTCCCTTCTTGCGAATGGTTCACGAGTGACTTGAGATTACGCTAACCTCGGAACAGTCAGGAATTACTTTTCACTTTCCTTCAATTTTTTTTCATGTATTTATACTCGCTGTTCTCCTGCACATGTTAACAGATGTTAAAGGCGACATACGGTTGCTGAAAGCTCTTGTGTTTTAGATTTTATTTCATTATATATTTCAACTCTTTTAATTCAGTATATTTTAAACACTTTATTGTGATATTTTATTGTATATTTTAATAAAAGTTATTATATTATATTTGTATATTTTTAATAATAAAAAAATAATCAGAAACACAATAACTGCGATGGAATATACCAACCGTATATGACTGAAACTTTATTAACATAAATTAAAATAGAATGATAATAAAATAAGACAGGATAAATTTATTTAGTTGGAAAATAAAACATGCTGACTAAAAGCGATAAAATCGCTTTTAATTAATTTCAGTTTTAATAGTTCAATGTTATTAATAGCATTTAACTTATTTCTATTTGGATCAAAACATTTTTATGGAAGATAATAAACTGACATTATTTTTGCTATTTTATATCTGTACTCGTGGAAAAGTGACGTCACTCCCGTGATCAATGACTTTCTTTTTGACCTTGGGACAGAATACAGCATTTTTAAACATGGACGACAACGTGTCAGGTTCGCCTGACACCGTCAACACGAGATTGCGACCACCGTCAAGTGGTCGCATTCTGAAGAGTGTTTCTCAGAAATAAAAGCGGGAAATCGTTGAAGTATAGTGTTATGCAGAATATTATGAAGTATGTTGAAAAGTTCCAAAAGAAATGCCAAAGAAGAGAAGCAGTTCTGCTGATAATAAAATCACTATATTAAGAGGTGTTTCCAAGAAAAATGTTTCTCGAAATAAGGCCGAATTGAAAAGTACGAAAAGTTCACGATTTTTTCAGGAATAATGAAATTATCACAACCAGGGATGTAGATGATCATTTAGTTGTGCTATAGTAATTCATTGGTGGTATTAGCGTTCATATTTTAATACTGCTCTCAAAACAACCCGCGATTTGTTTTTTAAATTTCGAACTGATCAAAAATCGATATATTTTAATTTATATTTATTGTGTTAGAAAATAACAGACTGTGATACAACAGGATGGGAGCAGAAGATATTAATATATTATGCTATTTGCTGTGTGTGGATACGTTCTCAATGGTGTCAACTTGAAACAGAGTATAGATGCATGACGTCGATACATTCCAGATCATATATATCCCACCATTAATCACATCTATCCCTCCATGTGAGATTAAGAACGTGCCGCCTACAACCTGGCCTTAGAACACAGTTAATGTATGGCGCGCTGATGCTTCTTTGCTGAATAAAATGCTTCTTTGATGATAAAAAACCCCTGTACGGATAAATGTGAATCCAGTTATGCTTCCTGGCAGTACACCTATGCAATACAGGAAAGCAACATATACAGGGGTGTGTTCTGGAGAGAAAAACCGCCCACCTGCAGGAAGAATTTAGTTGATGTATAACTAAATTATCCGATCACAAACTTTAGCTTTGTTATTAGAGCGAAGCATGCACGTGTTTATATTAATTACCCTACTATTAATTATCGATTACTGATTACAGGTTATATACATAATTAATGGTTTCTAAAAGATAAATTATTGAAATCGCCACGCTGGAATTAATTATTATTTTAATATCGTAAGTTATCTGATATCCATTAATAATTAATGTAATCTACCAATTAACTTCAGGTGTATAACAAAATTTGTAATTAAGAGCAGTTACCATGTATCCAGCCTTGTGTTTTAGCTTGGAAACTTTTATTCTAACCCCCCTCCTAATAAGGAACGAAGGAAGCTTTGTAATTAACAACAGCTATTATGAGTGGCTTGCGTCGTAAGAGAAATTTACGATCATTATCCCATTGTACTTGTACTTGCAACATTAACAGAAAAAAGATGGCTGCCCTTCTTCCAACAGGAGGGAAGTCAACTTCTAAGCGATCGAAAACTTCAATCTATTCTCGTAGACAAAAGTTTGTTTCAATATAGGACTATACAGTAAAGAGAGGAAAGAAAATTAGCAAATATTTCTTTAATTTCTGTTTTTTGGAAGAAGAAAATATGTTTCTTGAGAAGATAGTCGTTAAGTGAAGCCTAAACGTATTTAACACAGCAAATTCCTTGCTGATGATTTGTCCAAAAAAAAAAAAGCGACTAAGGCCATATTGTTCCGTGTATATCGTCTGAAAATTGGTGTGTTCTGAGGTCAATTTTCTATTTTATCGACGAAAAACCGGAGTTTCCGGGAGGAAAACCATGCAACTCCTGGTTACAATCCCGATTCCTTACGTCATCGATAGGACTCGGACTCAGGTCCTTTATACGAGGTATGGCATTGTTATAAAGCGACAAGGTTAATTCTGAAGGCAAATTATTATTATTATTGTTTAAGGATGTTAATCAATATCCTTTAGCGAGTGCTTCATCTTGGAATAACTCGTCTTCTGGATTTATACGCACATTCCAACGTTTCATCAAATGCATTAAGATTTGAATATTCTTTTAGGGCCGACGCCTGGAAAATTCTTTCGCAGATCAATATTAAAAACAGCATTAATTCTAGGTCATAAACCGATATTCGTTCCAGAACTAGGACATTTAACCAAGCTGTGACCAAACAAATAGAAAATTACTGCAAAATTAACTAAATATACAGCATTATCATAAATCTTTCTTAGTAGATTTAATTATAAGGACATTGGACTTCTGGTATGAATTTCCTACAGAATCTGGTGGAGGGAAATGCAATGTCAGTGATCTTGTGTCACGGAGATGTAGTCTTATTTCCTTAGTAAAATTACCTCCAGTTCGCTGTCCTTCTTTTCCCCAGATGAACTTCGAGTTATGCTCGATTCCATGTATATACGATGTTCGTAAATAAACTAATACGTTTCGTATCTTACTAATTTACATAACTCGGGTGTATAGAGCCATGAAAGTATTAACAGAAAGATTTCTTGGTTATTTGTAAAACTTCTGCAGAAATGAAAAGACAAACTTAACACTAAATAAAATTTGACCATCACAATGACTGCACATAATCTTCTTCCTGAATCTGTATTATAATAGAATCTACGTGTTGCCTAGAAGAATATTTAAATGTTCAGATCGTGTTTCATTATGGTGTGATTCGGCGCAATAACCTTCCAGCCTCACAATTCTCGTAGCTTCATCGTTGCTAAGGCACAGTTCATGGAGGTCGTTCATCGTATAAAAACAGCCGCGACAGAATTGGCTTTCAATGGAGGATAGTGGCTTGTCACCTGGAACTGTTTCAAGCGTTGTCTTGGCAACGAGCGAGAATTGCATTCAACCGATCATCTTCACGACAGTGGAAAATCTAAAGAGATATCTAAGAAATAGAGGTGCATCTGTCTTTTCGTGGCACTTCAAATTACTATGATTTATCTCCAGTTTCCATTACAGTATAAAGCAATTATTATTACTGAAATGAAAGATAAACTGAAGCGAGACTTTCCAGAACCTTGTTAATCTCTTAGAGTTTTCAATGGGAAAACAAAGCTGTGTGAATGAACTCACACGAGGTTGCCATTTTATTCTTATGTATCCACCGTAATCGTAAGCAGCGCTATAGATGAGAGAGAGATTAGTACCAAGAGTTCAATGATTTCAAATGATGTTACTTCTTTGTAAACTTACCCAGGATAAATTAAGGGTAACGTAATGCTCCATGCCATTTCATTCTGATGTCCCCACCGTTATCACAGTAATTATCACCAATGTCCTTCTATAACGTATGGAAAAGCTTGAGTTCATATCCTCTCTCGGAAGAAAGAAAATTTATGGTCTTTTTCATATGGTGGCCAAGTTAGTCGGCCAATGGTGAGGAATACATGAATTTTTCCTTTTTTCTCTGATATTAAATCCAGGGAAAGAGAAAAACCCATCACAGAACTCATACCAGGTGGAAAAGACAGACCCGAGTTCGAGTCCCGTCAATTGACGAGAGGTATTTTTATGGGCCTTTTCACAACGTGGCTGAGTTAGTCGGTCTCACACGAGGTAGCATGGTTTTCTTTCTCGGGAACTTGGGTTTTTCATCCAGCAAATAGAAAATCGACCACAGAACACACGCAATTTACAGACATTATATATATGGAGCAATATGGTCTTAGTCGCTGATGCTCTTACTACAACAACAAAAAGATAAAAATGTACAAATACCTCTTGAGTCTATGAGTGATGGATTTTTCTGTTTGCTGGACGAAAAACGATGCAACCATCGGCCGTGACCGATTAATTCAGCAAGGTTGTGAAAATGCCCAAATTCCTCGAATCATTAACGGGAAGCGAACCCAGAAATTTTCCACCCGGTGTGAGGAGAGCGGTGATTATATCCATTGTGTTACCTACGAGGACCCAAACAATTTAAATGTTCCTGGAGGAAACTGCAACTTGTTATAAAGCTCTCCATTAGCAATGTTTCAACTGGCCCAACGACGCCATTACTGAAAAAATATGCTTATCCACGATAAGACCAAAAAAAAAACCAAACCATAACTTATATTCCAAATGATACGTACAATAATACATATTTTATAACAAATATGATGTATTATCAATCTTCGCAAACGTTTCCTTAAGTATTATTTTAAATAGAATATAATAAACTAAGCCTTTTAGAAATTGAGATCAATTTTATTCTACTCGGATACTTCCTGATTCCATACCAACCTTTTCTATTTAAATTTCATGCTAAAGACAGATGGATAGACCGTATATAGAGAGACAGACGGAGCGATAGATGGGAAGATAGATACGGTCATCATTCTTTGAAATGCTAGTAAAAATAGCCTCACCGAAAAGGCAAAATAACCGAAGGTATCACTCCGGATCTACCGCCACACCGAATCTCGTGCCGGCAAATTTATTACCCCATTCGTCACGGGTGTGTAACTGACGAACTAAGAAAAAAAAAACCCAGCCAGGAATCTCATCAGTAAATGAAAGGCGGTATAAGAAGCGTAAAACGCCAGCACCGTACTCAAACGACATCTTCATCACATAGTGAAATGGAGTGTGACGAACTCGGAACTTTCTTTCTCTGCCTTTGCCTCAAAGTTTCCAAATATCGCCACGCATGTGCGTATATCCGAGGATAGGGTGTAAATATCTCTGATGAAACGACTTCTTTTTAGCGAGCGGAAGAATCTAAAATAGTCAGGACTGCTGGGAATACGGGGGAAGAGGATTTTCTCTACGTTGGAAAAGGGTTTTTTAACAAAGCTAAAGCACATTATGTTTCAAAGGATTAACTTTTACTCAACAGACACGCCAATTGGATTTTTAAAAGAAAAAGATGTATTTTCCTTTTCCTTTCCACAAAATGAGCGGTTATTTTCTTTCTGGATTACTAAAATGTCACTGTGAAGTTTTGCGCACAAACCCGTGATTATCATATGAGCATAGAACGTGAGAAGTATTTTGTAATTTCTTGAAGAGGAAAAGAACTGACAGAGGAGAGAGAGAGTCAATAAATAGAATTAATATTTAATTTTTCGTCGGACACAAGTATCAGTTATATATTTTAGCATACGCACTCATTTTCTGCATCTCTTTTAACACTTAATTGGGTGTTTCAGTGATACAGAGTTCGCTATCAGCAAATGAAATGTCAGCCGTTCTTTCAAATGCATCTTCATCGAACAATAAGGTGTAATTCTATTATTATTGTGAAGGAGTTAAACGAAGTGTTATTTAGCGTAGAATGAGGGATGGGAATAGTCGTTTATCATCGAAAAATATCTGAATGGCATGAAATGTTCCCAAACAGTTACTCAATTATAGCGGATGAACATCGGCCTGGAAGACCCGTCTGGGAGGCAGCAGCAACTCATACAAATTAACACGCCAATGAACTTATTTCTAAGGAACAGCAGTCTCGTTTAAATATGAGATAAATTAAAATGTATCCAACAATTAGATCGAAGAAGTTTATATTATTATTGAAATGAAAATCTTCATCTATGCAACATTTAGAATCTATTTATAGGGTTTACAGATCTTACTTTTGGTAGATGTTTTCTTCTTCTCTTAATCAGCGATTGTAATCTTGCTGTTGATCGTTACAAAACACACAAAAACACTAAATTAACCTCCCATACTTATCTCTACTAAAGATCAATTACTCATGCGTAAAGTCGTGGTTAAATGTGGAATAGCTTGAAAAAAAAACAGCGAAAGTCTTACACTCAGCCACACAGAATCAAACATTTCTCTATTTTGGTGGACGTCTGGATTTTTCATCATGACGATGGTGGACGCAGTGGTCAGGATGGTCATGACTTGTTCCGTATGCCACATTTCTTTGATTTCCTGTATTAGGTTTGTGTACTTCCAGATCTTTTCCTTGTAGGTTTTCTCGAGGTTGCTGGTGTTGGACACCGCAATGTCCATCAGATAGGCAGCCTTTTCCTTCTTGTCGATGGCGGTTATGTTTGGTTTCTTGTGTAGAACCGTCTTGTCCATTATTAGGGTGCGGTCCTTGTACAGTTTGAGAGTAGGGATCTCTAGTACAGCTTGAGGTACACCCTTGTATTATGGTACACTTTCTTTAATCGACTGGCATTTCGTCGCTAGATTCAGACATATTACCTTGGTCATGTCCACGAGTGTATTCTGTATGGGTGATCACCCTGCGACCTGCGGTGATGTGTCGGATCGTTTCTTAAAACCATACCAATACCACGACGAATTCAGGCTGCTCCGATTGCAAAATGGGAGAGGAACCTGCACGCTTTTAAGTAGGTGTATCTAATAAAGTAGCCATTTAGAGAAGATAAAGCAAAAGAAAGCCTTTATATAAACGTATGCTGTATGTTTTAGCATGAAGAGATAAAGCTTTTTAAAGGTAGAAACCGAAAAAAACTAAGAAATGCGATAACTAACTAAAATAAAAAAAAACAAAAAAAAACAGTTTATTCTCTTAGGAAACGCCATGGATATCACAGTTGGTATAATCACTTTCCTTCCGACATCGGTCGGAAAAGACTTGAGTTCGAATCCCGTCAATGACGCAAGGAACGTGCATGGTCCCTTTCAACAACCTGGCTGAGTTAGTCAGTCACATGCAAGAAACCAACCTCTCAGGAAACTTTTAAAAACAAGACCACTGAAGATGGCAAAGTGATTAAGATGAGTAGAAAGGACAGAGTTCAAATCCCGTTTAAGGCCGAAGAGCTTTTACGGATTTTTTTTTTGTAGCGTTGCCGAGTTTCTATGGCTCGAGAAAGGGTGCACCCGTTTTATTTCAGAAAAACAAGCAAATTTCTGATTTTATGGAGTTGAATTATGTGGAAATAGCAATTACTGTATCTAAATCTCTTTGTTTTTGCAAGATCAATTCCCTTTGTATTTATTAGTGTGTCTTTTGTTCACACATCTGTAAATCCGAACAACAATTTAACAACCTTCTTGCTGAGTCTTTCAAGTCGCAAACGTTTCACTAATAAAAAAAAACCTTCACGATTTGCGTAACCTAATTTTCTTTCAGCAAAACATCGTTCTGTAATTTGAAAAAAAATCTCAACTGAGGACTGCCTGACACTTCACGGACATTGAAAATAAAAATACGAGCGCAAGAACGGAATTTCTTTTTAGATTTTCTTGAAATCCTAAAATTGGTTAGATAAATCATTAAACCTGATGCTGTAAATAAAAACCATCTTTAAAATCACTACTAAGCTTTACGATAGCCTAAATATATAAATAAATATATAATAAAAATAATTGAACGAGTGATTTCACTCTAAACCACTCCAGTTTTGCATTCTTCGATTGCTTTGACTTCAATGAAAGCAACCGAATTATAAGAGTAGTAAATCTCGCACGAATTACCAACCCCACTCTCGTATGGCGTGTCCAAGATCGATGTTTAATTAAACTGGTGATAGATGTAATACAAAAGATGCACACGGATGAATATATTTATAAAATAATAATTAATGCCATAAACATGCGAGCGGGGATATGATTCATATTAGCTCTCTCTCAATCAGTGAATTCAATTACCACAGCACATCTTCGCCCAGTATGTTTAACAGTCATCTATCTTGTGAAAGGTTGAAAGCGATTCTGTTGTGATTAGGGAAGTGTATGGAGAAGACAGAACAATCGCTGCAGATTCCATTCTCTAGCATTCTATCTTATTATAAGTTAATCGTTCAAGGAACTGTTTTATAAGACACTTCGTACGAAAAGGTATTTGAAGTTTGTATATTATTAGAAACGAAATTATAAAAATTAGGATTCCCATTGATTCGTGATTGATTATAAGCGAAAATAGACATAGAATGTTTCTGTCAAGTATTCCAAACTAATAATAAACTACTACTAATAAACTTTTAATTACAATATAAATATTCTGGATGCAATGGTGTGGAGGGAAAAGGCCCCAGGGGTAGACCAAAAAAGACCTTCATCAGGATGTTGCTGGATGAAGCAGGACTTCAAAACTTTGAGGAACTAGAACAAATGGCACTGGACAGACAAAGATGGCGATAGCTCATCAGAGGAACTAATCAGTCACAAGATTGAATTACTGATGATGATGATAAATATTTATAAATATAATTAGTGATATAGTTAGGGAATTCTTTGCTGAAGTCGTCTAAATTCTTAAAGATTTCACCCTTTCCTATGGCTATATTAAAGATTAAAAAATAAAGCATAAATTACAAACTTTTTTATAATGTACATAGTGGTTCAAATCCCGTCATAAACTGGAAGAATTCTCTATAAAAGCACAGTTTCGCATGGACTAAAGTAAGGCGTCATAAGCAGAGGAGAAAGGCTCTTTTTCTTCAGAATACTCAAGTTTTATCTCTCACTTATATGCAAAGCGATATACATGCTGATATCTAGAGTGTATAAAATATTCAGACGCCACAGGCTAACTTCTCGTGGCCTTTGTTCTTTGCCGCTTATCTTAAACACTCCAACCGAACTCTTTACTGATTCAATTATGACTAATTTTTACAGTATAAACTACTTTATCTTATTAAAAGCTTAACGAACAGGATGCTATAACCGGTAAAATATTTATTGTAATCCATAAATATTTAACTTCAGAGGGGTACGAGCGTGCACTTTAGGCCGCACGCGCATCCTTTCGACGAGCGCGGCATTAATTTTAATTGGTTTTAATTAGTCACCACATCCATTACAGGTAAGTGTACATAATTATCGAGCTTTGCTATCCAGAATAATGACAGAACATTATAAGTTATAAGGGAACGCATAATGTACAACTAAGATTTATCACTTATCAGATTAATGGAAAACAGAACCTCTGGAGCTTCATCTCCACGTTTTCTTTCATCCCTCACTTACTCTATAAATAAGTTTTTGTCCTTTCACACTTTACCTCTTTCGAGTGAGAATTTTACTTCCTTCGACTTATGCGTGGATATCTCTCCAATAACAGCTTACCATATTTTCTTATTCTCTTTAAATCTTGACATTTTTTTGGCATCATTTTTTTTCGGTCTTCCTTCGAAAGTCGTTATTTGTTAGATGTTTAAAGAAACTGAAAATTCCATTCTCACTTTTCTTTCGTCTAGAAAGCTATGGGGAGCAATATTATCTCTTTGTTTAACTCTTAGTTATGTTATCTCATGCATAAAAGAGTTGCCGGAAGCGAACCGTAATTGGTACAGATGGTTAGATTTGGGGGATGAGACAGAGAAAGGTAAACATGGCGGTAAAAAGAAATTAAGCGAAATTAATAAAACAAATAAAGACCACTCTGCAATCGCAGTGGGAGGAGATGATGCTACAAAAGGAGATATCAGATGCTGCTGAGATAAGAGGCTGCAGAGAAAAAAAACAGAAATATAAACCGAAGTAAAACTGCACCAAGCGCTGTGATGGCTAAACACCAAAGAATGTTCGCTGAGGATGGGGAGATCCAAAGGTCTGCACGAAGCATTAACAAAACAACATAAAGTTAAAAAAAATTTAAATAAAATCGGAAGACATCTTGTTTAACAAGATAAATTAAGAAGACAAAAGTGATTCTTCGATAATATAGGCTAAGTGAACTTCAAGAACTAACGTTGAAAAGAGTTATTAATGCGCTTGGGCCTCAGCTGAAACCAGTGTAGCAGTAGTCTTTCCTGAACAGGTAACTATTATACCCGACTTTCTTGGAGAAAAAAGCCATGCTGTCCTGAGACCGACTAACTCAACCACGTTGTGTAAAAGACCCATAAAAATTCCTCACGTTATCAAGGAGATTCGGACTCAGATTTCGATTGATTATACCAAAAATTCCCACGAGAATTCCGATGAACTGCTTGTCATACTATTGGAACAGACCTGCATTCTATTCCATTATATAGCATTAATATATACGAGCAGTTCTGTCATGTATATTTCTCCATTTTTTTAAGTATCTCTCTTTAGTTTTTTTTTAAATTTTCCATTTATTTATGATTCATTATTTTTGCTATATAAATAGTGTGTTTCCAAAATATAAGTAAATTTTGGAACCTTATCGCAGCTAGAACAAGGGGCTACAGCCTTTCAGCCCTTCCCTTTTTTGAAACACGTTTTTCTGATGCTACTCCACACTGTCAGAAAATCAGAGCTGTAGAGCTCAATAAGTTTACTGCTCCTCAAATCATTGCACAAAAAATGCACAAGTTTACTGCTCCTCAAATCATTGCACAAAAAATGCACACGTTTAGTGCTCCTCAAATCATTGCACAAAAAATACAAGAGGACAATCTCATGACAGTATCAGAGAAAGAGTCCCCACTGGCTTTCTGCTGACTGCACAAATTCACGCTTTGTTTGGATGAACCAAGGATGCTTCCATTGCATTGAGGCACGTTTGGATTCAGGTTGAAACAGATGGATCCAGGATTCCATATCTGACGATGCCGAGGTTAAAAAAGGATATTGGTTATGGGCAACAACCGACTTCTTTTTAAGCAGCCGGTTTACAGAATTTGACAAAGCGATGGGACAAGAATAGAAATGTTTTTGGTGATTATATCGAACAATAAATGCTAAGTTCCATTAAGTTTCTTGTTTACTCCTTTCTTTTATTTTTCGCTTAATTTGAGACTCTCCCTCGTAAATGTTTGCTTCACCTTTCAATCTTTCACTTATTTCAATGCTAAATGTTCTTTTTCTTCCGTTCCTCAGTAATACGATTTGAATTTTTAAGGAGAAATTTGTAACTTCAAGCAATTAATGTCCACACCGAGCAAAACTAGAACTAGAAATAATTCTAGACACACCACATTCCCTAAACGCCTGTATTTCACGTTGTCTATTTCATTGTGAGAAAATTTTGTTTAAAATCTCGAAATTCCATCGATCAACGAAGCTATTAATATACAAGAAAACCTAAGTTTGATATGCTGCGAATAATCAGATCACAAATCCATTTTCATTGACACTCGTAATTAGAAAGCCCTTCCTGATTCTCAATTTATGCTGTTTGTTTATTTTTCCCATGTCTATTAATTCAATTTTCGGTATAGCCGGCTTTATATGGTAATTACTGAGGTAGGTATTTGGTTGAAGGCACTTGCGCTAATGAACAAATGGGTTTAATTACAAGTGTTTTTCAATTAGGCCTACGTCCTTTGAAATTATACCGAGAATAAATGCAAACTTAGTAAGGGAGTAGTGGAAAGTGGGAAATCTTGAGTCATAATGTTCTAATTCTGGATAATTATAAAGCAGCGCACCGATATTCGTCCAAAGTTCACCATTTCTCTTCCAGTCGAAAGAGTTCACAAAATAAACATCAGATCTAGATGCTAATGGAAATCTTGTCTTGCTGTAGGCTACGAAGTCTTTGTACAGAACTGCGAATCTCTTTATTTAAGGTACTGACTGAATTTTGTGTTCAAATATTGATCTAGATCTAGCTTTGCTTAGTTTCTTTGGCGAAGCAGCGCGAAGTGTTCTCAAAGGAGACTGTAAAACAGGATGGAAAGCGAATACAGCAAATCCCTCCAACACTACAGAGGGAAAAATAGCCTGTCCGTTCGCCAAATGTATCTTGTCGATAAACAAACGCAGGCGGTCAGAACGTTAACCATGTAAAAGATGCGTTGGACAAAAACAAAGTTCATTGAGGGCGGACGGGAAGCAAAGAAAGATGAACAATAAAGTACATCAATGAAGGGAGAAAACAAAAAAGTTAAGGAACAAGACATCGAGGTTAAGAAACAAAAGATAAAACTTCGATGGACTACAGGAAAAGTGGGATAGAGATAAAAGAATGAATAAATAATTTAATGAGCAATTTATTTATTAGAATAAAATCGTATAAATATTTTATTCCATTTTAATGTGAAATTTGAAAGACAGGCTTTGAAGTTTCTGATTCGATATCGAATCAGTAATTTAAATATAATTTATTATCTCTGTTATAATTCCATTTATAATAATAACTGAAGTAAGCTGAAAATGGTGGCGTGTCGTTTGAATCACCTGCATAAGCAATTAGCCGAAACCACCAAGGATTTTATAGACTTAAAAAAACAGTAATCTTAAGAAAGCGTGGAGAACACACTGAAGAATGTACAGCAAATAAAAAGGTAATAAAGTAAACAAACGCTAAGTAATGTAGATTAATTTTTTCTTTACCGACAAGCATAACATGTTCAGAAAGAAAGACAAAGCAAACAACGTTTAGCAAATTATGAACAGATTTTATAGTTCGAAAGATTACATGAAGAGGGGTGCTGCTGCCAATGATCATTATTCCGCTCTACACGAGAGCACTGCCTCCACCGTAAATATCCCTTTCTCTGACGATGCAGGGATGGTACCGCATTCCTCGTATTCAGATGAAATGTCTAGAATTCGTTTGTAGGCTAAAACGGGACGCATTAGAGAACAGAACTGTACCTCATTTGTTAGGGCTCCAAGTCACATGTTGATGACACCAGTTTTGACGAGCTCTGCGGTGGTTTTGGGTTAATGGGATTCAAACCACTGGCTTCGTTGGGTAGAGTCCACTTGAATTGAGCCTTCTTAACACAGTCCAGTTGATAATGTTTTCACCTATGGCCGCAGGACTCTCAAGAGACAATTAATGACAGGACATCGTAGGCTTTCGCCTTGCTGTTAGAGTCAGATAGCGTTCTGTCTGGTTAACGTAGCCTTCATGGGATCTTGGTCAGCTCTTCTTGTAATGGTTCCTGTCTCTTGAAACTGCTTACATTACCGATACATTAAGCTAACGTTCCCTCGGCTTCAAGTCCATCAACAGTACACCATCTCAAAGAATCATTTAAACCACGATGACTTGCTCTGCTGAGTACTGGAGATGTGGCTGTTCCACTAAGCAAGCCAAAAACGGGAATGATATGATCGCAACCCGTGTTTTTATAGGCATGAATAATTTCCATAATGTACTGCTCTGTAAGGTGGTTGATCAATTTATATTGAGTACTCAGAATTTGCATGGCAGAATGTCAATTTTATCTAATATTAGTCTTCGGTGGCACAGTTTACAATACAATTTCATGAAAAACATTTTGTTCTGTTCTGGAGCAGTGTATTATGATCCATAGGTTTGACAGTCTTTGCGGACATTTTCCAGTTGGTGTTAGTGGCACCGCAATTAGCAGAGTAATTTCTTTTTGTTTAGATATCGGGAAGTTTTTCTTCGTACTGTCCTGATAAATTCCTTTCCTTTAGCAAAAATCGCGTGTACACTAATTAAATTACCGACTGGTTAAATTCATAGATAAAAACAAGGTACGAATTTCCTAGAAAAACTGTAGGAAAAAATCTGATTAATTGTTTCGCTTGATGGAAATCTACCTGGGGTAGAGTACTAGAAATGTGCTGTTCTTTTTTCGGATGGGCCGTCCATTTCTAACCCAGAATGAAACTCGTGCTAAATAAGTGTACCAAATAATTAGCATACGAGGGGGGGCTTCAAGAAAAAGATTCGCATTCACCCAGAAGTAGTTAACGCATTACCTAAATTATTAGGGGAGCAGACCTTTCATAATATTCCCAAACGGAATCAAGTACGTGTTGCAAATATCTTCATCGCTCATCACATAAAAAGGAAGTTCAGCTTATTTTAAATCTTTCTTAAACTAATAAACTACAAATATATGAATCTCTGGCTATTAAAATGTTCCACCGTAATCTTTTTTCATCACTTAATGTCCGCGTTTCTGTCAAAATCCCCTGCGCGTGGAGTCTTGATAATATCAAATTTCCTCTTATAAAGTTAAAGAACGCAAGATTATGGGACATCTAACAGACACGTGACCTACCACGGTATAAGATGAACTGTTTCATTTCTTTCCTCGTTTAATCCTGACATTCGCTTATGATGAACGAGTCCAAAACTTGCGATAACGGTTCAAAGTCTCTCGGTTTCACAATTACATATTTTGCGAACCACAGAACCAAGGTTATGTGTATTAAATTTGTATTCGCCTCTCTTCACAACTGAATATTGTAATATTTCCATAAATGTGTATGTTCTGTGATCGACTTTCCTATTTTGCTGGACGAAAAATAACAGTTTCCGTGGGGAGGAGACCCTGCTGTCCATGCCTAAGACCGACCAACTTGGCAATGGAGTGAAAAAATCCTATAAAAGCGTTATTGACGGGATTCGAACCATGCCTTTTCTTTCCAGCGAGGGGAAGATGATGAATTTTCACTGTGCTACCTGTGTGGACACTCAATAGATAAAACATCATAAATAATAAAAGAAAAGTGTGGCTATTAAACGCCGTTTTTGCTTTTATCATCCATTCGAAGTGATATGCAAATCGCTAAATATTTGAAGCTTTTTTGTTCCAGAAATCAAATTCATCATCATTATCTTCAGCCATTGTCGATCCACTGCAGGATGAAGACCTCCTCAAAACGTTTCCAGAAACTGCGGTCTTGTGATTTCTGTTGCCATTGTACTCCAGCAGATTTCACAATTGCATTGATTCGCCTGATCTTTGGTCTTTCTCTTGGGCGTTTAGAATCAAGAGGTGTCCATTCCAAAATTCGTTTGGTCCATCTGTTGTCTTTGCTTCTTGGTATGCGACCTGCCTATTTCCATTTTAAGTGCTTTGTTCTTTCAATCATGTCACAGATCTTGGTTTGTTGGCGAATCCACGCGAATGTTTTTCGGGGTCTTTTGGTTAAGTTCAAAATTCGGTGCTTTACACTTCTTTGTGTGATCCTCAGTCTTTGTAAAGCTTTCGTATTCAATGCCCATTTTTCAAAACCATATGTTAGGACAAGGCGGATACATTGAGCAAAAACTTTTAGAGACAGAGTGGCAAATTTGTTTTGAAGGCTATATTAAGCGTCCCAAATGTTTGCCATCCCAATTTTATGTACCATTTGATTTCGATCATGATGTTTCCATCTGTTGAAATTTATTGTCCAACGTAAACAACCTTTCCACTTCTTCTAGTTCTTCTCCATCGGTCATCATTTTCTTTTGTCTGGTGAATTTGTTGAACATAACCTGTGTTTTCTTGATATTCATCTTCAAGCGGAACTTCTTGCTTTCATGCTGCAGTTCTTCAATGTTTCGCTGAAATTCTTCCGGATCACTGGCAAAGAGATCCGAAAATGAAATAATTTTTCGAAGAAATCGAATTAAGATTATATATACTTGTTAGCAGCAGCCGCTAATGCTCCATAAATAGAATTAAGTAATTGTACATACTCGTTAGCAGTGGCATCTGATGATTTTCGCCGATGGTGCCAAAATATTTTTTTTTCTAAGAACATGCTTTTCACAACATTTAAATGAAGTAGGAGTCCACCTAATCATTTCATTTCAAATGTAACATCATATGACAGCGGCGAAAATGTTTTTCTTTTTTTTAATAAATAATTTATCTTATTTATGGCGAAGAAACACTAACAAAAGTGCATGAAACTAGAAACCGAGGCCAGTTTTGCCATAAGTCGTTGGTAGAGGAATGCTAAAGCTCCCTATGCGCATGCATGCGTTATTTGCTGTATGGACGCAGTGTGAGCAAGTTTTGAAGTGTCAAATCGCTTAGTTCTTGACTTACGAATGAAACTATATAAAATTTACTCATTTACAGCATCGGTTATAAATACAAAATAAATTAAAATCAGTAATTAACGAAATAAAATGTAAATCAATAATAAATACAAAATGGTTTTTGCTTTTTAGAGTTGTTGGTGCAGTGCCATGGTCAGCACAATGGTAATAGCCAGCCCCTGAAATATTCAGTGTTGTTATTTTAAGTTCTGAGTTGTGGTAGCAAAGTTTCGACTTCTCTGTGAAAGATGATTGGATTCGCCACTTGTCCTGGTTTGGAGAAGTCGAGGTTTCTATTTATTCTTAAAAGCCTATTCAGTTGGGTCTGCAGCTAGCAGATATCAGGCAGAGACGTAGGATTTTTCCGTGAGTCATTCCGCGTATTTCAGCCCGCATAACATGCCGTATCGGTGTGGTTAGGTTCCTTTTTTTTTTTATGAAAACTCCAAACACGAAAGGTATCAAAACCTATAGTACTTAGTACCGTGCATGGATTGAAGGAGAAGTATGGGGGGAGGGATGCCGGAAACTTTGCTCTAGAGACTAAACATGGGTTTCACCACTTCAAGCCTCCAATAAGCAAAGTGGTGGTATTTCACCGGTTAGCGGCTAAGGCTATGACACGTCAGTATATTGCGTCTGTAAATTTCGTGTATTCTGGAGTCGTTTTCCTGTTTGTTGGACGAAAAATCTAGGTTTCCACCAGAGATAAAACCCCGCAACCCTCGCCTGAGATCGATTAACTCAGCCAAGTTGTGAAGAAATTCCATAAAAATTCCTCGAGTCATTGGCGGGATTCGAATTAAGGAGGCATAATCCGCCCAGTGTGGGAGGGCACGGAGCATATCCACTGGCTACTCGCGAGGGCACACAATATGTAATTTGGCTAGTGAACGCACAGTTGTAAGGATATTTTTTGACTTCGTTCATATAATACAGATGTATATTACATGAATGAGGAAAAACTTGGAGACTACGCAGCGACACGTACTCATAACCATCTCGAGAGCATGTAACACTGTAAGTACTCACGCACTCCAGGCCATAACGGGATCCCTCCCTCTGGACCTGGAGATTGTTAAGCATGGGCTACTCTATCAACTGACCAAAGGCAAAACGGCAACATGCCTCGACTACACCATAGATCTGTCAAATGATTCCAAAGTAGAAAGGAACCGTCTCTCTGTTTACCTCCAACAAACTTGGCAGGCCCGCTGGGGGACCTCCAGCAAAGGTGCAATAACTAGAAAATTTCTACCCAACATACGGCTGGTATATCCGGATTATCCACCGTGGCTCTCACCAGGACTACACCACCTACCTGCTGACGGGACACGGGGCCATTAGAGACAAACTACAAAGATTTGGACTGAGTGATACGCCGTTTTGCCTCTGTGGTGAACGTGAAACGTGGGAACACCTAATGTACAGTTGCCCACTATATAAAATAAATAAATAAATTTTTCTGTTTATACTCCAGGACAACCAAACGGTCAGAGGAGTTCACAAGATAGACAGAATACAAGAAACAGCACCGTATTCAGTAGTCACGGGCTTGAACCCCGGTCACTCAAGGCACGTGTACTTATGCACCCGCGCGCCTGACCACTAGGCTACGGCGGCCTAATATGAAGACCTCTATTGCAGGTTCATCACTAGAACACAGCTTAACCTCCGTAATCAAGAAGACCTCGCCATAACTGAAGTCGACACATACAAGGCGTTCGCGCAGCTGGCCCAGGACCTCTTCACAAGCAGAAGGACGCTCCCACAGCCTCAACCACTGCAGTAAACAATCATGCTGTGCAGACCAGTAGAAAGTCTGCACAACCACGCAAACCTACCCAGATGATGAACTGACACCAGGGTGAAACAACCAAGGAATTAAACCTCACAGCTCAGGTTTAATTCCTACCTGAAGTGACAATCTCTATGAAAACCCACAGATGTATCCACCTGACGTGACAATCTCATTCAATACATGAACATGACATGAATAAGATAACTGGACCTGACCTGGAAGTGGCCAACTAAAAAAAAAAAAAAAAAGGAAATCACACTGTGACAACCTGACTAGACAACCTCACCCAGCACAGGCATTTGATAACCTGATCAAGACAACAAGACTACCGTGCAAGGATTCAGAGAAATGACTGCAGCACGTTGCTGCCACCTAGCCATATGGTGATCTGGGCTGGTAACCTTGACCAGTCTGCTTTTACTCCTATTCCTTGGCAGGGGGAGAGACGGCTCGCTTCTCCTCCTCCTGCCATCCCCTCTTTCCCTCTGGTGGGGCATGGGCATGCCCCACTGATTGCATGGGCCATCTACCCTATCGGCCCCTTCTCATTCTTCCCCCCAGCCTTCAGTCACCCTACTCTTCTCTTGACTATACACCGCTAAAGCCCCACACATCCAAATTTAAATTAACACCACAATTATTGCACGCTCCATTAGGCCTCTGGAACTTGTCATCTTAGCGTACAACCCCAAATTAGGCGGCGGGACCTGCCAGAGTATAATAAATTTCAAGGTACACCTGGCCAGCCTCCTCATTGGTATAGTACGGACAACGTCGGGTCCCATCAGGGGCTCGACGGCCAATAGGCCAGAAGAACAATGGGCACAACATACTACATAACACATGATCCACACACTTTTAAATCTCTGGTATTGACAGAGTACTGTCCCTCGATACAGCGTACACTCGCGGAGATGGGAGAAATTCCTGGTGCCGTTTGACCCTCAACACACTTTGTACTTTGTACTTGTACATGAATGAGGAGCAGCCAGTTCTTGAAAAAAAAAACAACTTAAAAAAAAAATAAAATAGAATAACAATAATTAGAAAAAACAGAGTTTCGGTAAGGGACAGCTATTCACAAAATCTTCATCAAATGGTAATGTGCATCTGCAAAAGAGTTGTGTAAAAGACAACTAGTGAGTGGGCAATATTCACAAAAGGCTAACGATTTCGGCTAGTAGTTTCGGACATGAACCCTGCGGTGCATCTTTGGGATGCTGTGGAAAGGTCCGTTCGAGCTTTGGGTCCTCCATCCAGGAATGCGAAGAAATTATGGACAGCGGTGCAGCAAGCATAGATGGAAATATCTGTGGAACGCTTTCATGAACTAGTGGACTCAATGCCTCGCCGTGTGACTGCCCTTATTCGGGCGGAAAGTGGGCCTACCCGTTACTAAGTATTGAGGATGACACTGTGGGCAGAAGAACACTGTCCAACGATTTGCAAAAGAAGTCCTGACAACGCAATAAGGACGAAGAAAAGTTGTTAATCGGACGTTTACAGCTGTTTACAGCTGTTAAGCTGTAAACAGTGAAATAATCAGAAAAGCGAAGTGGACAGCACTGTCCAAGCTACCATTTCGTGAGGACCTTCTTCATTTTCTCCAAAAGTTCGAAGCCATCGAAGATGATTGTATGAAAAACTAATGCGCATGTAACCAATACATCTGCAAATTCTGTGGGTAACATCCATTAATTATTTCTTTATACATATTTTGACCAAGAATAAAACACTTAAGAGTTGCCTTTTGGACAACCCTCGTAAATCGCAGTTCAACTGGTTCTTCCAGAGATCACGCCAATGCTTCTATTAAATTGCAATAATAAAATTTGTTGACAGTAATTAGGCGTAACCTGTGTACGTCGTGTAAGATATGCGACGCAGTATATCATAAACAGGAACCTCCTAATATGTCTCCACAGCGTACAAAGCTCATAATAATCAATCATGAAAATAGTCCGGTTTCTATGACAAACCCATAAACAGTCGCATCGTGTTGCATTTTGCATTGTCAAACTGTTTATGGCTGAAGTTAAGCAGTTAGTGCCTCTTCCAAGTCGCCGTCATTCCACAGCCGTACAACTCCCCTGTAGTCCTGTAGGTAGGACAGACAGGCGCCTTTAATGACCTTAGAGTGAGCAGCTACTAGTAAATATTGAAGGGAAGGAAAAGGAGTTCATCATTACTAGCTTCTCCATCTCCGGTGACAATTATGGTCCCAGTTTTGCACACACTTTGTCCCTGTGATTAATGCTAATTGCTCTAAAGATCACACAGCTGATCCAATATTAAGGTTCCTCTCGGGAGTGTTAATGATGACACGGCAAATAGCTTGGGTGGCGCCCTCTCGCGGACAAAACCGTATCATTAACTATTGGACATATATCATGCCCAGAAGGCACAATTAATGCAGATCGACGATGCGCCGCGTTCAACTCGGCCCACGAATTACTCGGAGAATTCATGTTGAACTGCTCTTAGCGAGTTTAACTGCCACTGACACACTGAATAAATAACAGATTCGCAGACAGTTTACCAAGAGGTCCTTTGGCCTTAGAGTAGAAATTTAATTCTTTAAAATTGTAAATTTGTAATATTTAATTGGTGTTAGATTACGCTTATTTCTGTCCATATCCGGTATATCATAGGAATGCCTTATTAAGGAGATTACTGGTAGCTCTTATAAGTGGTTCGTTGAATGGCTGTTCTAGAAATGGAGTTAGCAATGCGTAGTTGATAAAACGTCGGCTTAACTTTATCTAGTATTGACATAAACACTTGGTTTTTAGCTCCTATTTTGAATAGCATTCAGTTAGCAAGTAATTGGTCAGTAAAAGGTTTAATTAGAGGTCCACAGATATCTGTTATGAAGATAATGAAAAACAATTATGATTGCTGTTAAAAGCGGTTTCGTGGTAGAGTATGGGCTCGATGTCACGCTGTTTGTATGTCCACTAAGTTACCCCTGAATCACGAGCCAGTCTGTTTGGTTTGTTCTGAGCCATGGATTTAAGTTTTGTTTCAGTAGCTAGGCCATCCGTCTTTAATGATTTAATTTTGGAAGTTTGCAAGTGATGTTTATAGAGAAATTTGAAATCAGGGGAACCACCCAGATCTTTTTAACAGAGACATTTGGGAGAATTAAATTTGATCCTTGGAGTTGATTTATATGTCGATTAAGGACCAGGTCAAAGACAGCTGAATATTCGTAGATTCCTTTGGTGATTAAGATCCCTTCATCAAAAGGATGAAAACTGACTAGCCCTTCTAATCGACAGCATAAGCGATGATTGAAACGCAGTTTAAACAAGGGATGCATCAATGCCGAGCACCTTTCCAGATATACCTGCGAAGATGACTTCATCAATTTGATGAACCCATTTTGGATTAACTTTTGTTTAAGGTAACCTGTCTGAATAATTGTTTATTAAAGTGACCTGTAAGATGACCTTGTTAATCACAGCCGAATAGGAAATTCAGACAATCTTTGCTGTCTTCTCAAAATCCCGAGTAAATTTGGTTCTAGTCTGGTTCTTCTTATCCGGATATGCAAATATTTCCTCGCCCCGTCAGCTCTTCAAAATTTCCTCTCCCGATTACCGAGCACAGTTATACGAAAGATAGATATTTATAACCTTTAGAGAAAAAAACTTTAAAATACACTCAAAAACTTCTAATATAAAACGTCGCTACACACACCGCTCGGAGCTTAAAGTAATAACCCAAAGTTTGCGTAGAAAGCCATGAGCGTTGTGACTTAGCCGCATTTCCAGT
Organism: Mastigoproctus giganteus; assembly: GCF_048544385.1. Taxonomy (NCBI): domain Eukaryota; kingdom Metazoa; phylum Arthropoda; class Arachnida; order Uropygi; family Thelyphonidae; genus Mastigoproctus; species Mastigoproctus giganteus. The sequence goes on along the minus strand of NC_143581.1, from coordinate 145,684,255 downwards.
TGTAACGGGTGCCAGGACAGGCGCCGGTTTACACGTAGTTAATAGTAGCACAGCAGAATCCAGAGTTGTGTATACGAGGAACAGGTAAAAGCAATAAAACTCTCATCTAGTACAGAAGTGCCCCCGCAGCAACGAAGGGTAGAGAGAGGTCATCAACAAAGGTCAGCAAAAGTCGCTTTACAAGAACGACTGAAAAAAAAAAAAAAAAACTTTTGCAATAAACGCGGAAGGCAGTGATGACGAAGATAAGGAACGCCTTTGTGCGCTTACCGCCATGGGATTTCTCACTGTTCGTTCTCCGAAGAACAACGCAGCAGTCTCTACTGCGTATTGTCGTCAGCTCTTCATTTCCACCGCTCTTCCCCCTCATCCCCTCCCTTTCTCCGTCCCTCGCTATTCCACCGCCAAAGTCGTGTCTGTACATTCTGGAGGCAATGAATGAAGCGGAGGAGGAGGGTATGGCATCGAACGGCGAATCAAATTAGTCTCCTCCATCGTCCTCTCATTTGGGGAAGAAAACGAACTGGTCACCAGGGGCATCTCAGTCGGGCTACAACCTCTATTGAGGAGGGCTGGGAGGGAGATTAATTGTATCACGACCGCTTTAAGCTACAGTGCTTTACTCGTCCACCAAATAACAGATAGTGAGAAAGGGAAAATAGGAAGATTGGCCGAGAAATACATACCCCCAATAGTAGAACAGGGTGGGAGTGAAGAGAGGAGGAGGAGGGATGAACTAGCGATAATAAGACTAGTCACAACGGACAGTTTTAGACAATTTTATACACACACAATGATGCGTATCACCTGATTAGGCTTACATGCTAGAAGGCTTCCACTCTCTTCATATACCATAGACTGGAAACTTCAAGATTTCACGTGAAGAACTCTCTCATTTGCAGACAATAAATTAGTATTAATTAATTTAAAATTGCAAACATTTGAAAGCGCCTATACAATCGCGTATTAAATGCCACACAGTTCCACAAACACTGTGCACCAATATATCCTAATTTATCTTCCATTAAACGCTACACAATTTATATTTACTTTGTTTTGGAGAAATTTGAAAGAGATTTCTACAACTGAGGGCGAAATGATACGCTGAAATCATGTCTACTAGTAATCACAGCGATGGGAGAGGTTGCCTACAGCTAGACGTGGACAATCTCCTGAGAAGGGATGTCAATCTTTCTTGATTGCTGATCTGCTCTGTCCGTTTTCAAATTTTTATCCATCTTCTCTAACTGGAGTCTTTAGTGAGCTTAGAAAAGTTTGGCACATCGCCTTGCAGATGGAATCTTACATTCAGTTTAGAAAATAGATCATGGAGGATCTATTTTCTAAACAGAAAATCCTCCAAATTGTCTAATAAATTTTCTTTCTTTGTTAGTTATAAAGATCCTTATTTAAAAACAATCCCCATAGGCTCAGAAATGCTTGATACAGAGGCTACAATTACTTTGCGGGTTTAGAGGGTAGGCAAAGGATTATAATGTCATTTCCAGCTGAATAATATCATATCCTACTCGTCAGTGTGGGATGTATGGTCATCAAGAATTAAAGAACCTTTTCAGGTTTATGACGAAAAGTGTTCTTTCAACACTTTTCTTGACATGGATTCTGCGTTTCTGTTTTTTTTTTTTTGTTGACACTTTTAAAAATACTGGAGGCAAACAAAATCTTGCATTTATGCAGTATCTATTATTGTTTTCCCCTTTTCTCTTGATGCCAGTTTATAAACTTTCTTTTAACTTTTATTCACGGTGACTTTTCCTTTATTAATCACTTGTAAACTTGGTTTATCCATATTGAAAGATGGAAGAATCAAGTTTGATTTGATCATTTTCAGTCGCTATTCTTAAAAATATTTGTCGATTTGTGATTGAGCTCGCGCTGGGCTTACAACCTCGGCTACCCTGATGGTCACTTCTGGGTGTTTTAAAGGAAAGCATCTAAAGTAATCATATCCAGCTTTCTATTTAATTAAATTTAATTATAATGTCTTAATATATTAGCGAGTTTAAGAAATACAGAAAGTAGGAAATCTTTGCCGAGTTCGGCCAGTTGTTCGTGATCGGAGATTTGTTCTGTGTTTTGGCATTCAGAAGAATGAGAGAATGTCTTAAGCAAACCACTGCAAGGAAACGCATCCTGTTTCTATTTAGTAATCCTGACTGGGATTAGTAGGTAGAGTATAAAACGCACAGATCCTAGTGAACATGCAGTTTTAAACCTTAGCTAACTGCTGTCTTTATCCACAAGGACTATTTGCAGAAGCAGATAAATGCGGCTACAAAAGAAGTGTATCCAAGCAAGTCATTTATCACTATTTGGTATGTCAAAAAATCTCTCTGGCCGACTCAGGAACTCTAACCAGCGACTATATTCATGTTAGGTGGAAGTCAATTACCTGCTCAGAATGTCTGGTTCCAATACTTTGGAGTTGGAGCGAATTAAATTAGCGAGGTCACAGGAGATTTTCGATATCAGTGGTCTCTAAACGGTGGTTTGAAGATCAACGTCTGTTCGCGATAGAACCATGAACAGTAGTTGAAGGTAAGCTTGGTATCAACTTCAGTATACAAGTTTATACAAAAATGATCATGCAATCTCGATAATGGCCATCAGCAGTTCCTCCTGCAAAATAGCAGCTCACTCATAAAACGAAAAATAAAACCTATCCATTTTATGAAAAGTAAAAGCTGATATTAAAACTTCAAACAATTTCTTCATTTGCAAAGCAGCGCAACCATAACGACTGCCTCAGCTTCTTTTGCCTCCTCTCACCTCACAATTCACCAATATTGCAATTCAATTTGATTATTTTTCTGTTCGCACTTAAAGGCAAAGGGTTGAACACTACTGTTCTACAAATGGAGATCTTGATTAGGTTGACAAACTGTCATTTCACATCACTCACAAATGATTTCAGAAAGTAGAAGGAAACATTCACCAGCCGTGTTTTCCTTTGTCTGTCGTGTCCTTCTAGTTACTACCACTTTCTTCTGGTAAATATTTAACATTTCAAAGATGCATAATGAGATTTCACCAAATAAAACTTCAAAGCTCTCATCAATTCCATGAAAAATGGATGCCAAAATACAGCGTAGCCTAGCAACTCACTAGATGGCTGCTTCCATCTGGTCATTGTATGTGAATTATACAAAAGGTATTAATAATAATAAAACACAGATATTGATTTTTTAAGATTTAAAAAACCGTTTTTATTCTTATAAACGTTCTTTCAATATTTTTTTAAGCCTTCAAGTTCAAAAATAATTATCAATATTTTTTTGCGGATCCCTGAAGTACTCGACAATATAGCCAGTTCTAGAAACCGTGGTCTAAATCTTTCATACGAAACCTTCTCCACCTTCAACAACGAGTTGACTCTCAGTTGCACTATTCCATATTAACCGAACACTTTTAGGGGATGACATAAACTCTATAGCGGCGAACCTGTCTGCAGATGGCAGAAAACCATGCACTCTATTAGGAGATCAACCTGTATGACCAGGACTCGACAAATTTATTCAAGGTCTAGTCACCAAGGCCATAAGCCAATCGCCGGCAGTGGGTGTGGGGAGGATATAACACACAAAAAGTAGTCTTCTGGTACAAACCTTAGGCAGTAAACTCGATTCAAGTGATGAGATGAAAATACCGGTGTTTATCGTGGCTTCTTAGCTTTGAATTCATATAGTACCAACTTTCCAAAAGTAACTAATATCTATCAACCTTACACTTACGTATTATTTTAAGGAAGCGAGAAGTTGATGTATTGGATATTAACCGAATTCCTGTCTAATTTGAAGAAGGTAAGGAAATTGTTAATGATTGAGATCCTAAGAATATTTTAATGCGTTATCTTAGCAGAGATTTCCCTATTGGATTCCCACGTTTCTGGGAATAGGCCGATTAAAGGGGACATCATCGGTGTATGAGAGAAAGCTGCTGTTTTATTTAATAAAAAAAGGTATGAAGCTGGCAACGAAGAGCATGGATAATGAGGAACCATGCTGAAAAGTCCCTCACATGGAATCTCTACTTAATAGTTACCCCAAATGTTAAATGAAATACTCCGATTGACAAAATGAACTTAATGACGGCTAATGCAGGATCTTTGAATAAAAAGGAATGTTCAAGTGAAGGTAATTGAAAACAACATAGAAGTTCACTTCCTGATTCTAACAGTTTGCTCAGTATTAAGGTATCTGAAGACACTATGATAAATCGTTCTCTCATCCCGTAATTGATGTGGGTTGGTCTATTACTGGAGCTTTGGGCAGACTTGTGGAGAAGCATGCATTTTTGTAATAATTTGAGCTAAATGGTAGAGCCTGATAAGGGTAAAATATCCGATTTAGTGGTCTGCGTGTTTGTTTTAGGTAGAGGAATCGATCTGTATTCAAGCCACGAAGAAATATATATTGCTGAGAGTGTTCTGTTAATAAAGACTACGAGATTGTAAATGTAACAGCTCCAATTATTATTCTTCTACTGTTTTGTGCGAGGAGGAGCTATGGATGTAGTCTAAATCTCGTAGATTTGGTGGCACAGGAGTTAAAAAAAAGTTAAAAAAAAGGCCACAAATTATACGGCAGTATGTTACTCTGATTTGGGAAAATATCATAGATGCCTCGCCCTTGTTAGAAATCGTTATACACACTTTGCATATACTGATTTGTACGCTGATCTGTACCATTCTATACCTTTGTATCTTTAGCACGTACATGTAGGTATCTGTGTAATCCAAATCAGTATTAGAAATAGGTGTTCAGAGCTTTTATTGATACAGAGCAAAAACTTGTACATAAAATGGTGGAAATGGATAGAAAGAAAACATTGAAATCAAGAAAAGATAAAATAGTTTAATCTGAATGTCCACTACTTCTTCGAGAAAGTCATTACTAAAAAAAGAAGCTGTCATAATGTTTCTGGAAAATTCATACAAGCCATCAAAACTAATATCAAAATCAAAAATTATAAAAGGGTTAATGTTCTACTGTAAAACAGTTACACTGGTAGGAGTCAGACACAATACTTTTTTTCTCACAGAATAACGACACCGAGAACTATGCGAACTGTACGGAGAAACATCAGTAACTAGCCACGAAACGTGCCGAAGTTCAAGAACAAACTGTATTGTTACGTAATCATTTCCATTGTTACCTAATCACTTCCGCAATAAGACAAAAAAGCAATAACATAAACCGAAGCGCTGATTACAACAAACGCCATTTCTTTCTGTGTATACTGTATGTTAGATCGGGTCTTCATAAAAGACAACATTATCCATGATCACAATAAGCGCTGCACTATGTTTATTCTATTCTATCAATACATATAGTTCACTCTTTCTTTGTATATGTCTTTCAGATTACTTCTGTAAATCTAAAAAAAAAAGCCTGCAGAAATTTCTCCTTTTCTAATAAAATCTCACATCCATTTATTATTATATTGGATTTATGCAGCTTTTATCATCTGCACACACACGGTAAGCTGATTTCCTATAACTTGCTATACGCCCTCTTAAAAATAACGTAAAATAAAAAAAAAAACTTAATAGTCAGCTTTTCTTCTTGAAATACCTTGATGAAAATTTCATAAAATCAAACTAAATAATTTATATATATTACTTATTTATTTAGTATTATTATTTCCATTCTTCCATCTTATGGCTAGAGCACAGATCCCATTATTTTATCACATGAATTCTTTTCCGCCAAGAATCCCACGAGAGAACCCAAGATTCTATATCTTTTCCATCATCCTGTTGTGTATTCTTAGGTTCTGCCAGTTTTCTCCCATTTGGTTTCCATCGCAGAATTCTTTTTGAAATTCTCTTTGTTGTTCAGTCTCAAAAGATACCTTAATCCCCATCTTATTCCGTTTTATGTATGCTAACATGTTCCATTCCAGTATCTTGTAGAGTTCTGCTTTCTCTATATTATGATATCGGACTGTTCCAAAACATTTCTTTGCACAAATCAGTTTCAGTAGTTCCCAGCACCTTCTCTCTATCTCTCTGCATTTTACAGAAAATGGTACGGTGATGTTTAATACAGTATATTTCTTAGTTGGTTGTCACTTCATAAGGCATATATCTTATTTGGGTTGATGTATTTTCTGGCTACTTAGAAAAATAAAACATATTTCTCATAAATGAATTTGTAACATTTTATGATTTTTTTTTTAACAGAAGTCTCTGAACTGTTTAATCAGATTTTATTTTTGCAATTTAGGCAGAGCGCTTGTTTTATTAATTCTAAAATTTTCCATTTATCTTCCAGGAGATTTTTATTACTTGCTATTAATCATGCAATGTCGAGAACGGGTGTTGTCAATCAATGTCTAAAAATAGCAATTCTGATCTGAAATAATAATTAAGTTTTCGACGGTTCTAATCTTTATTGGTTTAGAACATCAACCTATCAAATGAATACTTTAACCTGTCAATAACTTTATCAAATAACCAAATCTGAAATTATTGAAATTCATAATGATTTTTACTTAGTATTTTTGTCATACTGGGTTAAAGTACTTTTTTCTAATAAACACTTCGGTGCATAAGCCCTATAAGGACACAATAACACCGAAATGGACACCAAGTTTTAATTATTTGATGAATTTATCTATTTTAAAGCATGAAGTTCTTTTAACCTTTCTTTTATTTTATTCGTAATTTTGCATACGTCATTAAAATAATTCTCAATCAGTGTTTACAGTCTTGTATCCATAATGAAAATGAAAATACATGGTGAATCACTGATTAGCGTTGGATAGTCAGATAACCTAAAATAGTTCCAATGGTCGTTAGTTGGTCGAATGTCCGAGAAGAGGATGGGGTTTACTGGTGGTACTTACTATTAAAAATTTTGCTGGGCTCACCATCATTTAGCTACACCGGAGTCTCATTCACATAGGCTATAAACTTTTTAGAATTTACACTAAATCAGGCGAAGGATAAACTGCGTGTTATCTCATGGTCGGCTTGTCTATTTTCGGGATGAAAAACCCATATTTTTGGGGAATAAGGCATGCACCCATCGTTAAATTGTCCAAAACTGATTAATTAGACCAAGCTGCAAAAAAAAGCCTATAAAAGTTCTCCTATCCCGACGATAAATATTTCTTAACTTCAACTGATGAAGGAAATCGAACTGAGACCATTTCCGCAGGCTGTGAAAGAGCAGAGACGTTATTCGCTGCCATAGTAGTTCTAGTTCTAACCAATGCACAATGGACTTTCCACAGTGAAGAAGTACGGCACAGATTTCTTTAAGAATCTCATTGAATCCTATTAGGCATTGAAACAAACGTTATTTTCTATTGCCATTGGTCCAACTTTCTGGTTATGATCAGACATTGTTCATCAATGCCTCTTGATTTTCAACCTTAATTGATTTAGTTGATTTCAGGCGAGGGCGACATGCATTTTATTTTTTTTCAGGAACCTCAGTTTTTCATCTCGTAAACAATTTTTTTTATTGAAAACCTGAGCTTCCACAGATAAAAATTAGGCGACTCGGTCAGAATGTGAAGAAAGCAAAAAAAAAAAAGAAAAAAAAAAGAAATGTAATTCCGGTTTGGAAGGGACCGGAACTGAGGCCCTCCCACACAGTGGAAAGGACTGCAGAGTGACCACAAATAAATCCCCAGAAGCAAAGTCATCCCCGCAACGAAGAAGCCGCAAGGGGAGTACACCAAAACGCGGCAGAAATCCATCAATAATATCCTAGATGCAATGTTCCAGAAACATCTGGACCCAACTACCCCAGAAGAAACATCGCTCTGCCTAAGAAAGAGTACCTACACAACAACCGAGGAGGAGGATCCCTTCACCTGGATCGAACTGGACATTGCAGCCGCCAAACTAAGAAACAGGAAATCACCAGGTCCAGACTTACTTAGAACCGGAAATCGTAAAAAAAGGCAGTTGAGACTATCCCAGAAAATATACTAAACTTATTTAACTAGTGCCTAAAAGAAGGCTATTTCCCACATATCGGGAAAACGACAAAGCTTCAGCTCATTCTCAAAAATCCAACAAAGCGGCAGGACCTCTTGGGGTCCTACAGACCCATAGCCTTACTGTCCGTACTGAGAAATCTGATGGAACACCTTCTACGAAACCGGATAGAAACCCACTAATCAAACGCAGGACTTCAATCCCGAAATAAGTTAGGGTTCAGAAAAGAACACTCCACCGTAGATGCATTAAAAAATATTGTTAATGCTGCAACCAAAACCAACCGAAAGTACTTCCTCGTCATCACTATAGATTTTGCTGGGGCGTTTGACACCCTCTGGTGGCCAAGCTTCCTCGGCAGGTTAACCTGCCATCGAATCTACACAAATGCATCAGTACGCAAATCTCAGACCAGAGGGTGTCAAACGTCCCAGCAAAACCTATTATGACGAGGGACCAGCATAGCTTCTCTGCTAATTTTTTAGGATTGTAAATGTCCACAATTGCATTTAATTGGCCATTCTTTTTATTTGTTGTTCCATGTTTGATTTGGAATTCCTTAGCCATTTCATCTAAGGTTAATTGCTCATTGAAATTTTTATAATAAAATTCCATCGTGACCTCTCTCATAGGGGTGGTCTTAGGCACATGTCAAAGATAATGATATTTGGGTTTCTACCCTTTGGCTTTTCAGCTTGTAATCCTAGTTTCTGGATTTCAGGATGTCCCTGTATAGTTGCTATATCCTCTTTAGTGGCTACTTCAATCAGAAAACCATTATTTCTGGTTTTCTTAAGGCTATTAAACTTTCACTTCCTTCAGGTGAGATTTCAATTTAGTCAATACTGTTTCTTTGACTTCTTCACTACTTTTTAATTAGGATTACTCTGTAGCCTTTATACTCATAAAGGGGAGGAGACGGTTCTTCTGTCTCCTCCCCTCCTCGCCACCACACTTTCCCTTCTGGTGGGGCATGGGCATGCCCCACAGAATCTTGGAGTCACTCTCCCTATCGACTCCATTCTTCTGTCTATCAGCCCCCCCCCAGCCTTCAGTCTCTCCCCCACTCTACCTGGACGTAAGCCCCACACATCTAAATTTCATTAGAGCCAAATTATATTCGCCCACGAACAATTTTCGACCTTTCAATTCTAGCGGTACCCCGACGCGATCACTTCTCGTGTTCATTCTATAAAAACGCAACTATTTCTTTTCACTTTTACGGTTTACAAACGATTATTAATTATTTATTTCTACAATCTGTCGTTATTAGCTTGTCAAATTCTGTAAGGAGAGTCTTTACTGCCCGGTTTTATGAAAATAATAAAATAAAAATAAACTTAAACTGAATTAATTAAAAGAGAAGAAAACAAACCTACTTTCAGACATCTAACCATCGCGTTTTGACGACCTGATTCCTGTCGCTTAGGGTAGATCAGGTATTGCCGTTCGTGGCCCTGGATCTCTCGTCATTGCCGGTCGATGTGCGAGAATGGACCTCGATCCAGTGAACACTACATTTCTCTTTAAGCTACGAGTCCCAGTATTTTGCGTCAAACATCGATAATGCAACTTAACCATTTCCACCCACATTTTGACCATTTCTAGCACGTCAGCGACTTAGACCATATTGCGCCGTATGTAATGTCTGTAGATTACCACACTAAGGAACAAAGATAGTTGAAGATGATCTCAGGACAATCCGCTTTCCGCGTTACGAAACATTTAAACTGTTGATGAAGTCCTTGAAATTTTTCGAAAATTAAATATTCCTCTTCAGTGTGTATGCTTATGAGCAAATTGCAGATGGGCCATGTGGTTACCTGAGAGAGAGAGAGTCTCTCTCTCTCTCTCAGGTAAAAGATGCTTAGAATGCTTACTACATTTTATTATGTGATGTTTTTATACGATCCCTAAAACTGTTATTATTATTATTTTTTGAAGTTTTCATTATTAATTCATTGAGGTTATTCGCTATTCGCTGCAGAATTAGCTGACTAAAATTCCACGTACTCTAACACATGGCAAGTAAATTTCCATTTTATTTTTTGCAATAATAGAAAATTTATGACTTCGTAATGAATTCGTTGATTCTAACGATTAATCTCTGGAATGTTCTAATAGTTAACTCATGCGGAACTCTCAATTGTTTGATTGGTTGTTCTGGGGATATTTTGGTCATAATATGCTAGCTAAATGTGATACTAGATGCATTCTTTATCTATGTACAACCGCGTGTTCACGGTTCATCCACAATGAGCTGAAAACCTGCATAACCTGCAGCGCCTTTAAGATTTTCCTCCTGATCTCCAGCATGATTCGAATTCCGACCTCTCCAAACGCAGGATAAGTAGTTAACCCACTATACTGTCACGGAGGACTATGCAGTTATAATTTGTTGACAACGAAACCTGAAGTGATCGATTGATTCTCTGAAGACACAAAATGGCTTAAGTGGCTTCTGGTCGAATTACTGTACAAGTGCACTCACACGCCCATTCTACCAAAGAGTAATTGTACATATATCGGAGCACGTTGTTGAAAAATCAAACCTTCAGTCCAACTGAACTTAATGAACACATTTAATAATATTCCAAGTCTTACATTCGGCAGAAGAATCTAAAAGAATATTTAATTTTAACTATTTGAATCCTCAAGTTATCTATCGCGATATCCACATGGCTCACAGAGCAAGAAAATAACAGAGAACTTTGTTAATAATCACGATAATTGACGGATTATTAAATGGAAACGCTATTCTCAGAGTACATCAAATATCCAAGTCACGTTACTCGGATATTTGATGTTGATTGGCAGGAGATCGATAGCATGACCAGTTCACTGAAGATTCTGGTCCTCTGCATACATCTTTATGAGGAATGACAAGTAAACGAGAAAACCCCAAATAATGTGAGTATCCCTGATCTTAGTCACTAAAAAGGCAATTGGCTCCAATTCCATACACTTCTATATTAATAACAGCATGTAAACTGGAGAAAAAGAAAGCCCTATGAATGCACGTGAATACCCAGTTTCTGCTTGAATGAATTCATTATAACGGGGGTCTAGTCTCAATGACCGAGCAGACTCCGTGTAGCACGCTACCCGGACATTACTAACTAGCAAAAATTCAGCAGAAATTCTGGATACAACCGCCCACATATTGTACGTCCACACATCAACTTCCATGCACGTGAAAGCGTGTCTACGAACTCCTCTTCTTGAATTTTAAGCATCTTTTGGGACCAGCAGTGATATACGATATGCACTACAGCCTAAGAGAAAAATAAGGGAATTTCGCGTGACTTGCCGTTGTTATCGCATGTGCCAAAGTTCTCACCTTCGCACCAAACTCCAGCGAGACTCCCCCGAGACAAGGACAGGGCAAGACAACGGGAGACATAACGATCCTCTTAGACCCTACTCATGCACCTAAAAATCGTTTCCCCCCTCTGTTCTGGGATCTCGTGTAGCATCAAGGGAACTTAATGAACCCCCATTTAGCCAATGTTTATCTTCTTTCCCTAGATCCCCCGACGAGGCAAACGAGGACACCCCGACGCTCACCTTTTATCACGAGACCGTGTCTGCGCTTAACACACTAAGCTCGTGCTTCGCTGTAATCCCATTATTATGGAAATTGCATTGCGCTTGAAAGTTGGACCTGAGTACGAAGCAGTCACAGCTGCACTAGACGCAGGAACGCGGCCACACCCTCTACCAGAAGTGAAAACAGTCGTTAGACCTTAGCAACAGCCACCCTCCCACATAGCGCGTGGAGGGGACCGCCGTAGAACCGAAACCTGGGGTCTTTATTTGGACAGGGAGAACAAAACAGAAGAACAAACATATGCGCAAGACAGGAGAGATACTAATACGACTTGAGCTGATTACGGTGTGGCAGCATCGGGGGAAGGGAGCAAGAGAAGTTTCGTGGAGAGCATTAAGACACTCTTCTACATCTTAGTTTGCGAAAACGAAGAGGCTTAAAGAAAGCGGAGCTCAGAAGAATGTTTGACTATCTTCGAAGCTCCCAGCCTTGAATATACAATGATATACAACCCAATCAGGTTATACTTCTCTTGATTGTGCTAAACCTTCAAGAAACTCAAGATCTTCAGCGCAAAAGAAGTAAGATAAATAAAAGATCAAGGATAAGGAAGGATGGAAAAGTCACTCAGAAGCAGCATTACCCAGGCACGTTCAGCAAAAACAAAATATTCATTTTCTTTCGTTTCTCGTAAGAACTGTTCATTGATTTGCGTTTCTTCAACTTTTTTATGTACTTAAGACCACGAGATGGAAGGGAGTACGAAAGTGGTGGAGTAATGGTTTGCAAAATTGTGTGTGTGTGTGAGTGGAACTGCTGAGAATGTAATTAACTCGGGAGGTATCAAGGATACGAGAGGCAAGTAAACATCAATAAGTTATCTTTGGATCTCTGTAAATACTTCCCAATACTTCTTCCATGGTTGACCAATTGTCTGCTTATAAGGGTAAGCTTGTAAAAGGTAAATAATGTTCCGGTGGTAGCTGTCCAATGTATTCCTTTGTTCTGCACTCAAAGGAAGGTTTCCTGTCAGCAAAACATTATCAAGGGTTAGTTCCATTCTTACGCTTGGTAAAACGCTAAAAGAACAACTATTTTTAAACAACGATTTCGTTAATGCCCATTAGGTTGATGTTTTAAAGATTATCCTCAGCATTTCCAAGCGCTTAGAGAATTAGACGAAACAAGCTAATGAGAACGTGAGTACGTGGAGAAAACGTATCTCTGGATGTGCTCTTCCATAAAAGGAATTCAGAAAAATCAAGGAACCAGAACGTTTATATATTTTCTGTTAATATTCAGTTGAGGGAAGCTACAAAGTGGTATTCAAACTAGTTATAAAGTGTTTTCTAGATTAGCTATTATACTCGTAGCTTCAAATCATCATCCAAAAGCAGCATCTATTTTTTTTTTTCTTTCTTTCTTTTGATCAAACGCCGAGGTGGTTTGTGGAAAAAATATTTTTGGCCCGAAGGCCAAAGAATATTGGTTTTTCCGATCGAAACATCTTGGCTGTGGTCAAGGAAATTAAAGCACTTCGACTCTAGTAATTTTTCTCGAATACATAGCGATGTCGACCATTAGTAGCCGTACGATCTACAGATCGTAGCGTTCTTTCAGTGCACAGATTAAAAAAGAATTCTATAAAGAGGATTTTACTCAGCATTTGATTTTACCCCTTGAGATATGTGACCCGATAACTGAAAGCGCCTGAAGTGTGGTTCGGGACTTGTTTTATTTTTATTTTTCCAACACGAAATGTTAAACTATACTACGATATTCAGAAATCGGGAATTTATACAGCCATTCTTTATTAATGCTCAACTTTTTCAACGTCAGCCACCTTCTGGGTTTGTTTTTCAGATATCAACAGTTATCGTGACTCAATAAGAATGTATGACAATTCCATTGAGCTAACATTTTATAAAAATTATACTTTACACAATTTACTTTTTCTACTGCTCCTGATTTAAATACCAGAAAAACATTTTAAAAGTACATAAATCAAATAATTCAAAGAGCATAAAGTGAACAAAATATAAGCTTGGTTTTTTAGGTGAAGAAATATCCCGAATTAAGAAATATGAAATTTCACTAAGACAGAAAACACTTTGGGAGGACCTCCTACAAACGGAACTTGATACCACAGAAATATGTTTCATACTTAAGAGAACACAACACTGTAAGAACACAGTCATTTCAAAAAATCATATTTGAAGATGACAACAAAACAAGCCACAAATAAAAGGATTTACAGGATAAAATATAATTTTAGTACAGTATTTTAAAGGACAAAACATTTTTACACACGACGGCTCAACCCTTGAGAGCAGCAAGTGGATATAATCAATGTCCTCCCCCCATCGGGTGGAAGGTGTCCGGGTTCGAATCCCGGCAATGATGCAAGAATTTTTATGGACATTTTCCATAAAACGGCTGCGTTTGTAGGTCCAAGCTAGGATTATATGGTTCTTCTAATGGAAACTGGGATTTTTTCCAGCAAACAGGAAAATCGATCCACAGAATACACGCAATTTAGTTTCTCTTTTACAGGACCACACAACGGTGCTGTAAAAGATGCCATCTTTCTTCGGTGGCTCTCCATCAGCGATGGAGAATTTCTGGAAGGATGGAAACACATATGGCGGTAGCCAGATCTTCAATATGTTTGGAAGTCATGGTAAAATGGTCTCCATTTCTGCCGCTTATATAAAATCGATTTATATTTTATAGATTTTAATCCTTCACTATGTTTGCATATTACACGAGATTTTAGATTGTATTTGGCTAAGTAAGAATAATGAAAATTACTGTGATAATTAATTCCATCCTGAACGTAGAATGTATTTAATACTCTAGTTTGTATATTCTGAGCTTTTTAATGAAGTTATGAGGCGCCTCCGTAGCCAGGTGGGAAGGAGCAGCAGTGCGTAGCACACGCTTCTTGATTAGACCGGGGTTCGAGCCCGTCACCACCAAATATGGAGAATGCGGAAAGGTCATGGAATGACCACCGTATATCCCGGAGCAATATGGCCTTAGTTGCTAATGCTCCTAAAAACCAAATAACAAACAAACAAACAATGAAGTTATGTGAGAAATCCAAATATGGCGAGTACAAGAGATGTTATATAAATAACTGCTTCTTTAAGCAGTTATTTATATACATCTCTTGATCAAGGTGGAATAAAATATCAGTTTAATATAATTACCACGGTGCTGAAGAGAAAATTATAAGATCATATATCCATAGTTAGACTTGGATATTTGGCTTTAATTACAGTCCACTGAATACCACTTGTTGTGCATCCTAAGATTTATAAGAACTCGTCATGAAGAGGAAAAGAACTTAAAAATGAATACTGTTTTTCGTCATGCGCGCGCAAGCAGTTCATAAACCGCCCATGTTCACGCCATCTTTGTAACTGTACGCCTCTTCTGCGGAAAAGCAATATCTCAAATTGAAGTCAGAGAGCGCAAGAGAAGGGAATGGTGTGGGGGGGGGAGGTGAGAGAGGTCATATGACGAAGCGTCAGTGACACGATAGGCTAACAGTAACCCTAAATCACTTCTTCCATGCGGACCAGAAAGAGGGAACGTGGACGAAGCTTAAACAGACGATTAACGAAACTCACACGTCCTACCTTTGTGTTCTAAATTACCCCATTCTTAGTCGCGTGCATCATAACGAGGCGCGCGTTCTTCAAACTTTCCTTCCTATTTTGCTATTCCTTAGTGTTTTTTTTTTTCAATGCGTTTTCAAACTAATTCGTTCGTTCATTTCCCATTTTTCTCATTCTAGTTTTGCGCGATAACTCTCTCCTTATCTTTCACTCTCCTTTGTGGTATTCTGTTCCATCCTTTCCCATTCACGGGCTTTCTCCCGCCCAAACCGTTGTGCTGATGTGTTTTATGAGCCGCATTGCAGAACCCTCTATCGCCCCATTGGATTGCTAATGTCCTTGTATACAATTCACTCTTCCATTAGCATTCCAGGAGAAGAATATTAATAAGCAATCTCGTCTATCTGCCGAACTGTATCGTGTGTACATTATACTTATCTCTACGGGCGATCTTCGGAAATTTCCGCTCCGAGACTGGCGGGCGAAGTTGGACTTTTCGGTAAATCACCGCAGGGCAGTCGGTTGTTTCTTTTGGCCCGCGTAACGATCCCTCAACCCTCCCCCAACTCCCCCTTCCTCCCGTTAGCATTGCAAACATTCATTTTCAACGGACACATTTAAAGGTTAAGGCTCGGGCAGAATACATACGACCCCACGAAATTAAATGACCCCGCGTTCGAGAATATAAAGTGGAGATGTCGTGGTCAGGGGATTTACCCGGGCTAGCATTGACATCCAGCAGTCCGACAAGCGCAACCATTGCCATTCCAGGCAGCACCGCACTCTCGAGACTAGAGTTGTTTCAACATTGTTTGTTTCGCATTCTTTGGGTTTAGTGAAGTCCCTGAGTAGCGACACAGTGTGCCAAACGCCGTAGCTACAAATTGAGTTGTGTGTCAGTGTACGTTCGTCTTCTGCACGAGGTTTAAAGCGAGGAACAGCTGAACTGCATATTGTATTTACAGTATAACGCCAGCGTTTGAAAGATAAGTGGGTATCCCCAGACATTCTAATATCAACATAAACAACAGATGGAGAAGATTTATTGTGGATGTCTGAGGTAGTAAAAGGCAGATTTGAAGCTTACTCCAGGACTTATGGGAAAATGAAGTTTGCGTGTATTGTTATCCTTTAAAAAATACTGACTGGAATAAGGCCTGGAGAAATTCTTTTATTGATATATCTCGGCAAAGAAAGCGAATTGCGAGTTCGTATATCAAACTTTTCAGTGGAAAATGCGATCCCAAAGAGGTCAAATATAAAGTTCTTTCCGCACGAAGCCTTTGCTTCATGACGAATGAGCATCAAAATCTTAGAGTTTCATTGGTTTATCGAGGGAATGGAAAAAAATGACAGCGCGACCTAATATAACACTAATTTGTTTTGTTCAGCTACTTAACAACATCTATGAATCATTAACGTAAATTAATACCATTAAGATCAATGCAGATTGTTGAAAAATCGCCACATGTCTTTTTTTCTGTTCTTGTTGTTTGATATTCGATTTTTTAAATTAAAAGATGAATAAAAAGAATATTAAAAAATGAAACGCGTATTTAAAATGCATTCAGAAGTGGTATGAGGAACGAAAATTGAGAGGATAGTTTTGGAACGAGTTATTTCGCCACCACCTGCAATTACACCTGCTACCCGTGGTGGCAGATGTTGTCCTACTCTAATTCAATCGATGCCTCATTGATACTGGCTCTGTTAGTTGCTGACAAATGTCCAAGAGATATTGTATTATCATTCATCCAACATCCATAGATGCAGCGTTGAATGAGAAGATGGATGTAGTTATCTGTGGCACCTGTGAGGCAGAGTGCTTTACTTGATTCCAGAAGCGGATAGTGTTGAATAAGAAATAGGGACTTCAGTCGCTACTCACAGAACCTGAAACAGAGACTAATATAGACAGCTGTTATTGCTGTCCTACTAGATGTCATAGCAATTTATATACAAACATTTTGGCAGATTATAAGCCTATTAAGGCTATGAGCAACTATTCCACCAACAGAATCACGTATCTCAACACTGTTCATGGGAATCATTTGCTCTTAAAAGGAAAACCCGAGGATTATAGTGAAGTACTCAGGACACTTGAATTCCCCTTTGCACAATGAACAGCAATTTATAAGCAGCAAGTACGATGCTACTGAAGCTACTAGTAAAAGAAAGGGCAGTGGAAACCCAGGCTCATCTAGCTATTCAGATGATATTTCTATAATATGGGAGAAATATCGGGACAGTGGCATTAGGACGTACTCATTAAGACACGTGCACATTAAGAAATTACTGTATTTAGTTGATCAGAGCAGATTTGTTCATTTCGGACGAAGGTTGTAGCCGTGGAGTGATTATTATTTTAAATATTTCATATTACGGCTACTCGAGAGAACAATCTCATACACTCCTGTGTATTTTGCCTGTAAATTGTGCGTGTTCTATGGTTAGTATACCTGTTTTGTTGGGCAAAAAAAAACACTTGAATTCCGGGAGAAAAACCTTTCTGTTCTCACCTGAGATCGACTAATTCCACCAAAGTGTGAAAGTAACCCATAAAAGTTCCCTGAGACATTGAAGCCATTGAGTGATATCCTGAAAAGAGCAAGTTTTCACTAAACTACCCATATGGTATTTCTATCTTTTTTTATTTATTTTGCACCAAACCAACTGAAGCTATGACAGTACCTCGAAACCCTAGCCTCAAACCGATTAATTCGACCACGGCGTAAAAGAAAGCTCACAAAAAGGTACCAGGCGTTGATTGAGAATTTAATCAGTATATCACAACAGCCAGTATCCTTCAATTATCAGTAACCATAGGATACCATATTAGCAATCAGTCTGTTCGTGCCATTGCAGCAAAAGTGCAACACTCTATATCTGCGGTGGCCGACATATTCATTAAATGGAATGGTCACGGTGCTACTACAGCACGGAAACTTTCGGAGCGGTCTCTCCAAAAGTTACCGTGCTGTAGTAGCATTATGACATGCAGCTCCTCCATAAAGTTCGATGCACCATGACGTACATCTCTTCCATAAAGTACGATGCTCTCCAAACATCACAGAATGTAATGTACAGAGTTAACTTGCTTGGCGGTCAACCCCTTCAGTTTGTCCCTGGAATGTTGGAAAGCAGTGACGAATCGTGATACATGCTTTTCAGATCTGATGGCCGGCCACGTCTGAGTCTGACGGACGTTCTGAGAATGTTATTTAAAGGAGTGGATTGTGTCAACTGGGAAGTTCGGCTGTAGTGTCGTCACCGTCTGGGGTTGTTTCTCATGGTTTTTGGGTTGAAACATTAGCCATCATTCCGGGAGCCATGGCGGTACATCGATATTTTAGACAATTTCGGTCTTCTCTTCCGACACTGTGGCAACATCACGGGAAAGGCCTTTTTTGTTCCAGAGATACAGTGAACCATGTCATACTGTATAGCATATAGTTGGTTTGTAGATATAATCGTGGAAAAGCTTCGCCGGCCTGCCCAGATTTTAGTTGAACACCTGTGCATCTTTGGGACGAAATAAAGCGTCGGCCTCCGTCCAGGCCAGCACACCTCCGATCGATAGTTGAAATGATCGTTATGTAGGAGGAAGAATGGATTAAAATTGCGTCCTTGTATTATAAAAATTTGGGTCGGAGTCATATCTCGTGTCCGGTTACTTTTGAAAACGTGTGTTTCGGTGTTGGGCTTTTAATTCCTATATGTAATTTAATGTTCAATTTTTGTAGTAATACTAATAAAGAAAGTTCAAATATAAGAGCGGTAATGTATGGATTGGTATTCTGTATTAATTTTAGCTATCTCTCATTCGATTTCTTTCCAATGAATGCATATAGAGAAGTTTCTTTCTTCCAAAAAACTGTACACTACGTTACCATGCTTTTCATTGAGTATATCAAACCAGTCCACGAATAAGTATTCACAACAACAAAGAGAGTCTTCAAATCCCTTCACAGCTGGCAATCTGACCTCTTGAACAAAGGCAGACAGTGTTCAAAGAGCACTAAATATCAGGGATCATAGGAGAATTTGTGGTAATCGAAGAAAGCCAGGAAAAGGGAGGAACTGCATGCTACGTTGCATTTATTATTCCTTGGACCTTAATGCAATGAAGGAAAACGCTAAGCGTGCGTAGATAGTTATATAGACAAAGAAATAAAATAAAAGAATCGCGCAAGTTTTGCGAATGGAACAGGATGGAGGACAACACAGTTCACAAAAATCTGATGCTTCAGGAGGAACAGCGACTTGCATCAAGTTGGTGGATAACTGAACTGATTTAAATGCTGCTTATGCATCGCCAACAACGGATTTTTGAATAACGAAATAATAAATAAAATAATAATAATTTCACGCAAAAAGTTTTGTTTATTTCTTACCTGCATCGCATATTTTTAAAATAAAGCATGTGCAGACAAAGTGGATGAAGACTGTGTTTATCTTATTTTGAATTATTTGGGATACCAGGTTTTAGGTTGATATTACATCAAACAGAAAATCAATCGTGTTAGCAATTCCTTACATCTAGTACATAAACAGCATAGAATATATAAATCCATGAATGAAATCCGATCGCTATTATTCTGAAATGCGAAAGCCGACCTCGTGCGACGAGCGGACGGCCAAACAACCACGCGATATCAGACCTGTCAATGGTTATTTGTACAGTCTTTTTTAGAAGGAACTATAGATCATCCGTGATGCAAGCTGACAGGGAGGAAACCAAACAGGTAAACGGCGTGTCTATTCAATAAAAAACACCGTCTTTATAACGCAGGTGTCTCGTGATTACAAAGAGATTTGTCGCACATCGCGACACTTTTGAATGATGGCCGATAATTTGGGCAACCATGACATTCTCAATCTGAAGGAGAATATATTCATTGGGAACTTCCTCGCTAAGGCTGAAAGAGGCTTTTAAAAGGATACAGAACAGAATTACTAATTCAAAAGGTTTTTGTTTGTCATATGAGGAAAAATACTGAATAAAAGAGGTCGTTGTTCGCTATCCACTGATCTTGTTAGAAAGAAATATTTCAAAGCTGGAAGGGACATTCTCAAATTACAAGTAATTGAGAGTTTGTCCAACTTGTCACTTGCCATGCCCATGAAACATTCTGGGTTTGAGTCCCATCAGATAGAAGAAACTATTAGCATGGCCTTTCATATGATCAGTGAGTTAGTCTCGTGCTGAAGTGCATAATTTTCTCCTTAAGAAATCCTGTGTTTTTCATCCCACAAACAGGAAACCGAGAATAGAATATGAGGCGAACGCAATTTGGATATATGCTGACACAATGACCATGTAGCATCATTGTGTCGTCTTTGTCATCGTGTTCTGAGGTAGATATGTAAGTTTTAGGGATGAAAAACCCATTAAACCATTGCTTATATGAGCTTATCAGAAAGCCATAACTTTTTTTTCTTACATTGCCTCTCGTATCACACGACAACTATCCGAATAATTAACTCAGCAGTCTTTTTACCATTAACTTTTGGTAATTGTTATTCCAAAAGGGATATTTTCCAACCAACATGTTCGCTCTTTAAACTGGAAGCAAAATAACACCGATAGTTCAAGATCAAACCCGACTGCTGAATATTAATTGTATTAATATTCCTAAATTATGTGAACCCTCTATAAGATCTCGAGTGAATTGAAATACAAGTCACGGGACTTTTCAGAAGTGAATAATAAAAACTATTATCCATTCCTGAAAAGTTGGAGAAGCCCGAATGAGGGAGAAAATATTGAACTCAGGAAGCAACACAAAAATGAAAGTTAAATTTGTCTCGTGTATATGAGATAAACCATCTGAAGCATTCGGGATTGGTATGTCCTACAGCTCGCAGCATCTTTATCTTTCATTAAGTGAATGAAACTTCGGGCCACTCTGAAGAATTTCGTTTTCCACCAAAGTCTGTTCCGTTCGAAGTTCCACTAATCAGCTGTAACTTCCAACACCACCACCCCCATACGACTGCCCAAAGTCCCCCCACCCCAAATCCCTCTCCCCGTTCTTGGTTTTACACTGCTTGCCACACGCCCAGCCAAGATTGTTGCTAGTGTTGCTACCTAACGGCCTGTCAGTTGCACGTGCCGCGTTCGTTTTCAGCTGTAGTTAATAGCAGCCGAGAGGATTAGACGAACAGATCCGATGGTAGTGATCAGTGGCGCTACAAAATAAAACGGCGGAAACTAACGGTATCTTTTTTTTCTTCTCTCTTCGAACGACCACACTTTTTCACGCTATTTTTATTTTATTTTTTTATTTCGCTAACGTACCCTTAACTTCTAGGCATGTTGGAAGCTTATAAAATGTCTTTTACCAAGATGAAAGCGAAAGTTGTATAATACAGCTAACAATTTGACAAAATAAAAATGCCAAATTCGAAATTAAAATCACTCACCAATTTCGAACAATGTTTTTAATTTTATACACAGATTCAAACTAAAGCCAATAACCGCGGTTTCTTTCTTATTTTTAAATTCCTTGATTAAAGCAAAGAAAAAAAAATCGACTCAGATTATTTTTCCTCAGTTCTTTAACTGCTGTAATTTTTAATTGTAAAGACGTTGTTGAATTCCACTTCTTCCGAGAGCTTATTAAGCTAATCGTAAACTTTTAGATAAAGCAGGGCGCAAACAAAAGCAAATTCAGCAATAATTCCTCGAATTAAGTTATAAAATAACAATAAAATCTATTTAAAATAACAATAAAACCGATCCAACTTATAAAATAACAATAAAACCGATCTAAGTTATAAAATAACAATAAAATCTATTTAAAATAACAATAAAATTGATCTAACTTATAAAATAACAATAAAACCGATCTAACTTATAAAATAACAATAAAACCGATCTAACTTATAAAATAACAATAAAACCGATCTAACTTATAAAATAACAATAAAACTATACACATAACTAAAATTAGCCCTTAAAATATTAATATGGACATTAAAATCAAATTGATTAAGAAAATTATGAATATCCAGAAGTTCATTTATCTTGAGAAGAATTGAAAGCATAATACGTTACAATAAAACTTATATTTTGGAACCTCGATCGTGATATTATCACGTGTAATGACGTAGTGTGCCTTCTGTTACAACACGTCATTACACGCAACTGTGAATTGCAGATGTCACATATGACACCATACTCTGATATGTGACATCTGCTGCACGCATGAGATAAGTAATTGATGGTCGGCAACGTTTGGCTTTGGGATTGTAGAACAAAATGGCGTGGCTGAACCATGATGGTGTAGCAGGGAGCTTAGTTTGTAATTATTATGTTTGTCCCCTTCCCTTTGTAATGGTAATAAAGGTTTTTGGTAAGAAGAAATAGCTAGCTTCTGTTTCCAAGCGTGTTGAATTTTTTCCCCTTTAATCTGTAAATTTGGCAACAATATTTACAAAGTTCTTTGCTGATTTGTTGTTAGAAATATGATAGATGTGGTATTTTGCTTTAATGTCCAATAAAATTTAAATTAAAATTATACGTCGAAGTAACTTTAGACATCTCTCAAGAAATCCAACTTCAGTAAATAAATCTTCTGAGCAGAATCATCATTAAAGTTATTATTTTCCGCTTTGGATATCTTTTATCCGACTCCAAAGTTACTATTGACAGAAAGCCGAAAACACAAAGAAATATCAGGAGGGATCTTGAATCGGTGTCCCTCGTGGTTTGCTACAGTAAATTGGGGTGGAAGAAAAGGCAGCCCTGATAGTACAAATGGCATCGTAAAATTCGCCTACAGCTGCTCTGCAAGACGTTAAGGACTACTGCACACAAGACGTGGACGTTAATAACCTCCCTAGATGGACACATTCGGACAGTAGAAACTGAATCTTTGAGTTGAAAGTATCGCAATAAGGTCTTAAGTAATAAATACATAGTGGTTGAGTTCGAGTCGTAAAGTGGTGAAATATCTACGGCATCTCTTGTGGACAATGCTTGTATCTAGTTGGGAAGCTGTGGATCAGCTGCCAAACATCAACCGGGAAGTGTATTTCACTGCTCCTAAGAGGATTTCCGGCTCTCGCTCATATACAGCTATTAAGAGATGCCTTTCACTTTCTAATCTTAAAACTTGCCTTTAGCTAAAAGGAAATCAACCATTCGAAACTTTAACGGAACACACCGAATTATGCACATATTCAAGGGTTGATTTCTTATTGGAAATGTTGGTACAATCAGAATGCAATGTAACAAATTAAAGTCTTGTCAACTAAATTTTTCGTAGAGACGTGAATCAGACATTCTGAAGCTGAGAAATCTAATAAAAACCGGTTTAAATCTGGTATACGTCATATGCAGAAAGAATTCAAGTGTTCGGACAAGCTGCTATATGCAGCTTGTCCGAACGGGTTCATTCAAAATGTGCCATACAGGTCAGAAATCTTATTGAGATCGTTTAATAGATTTGGCGAAATTAAATGCAGGTCGATGCAAGACTTAAATCGGCTAAACACGACCATTTAAGTGGCTATGCGCAGCCAAACTTTCCCAGAATAAGCCTTTGAAGTTTATCAAGAAATAATACAAATCTATGCCCATTAATTTGGGTATTCTGTACGCAAATGAATGGAGCAATTATATCTCTGAACAGCTGGGGCCGGTCGTTGTCTCGTTTCTCAGAACCACATAATCACTTTCTATATTTTTCATCGAACAACTAAGGATATGAAGTAACTAAATCATGTCTGAAAATTGAGTGAATTCTATGATCGGTTTGATTTTGTTCGATTAAGAAGACTCAAGTTTACCGTAATAGCAACTCGTTCAAGACTCGATAACTCGGCCACTGTGTGAAAAAAAAGTTGGAATATGAATCTAAGAAAAGGTTCGCTGGTTTTTTTTTTGAGATTCGAGCCCTGGCCTTTTTCCCACAGTTTGGAAGGGTCAACCGAGAGCTAACTCATATGTAAGTGTCCTATTGTTCACTGCTCTTAAATATTCCTTCTGTTGTGATCTTACAATTTTCAAACTTCGGGGTTATGAGGTGAAGGATATTTCTTCAGTTTTATTCTCCGCGGGTAAGATGCATTGGGTCACTATCAATATCTTGTGAGCTGGAAAGAACCTTTGGAAGTGATAAGATTGTGTGGGAGGAGTCTCTCAGAGCAGGTGAGGAATTCTTTATTGGCAGTTTTTGCTAGGAGTTTGGTTTGGAGCCAGGATAATTCTGAACACATCTTGAGTATTATCAGAAGCCTATTTTCATTCTTTAGTAGTTCCATACGGTCACTAAGCAGTCATGGACACTAATACAGAACATCAAGTATTCATTTTGAAATACTGACTTCACTCAACGGCGCAGGACCTATATTTCTCCGCTGAATAGAATAACTTGAAATGGTCATTTGTTAAACGCATTTTTTATAGCAGCAAGAATTGGTAACGAAATAATGGTAACGAAAATGCCACTTTGGATCGATCACCAAACAGTTAAAAAGTTTGAAATTCAGAGATTTGAACTCCTACCAATAATTACGAATATGAGCTGGGTTTTCCTTTAAAGACAAGAATAATATCTGTGCAGATTTTTGGAATATTTATGGGAATTGTTGGAGATAAAGCAACAAATCACTGAAGCAGCAATATGTTTAATTTATGGGTAACTTTGCTAGCGATTTTCAGTTCCACTAATAGTTTTCGGCAACTGCATTCTGTGGAGCTGGACGCTGAGATAAAAGAAGTTGTTTTGTTTGTTGTTGTTTGGTTTTTCTTTAGGAGCATTAGCAACTAAGGCCATATTGATCCGGGGATATTCGGTGGTCATTCGCCGACCTTTCCGCATCCACCGTGTTTGGTGGTGACGGGCTCGAACCCTGGTCTAATCAAGAAGCGTGTGCTACGCACTGCTGCTCCTGCCCACCTGGCTCCGGAGGCGCCATAAAAGAAGTAATGGCTGCATTCTGAACGGGAAAGGCAGAGCAACGAAGAAATATCAAAATAACGTAGGCCTTTAGAAGCTTTGATGAAATGGATGTCAGGCAAAGACTGTTTTAATTCTTGCATACATATTTTACAGGAAATCCCAGTTACAATATCAAGGAAACAACGAATGTTATCCAGCCACTACATTTGTGCATAAGAGTTTGAAATGTTTACAATATTCAATATGAAACATTAATTAAAAGAGGGTAAAATTAATGATCATTTAAGAAATACAGTTCAATGTAACAGAGCTTGCTTTTTAATAACAAAATTAACTTTCAGGTTGAAATGATAAATATGATGTCTTTCGAAGAAGCCGAACTATATTAAGATAAACAAATATATTTTTTAAGTCTATAGCATACCACAGTTCCATTCGGTATATTGATTCGCCAAGAGGATGAAGACGGATGTCTTCCAAGCTCAGGCGATTAGAAATTCATGGTATGGTAGTGACACATCACGATCCAGTTTATTTTCGCTATTTGAAGGTCATTTTTAGGAAACTGTTTTTGGTCTGATCAAACCTTTTTTTTTTTCTTTACGTGAAAGATTTTTGTTTCTAGTTATTCTAGTTATATGGGGGTAGATCAACATGGAAGTAAATTTGTTATAGGAGTTCTGGTTCTTTGATTTTACCTGTTACTATCTTGTATAAAATGTTGAGGTTCTGGACAGTTCCCCTGATCTCAAAAGGCATAAGTTTAAAATGGCTCAAAAGTTGTCTATAGTGCTGTCTGTGATAAGGGATCAGCCCTTTAAAAATAAGATATTTAATAAACCTTCCCCTTTACTATTTAATTTTGTTTGATTTGATTCTCTGAATGGACTCCAAAAACTGGAACGCAAATTCAAGCTATGGAGATACTAATGCTTTGAAAAGCAAAACAATTTCTGAAGTGAAATGTGTTTCTTTTGATAAGACGATAAGATATATGTTTCTCGTAGCTGTAGCTGCTGATAAAAATTATGCTTAGATACTTTACGTTTATACATTTTTGTTGCTCTTTTGGCAGATTGAACATTTGAATTTGACGCTACCCTTCTTCTCAGGTTCTGTGAAAGGTATCGAACTACATTTGACTGGGTTGATCGCTGGGACGTTATTTGTAGCCCGTCCTGTGAAGTGATCTATTGCTTGCAGGAGTGTTCTTGAATTCATTTTAGTTTTGATTGATGAATAGAATTTTACGTCGTCTGAAAACATTAATAGCTATATTGCGCAGTCGATGATACCAAAGGTCATTGATAAAAATGCTGCCAGGTAACGACCTCGGTGGGGAAACTCAGGGAACACTAGAAAAAGAAAGGAACTCATATGAGTTGGAACCGAGGAAGATAGCACAGTGCTTTCCGTTGCTTATACAGCTAATTAACCAGGAATGAAATGGATCACGGGTTCTATAATTCCTTAATTTATTTTAAAGAAGTTTTAGCGAAGCATATCAAATTTATGCGTAAGGTCTATTAGGATATCATCTATTCGTCCACTACTATCCACTGTGTTCGTTATGAACTGCCTAAAGGCTTGTAGTTAAGTTTCCTCTTGTAAATCTCTGCTGAGCAGGGACGATGAAAGGAGTGAAGTCTGAAACATGCTTTTGCACAATTGTATCTAACATTTTTTGCAGTTGAATTTCTGAGAGTGATAGTCCTATAGTTCTCAACTTTGTCTTTAGCGGTGGCTTTGGCGACTGTTATAAAATGAACCTTTCTGAAGCACAACGTTTAATTACAGTTTCAGTGACGATATTAAACTACTAAAGAATGAACAGTGAGTTCAATGGTCTGTCATCTTCAACCAAATTTCTAAGTGATTCCTCAACACCAGCAAGTGTTTTCGTAT
This sequence comes from Mastigoproctus giganteus, assembly GCF_048544385.1. Lineage (NCBI taxonomy): Eukaryota > Metazoa > Arthropoda > Arachnida > Uropygi > Thelyphonidae > Mastigoproctus > Mastigoproctus giganteus. The sequence goes on along the minus strand of NC_143581.1, from coordinate 145,657,291 downwards.
ATAGCCATATTTAATCTCTTCTCATAAGAAGAGATCAATTATGGAATCGATTGCAGTGAGATACAGCTTAACCATCTCCCGTGATATTGTTGGTAGGTATGTTGGCATACACAGAGAGTTTGAGAAAGTAAGAGTATTTCAAGCGAAGGAATTTATACTGCATAGAATTTCATAATGAGCCAATCTGACAATGACCAGTGACAGCGACATCAAGGGGGATTGACACCAAGGGGGGGCCACCACGCTAATTTGTTAAATTAAGCAAATCAAAAGCCTAGGAATATTTTCACAGATCGCAAATTTAGTTTCTCCAAATTAAATTAGGAATATTTTCAAATTATCAGATACGAAATGTGGGCAAAAGATCTGATATTTTAACTAACGATTATTTACTATTTTAAGGGTATCCTCCAGAAAGGTTGGCACTTGCGGGATACTACATTTCGCAAAGGAATTAAAAAGATCCCTCCTTTTGTGGTACGTGAAATCGATGCATAACTCTGCTTAGAAAACGATGCTCCCTTAGGCGATCTTCAAGAATAAGATCACGAGAAGCAAGGTCAAGTGCATGAGACGCATGGAGTAAAAGATCAAAACAATTCCCCTCGAAAAATATGTCTTAACCAGGTAGAACTGGTGAGGAGGTGCAGTACCGTGAAAAAATTCGTGTGCTTGAGCAAGTCCAGTTATATTTCCTGCAAGTCAGAGAGTAGTTTACAGTTATAGGACAGATAAAAACTACCTTTATCCCATTCAGGAACAATTTGTTATGCATGTCAAATCCAATGAACACAAATGCAACGATCATTCGAAAATAATGATAGGAGTGTTTTCTAACGTGGCTTCTTTTGTACTGACCCAGTGGTCACCCAGCCGCAGAACACTGTCGATTGATGATCAGACATTTTTAAAACTAACGAAGCTCCCTTTTCGAAGAAAACTATTAAGCAAGTACTACATATTGTTGTGGTAGGTTTTTAGGACCATCAGAGACTAAGGCCATATTGCTCCATAAATATTATCTGTAAATTGAGTGTGTTCTGCGGTCGGGTTTCTGTTTCATGGACAAAAAACCCGAGTTTCCGGGAGAAAAAGACATGATACCCTCGACTAAGACCGACTAACTCAGTCACGTTGTGAAAAAAGCCTATAAAAATTCCTCGGCGATTCTACCCTCGAGGGCAACCGCATTGAGTACTGTACTAATTTGAAACGTTCTTATAGGGACGTGAAAACCACGTGACCAAATGTCAAATTATCCATTTGGCCATTCCTGTTAAATGAATTCTTCAGTCTTGTAAAATAAGACAAGAATTCATTTAACAGGAATAAAAAATGCGAAAATTAATATTTAAGCTAATAAAAATTATTGCCATACCGAGTGAGTATGGGTTGATTGAGCTGAGGCTATTTAAGATGAATATCTTAGGCAATTAAGGGCATGAGGAGTCAGTCCGATGTGTCTGTAAATTTCGCACGACATTTACAGAAACAGAATTAAGAATTACAGACAAAGAGTTAACTGCTTTATGAGGCGATCAGTGGAGTTCATTGGACACACAAAAACTTTGTTGTTGTTGTTATTTAGGAGCATTAGCAACTAAGGCCATATTGCTCCGGAGATATGCGGTGGTCATTCCCTGACCTTTCCGCATCCACCGTATTTGGTGGCTCAAGGGCTCGAACCCCGGTCTAATCAAGAAGCATGGGCTACGCACTGCTGCTTCCTGCCCACCTGGCTACGGAGGCGCCACAAACAAAAACCTCGCAAAGGACTATCAGAAAAGTTTCTCTCATCCAGACAAGATTGGAACAGTTTTCAATATGACGTGGGGAAAAAAAAAACGATCAGATCGACTGTGCTAACTGCAAACGGGTCATATGTGAAGAAATATACTGCGTACAGTTCGTCAACAAAAGTGAAACATTACAGCGACATAATGGCAGAATTAATGGTAAATAATTGTAGTTATTCCATAAGCACTGTCCCGTGTTTAGTCTTTAGCTTTGCACTTCTTCCTCTTCATAATCCCATTTGGCAAGTTAAATTAAATTAATCGATTTCGTTCCAATGATATCTCCAGTTGTTCGGTGATGTTTTCATTGCTACTGCCACATTGCATACAACTGGTCGAACCTATAACGTCATTAAACGTCCAAATACTTTTGAGTATAAGGTATTAATATCTTATACTGAAAAGTATCCTCTCAAGGCTATCCTCTGGTTGGAAGAAGCCCGTTGATGCTAGAGACTATTGGACGCTGAAACGACTTGTGCAGGGATGACAAGGCTACAGTCTGTGAAATAAAAACTCAGTACCATAGTGCTAACCAAAGAGGCATTTAAGAACGCACAACTCATCATACCTTTTCACGGATGGCTTATTGCAGGAAACAACCGAACTGAGTTTCAGGCTACAGTGGGCTCAGGAACACAAATATTGGGCAGTGGAAAAAAGTTGCCTGGTTTGACAAATTCCGGTTCCTGATGTCTATCGCTGATGGGAGAATAAGGAGAAAAGAGCATGAGTTCATGGGACCATCCTGTCAAACGTCAATAATTCAGGTTGGTGGTGGGTGTAATGGCGCGGGTGTATTTACGTGCTGCACACTGGATCCGTGATACCAGAAACATTTGGATACTGTTTGGATTCACATGTTATGTGAATATTCTTTCCGAACAGGCGTATCCCATCATGGCTGTAGCGTATCCATCTGCGAATGAAGTTTTCCATCAGGATAATGCGCCTCATCACAAGGACAGAATCGTGCAGAACCAGTCCTGTAACATAAAGGTGGCTTTTATCTCCAGCGGTGACTTCCCCTGTCACCAGATCTCAACCCAATTGAGCACCTATGGGAAGAAGTGGAACGAGATCTTCAAAGCAGAAATCCACAATCATCTAATTTACAAACACTGTGGGAAACAATTGTGTCAACATGGACCATCAAACCTGTGGTACGCTTTTCATACTCCCGTGAGCCCATGTCACGAAGAATTCAGGCTATATGGGAAGAATTCAGAACAATATAATAGCTATTCAGCGTATATTTCCTCACATATTTTTAAATGGAAAAGTTTTTGATGGAAACCTAAAATATTCTGAAGATAGTTTAAATAAAATAGCTTATTAGTCATTGAAATCATGAAAAAAAAAAAAAAACAAGATCACCAAAGGATGATACTACACTGTTGGAAAGGGAGGAATATATCACTCAGAGAATCGTCAGACAAAAAAACTAGGGCATCGACTTTATTATGATGTAATATTAATTATGAGCAAGGTGATAATAAAAATGGATGTATTTTGGCACTTTAAAAGCCTCTTCGTTAAGTTGTTGCTTTATAATTTTAGGAAACGAGATAATCGTTTGACCTATTCTGGCTACAGATTTCCCCGAGCATTTTATTATGGGTATTTCCAGCGTCTCTCTCCTGAGAAGTACTTAGGTGTGTTAGTATTACTAATGTATCTTGAAGCGCCGCACTTTTTATCCAGAGGTTTTCTCTAATATATCCTTACACAAACTTCTTGGGCGTGGCCATTTGCCGGGTGTGGCCATCTTATTGATCGCCTCTGTTCCATCTCTTGGCTGACAAGAGTTGAGTCCTCATCAAGGAGTGAAGTCGGTCACACGGTTTACAGACTTTTGCAGTCAATGGCCCCACCCCGGTAACGTTTAACCTTGTAGCGTTCTGTTCTAATGCAGCGTTGATTCACCTCCCTTAGAGACCCGAAGCTATTTAATATATTAATACACTTTCCGAGCAATGCGGAGTGGAGTTTATTGAAAGTTTACCTGCTAAGTGCAGCTCATTTAAAGGGTTGAATGGAACTACGCAAGAAAAATCCCCGAAGCTTTAAACGAACATCATCTCCGAAACACGTGCTCGGTTGATATACGGTGTACGTGTTTTGGCACTGGAGCTGCACTGAGGTCTTTGTGGCTTTCGCAATGACATAGAAAATAAAGGCCAGGGTTCGATCCGTGTTGATGATAGGAGGCATAGATGTTTTGTAAGGTTCATCTCGGCTGCTAAGTGCAGTGACTTCAAGAGGGGTTCAACAGTCATATTTTTACAACAACCATATTTATGATTGTTGAAAAAGAAGATACTTTATATCTCAAATATCATACATACGAATATATTTTTATATGCATCTTAAAAAGAGTATATAACAACATATATAATTATACTATGAAAATAAATATTTGCAGTGATAAATGAGTTTGCTATTTCTGGGTCACTGCATTGTTTTAATTGCAGTACAAGAATGACCACCTACTATTCCTCCTGAGTAGCACAGTTGGTAGACTTCAACTCCGTGGGCTGAGTTCGTCTGTTTCAGGCGAGAGTGGAATGGTTTTATCTCTCGGAAACTCGTGATTTTTGTCCAGCAAACAGCAAATCGACCGCAGAACACACGCAATTTAGATCCTCGTGTCACTGACGGAATTCGAACCCGGGTCTTTTCCGCCCGGTGTGAGAAGAATGCTGATTATAACTACTGTGACACTCGCGAGGACCCTACTAACACGAACAGGATGTTTCAGTTATAAAAGGAATCGCTGACGATCAGGACCGAGACTAGACATTTTGTTGACTGAGGCGAGACATGAATGCGTTGGCCATTATTTATTGTATAATTTATAATTAATAATTAAACGCCTTCTATAAACTCTTTCTATCTTTCTCAAGTTGGCCTAAAGGTTCTTGCCTCATAGTTTCACTTATCAGCCCAGTCCTTCCTAGAATTAAATCATGAAGCCCAAGTATTTTGTGTTTGTAAACTGCGTGTGTACTTCTAGGTTTGTTTGCATGAACGTGGGAGGAAAAACCAGTATTTCTGGAAGTGAAACACTAGACCACCTCCAGAGGTGGCTGACTAACGTCCCGAGTGAAAAGGAGAAAGCTCTTATCGACAATTCGTTAAAACTCAGACGGGAACTGTCTTATTAAAAGACGCCTTCTTAGGTTTCCTTTCGATAGGAAATGCATATCATCAAAAACAAAAACAAATCAGGTTAATATTACTCGTAGGGGTCAAACGGGTGTAGTCGCGATTTCTGATGTGTCATCAGCACCTAATATTAGTAATATATTTTTGTTTATCAGTACTCGTATTTCAAAACTTTTCCAATAGGTATCAGGGCAGTGTATTCACTGCACGACCACAAAGACCAGTGGACGTACTGCACTTTAATATGAAATAATGAAATTCAAACTCACAAGCTTTTATTCTTTTATTTCGGGGTTTTGTTAGATGGTTGTTGCTGTTTTATAGGGTTTAGGAGCATCAGCAACTAGTGACATATTACCCCGTGTATACTGTCTGTAAACTGCGTGTGTTCTGTTGTCGATTTTCTGTTTGATGGACAAAAAACCCGACTTTCTGGGAGAAAAAAACATGCTACTCTTGCCTGAGATCGACTAACTCAGCCACGTTGTGAAAAAGGCCCATAAACTGCATTAGATTAGCACAGACTGTTCTTGTATGCGTATATGACCAGGGTTTTAGCATCATGGACGTAAAAGTATTTAAATAGGAGTGCGTAGTACAATTTACCTTATCTGTTCATTCAACAGACATGTAGAATTTAGATAATGTGACTCGCCTATGAAATTTCTAAAAATCTACTTTGACAGTCGCCAATCCATGCTTTTAGTTTTATTTACTTTTCTCTTAGCATAAACGAGAATTCGGGATATGGTAATACAGTCAAGAATGTTCTTATTTTTTTCTTTTTACTAAATATAAAGCTCGAAGTGTAATCCCCCCCTTGCTTTCCCTCACTTACGAAACGAAATCCATTACCTCTGTTCCGTTCAGGTTGTGTCGCAAATATCTTAAATCTGTTGAAACATCACATTAGCAAATATTACATGAAAGTCTTCGCTTCGCAAACCTTCGGCAGATCCTTGATGACTTTCATAACTTTCAGACACCGTTTACCTTCTGCCTCATGCCATTAAATAAAACGAAGCGTGCTCTGTGCAAATCTTTTGTTGTCTTACACATACACACACTTACTTCTTAGGTCATCTTTCAATAAGAAATGAGTTTGAACAAGAACAATACCAAAGTTTTTTTGATATTACTGGCAAGGGTCAAACCGGTTTAATCCTGATTTCTGATGAGCCATCAACTTCTAATGTGAGTGCTATATTTTTAGATACCTGCACGTAGTAACAAATTTCTTTTATAAAAGTTATGAAATCAACTTCAATAGATGCCAGCGTAGCATAACTTGGATCGAGACCTGCTTTTGTATTTGTTAGATTTTAAATCAGTAATCACGACCCTCTTCCATCACGTAGGTACTTCTATTATTATTATTATTATTAGCCATATTAGTATTAGTATTAGTAACGGCCGTATGGTGCAAGAAAGCCTATGGCTTATGCTGCACCAGCCAAAAAAAAAAAAAAAAAAAAATCCGAACAAAACAATGATAAAAACAAAAATTAATTAAATAAATAATAATAATTAATAAAGAAATAAAAATAATAAAATGAAATTAAAAATTAAATAAAAAGGAAATTAAACCTATCATCCTATGTGCTTCCCTTACCCGAAAGTACTATCCAGATGACCTTTGAATTTCCCCAAACTGTCGGCCTCTACCACCCATGAAGGCAACTTATTCCAGTAATTTATAACTCGCTGGCTAAAATAAAACTTCCTGCAGTCCAATCTAAACATTTCCCCGCGTAACTTGAATTTATGTCCCCTAGTTCTAGCATCATTTATAATCTTGAAAATTTTGTCCTCATTCAGTTTACTGATGCCTCTCAGAGCCTTAAACACCTCAATCAAATCTCCTCTAAGGTGTCTAGTTTCCAAACTCTGCAACCCACATATTCGAAGTCTTTCTTCATAAGGACGCCCTTTTGCCGAAGGGCAAAAGGGCGTCCTTCTGAAGGGGTTGGCAAAAGGGCTCATGGTTGCTAGGTTTGTTTAAAACTCTCTGTGCATGCAACTGTTTGGAATATACTGGGGTTTTACATTAGTTTATAAAAATAAAAAACTTTTTATGTATTTCTATCTACATGTACCCAATAGCACCTCAAGATTTTTAAACCGCCTTCAAGTAGGTAATAAAGCCCTCCTTAAGAACCACTGTTTAAATTGACTCAATTTATCTAATAATCTAACGTTTTTATGATCCATATAAATGCGCACTATCCTTTAAGATGCGTTTGGTCATCTCACCCCTACATCTCTAAACTGAATAGGCTCCAACAAATGAACAGACTGTTTCCCAACCCTGCACTTCACTAATTAATCAACACTGAATCGGATGTCATAAATTTGTGTCTAGCAAGGCGTGAAATAGAAACCTGATCCTAAATAACCGAAGGGTGCATCACTCAAAGTCCTGCCAGAGAAGTGTAATTGACTCCAAATTCACTGAGGACCGAGTACCAAGATCATATTTTTTGTATTCTTCTAAAGTTGTTGTTCATAGCATCTGTAAATTGTGTCTATTCCTGTCCCTAACCATAATGGGCTTGCCTGTATTTTTGGCAGTAAATGATTGTTTATTTATTAATAAGCATGCAGACGCTACGTATCCCAAAATACTGTCAGTATAACAGAGGTATGGGGAGAAAAATGTGATGAATTTGCCATTTCTGGCCGAAAGCCCAGCTCATATCTGAATATAACTGAATACCTGTTGGATATACTGGAACAACAGTTAAAATCAGAATATGGTGTCCTGGTTCAAATAAAGAAGTAGCCGCAGACAATCGATAAAGATTCTGGTCTCTACATACCAAAAATTTGAAGTGTTCCTTCAAGTGTTACTAATATCACTAACACCCAAGGCGATCACACACGATAATAAAAAAATATTTTTCTGTATTTAGAAAAAAATATTAAAAAAGAAAAATATCTATTAATATTTTCATTTAGTGTCCCAAACAGTATTGAGAGTTCCCGCATAAACACACACAGCATACTCTCGAATACACGTTGGAGAGTTCGTTATAAAAAGGAACGTGTCTCTGGGTTTGGGAGAATTCGAGCGTCTTCTCATTGTGGTCATGTTCTTCGTCGTCAAGATACATAGCTCGATGCTGTCGCTATAATTTAAGTAAACCAATCCAGCAAAGTTAGTTTTAAAATTTTATCTAAAGATATACCACTTTTAATTAAACTTTATTACAAGAGTGGCGATTGTGTTATTGAATCCTTTAGAACGCATCAAAGCAGAAAAAAGTCTCGAGGCTCCCTTGTTCGAAAAGAACCGCATTAAGGCTTTTCGAAGAAGGCAACCTAAGTACAAAGTCTAGAAGTGGTCGTCCGTCAGCACCACAAGAAGTGATTCAAAGAACTGATGGGCTGCAACAAGCCCTATCAAATTTGTTGAGATTATCTAGTGCTCGCCATAAATCTCGTGTGACTAGTATTCCCTGGAGCACGGTACGTAAAACTTTAAAGGATAGCTTCCACCTGATTCCCTATAAAATCAAACATCTGTATCAAATAGAACCACAAGACTATCAAAGCCAGCGTGGTTTTGATTAGTCGCTGATTTACAAGGTTGCGCTGGATCCCGAATGATCATTTACCATCCTATGAACGGATGCAGCGCAACTTTCAGATGTGTGTACATGTACACACACAGATTCATCACATGAATTCGAATTTGTGCCTTCATTCCCGCATTTTTCTATTTTCAGAGAATCAGAAACAGATCTTTCATCTTCCTTGAGAAGGTCCTTCTCACTATGACCTCCATTATTAAACTAATTAATTATGTGCTTAGTTTCAGCTGTACACCTTATTTCTGAAAAATGTTGTTGGTTAACAGTAGTCTCTTTATGAATTACTAAATTATTTTCAGCGTCTTCGTTAACAAATTATGGTAAAACGTAATCAAAAAGCTCACTTAAGTTAATTAACAAGTAAAAAAAAAGTGGCCACAAACATATTTAGAAGTTGCAAGTAGACATTCCTTAATCGAAATCTTCATTAAAAAAACATTCAAAAGTCACACAAGACTAATATTATGCGTAAGGGCTTATTTAATTTATGATGTGTAAATAATGTTTAATTTATGAAGCTGAAAATTGCATTAGAGTAATTAAAATCCCATTCAAACGTATTAATAATCGCAAGAAATGAAATATTTAACGCTAGACCTTTGAACTTTAAATAATGGATATGAAAATATCATTTATAACAGAAATATAAAGCAGATGTAAGAAAGTACTCTGTAAGGAAAAAAAAAAAAAAAAAAAAAAAAACGTTATATCCTATTGCGCGATCACAGACGAAAAGACAATTCGTTTTTATTTATTTAAGCAGTTTGTACCAATCAGACTGCACCCCCAAACAACGACAGCTAGAGATTTTGGGTATTGGACATTAAAAAGATAAAAATTACATCAAAAATGTTATTATTTAATGTCATGAAAATTACTTTTCTTTCTAGTCTTAAATAATAAACAGAAATATGTTATGGTGTTCCCAAACACAGAAAAAGAGTATCTGCTACAATTTTTCTAGTACTGTACAATCATTGTGTAATTTTATCGAAAACAATAACATTACTGAGTTATTGAAAAACTGTATAAATGCCAGTTAATCATTAACGCATAATTCCTAATAAACACAGACGCCATTGCTTTCATTCTCTCGCGCTACCAGTATCACACACACGTGCTCTGCTGGAGTGACATTACGCATTAATGGAAGAATAATTAATACATATATTTGAATATATTAGTAGGATCAGTTTTTACAGATCAATACAGCAGAGAATGATTATTAATTATTAGGGGATATAGAACAAGAAACTCGGACCTTCAGGAGAAAGTGGGACAAGAACGATTACAAGAAAAGATTGAGAGGAACAGACTGAAATGGTTTGGACATGTAAAGAGAATGGAGGATAGCAGACTGCCAAAGAGGAGTTTAAATGGAAATGGAGGGTAAAAGACCAAGAGGAAGGCATAAGAGAAGTTGGCGAGAGGAGGCATTGGCTGGAAGGAGCAGGAGAAGACTGGTTTCTTTATCGACTCAACAACAAGCTGGAATAACAATGGTTATAGATCGCTTAATTAATTAGTATGTTACTAATATCTTACCCTTGAAATGATCCATCATTGAGTTATGTCAGTAGCTGCAAGTTAAGTGACGTTTTCATATCGCTTTCAGAATCATAGTAACAATTGCTGATGCAACAAATTTGAGATTTCCTGGAATAAACTTACAAGTAACATTGTTAAGCAAGTGTTATACTGGATCCATTTTTGTTACGTATTGGATAAAGAGTAATTGTTAAAATTCTACATGAGTAAAGATACCAGATAACTCTGAACGTTGTCATGTTGAATTTAAACACTCTAGCACTGGCAACAGTCAGACGTCTTGAATGATTTTCGTTCTAGTCAAAAATAAGAATTCTTTTCGAGCAGAACTGGGATCCAACAAATAAATCAGAGCAACTAATGTCATAAGGCATCAGAGTATTGCGTCTGTAAATTGTGTGTATTTTGTGGTCGGATAGTCTGTTTCGCTCGATGAATAACTCGAATTCCGGGAAGGTCATGCAAACCTCTCCCGAGACAATAAATGCGAAGCACATTTGAACCAGTGGAGAAGTAGAGGGAGTCAGACTACTATGTGATTTTGATATAATGATCTCTGAGAAGTATCTATTAGAAAAATTGCTAAAGATGAGAGAGTGTAAGGCATCTGAGATGGATGAGGATCTTACAGTTATTTTAAAGAACGTGACAAAGGAGTGCACCACACAATAATCTGGCCAGGAAAGTACAGGGTGTACTATAAATATGTTATCATTCCACTTTAAAAAAGTGATCATGAGACAACACTTGAAATATTTTATTCAGGCCTGGAACACGTCATTCATCTGAAAAGCACATAGAATTTCTACTGAAAATCCAAATAAAAGCAATTACATTGGTTCGGGATGCTAGGGGTTGCTTGTCCCTATGAGGAGTGTCTTAGAAAATGTGAATTGCACACACTGGAGATTAGCATTAGCATTAGCATTAGTAGAGGCATTTGATGCAAGAAAGCAAGCTTATGCAGCATCAGCCAAAAAAAAAAAAAAAAAAAAAAAAAACCACTTCCACTTCACCCCTCTGTTCGTTCAAAATACCTGTCCAGCTGAGCCTTAAACTTATTTAGGCTATCAACCTCCACCACAAGGGATGGAAGTCTGTTCCACCAACCAACCACCCGCTGGCTAAAGACAAATTTCCGCACGTCCATCCTACATCTGTCTTTCCTCAACTTGAATTTATGCCCTCTCAGGTGATTATTCTGAGCTAGAGGAAGAATCCCATCAGCATTGAGCATGCTTAAACCATTCAAGGCTTTATACACCTCTATCAGATCACCTCGCTGGTGCCTAGTCTCCAGACACTGTAATTTGCAAAACTTAAGCCTTTCTTCGTAAGAGCACCCCTTTGTTCCATTCACTAATCTTGTTGTCCTTCTCTGTACTCGTTCCAGCAGCTCTACATCCTTCTTGAAATGAGGCCTCCAGACCTGTATACAGTACTCTAGGTGTGGCCTGACCATCGCCTTATACAATGGAATAATCACCTCCTTATCCCTGCTGGAAAAATTCCTGTATATCATTGACAATACTCCATGAGCTACTCTTGCAGCCCGTCTGCACTGCTCAGAGAACTTCATATCTGCCTGCACAACCACCCCCAAGTCCCTTTCATTCTCTACCACTGTCAGTGTTGTACCACAGAGTTGATACGTTGCTCTGGGGTTGCTGTTTCCCATGTGTAGTACTTTACATTTGTCAATGTTAAACTTCATTTGCCACCTCTCAGCCCATCTGCTCAACCTTTCCAGATCCTGTTGCAGCAGCATAGTGTCAGTAGTGTCCTTGACAACCCTGCCAACCTTTGTATCGTCTGCAAACTTGGACATTAATCCCGATATACCATCATCAATATCATTTATAAATACAGAAAACAATAATGGACCCAACACTGAGCCCTGAGGGACTCCACTAATAACATCAGTCCACGATGAGCAGTGTCCATTGATTACCACTCTCTGTCTTGTCCCCCTCAACCACCCCTTTATCCATAGCAGCAATTTTCCTCCAATGTCACACTGCTCCAATTTGTGTAGCAGTCTTCCATGTGCAACAGTATCAAAAGCCTTTCTAAGATCCAAGTATATAATATCAAAGTTATTCCCTGCATCCAGTTCTTTTGTGACTGCATCATAGTATCCAATCAAGTTGGTCAGGCAAGACTTCCCCTTAACAAAACCATGCTGTGTCTGAGCTATAACTGAAGTCTTGTCTAAATGATCCTGCAGTGCGTCTTTAACCAGTGCCTCCATTAATTTTCCTGGAACAGAAGTTAAGCTCACAGGTCTATAATTACTTGTGTCAGCCTTTGATCCTCCTTTGTGAATTGGGGTCACATTTGCACATTTCCAGTCTATGGGTACCTCCCCTGAGTCCAAGGAAGCTCTCATAATTATGGCTAAGGGTTTGCTTACTTCCTTTGCTGCCTCCTTTAATATAACTGGATAGATCCCATCCACCCCGGGTGCCTTTCTTGTGTTTATCTTCAACAGTTTCTCCTCCACTTTACTCCCAGTTATTTCAAGATTCTGTAACTTACTGCTAGAGTTGAATACACCTCTGGCATTCCCCTCGCTGAATAACTCCTCATGTGTGAATGTCGATGCAAAATATTCATTTAGTTTGTTAGCTACCTGAGCAGGGTCATCAACAGTTGACCCATCAATATCAAGTGGACCAATCTGATTCATCCCTTTCCTTCTAGAGTTTACATAAGTAAAGAACTCTTTGCTGTTTTTCTTTGCATCCCTTGCCAAGGATTTCTCGTAATCTGCCTTCGCCTGCCTAACCTCCTTTGTAACTTGGTTGCATATCAACTTGTATCTATCATAGGCTTCTGTGTCATGTGTTAATTTGTAAGTATCCCATGCATTTTTCTTCTCTGCCATATGCCTCATTAGTTCATCTGACATCCATTTAGGCCTAAACCTTGAACAATATTTCTTAGTTGGTATGTAAAGCCTAGTAGCTTCCAAGATAAGTTCTTTGAATGCTTCCCATTTTGCATTTGCTGTTGGTAACATCATCAGTTGGTCCCACTGTATAGAATTTAAATACTGTCTCAGTCCATCGTAGTCGCCTTTACGGAAGCAATAACCCTTCCCTTTACCCTAATGGTAGTTACCTCTTTGAGTAAATCCCACTTCAGCACACTGTGATCACTGCCACCTAGTGGTTCATTTATCTGCAGATTCTTAATGCATGAAGAATCACTGCTGATAATCAAATCAAGAGTATTACTCCCTCTAGTTGCCTCCCGAACATGCTGATGTAGAAAACAATCATCATCCAATAGATTTAACACTTCAGAGGTGCTCTGATCGAGGTATTTAAAGGTCCTTAAAGGAATAATCAGAACAAATGAGGGAGGTATATTCGTTTTAGCAGGTGAAATAGGACAATAGGACAAGGGGGCACAAAAATAAAATTCCGGGAGCGACAGTAGATTACATCGTAAGGTTAACCTTCGAGCAGCGTGTCATTGATCCTTGGAATAAGCTATCTCTTGGAATAAGGTAGTCGAAGAAGAGAGTTTGATAAATATCAAGAGGAAACTGGATAGTCACATATTAGCGATGGGAAAATCGAGATTTAGCGATTTTTTATTTTTATTTATTTGTAAGTCCTGTGATAAATTTTTGTCTCAGGATTTTCGAAACTTCCCCTTCCATAAAAGTTACTGTCGTCTAGACGGGACCCGAATCCAAGTCTTTACCATCCAGTGTAAAAGAACAGCGATCATAATCACAGTATGATGACAACAGTGAACACAGGGATGTTTAGCACGCACTGACATTTGCCCAAAGTGACATCCAGCTGTCCCAACTCAGAATCTGTTAACTTTTTCCCGATACTAATCTTGCTGCAGACAACTTTGAAATATCTGCAGAGCAGCACAATCATCCCTCTTATAGAAAATTTCTTTGAACATTTGACGTTCCATGCCACTTTCCCTCAATCAGAGCCCTCGTAGGTAGCACACTTGGTAGTTTCGCTATCTTCCCCACACAGGGTGAAAAAGATCTGAGTTCGAGTCCCGTCGACAACGAGAGGAATTTTTTTGGGTCTTTTTCACAACGTGGCTGAGTTAGACGGACTCAGCCACGTTGTGAAAATACCGTCACGTATTTTCACAACGTGGAAAATACACCAGAACATACCGTCATGATCGATTCAGGATCTAAAAGCAATGAAAATTGATCATATGAAGTTTTGTTCAATTCTCAGGGGTTACGCAATTATGGATGTTCGAATTTTCAAAAATGGAGTTTTCAATGGGAAAAATTATAATAAAAATAAAATAAGCAAACATGCATCTAGTATTAAAAAAATTTAGTAGATAAAAGTCTTATTATTTCGATTTTTTAAAAAAATTAAATTATTTTTTACCATTGGAAACTCCGCAGCTATTTTCAAAATTTAAACAGCCTTATCTCCATAAGTGCTCATAATCGGACCAATTTTAAACTTTTCCGGTCGTTTTCAGGTTCTGAATCGATCCTGAAATTATGGTCCGCTGGTTGTGAAATATCCTCTGTATTTATTTTGTTTCGTTCGATGTGCATCTTTGTTTAAACAACCACTGTACAACTCGAAATGGGGATGGAGGAGAACTTTTAATTGGAGACGTGATGTATGGAGGATGTGTAAAGTGTGGTGGAAGAGAGAGAAGGTAAAAATTCTGAGTATTGTGTGACGTAAGAGATGAATTATCTCATTCCTTTTCTAAATACCGAATATATGATAAAAGCCGCGAGCTTCGGCATTACCACACTGAAATCCAAGGAGAGCAGTTACAGTTAATGACTTATTTTGAATAATAATGATATACTGTTCGACAAAATTAATGGAGCAAAATATTTTTGGTGAATATTGTCGCAGAAGGCGAATTTTTGGTGTAATAGGCATCCTAGCACGTAAATCCGGAGTATCCAATAGAAATCAATCCACCACCTTACAGACCCACAAAATTACATATACCTATAAAAACAGCGGTCCCGTTTTTTTGGCTCGCTCAGTGGGATAGCCACATCTCCAGTACTCAGGATGACAAGCCATCGTCGTTTTGATGATTCTCTGAGATGAAGGGCCGTTGGATGACTTGAAGTAGAGCAGTCGCAGGCGGAGGTGACACGTTGGCTTAATGCATCGTGTTGTTTCTGTGCTATAAAAGCAATTTCCGGAGACAGGAACTATTACAAGAAGAGATGGGCAAGGAGAGGTTGCCTTAGGGCTACGTCAACTAGAACAGACCATTATCTGGCTCTAACATTAAGATGTCCTATGATGTCCTGTCATCAACTGTCTCTTGAGGACGCTACGGCCACAGGTGTAAACGTTTCCAACTGGACTGTATTAAGAAGGCTCAATTCAAGTGTGTGTGTTATGGGGGTTTAATGGCGCACGAGCTGCTGGGGCTTGTTCATAGGAAAATGATTAAAAGCAAATTTCAGATATAATCACTTAATTTTTTATTAGAGAGAACTTTTAGAATTTATGATAGATTCCAATTTTTTTTTCAAAAAAGAGAAAAATTCCTTGATGTTTGCATTGTCACCAATAATATATTTTAATGCCTTTGGTTCTCGAAGATTTGTTAGGGGAAGGAGGATGGACGTTCTGTCCTGATGATAGTGAGGGCAGTCAATGAGAATATTTGACTGTTAAATGTGAGGAACAGTGTGGACATTGAGGAGGATCCCCTGCTGTAAGTAGATGAAGGTGAGTCAGGTATGTATGTCCTATCCGTGCTCGTGCAAGCACTTCGCTTCGTACTGTTTTGGTGCTAGAACGCCAAAGCTGTGGATCCTGTTTCAACTGATAAAGTTTATTATTGGTTTGGGTGTACCATAACTCTTTCCACTGTGCAAGACATGTTGTTTGTATGATATGATTATAATCAGAGATTGGAATAGGAGCGAAGGTTAAATCATAAGTGGACGTATTTTTGGCAGTTTTGTAAGCAAGTTCATTCCCCTTTATCCCCGAATGCGCTGGGATCCAGCAAAAGGTCACTGATTGATGACGTTCCTCAATTTTCGAAAGAGGCTTCTGATTTGGTTTAAAATAGGATGAACATTGTAAGAAAAGTTTTGTATTGCTGTAATTGAGTTCAGAGAGTCTGTGTATACTATGTATTTTAAAGATGGGTACAGATTCAGGTTTCCTAAAGCTAATTTTGAAAGGTTGTTCTTTCTTAGGTGATTTAGGTGATTCTTTCCCCACTTGTGAAGATAAGTATCGCAAGTCAATTGAGGAGGAGGCAGTGTCCAAGGTGGATGAGAGCATTTCATTACTTGTAGCCTGTTGACATTAGGAACATTCCAACTCTGTGTTAATTCAATTAGGCGTAAGCCTGCCGGTCTTATTTTACTGGGTTTATTTCTATAGAGGTTTTGCAGTGGCGGATTAAAGAGGTATGTTTCAATAGGATGCTGACAGCAACTTTGTATTCGTGCTGCATGCTTAAAAAGTAGTGTTTTCCTGCGGAGGAAAAGAGGGGGCTCATAAGCTTCAATATATAAACTATGGGTAGGAGATGTCCTGAAAGCACCAAGGGCAATCCCCAATGCACTATGCTGTATAGGATCCAGCCAGCGTAGCGTGCTCTTTCGGGCAGAATCATTGATTGGAGCACCATAATCCAAACGGGATCTGATAAATGCTCTATATAAGAGTAGCAAAGATGTACAGTCTGCTCCCCAAGACAGGGCAGATAAATCTTTTAGTATGTTCAGCTTTTTGAGTCAGGTAGTACGCACAAATTTAATGTGCTTAAAGAAATTTTACTTCCTGTTGAGGATTAATCCCAAGAATCTGATTGTTAGTCACTGGAATGGTAAAATTTGACATCTGAAGTTTAGGATCAGTATGCATTTTTTGTTGATTACGAAAGTGAATTGCAACAATTTTCTGCTGAGATAGACGATAACCATTGAGTCCGGCTCACCTTTGGACTTTATTCAAGGATATCTGCAATTGCCGTTCAATGAATCTCATATTCTGAGAGTGAAAAGAAATGGAGAAATTATCCTCATAAAGATAGGTCTCATCTGTATTTGTAAGTTATTTTGTGATGGAGTCAATTTTAAGGGCAAAGAGGGTTGCACTCAGTACAGACCCTTGCGGCACTCCCTCCTGTAAAAATGTCATAGAAAGCGAGTTGTAGTATCGAACTTGGAACGATCGATTCTGGAGAAAGTTCCTGATGAATATAGGAAGGTTGCCTCGTAGACCAAGAGCATGGAGGTCACTGAGAATGCCATGGCGCCAGGTAGTGTCAAAATGCCTTCTCTATATCTATGGAAACCATAACACGATGTTCATTTTTTACGAAGGCATTCCGAATTGAAGACTCGGCCTTGATCATGAGATCTAAGGAGGAACTGTTCTTACGAAAGCCATGCTGATTATTACTCATTAGATGTTGTGTTTCAATGATCCAAACAAGTCGATTATGAATTTTTTTTTCAAGTAATTTACCGAGGTAACCGGAGAGGGAAATTTCCAATAATTGTACTGACTGGTAGGATCTTTTCCAGGTTTCAAAAAGGCAAGAACTATGGCATGATGCCAAGAGCTGGGATATATGTTTTCCATAAATATTCGGTTATAGTAGACCAGCAGTATTTGTAAATTTTTGTCATCAAGGTTTTGTAACATGATATAAGATATTCCATCTGGCCCAGCGCCACTATTGCGTGTTGTTTTAATGGCGTGTAGAAGTTCATGATATTGAAGCGGCTGGTTATACGGAAGGAAAACTGAGGTTTGAAAATTGATGACTTGTTGTTCAGTCTTAGTCTTTATTTTCTGAAAATCGTGAGAATAATCTGATGCCGCTAAAACTTGTGCAAAGGTTTTGCCGAAGGCATTTGCTATGTCCTCAGGAACAGAGAGTCCCTACCCATTCCATGAAAGAATTGGCAAAGGAGTGGTTGGAAATTTGCCTTATTTTCTTCCATATTAACCTGGAATTAGTGTTTTTTGTTTATGGTAGAAGCAAACCGAATCCCAGCATTCTTCTTGGCTTGCCTTTGAATGAGACGTGCTTTCGTCCTTAGCTTCTTGTAGTTGATAAGATTAGCTGTGGTTAGGGATCTACAAAATTAATTCCATGCTTTATTTTTTAACTTCTTTGCTTTTGTGCAGTCTTCATTCTACCAATAGTTAAGGTGCCGTCGGAACTGGGGATTCGACAATGGAATTGAACATTTAGCTGCAGATAGTATGTGTGAAGTGATATAATCTGTGGCTTCATCTATCGACTGTGTTCGTATATATTGCTCATCCAGGGTGACAACTGATTGAAATTTTATCCAGTTGTCTTGAGAGAACTTCATTTCCTGCAAGGTTTGGCTAATGGTGGTTGTGCAGTGAGCAGATCACATATAATCGGAAAATAGTCACTTCCCAAGGGGTCCTCCATAACAGACCATTCTATATTGGAAAAAGAATCAGGGAGCATATTAATAGAGCGATTGCAGAAGTTTGTCCAGTTGGAAATTAAGAAAATTAAGGTTTTGCTTATCCAGAAAGGTTTCAATTAGGTGGCCATGTGTATCTAATTTTGTCGATCCCCACAAGGGTTGGTAGCTATTGAATTCACCCAAGAGACAGACAGGGGAAGGTAATTACATTAGTAGGTTTTCAAGATCTTGGTAAGAGAAGGTATGACTTTTGGGGGCGGATAGACTGATACCAGTGTTAACGCAATCTGGGTTATCAAACGTACGACAACAACTTCAATTTGCTTGGCCGGTATCTTAGAGCTGACCAAGATATCCATGTCCCCACGAGCAGAATTTGAAGTATTACGGTCTTGTCTATAGATGGCATAGTTCTTTATTTTGGTGAAAATTTGAGGATTTAGATAGGTTTCCTGTAGATAGAAACTGACTGGAGAGTAGCGATTAATTAAGACTTGAATATCATTAATGTTGCTACGAAATCCTCTACAATTCCATTGTAGAATATAAGGCATTACTGGTGTTTAGTAGAAGAAGCTGTATCTGACTGTTTTTTTTTTAATGTGACGTTCAGGCTTTGGTTTGTCTTTTTTTGAGAAGAATGGTCGACCGGCGTCCATTTCTTCTTCCGCATATATTTCTAAGATCGGTTCTTCTTGTCTGGATGAGTCAATTGTATACATAGATGTTTCTTTTTGGATATTCTTTTTGAAATGTGAGCTTCGATTATTCGATGTAGAAGCAATAACTGGGAAAGGAGATGTAACTGGTACTGTAAGTGCAGTATTACTTGCCTGGTTCAACTGCTTAGGGATATTGGACTGTTGCTGAGAGAGAACAGTCTGAGCCCAGTCAGAGATTGAAGTGTTTGAAGGAACTGTAACATCAGTTTGGGTGGCCACTGATTGATATTTTTGCGCAATACTGGCGTATGTACGCTTAGTCATACTGGAAGAAATTACTTTCCTTGCTTTTTGAAAACTTACTTTATTTTCAATCTTATATTTCACAATGTTCTTTTCAGTTTTCCATTTGTCGCATGTCCTTGAATGAGCAGGATGGTTGCCTTTACAGTTGGGGCAGGCCATCTCTTTTACTGAGCAATCACTTTGAGTGTGATCAGAGGACCCACAATTCCGGAAAACTTGGTTTCCTCTGCATGCAGTTTGAGAATGCCTATACTTTTGACACTTAAAATATTTCAATGGATTAGGAATGCGGCAGAGTAGATAGCCTGCTTTTATCGATGATGGTAGATTTGGCGTATTGAAAGTGAGAATAATATTCTCTGTAGGTGTCAGTGTATTGTCTTTTTTTAGTCAATCCTTTTCACTGCAATGACTTGAAGCTCTTGCGTTATCTCCTCTTCCGTGACATTCAATAGATACCAGCTGGATATAACACCTTTGGATGAATTTAGGATTGTATGTGGAGAAACCTTTAATGGAATTCCAGCAAAGTGTTTAAGTTTTAGTAGTTTCTCCGAATGTCCACGTTTTATGGTCTCCACTAGTATGTCCCCTGATTGCAGTCTCTTGACTGTCTTAGGAGATCTTGCAAGACTTTCCAGGTGTTTCTGGATAAGGAACGGAGAGAGCTTACCGAGAGGCTGATCTGCAAGAGAGTGCATTATAAGAAATGCAGAAAAAGGTTTTCAACCTCTTGGGTTGCAACGTTTCATGTTCGATATCTAATTCTGGCCGAGAGATTGTCGGCTATAGAGGCAAAAACACATTTTGATCCATGTTTTTTCCTGTTGGCCCTTGGCAGATTAGCTTTTCTGCCAAGGTTTCCGGCCCAGCCACGGGGAGGCAGGAGCAGTGCCTGGTGTGAACAAGCGTAAAGTAGTAAGGTGTTAGTAATAGAAGTAAGAAAAATAAAGAAAGGTGTCTTTCCCTTCTTACTCTGTACAAGTGCTTTTGTAACAAGAGCTGTTATTAAATGAATAGATTTATTAACATCAATAACGTAAAATAACTATAAATCGCTTTTGGGAAATCGCAGTAATAGCATAGAGAAATCGCTCAGTCACAATCGCTTGGCACCTGGAGCCCTCAATTCAAGTGGACTCTACGCAAGGAAGCCAGTAGTTTGTATCCCATTAACACCGCGGTTATAGGGGAAACCCTGGAGACCGCCATACAAACACAAATACCTTGAATCCCATTAACACCACCACCACCGCAGAGCTCGACGAAGTTCGTGCCATGAACTGACTTGGAACCCTGACAAATGGGGTACGGTGCTGTTCTCTAATGAGCCCCGTTTCAGCCTACAAACAGATTCAAGACGTTATTTCATCTGGAGACAACGAATAATGAGGTACTAATCCTTCAACATTAGAGAAAGGGATACGTTCGGTGTAAGTGGTGTTCTCGTGTTGGGCAGAATAATGTTCAACAGCCGCACCTCCTCTTCATGTTTTTGATAGGGGTACCGTAACTGAGCGGATGTACCGAGAACAGATGCTCGAACCTATGTGCGACCTTTTAGGGGTACAGTTGGCCCAGATTTTCTTTTAATGCACGATAACGCCACTGCACACAGAACTCAAGCGGTGGAGGAATATCTTAGAACTGAAGATATCCAAACGACTACCGTGGCCAGCACGATCACAAGACTTAAATCTCACTGAACATGCACACCGACAGCCAACTCCTCGGTCACTTGGTGAGCTAAGGTCTGCGCTGGTGGAAGAATGAGATTTGCTGCCACAGAATCTTATAGGCATCTTTATATCGCGCATGATTGAACGTTGTCAGAACTGTTTAACCATTAGAGGGAATCATACGCCGTACTGATGTCATGTGACCATATTTTCGAGCACGTTGTATCGACTTCTTTAATGTGACCTTTTTTTGGTAATTCTTACACAACCCATATAAATGTCCCTTATATCTGTCCGAAGTTTCTCTCTGTCTCCTCATTTCATGGTTATTCTATGGTACGCCACCATACCAATTTTTTCCCCTCTTAATCGCAAGCTGTACAAGTTACACCCCGTTTTCTACGTGCTCTGTTAATTTCGTCCAGCAATGTACTTCATTTATGTGATCGTATATTCAGGAGTATAAGTCGAAATTTCCACCACTTAAAATCTACAGTTTTAAGGTCGACTTATAAGCAACTAAAGATGTGAGGCATAAGTATATTGTGTCTGTAATTTGTATTCGCCAGTCGATTAGGCTATTTGCTGGATGAAAAACCGGATTTCCAGGAGAAAAAGCCATGCTACTCCCGCTTAAGACTGACTAACTCAGCCACGTCATCCAAACAAAACGTGCGTCCATGAGGGCATTTGAACCCAAGAATTTTTTACCTGGTATGGGGAGAACAGTGATTATATCACTATGCTATTAGCAGGGGCTGTTTAATACTTAGTTTTCATTGTAGTGCTGGTGAATCTTAACTGAAGGTTTTCAATTCTTGATAACAGACAACGTGGTCTGAGAACACATTCCCATAAAAGAATCCAAGTCTTGTGAAGTGCTATCGGAAAGATGGAATTATTATGAATCATCCTCATGGATGCTTGGCGTTAATATTCTCATGGAATCAACACTGGAGGAGAACATACCAATTTCGAGTGCTGTTATTGAGACAATACATATTTCTTAATTTATTCAACCAACTAATTAGTAGTGGAATCAGAGACAGAAGAAAACGCAGTTTCTCTGAAGGTTGTAAGGTCATTGGTGGGTGGGTTACTGTGGTGAAGCATCGGGGCATTTTTAAAAGGGCTCCGAATGCCTTCTATTTAGAACTCATCCACCTGTCCGGAGATCTGTCACACTTCCGGTTTATGCCCAGTACTTCCGTTAGATCATTAGCCAGCATTAAAGCAGACGAAGTACGGTATTGTGATAATGGCATTTAATTAGACCGTGGTCTGATGCCAGCACTGTTCGTGGTAATGTGAAGGTGACGTGTAGCACGATGTTAACTCCATTACAAATGACCGGTTAAACGCACGTGGCTCTGACAGATATATGTGGATTGCATTAACAAGGCTTTCCTACAGATCTGTCTCCTGCTTCGAATGAATGTTAGAACGAAGACAAATCGACGTCTTTAATAGCTGTTCTAAGAAGCAGAATAATGCTCGCTGCTGCATTTGCTTTATAGCCTTGTTCTGATGACGGTTGGTAATGAAGTACACTTAAGCGTTTTTATGTTAAAAAAAACAAAAAAAAACAAGTTCTGCATAGTTTCAGTTACAGTGTATTGTTAAATAGAAAATACTAACTGCGTATAAGTTGCTATATCACACCTAGAGAAGATAGCGATCTTCAAATTCAATTAAAATTTGCTCTAAAGCGACTACTACAGTTACGCATGCGTAGAGCGTTATTTACACACTGGAAATTACCGGAGAGCGAAAATAGACTTCGCGTACGCTCAGTAGATTCTTCAGAAATTTATTATTATTAACTTCTTTGATGTATAAAAATTTATTATTGGAAATAAATATTTTGTTATACTGTATTATTTGTATTAATTATTAATACTTATTATTGTGACTGTTATTATTAAACGCCATTTGCGCATTATACTTACTTTAACGAGTCAAAGATTAAAAATATGGCGTCCAGAAGCACAAATGAGAAATTTATGTCAATATAAAGACACGATGCCTTACTGCACCGCTAAATTCATGCAAAGTAGCGCAAAATAATCACCTCTTGAAGTATATATTTTGCCCCACGATTAGTTCAGAACAACGACACCTGGATCCTTCCCAAAAATTAGCTTCAATTATATAAACATCAAGTTTTCCCAGTCGGAGTTAGTTCTAAGTAAAGTACTTGGCACTGCATTAGGCCAGCGAAATTTATCGCTCAATTATACCTCTGATCTATCGTTTTATTACTTGGGAAGTCGGTTTATTATCTCTAGTAACACGGTTTTCTTAACTAGAAATTGGGAAAACTCTATAAACTACATTAATCAAACGTATATTAGTGGTTTCACCAATTTTACAAAGCAACTATATTATTTTTAAACACAAAAGAAGGTGATGTTTTAGAAACGAATCGAAGTTTAATATTTTTCAAATAAAATGTAAATTTAGCGCATTTACAACGAAATAGTAGAGATCTTTCTATGCGTGTGTCTTCATTCTGTGTAATATAAAGATATAATAATAATGCTTCGGGTTTCTTAAACGAATTAAAGACGAAATCCAAGAAACAAATCTTCATTAAACGAGAACTGCAACACAGAAATATACCAGACAACATACCATAAGGATAATTCTTTGCAGAAAACTCAATTTATTTTCTGGGCGTTCTTAATTAAAAAAAAAACACCATTCGACTGAAACCTAAATCACTCTAGAATGCGTATAACTGCATTATGTCAGTGGATTACATTCAGAATCCTTCCCACTTCTGAATATTAAGATTACTAAATTCGTGATTACGTGTACATTGCGAAGGGTTATATCAGACTTTCACAGATGCATAAGCAATTGAATATGCATGGTTTAAATTAATCTAACTATATGCATTAGATTATTAAACCAAGAATCTGTTCCGTGTGACATGATATTGCACAAATAATTACAGCGACTGTTTCCAGACCAAGAAATTCAATAGCAAAGTCGTCGTGTGGATATAAGATGGTTTATCTTGTTGTTAAGGGTGACGCAGTGAATGTTCCATTACATCTCCATAATTATGACATACAGTGTTCCATTGCATCTCCATAATTAGATGAGATACGGAATTTTAGGCTTAGATATACATCTCAATCTACGCTACTTAGGAGATTAAATGAGATGCCCGGATTAGTAGAACTTCGTGGTTGTCCTGGTAAAGCATTCGTTACAGGCTTTTGTTATATCTTCTCTGATATCTAATGTTAATTAAAACTTAAAAACACAGCATGCATATATGTAATTTAGTTATTGATTTTCCCACCTTGTCTCTCATAGAATCAAAAAGAATGATGCTGAGAGCAGTTCCTCCCGATTCATTTTGGGCAGTTGGTACCATCAGTCATTTGTGGAACGTACTTTTCGAGTCCCAAGGGAGGGGCTCAAATGGAAAATTTTACTACACAGAACACTTTATAATAAATAATCTAAGTATCTAATCATCGAGTATGTACTTGATATTTTATTTCTGGGAGGGATGCACATTTTATATTTCGTCCGAGCATATTTATTCTTGGCCGGGGGGGGGTGGCGTTCAGGATCGACACATACACACCAGTGTTTAGTACGAACAATACATAAAAGGGACGTTTGAGCTTAATTTATAGTATAACTAACGCGGTGTGAATTGTATTGACGCAATCATTGTCCCCCTCGTCTTGCTGATGAATGCGACAACATAAACAGTCTCTTGTACAAGATTAGGATAGAGTATTAACTGACTAATAGCAGTGGATTGCAATTATTCCCGCAGGCAATGCAGTGGATAGAGTTAAGAGACCTGGTTTCCAATCCCTTCTCGATGATACAAAATTTTATGGGTTTTGTTTCACACAGTGACCAAGTTATTCGGTATCGAGCGAATACCGCATTGTTTTTTTTTTTTCCCGTACAGAAAATGCTGCATTTTCATCCCGAAAAACTGGCACAACGACCACAGAACACATATATAGTTCGTTTATGTTCTTTGGAATTTGCATCCACACACCGAAACATCAGGAATCGGTATACAAACTAATGAATTTCATGCAGGTGATGTCCAATCAGTGTTTTTAATTTTTTTTGAAGAATATTTATTATGACTGAAACTGAATATTCTGATTACAAAAACAGAACACTGTACACCGGCGCCATCCATCTAAAGCTTCAACTGCTGCCATCACTTTGATATCTAATCAAAGAGAGGGAGAAAGAGACTGACCGATTTTCGGCATGTAGTCTTTCCTCTTTAGATACATAATATTTGTTTTTTCTTTACGCTCCTTGACGGACATATAGGGCGTGGCCTTCCCATAAAGTCGGAATTTGAACCCAGGCTTCTCCAAACGTGTGACTAGTGGCGAACTCGCTATATTGCCACGAAGGAAAAATACAGTATTAAAACAACTGCACAGTATATCGGATACTCTATCTTATCAATATCCATTTTGGCTCCAGTAATAGCATAGTTCATGGACCTAGGGGAAAATGTTCTGACGGGATTTGAACCCAACACTCCCCAAACGAGTAACAAGTGGAAAACCTACTATACTGTCAAAGAGGACAATGAACACTGGTCAAATTTGAGGGATTACTGCACAGTCTACTAAACAATCTATTGGATCGATATTCAGTGTGGTCCCAATGACAGCACACTGCCGCGGACACTGATGTG
Source organism: Mastigoproctus giganteus (assembly GCF_048544385.1). Classification (NCBI taxonomy): domain Eukaryota; kingdom Metazoa; phylum Arthropoda; class Arachnida; order Uropygi; family Thelyphonidae; genus Mastigoproctus; species Mastigoproctus giganteus. Next base: position 145,631,409 of record NC_143581.1, on the reverse strand, counting down.
CAGATGTAAATTCATAAGCTATCCAACGAACACGAGACGAGAACATGCAAAATCAGGCGTGTGATGACAGTGTTGTTAAATACTGGACATGTTGCAGACGCAACTCAATCGTGGATCAAGCTGCAAAAGACAACCCGTTATCAAAGTGGAGCATTTGAAATTCGATCACAGACGGTTTGTTCAGAGTCTACTACTTGGAGGGTCATGGAACACTGGAGGCGAAAAGTCACAAGACGCTTCGTCATGGATTGATGTATCACGATAGTGACACATAAATCCATGGGTTCAAACTCCGACTTCATGGGAAGGCCACACCCTATATGTCCGTCCAGGAGCATAAAGAAAAAACAAAAAAAAAAAACAATTAGTAGGTTGTGGAATCTAGTAGGTTCCAAGAAGTCTATAGGCTATTTTAAAACTTCCAACTCAGGGTCGTAGGACCACTAACAGCAAGATCGCTGTTTCACTCTTAATTTGTTGTTGTTGTAATTGGTTTTTAAGAGCATCGCCAACTAAGGCCATATTGCTCCGTGTATGCGGTCTGTAAATTGCGTGTTTTCTGTGGTTGATTTTCTATTTAGCTGGACGAAATCCCAAAGTCGGTGAAAAGAACAAGGCCGAACTGATGGCTGCGTTAAAGACCAAGTGGAGGAATATATCACCTGACATTTATAAAAAGTTGGTTGAGAGTATGCCGCGAAGATTGAAGGCCGTCATAAAAGCAAAACGTTTCAGCACAATATATTAAATGACATAATAAAAGCTCTTTTTTTGTCTAAAGGCAGGTGCAGGTGTTCGTTTATATATGGTGGGGCAGTGTATAAAGCCGCACGCAATTACTGCTCTCTCTGGAGCCGCTTTCAATATTTTTGACATACACTGATCGAAACATAGCTTCATCACGAGATATGTATATCATCATATTTACGCAAACATATTTTGCTAATATTGTCATCCCCTAATTATCTTCATCAGTGTATATAAACAGGACATTAGTGACAACAGGTGAAGCGAGGAGTTTTCACTACAACCTGTTGAAAAATCATTGAGTAAATAATGAATACAGAAAGTGATTGAAGGAATATCAACTCTCGTGGCACCTACATATAACATCCCATAACATAAATAACAACATCCATTAAGTACAATGTGGCCAACTCAGATGTGTTGATTTAAAAATCCAAAGAAATGCAGAATAGACGAAACTATAACAAACGATGATCAAATAATAATACTCAAGTGTTTCTTCTTTATATATTTCCTTAAGAAAGATCTTTAGCATGCCAATCTTTGAGCAAGAACCTAATATCAACTTTCCATGTCACCCATAGTCCATTTATTGTTCACATTGAGTTGGTCAACATTAAATGAGCGCTTCAGACCTAAATGAAATTTCAGTTCCGTTGTAATGGAAGCCCACATGCAAATGACCAGAGAACGAATCTACCACATTTATGTTTGTCTGAATATTCTGAATATATTCAGACTATATTCAGAGAATATTCTGAGTTGATATTCTAAGAATTGTTATTTCTCTGTGAAGAAAAAAACCAGAACTCAGAAGGAACATATCGAAATGCGACACGTAGACACTCTAGCACACCAAGACCCAATCTCCAGCAAGCCACTATACACAGAAATGAATTCTGGATTCTCTCTTCTGCACTTTCAATAAACTAAAGTTTGTCATCCCTTTAGGGATATAGATTCCCTGGTGGGGACTAGGCCTTAATTGCAATCATGTAGCAGAGAGAGTTGCAAAGGGAACATATCAGCAACAGACGTCATTGTGTGTGGTCACATCACGTTGCTTATTTCTCTAATCCAAAGCTTTCATTAATTTTATTAATCGACTAACTTTGTCCTTTCCTTGCTGGCTTCATACGAGACTGCATAAATATCCCAATTTATTATATTTCAAATGGATAATTTCTGTGTCCCGCTGAGGATTTCTGCTGCTCATGGTGCAATCTGTCTCTTCGATCCGAACATTTAGTAAACCTCCTCGTCTTGGAAAATTCATAAAAGTTTTCTTACTCTTCGTACTTTTTAGCAACCCAATAAGCAACACTTTGAGCAACCCTTTAAGCAACCCAATATATTCATAGTGTTGCTTTGTATGTGCCTTAGCCGCTCACACTCGTTGTTTGTTATTTGGTTTTTAGGAGCATTAGCAACTAAGGCCATACTGCTCCGGGGATATACGGTGGTCATTCCCTGACCTTTCCACATTCTGCGTATTTGGTGGTCACGGGCTCGAACCCCGGTCTAATCAAGAAGCGTGTGCTACGCACTGCTGCTCCTGCCCACCTGGCTACGGAAGCGTCCGCTCACACTCGTTAAATTTGATTTGGAAACGAGAACCTTTCACTCGCTCAACCTTCAGCTAGTGCACAATTTTCTAGTCTTATACTTCTCTAGAGTAGATAGCTCTATATCGTTTAAATTATTGGAAAAAAAAACTCTTTCTAAAAATACGATCTTGAAAGCCATAAGTAGATGCCTTTGTGAAAATAAATTGTACTTGCAGAAGCTCTACCGATCTTTAAGCAAGAATTCTTCCTCAAATGATGAAGGTGCATACATTTCTTTCTTCTTCTTTTCAAGCAACTGTCCCTCAAAGCTGCATTGTGAGCAACTATTGAGATATTTAGAGACAATAACATCATCTATAGGTTTTTTGGAAAACATTATTGTACAGTTAGGATGCCCTCGCAGGCAACACAGCGGTTACAATCACTGTCCTCCCACACAGCGTGGTAAAGTTTCAAAGAGTTCAAATCTATTCAATGACGCGAGGAACTCTGATGGGCTTTTTCACAACGTAGCTGAGTTAGTCGGTCTCAGGCGAGGGTTATATGCTCTTTTTACAGGTAACTCGGGTTTTTCGTCCTGAAAACAGTAAATCGAATAAGGAATATACGCAGTTAAAGATGCGTATACCGACGCCTCATAGATTTAGTTGATTTGACATTTAACCTAACCTAACAGGTAGGAAAAGAACCTCAGCACTGTACATATCCATTAGCAAACTAAGCCTGCAACGAAATATATCAAATCTGATATTATTAGGACAAGTCCTCACGAGGGTCGCCAATGTTTCATCTAGATTCATAACAAAAAACGCTGTTGCTAAATGCACAAGTCTCACTTCGTCACATGGTGCATTCTCCTATCTCAAAATAATGGAAGAAGGGAAAACCAGACCGCTGTTCTTGTTTCACCAAAAAATGCTGTTGTTGTTTGTCTTTGCTCCAAAGCAATTAACGCAATAAAGCGTGAGTACATCAATATCATTACAATGGGCCCAGGCACTTTTTATACCCTTTTCAGTGGACACAACTGATGTTAATAAAAAAATGTAAATGCCATATGGGAAGTGTTCATAGAGGTAATCTTAGAGGCCAATAATCGATTTATACCAATTAAAAGATATTGTTCAAGATTCAGACCAAAATGGATGTCAGATGAACTTTTATTTCATATCTACATTGACACGTAAGGTTTTTGAGTCCAAGTTACCGAAAGTCCATCAAATTCTAACTCGAAGTTAAAGTATGGTTGTGGAGAAATTGCTGCAGCTAAAAGCAAACAAAGCACATGGAGCTGATGGAATCTATCGAACGATATCAGAAGATGCCGCAAAAGCGGTGGTTAAACCTTTAGCCATAACAATGAGAGACTCCTTGGATTCAAAGATAATACCTGTAGATTAGAGATGTACAAATGTATCCTCTATTCACTAGAGCAGTTCAAAGAGTGAAGTGGGTAAATATGTCCTTTAGTTCAACCACTGTGCCAAAAAAGTAATGGAATCATTAGTTGAAGATGTAATATAAGATAATCTTAATAGGACTGGAATCATAAGGCAAATACAGCACGGGTTTGTTAAAGAGAGATCATGTCTTATAAAAATTAGATTAGCTACTTATGAGGTTGTCACAAAGGAACTGGATTTAAAGAATAATTTTGACATCATCTTTTGACATCATTCAGTAAAGCCTTTGATACTCTACCACATACACGGTTGATATATAAATTGGAGAAATGTCGAATTAAGGGGAAGTTACTGCTATGGATAAAGGGATGAGTAAATGGTAGGAAACAAAGGGTGGTTATAAATGGCCGCCTCTTCATGGACTAATGTGTTCAGCGGAGCTTCAAAAGAATCAGTGTTGGGTTCACTTACATTTTTTAATATTTATTAACGACACTTTGTTGTGGGTATTTCAAGTCTGATGTCTAAGTTTGCTGATGATGACTGGTGGGCACAGTGGTCAGTGATAGTAATTCGGGTATGCTGCTTCAAAAGAATCGAAATAAACTAAACGGATGGGCAGTAAAATAGAAAAATGAGGTTTAATAATGATAAATGCAGAATACTGCATTTGGATAACATAATTCCAGAATAAAAAAAAACATTTAGGTGGCGCTAAACTGAAACTAGTAAAGCATGAAAAACATCTACGGTAACTATTGTACAGTATGGCATGAAATTCTCTCTTCAGTGCAAACAAGCAGCTAAAATATCTCATTGGGTTTTCTCTCAGAAAGATTTCCAGCAGGGACAAAGACGTTATTATCCCACTGCATAAAGAAGTGGTCAAGCCACACCTGGAATACTGCACACTGGTGTGGAAATCTCATTTAGGAAGGACTTAGATTTGTTGGAAAGGGTGAACAGAAGAGCAACAAGATTAGTTAGGGACAGAAAAAGAATATTCTTACCAAGAAAGACTAGAGTTCTAAATATTGAACTCTCTCAGACATAGGTATCTGTGGAGCGACCCAAGCGTGTATAAGGCTTTAAAGGGACAAGTAAACTAAATGCTGATGGAATCTTTACCTTTTCTGAGATGAAACACGCGAGAGGACAAATTTAAATTGGATAAAACATGGCTGTAGAACAGATGTACGGAAATTTGCATTCAGCCAAAGAGTAATAAACTGTTGTAATAAACTTGCGCCTAGTATTGTGAAGGTGGATAGTTTGAATAAATTTAGGTGGACAAACTGAAAGGAATAGGCAAATAAAGGTTTTTTATTTTTGACCGATGCTGTATACGCCTTGCTTCTGTGCATCATATTGTGAATATTAATACTAATACTAAGCTTAAAAACTGTGTGTATTCTATGGTCGTCTTGTCAATTTAGATTGAAGAAAGACCCAACAGAAAAATCTCACAACCTTCGCCCGACTCAACCAAAGCATGGAGGTGACCGAAAAGTTCCCTATCCTGTGATTCGAATATGCGAATTATATTATTAAAATATTATGTTATCAATACTATAACTTCGTTTTTCTTTCTGATGTGTTATCGAACTCTTATAGTTTAATACTGCTATGTGATATACACCCACTAGCCAAACTATTAGAAATCTATATGCAACATTTTGTAGGAAAATTGCCCGAATTATGGCCCATTAACCGGGTGGCATGGATTCCACTAGGTGTCTGAGGGCGTCTAGCTTCATATGTAACCATTTTTCCATTAGGATATTTATCAACTGCTGTATTGTGGTCGGTAGAGAAATGCGAGACGAACTGCTCATTCCAACAAGTCCCAAACATTCAAAGAGCTGGAGGTGGTATAACCTCCAGCTCTTTGAATAATGGACGGGATGTAAGGCTTCACGAAGTTAACACTACACTTTTACCCTACATCATCAGACCATATGATCTTTTCTTATTGTTGAACAGTCCAGTCGGGCGTGGGCGGTACCACTCAAGTCGATGTTTTGCAGAAACAAGTGGCTTTCACATAAGCACACGGCTACTGTATCTCAGATCCTTCAACTCTTCCCGCATAGTTCGGTTAGAAATGATTCTTTCTTTGTCGAAATTTAATTCTCAGCCATTTGGTGAACACTAGACCTTTTATTCTAACGAACAATTCGCTTTAAATTCCTGTGGTCTCATTCTTGGGGTACCGAATTTCTTTCTGCATGTCTTCCTTTTAGCGTTGCATTCTCACTTCGTCTTCAACCCATCGTATACTTTTGAGATGGTTCCTTTTGACACAACAGTCACTTCCTAACGTGATTATGACTCCTGCTAAACGTGCTCCAACAATAATACTTTTCTGAAAATCGCAAAGATCACCTATCTTCCCCATTGCTTAGACAACTAAGAAGGACCAGAAAAGCGTTCAGTATTTATCTGATACCAAGGAATTTGTGGTCATACCATGTGACAGCATAAAAATCTGCTGACAATTGCAAAAGATTACTAATTCTTTGGCCAGTGAGTGCATATTCTAATTATCGTGCCTTAAATTACTTTCTTCTTTAACCAGGTACTGCAGGAATGATAAATCAGGGACAGATAATCTTATTTGAATAATACATTTCCTTAGATTTTTCTTATTTTGTAAAGCACTTATTCTAAATTGCTCTCCGTTTTCTTTCTGTTGACGTGTTGCTTGTATCATTCATTGTAATCTCCTTCATAAATAACCATTCCTGCCTCAGAACACTATCACAGATTTCCTTATCGTATATGCTGCTTCCTGAGTAAACAAGTAATTCGAGCAGCAATAAACACGCATGAATATGCATCGCACATTAATCTATTGTGTGCGGGTGACCTGTGACAGCTATGCCAAGGATCTGTTTAATATTTGAAGCGATCAATGCTGATTAATAATTGACAGTACATCCACAAAGTTTCCACTTTTATAAACGACTCTCGATGGTAGAACGATAGGTCGGGGATTCATTTAAGATCTCAAATGTCGTGTTGTTTAAATGCAATATCGCATTATTTAAGTGAAATGCTGAGCAGATAAAAATCAATATCGGTTGTAATGACCACAAATACCCTAAAGACCACCTTTTTTAAACTGCGTTTCGTATAATGCAGTTTAACTTTAGTCCCATAAAAAGTACAGCGTACCGAAATAGAATGGTAATTGTATTAAAATTGTTTTATATGATAACATTTCATGACGAGAAATAGGCTTTATCAAAAAAAGGTAGCACGCCATGAAATAATTTTATTTGTAACACTGGATAGAAGACTGGATGAAATATCATTTTCGATACTTCTTCAGAAAGTTTCTGCAAGTGCTAGAAGATTTAAAAGACATTCTGACTTTGTTAAAACTACTCATCAAGTAAAGTGTGTTCAATTTGACATTCTAACTCTGCTGGTTGATATTAATTCTTCACTTACCACTGTATTTTGCATACCATATTCTGTACCTTGGAACTGAAGGATTACGTACAAAATCCATATACAAAAATAGGAAAAGTGAAGGAATTTCTAAAGACCTCTTCAGTAGGAACTGTAGGTAGGAAACACAGACTTTTGCTGCAAAGACCAGAAAAAAGAACAACCAAACCCAAAAAAGTAGATATGGAAATCTAACATAAATTAACCGCTTTCCTTCTCGTCTAGTTAATTATCCAGTTGATCTTTGAATTTCTTCAAACTGTCAGCTTCAACTACCTGCGAAGGCAACTTCTTCCAGTAATCAACGATTCCCTGGCTTTCTGAAATCTATTTTAAACCTCTTCTGTAATTTGAATTTACAACCCCTACTTCCCGAATTCTTTATAACGGTGAAAATTTCGCCTTCATTCATTTTACTGACCCCTCTCAGAGCTTTATAAATCTCAATCACGTCCTATCTAAGGTGCCGCGGTGCCAAACTCTGTAACTTATATAATCGAGGTCTTTCTTCGTACGGTCGCTCTTTTGCCGATCTTGCCATTCGAGTTGCCCGTCTTTGGACTCTTTCAAGACCCTCAATATCTTTTTTTCATATGAGATCTCCATACTTGGACACAGTACTCTAAATGCGGTCTTAGAATTGCCTTATACAATGACCTTTCTATCTCTGCAGGATATTGTTTGATAAATCATTGATAGGACAGCATGAGCTTCCCTGGCCGACTCTTTACACTGCTCAGAAAACTTCATGTCTGCCCGTAGAGGCCCGCGTTGTGTTCTCTGTCTGTATATCACAGTACTCCTGTCTGTCCGTATCGTAACTGCAAGATCCCCTTTCTTCCTTTGTTGTTTTTAATTCAGTTCCACCAAGTGTATAAATAGCAGCCCCAAATGTATAAATCCAAGTGTATAAATAGCACCCCCAGCGAATAGCAAGTGTATAAATAGCATCCCCAGCGAATAGCAGCCCCAAAAATTATTTTGGGGCTGCTATTCGCCAAGTATAATACCCTGCATTTTTCTGCATTAAAACGTAGCTGCCACTTTTCTTATCATTCCCGAAGACTGTTCAAGTCATCCTATTGTAGTACTGCTTGACACTGATCATTAACGGCTCTCCCAATCTACATCGTATAGACATTTTTAAATCACGCTCTTTACCCTTCGTCGATGTCGTTAATGAAAACCAGCCACAACAATGGGTCAAGAACCTATCCTTGGGGATCCACACTTCTGACTTTACACAAATCTGTAGAATATCCATTAATAATAGCCCTCTGCCTTCTGCCTTGCAGCCATCCTGAAATCCATCTTCGAATCTTTCCAGTAATCTCAACATATTCCAGCTTATACAGGAATCTTTCATAAGGGACTGAGTCAAAGGCTTTGCTAAAATCCAAATAAACTATGTCGAAATTGTTCCTTACATCAAGCTTATGAGTAATTGTGTCAAAATAGCTTACGAGGTTAGATAAACATGATTTTCCCTTAATAAAACCATGTTGTGTGTGCGTGCTTAAGAACGCCATGTCTATCTAAATGTCCCTGGATTGCACTCTTAATCATTGCCTCTAAGATTTTCACTACAACTGACGTTAGAATAACCGGTCTGAAGTTACCAACTTCCTCTTAGAACTGGTTTTATGTATTGGCGATACATTGGCACTTCTCCAATCCAAATAAATCTTCCCTGAGTTTAAAGATGCCCTCATAATTAACCTCAATAGTTCAATACACACTCCCTCGCGCTCTCCTTCAAAACTACAGGGTATATGTCATCAGCTCTGGGAGTCTTACTTGCCTTTATGCCGAAAGTTTTTCTAATAAGCAGTCGTCTGTAATTTTGAAATCACTAATTTCATATGGCTTAGCCTCACTCGCACAGCCTCTTCTCAACATGAAGGGTGTTTTGTCAGTAAATATCGATGCGAAATACCTATTCAATTTATCAGCAACATCAGTTGGGTTATCTACGACTTTCCCATACCCAGTGCACAAGGGTCCGATCTGATTCGTTTTCTTCTTCTTTGTATTTACATACGCGGAAAACTCCTATGTCGACATTTTTGCTCTCTTAGCCAGTGCTTTCTCATACTCAGAATTCGCCTCCCTGACGCTGTCTGTGTTACTATTAAAAATCGAGTTGTAGTTGTTGCAGGATTCAGTATTTTTCCCTTGCCGTGTAAGTTTCCTATGCTATCTTTATCTGCTCTATTAGACTAGCCAGCCCCGTATTCATCCATCTCGGCATCCTTCTCGTGCTATATTTTCTTAATGGTATACTGTACATACTTTGGGCTTCCATGATTATTTAAAAGGTATTCCATAATTCAAGTATATTTGCCCTCTCTCTCAATCCGCCCATTTAATAGATGCCATGTGGAGCTTTAAACTCTCATAGTCCTCTTTTTTTGAAATTAAAACCTTACCTTTTACTGCAACATCTTTCTTAATCTTCCGACTAACGTCTGTGTGATCATTAATTGACAATAGTTATGTATTGTCATCTGATTCGTGAATAATAATTAATGTAGAATATTCTTACCCTTTTTGTTTTCTCTAACATGCTGGTGCAAATAATAATCACCTATTTTATTTAAAAATTGTTCCCTACGGCGAGTTTTTCTTCCACTTATTTCAATCAATTAGTGGAATACTGGATCAGCCATAATAAGACATTAACACTCGCTTACCCATTTCATCTGCATGTAGAGACTCTCGCCATTCTCCTCACAGTCTGTAGATTACTCCCACTCTCATACTTTTGCTTTCAACTAACTCACACCACAAAGGATCTATGCTGGCAGACATAACTTCTGACTCAGCAAAAGCTCTTTTTGCTCTTAGGCTGCTTTTCATAAGAAGCATGACCGCATCATCCCTTCTATCTTCCGTCTTCTTCCTAAATACATTTTAAAACACCATAGTGAAACTCATCTTTAATTTCCGAGTGGCACCACCTTTCTGTTATCTCTATTATGTCAACATTAGTTGTCCTAACTAGGAGTTTGAATTTACCCATTTTAATACTCCTGACATTGCTGAAGACACAGTTAAGACTAAGTAATCTTCTATAGTTTACTACCCTGACACACTCCTCCTTGAAGTTATTCAGACTTGTTTCCGTAGCTTTATCCTTCCGCTCATTTGAAATGTTGCCATCCTCAAGAACATCTTGCCAACGATGGCTGTTGCGGCAACAAACAAGAATTTATGAGACGAGTGCAAACATCATTTTGACCCATATTATCAGATAAACGCGGATCTAATTTACCTTCTACCCCTAACTAGCAGTTTCCGTGAACTCTTAAGGTATTCTCAATGATACTGTCAAAAATCCTTGCACCATCTTTGTTCAGGTGAATACCATCTCTATAAAATAGATTCCTTCTACGTCCAAATGCGGACCATGCTCATAAAAATCCCTTGCCCTCCAGAGCCTTGCAGATTATCTCAAGTTTCGAGATAATCAACAAGGCTTTCAGCATATACTCCCTCCTCTCGTGATTGGACAGAATTGCAGACACATTCAACCGAGCAGTGAAATAAAATATCATAATGTAAACTTTTAAAAGAAAGAGCAAAAATAACTGGTCCAATAGTAGATGGAAGTCCTTAATTCAGATAAGCTACAACGCAAGATGCAAAGGACGGCTGTAGAAGATGGGGATTAACTCACGAGGTGAGTATCTGATTAATACGACTGGCTCAATAAACTTCCAGTAACAGCGCGCATACAAAATGAATGAATAAATAAGTTGGAAGTTTCCTATAAACCGCAAAAGGGCGGTAGAAATGATAGTCAGGTCACTGATATGGACTGATAATAAAAATGGAATAACTTATAACTTTTAAGGGACTGAAGTCAAGAAAAGTAAATTCGCTAAAATCTTCGGATGCAACCAAAGAGGTATTCGACTTTTGGCGTGGAATGTATCTGAGATGAAAGAACAGATCAACGTTGATTCTATATGGCACTTTTTATAAGTAAAACTTGCTGAATGTTATTAATTTTAATTCAACATTAAAAAGAAAGAGATTTATGTAAATATCAAATGCACATCCTTTGAAGCTTTCCTTAGAAGTGCTTGAAAAGAACACCAACTTTGAAAGGAAGCAGATTATTCTGAATCAATCTAAATAGTCAATGAAATCTGGCAACGTCGTCGGAGTTCAATAAAAATGTCCAATTGATCTCTTCCGTCGATGGTAATTCTCTGTCTGAACGAGGACAGGACAGTTCTATGATAAAACGGAAAAGAAGATTTAAATAAAGTATTAAAAAATTCCAGTTTTTATGTAGTTCTTCAGAAAGTAGATAAGCCAGTCTAGAGCGAATTAAGATACTCCTGGAAGACCGAGGAAAATTGTATTCACGAGATCCAAAGGTTTATATCGTAATCCGTCTTTCTTTGAATTACAAAATTGCGCATTCCGTTAAAAACCCAACGCGAAGAGTTCGTTTAAGGCGAGGAGGTAAAAGCGTAAGGTAATTTTGAGACGTTTTAGACCACCTCTCTTCATTTCTTAATATTAGACAGTTATTTCTCCAAAATAAATACATTCAGATATTTGAAAGCTTGAATGATTTGCTGCTTCAATAAATGCGAACTCCCACACCCAGTTTGGGAGTTCACATTTACTGAAGCAGCAAATCCTTTCCTTTATCTTGAAGCTAAAGGCTTTAGTTAGCCTTTAGCTTCAAGATAAAGGAAAGGACTATGAATCCAGAAGTTTATCGCTTCGGTAATTTTTGTTAAAATCACTTATAAGATAAAGGAAGGAGAATGCAGCTCTAAAAGAAGGCAATGCATTAGAAAGTTGGTACTCCAACTAAAGATCTCGGGAGAGAAAACAAAATCTATATTGCTCAAGTGAACGCTCCAACTACGAAGACCACCGGTTATCAAAATTGACAACACCTTCATAAGATTATACTCAGAAATCAAGTATTTAGGAATCGTCTTCGATATGAAGCTAAATTTCCATCCTCACTTGAAATATATGTGAGAGAAAATAAAAAAAATACTCGGCCATGATCATCCATATAAGCCGTGCAGACTGGGGCCCTAAGCGCCGGGCTCTGGCCCTCATCTATAATGCCATATTTGTCCCAATAGTTTGCTATGGAGCCTCAGAGTGGTGTACTAGGGCTTCCCTCGACCGAAATCGCCGTAAAGTAGACTCCATACAGCGTTCTATGCTTCTTGCCGTAACAAGGGTGTGCCGTACAGTAAGCACCCCAGCTCTACAGGTGCTAGCTGGATGTATACCCCTACACCTAGAGGTAATAAAAAGAGGATTGTATCAACGATTGAAGAAGAGTATTCCCACCGAAAAAGTAGGCATCACTCTTAACCTTGATAACAACCCCAAAGAGGAAAGGAAGAGAATCTCTGAAATTATGTACAGGACTGAAAAGAGACATGGGACACCACCAACAAAGGATTAATAACCAAAAAAGTTCATTCCCTCTGCGAACCTCATCAGTCCAAAGTCTCCTCCCTGGTACTCACCAGGCCTCCATACTATATTTCTACTGACAGGCCATGGACCCTTTAAAGGGAAGCTAACATCCCTAGGCATTGAAGATGATCCACTGTGTCACTACGGGGCTGAAGAAACGTGGGATCACGTAATGTATGATTGCCATGAATATGGCGAGATCCGGCTAAGGTTTGCCACTAAATCCAAGATAATCCCCGGCATTGTGAGCACCTGATTATAATGGACAAGCAGCGCTACGCCGTCTCTTTACTGAGTTTGCGCAGTCTGTTTTCACTGCTAGACGGGTTAGGCACCCAAACACCATCCATTGAAGATCAAAATAAGAAACTTCCTGGATATGACAGTCCTCTCAGAGAGAGAAAAAAAAAAAACTCCTTCCTTGGTTCGTCTCAGGAGTGATACAAAAAAAATGTGAAAGAAAGAACATTCCCCAAATTCATTGATCCGCCACGATGTCTCGAAGCCGCATCCTCCATCCCTTGGGAAGCTCTCAACAATTGCGATCTCCAGTTGGCTGTGGACCTCATGACCAGGTGGATCCGGACCATTGCCAACTACGGAGCGACAAGGACTGTCTGCATTACTCCCCGTTCAAGAGCTTGGTGGACACCTCCACTGAACAAAACCTTCCAAGAAAAACAAAATCTGCATAAGAGATGGAAAGAGTCAGGCCCTGTACAAGATCGGATTGCCTTCTCCAGAGCAAGGGCAGTGTTCAACCGCCAGAAATCATCTGCAATCAAAAAACATCTAAAAGCAACCCTACAAAAAGGCAAACCATTTTTTTATTTTTTTTATTATTATTATCTGTTTATTTCCATAAGGAAACCACCCCGGGACGGCAAAGTGCCAGGAGGGTGCTAAGTACATATCAGGGTACGAGATACTACGTGCAGTGGGTTACACATACTGAACACGTAGTCTCGTCCCGAAATATTATATACACATTTTATGTTTAATACATACAGTATTTACACATTTATGATTGTGTACAAACATTATACAGCTCATATATTTACAATTCATTAATAATTCCACATATAACTTACATATTAACATAACTGTTACAGAAGGTATATTTTTACAGTCAACAGATTATTATTGTTCTTAAAGCAGAAAGCTTCACTTTTATTCACAATTCTTTAGTACTTTGCGGCCGATTCATATTTCAGTAAGCCTGTACGAATCCTGGAAGATCTCTTTCCGGTATGTTGCATCCTCACACAGTTTTTCGGCATCTATCTGTAGTGAGTTAAATATTCTCGCTGCATTTGATGGGAAGAATCTTTGCAGGCTACTAAGATTGTTCAGGACTGAACGCAGTGGATTATTTAGTTCTCCGCAACGTCTAGCAGTGGCACGCGGTTTAACTAGAATATTATCCAGGACTGGAGCATCCACTCTGCCTGTGAGCATTTGTGCGAGAGTGTGTATGTTCCTGTTAATTGTCCGCTGCATCCAGGGTGTGATGTTAAGGTTTGAGTAGAGAATGGCCCTTGAGATAGTAAAAGGGTGGCCAGCAACTCTGTTAAGCCATCGCAAGAACCAGTACTCGATCCCAAGGACGGACTTATAATGTGAATCTGGAGCTGAAGACCAGATTTGCGAGGCATACATTGCAATTGGCAGGACACACATTAAAATGTACTTGGTCGCTAGCTGAGGATCCCTAATTCCTACCAGTTCCTGCCTAGTAGCCCATAAAGCGGCGAATATTTTTGTCTTCATATGGGCGAAGTGTTGAGCAAAGGTGAGTCTGTCATCCCACTTAAGACCCAGGTCCAGGTGAGAGTGCACTTTTTCCACACTAGACCCGTTCACAGAGATTGAGATGTCATTTTTATTCTGCTTGTAACTTATGGTCATTTGGGCAGACTTCTGTGCATTAATACGGAGCCCGATGCAATCCAGGTAGCTCTCAAATTCTCGGATTGTGCTATTTGCCATCTGGCAAATACTTTCTGCTGATTCATGGCCTTTGGAAGTGATGAAGAATTTTACATCGTCAGCATATGTTATAAAATTGTAGTACCGTGCGAGAAACGGCTCCAGGACGGCCGCGAAGAGAGTAGCCGAAAGAACTCCCCCTTGAGGCACTCCTTGCGAGATGGTAAAGCAAGATTGTAGCTTTTGGTGCTTAACAATAAGTTTCCTATGTTCTAGCAGGCTGGTTATTATAGTTAACAGATTTCCTCTTACATTAAAATAATTCTTCAAAATCGCAATGAGCGCTGGAATTGAGACGTTGTCGTAGGCTGCGGAGATATCCAAAAAAATAATATCAATTTGCTTTTTCTCATTTAGTGCTTTCTGCACGCGAAAAAGGGTTTCCAGTAAGTTTGTTATTGTTGATCTACCCGAAATAACTGAGTGCAAATGTGGTGGTCTATGGCTGAAGCAGTGTTGATTGATGGTGGGAAGAAGCGCTTTTTCGAATACCTTCTGTAGGGTGCAACTAACAGAAATTGGTCTGTAATCCTTAGCCAATTTTGGGTGTTTAATCTTTGGTATTGGGGTTACAATGTAATTTTTCCAAGCTTGCGGGAAAGCTCCTGACCTAATGATTTTCTGATAGATGTGCAGTAATAGATCTATTATAAATGGGCTACTTATTTTAAGGATGAACATTGGAAATTTGTCTGGTCCAACAGTGGCCTTATTGGGCAGATCGTTGATTGCTTTCATTACGCTCTCTTTGGTGATTTGTATTTCACTCAATGGAGGTCTTGTTGGTTCCTCTCTTGCCGAATAGTTTCGCTTGTTTAAATCTTTCAGGAATTCCAAAATTTTGTTACCATTATCAGTGTTCTCAATTTGATTCAGTCCATGCAGGTTACTAAAAGTGTTATTAGCCCATTCCTTGAAAATGCATTCTGTCATATTCTCTGTGCTATTTCTATTGCTAGTAATTCTTTTTGCTCGTTTTAGTTTGTTATGAATAACATTGCAGTGTGCCTGTCGTTTTGCTTTGATGAAATGTGCTCTTTCTTTCTTATAACGAATGTGATCGGCAGGATGACCCGTTCTTTGCCATTTTCTATACAGTTTTTGCTTCCTGAGGAAACTTTCTTTCAGTTGTGGGTTAAACCATTCTTTTGTTCTCTCAGATATTTTGATTTCTTTTGCTGCTCCTTCCAATGCTGTTTGGTATAGCTTTTTAGTGATCCTTTCTAAAGCTTCGTCTACTGGCTTTTCTTGCAGGTCATTCCAGTTGTAACTAGTCAGGTGACTGAGAATGACCTCTGCATTAATATACTTCACGGAGAAAAGATACTTACTTTGCTTTTCCCAGTTCGTGTGGTTACCCTGCATGTATTTGTGTATCTTCAGTGCTGCTTCTATTTCAATGGGATTGTGGTCCGACTTAAATTTTATGCAGTTTTGCGTTAGCCTTATGTCTAAGGAACTATGGTACAACATGTCAAGTTGCTGCATTCCCCTTGTTACTGGTGTCGGAAGCTGCGTCAAGTGCAATGCACCCAATGTAGCATCCAGCTCTTTCTTGGCCTCCCTGTGTTTCGGAAGAGGCAAATTAAAATCTCCCGCTATTATTGTGTCGACTGATGGCTTTAGATTTGCAGCAAGCCAAGCATAGAGTTCGTTTCTTGTCTCCTTTGTGTGCTCAGGTGGGAGGTATATGATGCATATCTGTATTTTCACGTGCTCTTTTGAAAAGGTAACGCAAATCCCTTCAAAATTATTTGAATTGGTTTTTCGTTCTCTTATAGACTGGTATTTATTTTGATAGCAAATTATAACTCCCCCTCCTCGCCTATCTGTTCTTCCGGTTCCCACACATTTGCAGTTTGCTGCCGCAGTTAGCCGATCTAACTGTTTTCCATTTCCCAACCAGGTTTCGATTAGGCAAATGAAATCCAGGTCCCCGTACATCATCATCGTTTGTAGGGTGTGGAGCTTATTTGAGATGCTCCTCACGTTTTGTGCAAACAGGTGGATGTGATGTTCTGCATCCCCAGCTGGGGGTAGTTTTCTTGATTGCTATTGAGCCCGATTCCTTGCATCATTTTTAACCAGTGGTCTGGCCCATCTGTCTCTGTAGGGCTTGACTAAGGTACCTACTGGCCAGGCGCTTACGTCTTGTAGGCGAGTTGCCTTATCTGGTGGACAAGAGATTATAAAGGAGGAGTAAGCTGGGTGTCGTGTTTTCACTTGCTTTACTTCCACAGTTATCCCATGTTCGCCCTCACACATGGCTTTAATATTTTTGGGCTGTGTTGTGGGTCCCAGCCTTGATACAAAAATTTGCTCTCTGGTTGCAACGGAAGTAATGTTGTACATTTCAGAAAACCGTTTGTTTGTTTCTGGTGTGTTACAGGAAGACACATTAATACTTTCTCTGTGAACTGGATTATGTCGTCGGCTGTCCTCGGCAAGACTAGGCATGAAATTTTGGGATGGGCGGGTTTTTCTACCCTCAAAAGTGTTATGCTTTTTAGGTAGCATAGTGATGTGCGCATAAGTGAGTGGGTTTGCAGGAACATGATTTGAGGGGGAAGATGTAACTCTCGCGATCGTACTCTTGGAATACATGGATGCCCCAATCATTTCAGTTGATTCCTGTTGTCCTAATATTTCTGAGACTTCTTTATTTTGGTTTCGACTTTTCCTAGTGGAATGTGTGGAGCCATTTCCTTGTGCTGCCCCTAAAGTTTCCCTGGATTTGGTGCTATTGCTTGCGAGGTCCTGCTGCAAACAGACAGTTCCCGGCTGGGCTTGAAATTCACATATTATTTGGCTGTCTTGTAGTTTTGCAATTCGTTCTGATATGTTTTCCCCCGAATTCAATTCTTTTCTTGTCTTCTGTTTCTGATTTTGAATGCTTTCTGTCATCCTGTACAATCCATGCATACCACTTCTACTTTTCTTTGGGTAGCTCTGCCTCGCATAGCAAGTTTCGCCGGTTACGGGGGCCGCTGAGCCACCTTGTGCAACGAGGACTGATTCAAAGCATCCTAGCTTTTCCTCCAGTCGTTTAAGGGTGTGCAATATTTTACTGTTTTGTTCTTTGAGAAGAAAATTCTCTTCCTGCAGTTCCTGTAGCATTTTATGTACAGGGATGAAATTGCTCGCGAGGTTTTCAGCGTATTCCACAGCCTGCATCGA
This sequence comes from Mastigoproctus giganteus, assembly GCF_048544385.1. NCBI lineage: Eukaryota > Metazoa > Arthropoda > Arachnida > Uropygi > Thelyphonidae > Mastigoproctus > Mastigoproctus giganteus. Next base: position 145,613,603 of record NC_143581.1, on the reverse strand, counting down.
AAAGGGGCTGATGCAGTCTGCAAGGATATCCTTTAATTCCGTACGCGAGACATATTCTTTACGGTTCTCCTCCTGCCTTTCCTCCGGGCTATGATTGCTCCTCTGTCTAGCGAAAGCCCCTTCAGAGTGCTCGCAGTCTTCCGGGCAAATATCGCATCCCAAGGTTTCAAAAATTGATCCTTCAGGATGGCCCAAGATGCCATTTCCAAGGTCAGTCTGAGAGAGGATTTCTCTTGTTGCTTGTTCAAGGTCATTAATCTGTTCTGTGCATGAATCTTCACAAATGACTTCATTAGGTAATTCTTCATTATTTTTCCCTGTTTGTTGCGTACAAGCGTCACATTCAAACTTGCGTTTTCTAGTTTTGTTTAATCTCTTAATATCTACAGAAGTACAATCAGGCTTATTGCAATAGTTTTTGTGACAAGTAACGCATTTAATTATGAAGTCATCATTGGTCAGACATATGCAGCAAGTAAGCGGCACGGCTGATGCGCTGAAATCTGTCATTCTGAAATGCAAATGGGAGCCGGAATTTCAGTAATTTCGAGGCAGGTAGTCTTTAGTACAACAAGATAGGGCACTTCTATCGTTCGATGACTAGCCTATGAAATATGCAGGTGGAAATGGGGGAGGTTTTAATCCCTAACTTTGTCACCGTTTGACCTTGTCCAGAGCTTAAGTGCCGTATTGCCTTAAGTAGAATATTGCTATGTTCCGCTGCACTGAATCGCTATAAACCAACCGTTCCTTTAAACTATTACACGAAGTATGAATGCTTAAAATCAAGATTAGACATATTACCTGTTCAGGATTCCATTAGTAGACACTATATCCAGATTCCACTTCTCATAAGCTCTCTGTCAATATGCAGTTCATTTATGATTCTTTCAGTTTAACTTAGGTATTTGAGTATTTTTAGGAGCACATAATTCAGTAACTCACTGACCTTCGCCTCCTAGCGGCCGATCTATCTCTCGGTACACAGGAATTCCTAAAACACTGGATCTTGAACTGTGGATGGACCACATTGCACAGTTCTCGAACAATGTGGCCCCGACATATCCAGGCAACTTACCTGTGAACAACACCCCAGCGGATATGCTCGCCACCGTTAGCATCACCAGGAAGCAGCTTATAACTGCTATAAATGGATTGCCACCCACCGCAACCGCAGGCCTTGACCTTGTGCCACAATTCATGATCAAGTGTCTCAGCACGTTTATCATCGTTCCACTACTCTCAATTTTTAACCGTGTCTTAACGCAGCACTACTTTCCCCCTCTCTGGAACAGATATGCTGTGAGGCCACATCCTAAATGCCAATCTGCATCCCTCATTAAACAGTTCAGGCCAATCTCTCGCTCTTCCAGCCTCTTAAAACTTATGGAGAAGGCATTACTTTCAACCATCACCAATCAAATCATGCCTCACAAACCCCCACAAATTCACTATGCCATTCCCGGAAGATCCACAATCACCAATTTAACATCCATAACCAGCACCATTCTCAGTGCACTAGAAGCTAAAGCAGAACTTGCCGTTACGTATGTCGACCTGGAAGCTGCCTTCGACTCAATCAGCATTCCCTCGCTCGTTCACCTCCTAGAAAATTACTTCCATATAAAAGGTGATTTGTTGTGGTTTATCACAACCCTGCTATCAGACAGAATCATTGTTCTTACAGCGGATCAAGATATAATCTCAGGAAAAATCACTGCAGGAGTTCCCCAAGGCGGAGTCCTCTCCGGAGCATTACTTACTGCAGTCATTATTCCATTTGTTCAAGAGAAAGAAGACATAATCTGCTATGCTGACGATATTAAGCTACACACCCAGATTAACCCGGGCGAACATATCTCAAAAATTAATGAAAAGATCAATCGAAAGCTACACGACTTAGAATTCTATCTCCATCAATTTGGACTACTTATTAATTGTGCAAAATCAGCCCAAATTGTATTTTCGTTGAAGCACCAACCCACTGAAGTCCAAGCTTCTCTAGATGGCATTCTCCTTCCAGTGGTAAGCACACATACAGACTTGGGAGTAGTTTTCGATTGCAAACTGACCTTCAAGCCCCACATTGACAAGCTCATAACAAAATTCTGCAAAATGCGGTGGATTACCAAACAACAACTACTTCACGTTAAGGATCTGGATGTGACTCGGCGGTACGTATACACCTCTGTATACTCCGCCGTGTTATACTGCTCAGAAATATGGGCATCTGCATCCCCCACGAATATCAAGCGTGTGTACTCCTCCGAATACTGGCTCCTTCATTGGATCACACATAAACATCATCGTCCACCTCAGCAAAGAACAACTGCGATGGCAACCGCACTGAACTTTTCCCGACTGCCAAATCTCATAATGGAAAGAGGCCTCACACTAACTGCAAAAATGACCACTGGAATAATCTGGGAGCCAAACATATAGGAACTGTGCAGCTGGACAATCCCTCAACCCGGACTGAGGTCAGCTCCAACACTTATAGCCAACCATAATAGACTAGCCCTTAGCGACAGCTTTCTCCCCAAGCAGATGCTTATCACAGTCCAAGCAATCGAAGGCGACCTCTACAAATTTGTCAAGGATCGCAAATACCGGAGAGAGATCCTTGATGACCTAAACTCAACCAGGCAAACTGCACAGTAATGTCGCAGTATAATAAATTTAAAAAGGATGTCTGTATAATATTGTATATAATGTCAAAAATACTGTATAATATTTTTACGAGTATTGTGAATAATTTAATTGAAACTTATTATATTGTTGGTCCTGGGGGACCACCCGAACTTCGATGTGGGCCCCGTCCTCAAGGCCTTTGTCCACCAGCCAATGTGAAGCTCCCGGAATTCCTGCCATGAAGGGTAAATTGTATACATCCTTTTCTACACGATAAAGATTATATATATATACAACCACCAGCACAGCTCAGTTGCTGCTTAGCTGTGCCACGCTCCTTTGCGTGATCCATTTACTCCACTCCCCGGTCGAGAGGGGGAGGTGATCCCTGGTCTCCTTCCCCCTCTCCGCCCCTCTTTTTTCACTCTGGTTGGGCATGGGCCTGCTCCACTGACTTGGGGTCATCTTCTCTACGGACCCCGTATCTCTGTCTTTTCCCCTCAGTCTTCAGTCTCTCTCCCCTTCTTTAACTTACAACTAGCGCCCGAATCAACTCCAAATTGCTTGAGCCATACACCCAAAAACTTAATAACATCAAATCGCCCAACTAGTACTCCTTTTGTTTTGGCTGACCCCTATCTATAGCGTTTTTTTTTTTTTTTTTAGGTCCTTGCCACTGAAGTCTCAGGAAATTAGATGGCAGGACCTGCCAGAGTAAATAACTATGATACTGGTGTACCTGGTCTGCCTCCACGGGACGGAGTGGGGCAGCGTTGGGTCCCATTAGGGGCCCCAGCGGCTAAATGACCAGATGAACAACGGTTCATTTGGTGGAAATAAATGGAAATAAATGTCAATAGATGCAAAGAAAACTGTGATGTGGGTGATGACGTGTTGCTGTTGTTGTAGAATTTTAGGAGCATCAGCGACTAAGGCCATATTGCTCCATATATACTGTCTGTAAATTGCGTGCGTTCTGTTGTCTGGACAAAAAACACGAGCTTTCGAGGGAAAAACCATGCTATCTACATCTGAGACTGACCAACTCTGCCATGGATGGAAAAAAGCCCATAAAAGATCATCCCGTCACTGACAGGATATGTTGTTGTTGTTGTTATTTTGATTTTTAAGAGCATTAGCAACTAAGGCCATATTGCTCTGGGAATATGCGGTGGTCATTCCCTGACTTTTTCCGCATCCTCCGTGTTTGGTGGTGACGGGCTCAAACCCCGGTCTAATCAAGAAGCATGTGCTACGCACTGCTGCTCCTTCCCACCTGGCTACGGAGGCGCCGACAGGATATGAACCCAGGCCTTTTCCACCCGGTGTGGGAAGGATGGTAATGATGCCACTGTTATATCTGAGCAGACAATAACGTGTTGCCTCGTTCAGTAAAAAGACTGCAGAGGCTGTTCGACTGCAGTAATCTGAAGCCAGAAAGGAAGAAAAGGCACGATCTTGCAATTATATAATATTTGAATTTACAAGCGGTGTTCGATAGTGCCACAGTCTTGCTTAAGCACCTTAAAATTGCTATCACATCACAGGCCAAGAATTAGAGTTCTTGACATTCCTTCTTCAGAACAGAACCATCCAAATGTCCATAAGAAAGCAGACATATACTATGCAAATACAAGCAGGCGTGCCACATGGGGGCGGGGGAGTCCTGTCTGATATTCTTCTTACAGCTGTAATTAATCCGCTAATATACAACACAACAGATATGTTGTCATATGTGATGACTTAAAGCAATTAACAATGGTAAAACCGCCCGATGAAGCAAAATACATCACAGTAACCATCAACAAGACTTTATTAGAAATAAAGCAGTACCTCACGAGATTTGACACGCAAGTTAACCCCGAAAAATCGGCCATCATGGCCTTCTCACTTAAACCCACACCAACCATAATTCAGCCGGCGATTGACAGAGTCTTGATCCGGTGCATCAAAAAGCAGAAAGATCTTGGAGTGATCTTAGATCAAAAATTAAGATTCCATCATCATATAGAAGAACTCTGTGCTAAATTCAACAGGAAATGGTGGATTGCCAAGAAGCACTTGCAACATATTGATAACACAAATCTGATAAGAACGTATATCAAGACGATGATCTTCGGAGGTGTACGGTATGGGGTTGAGTTATGGGGCTGGGCCGCAGACACAACAATCAAACCATCGAATTCCGCAGAATACCGGCTCCTGAAGCGGGCTACCTGGAAGTGTCATCTCTCACCACAACTTTACACAACACCAATGGCCAAAGCACTGAACTTAACCAGATTCGCAGCCCTAATGAACGAAAGAAGTTAATCTTCACCATCAAAATGATCGCTGGAAGAATCTCAGCGCCCAACATTTGGGATATCCTGTGCTGGCGGATTCCTCAATCAGCGCTCCGCTCCACTCCCAAGCCTATTGCTCTTACTTTAAAGCTACATTTTAAAAGAACGGTTTCTCCCTTTTCAGAAGCTCCTTTCCCTTTGGAATGGACCCCCAGAGGATCCTGGCCTATCTTCTGGCAACGCCCGGTGGGTCAGAGTCTCTTTTGAGACAGTACGTGCTTTACATGGACTGCCCACCTTCCCGTGGTGTGGACGAGAACTCAGAACCATCTCTCCAGGTGATTGACGCTTCTGGGTAGCCAAGCGGCCAGAACAGAACAACAGAACACACACAAACAAACCACACCAATCACTTTTTTGGCCCTTTTATTACAGTAGTATTATTCTTCGCAGAGATACGAGGCGGAATTGAACCGATGTCCTAGGAAGCCGCCCTTTACATATACACATGTCCATTTTCAGAAGCGCCATCTAGCTCAATCCTTGGACGCCGACCTGTGCAAAATCATGGTTGATAAAAAGTATAGACGGCTCATCCTAGATCTGCACGTGTGTTCCATAACCATCAACCGATATGAGATCGCTCCGGCTCGGCAACAATTTCACGGAACATCGAATTAAAGAAAACCATCCTGTGTTATTTTAATTTATTTTATTTAATTTGATGTATTATTGTATTTTATTATATTTCTTTTTTAAGTAAATATAATCTGCTCTATGTTATTTATTTATCTTATATTTCCGGCGAGATGATATCTCTGCCGCTTGTTAACCCCTGGTTAGTGCCGTGATGGATTTTGTAAAGTTTGGGTACCTGCGTGTATCTCTGCACCTTACAATAAAGATCATATTTATTTATCAAACTTTGAAAAAGGTCTTATCGTGGGTGCACGTTTCTTGAATCGTGCAGGAGCCACGATTCAAGAAATTAAATATATAACTAGTTTTTCAAAAGCATCAGTCCAAAGATTTTTAATGACTGGAACGCAAGCAATTCCGTCATATCTCAAAGGCATAAATGTTGCAGAAAAACAACACTTCAAGAACAAAGCCATTGTACTCTAAGTAGGACTGTACCGAAAAATAGAACATCCCGTGTGTAGCAAATGACATCTGACTTCAACCACGCCAAGAACTTCACTATTTTTACTCCATACGATGCACAGGGAGTTTAAGAAACTAGGTTTTGGCAGTTGCGTACTATTCGGAAGCCACTTGTTTGGAGAAAAAAACAGAAAAATTCGCTTTCAGTGGTGCTGAAAACGTGGAGATTGGACAACGGAACAATGGAATAAGGTCATGTGGTCAGACGATCCACGATATACTTTGTTTTGCGCTAATGGTAGGCAGAGGTTATAGCGGGAACCTCACAAAGCGATGGACCCTGCTTGCTTTGTTAGGAAACCAAACAAGACAATTCGACTTTCCACCGGTATCAACGAATTGGGTCCATTGACAACCGGCGGAAGGTCAAATCTCATCCAGGGAGTACCTGAACCTGGTATCAGGCCTACTGAACCCTGAAACGTTACACTTTTTATCTCGAAGGTGATGGCCACTTTATGGAGAATATGACACAGATTTCCACCATCTTCCCTGACCCCACATTCACCTATCTTCTATTGAGAATGTGTGGGACATGCCGGAGAGAGCTATTCGTCAATGAAGTCCTCTTCCTTCGACTTTGTCGCAGTTATGCGATATTTTTATAGAAAGATGGTCATAATTAAACCAAAACGCAGTAAAACAGCCCATACAGAATATATGACAGAATATATGACGCGCATCACACTTGCTGTTATTAGAAACAGAGGCGGCCCTATTCAATACTGAATAAAGGTTCGCATTTTTTTTTTTTGGTCAGTGCGTGTATCATGGGATGGGATATGTTCTGTTGGAACAGACTGGGTCCGCTCATACAGTTAGAAGGTCATGTGAATTTTTCTGAATTTGTTTCTGTTGTATCAGGCCAGCTTCACCCTGCAGTTCTTCATTTTTACACGGATTGCGATGGATTCTTTCGAGACGAAACTATCCACCAGAGAAAATTGTACCCGAATGGTTTGAGAAACATTCCCAAGGTTTCCAACATTTACCCTGGCCACCTAATTACCCCAGATCTGTATCCTCTTGAGAATATCCGCAATACGTTAAAAAGGGCAGTTGGGGCTTCGAAGTTCTCTACTGATCACAATGAACAGCTTACAGATATCCTGACGAAAGAATGGTTAAATATGAAGATAGACTCCCTCAGACACCACCTGGTGGAATCCATGCCAGTGCGTGTTATGGCTGTAATTCGTTCAAAAGTGGTTCTACTAGATATTGAATAAACGTTTCTAATTTTTGCTCATTCAGGTTTACTGTTCCAAAATCTAAATGCGCTAAATTTGATATTTTCTTCTCAATGGCAATTGTAAATTTACATACAGTAGTTGTATTTTTTTCAAATACCCAATAAAGTGTATATCTATCTATTGTTAGGTGCCAGCTTTAGTTCCGTTTGCATCCGGTTCTTTGCGTTAGTTCCTATCCTTGAATCTGGCTCAGTTTGGTTTCATCGGCAAAGCATAGAGTAAAGACATAAACAACTTGTGCATATACAACATGCTCTGAAGCATATAATTTTTAGGGGATTATTCCCGAAGGTTAATAATTTTAAAAATACAGAGCTATCCGTCTATAATTACCCCTTTGATGAATAAATGACATGGGATTAAAAGTCGATCGTGTTATGAAAAAAAAGCTTCTTTTTAGGCAAAAAGCAAGAAAACTGTGGTTAAAATGGGCCAAGGAATTCTTCTATTATTCAATATTAGGACATATAGCGTTATGTTGTCGGCCAACTTGAAATTCGACTTCCATGATCCCGAAGACGCGCTACATTTCAGATGGCAAAAAGATGACTAATTTCATTTTATTGCTGCAAAGAAATCTGAAATTTTTTTCCGTAGTCTCCGTTTATGTATACATTCCTTTGTAATAAGAGTTTAGGATAATTTCATATTTTGAGATTCGTGCGATGAGTACTATCTGTAAAAAGGTGAGTTCTACGTAAGGAGTTCGCACCTTTATATTCAAATATTCAGATCTAGACTTTATATCCAGAATCTGATTTCATTTCTGGAATGAGGATTGATTGCAACTTCTGCCAAGGGCATAGTTGCAATTTTACGATTCCTTATCATTGTGATTTCCTAATAAACCAAAGGGGATTTTCTTTTTATTCCGAAAATACTGATGGGTAACCAAGCATCCATTACTGCAGTTAATTTTCCACTGATTCAGCGAAAAGGTATGCATAAGCATTAGTACTGATAGTGGAAATTGACTCAAGAAACCAAGGTCATCCCATATCACCTGCCATTTCCCTACAATAGTTTTCCAAGCTATCCCTTCAATTTATTCAAAATACCCACTTACACAACAACAACAGATGGAAGTTTGTTCCAACAATCAATCAACCACTGGCTGAAGACAAACTTCCGCACATATATCCTGCAAACATCCGTCCTCAACTTGAATTTATGTCCCTTGATGTGTGCATTTTGAGCAAGAAGAAGGATGCCATCAGCACTGAGATTGCTCAAGGTATTCAAAGATGTAGCCTAACCATTGCCTTGTACAATGGTATAATCACCTCCTTGTCCTTGCTAGCAGAGTTCCAGTACATCGTTGACAAAATCTCATCAGCTGCCCTGGCAGGCTGTCTGCACTGCTCACATCTGACTGCACAATTTCTCTTAGATATTTTTTCATTTTCTACTACCCTCAGTGTATTACCACACAGCTGGTACGTTAATCCGGGATTACTGCTACACATATTCAGTACCTTGCACATGTACCTTCAAGTGCCATTTCTCAACCCATCTGCCTAATTTTTCTAGATCTTGTTGCAGCACTTTCTGTATTTTTGCCGTTAACTGCCCTGCCAGTATTTGTATCACCTGCAAACTCAGAAATTAAGCCTGATATATCTTCGTCAATATCAACAATAAATATAGAAAATAACAATGAGCCCAGCATTGAACCCTGGTGGAATCCAGTAATAACATTAACCTAGAAGGAGCAGTTCACATTAATAACTATGCTTTGTCCATAGCAGGAACTTGCTTTTAATCCTACGCTGCTCTAATTTGTACAGCAGTCGTTAATGAGCAAAAAAGTATTAAAAGCTTTCCTGAAATCCAAGTATATGATATCAAAATAATTTTTTTGCATCCAATTCCTTTGTTATTGCTTCAGAGTATCAAATCAGACTGGTTAGACAAGATCGCCCTTTAACAAATCCATGCTGTGACTGCAGTATAATTGCATTCCTGTCTAGATGGTCCTGCATTATTTCTTTAACAAGTGACAACATTCGTTTTCCTAGAAAAGAAGTTACCAGAAGTTACGCTTGTCACCTTTCGATTTCCCTTGATAATTAAATCAATGGTATTTCTTCTTGTTATTATCTCTCTAACATGCTGCCGAAGAAAACAGTCATCCATTAAATCTTTAAAAGTGTTGCTAGCGTGTCATTGATCAACTCTCAATGTCTAGAGAACAACTGGAAAGTTAAAATCCCCATTATAAGACATTATTAACTGGCCTACTCTATTTTTCTGTATATTTGTTTGTTATACTCATCGCAGTCATTAGGCCTATAAAACCCTTCCTCCTCACATTGTCGTTTTCGCAGTGCTTATGTAAAACCAAACTGATTTAACATTGCACTGACCACCCATGTCGAACGGATGCACTGCCTTAGATTGAATATGCTTCTTAACTAAGAGTATAGCTCCTCCTTCCTCCTGTCTTCTCTGTACACATTGTACTCCCCATATTCAAACTTCTACATTCCTGAGTTCTACAAAACCATGTCTCTGATATCCCAACAATGTATGCATTTGTGACTTAACCAGTACAGTACTTTCAATTTATTTACAATGCTTCTAGCATTACTATACATACAGCTGTTCTTATTCTTAGTTGCCCAAACGCAGACTATGTACTGTATTTGCTTGTTCCATGATGATTCCCCCCTACAGGTCTTGAAATCCCTGACACCGTGCTTTCTAGGCTGCTGCATGTTCCAATAGATGCAACTCAAGAATCACTTTTACCTCTACCTGCGGCTCTGGTTAATCTATTAATCTGTGCATCCCCTCAAAGCTTGCAATTTTCCAACTCGCCTAACACTTTTTCCACAGCATCAGCAAATATTCTTATACCCATTCTGTTTAAGTGAATCATGTCCCGGTAAAAACAGTCAATCCTGATTACAAGCACAGACCACGCTGGGGAAAATTCTACCCCATCAGTCTTGCACAATCTCTCCAGGGCCAAACTGTTTGACAAGGCTCTCATCATTTACTCCCCTCTTATCATGTCTGGACAGAATTGCAGACACCTTCAAATTTAACCCTAACTCGCGATTTTTTCCCAACATTGCCTTGTACTTATTAAGTAAGTACTCAGATGTTCTAATCTTAATATTATTAGCGATAGCGTTAACAATAAAGTTACTTTTTGTGTCCTTAAAAGATAATATCTGCTCTGCAACGTCATCTACTTTAGCCCCTGGAAGAGACATCCTGTTCCTATTCCATCTATCCTTTTTCCACAATATAGTATTTCCTGTTTCTCAACGAGAGAGTCACTGACAAAAACTACCTCCTGTAGGACCAGCGAATTCTGCTTTAGGGGTTTTCTCTGTTGCCTGATAAGTTCTGGCGTGGAGTTACGCAGCTGGGAGTTTGATTGGCGCCCATTGTAATAACTGCAAGAGCATCCACCCTATTCTTCAAGCTCTCATAAATGCCCATCAGAACTGTAAATTCGCGCTTAATTTCTTCACACTCTTTGCACTGAACGCGCACAAAGACATCCCCTTAATTGCATCATGTCCCGTTATATCCGTAAACATCGCACAAGTAGCACATTTTAGAAGGCCGTGATTCGTAGGAAAACCGGCCGTTTCAGTTCTCACCTGAGCCATAGCACTCCCGCTACTTTGAGCCCGTTGTTTCCCTGATGTAGCCTTAGGCATGATTTCCGTTTATATTCAATTCAATTCGAGAATATATTCATGTTTGGAAGGAATTATATTTATTTGGAGCACAGGATTTTAGTAATTCATGGTAATTTTTGCACAATAAGATGTTCGATTCTTTTGAAGCAAAAACTTCGCGTTTTTGGTTATTACAGTAATTATGTTCCCTTTTTTTATGGTAAATGCACATTAACGTCATACACTGTCGTAGGCACATGGCCTCAAATCAATTAATTTTTAATTTCTTCAGTAGAGAAATGCATGTTGGAACACTGCTCCACCGCAATATTAGAAGAGTTCCTAATACCACGTAGGAACCACTAGTCAAGATGACAGTGATAATCTTGCGTGGTATGGAATTGATTCGGAGTGCACAGGAGTTGCTGATGATGTTGTTCCATTGACGTTGGACAATAGCATTTAGACCTGTCAGATTCGTTTGTTACTGAAGCCCATCTCGGATGCGTTGTTCCAGATGTCTCGCCGATTCTAAATGAAATTCATGTTTTTCCCCTGCGTAGTGTATAGTAGATGATGCATATCGCAGTGTATATCGCTGTGTACATTTGTGAACTGTATCATTGTCGTCTTTGAATGTTCCGTTGCCGTCCGGTACATCAGCAATATTGAATAAACCAAGTAAGAAATCATATTCAGTTACACCCACCGGGAAACGAACGGTCCAGAATAACGAGAATAGCAGCGGAGTGCATGAAAACAGTGAACCATGATTCATCTGACCACATTTATGTCCAGTGCTCCACTTATGACTGCCGCCGTTTCCGACACCGCTACAAACTGAGTTGTTCGTCTCTCCCAGGAGGTGTGTGCTGTGCCAAAAATGGTTTTCATTGTAGGTTTTGGCAATTGTTGACAATCTGGCCTCATACTTTGCGAGTCGAACATCTATATTGTCAGTTGTGGAGTATCTTCTTTCGGCCAGACTTATGCTTCTTGTTGCTGTCGTTTGTTTTTGCGAGAGAGAAGCTAACAGAGCAAATCTGTCTGATTCTACAAACAAATTCGCGCAGAACCTGATACTACATGCAAATCGAACAACTGGATAAAACGGCCTACTAATGGACTATAATAGGTTTATCGTGTGGACTACTCATTTTAAGATAGCAATCACATTGTAAAAATTGTCCTGAAGACACTTTTTGGCTTGTTCTTTGAAGTAAAGAGCAATAGGAATTGTTGAGTATAGCCAAAGTGGCCAGGTGGCTGATTGTAACTCGCAGCGTTGTAAGCAGACTTTTCTTGAAGGACTGTCCAAGAGCAGGGCAACAAGTCCGAGCTTTGTGGATCTACAGGAGGACTGATATCTAGGAATACTGCCAGGAAGAATGAGCCACGGTGCTTTTCACTGAAGAATTGTGATACAGTGTTCAGTTAGATTCTCGATCCGATTTCGCTTAGCAGGAAAGGGGGAACCAGATGCCATCACTCTAATGTTGCAAACAGAAACACATTTGGAGGTTGTAGTTAAATGGTGTGGGCTGGAATCACTGTCACTGGCCATACAGATCTCCATATGTTCTCGTCGAGAACAATCACAATTGCAGGTTATTCAGATGAAAAACAGAGTTAAGATCCATAATTTCGCCCTTTTGCAGAAGCAACCTATTCGGAATATCTTCATATGGAAAATAATAATGTTCTCACAGAGCTCTCCTAGTGAACCAATACGTAAAGGAGAGGGAATGTCGTACGGAATGGCTAGTCAGATCACCAGACCTCATTCAAACAGAGGATCTCGGGATGCTGGAGGCAGGACAGTTGCTAATCTCAGAGGAGCCCAGAAACCACATTGAGCTTGAGTCAGTTCTAACATAACAGTCGGAATTGACAATTCCGACGAATTCACTTTCGTTCTAAATATGAGGAGTCAACGTCACACCAGCACTAGCGCCAACAGAGATCAACCGCCCTATTAGGATGGTTCCATGGATTATCAACTGGCCATTTACTTTTGATCGCTCATCAACTCATTTGCGAAGCTTTGCAATTTCAAATCGGATGTTGTCTAGTCTTTGCGCACTAAGATACAGTAAAACGAATTTTCACTAATAGTTTGTCATACTCTAATAAATAGTTTTTGACTTATTTAATATTTATCTTTATTCCTTAGCTTTTGAGCACCAGTGTATAATAATGAGTTATTGGTTGACATTAAATTTATAGTACGCCAGTGTTATCACTGTTGTAAAGACTTCAAATAAACATTTTCAAACTCCTAGCAGCTGTTGCTATTTTTTATCTACTGTTGTAGTTGCATTTAAATCACTGAAAATATAAAATATCACCGAACAGATGGCCTATCTCATAAGCTTATAATATTGTCTTCAAAAATAAAACTATTTCTTTAAATTATTCTATTGTAACGCATTATTTTATATTGTCATAACTGATTCATTTGCTGTTCTTTTGTAGGATGAAAAATAGCTATAATAAAACGCTTAATTCAAAGAAAAACCTTCACGTGCATGAATTAGTGTCAGAAAAGTCTTAGAAATAAATTAAGAAATAAAATACCGAGCGCAAAATACTTTATATATGAAAAAGAACAAAGGAGTGAAAGAGAAGGCAAATGTGGTCTGGAATTACTGAAAAACGCAAATACCTACTTAAAATATTATTAGAAGCAAATATGACAGAGAATAAAAGAGAGCGGATTGCGAACGATACAAACAACATAATTTTAAAAGATTTGTAGTTAAGTAGGGAACTTCAGAAATAGTGAAAACAACGTATGAGATCTTTTATACTTTTACTTATTACAAGCAGATGAGAAAGCCACAATTATATCTTAAGATGAAACTTTTAACATTCCTAATTAAATTTTTAAAAACTAATAAAAAAAAACAAATTGAAATGTGAAGTTAAGAGAAACAAATATAACGTGAAAAAAAAAACAGAGATGTAGACAGATTTAATCAAGAACAAAATATATGTACGGGAATACAGTCTGCGAGGTTTAAAAATGGTAATAATAAAGTGAAAACACAGAAAGACTTCGAAATTATTTCTGGCAGAAGTTTAAGACAATTTCCACGTTCCCTTTTTAATCTTCAGGTGTGTTCTTCAGGCAGTCTATTAGCTTTAAATCTCTAGAATTAATCTTTTGAAACACGCTCAAAACAGAATTACTTGATGGCATCATAATTAAGATGGACCAGAAGTAGATGGACTAGGGTAAAACGCCACGATCATCTTAGAGGCGACTTTCCGTGGTATATGTTAAGCGCCACAGCATCTAAGGCTATGAGGCATCAGTATATTTTTACTGCAAATTACGAAAAAGCTGCACTTCCGGTGACAAAACCAAGCACCCCCTCTCCTGAGATCAACTAACTCAGTCACGTTGTGAAAGAAGCTCTTAAATATTCCTCGAGTCATTGATGACATTCAAACTGACACACGCTGTGAACAACGAACAAGAAGGATTAACGAAAATTCCTCCACCGACAATTAAATTGTTACATGCGGACGGACGTGCCAGGATAGCAGACGCTTTACCTATATGCGAACACGTTCTAAAAATTGATAATCGTTAGGGCAACGTGCATACTTCTATCAGCTGTTTGAAACTTTAACGTAGTGAGTTCTCTCTCACGACTTGAATTTAGGGATGGTGTCCCTCTGCTAAGAAGTCGCTAAAGAACTCCCTTGTTCTAAGAAAGTTCTTTGGCGGCTGAGTGGGTGATATTTTTAACCCATCTTCACTCAACTGAAAAATTAACTTAAAATTATCCAATTCTGCCTGTCTTGTATTTATTTATTTGCCATTTTACCATACATAAATTCAATATTACTATCATAGGCACTACTTCAACTGAAAAAAAAAATAGGAGATGAAACGGTAATTCAAAGATATCAGTCTACTCGGCGAAAAAATATCAAACAGAAAGAAATCCGTGAAAATAAGAATCATTTTCTTCCTAATTACATTCATCCCATAAACCAATGGCTGAGTTTTCAACATGCACTCGGGAGTACTGTAAAACAAATATTTTTGACAGTTATGGACGTAATTGAAATATGAAGGCAGAATATTTATTGTAGCGTATACCCTATTGCAGTTTAGTGAGAGAAAACATTATAAATTGCCTGCCAGCGGCAGAGAAATAATTATTTCTGAATTTATAGATAGATAATTTATGATTGTTTGATTAATTATTGTTAATTATAGATTAATTTACCTCCTATGCGGACATACATCTTTAAATCGAAAAGTTTGTAGCCTATCGAAAGATAGTCGTTAATCAAATAACAAAGTTTACTTTTGCCAGGCTTAATAAGAATAAGTTGACACTGCAGGTTGTTTCTGACATCATTAGTTGTACACTTAATTTCAAATAGCGTATTGGATATCAGCACAATAGCGACGCATTATTAAGCAGAAAATATCGTTTGAATAGATAAATGTTGGAATAAATTGAATTAATGCGACGTTATGCATCGAATTTTTCAGCACGTGTGGAAGAAAGGCGCGAATTAAATCCATTTAAAACGTCTCTGCTCAAATATATCTTTGTCACTTTAATTCGCAGAATTCTATTTAAAGTGAACACCGTTCTGTTGACAATATCTTGTTTTCAATGGGGTGGTTACTCATCCAAACTAACTCGTGAGTCATCGGTCCAAATAACTGTTTGTGACGATTGTAAATAATCTTGATTTTAGATGCGTTAGAATATGCGCAAATAACAAACCAGAAAACAATGAAAAACGTTTATATAAACACGTGTCCAATTTTTAATGGGTACCCAACTATTGCTGGTTGAACTGAGGTGACTTTGAATTGGTGTTTCTAACGTAATTGGCTTTCAAGGAGCCCATCTAATGACCACTGACGTACCTCCAGAGTGTAAGTGGAGTGGTAACCATTCCTTACATTATTTAATCTTACCCACAACAGATGAAGCCGAACAAGTAACACAGCAAAACCAATTTGAAGTTTAGTGAATTCCCATCAAGTTGATATCGATCGTTTCCTTATTAATTCTTAGCAAAAGAACCAGCTAAAATATTAATTGATAGCATTTCTTTTAATGGTGTTTTATTTGCTTTCTAAGAGGGATGTGTATTACTAACAAATACATTGATATCGTTAGATAGAGGGGAAACAAAATTAGGTGTTTTGTTGGTGGTGGTTTGTTGTTTAATGGGACAAGGGCTGCTAAAGCCATATTGTGCCTTAAAATTAAGTGAATTGTAATTCATCTAATAGAGTAAATGTTATAAAATCTCTCTCTGCAGTTAAACAGAACTATTGTAGGAGCGTATATGACATAAATGCGTGTGGAAATTGCTTTTAAAATTTGATTTTAATGAGAGAAAATAAAAGTCAAATAGCTGCTAAAGTGTGCAAGAAACCAAGCAATAGAGGAAATGCTAATCGGAAAACAAATCTACAAAATAATTTATGATCATGAACATAATGGAAGTGGGGATGTTTGTTTGGAGAGGTCGGGATTCAAATGGGATCTAAATCCAGACCTTATTAGGAGACTGTGGGAATTCTTACGTGTCTTTTCAACAAAGGCTGCAGTTATTGGCTCGTGAACATACATTTCACCACAACAAATAGTACGTGGTAAACACCACATTGATGTACCGTACTATTGCAATAATCGTCGATTGACAAAGGTAGTCATTGAACCAAAAAATCCCAAAAACAACAACACGGGGGGAATTCGTTTCTGTTATAACAAACACAAACTAGAAACTCCCTTTCATTCGACTCTTTAATAATAGCATTGGCTACTAACACGAAATCGCCGATGTTGTCGATATTTATAACTTTTACAGATTTTTGTTATCCTTTAATGTAGGATAAGATCATTTGCATTCTGTTATGCGAAATTTAGGTATTTATAAACAGAAAATGCATTTATTATTTTCAGTTTTGTATTTATTCTTGAAAATTCGACGAAACTGCTGTTGATACTAAAATATGAAACCATCATCCACATTTCATTGTAATGATTTGATAAATAAAGACTGCCTTCAGCAACATTCTTTCACAGAAGACATCCATTTGTTTAGTGACTTTGGCAATGACCCAATGCAACTGCTGATTTTTAAACTCCTATTGTTTTTTCACTCTAGATATCCAAAATCAAATCTCATATGATAGAACCTGCTCTTTTGCCTGCCTTTTTTTCTAGGTTTCAAGAAATTGCTGACTTCTTTAGAACGCAACACACAGTTTCTTCTTTTATCTTTCTAATGTAATTGTAGACTTCATATCCTAAAGGAATAATAAAACTGAGGGTTGAAAAACCAACCAAAGAAAAACTAAAATACACGTACTATTACTGAAGTCCGCCAGAAAAGATCTCAACTAAGAGGTCAATTCGATAAACAGCTTGCATTAGTGGAGTAGACACTTTGCAGCATACACCTCTTCCTTTACCTCGCGGCTCTGCACTATCTGTGGCTAGTCAACTAGTAAACGTTTTATCGAGAGGGAAGTTCGCAAGCCTCAGCTGCCTCTGTCGGCTTGTATATCAGAGTTAATATTTCCTAATCTCTGTTTAGTTGACCTGCTGTATTTCGTACTCGCACGAAATCTGGCTAATTTCCAGACCCATTTCTTGTCTATATTTAAGAAGTCTGCAATATTAAGAAGCCTCTTTCCAATGTTCAAGATGTCTCTCTGCTTGTTTCTTAGAAGCAAGAAAGAAACCGCAATAACCAACCGTCGAATTAAACCGGGGCATTCTTATTCTTAGTATAAAATTAATTGGTTTTTATACACACATCTCAGCGCATCCGGATGCTTCCATCTTCTGCACTATTCTCCTACTCGCTGCATCCAAATCATTTTCATTAGCTTTATTTGATCGGAAACTGCATTCTTCAGCAACAGCTAAACGCAAAACTCCTTAAAGCTGGCATTCATTTCATTCATTTATTATTCATTAAGACAACTCCTTTTACTGTTTATTAAAATTTCGTTTGGGAAGAGGCAGCTAATTCAGCGATCATTTTCCCTTTACCTCTTTCATTGCTAATTTAGTCGTACTAAAAGGGGAAAGTAAATTTTACATCTCCAAGAGGTTTGAACGTTTTGAGTTCTTTATTTGCAGGCTGCTCACTTCCTTGATGACGTTTTCATCTTCCGCTTTGCGCCTTGTTTTCTATTGTTATTCCGTCTAGCGGCGTCTCCTTGTTTAACTTTCCCCCTTAAGTAAGCGAATCGTCTTGTTTATTCTTCTTCCGATGTCCTTCTTCTCCTTCTCCATATGGAAAAGCCATCGTTTTGAGATTGTGTTTTCTGCATCGTGGGAGTCATCATCACTTCCTTGTGCATTATTCTCTCCTTATCGTACTTCTTGGCTCTGCTCTTGTGATATCGTCCTTGGCAGATCTTTCAGGTTGTAAGAAAACCATTTCCACGTCTTTGTTTGCTCGCGATGCTAATGAGGTGGACAACAGGCTGCTTGGTACCATTTATAACCGCGTTAATTTTACTACATCGATTAAATAATAGATGGAAAAGTAATCTTAGCTAAATAGGTGTATGCATTTATACACCTTAGCGGTGTATAAATGCATACACCGCTAAGGACATAATGGAACGAACTGTGGTCAATTCGCTTTCAACAATCTTTTGTGGTTTCTACAAATATGAATGATTTTCCAAATCCTTCTGGCAGATAGCGCCACTTACACACGTTGTGCACGAGTGTATTTCGGTTTGTTCTATATTAATCTAAATCTTTTGACAATAAAGCAGATTTAACTTTTAACTAAGTAGAAGGCAGTAATTTCTTTCATTTGGCAATATCAGATGGCGCAATCCATTGTAAAATGTTTTTATTCTCTTTTAAAATCAGTGGCATAAATTTTACTCTCATGGAACCAACTCCAAACTGATCCAATCGATCAATTTGGAAGCAAATCGATTCTTCGAAGTTATCCATCTCTAAATCATTTCGAAAAATCTACGTCTCATTGTACTTCAAAACTCGACAAATAAATTACATTCTGGCGTTTGCTTTGAACAAAATTGCCTTCTGTTACTCCACATGTTCACCGATGAAATAAAATATCAAAGACACACTGATGAACAAGTTTGTTGTTGTTGTTACTAAAAAATTAAATCATGTTTTCCCTCAAACGATCAGAATTGTTAGCATAAGACACAAAGGGAACAGAGAACACAAACATGTAACATTTAAACATCTCAAACACATTCTTAACGAAACCCAAGAAAAGAAATATCTTCTATCCTGGAATTAACTGAACGAATCTGAATTCCAACACTGATTAAATATCGCGCATAAAGCTGAATGCCTGGTTACTTTTCAACTAAACCAAACAGCACCAGTAATACTGTACACAAGTGTACCGTTCACTAAGAATTTTAATTATATTTAGGGTAGCAACATTTCGATTTGTAAACTGCAGATGATGCTTAACAGAGAAGTTATTAAGCTTTGGATGTTATAATTAAAAGAATTAGCATTAAATTAATCATTTTCTTTACGAAAAGGATGTGCTAGAAAGTTATACCTCTGATTGCATAACCTTTCAAGGAATAGAGACAATCCTTCATCGTATTTCTTGCTTTGGAGACATTCTTTAAGCGTTGGGATAAAAAAGATCACTCGGGGAAATTTTGGGCTATACGGTTGTTGTTATTGGGTTTTAGGAGCATTAACAACTAAGGCCATATCGCTTTGTATATACTGTCTTTGTTTTTCGTGTTCTTGCGTGTGTTCTGTGGTCGATTTTCTGTTTGCTGGATGAAAAACCAGAGTTTTGGGGAGGAAAACCAAGAGCTACCCTCGCTTGAGACCGACTGACTCAGCTACTTTGTGAAAATGGTCCATAAAATTTCTCTCGTCATCGATGGGACTAGAACTCATGTCTTTTCCACCCTGTGTGGGGAGGACGGCGATTCTACCAACTGTGCTACCCACAAGGGCTTCAATCTAAGATATAAAATAAAACAGCTAAAGAAAGTAGAGGGTAAGTCCTGTAATCGATTAGAAACGTGCGTGTATAATTGCGCCCTCCTCCTCGTGGCGTGGACGGGTTCTAGGATGCAGCCTTCCTGGTAGTTAAGCGGCCAGAAACAACTAAACAACACACACATGCTCGATTAGAAACTAACGGATCGTCTTCAATAGCATTACTACAAAGCTTTAAGAAATAAGATTAATACTATTTTAACGAAACAAAAAATATTTATTATAAGAGACCTTTTCTGATAAAAATGCATCATTAGATCATAAAAGGACAATAATTAAGGGATTAATTCACTCTAAGTCTAAATCTTCTGATCTCAAAACTTTTATCTCGTTAATGACGTCTTTTTCCCCGCAGAGACATTAATTCCCCAGCTAATGAGTTTGTACAGAAATTCAGTGATACTTCTTGCCTTGATCGTAATTACTGCCAAAATATTTGATAGCAATACTGATTCAGTCATTAATAACTCTTGTTATATTGCGAGATATAGCGGTTTTTTTTTAATTCTCATGTCAAGGAAAAGAAATCAGTTGGACTACATGATAAAGAGAAATAAAAATAGAATTATTTTTTTGAAATTTTAGATTTTAATTTATAAAATGTAGAACTCGGTAAAAAATCATTCTGCTCTGCTGTACGTTAAATTATTACAATTCACATGAATGGATATTTTCATATTTGGAAAATTACAGATTGTATTCAGTATATAATTTATTTTTCTGACTGGCACTATCTTCAAAGATTTTCCATCCTAAATTCAAATCTTTATTCATAACCAAAGAATAAGAGAGCAAATCCCTTAATTCGTTGCCTGAATGATTTATTCAAAGAACATTTTAACCCAATAATTTCCCCGATATTTATTCATTTAAGTAAAGCTCTTGATATAATGAAGTGTTTTCTAATGAAAAAATTATATAAAGATTGATGATTCATGAGGAAGAACTTTGACTCAGTGAAGCACAATTTAAGAAATAGGAAATGTATTTGATAACAAAATATTTGGGTTGGTCGTTGAAGGGTTTTAGGCGCGTCAACGACTTTGACCACATTGCAATGTACATATGTCTGTAAATTGCACGCGTTCTGTGGTCTATTTGCTGTTGGCTGGACGAAAAATCAGAGTTTCCAGAGGCAAACAACATTCTACCCTTCCTTAAAACCGACTAACCCATCCACGTTGTGAAAAAGGTCCACAAAAATTGCTCGCGTTTTTGACGGTATTAGAAGTAAGGTCTTTTCCACCCGGTAGGGAGGCCCGTTATCATACCATCTGTGCTACTCACGAGGGAAAAATTAGAACAACACATCCATCTGTCTGGAAGAGTGTGTTGCGAAAGTTCTTTTAGGGCTAAATTCCATTAATCCAAATCCCAAGTTCGGTCTGTTTTGTGCCACGCGAATGTGGGGAAAAACTACTATGACACTAGGTCTGTCACCAGGAGCGGGACCTAAAAGAGCTGGGGGGAGGGGGAAGCTAATATTGGTTTGATACGGTTGCTAAAAAGCACAGGAGAATCCTATTCGAAGACCTTTTAGGAAGGCCCAGAATTGGTGGTTACTAAGGTGTCTCTGGTTTTGTTATCAGCTTGTGGGCTGCAGGTTTTTCCATTAAAATTCATGGCTTGTATTTTAATGTAGTAGATAAATTTGTTTTAAATGTGGTAGATAAACTTATAGGTTTGCTTGTTGTCGCTCTCAGCTCTAAACTCTGGTTATCTGGGATCCGATGATGGGATCAAGCAACCAGCCGTCTGATGGCGCGCCAGCTCTTTTCAGAATTTTACGCTTAATTGGTCGTTTCTGTACTTTGGTTCTTCAGCATACTGCCAAATTTCAACCTCCGAGTGTAATTTCTGAACACGCCCATTCCTCACATGGCATACAACTATCAATTCCCTCTAAAACTGTTTTATCTGTTTTCATTCCACCTACAGGTTTGAAATGAATTCGAGACTAACCATTAATCACCCTCGGGATGATCAGCAGTTAGCCGCTAATTTTTAGATATTAAATATTTAGATATTTCTTAGTCACACAATATCCTACGATGAGAGAGGTGTTCTATGACTTTTGGTATAATGGAATACAACGCATGTACTTTCTCTCCAAATTTAAATTGCTTTTCCAAGCTATTGCGCTTTCATGACCAATACTCCTATTTTGATTTATCCGTCAGAAAGTCTATATTTCTGCCTTATTGATTAATTATTCTAGGCCTAATCTTAATCGAGTTCCA
The DNA here is from genome assembly GCF_048544385.1 of Mastigoproctus giganteus. Classification (NCBI taxonomy): domain Eukaryota; kingdom Metazoa; phylum Arthropoda; class Arachnida; order Uropygi; family Thelyphonidae; genus Mastigoproctus; species Mastigoproctus giganteus. The sequence goes on along the minus strand of NC_143581.1, from coordinate 145,591,363 downwards.
CTGTATCTTAAACATTCGAGATAACCCATACTATAACAGGATATGGAATCTTACTTTTAACGTTTATGATACGTGGAAGCTGCTCAAAAAATTTCGTAAATTTTGCTTCCAGTTAAACTCCTGTCATTCTTCTTGGAGATTGTAAGAAGCATTTCTTACAGCATTAGCTCTACACCCTTTGCACAAAATGAGACACTATTGATCTGTGCTTCTGAATAAGAACATAACTTCATCGAGCTGGCTATCAAGAAATTAATTTCACCACGTTAGTTAAACATAATAGAAACGGGGAAATTTCCTAAACAAATTCAAAATAAGGTTATTATTAACCCCAAACGCCAGCATACTTTTAACAACACAGCCTACACAAATAAATCCAATTTATAATTTATGGAAAAACGCCGAAGATCAGAAAAATTAGAGTCTTTAAGCCTTTCAAATGCATTCGAACTATTTGCTGAGCAACGAAGGGAATTTTGAAGAGACGCCATACTTAAAAGAGGAATCGTAGCACGTTTAATTAACCAGATGTACAGCCAGAACTGTTTACTATAGCTCTTGTTGCATGCAATCCTGTAATTTACTAATAGATGGGTAACAACATATCGTCATTGCAAATGAACCAGTTTTCACTCCAGGCATGGTTATGAAGGTGTAGTTAAACTATTACACGTAATATACTCCGTCGATGAGTGGCATTTAGCGTCGCACTAGCTCACATTTACACGTGACACGAACATAATTTCGCGATACAAACTTTATGCGCTATAATTCTAAATACCGTATGTTTCCGAGAGTGTGCACGTCTCGTATCTGAGAAATGACGCGAGGGACTAAATTGTTGACCTGGAATGCAAAGAAAATGCAGATCAAGTTGAAGATACCGTTCATTTCTGCTATAAATAATTAAATATTTATATAAAATAAAGAAAACTGTTCTCCTTTTTGATTCTTCTCAAAAATAAAAAGGGTTCTTAGAAGTGTTCATCCACCACCTTCTTGGAACTGGCCTTATACTCAAAATTTAAAAGTAAAATCGTTTCAGGTACATTATAACTCATAATTTAGAGGCCAATGTTAGCATCCGATCCGGAACAACAAAGAAATATGCAGTACTAAACCTGTTTAATAAAATTGGATCAACTAATGATGTACATAATGGACCACTATTATACATAAAAATGCTAATGAGATACCAACGGCTGTCTACATATTAGCACAAAAAACCCCACGCTAAAACTACCCAATGAAAAAATAAATAAATAAAAAGATCAAAGTTGGATAATTTTTAAGTAGTAGAGACCTTTAATATTTCAAATTTTAATAAATGTCAGTGACATTAATTAATACATCGGATCAAAGATAGATTATTGGAAAATTTAACTTTTGAACTAATTAAATATAATTAAAATAATTAAATTTCATTTAAGTTCTGTTCAATTAAGCATTAGGTGTCCAAAATATTCGTGCACATTTTTGATCGTTTGGCCAGAGGGTAGAAGCTCGCAATGGACAGCACCAGCTATAGTCCATCAGGCAGCAAAATCTTCTGTTTATAAAGCGGAGGCTTCTACGTGTGCGGCACAGGTTCATAGGATGATAACCAATCATTTGATCGGTTCGTGTGGATCTGACATAAGTCATTTTTCATGGGACGTCAACAACCGGTCCAAAAATGGTTCGTTATTGTGACACGACAAGCAAATTGATAGTCTCTGGAACTACCTGCCGGCTGTGAATTTATGTGGGACCCACCTGCTCAGTTTGTACACCTTTCTCAGTCGATGCTAATGCAAACGAATGGGTTTATCGCTCTTATTGAATTTTTCTATAGGCGCCTGGCACGTCTAGCTCAGATTGGACTCAATGGCGGACTTGAGTTTCTCGTAATCAAAGGCAGTCGTCCGTGGCCCCTGGGTTCGAATCCCGTTAATTACACGAGGAACTTTAATGGTAGGCAGTTTTCACGCCTTGGCTGAGTTATTCGGTATCAGGCAAGGGTTTGCATGGTTTTATCTTCGGAAGCTCGGATTTTTCGCTCATCAAACCAGACAATTGGCACACGCAATTTATGGACATACATACACAAAGTTCGTTCGTTCGGGTGGCCCTAATATGAGAGGTTTCTTTTGTTTGGTTGGTTTTGTTGTTGTCCTTCAAGGAAGTCCCCATGTGATATCTCCTGATTTAAAATTTTGATAATTTTTTCGCTGTATATTCACCCACTGTATCTTCTCCGAATGCCATGAATGTCTTAAGGGTCGCTTATAAAGCGTTTGAGCCCGGTTTACTCATAAAATAAACATGCTCGAATAATTGTAATTGGAGCAAAAATCTTTTCTCTCCACTTTTCACTCTTTTATGGAATCGGGCTTCACGCTTGCTAAGCAGTAACTGAATCAATTTAATTTTACAATGGCTTTTTCTACATAATTTTTGTCAAAATATTAATTTCGGTCATAACTGCAAGGAATTGTTTTTTGGTCCCTTCATGTACACTGTCACTGTTTAATTCAGAACTAAATCAATATAAGCAACGTACATTATAAATTTTATCTACATTTACTCAGTGATCACTGAATTATGGCCACCCCATCAGTAATGGACTATGTTGCATAACTCGCAGTATTAAAAACCAAACATTTTCTTACGCTATAAGCTAGAAACGACATGTCTTGTCGTTATGTATATTGAACTTACATTATAAAGTAAATATATGAGTTCAATATTAAGAGGCAACCTTAGATACTGATGCTCTGGTATCACTTTTGTTATGACATGGGCAGTTATGAGCACGTGATGTACGGAAACGTTGATGCGAATGGAATTTGATTTTGATGTTGAGTTTGCGACGATGGGAGGTATCACAGTTTGGGAAGATGCTTTTCGTAGTATGGACTAGGTTCACCGTTCGCAACACATGGCCCGCCCCACGTATGCTGCGTCCTATGTTAATGTTCTGGACATTCCTTGGAGTATAATAGTTTTAGGAAAGCGCCATTACGACTTCCAACACTATAATGCTACAAGTCACAAGACAAGAAACTGAAGACGTGCTCGAAGAGAATAACATCGGAACATTGCAACGGCCAGCCCAAAGCGCTGACCTGAACCCATTAAACATCTTTGGAATTAATTGAAATGCAGAATTAGAGAAAGACCGAGGCAACACCAATATTATAAAAACGTTGTTGAGAGTAATGCCGTGATTATAATCATCTTCACATCGGTTGGAAAGATTCGGGTTCGAATCCCATCAATGTACAATGAACTTTTATTAGCAATTTTTTTTTTTCACTCGGCGGTTCAGCTATTTGGTCTCAGGCAAGAAAACCAAGTTCTCCCCCCTCTCCAAAAACTCCAGTTTTTCGTCCAGCAAAACAGGCACACCGATTAGAGGCACATACAATTTACAGACATAATACGAAAAATACACAAGATTAGGGAAGCAATCCTTCCAAATTGTAAAAGGCACGTTAGCTCCAGAAGAATAATGGGTTTTGATGTGTAAAAGTCTTTAACTGGACCTTATAAATTTTGGACGGTAGTAAAATAAATTTGTCACGATTTTAAGACGCGGAAATGACGTCGTTTGACGTCATTTCATTTAATAAAGAAAAACTGAGTCGGGAGAGGAGATCGCACAAAGGATTATGGGAGATGATCTTAGATGTGCTGAGAGCTGGCATAAACCAGCTGGTTGCGGAAAAACCTTTACGATTCGGGGCATACCACTTAGGTGGCTTTGGGCTAACCATTGCCACCCGTGGCAGAAACCTTTTAGTAACCAGAGAAATGGATATCTTGAGGGCAGTGATCTTGGATATGCTCAGAGCTAGTTTATACTGGCTCTGAGCACATTCAAGATCATTACATGACATGCGCTCCAGCCATACCAGTTGAAGCGCATGTAATGTAGGCGTTACAGTACACGTCTGTATTACTTAAGTTGTTGTATATTTCCATCAAGAGGGGAATCATAAACGTTTTTCAGCAACCAGCTGGGCTGCTCAAGAATATTTCAATAGGTTCGAGATTGGGAGATAACAGACTCCAAATTACATGCGTGAATAGAATCTTTTGTTTGTCATTGGCCATTCTCATTAAATTGCATAAGTCCTCGTTGGTCATCAAGTTTTCGCGTTTCTTTGCAATTGCGCTGAGTGGGTTGAGCGTGGCGAGCTTTAGATCCTCATTCATCACGCTGTTTGGATGATTGTAAAAGTTTCTAAAGGGGTCTTTTTGTAGTCGCGTTATAAGGCTATTCAGGTCATTACCGCATGCTTCGTCAAGGTTACCGTCGTCGTTGTCTTGACACATCGTCTTATATATTTCAGTCGTTTTGCGAATGTCCAAGTCCAATTCATACAATTTACGATGTAGTATGAACTCTTCATTGTCGTCGTAGATCTTGACATATTTTATCTCTGATAGTATTTCTGTTTCCTCATTGCAAAATGGAATGTGTAGCGCGAGATGGTAACCATCTCGCGCTTGCACTCGTTGAGATCCTGAATCAAGTTATAATTTCGACAGCGTATTATGCGTTGATACTGTGGTTTCTTGTAGATCTCGTTAGCGCTGCGTGTGTAATTTGTGACAAAGCATGACAGAATAACATGATCCAACATGGCAGTAACATGATAGTGTGATTGTAACAATACAAATACGTGTATTGTTGTAATCAGACTATTCAACAAATGGCTACAATAAAATGAGTAATCAGGCTATTGACCTAATCTCTTCCAAACGTTGATTCGGTAGAGTAAGCAGCGGGCGTGTGCATTCTATTTGTCACTAACATTGATTAGGTAGAGTAGTAGCGGACGCGATCATACATCACATCTTTCATGATTTCGGTTGACTGTTCGAAATTTAGTAGGTGTCGTCAAAGATGTTTACACATAAAACATCTTTCGTGCGTACAGGATACACACGCTTATTTATTTTAAGTTTACTGGTTTCATCTTTTATCTTAGAACGTTATTGTAAAATATTTCAGTGTATTGTGTTTATTTATTAACGTTAGGAAGTATGAATTCCATTTGTAATAACTAAAAAATAAACAGTAGAAAAGACTTAACCATTTCACATAATTTGTGGATCAGCAGACCACAAATTACATGAAGAAAAATTACACTCAGATCGCTCCTTCAATACAGATAACTAAAATCCCCACGTTAAACATATTTTCCTGAGTGTAACCTTTGATCCGAACCGAAGCTCCAGTTTCAGACAAACATCGAAGGGCTACACCTCAATATCAACTAAGGTGGCAACGAAACAACACATGCTACACGTTCGAGAATTGGCAGACACTAGGAAGTACATTCTAAGAATTTTGCATCCAGCCATACTATATGGCATAGAGATCTTGGGGATCGGTAGCACCCACTAACTTGCAGTGCCTGTACACAGATCACACAACAATTTCAACCCCGCCACAGTACTTCAGCGCTAGCAACAATCCTTAAAATTCCCAGACTGCCAGAAAAAATAGAAAACATTAGGATGATTACTGCTATTAACATGCTAGCAGAGCTCAACTCAGCTCCAAATATCTGGGACTAGTGTGGTTGGAGGATTCCACCTGCTTCTCTTAGGGCTGGTCCATCATTCTCTACAATGAGATCTAGGCTTCACCTGGAAGATAGGTTTTTGCCATATCAACTGCTTCAATGAATTCAGGATCTCGATACCTACTAAGTTAAGTTCCCTGCAGATAAAGCCTACAGGCAAACTTTTCTCAGAGTTTGTTTCGTTTATTTTTTCTTTCATAAATCATCATCATCAGCCATTTTCAATCCACTACAGGATGAAGGCCTCTCCAGCAACTTTCGAGTTCCTTCTGTTTTGTGCAATGGCGATCCATTGCACAAAATAAATCATCCATATAACTTTTATGTCTTGTACTGACAAGAAGTGCAATGATGATCACTTTTTTGGTACTTATCTCTTTTGCGAATTACTGTAAGTGAGCTTAACTTCCACCTGTGTAGAATTAGTGCACAGAACACTAAGGTGTTATAAAATTGTTATGCGCAATAGTGTGATACCTATATATGTGCTTATTTGTGTCTATTATGTTGTTCAATTAATTTTTTATGAACATCTAAATTAATTTTGTCCCACTGTAAATATCACTAATCTGTGTATGTGTGCGAGAGTACACGTTTTCAGTACAAGTTCGCAAGTCTGAAGTATGTTTCCAAAGTTATTCATTGGTAATAATTTTCACGTCTCGTTACTTAAAATGTACGAGGGCCACTCCAAAAGCTTTATATTTATTCCACAACGTTACTTTTTGTACAATGTGTAGGTTAGTTATCAAGGAGCATACCCTATTTTCCAATACGAAGTTCAACCGCATTGCTCTACATCTAAACAAGAGCTTGCATGCTTTAGCAGTTAAAGTTTTGTGCTACGTCCGACAGCCTTCATAAAGAATCATCGCTCGCAAATTCTGCCATAAATACCACTTCACGATGCGTGTCAGAAACTGCTGTTCGCCTTCACCAAACCGTTCAAGCAGTTCCGAACAAATTCTTTTTCTCTGTTCCTTGTTTGAGTGCCTGTCAATTATCCACAAACTGCTCTAGCTCAGACTTTGCACAAGCCAAATGTGTATCTGGTCTGCACACGCTTTCTTCAGCAATGATCAGTTGGAGTGACAGTTCTCATACAGCTATGCGTCTCTGTGTTACGGTGATCTTCACCTATTCAGCGTTAGCATTTGTCCTTGCTGACTGTGGGCACTCCACGGACGTCGCAGACCGGCGTGTTCTTCTTCTGCAATGTTGCGGTAGACAACATTGTCCCCTTGTACCTTTTATAGTTACTTATGGAAGTTCCCAGCAGTCTCCTCACGCACTAAGAATTCAATTACAGCACGCTGCTTCTGACAGACATTTTTGGGTACATATAGCCAAATTTAACAACTTCTGCAGCAAAGCTGCCAGTGAGAAGATGACGCATTAGTGTAATAAGACGAAGGAAATCTGGCAATTCAGTATACAGATAATAATGCTGTGAAATAGATGCAGTTTGTGGGAGTATTTTCCCTTGGGTTTCCTTCTGTAGATATAATCACCTAGCACTGTAAATCCGAGGCCAAAAGAGATCTGCGGTCGCTTGAAGCTGCTGCTGCAAATAGCTGCTGCTTCTGAAGGTATTCCCTCGTTTTTGCAATCAGAAGAGACCCTATTTACGAAAACAATGTATTGATGCCTTACAATCTAGTTTCCTCGGCGAAAATTCAAACATTCCAGTCCAAAACCTACCACTTTAATTTGTCTGTCTCATAATTACCAGTTACAGAAGCTTAAGTAAATGACTCCTTTTAAGTTCAACTGACAACATAAGGTATCTCGCTTTTTAGGCCAAAGTTCTATCAGTAAATCAGTATGCTATTATTGAAGATAATAAATCAGGATGGCTGGTAGTATGTATTATACAGTATTTCGACATAAATAATATTTCAGCAGATCTGAGAATCTTTGCAAAGATGAGCTAAGCATTTGTTTTCAAACCGCCTCCTCCTTCAACAGCAATGCCCAAATCTAACTGAATGCCATTGGTAAACAATTTACGGAAATATATGAGGTATTCACGACCCTCAAAGAAAGCATGAAGAATATTCTTGTGATTTTGACTTCGATTGCGAATTTTTCCTATCTCTCTCGCCTTCATAAAAAATGATAAATGTCGAGGCATAACTTCGATAGAGTGGTATAAAACCAGTCTCAATTCATCCTATCAATCATACCTTGCTCTATCAGTCTGGTTATGCCGCTGGTAAAACAACTCTGTGCTCCATTCACTCAACTGATCCATCTCGTTCTTGAGAAACGGGATGCTACACTCATATATCATTGTTCCCAACAAGTACTACTCCGTCAGGGGGCGCCACATCGACTGGGGTCCCCCGTATCGCCGAAGCACCATTACATTTCTACATCTATTCATCATGTCAGGCAAGACACACGAGCCACGTAGCAACACAAACAATTCGACGACTCACAAATAAAAACTGCCTGTTCATCATATTTATCGTAATAGAATTCCGAAATTCGCCGGTGTCACGAGGAGGAGACTCCTGCCGAAATAATGTAGACTAACGATCGTTTAATGACGTCTATGGCAAAGCTTTTAGCAAAACAAAAATACATCGCTTTTTATCAGTTCAATCAGATGTCTCGAAAAAGCAAAATAAAAGAGGGCGAAGGATGGAAAAAGAAAAAAAAAACAAACAAAACGGACAGACTTTGACACAGCAAATTAAATTTACCCATCAATTGCCGCCAGTAATGAATAGGGTAGTTTTATTAGATCCATCCATTGAGCGCCATTGTTTTTTGTACACCCAAAGAGATCGGCATTTAATCATCCAAAAGATAAATGCAAAAACACCGAGGAAGACCGACATTCGAAAAGCAATTTCTTGAGAGGCAATAACTTTGAGAACAAGTTCAAAAGCCGAAAAAAGTAATTCTCAGATTGACTGGTCTTCTTCTTTGTTAATTCTTGTTGTATTTGATAATTGAATTCGTGTTACAGAGACAGAGTGTGCGAACGCAACCGGAAGAATATTTCTTTGATCCATTTCCTGTCTAAAATGAAGCAAAAAACCCCCTCTAAAATACTGTTTTTGTTTTATTTATACAGGCTTTTGTATCCTTTGAAGCATTTCAAGCATTTTAATAATAATTAGCACGAAATCTTTCTCTCATTTCTTTTAATTCGTTTTCAAAAGTACTTTGAATAGAAGAATGCCATTCATTAATTTTTCCGTGACTGTTTTTATCATAATTTGGCTCTGAGATGAATTCGGTTGCCCATCGGTTATTATCACATGGTTCTACGCTGAGTTTTGCTTTTTGTTGGTGTTGTATTACTGGTCTGTCACTTGCCTAGAATGATTTCTCACTGCACACTGCTTTTATAGTTATCATAAAATCTCTCTTGGTTTCAGCGAGCAACGTTTTCTTATCAAGGAATGTCAGTCAGCTGGTAATAAAGTAGCTTAGTAATTCAAATGTCTGTCGTCAACACGTCCGCATTTTATTCGTGATGTGAATAATATTCCAAGAATAGAGGACTATTCCCAACCCTGCTCGGCTAATTGTGCACGCACTTATCTATTATTATGTGCTGTATTTCAGCGAAAACATATGCAGACCTGACAACTTACAAATCAGAAACCGGAAATTTTTTTATAAAAAACTGGAATGCGCAAAGCTTAACTGCGCATTTTAACCAGAATCGCTTTAGTGTAAGTTAGGAATAATCGTTAGACTGCTTTTAGGACACCTATGGAACTTAGAATGAACTGAAACTAACTTGATAAAGTAGTAACAAAAGTTTTTGAACATTATAGTTTACTGTAGAAGATAATACTTCTTCTGATAATAGTTTTTCTTTAATATTAGGTTGGCACTAAATCCAAGTCGACATTTCATTCACTCCTGTGTATCAGGTTCAATTCTCAAAACGCTATTCAAGCGTAGCCAAAATGCATTCAGAAAATGATGAATCCCAAAGTGACAATCACCATCAGTTTCTCTAAGGCGTACACTGATTTCCATCGAGTCAAACATGGCACCACAAACCATTTCCTTCAACATAGACGCTGACTCAAAAAATTCATAAATCTCATCGTCGATCGCCTTCGTGAAACCTTAGCACAGATGATTGAATATTTCATGGCCAGGTTTACCTCCCTGCCATTCCTCACACGTTCAAACAAAAACAACACGACCCTAATCATAAACCTTCAGTGACAGCATTTTCCGTACCCTCACTGAGTTAGACAATACATTCCTATGGTCCATTGTCTTTCTCCTTTAATGGACTAACTGTTCCCTCCACCGAATTCCAAATTTTCAATCTAATTTTAAATAAATTGCAGTATCCTCATCTACTTTCTAGCTTCTACAAAAGCCATTGTGGACTATACAATCAATTAACTGAATCCTTCAACTGCATCAATACCAATTACCAATAAACTTATTCACCAATCCCTTCATGACATGAAAGAAGTAGTAATGGGGTTCTTCGAAAGTTCATAATCTTATTCACAGTCTTAAAGTTTGCTTCCGTTTTGAAGGCATTCAATGAGCAGCACTCAATTTGAGAAACGGTTAGAATACAATATTATTTTACCTACAGAAGTATAACGAAAAAGGGGGAAAGGAACGTGACAGCAGAGCTGCAATCAAGTTGCTGTACACATTTTTGATGTCATCCTCTTCGCTCTTCCACGCAAAAGATAAACTATCTTAACTAAATGACTCACTAAAAGACTTGGAACTTCGTTACCTTTTTGAACTTTGTAATTCCACAAAATCAGCACATATGCAAATATAAGATACTGTTAACCCATTAACCGTATTCAATGATAAACTACCTTAAATAGTCAGTAATAATGCAAACTATCCAGAGTCAAAAACAATTCTGAGCTTACCATGATCTGAAGATCACGGTTCACAATCTAATTCAGCCGTTCTCGGTTGTCATGGGGGTGTTAGCAAGAAACGGAAATGGTATTACCTAGTGAAGACAAAATTCCCTCTAATCTAGTCACATATCAATAATAAAAGATTAATATAACCTTATTATGTGATTGTTTGTATTTATTAGTGCTCACATAGCATATGAGGAAGTTGAAAATCTATAAAAATTCTCAATTTGTGATATTTATGAACATAAAGCCTACATCAAACATGACGCAAAGTAAAATATTCAGAATCCTTTAAAAATACGCAGAAGATGGCAGTCATCACGGTTGCGCAGTATCAAAATCGCTGTCTTAAAATACCACGAGGAAGAAGTTCAAATCCCAGGGATTTTATGGTCTTTCACACACCGTGGCCAAGTTAGTCAGTTTCGTACAAGAGTCGCATGGGTTTCTTCCCTAAATTTTTTTCTCAATCCAACAAATCGCTCATAGAATCTACGTAATTTACAGACGCAATACACCAACAATTCGTGTCCTTAGCTGCCTCGACGCCTAATCTAAACCAAACCAAAGCAGCAGATGGTATTCCTCACTCGTAGTAGTGATCTGGTACATTTCCATTATGATATTTAGCGTCGCAGAATGTTTGGAAACAACAGAGATGAAGTGCGCAGGTGGAGGTCTTGTAGACCACAACATGTGTCCAGTGAAGGCTCGGGCCAAAGCAGTTACGCTGCTCTGTTAGAGTCGGTCGAATTCTTTGTTGTTCGCGGTAGTCAGACTTTGATATAAGACACCGACCGAGCAAGTACAAAGTTCCTCACGTCCGCAATAAAGCAGGCGGGATAAATAAACGTCTTGAGCAACTTCCAGAACACTCCCTTATTTGAATAAACAACTTGGCGCCCGGACAAGATTTATCGCTATTCTCTTACGTGAAGAGTGACTCGCGATTCATCATCGTGTATTAACTAACCAACTTTGTGGTAACTACATCTTATGGTGAGCATTTAAACCGGATCTTTAATTCCTTCGGTTACATAACTTTGAGTCATTTGGGCAATCTGTTACTCAAGGACACAAAGCCCAACAGCGAGCGGGCGGGCCCGAGATGGAATCAGATCGCTTTCATTTCAAATAAGTTACGTTCCGATCTTGCAAACATCCCTACATCATCAATTACACGGGAAGTAACATAATTATTATAAATATAATTACTACGCGTTTAGCCGGCGCGCGCTGCAATTATATATTCAATTATGCCGCATCTCCACGTGACGGTGCACTTTGCTCCCGAACAGTTAGTGTCCCGCAGCCTCGCCGGTTGTCATGGCAACGGCCGGATGGCCTTCCGAGGAGGATGTTTTCCGAGAAATTACGACGAAAGATGGAATTGTCACAATGACAAGTTAAAGAAACTCGGCGTTTTCTCTTCCTTTCTGCAGAAATATTTATCCCATTTTTCTTTTTTTGCACTCTTTTGTTGTTCCCGCTAATGTCCGTTTCCGCCGTTAATGTTTCATTTATTTTCGGAAGATTTTCCGCTTCTTTTTTGGAATCGCCAATTAAGGGGCAAAAAATAAGGCGAATAATGCAAATTTATCTTTTTATAAAAACGCGGAATAATTACAAAAGTTGCGAATACGAATTCTGATGGTTCATAAAATAAGCGAAGGCTGCTATTATTTTTTTTTTAGCAGTACACACACACACATGTATATCCACAAACGTAATTCTCAACTATGTCTTTTTATAGCGGATTTTTTTTTTTCTTTTGCATTCCGAACAGCTCACCAGAGAAAAAATGTATACGAATAAAGGGCTTTTAATTTTTAAAGGAAATTCCAGCCGTCTTTCATTTTGAACTTTCGATATTTTGTTCGTATGCCTAAAGTCTTTGTAAAGATATAAGCAGTTTTCACAGTTTTAAGACAATACCTTTTGCCTTAATATCGAAATTAAGACATACCCTGAGTGATCACTGACTTATGACCACCTACCTAATACTTCGTAGTTCCTCCTTTTGCTCTCAGTACAGCAGCTCTCCGACGTGGCATTGATTCAACAAGATGTCGGAAGCGTTCGGGAGGTATGGCCAACCAAGCTGTGTGTAATGCGGTCAGCAATGCAGGTATGGAGGTGATTGGTGTATCCAGACGCCTGATATGCCTTTCCATAGTGTCCCTCACAAGTGCTCTGTGGGATTGATATCAGTGGAGTTCGGAGACCAATCGATATGCTGGAAGTCAGAATTGTGTTCCTCAAGCCATTCCTGCACAATTGCCCGATGGCTCGGCGCATTGTCATCTTGGAAGACACCATCGCCATTCGGGAAAAAGTATAACATAGAGGGGTGTACACAGTCAGCAAGCAGTTGACGATAGCGAAGACCACTGACAAACGTTGTTCCACATGCACCAGAGAAACATGCCCCACACAATACAACCGCTTCCACCGGCTTGCACTTTTGATACCAAGCATGATGGATCAAGAGCCTCATGTTGTTGAGGCCAAATCCATACACGACCATCCACGGTGTGGAGTAAATAACGTGACTCATCCGACCAGCACACGTTCTTCCAGTCTTCTAACGTCCAATTTGCATACTCTTTGCATCAGGCGAGTCTTTTGCACCGATGAACCTTGGTTTGGAGAGGATGCCGTAGGGCTCGTCTGCTGATATAGGCCACACGTGCGAGCGTGCGACACATGGTCATGCCAAATATTGTTTCGGGTTAGCCCATGTTGCATTGGGTAGTCAACTCTTCAACAGTGCTGCCCCTGTTCGCCTGTACGAGTCGTCGGACCCGGTGCTCCCCTCTAACATCAACCTTTCGCTGACTTTTCCAGTTTGCCGTCGGGTCTTTGTTTGACCATTTTGACGCCAGTCCTGGTACACTTTAACAACAGCGGCTCTCGAACACTCCACCAGTTCAGCCGTTTGGGAATTCGAGGCACCAGCTCGTCGAGCACCCACAATCTGTCCTTTATCAAAGTCCGATAAATTCTTCCTTTTACCCATCACGCTCGGAATTTTACTCCCTACTGAACCACTGACACCTTATCTATGCTACGTAGGTCGACTAACTCCGCACTCTCGTACCTCACGTGGTCAACAGGTTGCATTCAGTTTTCATAGGGGGTGGTCATAATTCAGTGTTTATAAATGATAAAGCAGAAAAATGTTTATAAACATTTTAATACAAAAATTGATAAAATAATTGCCAATCAAGCTTCTTATATCATTCAACAGCACTCCTGATTTAAACTACTAATAATGATTTTATAAATTGCTTTTCTGTTTTTTGGTAGAGTACGCTTCAATATAATTAGGACTCATGACCACTCAGTTACAGTAGGAGAGCCCACTGAGATTGGCCCACTAAGTCTTGCTGTTAAAGGTAAATCATAACCTCTAAGGATTTCAACTTCCACTGCTGGATACCCATTTACAGGTACGCATGGACTAATTTGTACATCTCAGAAATGGAATTTGCCCATTCAATATGCTCACACATGTTAACGTTGCAGCAATAATTTTTTGTACTACCTGTCAAAATTATTTGGATATCCCTTCCAATGTAATGAACGGTCTGCTCAGAAGACCTTTTTACCAAACACGATCAAACGTCTTAGAAATGTCAAGAACAACTGCTTAAGTTTCATCAAACTTCTCCATCGAATTTATTTAAAGATTCTCGAAAGAGTAAAGTGCAATTGGGGGAATAATAATCTGGAAGAGAGTCATCTTCATTAGGAACTGGCTGGATATGAGCAAATTTCCAAGCAGAAGGTGAAGGTAAAACGCAAGTGGAACAAGGAAGTGTAAAAAAGGTAACACAGAACAGGAGCAAGTTCGGGAGACCAGGTATTGAGAACATTTGTTGAAAATCTATCAGGAACTAAAGCTTGTTTTACATGAAAATTGTTCAGAATTCATTTCATACCCTTCTGTCGGACAACCACAGGGAGTATTGCGTGAGGTGTATTCGGTATGGTGGGAGGTGATTTGCCAAGATCGTCGATACACCAATTAGAAGAAAAGTAAGGCATTAAGTAAGTAGATTTTATCTTTAGCTGAGGCTGCAACATAACCATTAGGTTTCAATAGAGGTGGAGTATATATGGATGCAAATTGCAGCCAATGGCTTTTAAAAGAGATCAAAAATCTCGAGTGTCATTTGGACAAGAAGAAACTTTTCTACTCTTAGACTGTTAAAAATAGTTTGGATTGATTAATGACTGTTTTTAAATTGTTGTGACTTTAGTGTGGACAGATAATCAAGGCACCAAATCTATCCAAATCCATCGTGGCTTCTATCCAAATCTCCAGCTAAAGCTGGAGATTTGGATAGAAGCCACTTGAGATATGCTACATTCTTATCTTGAATGTAACGTAATACACTTACTGGAAAACTGAGGGTCAGGTACAGAACGAAATTTCTGGGCGGAATATGAACAAAGGATTTAATCCCTACAAGAATAACTTCACTAACAGAAAATGATCAAACACAATCTGATCGGATGATTTAATACAGTAATTTAACAATGGAAGAAAGGAATGGAAATCATGTAGATCATGGAATTTCGCATTCTTGTAATGTCAAACAACACAAGTTTAAGGATGGCCAGGAGAAAGAGAGTGGTTTCATTGAAACACCAACAAATTGTATCCGTGGTATATATTTGTTGAGCGAAAAAGAAAATAAGGCTATGTGGTGTTAGTATATCTTGTCTAAATATTGCGCGTAGTCTATGTTCGATTTTTCTGTTTGCCGGACGAAAACCCGAGATACAGGAAAAAAACCGTGCAACCCACGCCTGAGACCGACTAACACAGCCACATCATGAAAAAACTACTTGAACTCCATAAAAGTTCTTCACCTCGTTGACGAAATTCGAACTCAGACACTCGTGGTGAGCACGGTGATTATATCTACTGTGCTAACCACGAAGCAGTGAGCTGAGGTGCCTAGAGGTCCATTAACATTGACTGCATACATTAATGGATTGTTGGTGTGGAAGAACTAAAGAGAGCTTAAGTGGTTAGAATTGGTTGGTATTCTAGTAGATACATGGTGTAAGGTAATTATTAATCGCTAAAGCCTCATAAACTTGACCTGCTGGGTTTGTATAACTAGAAAATCAGTAAGGAAAGTTCATTATCAGGAAAGGTTTCACGAAAGAAAGTTAAAAGATTCAGAGTGATTAGAGTATTTGGGAGAATAATAGCGTCCACGGATTAATTTGACAGAATGGGGTTAACATGGGAACTTGAAGTCACGGCAGATCAACAGAAGAGATTCTAGATGAGGAAGTTTCTCATAAGGCATATCGGAGCGAACATGTGCACAAGTACCACCCTTTGAAGCGAAAGGAATCATTGAACGAATAGTTAGGGCGATTGAGATATGACCAATTTTTAAGCAATCGATAACTGAGATTCTGTCAGAAAAATAAATTGGGATATGGTAGATTGTGAAGTGAAAATGGACATCATGACGATTGTAACTGAGATCACGTGTATTTGTGAACTGATATAGATTTTTGGAGGTTCAGATCTTTTCTCAGATAAGTTGCTCTATTAGTTTGACTATTCATTAAGCATTCAGTAGATAAAGTAAAAGGAGCGGTACATGTACGAATTAATGAAATATGCGTATATGGCATACTTAAAGCAAGAATATATCAAGCTCCTTGTCGAAACTTGGCCATGAAAATGCCTCTTTCACCACGCTACTCGGGCTCCCTCCAGTCATTACCTGATAGTGTAGCTGCGGCGAGCTTATACATGGGCTGATCAATAAGCAGACAGCTTAAAAATCTGCTTTAAAGCTGTATCCTCCAAATGTCAAGAAGATTGGATCTCGCCATGATGCCCATTTAGTAATTACTTCAAGACACATGATTCCTACTGCATGATAGAAGAGATCGAGGACTGCCGAGACTTCTCTACAATAAAGAGGAGCAAAAATTGCGCGTATCTCGTCACTTTAAGCCTCCAGTAAACAAAGTAGTTGTATTGCATCGATTGATGAGTCATCCACTACACAGTATTGCCTGGTGGCACAGAGTGGCGAAATTTCGTTATGTAATGGACGCCACACCAAGACCCCTGCTTACTTCAATTCTGGTGTTCACCTCCAGTATACTAGTGCAGTATTTCAGACCTTGCACATGGGAAGATATACCCAGGATACTAACAGTCCCACCTTTGTAGTTGTGCAAGCAGAGGATTTGGTTGTCGCAGAATGACAAGACTTCATCAAAATGCGATCCACTTGATATTCAGATCCCACAATTAGGATCTCGTATCTGAATATCAATTCCACCAGCGTTTCAGTTTCTCGGAGGAAGCAAGCCTTAGCTATCGTACCTGGAAGAATGTCAGGAACCAACCATAATTGGAATAACTTATTCGTAATTGCAGACACTACACTATGCATGTTCCCGAGTTCGAGTACCATCAATGACGTGAGAAGTTCTTACAGGCCTTTTACACAACATGGCTGAGTTAGTCGGTCTCTGGCGAGGGTAGCATGGTTTTTTCGCCCCGAAACTCAGATTTTTCGTCCAGTAAACAGAAAATGGACCTCAGAATACACGAAGCAATATGACCTTAGTCGCTGATGCTCCTAAAAACCTACTACTACAACAACTAAACACGTTATCGGTCGTATACTACTACTAATAATTACTCAAATTACACCACTAACTGCACACGTTATATTACTTTATGTTTTTTCTTAGTGGGCGCCAAATGATATTCAAACATATTATTTATAAAAAATTGTAAACATACAAAAGATGTCTGTGTGCCTTTTCTCCAGATTACAGGAAACCAGTCCATAATACATGCACTCTCTAGGCACAGAATACTTAAACTGCACGACTTTAGTTCCTTGACACTTAAAAACCTGCTAGAGCAACTTTAACTTTTTTTGGAGGAGGAGGAGGGGGCTCATTATTCTCCAGTTTTAACAATAGCCCCAGGTTCCGTTCACCGTTTAATCCTGCTATACAAAAAGGAACCGCATCCACCAAGCACAAGCACGTAAATGAAATATAGTTAAAAATTAAAACCAAACATTTAAGCCAACGATCTTGAAAAGATCATCAATTAAAATTGTTAATATTTTATCAGCTAGATGCGTTCCATGCATTGACTGCTTAACTTCAATTACAATATGGAGGGGGACAGTGTTGTTTGGGTGACGATTATTAGTATATAAAAACCGTAATGAAGGTGAAGTTTTGTTTTTTATTTTTTTTATAATTAAGCTGTACTCAGTGGAATTTGTTATAATTTTTTTAAAATAAAACTTTCGGTGTCCTCTAGCAAAAAAGAAGTCAATGCCAATTAACCTGAAACATTTTTGTTCAATTTATCATGATGGACATTAATATAAGCGAAAAATGCACAGGACAACCAAAACGATAAAACAATGCTTAGCACTGCATTCGAAATATATTCTCTAATTTCGTTTATTTTATTAGTTATTTATCTTCAATTTTATCTTGAATCTTAACCATCACTTAACCATCTCTTTTAATATCTAAATTAATTAGATATAAAATATTAATAAAATCGGTTTCGCAAATTATTTATACATAATAAATATAAGCGCATATTCCTATAAATTCTTTACATTATTTTAAAATTAATTTTGATAATATTAACAAAAATATTTTAACACCTGTTAATTATTCTTTTTTTAGACTCTGAATTTGTATTTCGTAAGGTTAATTTGGAATTTGATATTCCGTTATTGCTCCCTGTCAGAGGATTGGCCAATTAATTGGGACACCTTAAAATTTCAGACTTCGTCGTATTGGATTTATGATAGCTTGAAGTCACCAGTACCAAATGTTACTTCCATCCGGATTGGTAATGTACCGACGGCGATGCAAGAAGCTTACTAAGACCTCTAAAAGCTGGCCTAAGGAAGTTGGTCTTCAAATGAGAGGACAGATTTTTTTTTCTGGAATTATCCACAGGTTTTTCATCCCGTAAACGAAACCCGACATTAAACACAATTTTACAGACACCTACCCTGATTTTGACTTGATTTTATTTCGGCTTTTATGGAGCACGGGCTATACCCAGATGTCGCATAGTTTGGGTTGTCTTGGCAATAATCCAAAACAATTCAGACTCGACCCGTTTGTCTCTATTAAAGAGAAAGGCAATCACTCCGTGTCACCTGGCAGCTTTACTATGACAAAAATGAATAGATTTAAAAGAATGGGAAACGTTATACAACTCACTGTGGACTTCAATGTTTCTTTCCCCCCTCAAGGATTCACAGTTGCCCTGCTGAATATAGATTTCTTAATTATAAGTTCACGTGCCAGTGCAAAGTAATTATTGCGGGCGTATGTCAGCATAAGTGAAGGGAAGAAATATGAAGGGGAAAGGGAAAGTACCCAGGTGTCAGGGAGATCTTAGGGGATCTTACGCTCGAAGTCACGTAATGGTAGCTGGTGGAGAGAAGAGATTATGGTAAGATGAAGGGCTGGGAAGAGCCAGATTTGTCCAATTGGGGGATCATTATTCTCCCGGATTTCCGAAACAGACAGACAAGTCACAGATGGCAGTTTCAGGGGACTGAAAAATGACCACGCTGCCTCTGTGTAATCCTCTCATATTGGGCGCAGTGAGAAATTACTCAAGCGGAACAGAAACTAAGATGACGAGGGTTGAGAAAATATCTGGGCAACATCTATTATTAGAACTACTGTCAAGTACAAGATCGGTAAAAGCCCTGCAGGAATGAATAAATTAATTAATTTCTTCTAAATTAAAAGAAAGAATGCTTAAACTATAATAAAATCAAAGGACCACCTTTCTTTGTAATTGAAAATAAATTAAATGGTAATTAAATAGCAATAACTGCTATTTAATTAACAAAAGTAAATACTGTAATCTGAGGAATTGATATCACCAATCCTTTCCAATGGAGCTACAAGCATGAAATGGAATCAGATTGCACACAAAACATTACATATTTATTGGACACGTAAAGAACGTTTTAAGCGTTTCTTTTTCCCGATTATTTCTGACTCCATCCATGTCCAGACATCAATGAACTGAATCTGTCCATTATTTTATGGCTACCTATTATTCCTTCGTTTGTTTTTTTTGTTGCGTAAAATTTTGTTTTCTAAATGAGTTTAAAAAAAAAAAAAGAGTTAAAGATGACCTCTTCTTATGTTCGTGACAGAAACATCTTCGTATTGCGTTTTTGCAAGAAGAAAACAAATATCCCAGAAATCGGGTGGTTGAAAAAAAAAAGTACATGTTTAACAACATTCGATATGTTTTAAAGGAAGAACGAAAAGAAAAAGGGCTAATGTTTCCTTTTGAAGAAACATTCAGGAATCTCTGTAACAAATTAATCTCGACAGAAACACTTAATGTCAAAAACGTCTTTTCTTAAGAATTTTATTGATCCGGGACTAATAATTTTTAGTAATTGCTTCCAGCAACGAATTCGAAAGGGAATGAAAACAGATCTGCCAAAATTGATTTTAAAATGAAAATGTTTTTTTGCGTCTGATGCATTCTTGTTCAATAAGGGTTTAAAATCCTTCAAAGAATTGTCAGAAGAAGAAAGAATGCGAAAATAAATCTGAAAAGTAGTTTAATTTGCATATGTCAATACCCAACTATTAATGTTGAAACTTGACGGATTCATATAAACTGCTTTTTAGTCTGCTTTAAAAAAAAAACCGGTAAGATATGTGTGTGTGTGGGCGGTTACTGAGGTACCTTTGGCTGGACTATTTTTATTTTGATCCGCCATTTTGAAACAAGATGGCGGATTCTTTGTTTTTCCAACACAGTCCAGTTAGAATTATTACTATTGATCCAAAGGTCATTACTGTTTTTGCCATCTGTTAAATGCAGCAAGAACGCCACACTTCCCACGAGCTTTGGAAAATATTTCGCTCTCCAATATCATCACAAATAGCAATACCAGATCTGAGAATTTTCTTCCCTGTACACGATCCTGCAGTATTCACTTACCAACCCCAATTCTTTTACGTTATTTCAATGTCCACCGCAATATATGAAATTCAAACACTCCAATGTTTCCCTTCCGATGGTCGTAATACTATTATTCGTTTATTTGCATATTCCTTCATCCATAAAGGGAAATATGAAATCAGCAATCGAGTACGTTTTGTGCTAGTCCATGCGTGGCACGCAATATGACATTTGTGCTTTTTCGCGAATGCATTTGTCGCAATAATGGAAAGGAAAGAAATGTAAATACCATTGATTAAATAGGCAACCATTTTTGTCGTGTCACGCACTTGGGCGTGGTAAGATTTCCCTCCGAATCGGTTGTTAAACTTTTGTTCCGAAACATAAATATTGTTTTTACGTCATACGATGGGCGGGACATAATCTACGCGGAGATTAATATTACGGTATAAATAAGAAATGATGGAACATCATCGTTCATATCACATTGGCTTTTGGTGAGTGATGCATGGCCGAACGGCGTTATATTCTAGAGTGGAAAGAACACAATTCTGTCCCGATCTTACAGCGTTTTCTCAGTGTTTTATTACCTTCGTGTGCGCCATATTATTAGCTCTGGTCACCAAAGAATGGTGGGTAGTGACCAAGTTCAATAACACAAGATCTAACTGCTGCGGGGCATTATGTGAATTCCGTGCCTGGTTAGACTCAAGCAGAGCCATTGCCCTGTTCGTCTTGTTTCGGAAATAGAAAGGCGAAAGGCGGCGCGTCTCCGCAGCGCTTTCGTAGAGCTACATTCAAAATTTAAACTCTCTTATTAACTTTAGAAGAAAGTAAATGTTGACTTTTTGATCGAGTGTATCTTGTGGTAGGATAGAGGAAGGGAGGGAAGATTCGTCCAGACTTCTTCTAAGATATTGCCTCCAGGTACAGGTTGAAACTAGGAATTGTAGAAGTGAAATAATATTTTCACTGTCCTAGAATATTGCAGAAAGTTCGGTGTGTTCAGGCCAGCCAGTTTTTTTTTTTTTTTTCCTTACACGGTGAGAAAACAACCGAAAAAAAATCCTCCCTACACACACACATATCCGTAGCAGAAATATCTGTTTCTTATTCGAGAGCAGGAAAAAACATGTAACGGAAGGGGGTAAAAAATAAAACCACCACGAGAAGAAATTTGCTAGAAAAGTTTCAAAGAAAGTTTACAGTAGAAAATCGCTTTGGATAATGGAATCTGTTGTTTTGCTGCCACAGGAGATAACAATTTCTTGATTTGCTATCAGGCCCCAGATTTGCGCATAAAAAGAGGAGGACATAATGGAAATAAGGTACGGTCTAGTTCACGGGCGTAAGTGGATTTATTTCCGTTTATTCTAAACTCGTCTCTGTACGATGAGTATCGAAAGAAATATTTGTTAAAATTTCAAAACATCCAGCGTATTGGAATTAAATTAAATTAATAAAACGGGGTTTAAAGAGAAGGAAGATCGAATTTTTAATTCGTATAAAAAAGCTGATAAGGAAAAAAGTACAAATTGGTTCCCCAGGTATAAAATTCAATAAGAACTTACCCATTTTAAGTTAAATATTGAATTTTTGAGCGTCTAATAACGCAAAACACCACGGACCTGAGCCCATTTACTAAACAGAAAGACGCTATAAAATCAAGAATTATGGTAAGATGACATTGGCCATCTTTTGGAAATAGTCCACGTACGAACCTCGTGGATGACATAATGAACTTGGCCTTTTCAAAGAAGATGGGCTGAGTTAATTGGTATCAGCTGAGGATATAGGAGATTTCTTTGGATCTTGCCAAAGGTCATAAAGATGGCACACATTGACGCCTCATGACTCCCAAGTCCCATGTTTCTTGGGAGCTTCTGGACAGGCTCTGTATGATTAAGATTGGGGATTCGTCTGACCAATCTTAATAAATCTCAGTTAATAAATCTGGACCAATAGTACATACATATTCGCTTTTGCCACATCTGCCTCTTTTCACGTGTTACCTGGGTGAACGCAATTTATCTGCTCTTTTAAAGATGGTCTTTCACTGGTAATTTAAAATCTTTTTCAATCGACAAAAAATTCGTTGCATTTTTTCAAATGCATAAAACATTTTCTATAGATGATAGATAAAAAAGATGGTATTAAACAATACTGAGCGAATTATTATAGGATTTTCAGACACTAAATACAACAGTTTTAAAGTTATTATATTCTTAATGTATTAAGGGATACAAAGATTAAGATCAGGACAAAATGGAAGTTGCTACAAACAGTATTCAAACCATCCTGAAAAGGAACTGGACAATACACGCCTCCAATAAGTTTTTGTGAATGAAATCGAATACCACATTTAGTGCGTGGAATAATGCATTATGGGCACTGTCTTGTTGAAAATATGATCCAACCAAATTTACTGATCCTTGAAGAACAAGGACAGAGGTAATCGCAAATACTTTAAAGCTGATTTTGTGTATAGTCGCCTAAAACCGTGAGGCGTACACGCAATTTAAAAGGACGCGCTTGTAAATTGCGTGTAGTTTATGGTCGGTGTACAGAGAAGAAAAAAAGCCAAGAAACACTCGGCTAAGACAGCCTAACTTCACTACATTAGAAACAATGAAACACAATTTTTTTCTAAGGTGCACGGGAATTGAACCCTGGCTTTTCCACATGGATCATAAGTACTGTGATGGCTGAGAATACTGATGCCTTAAATAGACTCCACTGGCTAAATTGACATGCAGGAATATCTTGTTCGTGAGCCCTCATGTACTAATCACATACTACCATCCGTTTAACAGAATGAAGAGGCGCTTGTTCAATTTCATCAAGATTTTCAGATTTTCTTTAGCGTTCGCGTTTTATCAAATATTCATGATGACAGAAAGAATTCTATTGCACGATCTGTAAAAATTCGAAAGAGAAATGAACTCTATTCTGTGCTTGCTTCTGAAATTTCGGGGTCAGCAGTATATGAATCTTGTAAGAATAGGTACATATGCATACTCTTTCGGATTTTGTTATATCTCGAGGTTTGTTTTAAGCAGTTTGAATGCGAATCGAGCAGTAGCTTTTTTCGGATTCGAAAAACAAGCCTATGAAAATTGAAATAACTTTTTTCTTCCAGTTTGACATAAAGAAAAACCGTATATATTTCAAGAAACCTTCGCAGGAGGCCGACAAATTCAGCCATGGTAAAAAGAAAGCTCAAAAATGCCTCTATCCTCCTCAATACCGGTTGACTAATCCGGATCAATCCCGAGTCAAAAAGGTCGTCGGAAAACCCAGAAAGGCTTACGTTCTGTGATATTTCAGTTTGATAAAGAATGCAGATTCCGGTTTTTCACGAATTAGATCTTAAGAAAGTTATTCGTCATCATTTCTGAAATTTTAATAACAGCAGAACCTACAACCGATTGTAACATATAAGAAAGCATGCCTAGAAAACACGAATGTGAATCAGGAATGACATAAAAGACCTCTTGTAAGGGCATTGATCTCTTGTACGTCTCTTCTTCTGCACTTGATCTTAGAATGAAAACATTTTAGGCTCAAATGTCTTACGGAACATCGTTCTTGAAGACTGCGCGGAATGAAACTGAAATATTACGGATTTTTTCATAAAAACTGCAGTTACGCTGATAAGAGGATATATTTGATGCTTTATACGGGAAGAATGGAACGTTTCCTACAGTATTATTTGATAGGAAATGCCTATAACTGAATGGATTGAAACAGCAAGTACTCTTATTCTACCATGAAGTAGTTTTGTTATGAAATTTGGGCAGAAATATATCTTTCATAAAAACTGTATTTTTATTCCTGGATATCTATAATATTTCATGGCTGAAATGTACGAAATTGGTGAATAAATATATGAAGTAAATTTTTTGTCCTGACCTTCTATTGTTGCTGCTAAATGTTGGGAATGAAGGCTTTCCATTGGAGTAGAAACTTGCTACTGGTGAACAAAGAATGCAAATGGCTTCAGCAACCAAGTCTGTATATTGTCCATCTTCTCAATTAGTCACAATAATCTCGGTCCTTCTGTAAAACTTGATCCTAAGCTTGCAGGAGAGTCAGACCCCATCAGCAGCTTGGTTTCATTGAAGAGTGGCGAGCAAGCGATTTGTCACTGCCGGTCGCCTGCATTTCGTCTAGGGTTCTGAGATGTGCACTATATCTAAGATTGCCCGATATATTGTGGCTGGAACAGAGTCAATCTAAACAGCAAGTCCCTGCACTGTCCTGCTCCTGGATCAGCGTCCATAAAGGAAGTAATGAGCTTCGCCTTCTGCTCATCATCCCTGTTCACCGGCTAGAACAGGGAGCATGCGGATATAATGATTATCCCTTAGCGTTCCGTCCA
This sequence comes from Mastigoproctus giganteus, assembly GCF_048544385.1. Lineage (NCBI taxonomy): Eukaryota > Metazoa > Arthropoda > Arachnida > Uropygi > Thelyphonidae > Mastigoproctus > Mastigoproctus giganteus. The sequence continues at coordinate 145,566,535 of NC_143581.1, read as the reverse complement.
CGGTGCGACTTAATTTTTTGCATGATTCCCGCTCACGAGTGCGTATATGCACGTCAGTGCTACCACTACTTGTTGAGCAAACCTCATAGTATAATCTTGAATTAGAACCAAGGTAACTTAGGTTCTGAAGAGCTAGTGTGTTTTATCTAAAATTACTCGTGTCCTGCAGAGAATTTTCTTTTTACAGAATTAAAAAACTTTAACCTCCTCCTGAGACAGGCTAACTCAACCCCACTCAGTAAATTTTGCAATTATTGACAAGATTTGAAACACAGTTTTTACAAGTGGGTTGAAAGTGGCAGGAATACTAAACTAATCCACTGTAATATTATGATTTCATAAAAATATAAGGTATGGTGAGATGCTCTCAAGTAAAAGATATATAATATTATTATTATATCCTCTTCCTTCTCCCAATGGAAGTCTTTTCACCCCACGCACTGGGCGTGGAACTCTGACTATCCTACAGGTGTTCAGGATAGCGGCTTTCTGGAGTTCGATGTAAGTGTTCTGTGGGAGGCCTATTTTTTCTAGGTTCTTATGAGGCTCTTTGGCACCATGTCGGTGGTTGACACGGTGATTGGGATGGTCATTACTTGTTCCATATGCCGCATCTCTCTGACTTTCTGTGTTTTCTTCGTAGGTTTTTTGAAGGTTGCTGGTGTTGGGCACCGCTATGTCGATCAGAAAGGTAGCCATTTTCTTTTTCTATATTATTATTGGTGGTGGTAGTAGTAATTAGGTTTATTGTTTTTTTAAGAATCTTTAAAGGGTAAACAAAGAATCTGAGCTGAATGAGGTTGGAGATACCGAAAATCGTTTTTAAACAAGATTGTTTTATAGATTACCCAGAGTTCATTTCACTGTCCGTTTTCATGATTGACAACTGTTATACAATTTAAGCGTTATTGCTTCTATCCTACACATCCTATTTTTAATTAATGCAAGTCTAAAAGTGATACCGATATTTTCTACAACGAACAAAAGGTGTCTCCTGTATCAATTGGTAAAAACAGTGCGATATGGAAAAAATTCTCCATTTTTTACGTTAATCCATTCGCCTTTCATAAGAATTAAACATTAATTTCTCAGTGTGCCCTCGTAAAGAGAAAAAAATGCAAAATAGAAAACCCCCGCTCATTCCAGATGTGTGCACGTGATGCTGGGACGAGAGAGGAATGAAAAGAATCCCATTTGTAATGGGGATTAGTGTTTAAATATATATTGCACCTTTATCTACAGTTGGTCACGGACCCTATTACCCAGCAACCGTATCTCTCTCCGTTACTTGCCGATGCGTTCAGACGTGCAATAGAAAGCAACTGACTGCCTGGGCGATTCTTTAAAACCGTTCACTGTATCTGAATTCTATGTTGTTGGGGAACTTGAGGTGCTCGCGATTCCAGAGCTACTTCGTTAAATTCAGCTCTGCTGGTATAATTTGGAAGAAGATTTTTTTTCCCTTGTCTTGTTTCCCACTCTTTTATAACTTCTGATAGAGTTTTCCCCTATATGTAGTCTTAAACTTTTCTGAGACATGTGAACCGGAACTGACTAGAAAGCTAGAGAATGCATTGCCAACCGGTAGCGGAAAAGCGATCTTTTCAATAATTAAATTGATATCCAGAATCTACTTCAATATGGTCAAAGAACTCGCTACAAATCTTAAAAGGTTATTTCCGGAGTAAATAATATGAATAATAAGGCAACAACGGAGAAAACATTTTGAAACAGGACTACCTTTGGAGTTAACAATCCTTAGTGTTTCTAGACTTACAATTTTTGATCTCTGCGATCGATTTAGGTTACTTATTCCCAAAGACTTGCCACGCGGTAGAGAACATACAAGAGATGGATTATAGTATGGAAAACTACCTTCGAAGTAAGTTTGGAAATATGGAGGTTGTTGAAGAATATAAAGCAGCTAAATATCGTTCACATCTTTTTACTTTTTAAAAAGGAAATTTCTCATACTAGGGAACTCTGTTATATGAGCAATAAGAGGGCTATGCGCCCCCACTTTCTAGCTCCATGTGTCTTAATACATGGCTTGACTTCATAACGATTACCAAGTGATGGAATTGGCGCAGACCTGGCTAGACATGCAGAGTAAAGAGTTATTCTTGTAGTGAATACAATTTTTGTACAAAGTTGAAAATTTATAATGAAGGAATTGAAAAGAGAGAATTATTTCTGTGTAACAAATTTGCGATTACTGTTTGAATCCCTCTTGAAGTTTGCGCCTCTCTTTGGTGAAGAATGACAACACAATTACCATTTCCATAATCCTTGTTTTCTGATTATTAATAGTGATTATTAATAGTGCAAGCATAACTACTTAATCCTCTGCATGATATAACAAAGCCACAACAACAGTACACAGTAAGGTTATGTGAAGTAAATCTTAGACATCCTCAATGTTGATGAATGGAAACTACTGAATATACTGTATATAAAGATGATGTTCCACCTTACTAAGAAGGTCTATGATTCACTCAGTCCTATTTAATGTAAATAAAGCAGTCACCATGTGTAACATAGCTGTTTGACTGTTGTTCCATTCCCATAAAATTATATCCTCCTTAATTTTACGAGTTCGTCATTTGCTACTCGTTTTGAGAGGTCTAAGTTCGAATTCCATGGAAAATTTAAGGAATTCTTTAAGGGCTTCTTCAACAGGGACTGTAGTTAGTCGATTTAAGGTAGAGGAAGAAGAACCCCATCGAGTTATTCTGGAGTTTTTTTTAGCTACGACAATATGTAAATCGGCCATCGCATGCAGACATAATATACGATCAGAACCATGCGAACGGACCACTATGACCAAGGTATTCGAAGAGCGAAACAAGAATTTCCCAAACGATAACTACTCGACTGTCAATTCTGACCCTAAGGCACGTATTTATGGAATAATTTTCCACTAACTTAAATTCATGTCTGCAGATAACTCTAAATCTACACAACAGTCACTAAGTGTTGATAACCACTCTCTTCTCTATAAAACCTTTGGCCACTGTGGCTGTGAAGGATAAAGTTGTCCCATTATATTTTATGTGCAATAAAGATCTTATTAATAGATGGCAAATTTCAGCAGACTACCTGATTAAGATTAGCTTTCGAAGCAGGTGATTGAAGTGTGGCATTAAAATAGGATTTTATTCGACTTAAGTTTATGGAGCAGCGTGAAAAGGAATCTTGAAAGATGCTGAAGCTATTTTATGTCGCGGATTCTATAGATTTTTTTTGAAGTTGTGAGTAGGGATAATCGAATAACAGACATCTCTTTGTAATTTCCAATACTGAAGCTTATTTCGTGTTTCAGCTACCATTATGAAGACTTAAAATGAAAGTTTCCGAAATCATAGGATAAATCATAAAATCATAGGAAAGCTTCCTTTCCTATGATTTTAATGTCTAATCATTTTGTATTTTCGAAGTTGGTTTACAAATTTAACAACGTATGCTCGACATCATATCGGTATTGTATTTCTAAGTTCCAGCCCTTATATCAACACTTACAAAACTGTAGTGCGGAAAACTCCCTGCAATTTCCTCAGAAAAACGAAGCCTCCATACTGGCTTCAGACATTACCACTCCTCGCTTTCTTCCCTCCATCACTCCAACTTCCCCGAATCGAATCAAGTATCAACACAGTTTGCTATGTCAAACAAACGGACGGTTACTCGGCGCACGTTTCAATGAACTGACTGGGCATGACCAATAACATGCACGTTGCATGCTAAAATTGAAGGCGTGGGGAGAAAATCCATACTCTTACATTAGAAATGGTCCCTAGCGCAAACGAACTTGTTATCAACTGTAACTTTTACAAGAGACCGTTCATTGGCTATTAAAATCACAAATATTATTTTATATTACGTATATATATTTATATTAATAGTTTATATGCCTTAAGTACATTATAATGCAGTTATAGCTTGCTAGGTTAATATTTGGCTAACTAAGTTCACATGACTTGCGTTTTCAGAATAGGTGTTTGCAAAGAATTTTCAAAAGCAAAGGCAGTTTTTTCGCAGTGGAATTGATCTCTCATGTTGTGAGGTTATCGCTATGAATTGTTAGTCTTACACCAAAAATAAGCAGCACACTTCTCCACAAATAAATGGCACTTCGCTTAGAATTACTATTTATTTTTAGTATACTAGTGAGATGATTCGTAGTGTTGCTGTTCTTTCAATATGGCAGAATTTCTACAAACGCCATTATGGAAATACTCCGTCTTTTGTTTTAAAAATTTTCGATATTTTTCAGTTAATTATTGATAAATACGAAGTTTTCGGATCAAGCCGAGATTCCAGCCAAAATACGAATTTTGCTTTTAGTTATTTTAGTTGTTGCCCATATTACAAGAAAAACTGCCAATAACAACAATAATGCATTAAAAAAAGGAAATTTGCATTTCAGTATTTTGAATTTTCCTTAAAAATATGCATTTTGATGTTTCTAAAGAATGATTCTCTGTTCAAACCGTTCAACACCCTGATAATCGGTGCTTGTGGCGAGACGAACTTGACTTTTACTCGCTGCGAAAGTTATTGTTATTATCAGTACCGCCAAATGATCCAATGAAGTAATCTTAAACAGCATTGGCGAAAAAAATAAATAAAATAAGTAAAAAATAAACAAAAAGACTTCCCACATCACTTGTCCATCCCCATCCATCCTTTCGAAGTATAATAATTTGTCTACTTCTTCCTTGAATTTATCCAAAATACTCACTTCCACGACACCAGATGGAAATTTTTCCCCTTGATCAACTACTCTCTGGCTGAAATCAAATTTTCCTGCATCTATCTTGTCTTGCAACCATCTTTTCTCAATTTGAATTTAAGCCCCCTCAGGTGAGTAATCTGAGCAAGAGGAAGGATCCCATTAGCATTGAGCTTGCTCAATCCATTCAAGGCCTTATACACCTCAATTAGATCACCTTGCAGGTGCCTAGTCCCCCAGACGCTGCAATTTGCAGGACTGGAACCTTTCTTGTTTAGAGCGCATTCCTTCGTTTCCCTCACCAATCCCGATGTCCTTCGCTGTACTCCCAGCAGCTCCATATCCTTCCTAAAATAAGACCTCCAGACCTGTATACAGTACTCAAGACGTGGTCTGACCACGTCTTGGTTCGGTAATCTGGGTGCTACCCATATTGAGTATCTTCCCATCTTGCATTAGTGGATGTTAACCTTCGATTGCTACATCAACTGACTAGTTGATTCGTGATATAGAGATTTGCCAGTTAATATCATATCACGCATATCTATATCACGAATCAACTAGTCAGTTATAGATGGCACGTGGTTTGATCAGCATGCTGCAATGCCAGAAAGTTTATCTTCATACTAAACAGAGTTATCAATGTTTTAAGTTACTAAATCAGTCTTTTTAGAGAATTCATTAACGGACATGTAGTATTTCTCATTATAAATTGAATTCTTTTAAGTTTACTATTTAAAATATACGAATATAATTTTAATATTACACTTTTCTTTAATTTTGGCATATTCTGTAGATTACAGATCGAAATTAATCGTAAATATTAATTGGAAAATTAAGAAGGAGCTCCATTAAGTCCAACGAAGCTGCACCTAATGTGCAATTTACATAATGACAAACGAGTTCTCTCCTTGCTCGTGAAAGTTGACATTTTCCCGCAAGCACTGCGTAAATTATTCGAGTTTACAAAAAAAAACTCCTTTTTCTTGTCAACACTAATAAGGGTTTGTAGTCTGCTGCGTCTGATAGTTCACGAACTGAGGTCATCACGTGGATAAATGCCCTGACCTGACAATAGACAATTTATCTGTCATCGGTGGCAAGCAGTTGCGTGTTTCAACAAAGAACGCGCCGAAGTAACTTCTTAAATGTCCTTCACGACCTCAAGGATAAACATTGACATTAGAGGTAAACTTGTTTCACGCATGCGTACTCCACGGTGTCTCTATAATCTTTGGTAACACTAAGAAAAGCACACGTGGGAAATCTAACAACTGAGGAGTTAAAAGACCAAGGAAAAGAGACTTCAGAGTAGATATATAACGAAAAAGAGTAGGCAACCAGCTACAAAAGTACGGTTTATAATCTCTTTAAAAGGCCATTAATATTCAACTACAAGTGGAGTACGCACTCATGCGTACTCCACTTGTAGTTGAAAACTTGTACATAATTCATCCCAATATCATTACATCGTATTAAATTATGCAATGCATAATTCTATAATGTGATAAAACATCATCAATAAAATGTTAGCGAAGTTTCTTATAGGAAGGGACCCATCGCCCAGCCATTATGCAACACTTACCTGAATAGTTAAGTATACAATACTTGTCCATCTATACCATTAACCTTTATTACATTAAGATATTGGGAGGCTACTGAGAATTCGTTGGAAATCAAAAATGAAATAAAGTTTTAGAAGGGTTAACAGTTAAGGAACAGCGATGAATAAACCGATAAAAATTCTTCATCCATACAAGTCCAAACAACTGATAAAAGATTTGCAACTGGTTAATATTATACAGTGGGACCACAATTATTCAAGATGAATACAACCGAGACAGCCTTGCATAACAGATATCTCGGATAATAGAAAAAATCAAAGTCCGGGGAATGCTTGGGCAAAATGCACTGAAATTGAGGAAAATTATCCTACCAAGAATATGTTTGTTAAAGATCTCCTTGAGTTGCCGGCCAACAGGTGGTTGATCACCGTCTTGCAGGAAGATAACCTTTTCCAGTACCTTTTGCTCCGACACAGCGGGTATGACTTGGACACGTTTATGGTCCAAGTCAAGTCAAGTTTGGTACAAAAGAGTATGCGCACAGTTGAAATGAGTAGCGAACTCCACCAAGTTTATCATGAAGGGCAGTTTTATGGGTAGGTGGTTGGAATCTGGCCTAATGACACAATTTCGTGTGTTTATGCGTCTCGACACAGCAAAGTATGTTGAATTTTCCCAAAGGTGTAGCCAAGTTCTTGGTCATTTCTCATCCTTCAACTTGGCAAGAAATTGTAATGAAAAGTCAAGAAGTATGCGGTATTCATCTGCCATCAGCAACCTTTTTTTTACGTTACGTGCTTTAAGCTCGGATAATCGGGATCCTACTGGATTTATTCATAATAAAAATACATTAATAATAAGAAGATAAAATTTCCTAGATATTCGTTCATTGTCTAATTGTAAAAATTTCGTTAGATGATAATCTTGTCTTTTTTTTAAGAATTGAACTTTATAATTATACTCTACCTTTGTAAAATAACTGACAGATATATATTACAATTAACGCAACATGTGAAAACTGAAGAATTCTAATAATTGAGTGAATTTATGCTCTCCTAATTTCTGGTGACTTCTTCTGGCTTATTTTTATCATTTCGTGTCAATTTTTGGATCAGCTTTTAAGGTTTACTTCTCCTAAATAACGGCTTCGCCATTTATCACAGAAAAATCATATGTTATCAGTCAAACATCAACTTTTGTTGTTTTTATGTTAAAATATATGTAAAAAATCACAGCTATTGTCTTACTTGACAAATTTACTTATCCCAGCACGTTCGTCCATTGGTACTTATCGCTAGATGTATTCCTGACGTTTGATTTTTCAGTCAGCCATTGATCTGTAGGCATCTTTCTATGAATGCAAACGACACTAGTTAGAATTCTAAGGGGGAAAATACAACGTGCATAATACCAATATTATTAAAATTTTTTATTTTGATCCTGAAAAGAGTTAGAGTGAAAATCCAATTTAAAAAATAGCTTAATCTTCCATCGTCTGGATGTATTTTTAATAAATGAAACCAAAAAAAACCTTTCATTTCAAGGAAAAGTATTATCCATATTCACGTATAGCACTGTTAACAATAAATGCTGAGCTGCAAATTTGTTTCATTTTCCCAGGTTAAGAATAAAAGACGATTTTTAAGATGTCAGCACGAAGCATAGCACAGAAATCGCTCGGTAAACGATTTGTAAAGCTGGTCTCACGTCTAGTACTTCTCGATCAATAATGAGAAAGAAAGTGGTCTGGAAACCATAGGGACCATCACGTGCTGGAGTTATTTTTCGTACGCAATGCCGGCAGATGGACGTTTGCTGAAATAAAGTTGGTGTTTGTATGTCTGGTTCGATCCTGTACAAAATATTTTCAACCGAAAAGTAAAAAAAATAGAGGAAACAAGTTCTGAAAAAGGAACTGCTGATATCTATGGCCATTACTCATATGTTTGTAATTCAAGCGTGACAGTGGTAAGGAGTTAAGGTCGTTTCAAAGTCATGATCTTGGTATACAAGGTCCAACTGACATATCACCTCAGATTGATCTCACATTCTTCAGCAAATGAAGTTTGCGGGTTATTTGGAAATGATGGACACATTTTTCTCTTCTGTAAAGCTCCATGCCAGTCTGAAGGTCAGTGAAGTCCTTTAATGAAATTCAGGTCACTCACTCTTCACTTAATGAAATGGAAGGAAGGATGAAAATGGTTGCTAAAATGCAGAGTTCTGAGCGACTGGGTTAGCATGTATAGTATTCGTTAATTTTTTATTGATAAAAGCAGGTTCGGCTCTAGACAAAAAAGAGTTTCGGGAGAGATGATTCTTCAGTTGTGTTAGTGTCAAGAGGGCCTCTAAATGATTCCTAACTTGCAGTGAAAATTAGATTCGATGCTGCATTAGCTCATTCTATACAACTTCTAATCTGGCTGTTGTTCCAAGTAGAAATTTTTAGAATCTATTTGGCCAGATGACAAAATTCAACAAGGAATTAGGAAAAGTGGCCATTTTTCTTTAGTTACTGTAACTGATAAGGGCCAAACATTTGTAAAAAATGTATCCTGTATAAAACTAATTGAAAACTTACACAAAAGAATAAAAATAACTGCATTTAACAAAATTAAAAATAACAAGATAATATTCTTTACATGGAAATTTTGCCTTCGTGACGCGGAAGGTAAATTGGTTAATTTTCAGACATACAAACTTAAGAACCTTGAGAAACATGCTCCATGGAGATAAGATAAAATCTGATATCACGCTAGGTGATAACAGATAAAATCTGTTATGACCTAGAAAGAAATTTCTTATAAATAGAATCTACAGATGCGAAACCTCTCCCTCGTAATCTGATTTTCTGACTGCCTAATTCTAGAACCCTTTAGCATTAGTAGAGGCATACGATGCAAGAAATCAAGCTTATGCAGAATCAGCCATAAAAAAAATTCCCGTATCACCCCTCCATTTGTTCCAAATGCCTGTCCAGCTCAGCCTTAAATTTATTTAGGCTATCAAAATCCACAACCAAAGATGGAAGTCTGTTCCTCCAATCAACTACCCGTTGGCTAAAGGCAAATTTCTGCACATCTATTCTACAACTGTATTTCCTCAATTTGAAACTGTGCCCCCTCAGGTTCTTAGTCTGAACAAGAGGAAGAATCCCATCAGCATTCAGCTTGCTCAACCCATTCAAGGCCTAATACGCCTCAAACAGATCACCTCGCAGGTGCCTACTCTCCAGGCGCTGCAATTTGCAGAATTTAAGCCTTTCTTCGTAAGAGAACCTTTTCCCCCTGACCAATCTTGTTGCCCTTCTTTGTATACGTTATAGCAACTCTACATCCTTCCTAAAATGAGGCCTCCAGACCTGTACACAGTACTCTAGGTGTGACCTGACCATTGCCTTGTATAATGAGATAATCACATTTCTATCCCTGTTACTAGCAAAATTCCTATATATCATTGACAAGACACCTGACCTTCCCTGGAAGCCCGTCTGCACAGTTCATCGAACTTCATATTTGACAGCACAATTACCCCAGGTATTTTTCACTTTTAACTTCCCTGAGTGTATACCACACAGTTGGTACGATTTTCTTCGGTTATTGCTATCCATATGCAGTACTTTGTATTTGTGAATGTTATACTTCAGTTGGCACTTCTCAGCCCATTTTTCCAACTTATCTAGATCCAGTTGGAGTAGCATAGTGTCTTTACTGTCGTTAACAACCTTTGTATGTGTTCGCTATATTTTGTAGCCATTTGAATTTGTACTTATGTTATCTATATGTGAACCCCTGGCGCTCGTCGCCGTGATGGGATATTGTGCTGTAATTCTACTTCACAATAAAGATTTATTTATTTATTTATTTGTATCATCTGCAAACTTGGACATTAAACCTGATATACCTTAATCAATATCATTGATAAATATACAAAACAACAACGAGTCCAACAACGAACCCTGGAGAACTCCACTAATAACATTTGTCCACGGAGAGCAGTGCCCATCGATTACCACTCTCTGTCGTCTCCCACTCAACCATACTTTCATACATTGTAGCAACTTTCCCTTAATTCCATGCTGCTCCAATTTGTACAGCAGTCTTCCATGTGCAACAGTATCAAAAGCTTTCCTGAAATCCAAGTACTGTATTTGATATCAAAATTATTTTTGGCATTCAGTTCCTTTGTGACCACATCATAGTATCCAATCAAATTGGTCAGACAAGACCTCACCCTTTAACAGACCCATGCTTTGTCTTAACTATTACTGCGGTCTCGCCTAGATGATCCTGCAATGCTTCTTTAACCAGTGATTCCATTTTTCCCCCGAACACAAATTAAACTAACAGATATATAGTTACTTGTGCCATCTTTTGAACCCCGTTTGTGAATTGGTGATATATTTGCACACCTTAGTCCATGGGGACCTCCCCTGAGTCCAAGGAAGCTCTCGTAATTATGTAGTAGTAGTAGTGGCACATGATGCAAGAAAGCAAGTGTATGAGCTTATGCAGCATCAGCCAAAAAAAAAAAAAAAAAAAAAAAAATCACACCATTCCCTCCAAATGCCTGTCCAGTTCCTCCTTAAATTTATTCAACCTATCAACTTCCACAACGACAGATGGAAGTTTGTTCCAGCAATTAACCACCCGCTGGCTAAAGGCAAATTTCCGCACATCTATTCCACATCTGTCCTTTCTTAATTTGAATTTATGCACCCTTAGGTTCGTAATCTGAACAAGTGGAAGGACCCCATCAGAATTCAGCGTGCTGAACCCATGTCTAAGTGTTTGCTTACTTCCTTTGCTGCCTCCTTTAATATAACTAGATCCCATCCACCACAGGTGCTTTTTTATGTTTAACTTCAACAATTTCTCCTCCACTTTGCTCTCAGTTATTACAAAATAACTTAGCTCCTTGTTAAAGTTTGATAAAGTTCTGACCCTTCCCTCATTGAATATCTACTCCTGTGTGAATGAAGATGTAAAATACTCATTCAGTTTATCAGCTATGTGAGCATGATCATCAATAGTCAACCCATCTATGTTAAGTTATCCAATCTCATTCATCCCTTTCCTTCTAGAGTTTACATGAGTAAAGAACTCTGCTGTTTTTCTTCGGATCCATTTCTAAGGATTTCTCGTAATCTGCCTTCGCCTGCCCAACCTCCTTTGTGACTTGATTACAGATCACTTTATATCTGCTATAGGCTTTTGTGTCACCTGATAATTTATATGCATCCCATAAATTTTTCTTTTCTGCCACGGGCCTCATTAGTTCATCTGACATCCATTTAGGCCTGAACCTTGAACAGTATTTCTTAGTTGGTTTGAAAAGTTTAGTAGCCTCCAAAATGAAGTCCCTGAAGGCTTCCCATTTAGAATTCACCATTAGTAACATCATCAGTTGATCCCACTGTACAGAATTTAAAAACTGTCTGAGACTCCTGTAGTCATCTTTACGAAAGCAACAGCCCTTCCCTTTAGCCTTGATGGTAGTTACATCTTTAAGTAATTCCCACGTCAGTACATTGGGATCACTATCATCCAGTGGTTCCTTTATCTTCAAATTCTTAATGCATGAATAATCACTGATGATAACCAGATCAAGAGTATTACTCCCTCTGGTCGCCTTTCGAACATGTTGCTGTAGAAAACAATGATCCAATAAATCCACAAAAGTCTTTCTAATGTGCGAGTGACCAATCTACAAGTTTCAGTCAATATCTGGAAAGTTAAAATCCCCCATTACAAGACATTCCGATTTACTGGCCCACTCTATTTCTCTGCACAATTGCTCATTATACTCATCAGATTCATTAGGCCTATAACACACACCTACTCTCATTTTTCCTTTCCCAGTGTTTATATCACACCAAACAGACTCAACATCGCATTGTCCACCAACATCAATTGGATGCACTTCCTTAGATTTTATGTGTTTCTTAACTAACAGCATAACCCCTCCCCCTTCCTGTATTGTCTATCCTTTCTGTACACATTGTACTCCACAAATTCCAATTCTGCACTGCTTATATCTGTGTGACACCACGTCTCTGATATCCCAACAATATCTGCCTTTGATGTCGTGACTAGCACTTCAAGCTCATCAAATTTATTAACTATACTCCTAGCATTGGTGTACGCACAAGTAGACATGCACCTGTTTCCCATGACTATGTTTTCGTTATCTTATTCATAATGAGAAGCCGTGCATTTTGCCCTTCTCTCATCATTAGAAACTGTGTTTCTGAAAAACACAGACGGATAATATTCTATCCATAAAAGACAAAATAATTAATTATTATGGATGCAAGTAAAACACGATTCGTATGCCACCATGGTGCATAAAATATAGCCCACCAAATTTTGGGTACTTTCTTGAAGATTGTGTTAAGGATAAAAGGTGCCAAAAAGAGAAATGTGCAGTTACTCTTGGGCTAATCTGAAAGCAACAAAACTCAACTGTTGACATATACAACGTTTCCAATTCAGACTCTTGATCCAGGCATCACGCACGTGTTCAAATAGAAATACCTGACTGATATGAGGTGGAATCAACCAACGAATAAGAAAACTCTATCAGATCAGCAGACACCAGGCAGTCACCAGACTGGCACTTTTGATTCATATTATTATTTCCACAAGGAGAAAAAAACTTGTTGAATTCGATGCTATGAAAGAATAAGTTGAAATAGCAGACCAAATAGATTAGTCCGTATTAATACAGACCGGACAATGAAACGGTTAGGAATTGGCCTTGCACTACAGTCTCAGCAACTTGGCCGTCAATGACAAGGATTGCTGTGTGGAAAAGTTTCTTTGGCGGCTGGCGGATTCGGTGTCTGAAGGAATTCCAGAAAGTGCAACAAGAACCTTGAGTTTTTATGCTGTAAAAAGTGAAAATATATACGGTTTTTCACTTGGGGACTTCCAACCGGTGGTTAGTCGAGTTTAAAACATCATGGTTTATGCGAAAGCCACACAGCGGTCCTCAGTTAACTGTAGGTCATACTCGTTTGTGGCATTGGCTGAACTCAAACATTGGTCGGCCGTTTAAGGATACGTTGACGAATCAACTACTTCGGTCACAGTGCGCCGATTCATGTGGTACTAGATGAGGGTTTTATGGAGGTTTTAAGTATCTACAGGCGTGTGTTCAAGAGCAACGCTCCATATTGCGAGTGCTGAGTATTGAATAAGTCTGAATAACTCACGAAAGGGGAACTCTATTCTTTCCTCCAGAGATCGGCTATGTGTAGCCTGATTGAAGATGCATTTAAGAAATCCTCCAGTCGCCGAAGGAATTTAAACTCAGACCTCCCCAACTAATGAAAAAGTCACTGGTTTAGGCAATCCCAAGTAATATTTCAAAAATGGTCAAACAACGTGATTTGAATGGGGGCTTATGATATTGTAATAAAGTGTTTTTGGAGGGGTGCCCACAAGAAGTCTTCAAAAAGCAGAAAAGCTGTTGCCACACCTTCTAACGTGATCCAATATCTTTCCAAACCGCAGTATAATGGAATTCTCATTTCCGTTGTAACTGAGCTGTTATGTTAATCTTGTGTAATTGTAACGTGAAATTGTAAACTTTTTATGCAGTACGTGCACAATGCGTTTACAGTTTATCATTTAAAGTATTCTACTGAAAGTTTTCAGCGCAAATTTTTTAAAGGGATACAAAAGCTTACCCAGATTTTATTATAAACTCAATTGACCATTCTATTTACAGAAAAATAAAAGAATCTTAACAGTTTCATTTATGTTTGATACATGCGAAATGCGCTAAAGACAGATCCTCATGTCCTCAATACTGTAACAATTTAAATGTAATGAAATAGATTATGCATACCCTTTGGTATTCGGAATCAAACATTAATGTTAATATCAAAACCTTTTTCAAAGTATTTTAGTTTTTAAAAGCAACAAAGCGCACGCTTAACAGATGACATCGCTTTTTAAATTTTTTTTGTAGATTGTAACGTTTTTTAAGAGAATTTTAATCCAAAAATATTTATTCAATTTATGAATGAGAAAATCGTGTTAATTCTTAGCATTCAGTAATGTGAAATCATTAGGCATAAGAGGTAGATTGAGAGACCAAGCATTTGAAAGAAAAAGAAACAAAGATAGAAATAATTTTATAAAATTCTGATCCTTGGCCTAATAAGAAAATTTTATTACTTCCGGAAACTCGTCGCGTGCTGATTTTTATTTCAGGAATCCCAATCTGTGTATAAAGGTATAATATTTTGCTGGATTCTTGAGTATTCCAGAAAAAAAGTAATTGATTAGTATTGTATTCAAGGAGCATTATCGAATTACATGCGCCATTTCAACGGCCGTTCCTCATAGTGCTGCGATCAAACCCTTTTCGGTAAAGTCCCATACAGAAGTTGAAACAGGATGATAGCTGGATAATCATATCGATTTTTCCGAGATAATTTGAACTCGGAAAGAACAGATACCGTTACGTGGACATAAATCTCTCTCTCTGCTCAAGAATATAATACTGTACATAACATTATATAAAAAAGAAAAGTTGGCACAGGCGCAGAACTCAGACTTAATGAAATATTATGAACGACAATTATGGAACTCAATACGACGCAATGGCACCTCACCGAATGCAGTTAAAATATTGGTACATCAGCCTCAAACACTTTTCTAGAATATTTCCAGATATTCTTGTTATTATTGTAGCCGTATTTTCATCATTGCTTTTTCTTCGATCTCAAAGCAGCAGTATTTGCCAGTTCTTTTAATTCACTTCGATAGCTTCACTTTTACCATTATACATTTCAAACGAATCACGCCTACAGAGCTGCTCTGGCAAGAACCAGAAGCAATCTATGTGTACGAAGGTTGTAGGACAATTTGATAGTTATGAAGGCCTCATTTTAGGAAAGATGTATAGATTTCTTGGAATGGGTGCAAACGAACAAAACGATTAGTCAAGAACACAAAGGGGTACTCAACCACAAAAGACCGGTTCTGAAAAATTTCAACATCCGGAAGCAAGGCACCTGAGAGGAGACCTGACTAAAGTGTTTAAGGCTTTAAGTGGATTGAGTAAGCTAAATATCGATGGTATCTTTTTTCTAGGACAACAGACATTGCAGGACAGATGTGTGGAAATTTTATTTCAGCCAGAGAGTAGGGAATGGACCAGAGAGTTGAAGATTGGAACAAACCACCATCTTGTATTGTGGAAGTGGGAACTTTGAATAAATTCAAGGAACTGGACAAACTGTTAGAGAGATGGTGCCGGAAGTATTTTTTTTTATTTAACGAAGAATAGATTATGGGATGTCAATTATCCGAACGTGGATCGTCCGGCAGATATTCTGAACCACTCAAGGAACTATCCTTATATTGCCTTGTTTAAATTTCCAGTTAGTGTTCAGTAATAATATCTGGAAAAATCCTATGTAAAATGTTTGTATTTTCTTCTGCGCAGTGATGTCGTAATATTTTTGAAATATATTAGAGCAAATTGTGCTTGCATATTTTGCTGACATAATGCAGTCCAATTATCGCGTTGGAAATGTTAATGTTCAGGATTTTTAAGTTAATGAATTGATAGACACCACACAATTATATCACGTGGTAAATTAAGTAATTTTTAATTAAAATAGCACAATTTAAAGCGCCTACATTTCTTCCTACCGCTCGGCTATTAGTAGTTGGTGACTTTAACTGACCGAAAATTTCTAAGTCGATTAGATACCAAGACAGCAGTACCAAATACTTCTTAAATGTTATGAATAGTTATGGCCTAATTCAACAAGTCAAAAGTCCAACTAGACCTAGTATTCTCCTATGAAGAGTTGAGTTATAAAGTGAAGGAAGGAATTTTCCCTTCCGATCATAAAGCTGTGACCTTTAGCATTAATGTAGATAAGACTAATAGCAATAATAAAATCAAACGCAACATTAGAAATTTTCCTAAGGCAGATTGTCTTAAAATAAATTCTAAATTAATAACGAATTGAAAAGCAAACTGAGTTTAAAAGAAAATTGCATCGCAAACTTCAAGGTCTAACTCAGACACTGTCAAACAACGTTTCTCACCATTGCGTAAAGAAATCAAACAAATGATAAAGCAACAAAAGAGAAATTATACTGAATCTTTAATACAAAATATATTCAAAGCTAATGAACTGCGTCCTTTCTGGAACTACCTTCGCTCGATTAAAGATAAGAGATGCCACACTGTATCCTCTCTTTATTTTAATAATATAGAAGCATCAACTCCTATCGAAATCGTCCAATTATTTGCGGATTATTTTGAATCAGTTTTCTCCGCAGATTCTAAAGGCACACACACACAATTACCCATATTTAGCTGAGCACAACTACTTCATGGCAAATATTAATGTTGATCTTATCGATCTCGCGTCTGCCATCAATCATTTAAAAAACGGCTATGCCAATGGACCTGACAAGTGTTCCACAAATATTTTGGAAATAGGGCTACAATAATTTAACGGTTCCACTGTTACGTATCTTTAACTGTTAAAAAAAGTGCACATAATGCTAATACATAAATGTGGCTCCCAACTCTTAACCAATAACGTTCATTAACAGCATAGCAAAAAATACTAGATACAGTTGTCAAAAAGTAAATTTTCTACATACTTCAATCCAAATTTTAACTCAAGATCACACAGCTTTCGTCCTAGAGGGTCTATGGTCACCAACCTGGCTGCCTTTTGGCAATTTAGTTCCATGGAAATCGATCGTGGCAACTGGGTTGGTGTGATTTATACGGACCTTTCCAGACCGTTTGACATAGTTCATCATAATCTGTTAATACTCAAACTCTCGAGCTATGGCATTTGTAGTCCACTTTTGAATTGGTTATATGATTATGTTACAGATCGTTTATATCAGATAATGATTAATTCTAATACATCGCGCGTATTATTCTTCCCTACAGGCGTTCCCCAGGGATCATCGTTAGGTCCTCTTCTTTTCAACATGTATGTTAATGATCTGACAAATATCCCTAGACCAGAAGATGTAAATCTTTTATCACATTTAAAACTTTATGCGTCCTGTAACTCACTTACTGACTGCAATAAACTTCAGACCTTTTCTTGAATCCTCTTATCGTTGGACAAAACTTAATCATCTACGAATTCATATCGATAAATGAAGTGGTTTCTTACAAAGATCCTCATAAGAAAGTCATTCAGTTTGGTTACATTGTATAATTTCAAGAGTTACTAATCACCAATGAAATACGTGATCTACGCGTCTCTCGAACAACTGTTCCTTCTCATCTCACATAAGTTACATTTCCAAACAGGCTTAGAGGAGAATGGGTTTTATAAAGCTTTAGTCTTCCTCTTTATGCAATACTTATTTAACCAAAACTTTGCGCGCCACTCTCGTGCTTCCCCTGTTAGCATTCACGTGTTTTCTTTGGTCCCGACATTACGTGTCCCAAAACAAATTATAACAAATCCAGATTAAAAAGATAAACACTTAATGCAAAAGGATAAACTTGGTAATTATCACAGAGCCAATTACGATCATCTTTTAGCGAAATATCACTTAACCAACGTACAGAAAAGAAAAACACAACTAAGCCTAAAACTAATATATAAAATAATTAACGGAAAATGTATAAACTCACTGTTGCAATATATCTCCTTCTGTATTCCTGCATTTAATTACAGAAACAGTTACTTTTTCTTCCTGAAGTATCGAACCGACTACGAGAAAAATAACCCAGTTTTCTATTTATTGAATATTTTAAATGTTAAAAGTTTTGATCCTTCCATTTCATTTATTCAATCCATCTCCATTCTATATCACCACAATGGAAATCTCATTTCTTTTATGTTAATGCTATCGATGTAGACCTAAAAACGCACCTCTTTTAAGAATTCGGTTAAAAGACAACTAAGTTTATATTTTTGTTTGGTTCTTAAAATTAACAGATTTTTTTTTAAATTAAGGTGTATTTGCACTGTTATCTACTATTATATAAACCTGGAAGTGATAAACGTTTTAAATTTAAACTACTACTGATGTTCTCTGATGTACTATATGCCGTTTATTTCCTCTGTATTTCCGAAACCTGGCTTGGAAAATGAGCAGGACTCCCGAGCCTGTGTTCCTCAGGCCAGTTACCAAAAACTATGCTCCTCTATCGAGGATCGCAGAGGGGGGGAGTCGCAATACACTACAATATCATCCTCCTCTCATTGTTCTGTGGTTAGCCAATCCTTTGCGTTTGAAGTTGTCACGGTCTCCCTCAAGCTCAACGCCGACCTGATTGACAATAGCAACAGTGTATATTCGAACAGGTCGAAACACTGACATCATTGAAGATGTAATCCACTGGTTGGTAAATCACTTCTATGCCTCTGCAAAACACTGTTTATGTAGATATCAATCTTCCACCTATTATCGCACATCTTAGTTGGAAACTCGTTAGCAGTACAGATTCACTGGGGATCAGCCTAGCCACCCCAACGAAAGTATCTAATCTCTTAGATTTGATATTCCCTTCAGCATCCTGCGAACTCGAAGACGGTCCTGACAATCTGTTTCAATCCGATCACGATCTTATCGCCATACTCCTGCACTTAGCTGCACCTAACTTCAATATCCTCTACCCCAAGAAGATAAAATCGATCACCGCACCCAAATTTATTGATTCACCATGTCTCGAAGCTGCATCCTCTGTCCCATGGGAAACTCTCAATAACTGATTTCGAGCTAGCTGTGGGTCTCCTCACCAGATGAATTCAAACCATCGGAAGTTATGGTGTGAAAAGACTCTATGCATCACTCCCCGTTTTAGAGCTTGGTATACACCCACATTAAACAACAGGGTTCAATAAAAACAAATTTTTTATAAGAAATTGAGTCAGTCATTGCACAAGATCGGATTGCCTTCTCCTGAGCCCAGAGTGTTCAACCGCCAGAAATCGTCTGCAGTTAAAGGACATTTAACTTCTGCAACCCTAAGAAAAGGCAAATCGTTTTATTATTCTAAACACACAGAAATTCGTAAAACACCGGACCTTGTACTGTGGGTGAACCATATCGAATGGTTCTCAACCACAGTAGCCCCGGCTCGCCATCGTTCACATAATCAAGAAGCAGCTTGTAACTGATATAATTGGATTACCGCCCACCGCAACTTCAGGCCCCGATCTTGTGCCGAAATTCACAATAAAATGCTCGTTTATCATCGATCTACTACTATCAATTTTTAACCTTTTCTTAAAAGAGCGCTACTTTCCCCTCCTCTGGAACAGATGTGCCGTGAGGCCACATCCTAAAGGCCAATCTGCGTCCCTCATTAAACAGTTCAGGCCAATCTTTCGCTCATCTTTCGCTCCTCCAGCCTTTTGAAACTCATGGAAAAGTCACTGCTCTCAACCATCACCAATTAAATCATGCCCTGGAAACCTCCCTAAATTCACTGTGCAATTCCTGGAAGATCTAGAGCCAATTTAACATCCATAACCAGCACCATTCTCAGATCACCAGAAGCCAAAGCAGAGCTTTCCGTCACTTACCTGTAAGCTGCCTTCGACTCGATCGGCATCGATCGAGTCGAAGACAGCCAGAAAATTATTTCTACATAAAAGGTGATATGTTGTAGTTCATAACAAACCTGCTATCCGATAGA
Organism: Mastigoproctus giganteus; assembly: GCF_048544385.1. Taxonomy (NCBI): domain Eukaryota; kingdom Metazoa; phylum Arthropoda; class Arachnida; order Uropygi; family Thelyphonidae; genus Mastigoproctus; species Mastigoproctus giganteus. Next base: position 145,546,579 of record NC_143581.1, on the reverse strand, counting down.
ACTATTCTCCTTACAACGGATCATATATAATCTCGAGAAGGATCACTGCAAGAGTTAACAAGGTGGAGTCTTTTCCGGAGCATTATTTAAAGCGGTCATTATTCATTTTGTGCAAGAGAAAGACGATATAATCTGCTATGCTGATGATATTAAACTACATACTGAGATGAACTGCGGAGACCATACTTCAAACATCAATAACAAGGTCAACCCAAAGTTACACGACTTAGGATCCTATCTCGATTATTTCGAACTACTGATTAACTTGCTAAATCAGCCCAAATTGTCTTTCCTCTCAAGGACCAACCCACTAAACTCCAAACAGTATTGCCATTTCAATGGTAAATATACAGACAGACTTGGGAATCATCTTCGATTATAAACTGAACTTCAACCTCAATATTGACAAGCTAATAACGAAATTCTGCCAGATACGATTGACTACCAAATAACAACTGTCCAGCGAAAATGTCTAAGATCCGTAATCACAGCGCTCTCTAACGATGATACCATTGAAAAATTAAAGAAGGATATATTTAGGGTACCAATTTGACAACCAGAAAACCAATACGAAATCAACATAAAAAAACTACGATTATATTTTAAAGTTAATTCTCCTTTATTATGCGAACAAACCGAACTGATCAACACACCATAACAACTCTGCGTGGAAAATGATAGAAGATATCTCTGAAACCGTAAGAGTTCAAATACTGAAGCGCAGTTCATAATTACGTTTAATTTTTTCCACCCAAGTAATATGCACACTTAATCCTCTTCTTTATAAATGTGATGTTTCATATATGCAATATTTGTTTCATTTCCAGAGGGAACCTTTTCGATCCAGCTGGTTTACTGCTAATGGTGATTGTCACAGATAGAAACAATCTGTTCGGCACGACTTCAAACAAGTTCTGATACGCGATGTTCAATGATGTCACCATCTCTTACTCTGTGTCAAATTAGACGTGAGAGAAAAACAGAATAATTTCTTTAAGAAGCTTTCCGGATGAATAAATTATTGAATTTAGTTTTTTCTTGGTTTGTTGTAGAAGCATCCAGTTGGTAAAAGATGTTTACTCTCTGTTCCTTTTGGAAGAAGCACTATTATACCATCCGGAATTGGCACTGTTCATCACTGTAACAGCCACTCATCATTTAAAGATTCGAGAGTTAGAGAATCGCCATTTTGTTTCTCTCTTAGAAAATCTGGTAACAGAGGAAAAAATACTTTACTCAGTGGAAAAGAAATAAACAAAGTGTCCAATGAGAAATAAAGAAATATAATTTCTAGACATCGCTGTTGAATTTCGAATAGTTTTCAGAGAGCAGAGAGAGAAAATTAATGGTTATGAAAATATTACTTCAACTGATAATGCTCTTGGTAATTTGGATATCTAACGGATAAAGAGGATGCAAGCAAAGGAGAGACAATTGTTCTTATAATAAGAGTATATTATAATCAAATGAAGGTATCTTTATCGCAAATACGAACTCGGGCGAACTTTATTCAGTTATGAAAATCTCTATAATACCCTTCCTTTCTTTTATCGAAAGAAAAGATTTTACCTCCCCCTTTCTCATTTGCTGCTCCCTCCCTTTATTAAACGAAGCTCCAAAAATGAGCAGTTATTCTGGTACAATTTTCTCTCTACCTATTTGTGTGCTTAACGATCTGAATAAATTAGTTTTCGCTGTCTTTGCCACTGGTGAAAGCGTTCGTTTTAAATTATCGATTCCCTTGTAACCGGTCGAATGATTCTTCTCATGCAGCACTACCTCACGTACTTCGCTCTCAGGAGATGTTTTAATTAGAGCCGTTTTCCAAAAGAAAAACGATAAATGGCATATGTCTCGCGCATCGCTATCGCTATTAAAATGTAGGGGAAAAAGAACTCTCGAGACACTCTCACTGACAAAGTTTCCTTTTTTTTATTGTATCTTTCTCACATCCTGCTGGCTTCTCGGGCTAAAAGAGGCGGACAAGATGCTCCTACACCTCTCCTTACGTTCAGCCCCGTTAAAGAAACATCGATCCTGACCCTGTGATCTTTCCTTATCTGCTTAGAATATTCATCCAATGAGGCTTCTGACCGTTTCTGCCTGTTTGTTACAACGGGGGTCAGCCGATGAACGCTTTATTGTATGGTGAAGCCTTTTCCGTGGAGAGCGTTGAACAATGATTGTTGGATGCCGAACGTGTTACTCCTTAATGGTGATATGTGTGTGTTTGGAAAGAAGAATTTTCCATCCTACAATGCACGTTGGTATACGACTGAATGAAGCCTGCCTCTAACTGCCAAAAAAGTAAATAGACCTCGTGGAGCACACGATTTTGTAGGGGGAAAATTGTAAAATTGCCACTTGTGGAACTAGCAGAATGTGATGGGGAAAAGGGCAAGTCGCTTTCGTAGATGGTGATGAAGATAGACTCACCAGTGAACCAGTTCGCTAAGAAGCGTGGGTGTAAGGTATATGCACCTACCTGTATCGATCCTGTACTCTCAGCGCTTTCGGTAAAAGGTTAACAACATCCCTGAAATTATCTCTGGTCACAAACGGAGAGATTCCTTCGGGCAGCTGTTCATCTGAATCTGGTACTTTCTGCCAGGAAGATGGATTACATAAACTATGGGATTTTTCCAATCAAAAAATGGTGCCACAGGAAAAAGAAACAGAAGCACACGCTCTGCAGTATTAATGATTGCTTCGAATCGAATACCTTTTCTCCGCAAATGATCGGCAATTCTCAAATATAAATTTCGAATTATGTTATTGCATAACAAGGGGGTGTTAGGAATGAAAAATTAACTTTATCGCAATATCAGTTGCAGTATTTTTAATTCTCCTACGGCTTCAAAACTCATTCATCATTACTACGCATCATTTATTTTTCCCATAGGTTCTCTACATTATCTATCCCTCCATCTCCCATCCCATTTATTTTATTAAAAAACTCTTTTCATTCTACCAGAATTATCTCTCTCCCTGAATGAATCATCTCTCTTCTTAGATATGTACATATCAAACATCGCAGCCAACACTTCTTAAGCCGTTTTTCATAAGTCCATCAATTTGTACTCATCATTAATCTGGTAACCCTTCTTTGAACCTTCTCCATCAGCTCTATGTCTTTTTTAGTTGCTGTTTCTAGACCAGAATACAATATCCAAATACAGTTTAACCATCGTCTTGTATAGAGGGATAAAGATGTCCTTATTTCTACTGGTAAATGTCCTATAAATCATGAACCGGATACCATTTACCTTCCTAGCTGTCTGATTACACTGCATGGACAGTGTCAGACAGATTCTTATCAGACAAATTGGATCGTAACATCTACGTCTTTTTGTCTTGAACCACTTTTAGCTCCTCTCCATCTAAGCTCATACGCAGCATTTCTTTTCACCTACAGAACTTCACATTTAAAAGCATTGAATATTTCGGACTAATATGCAACCGATAAAAGTCATGTCCTGGCACAAACTGTTACCCTTTCTAAAATCCCCATCTGAAAACAACTTCGACAGCTTTCCTTGGATACCCTCGTCAATATCATATAATCCCTTTTATAACTGCATCCGTTGGCTTGACAATTATACGGTCAATATAATTTATTCATTGAATGAAATCTTTTTATTTCTGTGCATGGTATTTTTACGCTTTAAAATAACTTAAAGAGAAATCACGAGAATGTAAAAATATCTCCAAACATCAAAAAACACTTCCCCATGGCTTAAATTAAAACTACAAACATGACTTACTGTAGAGTATTTCAAAGAGACAGCTCTGTAGAAAACAAAAGCATTTCAGATTGGTTTAGCATTAATATAAGAATGAAACTGCATTAGGAGAAAACAATAGTATTTCGTTTACCACTCAACAATAAAATTTAATGTCAAATTTTGAATTATCTAAAAATCTAACAATAACTAAAAATCTAACAAAAGCTTTCAACTTTAGGCACATTGTCGCAAGAGTCTATTGTCTTCATCATGTCCGTCCGTATGTCCTTCCACATGTAACAACTCGATTCGCAGTGGACGAACTTCATTAAATTTTATATTTGAATCTCTTTATATTGTTAAAGCTATACAAAATTTCATCAAAATCAGACCCAAAGAAATTTGCAATTTCTTTCCTCATAAAATTTTGAATTATCAGTATATAAATGGAGGCATTTCTATTTAAATGGAAATACGTTTTGAATGTTTACGCATCACTCGAGAAATCCAATCGACAATAAACTTTCAGCGCATGTTTTTTAGGTCTCTGGGAGATCATACGTTCAATTTCGATTCCATAGTCATCCAGTTCCCCCATACAGAAACATTTTAGTAAATTTGAAACAGCAGCTACAATCTTTCTAAAATTTCAAGAATTTATTTAAATTTTCGTAGATAGATTAACCTCTACGTACCGATCTCCCCCATCCCCTTAAAGAGAAATGTAAATTTATAAATTGAAATTACAATAAAAATATTTAAAACATAGAAATTTGTCTGCCACCAAGTAGGAGACTGAGTTTTGTAGAAAGGTCATCTGCAGAGAAGCAGATTAACCACAGAACCGAATAAAAATTTCTCTCGGAAATTTTCAACCCACTGACTTCATACTGGAACTTAGCAATCAGGTTGGTCTTGGTGGTGGTTTTATTAAAGAAGCCTCTAAGGATTAATAAAAACAAGAGTAGAGAGAGACTCCTCCACATAAAAGACATTGGTTGGATCACACGTATACTATTACTTCCCAAATTCTTGCTGGACTGATTTCTTTTAAGAGAGAGAGCGAGCGAGAGAGAGAGAGAGATAAAAAGGAAGACTGAAAGATAGGCAGAAAGAGAGGCTGATAGATAAAGAGAGATAGAAAGACACTGATAGGCAGATAGAAAGAGAAGAAAGAGAAAAGGGTTCTGTGAATTCTTCCTGTCTACCATGGAAACTGATCCTTAACGCAAACTATTTCCAAATGGTGGCGGGGAGGTACAGTCTCTTCTTTGCTAGAGGATCCAACTGCATGCGGTTCATGGAAGTAGCGCATGCTCATTTCATTTTCGTGTCGCAACATTTTTACTACTGAAGCCAGCCAGACACTTTTAGTGTATTGAAGGAGTTCTATTGATCATTTTTACTCGATATCTCGGCGTAGATAATTACTTTTATTCTACTAAACGAAAGTACCTGCTGTTTTCAACCTCCTTGCACATAAATAGTGAATGTACTCAAGTCGGTAGGTTTTAAAAACTAAATAAGAATTTTCAGCTCGTCAGATTGACAGGATATGAACTGTTAGCGCACGCATCTTCTATCAAGAATTATAAACTGTCGCGTTTTCTGACAAATACTGCTATCCACCACCGCCTACCTTCTGAACAGTGCTCAGGAGGGAGGCGGTGACGACAGACTGAATAAAGATGAAGGCTGGCAAAAGATCGAAACAGAATTCATCACTTCTCCCCGGGGACGTCATTATCCTAATTATTGTCCTTTAATGGCAGTAGTTGGGAATCCTTAATATCACTATCGTTCCTGTGAGAGTGGGTGTTTTTGAAGGGCAGATAAAACGCCATCTATTTCTGCTCATTATACCGTTGCTACAGATTTCCAAAGTGTGGTGAGTATGGAGTGGATGCCCGTTTAGAACGACTCTTGTCGTCGAATAAATACGGCTTAGCGGCGAGACGGAACGAGGACTCAAAGCACTCACCGGATTCATATATTCTGCCAACTGGGACGCAGCAAGTGTATGTGGAATGGTGAGAATATCAAATGGAAAGACCTTATTACCCACTTACGCTTCAACTCGATGAACGGATCACTTTATTAGATTTCTCACTGAACTATTTGAAGCCACCATTTCTTTAAATTTATGTCTTGTGCACCATTTATCTCGACGTCTAACTTTAAGCTATGAAATGGTTGGTCCCCCCACTTTTTCCGTAGGTTCACTTCGTATATTCAAAATATATATCACACTGTTAGCTAGGACACATTTTTCATCAGTTTCAAATGCAAAGATTTTATGTTCCCGCTTAGGTTTTATATTTATTATAATATGCACCGTTTGCCTCAATGATAAAGCCACTATATTCTCGTAAATCTGTAAATAAAGAAACCGGTGTGAGACTGGTCATGGGAGTAGCGAGTTCACACAGAGATAAGGAAGAAATTTATCGAGCACAATTCGCTATCTGAATTATTCTGACACTTCCAGCGATATTTGTTTAGAGAACGCTTTACTCTTCATCTTTTTGTTTACGAATTTGTGCAAAGTCAACTCAGGACATGAGGTGCAGCGTGTCGTGTCGGTTTAACTGTTTGTTTTTGCTATTCTTTTGATTTTTAGCAGAAGCAATTAAGGCCATAACTTTTGAGGTATGATGTTTTTAAAGTACATATTTTCTATGGTCAGGTTACCTGATTTTCAGGCCCTCGTGGGAAACAGTTGGTAGAATCACCGTACTCCCCACATCGGATGGAAAAGACGTGAGTTCGAGTTTCACCGATGACGTGAGTGATTTTTATGGCCTTTTTCATATTGTGGCCGAGTTAGTCGGTCTCATGCAACGACAGCATTGTTTTTTCGCCCTGAAATGTGGGTTTTTGTCCAATAAACAGAAAATCAACCATAAAACACACGAAATTTACAGACAGTATATACAGAGCAATATGGCCTTAGTCGCTAACATTCCTAAAACCCTCTTACAACAACAATAACCTGTTTTTTAGGTCAGAAATTAACTCTGCAAGGTGTAAAAAATATCAAAGGTTCTCCCGAATTTCGACAGTATTCTAACGTTACAAAATATGGAAAGAAAGCAATCGTACCTGTGTGCTAGACTTCATTTATTTTGGGCTGTCTGTGTGTGTGTGTGTGTGTGTGTGTTCCACGGTCAGGCGGGAAGGGAAAACACTATCCCATCGTGAGTTTCCTAAGCAACAAATTGAGCTTTTCTTGAGAAACTTCAATCGTAGATGGGATCCGAGGCTTTTCTAAACTGGTACAGATTTTATACCTTAATGAACGAGAATTATGTGAGTAAACCGAGAAAGGGTTGGATTTTAGGCTTTTTATTTCTTTTTAAAGTAAATTAATTGTACATGTAGAAGAATACTGTGAAGGGCTTGTTTTTAATTCGATCCACAGGCTTTAAACGAAATGGCCGTCCCTCGTTTATAAGAAGTGGGATTTTATGCTTACAGTCCAATCTAAATAAAATTTACAGTATAAGTAAGATCATAAAGCAAGGACATCAGGCGGATATAATTTAAAAAGCATTTTTTTTCATGTGGATAATGGAGCTTTCTTCCCTCACTATCTGCGAGATAAAATTCCTCCATTATTCAAGTTCCACAGATCCTCCTTTGAACTTTAGTAATTTGTGCAGAAAGTAATAAAAAAAAAGCTCTTTTCCTCTGGGCCTAGGTGGTCTACAAAGGAAAAAATATATATTTTGGAAAATGCAGTTTAAATATACGCTATACAGTCAAAAATTTTATTAACTGTGGAACGTACTTTCTCTTTCTGGGAACCTCTGCATTATATTCCTCTTTTACTTTTCTCTCTATCGGCGGAAATTTAAAATGGTTTATAAATAAACGAACGTGTTTTTTTCTTTATTCTGAGAGGCTCAGTTCTTTTTACAGGGTACACTATCGTGTAGCTGGATGGATTATTTGCGCCAATGTAATAAAGTCGCTTTTAACCCCTAGTTGCATGCAGCGCCATTGTTAACCTGTCAAAAACTGGTGAACCACTCACTCCTCTAACCCAGATTTCACCTATCAAATGTATGGAACTGGAGATAAAAACTTTATATTAGAGGACTTTTCCTGAAGGTACGGATAACGAAAACGATGAAGAAAGGAGATAAGCTTTTATTCTAGCCTCTAGCGATCCCACTAGTAGAAGAATAACTTAAGTGATGTAGTGGGCACTAATATGAGTCCCTCTCTCTCGCTCTGCACCCCAGCTTCGTAATATGAGGTGTGGTATATTATTATACACATCTTTTCCATAAGTTTCTGTCCGGATAATATTGCGATGCAATGGAAGTAAAGGGAGATTCAAAGTAGGTTCTCTGAGGTGGATACACGTGTGATAAATTTCGCATCCTTTAAAGTGCTTTGACGGTAAACATTTTGTTAAAAGCAATAAAAGTAAAGAAAAAACGTTGAATGGCAAGAAAACTAGAGTCGTCAGTCCAATCTCTCCCTCTCTTTTTCTTTCTTTTGCGTTTTACACGATTCCATTTCCACAACCCCGAGCGACGGATAAAATTCTCTCCGATAAACACGCTCAATCGTGGATTTGTGTCTGGTCGATAACAAAATGGACATAACTTTAAAACTTTCCCCTTCCTCGTTTTCTCTCCCGGATAGAGGTGGCAGAGGGAGATAACAGTCACTATTCCCGAGAGGAGGGGAGAGGTGGGGCTAGTAAGACTGGTCAGGGGAAAAAAATAAATAAAACGGCGGTGGAGAAGCCAAGAGGGACAGACGCCATGGACATAAAAGAAGGAGACAGTTGGAAGAAGGCAAAAAAAAAAAAAAAGAAGCAAGAAAAGCTAAAAAAAATCAGAATACGGTGAAAAAGAAGTAAAATATTCAGTCATGTAGAGAGAAAAGGAGATGAAAACAGAAAAAAAAGTGAAAACGGAAAGAAAAATAAGCATCGATATTTCCAAGTGGGAAAAAACTCAAACTAAACTGAAATGTGCACATAAATGCTCGAAGTGGAAAGAGAAGGAATGTACCAGGGAACAGAAAAGCCTACAGAAATTATGGCAGTATGCGGGCATATTTTTATGTAAATATTACAGAAACTGAAGTCAGCTCATACACTTCCATCGAATGATTATAATTGGCAAGCAAACTTTAAAACAAAAATGGTTTCTATAGAAACTCGACCTTTTCTATCAGGGACCATTAAATCTGTCCAGACTTAATGGCACTGTCTTTATTTATAACCGGAAGTCTTCGCCTATTGATGTGGAAAAAGCGGTCAAGAGTACGATAAAGCTGGATCGTTTACAGTTCTTTTTTATTATGAATAAAACAATGCTTTATGCTCTTTGAGATTTCTTTGAGATATCAAAGTTACTTGTTTTGTTACAAAATATATTTTTATTTGATGTACAATCTGTTATGAAAACAAGAACTACTAAAATAACATTATCCTCGCGCTTACCAAAACAATAACGGTTCAATCTCAGTCCTTTTTCCCACGGTGTAGAAAAAGGACTGAGATTGAATCCTGTTAAAGCAGGAGTAAGTTTTTTTGCTTTCTTTGTTTCACACCAAAGCCCAGTTATTCGATCTCGGGCTGTTGGGGGGGTGGTAAGACTTTTATAGGAAAGAACTTTCAAGTGTATAAAGTTTCCAACCAATTCTTGAACTTGTTCGATGGTCTAGTCAATGTGACGCAGTGATGGACTCATCAACCATCTAAATCTTTCCCTGTTGTCCAACAGATATAGTACAAGAAATGAGGATCTGCCTTAATTGACTTAGAATTCTAAATAATGTTAATTCTTTAGATCAGCGTTTCTCAAACTGTTGTCTGCGAATTACCCTTGGGGTATCCACAGATGTGATTCAGGAGATCCACGAATAATGACTGAAATTTGTTATGAATATTTAAAAACTGAAAAACAAATTTGACTATAGAAAGAATATTGTTAAGTGTTTGAGGTCCGCGAAAATTTTCCAAGCTAAAAGGAAGTCTTTATATAACTGAAATTTGAGAACTGCTGCTTTAGATATTTATTACTTGTTATAGAATAATAGAATTTTTATACATAATACGAGAAATCTGCAGTTTCAGAAAGCGCTCACGTACCAGGACGCAAAAAATAATTATTAAAACATTTATCTGCATTTCTTTTGTTTCTTAATTAATTCGGCAAGCATTCTGAATATGGCCTTAGTTTGTTAAGAGCATCAATGGCTTCGTCAGAAAACGAAAAAGGGAAATATGCAATAATAGAATATCAGATTTATAATAATGTTTAGCTTCTGTACAGAATGGATTGCTAATATTTGTTACAAGTAAAGAACAAGCTAAAGATAACAAATTAAAAAGGAGAATTTCTACTTTTACTTTGTCTTTTGTGGTCAGCGTGATCGTCTGAACCAAGAACTATATCTGATTCTTGGTTCAAACTTATCATTCTGAACCAAGAATCACATATAGTCGCCCAACGTAACTACATCCCACCTTCATTGGTACCTCTTTTTCACTGACTGAACCTACTGGTCGAATCGCTCACCATGCTCGTCACTAACACTGCCAAGTGCAGTCTTCTGGAAACATCTAGATGAGAGTACAAGTAATGGCCCTTGACTGATATTCTGCAGTTCATTTTTTGCATAATTTTCAATGAATTTGTCAACTAGTTTAATTTGTAATTTTCATTCTTTATGCGGAAAGACTGCCAGGAATTTCGATCAGCATCAGTCATTTTGTCGTAGATTGAATACGTCGAAGGTTAATGCCTTTAACAAATTGTTTGACCGATTCTAGTCTGATATAGAGTGGTGAAAGCAAGACTTTATTTCTTGGAATAAAGGACAGTATTAGTAGCATCAAATGATGCAAAGAAGCAAGCTTATACAACGTCAGCGAAAAATCTTCTCATCTAATTGTGTAATTCTTACTTTAATTTATTAAAACTACCCACTTCCACAACACCTGATAGAAGTTGGTTCCAACAATCAATCAATCTATGGTTGAAGTAAAATTTTCTATCCAGTTGATGACAACCTACACCGTCTAGTCGACTGTCAGTATAGTGAAATGGAAACGTGATGGTACCACCACAGTCCAGCAACGCACAGGAGGATCACGGGAGTTTACTGCAAGTGACCAGAGGGTGGCGGTTCAGAAGGATAGCAGGACAATCTCCTCATACATCCCTGCAAAACATCAACCAGGAGTGTAAGGCGTCAACAGAATTTGAGATCTGTGCGAAAACACTACACAATCTCGCCTTTCATGGAAGAGCGGTTGCACACAAACTAATCGTCACTAATCATAATCAGCGGTCTCGCCCTGCATGCAACAACGAATGCCATAATTAGCTCATAGAGCATTTTTGGAAATCGGGTCTATGGAGTAACGAATCTCGTTACACACTTTACCGATCAGATTGGCGGTGTGGAGGATATGGCTGGTGGTGGAATGCACTCCATTTGACCATCTGGTGGTGGAATGCATCGTACCAACGATGAAGTCCAAAGGAGATGTGCAGTTAAGGTATGGAGTTGTTTTTCATGCATGGCATAGGACCATTGGTGGTTGTGAGAGAACCAGAACATTGATCCCAACTTTAACAATTTTAACAGTTCCATGCTTCCTATGATGTAGCACTTATTTGATATAGATTCATGCTTGCTTTTCCCATGCCATACTTTACAGATTTTCATGGACATTAAACGTTGGAATAGCAGGTGGAAACTTCCGATTTGATCTCCATATAACACCTGGAATGAATCACAACATCGGGTGACGGCCAGTCCAACACGTCCCACATTGACGGCTCAACTAGTCTTTCGTTTGTGGTGCCTACATAGGACAGCAGCAAAAGGGATGGGATGGACGGATACACCGCTGAAGCGAATGGTGGTGACATCGATATGAAACCTACGCGTATCCGGATAATTTTTGGAGAGAAGTGTATTTCCTTCCATGTAATTTTTAAAATGTCCATAATTTGGGAGTACCTATAAATATGAGCAGCAGTGTTCCAAACTGAAATATAAAATATCAAAAACAAAATTGAAGCTGACAGACTATGTCCTCCAAAATAACTTACGAATAGCCCAAGAACAAATATTTCGCCAATATTTACATTCTTGTGAAAACGTCGAATGTTCAAAAATCATATTAATACAATATTTATTTCTTGTGGTGTGTAATACTTTCAAATGTTTACTCCCTATCTAAACTTACAAATTCTTCAGATTTTCTAGAGTCAACGGCACAATACCGCGAAGAAAATCGGACACCTTTAACAGTCTCCAGATGCATTTGAAAAAATCCCAGATTCGATAACAATATGACAGAAAAGAAACGAAATTTATTTGGAAAAATGTTTGAAAGAAATATGAACTGCTTCCGAAACGGTAATCCCTCAGTAATTATTCCACCGCAGTTATAACCATGCATTTTTCTTTGAATGAAAAAAAAGTAACCAGCAAGTTGACAATCATCCTTTTTCGTACTTGGTGCAATTAGTGAAAAGCTTTATTCCACAGATACTTAAAATAAAACACTCCAGACTGTGTGATTCTCTTCATCGTATCTGTACCACAGACGTGATTTTGTAAATCTGTTACTCAGAAAGAAGAGAAAAAATAAATATTGAACTAGGAAATATAAAATGTACAGATGTAGTACTTAATGTGCTTTACAAATATGCAGTTTAATAACCGATGGTTTCTAGAAACAACTACTAAAGAGTGTTCGTACGCACTTTTGAACTGACCGTTTTTCAAATCCCTAATGAGAAGTATTTCAATCAAGACGGCTGAATTTAAGCATTTTCAAGAACTTGACAATGTCAACAACAAGGTGTTTTAAAAATATGGGATGAAAAACGGTGTTTATTCTAACTTAAATGTTGAAATAGGGAAATTTAGCGCATCCAGCACTGCTGAAGTAGGATTATAATTATTAGTCCCTTTTGTCAAAGCATGAAAATCTGCGAAATTGATTGTATGAAAAGAAAATCATTTACCTCACGCTTTTCGATTGGGTTTGGTGTTGGATCTGGTCATTTTTTTGTTACTGGATTACTGCTGTATCAGTTGCTGTTATCGACATAAAACAACTTAGTTGGCTAGGGCGGTGCTCAGTGATTTGTATTCATTACATTTCTGACGGTACAAGTCATTCTCTCTTGGCCATCACTATAGGGTGCCTAAAGAGGTCTGGAACCATAGAAAGTTGGTTAAAATTTAGAATTAAATAAATTTTAATCTAAAATTAACCTTTCGGACACCCTGTAGCAATACAGTATAAATTTTAACCCAACAGTTAATTCATATTTTTACCACATTGGGATATAGAGTATTTCACCGAGAAAAGAAAACAAAACAAATATGGCGCTTCAAGATGGATAATTTAGTCCTTGCAGAATTACAGGTAGCATTATTAACGATTAAGTGCCCCGCACATGTATATTCATTCACTAAAGTCCAAATTGCTCACACACATTTGACGTCAGATTAATTGCTATTTTAATTCAGATTGAGCCGATGTACCATTTGTCTCCCTTGGTACCTTTAATCCTACAGTCAGATCAAGTGATCAAGCGATGCCCTTTGTTTACAGACATCGTCTCCTTTCTGTGGATTGATTGATTTGTAACCTATCCACAGCGTGCATACTTTTACTATTCATAATATATGATTCTTCTGAAGAGCGTGCACACACGATGACGCGCAATGAAAGACACTACATCGTATCCAACCTTTTTTATTTCTTCTGGTTCCAGCTCAGGCTAATATCTCAACTTAATTGTTCGATGAATGTTCCCTGATGAGTAAGTACACCGTAAAACATACAACATTAAGTGTAATGGCTATTACGTTAAAAATTTTAGGGTGTGGGGGGGATTGACTATGATGCGTATAGCAAAAACATGGAAGAAATGAAGAGTGACGCAATTATAATGGAGTCAATGCTTAAGGATAATGCCGATATTAAAAAAGCTCTTTTTATTTAAGAGTTCTGAAAATATACCGATGGTACGGAAATTAAGAGATAAAATACACAAAAAAAGCGATTTAGTGGAGTTGGATTGGAAGAAAGGTTAATAACGCGTGAAAAAAAGCTGAAACGTCTAGAGAAAAACTCCAACTGAAATTGCTAATGAAGTTTTAATGGAGGGTAGGAATGCACAAGAGGAATACAGTTAATGTTTCTTGTTTCCTTGGGTTTTTCGGTATGGCAGAGAAATAAAGCAAACAGCGGAGATAAAATGCTATTTAGATTAATCGCAACGATTTCGAATAGAATAAACACTTAACTGCTATAATGAAATGGGCTTCGTTCTAAAGCTCTCTAACTATTTTATTCCTCTAAGCAAGAATGTGTCTGAAGCTTGTATAGTGCAAAATACGACCGATTTAATGTTAATTCAGTTTCAACAAAAGAGACATAAAATTATAATTTTAATTAATAATAATGAAAGACAATTTCATGAACAAGCGAACGTTCTTTTATCCACGTATAAATGTGTGTAATTGTAAAACTGTACACGAATATCGATTATATTTTTCTTGTTTATTCACTATAAAAATATAATGCTGTACATATATAACACGAGGTTCAACTAATGTTCCCAATATCTTATCTTGATGGAACTGGGGTAGGGGGGGATGCCAAACTGCATATTCATGTATTTTACTGGTTTCAAGTCTGAAAGTGCCAGATATGAAGTATAGGAAACATAAGAAGGTGCTTAAATTCTCTTTTCGATCAAAAGATCCTCTATAATTTAGTCTTTATAAGGATATTTTATTGAAAATGCATAGAACAGATACCAGATGGAATCTCGTGACACATTTGGCCCCTCTTTCCTTATTAGCAGGAATGAGCTTGTTGGCAATAAGATTTCGATATTACTGTCCCCTGATTGTGTGACCTTTTAGAACTGGAATAATACTCTCTTGATCGCAAAAAAAAAATTACGCACAGAGTCTTCCTGCTGAGTAACTCACTCGAAATTAATGATAGTGGGATTTTAAGATTTGCAGTGTATCGTTTACAAGAGGTAATTAATGGAAAACAGATTCCACTTGTGACAGAAGGGTCTATTGCTGGCTGTGTTCAAGGTTCTACTGATGGCTGTGTTCAAGGTCCTACTGATGGCTGTGTTCAAGGTCCTACTGATGGCTGTGTTCAAGGTTCTACTGATGGCTCTGTTCAAGGTTCCAAAGTGTTTCAAGCTTTTGATTAGATATTTTTCAAATATTATAGAAGATTAGGTCACTCCGGTAAGCATCCAGAGTCTTTGCGAGGTAGCACAGTGGTTATAATCACCGTCTGACCCACACTGGGTAGAAAATACCAGGATTCGAATCACCCCGATGAGACGAGGAACTTCTGTGGGCATTTTTCATTTCATGGTTGGGTTAGTCGGTCTCTGGTGAGGACAGCAAGGTACCCCCCCCCCTCCGAAACTCGGCTTTTTCGTCCAGCAAAACAAGCAAACCGACTAGGAACCCATGCAATTTATAACACAATACACGTGGGTAGACCTAATATGATATATTTTTCTGTGCATACAAAGATTATTTTCTCTTTAGCAATAGAAAGATTCAAAGACTGCTGTGTGTATTTAACTAAAATTAAGAAATTTTGCAGAGCTATTTATTAATGCATTAGTTGTCGAACACAAAGTCATCAACCCCAAGAATAACAAACCAAACTAAACAACTCATTTTCAATTAATTAGTTCATTATATTTTAATTAATTTATAAGTATCTCAAAAGTATTAACTGAAGCTAATTATAATTTAGATTATACGAGAGAACTTTCACGTTAGATAAATTATCTATTGAAAAAAAGTAATTTTCTATTGTAAATGATACTCGTGAAAGAGGGATGGTGAAAAAAGGTCAGGTTTCCTTGGCTGTAACAGATAGTATTATTGAATGATTATCCACTGAAGGCAATGCATTATAGACGTTCTACAAAAGATGATGACCTTGCAGATCACACAATTAGAAATATCTACATTGTATTCCATTCAGTTAGCTGCTCTGTTCTCAAATAAAAGAAAACTATTAATGAGTAGTTATCCTAATGTAAAAAAAAGTAAGAGAATAGTCCGTTAACAGTTCTGGATCCTTGTAAATATTTTTAGGAAATTAAAACGTTTGTTAGAAAATTACTACAATTTATTACGAAGTTTGAAGTTCACTGTTAAGAATCATGGCTTCCAGAAGTTACGAGATTCGCTTTCAGCTTCCAGTTTGGGCAAAAACTTCGCTCAGGAAATGTAATTATTCTTATACCTACTGTGTTGCAAAATTTAATCGAAATCGAGTGCTCTGGATTAATTCCACTGGAAAAATATTAACGTATAATTACAAAATTAAACCGTAATTAAAAATTAATTATGAATATAACTTTAATGAACAACCTTTCGCTGATATTAGTACGGATACTTCTAAGTTTCCCTTAATGAACTTAAATGAAACTTAATTTGAAAAGCAAACAATAGGAAAACAAAATACTTTTATATTTACTACACAAAATTTAATTAGGTATTCTTTTAGAGACAGTAAAACCAGAAAACTTTTGTATTCGATGCACATAATTTAATTCGGAATTCTTTAAATATGCATACGAGCGGGAAGGATAGAATAAAATTGTACCGAACGTTAACTCCTACGAGAATACTTTTGTAGAGCAAGATGATTTTAGAAAAATTTGGTTCTGGAATTATAAGAAATGATGGCGTGTATCAGCCATTTGTATCTCGTTCAATTCGAGACACATTATTTACCCTGCGAGATCTCTTGTACACACAACTGACGCGCAATAGTTCGACCAGCAATTTCGATTATGTCCTAAGTGATGCCTCTAAATGCATCTTCGATGAACTCCTCTAAATTGCCAATATCACTTGGCTTCTTTGACATATCTGTACAGAAAAACGTATTGGAGTGTGAAATCTAATTACGTGAATCCGCTCGTTCAAAGTCAGCATGACAGTCAATCAGATTAAAATTTCAATAGTTGATGTGCGAAAAGAAATGTAAGAATTATTTTAGATCGAACGCAGTTTTAAGAAAGGGTTTATGCCAATAATATAAGTTAAATCCAAAAGTGATTGAGTTCATTCCATAATCAGCACCATAATCACCAAGAAGACTGTCGGGTATCGGGCTTCGCATTAGATTCATATGTATTTATAAATTTAATAAATTGTTAGTTCCACGCACTGTCACATGCAAAAAAAGCTAATATAGTCGGATATTATATTTATTCTTTTTTATAATTCTTTTAATGTTAATTCAAAGCAGTCTAATGATCTAACTGCAGTCAACTTACCAACGAACTCCAAACAACTGTTTCGGATTTTCTCCCCTATTTTAGATTAGTTATGCACTTGAGAATCTTTATATCATAAGCCCTTTGATTGTGATTTAAACACCTGTTTGCTGGTTTCTTATTCATCTCTACTATCATTTGGATAAAGATTGTGATATATTCAGCACTCACTTCTTTGTTCAATTCCCATTTTACATCGTTTTTTTATTATTATTTCATTATTCTAGAATTGAATAATTCAATAAGCTGTTTGAGTCCACTGTTTGCTTTGCTATTGCCTATCCGTTCAATTATTCAACACCCTTCCAACCATTATTGTTTTATTTTTGACTTTTCCCAACATTTCACCATTAATATCTTCATTTCATTTAATGTTCTCAGATAATGTCAGAAAAAAAAATAATAACTCCAATGTGTCATCAAACTGGTGTCTTTCATTTCTAATGGGGACAGGATCAAACTTGTTGTTGTAGGTGGGTTTTTGGAGCATCAGCGACTAAGGCCATATTGCTCCGTGTATACTGTCTGTAAATTGCGCATGTTCTGAGGTCGATTTTCTGTTTGCTGGACAAAAAATCCGAGTTTCTGGGACGAAAAACCATGTTACCCTCGTCTGAGACCAACTAACTCGGCCACGTTGTGAAAAAGGCCCATAAGAATTTCTTCTGTAATCGTCAGGTCTTTTCCACCCGGGGGAAGGATAGCGATCCTAGACGCAAACCCATGAGGGCAACTTGCTGTTAACAAAGTGTTACGTGGGCGTATTAAAAGTCAAAATATCGCTTATTTGATGAGCGAACTTCCGGGTATCCCAAAATATTTATTGTGTACTAAATTAGTATATTTCAGTATTTAATAAATGTTTTTTCGTAGCATCGTAGGTGTTATTGAACACGTTATACTTTCAAATTAATGAACATGTTACGAGAAATATTGGTGTCGAATTTTACTGGAAAAATATTATTTCTACATAGGAGGTCATTTTTTTCACGCAGAGGACAATTAACCGAACCACAATGAAAGTGGAATAACTTAACCGGATTTAAGAAGAAAGACGATATTCCAGGCGCTTTTCTAATTATATTTGTATGATGAAATTCGCTGTACAGTATACACAACGATGTAGGAAACTTTAGTTTGGCAGCACACGTGACCATCCATTATTCCAAAAATTAGGAAGTTGTAAGTTTTTAGAATTGCACAACTTCTGAGTTACATAATTTGTATATTTAAAAGCTGGTGGTGAAAAATTTGGGTACTTGTTTCATTGGAGAAAGAGAATAGTGATACCGGACTGAAAATGTTGCCGATTAAAATAATCTGCAAAAGAGGTAGATACAATTTGGCCATAATAATGAGAGTGTTCTCAGATTCAGGAGATTCAATGGTTAAAGAAAGTAAAGGAGTCAATGGTTAATGAAAATAATGGAGTCAATGGTTAATGAAAATAATGGAGTCAATGGTAAAAGAAAATAATAGAACAATGGCTAAAGTAATGCCAGATCAACTTGACAGGAGCGGGGCCATAAGGCAATAGAGCATGGATTTGTTAATAATAATACTAATGCAGGTATTTCAAGTTTGATGTCTAGGTTTTCGGATGATATAAAGGTGGACATAGTGGTTAATAACAGTAATCATATGAACTAAGCTGATGAACTGAAAAGCAGCAACTAAGGTTCAACATTGATAAATGCAAGATACTGAATTTAGATAGCAGTAATTCCTGAATAAAGTAACATTGGAACAGTAGCAAACTCAAGATAGTTGACACGGAAAAAGACTTAATAGAAACTGTCTGACAGTGTACACAGGCTGATGGAACAGTCCACTAGGTTCTGCCAATGAAATATAAGAACTTTGGTAACAGGGACAAAGAGGTGATTATCCCATTGTAAAAGGCACTGTGCAGGTTTAGAAACCTCATTTTAGAAAAGATACAGGTACCTCGTGTCAGTACAGTACGGTGGTTTCTCCACTTGTCAAGTATTTAGAGAGCTCTAGGTTCAAATCCCGTCATAGACTGGAGGAATCTCTAAAGACGTCTTAAATCGGTGCTGTAACTAGCTGGTCTTAGACGAAGGGAGTAGACTTTTTCTTTGAATTATTTCCGGTTTTTCAACCGTACAACGTGCCCCTTGGCCAGCTAACATGCTCCTATAATTTCATAATATATAATGACGCAATGCGGCCTAAACTAGCGGATGCACCTAAAAATCCAACAACAGCAAGAACGACATAGTTTTGTTGGACTAAGAAACTATGCGACGATCTAAATGAAGTATTAAGGCTTTAAAAGGGCTAAGTACTTTAAATACTGATGACATCACTCCTCTCCCTCAGATTACACATACAAGGGGACATAAATTTGAATTGAAAAAGGGTCATTGCAGAATAGATGTGCGGAAATCATCGAAAGAGTAATAAACTGGTAGAATAAACTAGTGTTGAAGAAATGTGCAGTTTGAATAAATTTAAAGAAGATATGGATAAAGTATTGGTAGGAACTAGCAAAGGAAGTGGGTTTAATTTTGGTGGTTGTTGTTATAAGCTTTGTTTCCTTGCAACATGGGTGGCAATACTAATATTAATGCTATTACTAATACGGCAAACGAATCCATTACTTTAGAGCAATACAAACTTGGTTGGATAACACAATGCCCAACAAGGGTATTAGACGTGAGGGTTCAAATGAATGGCCCTTCAAAATCTTCATTTATCTCTCTTGAGCTTCTTCCGTTGGAGATATTTAAAATCTATTGTTTATAAATCTAGGTGTCCTAGCAGTGGACAGGTAAAGAAAGCCAATCAGCATGAGCACAACAAAGTTATTTCAGCCATCCTTAACAGTTCTCAACGATCTACCAAAACGACCTTATGTTAAAACCAAATATTCAGTTTGAGTATGCGATTCTCTAATATCATTTCTGTACGAATATGAACTTAAAAACCGCGTACTATTTTTAAATCCTCTACAATAGCACGCTGTTCCAAAATCTTGAGTGATATTTTCAAAACCACCCTAGAGATTTTTGATTCTAGTCAAAAGAGAATAATCTGGTTAATGACGGATTTCTTCTAATAAACTTAATATACTTCTAATTGCGAATATGTTAAATTTAAGATACTTCCATCGACACTGTTCGCCCGAAATAGCATTTGTAATGTTGCCATCATCTATTAAATTACGATGGATACCCATCCAACATACTCAGCGAGTCGAATCCACGCTGAGCGAACTTTTCCATATTCATTCATCCGTCATATGAAGTTCCCATATTGTATAACCTAAAGAAATTCAAATATTATGTCAAGAAATTCTTTGCTCTGACTTCCTACAGTCAGCTTACTTAATATACCAAAATTCGTGAAGTTAAGCCTACAAATAATGGACTACTTGTCAATGATTAAGGTTTTTAAATCTGTTACTTATCTTACCTTGATTATTTTTTGTTACTGGAAACAGCTCACACCGTCTAACCGAATTGAAATAATTCACATCTCAGGATTTCAGTTGATATGAGAATTTAAATTCCTGCGTATACCATCCGACACCTAGACGAGAGAGAACTCACGTTGGAAGACCACACTTGATATATTCCACAGCAGTTCATTTTATTAAATAAACACGTACGATTGTAAAGATAACAGATATTCCTGTTGTGGTATATTTTAGAATTAATGACTGCGTAATCGTTTGCACAGAGAATTCATGAATGTGTTAATAGGTACGTCGTAATTTTGGTTCTGCATCCTGACTCGATGCTTGGTTAATTAAATATTAGAGCAATACACCACAAGTCAGACAGCAAACTTACACGATACTGAGGCAAAATACGCTTTTTATACTTCACCAGATTATAAGAATAGCGTCTTTCTTACATCTCAATCTTTACAATAATCCAAAACTTCCTCCCGACGAACACTTATGATTTAAAATCTCAACGAAGTCCAAATATTTACTGACTGTTCCATCCAGATGCTTTTAAAATAGCACATGGGAACCCATTGCTAGCATTTATGACATTTTTAAAAGCGGGTATTTTTAAAGACTGTAAATATTTATAAAGAAAATGGCTCATCCCATAAACTGGTTCACAACATTTACCGAAAGCATTATTACAGCAATTTACTGCCACAGTTGGCTATTTTCACTGAACTCCGACCTCAGATGTTTGTCGATTTAAAGTAATACTAAGGTGGCTTGGCCGTTTGAGGAGATAATTCAGATGTCAGCAGCCTTTGTCAAAAGGAATTTTATTGGCTTTCGTGGATCATAAAATTGCACGAGAGATGTTAGCAGGGAATTTCAGCAAGCGGAGTGTTCATGGCTATTCTAGTATAACCTGATAAAGCTAATAACTGCATTTTAACGATTCACTAGCTCTTACCCATTGGATGGTATTCTTCCTGTGGGAAAATATCTGGCATCTTACACGATCATCTTAGGGAGGCGGTTAAAAGCTAAAATAAAATTCGATCTCTCTTCCTGTTTAAGCACAAGTTTCGATATTGACAGAATCGATTATTACCTTATAAATCTAGATGAATTTGGGTCTTTTTTTTTCAGAAAAATTGATTGGATTTAAGTTGGCCTATTCAGAATAAGTGCTGAGATTTCTAAGGTCATAAGGCATCAGTATCTCATGCATGCCTGTATATTGTGTGTATTTAGTAGTTTGGTTGCATACTATGTGGAATGAGGAATCTGTTTCTTACGCATATGCAACCTTCAGCCGATACCGACTAATTCCATCATGGTGTAAAAAGAGCCCATAAAAGTTACTTCGTCCCTTCGGAAATTAAACCCCAACCTTTTCCAGACGGCTTAGGAGAACAGCTTTCGTATATCCACAGTACCTCTGGACCTGCAGAAACCCCAATTATTAGACCACTAGTAGACTAACGTTTGGGATGCCTAAATATATGAAACAGCCAAATTTCGTTCTAATTACATAAGATGAATGTGAAAGAGTCGCCTCGTTTATTGTATTTCCGGTTCTTTTAACATTACATTGCTAGTAGCCTGTGGGTAAAGAAGCTATAGATCAAAAAGCAAATTTGGTCCAGTAATTAACCAATTATTTAAAAAGGGTTCTCGAGGATAGCACAGTGAATCTAATCACCATATTGCTTACACGTGGTGGAAAAAGCCCGAGTTATAATTCTGTCAATGAGATGTATTTTATGGGCTTTTTTCAGAACGTGACAGAGTTAGCCGGTCTCAGATGAAGCTTGTATGTTTTGTATATTGAATTGTTACCATGTTCAATGTACACTTGAAACCTTTTTAGCAAAGTTTCGCGTTTACTATCCTCTAATGATACAGCTTGGTCCAGCTACAGTCTACTCCCGGCTTTAGCCACTGATATGATTCATTTATACCTAGATGCAACTTTCAATTATTCACCATAAATGCATTTGTAACTACTGTACTTTATATTTGATCGATTTACTTTGTAACCCTCTGTAAGCCTGAAGACAAGGCTGAGAGTAAACTCGGTATGTCACAAAAAAAGTTTTAAATGGTTATATTTTTATAAATATCTTAAAAAAAACTCACATAGCACTGTGTTTTAATTATTATCTATTTTTAATAAAATAATAATCAAAATGTGAATTTTTCACATACGAACTACATAAATTGAACATATTCAATGACGGATTTGGGTAGTCTGGGACTTTGGAGAGTATAATTTTCGAGGCCCTCATATAAGATCGCGGGAGTCCTGGAGCAACAGTTTGTCCAGTGCTCCCACAGCCTTGGGAGCACTGGACAAACTGTTTCTCCAGAGCTCCTAATCTTGAAATCGAACAGTCCTATTTTAAACTCTGTTCTTAATTAAATTCGCATAATAATTTCAAATACGAACCCTACGCTTTGCCAGGTGATCATTACTGATTTTACGAAGGACGCACGTACTCTACATACTCGCTGTCGTGTTTCCACAAGGAATTCAAGCAGTAACATGTTGTCTAGAGCACTCAAAAAGTATTCTTTTGGCCCCTTCATGGGCCAAGAAAATACTTTCTGTTTTAGGATCTAGAAGTTTTTTCTCAGTTAATTCTTCCAAAAAATTGGTAGTCATTATGGTACTTTTATTCAATAAAAACAAAGGGCCAGCAATGTTTGGCCTGCATGTTTCCTGAAAGAAATCAAGAACAAATCTTAGTAACAAGCTGAAGAGTTCTTTTGGCAGGTACACGGGGAACGAAAAGCTTAGATAAAGTAGAGCATCTCTGCAAGCTTCAGAAGTAAGCAAAAAAAAAAAAACACGCCATGGAGAAACATGAAAGTATGTTTAACGTGGATGAAAGTAGCATTAGGATGATTTAAATCGGGTAAAATTTTTATGAAGGGTCCAAAGGATAAGCATGTTTTAACTTTTTTGCGAGTATAGAGAAAGTGTTTGAAAGATGACTTTAAAAACACAACGCACTACTACGTTAAAAATTAAAATACTTTGTTCTGACCTGGAGTGTAGTATTTTATTTATATTATTTACGTTATATCCTTCAAAAGTTATATTTCATGAAGCCATTTCAGTTATTGAACGTTGCAATGTGGAAATATTAATCATCTATATTAATAATGAAAGGAGAGTAAACAAAAAAACGAGAATACTTCAATGGTCTTTGGAAGAGCTGTATAAATCCCAAGTTGTCGTACATCAAAAGTTATTTGCATCTTAAATTCCATGATATAACCGGATCGCGCACTATTATAATAAAAATAAAATAAAATTGAATAAATAAATAATAAAATAAAATTGAATAAATAAATAATAAAATAAAATTGAATAAATAAATAATAAAATTAAATTAAATTAAATAAAACAAACTCGCCAACTGTAACTGCAAACACCACGTTAACCCCAATTAATTATCCAAGGTTAAACCAGTTCTTAACTGTGGAAGCATGCTTTTTCTTAGATCAAATGCAGCTTTAGCAAAGGTTTGTAACAGTTGAAGTTTATCTCGTTCCATCAAGAGACGAAACTGCTGTCCAGGAATCACATTCACCAGGAGATCACTAATTATTGGTCGCGCACTATCATAAATATTACATTCACACAAAATGTGAAACCAATTTTCCTTGGCTCCACATAAACACAATTCAGTATTTGTTAATCCTAGAGTAAATAGTTTCTCATTCAATGAGCCATGGTCTGTTATCATATATAGCAACTCCAATCCAGGCGTAAACCATTCAGCTACCCTTTTATCTAGGAGAAACGTCACAGCTAGAAGAAATAAATTTGTCACCCTTCCCGAAGTTCCAGTGTCCCATCTCGTTTGCCATCGGTTAATTATCTCCTTTATACACCGCTTCTTTTCCCTTTTAATATCTGCCTGAGTATCAATTGTAATGTTGTGAAAAGTAGCGGGTATCTTCTTAATCCGATAACCAGTATATCAGGAACAAGTCCTAAGGAATAGCCCCGGCCAACACCCGAATTTCTGCAGTAGATACGGTCCTACACACTCTCAACATGCTGAGAAGCATTGATCTCTGTATAGAGTTGAGTTTTGCTTGGAACCTCACCAACACAGCTCGATGAAACCAAGGGCCTGCTGCATATGTTATCATGGGGAAAAAATACTGCCTTATAATATAATGAGAGAGTCTTGCGGGATAAACCTGAGTCAGACTTAGAAACACGAATAACAGCACCAGAGAAATTTTTCACTTTAGCTCCTAAATATGTTAGATGTAGAAAAAAAATAGAGTTTATAATCTATTACTATCCCTAGCTATTTAGCTTCAGGTGTCACTGGTAGCTGAATACCATTTAACTATTTGTGGAGGTCGACAAGTGTCCAATTTTCTTTTAAAAAGCATCATTTTAGCTTTATACGGATTAATAGTTAACTTATAGTTTTGTGCCCAGAGATGCAAATCAGTCAATACAATATCAGCATTATGTTCAAGACTAATCCTCGAACTCCCAGCCACTATAATTGTTAAGTCATTGGCAAAAGCTATTGTCTTACAGTTGGAAAAAGAGCGAGCTAACTAATTTTGCAAGACAAGGTTCCATATGAAAGTACCTAAGACTGAACCTTGGGAACAACCACGATAAACCTGCTTTTTACTATAAAAGGTTTTAGATTTAACAATTATGTATCTGTCACTAAAATAACTTTCAAAAAATTATATAATTCTTGAGAACATCCATCCAGCTATTCTCAACTGAGCAAGGGCAGTCTCCCACCATACTGAGTTAAAGGCACCCTGAAAATCCACAAAAATGGCCAATTCATACTTTGAAGCTGTTTTGTTGTTGTTATTTGGTTTTTAGGAGCATTAGCAACTAAGGCCGTATTGCTCAGTAATACTTTGAAGCAGAACTCTCGATGTGTGTTCGAAAGTTCACTAAAGCATCCTCTGCTGACTTATCAGATGGAAACTCATATTGTTTATTTGAAGTCATTCCACGCTGCTCTATTAACTGCGTAATGCGCAGAACCATCAACCTTTCCAGTAATTTGCCAAGGTTAGCTAGAAGGGCTATTGGCCGGTAGGATCCAGGATCTGAGAGGGGCTTACCAGGCTTTTTGATTAGCTTCAATAAAACTACTTTCCAATCTGGTGGAAAATATTCTTCTGCAAGACATTTGTTATATTGTAGTAGTAACAACTGCGGAAACAATTTATAAAACCGTGCTATAAATTCATTCTCTATCAAATCATATCCTGGACATTTCTTAAAATTTAATTTTTCAATTATACATGCTAATTCATTAAGTGTAAATGGCTCCGTAGTTATCTGAGTTACATGTAAAGAATTTTCTCTTCTTATTGATGCCCATTAATAGAGCATGAACTCTTTTTTAAAGTGGTGAACAAAGCAGTTAAACTCTCTCCCCTATGGACTGTCTTAAAGTTTCTTAAATTTTATCCACGCCGGCCCTGTGTGCTTTCTATCGACACCATATCTTGACTTTTAACGAACTGAACTAATACTGAAAGATTTGCTTGCTTAAAACTGAAATAATTTTTGCATCTTATTCGGCTAATTCTTCACTACCTTTTAGGCTGGTTGCTTAAATACTTGAACTGCACTTTTTGTACGTTCTAACGACTTTGGATTGGGCATGCGCAGATAAACTAGTAAATCCATAACGGAAGGACAGTTGCATAATACAAAATTACAAGAGCTATACAGAACAAACACAAGGCAGTTATTTATAATGACCCAAATATCAGTAAGAATGGCCGATTTGTTCCAAAGCACTCCAGAATATATTTTGAAATCAGTTTCCTTTGACGAAAGGGGCTGCCATAGTTGAATGTTTCCGTAAAAAGGTACCAGATTAAATTCATCAAGGATGCACGAATTGGAAGCAATCCACTCGGGCGGCGTAATGGAATTTCAGATTTCCCAAAATAAGACTGGAAGTGGATAGAATGACATGCAGATCACCATTTCGAATATTTCTTTCTAAATGAAAGTAAACTGGACAAAATACAGTTAAAGGGATTTCATTTTCGTCACTCACAGGAAAATCTACGTCCCTCATGCTTATGGAGAAGCGTTTCTGATTTGGATATAGCAAAGGAGTCTGAATGGACAATTTATTGGAAACAGATTGGAGTTCCGTGAAAATTGTTACCCTTAAAAATAAATTGGGTGTAAATCCCAAGTAGCCTATTGCTAATATTCCAAGTATTTGGTATTTGAATAGGCTGTCTGGACCGTCGGCGTTCAATTGATGTCGTCATTATGGTTCTAACAAGTGACTAACGTCGCCGCGAGACCTCCTGAATAACTCCCGTAATCTACATAGTAACGAAGTGTACATTCACTCCCCGAGCTGATTGACGTCATTCGTGGGAAAAAGGACAAATTTTCCTCAGTGCAGTCTACTGGATTGTTCTCTGGAGGATGGAGCTTGCCAATTTCTGCGCGTCATCTCCTCCTCCTCCATTTTTCGCGCCCGTAAATTGAGTGTTATAAAAGATTAGTGGGTTCGACGGTGGTTGAATACTTAATAGTCAGCCAATTACGGACACAGGACGCCTGGGATTCGGTTTGCGGTGTTTTGGGATTTCTTTAAAAAAAACAAGAACTCGTATTGCAAAATATATGATATAAGTATTGAATATTACTGGTGGAGATCCGTTAAACAGAGCTTGATAATGATGCATAATAAAACAAGCTTAAGCTTAACATGTCGTCTAGTCTTTAAAGTTCATTAATGGCGTTCACATGCATTCCCCTTTCGGTCGTTATTAGGAAAATGCTGAATATTTCAGAAGAGATATTAAATACATACGTATCCATTACAGGGAAATTGCAAAGTAGACTGCAATATTAATAAACCCAAAAACTACAAATTTAATGGTCTACTTCAATATGAAGATTTCAGAAATAAGGAACAATCATGGAAAGTTTTACTTTCGAGAATAAAATGAAGCCAGTGCTGCTGTCCTGTCTCTTGTAATGAATATAAAATGTAGGATCATTTGCTTGTATTCATAGAAGTGGTTAAATAGATTAGCAAAGGAGGTCGAACGTCCATTATTAAACTTTACCACCAGAATAATTGTAGAAGAGTCCGTGTACCATATTAACAATGATACGTATGAAGAAAAAGATATGAGGAAACAGGCGACTTGGCAGACTGTCTAGCAATGTTTTCTAACCATGGATGGATTGTTCACGCATTCTAAGTCGGCCTGCAGGTACGCTTATGACTATGTGGAGTCAGTGTATTGTTTCTGTGAATTGCGTGAATTTGAAGGCTTGTTTGTTTTGTTGGATGAAAAACCCGAATCTGAGGAGTAAAAAAACCGTGAACCACTCGCCGGAGGGGAAAACCATGAAACTCTCTTCGAGAGGTGAACTAATAACTTGGTTACGGTGAAAAAAAAAAAGCCAATAAAATTTTTCCCGCATGTTCCCGGTCAACGGGATTCTAACCCCGACCATTTACCATAAGGTATAGAAGGACAGCAACTGCGATCACTGTGCTACACACGAAGGATACGTTCAAGAAATCTCGCATGAATAAAGCCATTTAAAGAGAAATTGTCAAGTATGTGAAGAAATTCAAATCTTCAGCGATCTTAGATTTCCAAGAAATGGAGAAAAAAACATTCAGATGTACAACTAGCTCTTCTCAGAAGCATCTCAAAGTTCACGTCGACAAATCCAATAACCAACAATAGATGTTCTCTCTTAATCTGATAGTTAATCATCCATTTCAACTGGATACATGATTACCATCGTTTGCCCCTTAATCGGAGAATTAACTTGGAAAGTCATAAATAGCGTAAATGGGAGAAGGAAGAGGAGATCTGATATGTTCTTGAATATGATACGAATCCCTTCCTATTCTGTAATAGCTTAATAAAAACGCCTCAACTGTCTTTAATGTAAAAAAAAAACGAAACTTATGTTTCCTAACTGTGAGCAGGTGATGGTTGTCTGTTATTTTCAAGCATCATATCTCAAAAAAAGAAGCAACGTTATTGTTCTGACAGGAATCACGTAGACAGAAACAACTATTCCGACTGCTACGACATCCATCGTATTAGTTGTCCCAGACTCCTTCATCTTCCTTGTCCGTACCAAAAGCAATTTCTTTAAATGTTTTACGACTAATAATGGGAAGTGCTCACTTACGTCCAGAGCTGGATTTTTTCCCGTTGTCATCAGGAAGACTCAGGAGTATGCTGCCGAACGGAGGGTAATTAGAGCAAAAACGGATCCTCAAAAATCGTGAAGCAAAGAAAGTATTGATCAAACTTAAAGAGGGAAAAAAATACCTTTATGGCTTGCATGAGGTAAAGTAGTGCAGTTGGAAGAGAAGTAATTGGACAACAGTGGAATAAGTGATGAGACAGATAAAAGGATGCCAAGCGTAGAACTGCATTTTAAATAATTCCGGCCTATTTTACTTCTTAAATGAAATTCCTAGTCTGGGAGCTGTACGCATTTCTAGAAAAAAATCATAGTTGTCTTGTATTATAAATTTACACTAAGAATTTTCTTATTTCCATTATTTTAACTAAAGAAATATTTAAGTTATCCAAGAACTTAGCTTGGATAAGCTCGTTTGTAGTATCCCCAAATGTCATTCGCTATGAAACAGCGGAATATAAGTAAGAAGCGGTTAGATAAGTAAGGCTATCTACGGTGGAAGGTAGGATTAGTCCTCTCCTCCCTCGAAACTGATAGAGGACTTTCTTCAGAGCGAGGACATTCCGTGAACGGAGCTGCATCCGAGGTTTTCAAACTTTAATTCCATTTAAAATGTATGAGAAGCTCTAGAGAGACAAGTTTTGAATCGCCAAACCATCTCTCAGAAGATCACATGAGTTATTTATTGCTGTTTTGGAAGCACTCACGTCATTATAATCAGGATTCTTGACCATTCTCATTAGCAGCAAGAGTGGTTGGTTGTTGTTGTAAGGTTTTAGATGCATCAGCAACTTAGGCAATATCGCACCGTATATATTGTGCCCGTAAATTTCATGTTCTGTGGTCAATTTGCTGTTTTCTGGACGAAAAGCATGCTACCCTCGCATGAGACCGACTAATTCAGCCATGTTGTGAAAAATGCCCATAAAAATTCCTCGCGTTATTCAAACTCAGGTCTTTTTCACCCTATGTAGGGAGGGCATCGATTATACCAACTGTGATATCCGCAAGGGCTAGATATCCCTTGTGATTGTCGTGTGGCTAGTAGGGGTATCATATTCCCTATTAGGGCCTAAAAACCCCTCTGCTGGGTACTCATTTTTGGGATATTGTTGGTTTAATGTGCGCCTTAAACTTATTTGCCTGTGTGGCAGGATAA
This sequence comes from Mastigoproctus giganteus, assembly GCF_048544385.1. Lineage (NCBI taxonomy): Eukaryota > Metazoa > Arthropoda > Arachnida > Uropygi > Thelyphonidae > Mastigoproctus > Mastigoproctus giganteus. The sequence goes on along the minus strand of NC_143581.1, from coordinate 145,516,701 downwards.
AAAAAAAACTTGAATTACCGGGAGCCGTGCTACCTTCGGAGAATTTTTTAAATCTCTTCAGGAGGGACCATATTTCGCCGATCTCAGGCAGCGGGAGGAGGCTTTTTTCAGTGACTTATTCTGGGTTATTTTGCAGCCAGAATATCAAAGAAAATACTTCCCTACCCACAATTGTGGTTGTGTGGTAATCATTCCACAGATACGAAACTTATGGATAGTTTTTGGTGTTCTAGCTGGTTTCACACCCAGGGAATGTTTATTCGTAACGTGTTAAGAATAACAGTTTACAAGATACTCATTCATGCTCATGATTTACTTACATTTTTACTTTCTCATACTCGCAATTTACTCATAAAAAATGTGTAAAATCGCCTTCGGTTATCTAATTCGAATATTAGTTAGAAAAATTAAATGAAATCAATTTCAAGAACTGTGGCCAAATAATATTTCAAGAGTTTTTATTCCTTAAACTTTTCCTTCAAAGCGTTTCCGATAATTTCAGAATGTTTCTGTTGGAGTCCACGTGTGGAATGCTCACCTGCGGAAACTATATAGTGCACAGAACGCGCAAAAACCAACTGGGACTTCGAACCCTACCGAACATTACTCTAATTCACTTACAGCTTAAAAGAAGCACGTAAAAAGTCTGACAGTCGCGTTATTACTTTGTAGAATCCCATAACCACTGCTTTTCGGGGAAAATGTGAGTTTATCGCTGCTTAAAGTATTAAAAAATGCGGTGCAATAAAAGGACATAAATTCGAGAGGGACCTGAACTCCCGAGGAACTGTAAACTAGTGGCTCGAAGAAGAATTTCACAATAGGGAACCCTAAATAGAAGTAAAGGAGCCTACTCCTTGCTGCTTTAAGCATGGTGAGTAATAACGCCTATTTCAACTTTGTTTCAAGATAGTGGATCAATATAAAAATAACTCCCGCCAAGGTACCCTTTCCCATGTACTGTAAATTTCTTTCGGATAGGACCGTGGGCACATGTCCTATACAGATGATGTGTAAAATTCGAAAAGTCTCCATCTTGATTCAAGATGGTGAGAATTCAAATTGGAATCCAATTCTTGATTAAAGTGTTCCTTTCACATGTCGCATAACCACTAACGAGATTATTTACTAGTTTACAGGGACGGCTCTTAAAGCGTTATCATTAGGTCGAGCTTAAGCTCCTCACTAGAGGTCGGTCAGTAAATCCGTCTTATAGATGAGGTCTCAAAATGTAAAGGAAGCTATATCTCATCAGGGAGCCCCTCATAACTTCGAAATACATCATTCACTCATTGCCGTATTTAGGTAGTCGGTGGTCAAGGTTGTTGTTTTTGTTGTAGTGGGGTTTTAGAAGCATCAGCGACTAAGGCTATATTGCTCCATGTATATTGTCCATGTCATCGACGGGACTCGAACTCAGGCCTTTTCCATCCGGTGTGGGGAGGTCGGCGATCCTACCAACTGTGCTACCCAAGAGGGCGGAAGTCCAGGTACTGAAAACAGTCCGTAGTTGGTCCATACTATTGTCAGTATCACGGGGATAATGGACCAAAAATAATTGCACTCTTCCGGGACCCTGAGAAACTGCTCATCGGTAAATCCACCGTTTTTCACCCTGTGCACTTTCCCAGTGGAAATGATGAAAAGCAAGAACATTTTTCTCTTAAGTCCAAACTGATTTTGGTCACAGCAGCTTCCAATAAACAAAGTGGTAGTAGTACATCAATCGATGAATCTTCGGAATCTGATGAGATCTTCATATAACAAAGCTGCTTCTGATCATATTGAAAGCTCTGTACAGTTATCGCAATAAGCAGTCTTAATCTCTCAAAGTACACAATTTTCAAAACCTAAGTTCTCACCTAATTTAACATATTTTCCACTTATGTTATGGAAGGGTAACTTATGTGATCGTGACACATGACTCATTTGGACGTGCAACACAATGCACGTCGAAAAAACCATCATTGATAAAACAGAGGAGAAAAGGTTGGAGTGGTTTGGCCATGTGAAGAGAATAGAGGACGACATATTGACCAGAGGAGCCATGGAGAAGGAAAAAGAGGAAGACCAAGAAGGACATAGATAGAGGGTGTGAGAGCAGCGATGAATAGAAGAGGACTGGTGGACGGAGATTGGGAAGATAGGAGAAAATAGAAAAAAAAAGAATAAAGGAATGACTTTTCGATGTTAGGTTATAGAGAACTGTTGTAATAACGGAATAAATCCTAAGAAGAATTTGTAGACAACAGAATAGGGAAACAGCATAACATGATCTTTGAACTTGGAATACTTATAAATACTCAATGAGCAGTTGCGAGGATTTCGGCAAGCAAAAAGTGCTTGAAAGAGTAAGGTGGTATCGACGGAATTCCGGGCAAAGCAAAGAACAGTTAGCTAGTAAAGGAACAGTGTGCCGAAACCCAGTAGTTGATATTGAGGGGAAAGCGGAGGGTTGTCCTGATTTTATGTACAAACGGATGGGCCAGCAGGATGGATGGAAGAAAGCCTAACTCAATTAGAGAACACAGCGAAAAAAATCTGTGTATGTGATGCATCATGAATTTGTAAGCCAAAAATTTTGCTTATCCAAAATTTGAAGGAAGTTCCCTTTTTCACGCAGGATGGTGTGCCTGCCCATCATTTCCTCGAAATTCCCAAAGGCCTTGAGAAATGCTCAGGATACATTCGCAAAATTCTTCCAGCAAGACCACTTTTCTATATCGAAGTTAAGACACCATTTTTAAGTTTAACATAACTTTCTCTATATAACCATAAAATGTTGGAGCTGTCAAATAATAAAAGTTTTTTCTATATCTTTCAGATAACTTCAAACAAAAGTGCACCTCAAACTTCTGGCTCATCATGTATAACCAAATAAAACAAATGAAGACTTTCACTGCAACTTCATTGGGATTGGAATTTCTCAGACACATTCAACACCCGGAGATCATAAATCCTAAATAAAATTCCCTTCCCACTGAACTGTTTAAACCAAACCGATTTCTCTTGCTCCTTCCCTCTTTTCAGCAACTATTAAACAGTCATACTTTCACGAGTTAATCTTCGTAGCACAAGATTTCAGTGAAATGCAGACTTTGTGCTTTTCTTCACGCTTCTATCTCTGTTTATTCTTTCTATTGCAGAAGAGACCCACACATATTTCGGCGTAGAAAGAAATTAAAAGATTTGTCTCTGGAAAGAAACTCTAATACCTTAATTAAAATTTCGGATCAAAGAAGTACAGTGGTAGAAAAACCCAGACTTTGGAAAGATTATTTTCTGTCTCTAGCAGACGTATAGCTGGGATAACGCAAAGCATACTCTTGACACTCGGTGTTAACACTCTTGACAGCTGCAAAGGAGATTAGCCTCGGGCATGTTTTTTATACCCAGAGATTTGGACTGGTAGCGTCTATAGAAGAACAATACAGTGAGAACGGCAGTTCCAAAGACATGTCTTCGGTAATGTTTACTCGAAGAAGTAAAGAAAAATTGTCAGGATCTCCCAGCACTTCTGCCTGTCACTGGGGACCTGCAAAACAAAACAGGCATTGTGTTAAGTTAAAGCGAATTATATAGAGTCCACTGGCATTAAAATATGTGATTTTCATGTCTTCTATGATTCTCAATTATTTTTTTACTAAGAGAGGCAGCCAATTAGAATGCAAGAGACTTAGGCAGAGACAATATGTCGCATTTTTGGTTGAGACTTCAGATTAACTCGGTAAAAGAGGGACAGCATTTATTATTTTGAATTACCAACTCAGAACTGCACCTCGCATTTCTCAAGATACCTTACTGGTACTCTTTTAAAATATGGCTTGAGACAAACGAAGAATAGACTTAAATCTGATTTAACGCTTTTGGATTAACTGGAATATCGGTTCACAGTGCTGCTGCTGCTGCCTGTACATCCCTTCTTCAGCAGATGAGCTGATGAATACACCGAAGAATGAATTGATACAGATTCGTGCTGTCTGTTACAAGGTTGTTGTTGTTGTTGTTGGGTTTTAGGAGCATCAGCAATTAAGGCCATATTGCTCAGTGGCTGTCTGTAAATTGTGTTGTGTGGTCGATTTTCTGTTTGCTTAACGAAAAACCCGAGTTTCCTGAAGAAAACACCATGCTGCCCTCGCCTGAGGCCAATTAACTGAGCCACGTTGCGAAAAAGGCACAAAGACTCCTCCCCTCTTTGAGGGGACTCGAACTGAAGTCGTTTCCGCCCGGTGTAAGGGAGGAGGACAATTCTACCATCTGTGCCACTGAAACTGGTAAGCAAGTGTTCAAAGGAGGTGATGTCAGTGGAGGCCATACGTTATATTAATTTGTCCATTGGAACTTGTGCTTTTATAAAGGTGTCAATATCTTTGGTAGGGACGTACTCCAAGATAGAATTATGGATGGACATTTATCTGTGGTTATGTATGGTTCAGTTAAAAAGGAAAGAAAACATACTTTGAGAGGACGCTGTGTTTCGAAGGAAGTATTTGAACGTTGTAAGCAGTTTCTCAATAATCAAATCCCAAAGTTAGCCTCAAAACTTTGCTAATAAATCAAACTAAGAAAGTTCTCTTGAAAGAAGTAATAGCAATCGCGTCTAGCAGCACATATGTAGCGAAATGTTTCGCTATATCCCTAAAAATAAAACAGAAAAAACTGGGCTTAAGAAAGACGCTGTGTGAGCCATACACTACAGAATGTAATATACGTACACAACTTTCTATGGATATACTTGGGTGCGTGGCAGAGGTTTACCTTGTTACTAGACGGATATTGGCTGAACACTGGAAAGCTTAAGGAAAAAACAGGCATTCTTCCAAGATATATAAAAGGGGAAAAAATGAGGTCGTTAAGCGCAATCTATTTCATGAAAAGAATTATTTTTATAAAGAATTTCTAAAATCACAAAGGAAACGTAACTGGTCCCAAAATTATAACGGAAAAGTCAGATAGAAATGGCTTTTTTCCCTTTCAGAATAAAGACTGGACAAAGATAAAGAATGAAAAGGATTATGGAGGAAAAGATGGACTTCTAGCTATAAAAAGTTATAAGGAGAAGAAAGGAGGGGGTAGTGAAATGCACACAATAAGAGAGAAGGAAAGTATCAAAGCATATTGATTTAGAAGTTCTTTTCGTATAAAATGATTGAGACAAAAAATAATTTATAAATATTACTGTATTAGCATTTTGCATATCAAACTTAATCAATCGATAAATAAACTAAAATTGCCGTGGAGGGCAATTTTAATTTATCAGTGCTAAACAATATTCACGACAAGTGATTGGGAAAAATGCGCAGCTTGTTTGAAAGATATTTTGTTCCACTTATCAAAGAAATAAAGCGAATCTGAAACTTCTCTCAGAATACTCCAATTTATTTTATACTATTTCACGTAATATAACTCGGATCTTCACATATCTAACTTAAGCTCTGCTTTTTCCACTGCTTCTGTGAACCAGTTTGAATTTATACGTCGCTTTGAACTTTATCAAGCTGTCTGCTTCGACCACTATGGTAAGCAATTCATTCCAATAATCTACAACACACTTCCCGAAAGTAAACTTCTTGAGATCAAGTCTTATCTTACTCTACAAAATTTGTATTTGTGTTCCATGGTTCTTCTCTCTTTTTCCAATGTAAATATACATTCACGGTTGATTTTTTCGACTCCTTTCAGGACATTATGTATCACGTATCCCCCTCCCCAGAAGACGTCTAGCTACCAATCTCTGCAGTGCGCACCTTTTAAGCCTTTCTTCTTATGGATCGATTAGCACCCCTTACCAATCCTGTTACCCTCCTTTGAACTCTTTCTAGAAGTTCTGTGTTCTTTCTTCAGGCCTCCAGACCTCAGCAGAATATTCAAAATGTGGTCCCACCATTTTAAAAATCTTTATTGCAATAATAATACCAATCGGTACATTGCAATATTGCCCTGCACGGCTACTGGACCAGGGGTTACCAGTGTTAATACAGTATGTACGAGAAATGGGTAAATAATAATAGAGAATATTGATAAATCAAACATTAAGAAATAAATAGCTGAAAGCATAAAATGAAGTACAGCTCAAAGTACAATCACATACAACACCATATGCAAATAAAATATAGGTGGAAACAAATAATTTCATATAGTAGTACAGAACAGGTAAAGTTCTTTTCACTGAAGCAGAAGTAGCAACTTCGTCCTCGTAATACTGAATAAGTTAGTAAGCCACCTTCATATCAGATGGTATTGTTGGCTTGTGGCATTAAGATGAGCTTCGAGGAAAGGGGTTGGGAAATACAACTCAAGGATGCGGCGTCTGTATTCCTTGTCACAAGCAAACTTGTTAAGATCAGCATTTAATGATTGGGCACATGAGAGCAGCTGAAAAGGCAGAAACCATTTTGTTACATAAAAGGACGATGACACCCTTTCCCTACTTGCGAAGGCCCTGGATATTATACACAAGTCACCGTGTGCTTTAAATCTCCTGTTCATACTGAATGGAAATTTTCCTATCTGACTAAACCATAAACTAAGTCTTTTTTCTTCTTAGAGCACTTTGAATTCCACTCCCCTAGCTTGTAAGTAACTCCTAGATGTTTGTACTCTAGGTGCAAAACCTTACATTTGGAAGTATTAAATTTTATTCGCCATTTTTCAGATCATTTTGGACCAAGTAAGGTGGTTTTGTTTTCAACCACCTTTCCTCCCTTTAAATCATCAGCAAAATTTGAAAATTTTCCCTGCACTTCCTCCCTCATTAATGTCATTAAGGAAGATAAGAAACAAAGGTTGCTCCAACACTGATCCCTGAGGGACTCCACTTGCTACACCCCTCCATCTATGACTACTCTCTGTATCTCAACTTTTAGATCTTCTTTACCGAAAACATATGTTCAAACAATATTTGGAACACAATACTTGATCCTATAAGAGCTTAACAGAATCTTCGGCTACCCTTCGACTATATACAAAGTCATACTGCTATCTCAATCTACCATTACCTCATGCCGACGATCATGAGGACATACCATTATGAAATGTCTAAGTTCTAGCTAAATTGCTGATTGAGCAAATGGATACATCTATCTCAGGTACACAAACTCTTGGCTTGCCGAAGATCAATGAAAAGAAAGAACCCAAGTGACAAAGCTTCGTACAATTGATGAGGAACTTAGACCATCAATCTAGGTTTTTCCCATATAACGTTAGTACGAAATTCAATCAAATGAACAACGATCCAAAACTATATTGTGCCAATACTTGTTACAGGAACCATATTATCGGCAATCTCTACCAAACTGAGTTTCAACTATGACCATTTACCAGCCAAAGAAGCACCATGATTTTCTTGTGTTATGCAAGCCTCAGGCTTCCTTGTCCAAATTGTAAACTAATAGCCAGAACTGACTAACAGTATGTATCTATCCTCCCGGCTAGCCGAGTCGTATTGGCGACTAACCTTGAGGCAGAATAACTGGAAAAATAAATAAAAATATCTGGTAGCAGGGATCTAACGCTACATCCTAGTACTTGCCACAGAAAGCTCATAACAACAGGATTAGTTGGAAATATGAAGGAAGAGGACATCCTTCAAAATCTCCATCTGCAGATATGAATATACATATGAATGCAGTCCACAAAAATATCTGAGACACGTGGCCAAAGGGACTAGTATGGTAGTGCATGTGTTTATTCCCCATGAAACGTGAGCTGAAATTAGGTAGCATTTATAACTACTCTACTCTCTGTCTCTTACCTTTTAGGTTTTCTTCACCAAAAAATTATATTCAAACAATATTTTGAATATAATATTGCATATTAATGGGCGACTGAAAGTCTATCGAAAGGAGCCTACAAAATCTGTAAGATCCTTGACAAAATGGCTCAGTATTAGTCTCTGTTGTTCGACACGTGTATTCTTTTAACGTAACAGACAGACAAACGAGATTACTGTAATAAGATTGCCTGCTAGCTTGGTTTTCGTTGTATCGTTGCCAACGCTGGGTTCCACGGATTCCCTCTGATGATGCTCGTGTGAGTGAATCGGTACAGCCATAATTACAGCAATGGTTCTTCTTGAAACTCATTATATTAAATGAAAATATAATACTTTCAGTAACCCTGGTTCAAATCTACGTGACTGCTAAATACGGTGCTGGCCTTGTTGTTGGGTTTTTGGAGCATCGGCAACTAAGGCCATGTTGCTCCCTGTATACTGTCTGTAAATTGCGTGTGGGGTCTGTGGTCGACTAACTCAGCCACATTGTGAAAAATGCCCATGAAAATTCCTCTCGTCATCGACAGCATTCGAACTTAAGTCTTTTTTTAACCCCACCAGGTGTGGAGTGGATGGCGATCCTACCATCTATGCTACTCACGTGGGTGCTGATTCTTGTATTCTCTCTATCTTGCCAACTGTGTGGTCGTCCCTGCGTATAAACATAACATCCATTCGTTTAATTTTCTATCATATAATAACGTGTAACAGGAATCACCGTTGGTTTGCTGTTCAGAATTAAGGAGGACGTGTCGACTCTTAGTGATGGAGTGCAGCATCTTTTCCTCAGCAATGGGAACTAAAGAAGCAGCTTGGAGAAAGAACACTTGTCTTTTACAGCTCGCTACGTTGCATTTAACGTCGCTGTTTTTGTCAAGTGACGAATTCAATAATTGAGGATCCGCCATCACGTGGAGTTCAAGCGCGTGCAATATGCCACACGTGATTCACACCTAATGTATTTTTTTTTATTCTCTCTCTCTCTCTCTTTCTTTGTTGCTTTCCTCGTCAGTGGAAAAAATGAAAGGCCGTTTTCGTAGTCAGATTTTTTTTAAACAGAGAAAACAACGATATCATCATTGTCACGCACCCAATTGCCATGGAAACTGCGTGCGTGCGCCGCACATAGCCTTTCCCGATACTGCAATAGCTCGTGCTTCGATGAACGTGCTATTGATGTTGGTCATACATCAGTGACACAGCCGCTAGGGTGCGTTAGGGAAAGAACGCAGCTGGCCCGTTTGAAATAGCCTCTTCCCTCGCGAGAGGCTATAACAATTCAAGGAAATGGATTGCAAGAAAAATGGAGGTGGGGTGTCATTTGTTTGTACGGACATTGCGAAAACCTTGTAATATCTTCTAGGGGATGACGGCAGGAACGTAAAGCTATATGTTAGTGGTAATTATTTTGCTCGGGAGAAGAGAGGTACTTTCTTGATAATCATAAACGAAACCGAATTAAAATCGTGCGAATACCTTTTTATTATATTAAAGAAATGACCCGCGCGATAAATGGAAAAAACTGAAGATCAACGGATTGACTATCCGTGAAAGAATCTGCAGACTGATGAGGTGTTCAGGTTTACATCTTCCCTCTTTATGGCAGTATATTTTCGCATTTTATTCTCTCCCCATTTTAAAAGACTCCTTCGTAGTACAAGACTAAGGGATGTAAAGATGCAGTGTTTATTTAATTATTTACAGACCGCGTAAGATCTGTTTGAAATTATGATCGTGGTGTTTCTTCGCTGTTTAGAAAACCAATTAGCAATGAAGCCACTTTTATATTCTAGAAGCATTACAAACTGAGTAGGTTCCAACGTTTATTTGTTTGTTAACTCTTGAGTTAAAAACATGTTACTGAAGGAAATTCTCACACACCATAGCCAAGATCAGATATAAGGAAAGCCTAGAGTGAAGAACAGTCTAGAAAAATTTTCTGAAGCGCAGTCGTTGTAAACTTTGGATGAAATTGTTAGTGTTGCTCAATTGCCATATTCTGCGTAATTGAAATGTTGACTAAAATACTGCTCTAAATTCGGCTATCATAACTACACCTGTGAGCTAGCTCAGCAGAAAACGTATACGAACACAAAGCCTTCTTCACATTGTAGGAGAATTACAGCAGACAAAGGACGACATTTATTCAATCGTATAAAGCCGCAGCCATTATCAACCCACTGCAGGATGGAAGCTTCGTCAACAATTCATGTTGAGGGAAATGGACCATAATCTGCCACGCTGGTCCAGTGCGGGTTGGCAGATGGACCGTATTTAGCAGTCAGGGCCTTGAACCCCGGTCTACTCAAAGAGCGTGTGCTACTGCATTCCGCGCTCCTGACCACTCGGCTACGGAGACCGTTTCAATCGTATAACGCCAGTATAAATATCGAAGAGGTGACAGAGATGCGGACCAATAAAGATGTCTCAATTGCTGTTCACATTGGATACATTTGGTGATGCTGTTCAGTCTTGGACTGTAACTATTCTTGTCCCATGATAATGTCTTGCTGTATCCACAGCCTTGCAAACTCAGCCGTTAATATATGCAGGAACATTTAGCTCATCCATCCTATGGACTAGACAGTGCCCCCTTCCCCGTACAACTCTTTCGGTCATTGAAACAACATCTGTCCGGGAAGAAATACTTCCCAAAATGTTCATGGTACCTGTGATCCAAGTCGATCGCAGAATGCCATGGAGGTTGGTTATAAAGGCTAAAAATAAGCTCCTAGTTTAACCTTGCAAACCTCAAGTTTAAAAACCTCTTCGCATGTACTTGTGGATGCAAAATACTTATTTAGCCATTTCAGGATCATTGATATATTTACCACAGGTATCAGTATAGTTGTGTACTTTTCTTTTACTGCTAATACTACGAAGAATTCTTACTATTTATGCACTTTTAACTAAGGGCTTCCCATTAGTGGCTTTAGCAAGCCTATCTCCTGATTGAATTCAACAAGCTAATTTATATTCAATATAGAGCATGTCCCGATAATTTATTATTATTCCACGCATCTTTCTCTCGCCATTTCATCTTTGTTTATACCTTAAACAGTACATTTTTGGTGACATAAAAAGCAGAACATTTTCATTAAACTTCATGTTAGCCATTTGAATCAAAGAATATTCTCCAATAATAAGATTGGCCTATTTTATACAAATAAATAACTACTTTGATTGCTAGCAACTGTTTCTCAAAAACAATTTCAAACAGCGCTTGGCTTACACTTAGTTTTATCCTCATTAAGAGCAGTCTGTTGAAATCAAACATCATTGTGTGAAAGTAGCTTATTGGTCACAAATATTTCTCATTCTATTCTGGATTTTTAGCTAATATCCCTCAATTGTTCTTGATTTATATTTATGTGCAAGGTTACGTGGATAAGACATGCGATGGCTGTTGATTAATAAAGGGAAAGTGGTACCAACCAACAACATTTGTTATATTAGGCCTATGAATTGAATACTCCGTTTACTAGGACAGGAGAGAGATCCGAGAATTTCTGCCCAACGTCAGTAGAGTGATAGCTTCATATCGATCTGTTTAGTTCTAACCTCAGTGGCCGTGCGAGTGCCCACCGCACTCTGCACCTAAGTGGAGGAGACGCTGTACTTCCACTAATAATTACGAACTTGTACACATCCATTTAGAACACACCAATCCATATCTGTAGAGCCTAATCACGGTTATACGAGTTTATTGTTACTGCAAGTGGCTGGTGTGGCGATCACCGGGTACATGAAATTCAAATAAGGATTCATCATTTCCAAAGATGTCTTGATGGACACTTCTAATGTTTGCGCAGAGTTTCATAAGGTCATCAATCAATTCTGATGAAACACGATGAGTCCGTGAGATGGCAGGCATTGCGATTAAGCACAAACCAGACAACGTTGTTTTGATAGCATTTATCCAACCTGGAATCATCTGCACAGGAGAGACTGAAAACACACTCAGATATACAAACATATACACCACGTGTAATCATACTGACTAAATAAGATGGGTTACTTAGTCAGTACAAGTGGCAATATTTATCCGTTCCACTAAAATGCAACTGTTTTATTGCATGCTCCCCGATCTTAAATCTCACATAACAAAATAAATATTTCTAGGAGTTTTCAGTGTAATCAAATACTTCATACATTGGAGTTTCTGCATATTTTCCCTTGTCTTCTGTTCGTATTCATGTCAGGACACCAGTGTCATGTATCACCTCTTTGTAAAGGTACGGTTCAGAATCCTGTCGTTGATGAGAAAAAATTATTGAACTTTTCAAGGGTCTAAATGATACACCCCTGGCGGCAATAAAGGGTTCATTTCCCGGATATTTTCTGATTTTTACTTCATCCCGAGTAGAGATAAACCGGTCTAAGAACACACAAACTATAGACAAGGCAAAGGCTTGAGTTTACTTGTCCTTCTCCAATTTTAAAAAGATTAATTTTGATTATTGGGTCAAGTAGTGGCCTATAAGGTCCATAATCACTGAGATGATGTACACAGAACGCCTCTGTTGCTCTAGTAAGCTTATCTCACATGCAGGTATCGTACTGAAGGTATTACACAGGGTTGTCCAATTAAAACACGTTTGAATCGCAGAAGTTCTCAGCAAGATTGTGCAGTTTTTTCAGTATAGAATTTCAAAGTTGTGCGTTAAAAACTGGGGGCATTAAATTATTTACTTTTTTTTTACTGTCAATGGTCAATAACTACAAAATGTTCATAACAGAACGTTGGTAAAATGGTAGAGGCTGCAACTCAATAACTGCTGTCATAGTGGTGAAAAGGGCAGTGGAAGCATCCTCAGTCGATCCCAGCTATCTGCAGTAAAAGTTACGGTAATTGCTTTCTACGACCTCCGTGCTATTGCTGTTAGGGTTTGAAGAACCTAATGCCAATATTAACTCCCAACGGCATAATGAAACTTTGACCCGCGTGCGCCTCAGCAACACATGCGATCGGAATTGCTGATAGAAGGAATCAGCCTGCTTTATGATGACACACACCCAAACGTTGCCACCCTGATTTAGGTTTTGCCTCAAAATATGCGCTGGATTGCACTTTGACATCCTGCGTATGGTCAAAATTTGTAACTATGCGACTTCCGTATTTTTAGTTCGTTGAAAAAAGCTTTAAAAGGACTTCCTTTCAGTTCGGGACGTTGAAGTCAAAACAGCCGTTCTAGAATGGTTCCATCAACAGGCAAAAAGAATTTCGAAGAAGGAATATGTTGCAAGTGGATGCATTTTCTGGGAAAACTTATTTAAACCAGGGTGAACTGTCCGGCACTTCTTGAGGCTACCAATTTTAATGATTCCCACTCTGGTTCCCGAGATTTGTCAACGTTGCGTCCAAGTATTATGGACGACATAGTCCCTTAGCTCGCATGATGTGGGAAGCGAACTTCGTGCAATTTTAACTCGACTTCTTCGGAGATGACTCCTCTTTCAAAAGAACCCTTAAGTGGATTAAGTGCATGGGAAAAATGTCTAATTATTACCATTGTAACAATCTTATTCTTCAACATTTTCAATCATTTAATTTTTCTCATGTATACGTGCGTTTAAAACTGCTCATTTCTGTATAATTTTCGAATTCTGTTTTCATTATTGACGCATTTATTTTTCAACGTATTATGTTGTTACAAAACGCATTCATGTTTATAAATATGATAGATTTGCTTAATCATCCTGATTCTGTGCTTCAGAGTGTAAATATTTCTCGTGGCTGATTAGTCTATACTTCATCATGTACATAAATAAAGAAATGATAAAGGTTAATTTTAATTTTTTCAAATATATTTTTTTAAAAACATTATACGTGTTTTTAATAAACAAGCCTTATTAAATTACTATTTAAAATGGCTCTATGAAGCACTCTGTGAATAAGACAAGTACTTATTAATGATCTGGAATGAAGTTGAAGGGCGAAATTACATTTGCCTAAGTATTTATTACAGTATGCCATGTTTGGAGAAACTTTACTTTGCCATTTAACTTTCTAACATAGTTAACAGCTTTTGCTTGTGGGTATTCCATCATTTCTCTGTACTCTATATTAATAGAAGTACTGAGACACAAAATGTTGGACAAGTGCAGTCTACAGATCAGATTTCAATAAAGTGAGGCTTCTCCTGACTTATAATAAAAGACAGTCTTCTTAGAGCATTTTTCGTACAAATTTAAGCCAATGTGGCAATGAAAGCGGTTAGTAACTACTTCATTACTAAAAAAACAGTTTTTAATTGGTCGCAAATGATGTTCGTTTCCCGTACTACTCTCACACGTATTTTATAAACATCAATGGCCCCTAAGGAACAGCCTCTGCGGCACACACCAGCTACAGTATTAACTCCACATTTGTTCAAACACACAACGCACAGTAAAGCACAGAGATAAGCAAAGAAGAATGGCAAGAAAGTTGAGAGCAAAATACATATTGTGTAAACACAAGAGTTGTTAAGATATAAGAAACGAATTGAATGTAGGAACCATCACAGAAAGCGAAATATTACAAATTTAAAGAACTAGAACAAGTAAATCTGAACTAAACAGAGCTATTTTATATTAGTGGACAACAAATATAGTTGGTAAACGACGACCAGGATACCAATGGAAAGATTAAACAGAATAATAGTACCTTGTCTCAATGGGTCAATTTGAAATTAATTCCATGAATTCCATCATGACTGGCTTCCTTCTTTATTTTCGTTTCATGCACGAATTTCCCAAATTTTCTTGTTTTTCAATATTCCCAAGCATTTTTCCCAGTTCCATCTGTTCTCCTCAAGTCTTTCCCAATTTCCATCTATTCTCTCCAAGTCTTTCCCCATATCCATCTGTTTTCTCTATTTCAATTTTATCCATGGTTCTCCCAAATTTAAATTTCATCCGTGGTTCTTCCTAATTTCGTTTGCATTATTTCGATTTTATTTAATTTCTCCAAAGACTAATCTTCTCTCAGTAAATACGATGGAATTATTAAAACTCGAGAACATACTTTAGTCAAAAAGAGCCTTTTGACTAATATATTCGCAAGGATCACTTTACAAGCAACAGAGGTAAAAGATCCAGTATCATAAATAATGACTCAACAGCATGGTCACCGTCTAATGAGCATACACGAGATAATTATGGCAACTGTTGGATATGAAATGGATGCCTCTTATTTCCTTACACTTGATGGGGAACAAAGTGCTGTTACAAAACAATGCATTCCACTACATAAACTTGATGAATGGGATTCCATCTATTTCCCTTAGCGCTAACTAGCTACAATAAGACGTCCCGCCGCGATTTCGGCATCCAGCGTTTGACAGAAAACGGCGCGTGAGAAGTATCGTTAATAATGTCACATGACCGTTTGGCAACACGCGACTCCCAACACATTGGGAAATTGACCGTGGCAACGATCTGCTGGTAACTACAACTGCGCTCCCTAACGCTTCGTTGAACGCACCCTTCTTTGTTTTAAGTCATTTTTCCGTCGTTATGCAAATGAAACGCTTTGGGTGATTTATGAATCCCCCCCCCCACCTTACAGTAACCGGTACAATTTATGGTCACGCTCCAAGGTGCGAATAATTTTTCGATGGAATGGCGTCCAACCGCCTCGTTCGGAGTCGGCCCTTGTCGTACGTACCCTGTTCAGTGGGCACAACGCTCCAGCCTGGAGATTAAGCCAAATCTCTGTGTCTGCCCGGGGCTAACTGATATTTATCTTAGCGTTAATTATCTGTAAAATACCTTAACGATGTAGCTCGTTTGTTCCAATTGCTACGGCCCTTGTGTCGGACAATTACTCCACTTTTTGCCGGTCTCCAGACGCGCCATTTTTTATTTCTCGTAGTTCCGCCAGGGGGCAGTAGGACCAATTGAGTGATAAAAATTAATGGATGGTTCCAATAATGGATTCGATAAATTGTGCACGCACATTAACAACCTAATTAGAAGGCGTTTGTCATTTGAAAGCCTCCAAGGACCTCCGCGCAATCCATTCGAAGACCTAAGGCTCTAAAGGCAAAATTTATACTCAATATTAGTTAGACTTGTTATGTCTTTTTTGTTTTTTTATTGTTCTTTTGTTTCCTGAAAGTGCTCTTAGCATTCCGCTTTGTTAGCAGATCGAAGAATAATTCACTACAGAGAAAAGTCTGTCGAGAAAATTAGCGAATGGAACAAAAAAAAAAAAAGAAAGAAAGAAACGTCAAGTCAAAATCATATTTTATAATCAATGCAAATTACAGATTTTTCTCCTTTCTTTTTTTGGTTTGGTGAAGGAAGACATGCGCCGTTGAGACAGAAAAACAAATAACACGCAGTAAAGAATTGGAATAAAGGCAAATCACACGCGGTAAAGCATAGGAAGCGTTGATATACAGAGAGAGAGAGAGAGAGAGAGAGAGAGAGAGAGAGAGAGAGAGAGAGAGAGAGAGAGAGAGAGATTACTCACTTTGTTTTTCCGGTGAACATTAATGCGGGTGCGCGCATGCCCATGGTCGCACACATACACGCTGTTTGAATACTGAAAGGTTAGTTCTAAAGCGTATAACTCTGTGATTTAGGGATAAGATGGTTTATTGTTACTCAACCTACTGGAAATTGTCATGGGCCGATGGGGTGGTAGCATCCTTTTCCATCTACGTAGTACAGATTTATTTCAGCAATGTTCTGTTCAGCAAATTGCGTAATTGGATTATTATTTTCTTTATTTATTTTTAGTGGAGAGATCCTGGAACTAAATAAAGAATTCCTCTCTGTGCAAGCAATTTCTCACAGAAACACAAAATGTGTGAGGTGAAGCGAGTTTGGTCCGATTCAGTCGAACTATTTGCTAAAGTTGGTCTCGGGTCTTTCAGTTAAAATAATCGCTACACAAAGTATATCAGTCAAGACCAAAGCAAGTGGGTCCCATTTCACAATGAACTAATATCGTGTCCTAAATCACAGGCCAAAACCATGGATTGTCACAACCCCCAGTAAGGCCGTAATTACAACAGCTGAGCTCCCAATCAACAATTCATTTCACATTGCAAAAAAAACAAAACGTAAAAAGAACTGGAGTAAAAACTGGAAAAATACCCGTTTTCGAATCCCATAAATGACAGGAATAACTTTTACGAGATTTTTTCTAACATAATTATAATGGGCGACTTTAATCTCTCCCTGCCCAAATATAATTTACAAATTAAGTTGCTATCCGACTCCTAGGGTCTAAAAAAATCAACGTCCCTGTTACAAGAGGTAATCAAGCACTTGATCTTGTTTACTCTAATCTTCAACTTCAAGAAAAACGTAGCAGCCACATTACATTTATATCTGACCACAAATGTATAGAACCACAAACAACAATTTGCTGTGGGAATCCTCGTCCTACTCTGGAAATCACCAGAACAATATCATCAATTAAATTCCTTCAGAAAGAAAAGTTTTTACAGCTCTTGAAATATTACTCGTGAGATTCTCTCAAAAATATACCTATTCGGGACGTCACGTTTCTACTAATAAAATGGTTGAATCAATTAAAAACAGAGCCGGCATCCAAACTTGTAAGGCTTTCATTTCAATCCAAACCGTGGTTCAAATCCCATTTAAGACCATACTTTAAAAGGAAGCAAAAATGCCACAGGCAGTGGAAGAAGTACGGCACTTCATCAACATACATAAAGTATAAAAAGAGCAGAGCATCGTTTCAGCACAAAACAATTCAGGCGTACAAAAATTATTTAATGTTCAGGTTCAAGCATAATAAAAGAGCACTTTCTTCAAAAACAAGAGTTACTTTACAGCATGATCAGGCTTTGGAATGGATAAAATTCAAATGGAAATATGTAATTTCGACATCTGAACTGAAGATATGCAAGCACAGTTAAAGAATTCAATTCTTATAAACACGTAAATAGCGTGCAACATGAAATCCTTCCTAGTCAAGCCCTGCTAATCAGCCAACTTGTAAACAAGAATACAGTTCAGAAAATCATTAACTAATTACGAATTGATAGTAGTGAAAGGCCTGACGGCATCCCTAGTTTATTATTAAAATGTCCAGTGCATTCATCATTGATTCTTTAGTTCATATTATTTCCAGGGGCATTTCGCAGCCATTCCTTCCAAGACTATGGAAGACTTTTAGAATTACCCTGATTCCAAAACAAGCTAATGGTAATAACCATATAAACTATCGTCCAATTGCTGTATCGTCAATAATCTCTAATATTATTGATAAGATCGTGCTGCCATATCTTCAGGATGCGATCTTCGCTAATGCATCTGTCAACATGCATTTTGGTCCTAGAGGGCACTCCACAACAACAAGCCTATCTGACACCATTGTGCGGGTCCAAACTGCGTTTCAGGATAAAGTACAATGCGATGTCTTTTACTTAGACATCAAAGGTGCTCTCGACAACATTGATCACAAGAAAGCCAATTCCTCATTGACACAATGGTTATATCCTATCTACAGTACAGACTAAATCACAGAAATCTCCTCTTCCCCACTTGTACCGATAATATTCTCGTCACAAACACAACAGGCATTCCTCAAAGAGGTGTTCTCTCCAGTACTATATTTTCAGCATCTTTACAACCACTTCTACAGTAAAATCCAAATCTGCTGGCTTTTGCCGATGATTTAAAGTTGTTTATTATTTCCAAATCCTGTGATGACATTTCCAAGGTTAGCCATGATGCGAATTTACAGATGTGCTGAATCATCATGGATCTGAAGAATCTAAATCTGACTATAAATGCGAACAAATCTGCTCAAATAACTTAATCCTTACAGAAACAACAAACCACATAGAAATAAAAATTGCAGATATTTCAATTCCAAATATATATGCTCATAAAGACCTAGGAGTTGTTTTTGACAAAAATCTCTCCTTTAATTCTCACTATGAACATGTTTATAAAAAAAATTCAAAAAGCAAAATGGCTAATCAAGCAAGAAACAGCAGTGATTCAAGATAGAAAAACAGTCAGAAACCATGTTCAGAGATGCATTTTTCCCATTCTGTCTTATGCTTCCGAAATCTGGTCTGGTACTCCTCAAATTACGGTCAAGAAATTCCTTGCCCTAGAGTATTGGGTTCTTAGAGGGCTGAACAGTAAACTTCGTTTTCCTCGTACAATATCTAGGCAACGGCTTTATGAAAACTTAAAAACAAAGCCTCTGCAACAGATGATCGACGAGTCTGGAGTCATGCTTCTGGCAAAGTTAATTACCTCTGGAACCGATTCACCAAACTTAGCCAACATAGCTACTTAGCTCAAAAATAACTTGGCTCTCATCAACAGAGAAAATTCAAGAAACCAACAACAATTCCAAGCCAAACTCTCCAGACCAAACAAATTGATAGGATGTTCCTCAATGCATCTCTTCACCTCATAAATTATCACAACATTGATTGCAAGAGGTTGCTCAACTCTGAAGCCTACAGGAGGCTCATTTCAGATCAAATGATGAGAAATAAAAACAGCTACCTGCCTGCAACTCAGTAACTGCATCCGAGAGCCAAATGGGATGTTCTTAATATATATATTTTGATCATTATAATTCATATTCATTTTTAATACATATGTATATATATAGAATATGCTATGTATTTTTTTTTATATTTGTCTCCTTTGTACTGAATTTATGCCCCTAGCCTACTGCTGTGATGGACCTGCTGTATTTGCAATAAATGAATATTTATTTATTCAGACAAAGAGAGACAAAATCGCACTTAAAATCAATCTAGAATGCAAATTGAGCAGGACCGCGTTAGGGTCTCCACAGATAACACAATGAGTGAATGGGTGAAGTATATTAACCATCAAGTTCATAATTTCACCACTTGTGTCGATGTCAAATCTAGAAATAAATACAGCTCAATGGTAATATTCTTCCTGACCACAATTAGGTCTTGATTTCGTGGCACGATGCAAATACGTGCTGAAGCGGTTATCAGGGATCCCCAAGCCCATCATTAGGTGGATTACCTCATTGCAGTTACCACTGAGCGTGTGGTCCAAACATTCAAATATCGTTGAACTAGCTCCTGAACTTTTTTTTGTGAGGGGTTGGGGTAAAGGCGTTTAGTCACATGAACATGACTCAAGGGTCATGTTCAGGTGACTAAACATTCAGATGATCTATACGTCTTTCTCTTAAATTTTAATAGCTGCATTATTTATCGTTCATTAGTATAAAATATTTAGTTAACCTGTAAAAAAAGCAAATAACTGGTAGCCTCAGCAAAGTATGGTAAAGAAAGGACGATACACTTATAGAAATGTTTCTTATTGGTAAGTGGGGCAGTCGGGAAAAAAGCCATGGCGACTGTCATGAACACGAATGATCGATGCCTTTTTCAGTGATAAAAGTGTACAACAAGAATTAAAATCTTTTTACTTTAACTGGAAGTGCAATTTATGGAAGTGATGGAATATGCATATATTTAAAATCCCAGGACTTTTAAAATAAAAGCCTATAAAAAGCCTGCGGTATTAGGACTCAAATATTCAAACCCAACTACTAGCTGCTTAGCTAGAACTCAAAGAGAGCTCTAGCTAAGAAGGGAACAAGTTGGGTTTTCTGCAGAGCAGATATTTTTCCGATATCTGCTCAATCAATCATTGCGATATGTAATTTCATATTGAAGTTATAATTTCGTGTTACGAGTTCTTCCGTTCCCCTTCCCATATGGTTATTTAGGAATATGCATAAGTATTTAAAGCTAGTGGTGGTCCTTTTGTGTGAGAGTGTAGCAGGTTAGGTTTTCTAGTATCATATTAAGAAACTTTCTACAAAGAACCAAAAGGGTATGCTCTATTTAAATAATCCCTTTGCGACTTTATACCAAAAAAGCAAATGAGCAGACATAAAACTCTTCCACACGCTTCAGTTGTTGCATATCGTGGAAACGACTTCTCATTACCCATGTCCAGCAGGTGTGGTGTGAGGATTACAATTTTTAACATACTGCTGTAAAAATATCGATTCTTTCTGCCACCCTCTGTTTACGAAGATGCGACAGTAATTTTAAACAGGAGTTACATATAAGCAATCTTTTAGGAAATTAAATTTCTTTTTCATGTAGATTAAAAGACAGAAAACTAGTTTGAACTGGAGGTTAATTTGAAATGCTGATTCTATTACTTCGCCTAAACTGAGCTGCGCATGAGATGCATGAAAAATGTACGGATAAAGTCACTCCAGTAGAAGCCAGAATAATAAGCAACCCATATTTAGCCACCGTAAATCCAATTTACTGATGGCATATACGAATTACATGCACGTTCTTAAGTTTCCAGAGGACCTTCAGCGTAAAAGACAAAAAAGAAAAGAAAAAAGAAAAAAGTGCTGACTACCAAAGTTGGAACCTTTCTTGGTACTTTGTGCATGCACTCAACTTCCTTCTACAGCATAATGTTATGCATTAACAGTGTACGTGGTTTCTGTATGAAACCCATCCAACTGATTATTTTCGAATCGCTGATACGAAAAATTAAAATATGCACAACTTGAGGATACAATTTAAACCTACAGATATTTCATAAGTTCCCACCCCATCTTCTGAAATCAAGAATGGAAACTGTGGAGCCGGCTAGTTTTAAATGGCGAGAAAATTTTAATATCCATCCTTATTTGCCATGCACCATCAATGCTGGAGACTACATTAACATACGAGACACCAATAAGAAACTGACTTGGAACGCTAATATTGATTCCGGAGGAAAATTTAGCATCCTTTAATTTTCGAACTTTTATGACACAAATGAAACTGAATTCTAATACCTCTTTTATAGCATCATTTGGTCATGGAAGGTTAGTACGCAATGAATTTCAGTCCAGTTGTCGAAAAATTCACTCTAAAGGAATGAACACGCATTACTTGTTCTTCTTTGCCCTCCTCCCCCAAGGACTTCAATGAGTGTAATACATTCAGAAAATCAAGTCCTTATACTAAAGGCGGAAAGCAGACAAAAAGAATGCAACTCATTCGTAAGCCACTGTAGGAAACTTATCAACCCGTGGTGTCGGCCCATACTTGACAGAGAAAAGTCGATGGTTAGGTGATTTTCACATTCTGGTATTTTATCGTAGTTTAGCATAGTGGAAGCTTAAATTGAAAAAGAAAATTGTGACTCCAAGCAAAGTTAGGAGAGTTCTGTCCGAATACTTTGAGAAAAGAATAGGAATCGTGGTGAGGGCCAACATCTTTTCCATTCTGAAGGCATAGCTTTGAGACGGATCCACAGACCTGCCGCTGGAAGAGTAGCCTGAAAGAACTTAATAGTATCACCTTAATGAACTTTTTGGATGGGGGGATGTCCTTGCAGAAAGAAAAAGCGGGCTTACTATTCTTCCACAATGCAGACAAAATGGCAGGATCTGAATCCCTTCAGAACGTCAGGAAATTTTATATAACTTTTCACGGCGCCTCCGTAGCCTGGTGGGAAGGAGCAGCAGTGCGTAGCACACGCTTCTTGATTAGACCGGGGTTCGAGCCCGTCACCACCAAATACGGAGGATGCGGAAAGGTCAGGGAATGACCACCGCATATCCCGGAGCAATATGGCCTTAGTTGCTAATGCTCCTAAAAACCAAATAACAACAACAAACAACAATAACTTTTCACGTTGTGTCTGGATTATTTCGTATACAGTATATTGCGTGGCGTATGGAAACTTTGGTTGCCTGAAGAAAATTCTAAACAATCTTCTCTGGGTCAACCAACTGGTAAATAATCTCGCTGTCATTGCTCCGTTTGTGGCTGGAGTAAATTCGCATTAGAGTACTGGTAATCAGATGGTTCCTTCGCTTTTGTGGGACAGCACATTGGGTATAATCACCATCTCCCCATACCAGATGGAAAAAGAGTTCAAATATCATCAATGACGCGAGGAATCTTTATGGGCTCTCTTCACAACATGACTGATTAGAGGATTGCATGGTGTTTCTCCAGGAAACTCGGGCTTTTTGTCGAGCAAACAGAAAAAATCGACTACAGAAAATACACACAATATAACGACGCCTCGTAGCCTTAGTTGCGTTGACGCGCAACACAGAATATAACTGATTGTTCACATTTTCTTCGTGTGTACGAAAAATAGAATATCTTAGCCGCACAACAAAGGTATCTGTATTTAAAAATTATGCCACAGAAATTATCCATCCGCATTCTATACTGTTTTTAAATCTGTATAAGCACGGTGTGTATTTCCCATATATGTGATTCTGAATGCATGTCATGTTTTCCACAGTTGGCTACCGACAACAAAAGGATTCGAAGATGTTCTTAGGAGATTTTCTGAAAACTGCGTAATTTTTAAGAAAAATAATATAGAAGTCCCGTGACGTCACTCGTGGTGTCAGCAATATTGATGAAAAGTAGCATGATTACAATGGAATGCAGTAAATAAAGTATAACACATTAATGAGCAATATACTCGAATTCAAAAAAATAAAATTTATTAAAAAACACGAAACTGCTGTTCAATTTTCTGATACCACTTTTCTCAGATTTCAGCAAAACGTTGCGCTGTGGGATAAGACAATTATTATTATTATTCCCAATTACCTGCATGACAGGAATCACTCGTAAAGGGTTATGCAGTTTAAAAATTAAATGTCACATTTGGTGCACGCCAATGCACGATAGAATACTCGCACACTTCATCCAGTCGGCACCATACTTCCACAACAACATTTGCTCATGACATTGAATGGGTCTTGGTTCACTGCACCTTCGAGACCAAGACCCATCCAACGCCATGAGTCTTGGTCACAAAGGTGCAGTGAAATGGCTCACCAAATCTGAATCCCATTGGTTTTTTGCTTTTTATTCTTTTAGATCACATCAATGGTATGTTTTAACGAGTGTTTACTTTAGTGGTGTACACACCACTGAATGAATCCACTGTAAACTTCGCCAATGAATTCAGTGGTGAAGACCAGATGATGGATGTATACAGGTCTCACTTGTACGAGGCGAAGACGTTCATGATGCTATAAACGATGGTTCAATCATGCAACCAACCATTAACCTAGCTTGGTTTATCTACATGTTACGGAGATGAATCAAGCTGTGCAATTGTCCTACAGATAAAATGAGAGAAGCGGAGTCCTGTATATTAACAGACATTTCACTTATTTTTAATGCATTTTTTCTGAATTCACATGGATTGTGTATTACGTAACTTATTGTATTCCAGTGTAATCATGTCGTTTTGCATCCATTTCTCAGATACCAGAAGTGACGTCACAAATTTTAACAGATTTTTCTTTTAAACTACACCATTTTCAATTTCATTTGTTGGTGTCAGAACCTCAGCTCTGAATTTATAATATACAATTCTCAATCACTCTAAGCATCTTATATACTGTATCGAAGAAATTGATTGGGAACAGCGATAATCATAGTTATATCGTTCCTCCCAATATCTGGATGCCAGCTATACAGTAATTCGCTTCAGCTGCCACAAGAACCCCTAAGGGCACGCGTAGCTCAGGACTTCTGACTGACATAATACTCTCCCCGTATCATCATCGAAGTTAAGCTGATGCATTTCTAAGGATTAACTTTGTGTCAGCACTGCTGGTTGATCTCGAAGGTCTTATTATCAGAAACTAAGGCTATGGTAACTTAAAATCTGTCTCTGTACTTGTCATGGCAGGCAAGAGGAACTTTACCTAAATCGCTAAAAGCCTATCTTTTATTAGATGCTACTCCATCGCGCGCAAATGTAATTGAATTTTTTAAATTAATCGACCGGGCACAACTTAAAAGTGAAACTTAATTGGACAAGAGCTACCCCAGACTGCGCAAATTACCTTTATTCTTTAATAGTTTTTTTTTTTTTTTTTTATATATCACTGATGCCTGCAAAGTAAACTACTGTGCATCTCTTCACTGCCCTTCCCTTGAGCAGCATAAATGGTCGATTAAGTTCCATTTTTCACAAAAAATATTGTGAACACCTTCTGGGACGAAAAACGGATCATTAATTCCATCGACATATCCGAACTTAAGTCAGTCTATCTTCTAAAGCAGTGGTGAAACTGCCAGGTCCGCTACCTCAGAGTAGGCGAGGAGTCAGAAAGTCCGATTAGTGATCGTTTAAGATCACGTGGGGACCATTTGGAATTCTCGCAATGGGAGATTTCGCATGTAGTCTGGAGCCGCTTTTTTCCTCAATAATTATCCCATCATTCAGGATATAAATTCAAAAGGAACTGCTTTGCTCACGTCACTACTTATTTGTGCAAACTCGTACAGCGTGCTGATTTCACTAACAAGCTGGATAGGTTACACCTTGAAGTGAACTTGAGGCTGCATCCATCTGCCCCAGCAGAATGATAAATTAAATGTTTACCATTATACTGGAGCTGAATGATATCCTAAGAAGAGAGAGCACAGAGGCTCTCAGGAACATCAAAATAATTCGAAATAAGAAGTTTTGATTGCTTCTAATAAGCGCCGAGATAATTAAGTCACGATATAACAGTATAAGTAGGATCCATGTACATTGTATGGGCGATTTTACTGGATGAAAAACGGACTGTCTAGATACAAAACTATACACCTTCCTATCCACTTAAGTCTCCAGCGATTTGAAGTCCTTTAGAAGTTATTGACTTTTGTAAATGGGAGAAAAGTAACAAAGTCGCAATATTTCTGGGGAGGGCACAACAACAAGGTAACTAATCTTGACAGCTCTTTAAAGATAATAGATTATTATGAGTTGCGCTCATAACAGTGACAACTGAGCTTCATAGATGGAACAATGGTTGCGACTGCTATTCTTCTACACCATGATGGAAGAACAGTCTGAGTTCAATTTCTGCACTTTAAATGAGGATTTATGCCTGACAAGAGTGAGGTAGTCTGTGTTGAGATTGCACATTTTGTCCTGGAAACAAGAGTCACTTCATTCTGTAAAACACGACGCTACTGTCTTTGAATTTCTGGGAAGGCAATCAAGGTCACAAGGCTTCACTGTGTCTGCGAGAATTGTGTTTATTCTATAGTCAGTTTTCCTTTTTGGAAAATAAAACCCAAGGTTCTGATAGAGAGGAGAAAGGTCCACAGAAGTAACAACTTACATAGAAATTGCAACATCGTCCAAATGTAAACAGTTCTTATAGTTTTACCCGATAAAACTATAAGAACTGTCGCATGGACAGCAACTTTTTTTCG
This sequence comes from Mastigoproctus giganteus, assembly GCF_048544385.1. Lineage (NCBI taxonomy): Eukaryota > Metazoa > Arthropoda > Arachnida > Uropygi > Thelyphonidae > Mastigoproctus > Mastigoproctus giganteus. Next base: position 145,490,730 of record NC_143581.1, on the reverse strand, counting down.
AAACGTTTTAAAGGTCCTGGAGGTATGTGCCCTGTCCATTCATCCCTTTTGCAATAGATATTGCACCCGCTGAATTTCTGTTTCGGAAAATAAATGGAAATATTATTGATTCATTTGGAACCATAAAAATAAATTTATTCTTATAAAGATTAATATCATCTACTTAACATTAGATCGCGCTATTCAAAGCAGGTTAATTTTTCTAGTGCTGTTGAGGATTGTTCAAATTAGACAGACGCTCGCGTTTTGTTTCGAAATTTACTTCATGGAACTTAGAGACGACAATAATGACCAACTCAGAAAGAGCTTAACATCTTACTCTAATCGAGCAATATTGAAGAGTCGTTAAAAATCAAGGACCATTTAGTATAGGGGAAGGCACAAAAAAAAGGCACTCCTTTCAGCAAAGAGAGCTGAAAAAGGTCCAGGAGTGATGATGCGTAGTGCAAAACGACAGGCCGTTGGCTAATGCCTAGTAGCAGTCAATCTTTTTTCCACACAAGAACCCCAAACGTTTTTCTTTCTTTTCGCACATCCTAATTAGCCGCGAGCTTAACGTCATCCCTGTTTTTTTACACTTACAGAAGCGGCGAAAAAAAAAGGGACGCTAATTTAGGTGCATTTTGGTCATTAAAACTACGAGATTACCAAAGGACATAGACTTCCAACGATTTTTGAGGTACATTTCAAACACGCATTAACTTCTTCTAAATATTAAACGTAATCGGAAGTAATGGCAATAGACCTTTTTTCTTAATTTGCCTCTGTGAGAGAATCGAACTTAACGACTGTGAACCACGTTTGATGACAGATCCTTAACTTTGTTAACGCCATTAGTGGGACTCATCTTTTAGCTTATTTCTTTGCCGGCTCGCTTAAATAACTCGCTTTTCCCTACAGCACGCGCTTCCTGTACTTCTTTTTTCTTTTCGGTACTTCTGCTCGGTGATCATTTGTTCTTTTATTGTAATTTGTCTTATTATATTTTTTTTCTTAAGTCGGATTTTCCTTTTAATAACTGTCCCGATCTTCTTAATATATTCATTCTTTTCTTTTCTATATATTTAGAACGAAATATCTCGTTAAGATTATTCTTAACACACTTCAAATTATTAATTGAAAGAACTGGGCCTCAGACACTGCCTTTCTCCTGATCATTAGCAATTTTATGTTGTCCTTTCTTCTTCATTAATACAAGCAAAGATTCGTTAAATCATTTCTATAGCGTTTTTTTATGAATAAATATCTTTCTTGAAACTTTTATCTTTTTCTCTTTCAAAAAACTGTATTAGAAATCTAATACAATTTTTTGAATCTTAGTAGATTTGTGTTATGGTATGTTAGTAGTTTCAAATAGATTAAAGATTGCTTCGTATTCTAGTTTCAAAAATTATAATTTTTAAAATTATAACTTTGGATGTACACATTATAGAAGCACATTGTAAATGGCATATAAAAGACGAATTCTTAAAGTTTTTCTCTTATGTATTTTTGGTTAATTTATTTCTTTACAGATCTTTCACCTGATTGAAAATTTCGACAGTAGAAGAAATGGTCAACTGTGTGCTATAGGTTCGCTGAATTGCAGTCCATAGCAGCTGTGAGAAGAGGATTCACTGCTCTTTAAAGGAAAAATGAACTGCATAAGAACTCAATTAACAGTTGGATGAAAACGTTTAGAGAACTGGGTCCATGAATAACAAACTACAATCCGGGAGACGATGAACCATCGAAGAGACTGCAGTCGCAGTTCAGGAATAATTTGAAAGGAGTCAACGCAAGTCGGTGCGGCGTGCATCTACTGAACTAAAAATACCCCAAAATTATGACTGAACGAACATGCTTACAAGATTCAGGTGGTTCAAATGTTACAGGAAGAAGACTATTAAGCGAGATTGAATTTCTGTTAACAGATGAAACCAAAAATGGCCATTTTCCATGACTTTCTTGAAGAGTTGATGTTTCATGATGAGGCCACGTTCCACATTACTGGCAAAGTCAATTGCCATAATTGCAGCATTTGAGGAAGAGAGAAACCTCAAAAAGTCTGGAAACATGAAAGAGACCCTCCAAAAATCAATGTTTGGTGCGCCCTCAGAAAATCATGCATTATCGATCCTTTCTTTGTTAAAGAAGCAATAGTTAATGGTGAATGTTACCTTAAAATGCTGTAGAATTTCCTCATCCCTGAACTACCACGGTTAAATCTTTCAGACAGCACCTTCTTTCAGCAAGACGGTGCACCCTGCCACTATGCAATAAATGTGCGACGGTTTTTGAATGGCGTCCTCCCAAATGAGTGGGTTGGCAGGGGTGGGCCCAGCTCGTTCTGATCTGATCCCACTGGACTATTTTTTATGAGATCACGTTAAAACTGTTGTGTACTCAACAAAACAATGCTCTTTGGATGAACTTAAGGTCAGGATCACAAATGCTATTCATGAAGTTACTGAGCAGCAACTGAGGAATGTTTTTAACGAGTCATATACCACCCTGTAATATGTACATAAATTGGGTGTGTTCTGTGGTTGATTTGCCTATTTTCTGGGAAAAAAAGTCCAGTTCCGGAAGAAAAACCATGGTACTCTCGTCTGAGACCGACTAACTGAGCCCTTTTTAAAAATGTACATACAAATTCCTCACGTCGTCGATGGGATTCGAACCTAGGTCTTTTCCACCCGGTGTTCGAATGTACCAACTGTATCTCCCCACGAGAGCAGGTATCTGCTGTTATGAATGGATAACAGGGTCTATCTTATATACATTAGATTAGTGTTTGGTCAGCAAATTATGGAAAGGTTAAAGTTTATATTTATCTGCAGGACATGTTTTTTCCAGCCTTGTGGAGTAATAACTTTTCAAAAGAATTGTGAGTTATCAGAAAATAAGAGAAAAAGGGCTTAATTTGATCCTAATTTATTCAGATGTTAATTAGTTTGCAACCCAAAAGAGTTATTCAGTATTTTATTAAAGTCAAATCTCCTAGATGTTGTTTGCCATGAACAGTTAGTAACATAATACATCCCGGTCAAACAATGATGGTTTCATTTAAAATGTTTGATTCAGGTGCCTCTTTATCCAAAGTAGCAAATCATCCACGAGCCACGTATTACTCAGGCATTCATTAACAGATCCATTTGACAACAGTAAACATATCAATAAGTAGGGTTAAAGAAAAGGACAAACCGTATTTTCCAGAACATCAGAAAATCTATGGTGTGTAGCAAATCAGGTTTGGCGCTTTTCATCCCTCAAAAAATGCATGCTGTTTAAGACAAGATATACGGATGCCTCATTATTTCGGCAAAAATTCTAAGCAATACAAAGCAGATAACAACCGTTTCAGAGAGACAAAAATCACGGCCATTTGTTGAAGACCAATGAGCAAGAACTTGTCACTAAGCTTACTTAAAAGGCTTTAGAATATAGAGAAAAACTACTTGAGCTTCTCTAAGTGTTGCCTTGGAATTCGTTGACATATAAATGACTTAAGTAAAAATATCAACTAGCACAATTGGAATCCATATTAGTGATCGTTGATCAAATGGATGGTTTTAAGAGAGTTTAATGTAGGATTCTGTACCCTTCTTTGGGAATTGTTGGATATGAGACAAGTTCTATGCTGAAGAAAAAGCAACAGTGGAAAAAGAGTGTGAAAAGGCGACACAAAGAGAAGTCGATTTTGGTACACAGTTTAAAGTAAGTGAAGAATAAAACGAGAACTTTGAGACTTTTTGAAATCGAGATGATTCTTCTATTCTCTTTGAAAATCAAGAAAATGTTGGTGTGGTCAGTAACACAGGAAGAAAATTTTCTGAAGTCATCAATGGAATAAATAGACGAAATGAGGTGGTAAATATCTCCATGACATGAACACAAGTTTTTCAGCTCTATTAATCTTATTTCATGACGATGGCTGATCTTTCCACAAACCTCGACCCAACAGAATCCATGCTACAATATTTATGCTGTTATTGACCCACATATGTTTCCAAAAGGATATCCAGTTCGGAATTTTAATTTACTTTCTATACTGGTTGTATAAGACATGTTCAACGGATACCTGTGCAGATTTGCATATGAGAATAATACATCATTCTAACGGGCAACAGGGCAGGCCATGGTGTTAATCAGTTATGTGACAAGTGTGAGAGCAGATGATCAGTGCATAAGTTGGGGAGGTCCTAAATCATAGCGTATCAAATTCTACTACCATCCAGTGTCAGCAATGTCAACAAGGCAGTGTCAGCTAGCAGAGATTCTTCGTAGGACGCAAGCAGTTATGGCAAATTCGTGTGTTTCCAAGACAACCGTAGCTGACTGGTGTACACAGTTCCGCGTGGGTAGGCAGTCACAACTGAGGGTATGCCACGACCTGTCCATTGCGAATGGTCACAAGGTCCATTAATATCGCAGCTGTGGAAGCAGAAAACTTGCCAACAGACGTGTGTCCATTAGGGTTACTTTACTGTAGCGGACTAAAGCATCACTACTAGTGCAGAATTAAAATTCTACTACTCTATTCTGTAAATTAGCACTTCCCACATTCACTATATTATTTATAAAACTGTTGAATTGCTAGTAGGAAGAATAGGAGACACGCATTATGGGACGAACTGTGATATAGCTCCATGCAGCCTTTCGAAACAGTTTTCACGAAAGCTCAATTTGTCATTTCTTTATTAGTAATGGACGTTTTGTTATTTTTTCCACAACGAAGGCAAAGATGAAATGCTCTCTGTAGCAAATAATGTCAGTGGGTGCTAATTTAAAGAGAAAACAGTTTTATTTTTTCAATGACCTGGCTATCTGATGGAATTTTACCAGCGCTGTTCAATGAAAATCTGTAGACAATGGAATGTACACAACACTGGAATTAAAAACCAAAAGGAAACGTATTATAAATAAAATTTTCATTACAGAATATACACACTTCTCAAGGACTGAGAAGGCCCATGCACAGGGAACATTAACAAAGCTCAAAGTGAAACTTTTGCCATACAATTTAACGCTTCCTTTAAATCTATTTGGTTGGTAAAATGATTTACTTATGTTTATATCGAAATAAAAAAAGAAACACGGGGTGCCCAGTGTTAATGTTCGCTGTTCTCATTTCATACGATAAGGATCTTAAGTATACCATCGATCATTTCAGAATAAATTTACTTTTTTGTTTTTATTAACTCGTTTTATTCAGTGGAGTTTAACAAACTGAAGAAAAGTGACAGAAAGAAAGATTATGTTTCTCAATCTGCTCTTTAAATACAGAATCCGCAGTGGCCAAAGGGAGTGAGAAGTGGAAAGAGATACGTTTTATTTATTTTAAAATTACGGCTAAGACTGCAGCACTGGAAAATATTATTTTCTCAGTGCAAACAAACTGAGGCTCGACCATCTGCGTTTGGCCACCAAAGACAACGACTTCTGGACATTGAAGAACTGAATTTCCATCAGTGCACAACGATACAGAGAAACGCAGAAACATCTGCTTACAGTAATTAACAAGAAACCTTGCTCAACCATGGCTACGCAAAACAAAGTAATCCCCCATGTTGGGGGATTATTTTATTGCACGTATTTTGGCTGTATGTATTCTATGTATACATGTGTTTTATGTGCACTTATTATTAAGCATTTTATGTCACTGTATTATTTGCATATACCATTCTATATGTATTTATGTGCTGGAAATACTAGTATATATTTTTATATGCACATATTTGCCAATATATCATTCTACATAATATAAGGTCGTATTATATAATGTTTATGTACACATATTATTTTTATATATGAATTGTATGTTCACTATTTTGTGTAGTGTAGAAATATATGTAAGTACTCCCTAGCTGAAGGTTGTTCACGAGTGAAGCAGACTGCAATAAAGTGATTTAATAATAATAATAACAGCTGGGGATGATGCAGGCTCAGCAGTTAGAGCACAAGGAAATCAAGTCCTACCTGATCGAAAAATACCATCAGGAACTCAGAAGCCTGCTGAAAACAAAGCTTAACGGAGGGAACACAGTTAAAGCCATAAACACCTATGCAGTCCCAGTGCTAACATACTCCTTCGGGGTCATAGATTGGACTAACACCGAGCTGGAGGATATCATGGGTAAGACAAGGACAATGGTGACCAAGAGCCACCAACACTACCCGAAGTCAGCAGTGGAGAGACTTGCAATAGCTCGGAAAAAAGGGGCCTGATAGACATCATCGAGTAAGAGAAAACAGCGATTGCTAACCTAAAAGATTACTTCCAGAAACACACAGCAGCAGCAGCACTCCAACAGGCCATAAGGAAGACAGACAAGCGGTATATCCCACTCAACTTAAGCGAGAAGACCCTTCCCACCTAGATGGTACTAAGAAAGCTAGAAAGATGAGCAAAGAAGACACTCCATGGCAGACACTATACAATGACCTCCATCAAGATCACATAGATAAAATTACTTCCAATGCATGGCTCACGAGCGGAACGCTCTTCCCTGAGATGAAGGATTTGTACTCGCCATCCAAGACTAGGTAATCAACAATAGAAACGATAGAAAATACATCGCCAAGATACAACGTTTAAAATATATTTACAGCGAAGCAGATATTTCTCGGTTAAAAAGTGAAGAATATATCTAAGCATAAGAATTCAGGAATATGCAATGTATATCTACCATTATTCGCATCCTATGGATAATTTATTAAAGAAAGGTTCTGTGGTGGTATTTTGTTCAGAATTTTTGTTTAAATAAAAATAAACAACAATCGAAGGGCAAAGAAGGGTAAAGAAGCCCACTTTTTGGGCTTCTTTACGATGTCCATAAATTTCGTGCCCCTTCCGTTAAGTACAGTGGCATGTATAAATAAACAATTTTCTAAGGCGAATACCCGCAATTTTTTAGCCTGATAATATCCATGTTTTCAGGTGTGCGTCTTATCTTGCGTTACAAACATTTACAGAACTTAATACCAGAGACTCGGGAATGAAATCGGTGATGAAATAATAATAGCTTTGAACCAGTAAGTTTTCTCCAGGAAAGTGTAAACAGGCAATGCCACGTTATTCTTCCTTTTTTTCATTACTCGGAAGATCTGCATATTTCAGTTGCCTTTAGAGAGAGAGAGAGAAAGAAAGAACCAGCAATGTGCAGTTTAACTTTTCTCTTTCGCCTCTGTAAATCTCTAGATAAAACTGGCTCGTATCTACATTTATTTGCTCGATAGACTTGATTGTTTTCCGATATCTTCGATTTCAGTGTATCCTTTAGCATTTCGATATCTTCCTTTGCCCGGCTATCTCTACCCTGGGCATATATCTGTTTATTCTTAACTGTTCCACGCCGCATAAGATGTCGTCTAACACGCGCATGTACAAGTCCATCAGGAATAACAGAGGAGCTTGTCTTCCCAAGTAAAGAGTAATGGCAACATCTTGCTGCCTTGGAAACAATCAATACTTGCTCGCGACAGAAGCGACACCCTTAGACATGGAAATTGTTAAAGTTGACTCTCTAAAATCGATTAGTATCCAGGAAATTACTGAAGTAATAATATACAAGTTCGGTTCAAATTTTTAGTCTTTTTGATGAAGTTTAACGTTTGGAATCAAATCGGAAGGTTTGTCTGCTTTTATGAAACGATCTTCGCAGTGGAAAACTTCGCAAGGCAAATTACTTTCTGGTTAAAATTACTAAAACACTATAGATCCCATTGCATCCCAGTGGTAAATCTAGACAATCAGAAAATCTTCGTGTATACACTTACTGATTAGAAGCACACAGTGAGGAACAGTATAATTAAACACAAATTAGAATCCTGAACTTACGGGTATTGTAAGGCCAGTTTTCGATAATTCTAAAACTGCCTTTATACGTCGAACAAACAAACTTTTGAGAGTCTTCTTCACACGAATGGCAAAAATAGTAATTTTATTCAAATTGCCTTTCATGAATGCTTATATTTTATCCGGGCGAATTTGAATGCTTATGTGAAAGGTCTTTGTATTGAGAATCGCTCGTCTTTGTGTACTATAACTCTAAAATGGGGGATTTCCATGGTAAATCCTAATTTTAGCATCTCAGTTTCCGTTGTCCAGTATGTCTTCATATAACTTATGCATCGAGATAACATGGGCATATTGGACCTTGAAAAATTACATTTCACAGATGCATTATATTAAGATCTTTTAAAATAGCGATACCATGGAAATTATGGTGGCTGCTATTAAGTAACCAGACACTGTTCCTTCTAGGATAAGGTATGACAATAGACTGAACTGTAATTCTGGATAGCTCGAATTGGTAAGCGTTTTTGTTTTATTTTTAGCAATGTTCTGAGTGTGATGAAATGACCAAAGAAATTTCTCCATTGCAGACTCTGAAAATAAACATTAGAGAAGCTTGATATCTGCCAGTAAACAGAATATAAACCATAGTAGAAGATACCCAGAAGAGTAAACAATCATTTACCATAATTTTGATAATAACATTCAATGCCTATTTAAACACCGCAGTCAAGAAAGAAAATAGCTTAAAACTGGTAGCAATTTCTTTGAAAACCATCAGCTCCGGCTAATCCCATTATTCTATATAATTTCTGTGCACAAATTGCTAGTTTAATTAAAAAAATAATCATTGATGGCACCCTTTTAATTAAACTGCGAACATCATTCGCAGCGGGAAAAAAACTTCATCGCCACCCCTTAATCAGTGAGGGACTTCCCAATAATAAGAAACTGACAACGCGCGCGAGTAATTTAACGAATGGCAGTCTCTTAGAGAGTGAGGATAGGCAAACGCATAATAAATGCGTTGATGGTTAAATTAGAAACAAGGTAAGTGGGGAGTTAATAAAAATAAGACAGAGATTCAGAAAATATATTACTGCCGCCTGCGATAAATTTGACTGGCATATTATAATTAACCTTTGACTCTCAACCCCATAAATAATGTAATTATAGGTAACATGAAATCTGCGACAGAATAACCCTCTGTAGGAGTGACAGTGATGCGCTACTAGCACGCGTTTCTCTTTCTCCCGAACTGCAGCTGGAAGCTCAAGTAGGGGAAGCATTTAAATTTGGACACGGCGCATTCAAAAGTGTATTTCCAGTTTCACTTTTTAAAGACAAATTAATTCTGTTCTCTCACTCAAATCATTGCTGATCTCTAATTTACGAAAAATGCAATTGCTGCCCAAAATGAAATGAAAGCTTCAAATATCAACATGTGATTCGTTATAATTAAAGACCATTTCTAAGTCAGTTTACTTTAAAGAATACAACGGAATTTTGGATGATGCAAAGAGATGCTCAAGCAGAAAGAGAGTCCGTTTCTATAAGCTGCAAAGTTTTGAAAACAGGAATCTACTTGGGGACCCGATTGAGGTATTCAACATCTCGAAAGGATTGAGCAAACTTGAAGGCAGAGATAGATTTCCTCTTTCTAGGATGGCATGGATTGAAACCAAGGAAAAATAATTGTACACTTGGCGTACGAAAATTTTGCCTGTTTTATGGGATGAGCTAATGGGAGAAACCCTGGGGTCCGCCACAACAACACATGAATATTCCCTGTTTTATGGGATGAAAAATCCCAAATAACGCAGGGCGAAAACTGTACTTCCTTTCGTCTGAGACTGATCAATTACAGTCTGCTTAACCTTTACGAATTCCTTCAGCCTCCAACGGGATTCGAACCCAGACCTTCCAAACAATCGTGTATCACAGAGAACATCTATTGGGACACATTTTCTGAAGCTAGAGGGATGGTGATTATGTCTAAACTAATCGGTCTTAGGAGCGGATTGCATGGCTATTTTCTTCAGGAAACTGTGTTTTTCTTCCAGCATGCCAACCGAAGAATACACGTAATTGCAGACACAATATATACTTATACTTCATACCTGTAGTTGCTTTGACTTTTAACACACATTACTTAACTTATTAACTACTTTTGTAGAGTTCGAGAAACTCAGTAAGATTATGTGATAATTCTCTTAATTTAAGAGAGTCTCTTAAGAGAGTTTTAATTCTCTTTTTAAGTCTGCTTATACAGATTTAAAGAGGGATTAGATAATTACTCGTAGATTAAATGTGGAACTAGGGAAACATTTTATATTTCTTTTTTATATTTGAGCACGGTTCGGAAATCACCGTTACTTATATCGACGTCCAGGCAGCATTTGATTCCGTATCCGTTCACGCGTGGCAAAACGTGAGTATTGCCTCTTTGGAGGAGAAGTGCTCTGGTTTATTCAGACAATGCTTGAGAACAGGACTATAACTGTTCGCGATGCCAATTGGCGCTACACCAGAACTATTACAGCTGGAGTCCCACACGGTGGGGTCCTCTCTGGTATCTTGTTCTCAGCTGTTCTTCTTGCTTTCGTGACGGGCCAAACTGATATTAACACCTTCGCTGATGATATAAAGCTGTTCACTGCTATCACCCCTGAAGACACTGCTGACTATACAAATGCCTTAATTGTACAGAAAATCCAGAACCTCGAGGCTTCCTCTCCCGTTTCGGCCTTCCCATCAATCCTGAGAAGTCGATGTTGTTGTTGTGGGATTTATTGGCGCAAGGGCTACTATGGCCAAATTGCGCCTGTTACTTTCAAAAATCCATCAATACATTATAGATGGGTCTAGAAGTGGTTGTATACATTGATCATTTTCAGATAAATAAACAATTCTGACAAATTGGTATCATCTCCTAGTATATGTTTTAGTTGCAGTGGTAAGTGTGGTAATACAAAGCGAGAAAAGTGGAGGACCTTCACCTAGCAGTAAAAATAAGTGTGTTAGATGTGTATGGCCAATTCGTGTTCTAGCAAGCACAACCTCTTCTTGCCTGTTTAATCGGGAACTGGATCTCCAAAACTGTGGATTCTGTTTTATTTGAAGGAGCTTGTTATCTGTTTGATGATGCCACATTTCAGACCATATCTCAGTGCATATCTGCCGTATGATTGGTTTGTAGTCGGAATATGGAACTGGGATGTAATTGAAACAAAAATGTAATTGAAACAAACATGAAGCAGCAAAACAAGTTTTGCTGCTTCATCTGCACGCTCGTTTCCTCGAATACTAACATGGCTGGGTATCCAGCAAAACGTGACGGTTTGCTTATTTTCACTGAGGTGATATAACTGAGATCTAATTAGTGGGATAAGTGGATGAAAATTTTGTTATTTATTCAGTAGGGCATTGACAGCACTTAAAGAGTCAGTGTATATTATGATCTGGGTGTTTAGATGATCGTTAAGGACATTTAAAGCCATTTTGATTGCATACAGTTCAGCAGTAAAAACACTGCATTCAAGTGGTAACTGGACAGAAACAGTGGTTGTAGGACTGATTACTCCAGCTCCTACGGATATATCAGTTTTGGAGCCATCTGTATATATTTGGAGACTGCGAGCATTGGCCAATGCATGAGCCGCATGTAACTGTCTAATATTGTTGTTCGATAGGGAGTGTTTTCCCCACTGAAGAAAATAGAAACTGCATCTGCAGCTTGAGATATATTTCCAAAATAGATGCCCCAGTCTTCTGTTAACTCTTGTAGCCGGTACCTTTAGGTTTATTTTCATTGGGTTTGTTTCTGTATAAGTTTACCCACTGAGGTTCAAAGAGATATGTCCAGATGGGGTGAGAAGGGAGGCTACGTAATTTGGCTGCATAGCTAAGAAGCAATACTTTTCTCCTGAGATTTAGTGGAGGCTCATTGGCATCTATATACAAACTTTGTACTGGGGACGTCTTAAAAGCTCCGGAGGCAATCCTCAGAGCACAATGTTGGACTGGATTGAGCCAAGCCAAAGCTGTCTTACGTGCAGAATCATAAACTGCAGCTCCATAGTCCAGACGAGATCTTATTAAGGTTCGATATAGATGCAGAAGCGTGAAGCGATCGGCTCCCCATGCCATGGAAGAGATAACTTTGAGGATATTCATCTTTTTTCATGCACTACGTCCGTAATTGCCTTATATGCGCCTGAAAAGTAAGTTTAGTGTCAAGTACTAGTCCCAAGAACCGGATATTGTTGCTAAGTGGTATTTGTTGGATTCCTAACCTTAGTTTAGGATCTGGATGCAGCTGACGCTTTTTGCAAAAGTGGATAGCAGTTGTTTTTGTTGCAGAGAGGCGATAGCCATTATGAGAGGCCCATGATTGTATTTTGTTTATTGAGAGCTGCAATTGACGCTCGATTGAGCGCATATTTTGTGAGTGGCAGGATATTGTAAGGTCGTCTGCATATAGATAGGTGTCAACATTAACTGGAATGTTCTCTGTTGCATTGTTTAGCTTATCTGCAAAGAGCGTCGCACTAAGAACTGAACCTTGTGGGACCCCTTCTTCTTCGACAAATGTGCGGGATAGAGAATTACAGTAACGCACTTGAAAGGTTCTGTTTTGTAGAAAGCTCTGTATGATTAGTGGTAGCTGACCTCGGAGTCCTGTGGCATACAGATTTTGAAGAATGCCATAGCGCCAGGTGGTATCAAAGGCTTTTTCTATATCCAGACAGACCATGACAAGATGTTCTTTACGAATAAAAGCATTCCATATGTTGGATTATGCCTTGATCATAAGATCTAGAGTTGACCGATTTTTTCTAAAACCGTACTGGTTCCTGTTCATTATCAAATGAGATTCTAGGTACCATACTAATCGAGCGTGAATCATTATTTCTAATGTTTTACCAAGGCAACTACTAAGAGATATTGGCCGATAGTTTTGTGGATTTGATTGATCCTTTCCAGGTTTAGCAAAGGCTAGGACTATTGAGTGGCGCCAAGAAAGAGGGTAGTAGCCTTCAGAGAATATCTGGTTGAAATATATCAGTAATGACTTCAGAGCTTTGTTTTTTAGGTGTTTGAGCATGATATAGTGTATCCCCTCAGACCCTGGTGCACTATTAGCTGACCTATTTAAGGAGCTCTCTAGTTCGAGTAGTGTAAAAGGTCGATTATATGGAAGAGATGTCGTTGTTTTAAAGGTAAGCTTATGCTTTTCTGCGTTGGCTTTTATCTGTTTAAAGGCTGACTCATATGTGGATGTGGCAGAGATTTCAGAAAAGGATTCGGCTTATAATAGGTGTTGATTCCGGGTGGGATTTATCATTCAGCTTTTCAATTTTGTTCCAGATTTTTCTGCTCTCTGTGTTTTTATTAATGGTGGAAGCAAACCGGATCCAAGAATCTTTTTTCGCTTTTTTCTGCACATAACGTGCCTTAGCTTTACGTTTCTTAAAATTTACCAGGTTGTCAGTTGTTGGGTTCTTGCGAAATAGATTCCATGCTTTATTCTCTTCTTTTTTGGTATCACGGCATTCATCATTCCACCAGACATTGGCATGTCTATGAGGACCAACTCTGGTTTTGGGTATAGAGCAAGTTGCAGCTGTTTTTATCTGTGCAGTAATGTGGTCAGTAACATCATCTATAGGCTGGCTTTTGATGACTTGATCATCAAAGAAAATTGCATTGGTGAACTTGTTCCAATCTGCCTTGTTAAATTTACATTTTATGTGGCTGGTTATACGTGAGGTTCTATTTGTTTGCAATTTGCAAATGATCGGATAATGATCACTATTCAGTGGGTTACTTAAAACTAACCACTGAATAAGTGGGAACAGTTTTGGAGAACATATTGATAGATCTATGACAGTAGATACTCCGGTGGGAAAGTGGAAATAAGTGTTAGCACCAGTATTTAATAATGTGAGATTCTGATTGTCAAGAACTGTTTCAATGAGTTTTCCTCGTTTGTCTATCTTGGGAGATCCCCACATAGGATGGTGCCCATTGAAATCCCCTAGCAGAATGAAAGGAGATGGAAGCTGCTTTATAAAATCCTCCAGCTCTTTTACAGTAAATTCTTTGTTTGGGGAGAGGTACACAGAGACTACGGTTAGCATAAAACTGAAAACAATACGTACCGCTACAGCCTCTAATGTGGTCTGTAGAGGGATTTGTTTTGTAGGAACCTTGTTGTCAATAAGTATGGCTACGCCTCCTCTTGTTGAGTTAGTGCTGCTTCTGTCTTGTTGGTAGATACTATAGTTTTTGATCACTGGAGTCACCTATGGAGTTACATTGGTTTCTTGCAGGCAGATGATAACTGGATTATGCTGTTTGATGAGATCATAAATGTCAAAAATATTGCTTCGTAGACCTCTACAGTTCCATTGTGTAATGTTCTGCATTATTTAGTTTTAGAGGTTGTAAATGGTTCTGTCTGTTTTTTGTATCCAGCCTGTTTGAATCGATCTAGTTTCATCCTTTCTTTATTCCGGAAGGCAGGACGCCCAGTGTCCATGTCGTCTTCTGCGTGTAAATCTAAAATGGCCTCTTCTTGCAGGGTACCAGAATCTATATATATATATTTTCTGAGCATGGTTGGTCTGCAGTGTTTGACGCTGATGCTTTCAATTTTGTAGTTTCTGGCAAAGTATCATTTGCAGTTGGTGGTACTGTTAGCGGAGTATTGCTGCCGCAAGTTACTTTCCATTGTTCTGTAGATGGTGGTTGTAGGGACGAAAGCACTGATCGAGCCCAATCGGCAATTGAAATGGATGGGGATACTGTGACTGCTGTTTGTGTACCAGTTGGTTGATATTTTTTGGTTGCTGCAGCATAGCTAACTTTTGGCATGTTGAGCATAACTTGCTTCCTAGCTTCTTGGTAGGTGACCTTTTTTTCAACTTTGTATTTTTGGGTGTTTTTTCCTAACCTCAAGAGTTCACATGCTTTTGAATACGCTGGGTGCTGGCCTTTACAATTTGGACATTGTGGCGTTTCTGCAGTGCAGTCCGTTTGTAAATGGGCTTTAGAGCCGCAGTTCGGTCAGGTAGGGTCCCCTCGACATACTGTTTGTGAGTATCCAAATTTTTGACATTTGAAACATCTGATTGGATTGGGAATGTAGGGACGTACTCGGCAGTTAAGGTATCCGGCTTTCACACATGATGGTAAGGTTGGTGTACTGAACGTTAGAATAATGTTCCTAGTGGGAACAAGTTCACCATCTTTTTTAACATTATTCGTTTGGCTTCTGAGAAGTCGAACCAGTTAACTTTCTCGCTCAAACGGAACCCAACAATGGTGAAACTCAATATAAGAGGATCCGCAATTTGTGCTGTTCAGCAACACACCGTTCTGGGCGTTATTTTTGACCAGAAGCTCTCCTTTCTACCACACATAGACCACCTGCAAATAAAGTTTTGTCGACTCCGGTGGATGCTTAAGCAACAACTTATGCATATCCATGACCAGTCCGTTGAGTGCAGATATATTAAGACATGTGACTATCCGGTCATACTTTATGGAGCTGAATTCTGGACCTCAACTGTCGCAAGGCATCTGAGACGGATTTTTGCGGGCGAATTTTGACAATTGAATTGGGCCATATGAAAATTTCGGCTTCCCCCTGCACCAAGGGACACCCAGATGGCAACAGCTCTAAACATCAGACGTCTTCCTGCCATTATCCATGAGAGAAGACTCGTCTTTGCTGTAAAAATGATGGTTGGCATTACTTCGGAACCAGACTTCTCGGCTAACTGCCGGTGAAGAATCCCAGTATCAAGCCTTCAGGCCACACCAAACGGATTAAAGTTATCCAATCGGTTCTTACCCGTGCAAATGCTGCAGTACATACACTCCTTGGATGGCGACCTCTACAAGTTCGCATTGGATAAAAATTATAGGCAGAACTTGCTCCATCGACTTCCTTATTAGGATCACTTTTCAGAACATTAGAACCTGCTCCCAAGGACCTGTCCATCACTGCCATGGATCCATCACTACATTGTTCTAACTTTCTGTGCCTGCTGAGATGGCTCCAGCACTGTAAAAACACTGCTCCCAGGAGAATAATTTAACTTTATACATGCTGTTGTGTATATATTTTCATATGTAAATTTGCAATTTGTTTTCTCCAATGTTTAATCCTGCAATTTTATAATATAGTTTTTTTTCTCCTATCTCATCCTTGTTTGTTGTATTAGCCTTTACAGTAAACCCCTGACTTGTAGCCGTGAAGGGCATTGTGTACGGCGTGTGCCTTTTGTATGCAATAAAGAACAAACTCCTGAAAACACAGCAATTTACAATTCGGAATTCTTTAAAATCCAGCATATTTTACAAAAGAAAAACCCCATCATTTTAAAATCGGAAAATGTTAGTAAAGTAATCCGGCACTAATATCAAAGACGATCGCATTTGTCCTTAAGACTTCATGAAGAAAAAAAATGAAGTGTTTCTGTCTTTATAAAACAGAAACAACATAGCAAACTCAACTTCACAACGAGTTTCAGTAGTATTGCACTACTTTCAAACAGATCACCTCACAAAAAAGGTTAATTGGCAATTGTTTTTTCAAGGTAAGATTGCTATGAAATCCTGTTCGGGACTCGCTGGTCTCTCATTAGATAGCAAGTGCTTTCAAGTGACAACACCCAGGTAAAAAATTGCAACGAACATTTCAAGGATTTGCTGTGTACTCTGATTATTCAGAAATAAACAACGGAATGTAACGTTCTTCCGGTTTCAGTCTGTTTTATTAATTCCTTGAAATTGTATATTCACTTACAGAGCTAATGATGATAAGAAGAAACAAGAAACAACGGGACTACTTCTTAAGATAAAAACTGGAGCTATAATCGTAAGGTACAGCACCATACCGTGTACTGTAAGTCGCATAAATTTCACAAAATAAATGGAACCGTAGTGTAATTAAAATGATATGGGTCTTACATTGATTAAACTTGCGGACAACTACCCGTATGTCAAGAATATAAAAACACATAAAACGCTTCTATTCGCTAGGAAACCATCCTGAAGAGTGAAGAAAACTGATTGCAGTCCATGAAATGCGGAGCTTTTCCTGAAGCATAAAAAAGGACATGAATTTCAGTTGAACGGATTCAGTTCGTTCCGATAGATAGTGACGCTCAGTAGACTAAATAAAGTCACCGTTGTCGAGAAATGGAATGACTAGATGTTTATAGAGAAGTTAGTGATGAATGCGCTGCTGAAGTGCTTCATCAATCCCAGAAGTTGGAAAACAAGAGAACTGAAGTGAGAAAACGGATGAAGGTAGAGACATGTGCATGACGAGAACTTTATGCAGATCAGATGATTATAATGCTTCCTTGACAATAAAATACAGACTTTTGGCCCTTGTCTGATTCGATGTGAATAAAATCAGTAGACCCTATCCTCTCTTAACATTGATAGACGTATTGTAAGGATGCAATCACAATGCAGTGGTGTTTAGGCATGTCTGAAACTCAAAGTACCCATTGACTGAATAGGTCACATGAAAATTTTGAAATTAATTTATCCTTAATTAAAATATTTAAAAATATACTGAACAGAAACTTAAAATATTTAGGAAAATAGAATATTTAATTAATGAAATTCCAAAAGTCAGAAAAGGTAATATTATCAAGATCAATTTAAAAATATTATACAGGGTGTTTGATAACAGAGAAAGGCAAAGTTTTATTTGTTGAAAGTGATATTAAAATACAGCGTGTTTGTATATATATAGTTGTGAAAGTTTTCTGTAAATTTCGTATGATCTGCGGCCAATTTTCCTGGTCGAAAAACCGGTTTCCGGGAGTAAAAAGCATGCTAACCTCGCCTGAAACAGACTAACTCAGCCACTTTGTGCAAATAGCCCATAAAAATTCCTCGCAATCACTGCCGGGATTCGAACTCTGGTCTTTTCCACCCGGTGTGGGGAGCATGGTAATTACACCAACTGTGCTACCCACGAGGGTGTAGGGTTGGTAATATTCTCTTCAAGTTCCTCAAATGCCTGCAGTTTGTTTTCAAAAGTGTACCCCTTGCGATAGTTCTAGCAGGATAAATTTGCGAACTCAGATCATATTATCGCGGAACCCACACGTCTTTTGAGATAATGTGCTTTGTATTCCACGTTATCTTTCAAGAGGTGGCTTAATCTCGCTCTCATTAAACTATCTCGGCCTAATCAAATTCTAGTTTATCCTCTCGTTTTTTTCTCTTTACAATAGACCTTTCCCACTGAAATCTTCGGAAATTATAGGAACTGCCAGAGTATTAAATAAATCTATCTACAGGATGCCTGACCTGCTTCCTGGTGGCAAAGTGTGGGCAACGGTGGGTCCCACTATGGGCCCAACGGCTAAAAGGTCAGAGAAACAACTCACCACGACATTACACTACAGAACATACCCCCACACTTTTGTAAAATCTCTAGTCTCCACAGAGTACTGTGTCACACAGACTGTACAACGCTGGTATCGGGGAAACCCCTGGTGCCATTAGACGCCAAACACTTTACACTAACATATTATCATCTATTTGATCAAAAATAGCTTGTGAAATGTGTAGACAAATTTCAGAAATTAGCATGTATTCGAATGACATTGTTCTCATTATTCGTCAGTAGATACTCCATACTATATAGCAATTTTGAGATGATACAAAGGCATTTTCTGGATTACGTGTGGTGGATTCTTCTTGCAAAGATCTTGTGTTTAGTTGTTAAGGTTAATCGGCAGGTGGATTGAAACTTCAGAAGTAAGATTTTCGATCAGAAACCTTCAAATCCCCTTGTGACATGACAAAATATTAGATCATTGGCAATAAGTAAATTACTTGGAAGAAGGTTCTACGTGATTGTTCATTATTATATTGATTAATCGATAGACACTACCTATTATATACGTGGCATATTAAGTAATTTATTATCAAAATGATGCAATTTTAAAGGAATTCAAACACCTAAATGCCAAACACAAACTATTTATGGCCATAAATTATCGCATTGATCATTTGTTATTGCGGGGTAACCACAATCTGGTTGAAGACCTCCATTAGACGTTGTGGAGAGATGGAAGGAGTGACCCAAGAACACTTATGGGGCACGATCAGCAATCCCCGAAGCGGTACAGTCATTACCTGATCTTTACAATAATCTCTGAAGACAGTGCTGTCCTATAATAAACTTATTTTTGTTATTTGGAATTTTTGGATCATTAACTACTCAAGCCATTGTGCGTTAGTTTTTTATGGTATCTCAGTCATGTGGTTTGAAGCGTATTATATCAGTATAAATGTGTTCATATGCCGATTTGCATGTTGTGCTGATTTAAAAAAATTGGGATAACTAATGGCAAAACCTGCTTAGCTCCTCTTGATATCAGCGAATTACTGTCTTCATTGCAGAGGCATTTATTTAAGAATTGCTCTAGTCCCCAACGGATTTTGAAACGAGACCTCTAAAAAGAGTGGCGAGTGACGAAACACTCACGAAGGAATTAACTCGATCAAAAGGGAAAAAAACGCACTACTGAATGTTTCAAGCCAAGCATCTATTTGAGAGGCTTTTGACGCTCAGTTGCTTCCACTGTTAATGCGGAGAGCTAATTTGCTTACAAAATACAGCCCACCGTGCAATAAAATACAGTGATCGAAATTTATGTGGGTGTGAGAAGCATATACACGTTCCTGCACAACGCGATTATTATTTTTCATATTTTATGGATAATCAACCTGACAGGTGGCAATCAATTATCCAGTCTGTCTCAGAAATAAACAGACTGCTGCGCACAAAATTTTATTGGCGCACTAAAAGTTTGGGACAGTGAAAGAATGTACTTGTACAGTAATATGGTCTAAACGTACCCCTGTGAATGTAGCTCCCCGGCTGTACAGATGTATCATGCAATGCAGCTACATCTGCAGGAAGAGTCAATTCACAATAAACACTATTCCAGTTTTATATATTTTGTTTTCTCTCTATCTTACATTCTCAGTGGGAATTAGCCAAAATAATAATGTAAAATTAATCTTAAAGCTTTTTATTTACTTAAAACTCATTACGGCATCACTTTAAGATTATTAACTAGTGAACAAATGGTGTGAAAATTACAGATTCAATTTATACATATCATCATTTACTTGTAACTTCCTGAGAAGGGTTACTTTTGAGGAACACCACGTGCACCTGAAACATCGTTCACATATATATATCCCTCCAGTCAGAGTGGGTATGCTAATATTTTTTTTCCTCCTACGCAGCCCCTTTTAAAAAAAGAAGCCGACTTCTAGGCATTAAATATCGACAAAAGGTTACGCGAAGTGATATTCTCGCTTTCCAAAACTAGAGTTTACCTGGGGAAATGCAGCGTAAATTTAAGGAAAGTTGCCTTCCAACTTCTGAAATGTTTCAAACTTTGCGTTCACAAGAATGGAAAGCCATATTTCCCAAAGAGAACTTTTTCGAAATTCTTCTTATATGTATGAGAAATGGAGTTCCTATCAAAGTGGCGATATTTGTTGAACTAGTGCAATACACTCTACATGCCAAATTGGCGTTACAATTTAGTACAAAGATGGGGAATGCAATTTCTGCTTTAAAATGCTGATGATCACGGCAGCTGCTGCTTGTATTCAAATTCCAGTAAAATACTTCAACAATTTGAATTGTAAAGCAATATTACCCTTTACTTCGGAATCAATGGGCATGTTCCAGCCATCTTCGAATTTCAGTAAAAAAATATTAGATTCTGAGTTTAAAATTCGCAGCCGAGAAGGAAGGATTGAGTCAGTAATGGAATTCTGCTGTCCATTACAAGGAGGACGTTTTCTTAATACATTTTATTGTAAAATATGGTTCAGCGTTGAATATTTGCTTTTATAGTATTGATTACCCCAGAGTTTCCAATTATTGTTCGAGATATTTGTCGTGCATAGATATGAAGGATACAGGACTAACGGAAACGTTTAAGAGTTTAAGCAATCTGTTAAGTTTATTAAAAATAAACAACATGGAATTACTTGGGTGTAGCATGTATAGCGCGAAAATAAGCACAAACTTTACTCGAGTAATCCCTGAATATAGTGCTCATTAAATGCTCTTAGTCTTTAACTAATTAAGATACTTAAATCTATTTCAGTTCAATACAGCAACGTTAAATTTGGAGTGAGATTAATAATTTATAGTTTATTGTGAAATGCTAACAGCATTCTGGCATACTCAACGAGGTTGATGGTGATGTACTCTGAATAACATAAGCATAAACAAACATGCAGTTCCACATGAAATGGTACATTAAAAAAAAAATTCAATTACAAATACTTAAAATTTCTCTTCAATTTGTCCAAAATATGATTTCCCGATGAAGTGCTATTACTAATGGAATAATGTTCGATGCTCTTTGACTTCCTCTTTTGAAACTTGCTTTTCTACACTTCAACTATCCTAACAGTGAGGTAATTTTAATTGGCGATTTTAAAGCTCACAATTCCAACTGGCTTCCGTTTTCTAGTCACACGGATCCAGCTGATCGAGATGCTGAGACGTTTACAATTACTAATGGTCTCGCACAGATTGTTCATTTACCTATCGTAATACCAGACAATCCTAATCTAGCCAACACGCTTGATGTTTTTCTCACAAACGACCCTTCTAAATACATGGTCAAGGTGAGTGGTCCTCTTGGCACCTCAGTTCACAACTTGGTGGTCTCTTCTCCAATGATGCCTTTCTATCGTGGCCATTCTCAGCCCATAGGTTGAACAGTGGCACAAACAGCTTAACAGATTCTTTAAAGATGCCGAATTTAAGACTGTGGCCAAACCAATATGGAAATTACACGCTATACCGAACAATCGCTCAGTTATCTTCTCTTTCGGAACACAAATAAATGACCTGGTATACAACATTTCTTGCAGTGATTGCGACTCGTCTTACCAAAGATCTACGCGATTTCCGCTGAATGTTCGACTATAGAATACCTTCAAAATCATAAGGTCTGTTTTTTGCTATCAGATTATAATTTATTTATGTTCTATCGTATGGAGTCAAAAGAAGAAGAATGGGAAGAAATGGACGTGCTTATTTCAATCAAAGAATGCCTCAAAGACCATAACTGATTAATACTTGATTTAATGTCCGAATAATAAGACAATTTTATTAATAATCCACCAGTTGTCTGTTAAGCGCCAGCGCAACTAAAGCTATGAGGCGTGAAGTATATCGCGTGTATTTTGTGGTAGATTTGCATTTTTCCTGGACGAAAAACCTGAGATTTAATGAGGGAAAATCCTGCAATCTCCCCTGAGACCGACTAACTCAGCCGTGTTGTGAAAAGGCCCACATGGTCTTCGCGCCATTGGTTGATTGTACCCAGGCCTTTACCACTCGGTGAGGGGAGTACTGTGATTATACCCATATTGCTACGCGCGATTGTCACCACTTTTACATCACTACAACTTAATAATATAATAATTGTGCGTATGTCTAAGGTACCGAAGGGTAATTTGTTGGCAGTTTTTCGACTTCATCTCGGGATCTTTTGATTTTCTTTAAATCTTTTTTTTTATGAAAGTGCTGCAAATCTTGAAATAACTGAGAGATAACTCGATCATGACCCACAGAACCATATTGAAAGTAAAATCCCATCATGGTATTTCAAATTCGAATTCTATTGAACCAGTAGAATAAAATAAAAATATAGAAGAAGAAAGATTTACATTTTATCACAAGTTCTTCTGGATATTGTTCAGAAAGCTCAGTTCTCAAATTTTAGCTACCAGGGCCAATTATGCATATGTTTTTTAGAAATTTTGTTTGCCTGCTGTTAAATTGAATCAAACCTGGGCAAAGCCGTTTTTGTTATTCCAGTTTCTCTTAAAATTTCCATCGTAAAGAATTCCATTTTATCTATTTCTATTGTCTTTCCTGTATTTTAATTTTGGCTGCTGCCTCCTTGAACACAGTGAGGCGTGTTCATCATCTCTCCACTCCCATAAGAATTCTATTTCTTTCCAAGAAGTCGAAACAACCCAGTCGCCTTGCGGAATAGAGTTTTGCGTTTAAGTCGTTCTTAATGTCTTTCTATATAGTGAAAAGGTCATGCTTGCGGCAAGATCGTCGGCACCGGTCACTCAAAGACTACCTATCGAAAATCTGTCGCCTCAGGGGTGATTCTCGCACAGGCAGCAAAGTTGATTTTGTAACTTCACACAGACTACCCCTGCGAGCTATTAAATTCAGGGGGCAATCGTGCTTGGAAAATCCTTGAGCTCGTGCTCCGTTTCCTCCTCCTACTCCTACTCCTCCCCACCTCCCACTCACTCTTTCCACCTCCCTTCTCTACTCCCAGCGTTCCAGAGGAGCGCGTGAGTACAGGGTTATGAAAGCCAAAGCAGACGCCTCGAGTTCACGCCAGAAAAGATGCATCATAACACAGACAGCCAGGCAGGCAGAAGAGCATTGGTGTTAGAGCATGAGAGAGAAAGAGAGGGATAGCTAGCTACGACGCCCAAGAGGAAAGAAGAGCGGAAACGGCGAAGCGACATGTACTAACGAAAAGCTTTTTACTCACAAACTTTTCTATAGGAACGGTCTGAAACAGTTCGGGAGGGGGACGTAGAGAGGGGATGATCCCTTATTTTACATCGCCTGGGAACCTTCATTGATTTTTTCCCCTCTCGTTCTGCAAACCCAAACATCATTCCTCTTTGTAGCTCCCAGCACAACAATTTCGCTTCGGTCTTTTCTCAGTTGATTGTCATTTCCTCTTATCTTCGCTCAAGATGAGGGGAGGGTCTGCCAACAGTTCCCGGTTTGATAGAACAGAGAGGGGAAATTGCCTGTGACCTGAACGCAGGGGTCATTATGAACACTGACGTTTGAGGCAGTGACATAGGCCTCTTTTAATATCCCATGTGACTTGTCTGTTGACGCATTTATGAAGTAAGAGGCTGCCTCCAATAACGAGGTTAACACACTTTTGTACATGTGCTTTTATGAGTTTTTCTAGCCTCGAGGTTCGAAGAGACTGCTGCAATTTGCGGTTATTCTCCAGGCAAAATGTTGTGTTCATTTCATCATATAATGTTTAGTAAGGACCCCGTGATTCACTTATGGCCTTTTGCTTTGTGTCGTACATTTATTTCCTGTACACTCATGACCTGCGCGTTGTTAGGCAACGATGTGCAAGATATGGTTAAAAACGGCGATGACGGGGATGCTTCGCAAGTGGCACAATATATTCTGGCCGGCCCTGTTTGATGTTTACATCTACACATACGTGAAATTCCGGTGAATATAAAGACATCAAAATCTATAAAACAATACTAGCAAAAGCTTCTCTGAGATAAGCTTAAATGCATTCGCAACCATAGCATCCTTTAAGATATATGAGAAAATGGACAAGGATTTATGATCGTCCATCTTAGTTATGATAATAAGGAAACGCTCGTAATTTTACTGTTCATTACTGTCTTTATTAATATACTTGAATAAACATTTATAAAATATTAATATTTTATAATTATTTTTAAATATTTATACGATCATTTAAGGATTAAAATTAACCCTGATATTTATAAGGGACAGTCAAACAATACGTTGAAACCCCTTCACATATGGTGCAGACTGAAAATAAGATAAAATACTGCCAACAGGTTTCAGACAGTTGAAGAAACACTCATTCATCCAAGCGATGTTTGCGCATCTATTACCAATGGGACAAACAATGGAAAAACACACGTCTTCATCACTAATGGATGATTCTTAAAAAGCTATTTTACGTTGGTTTTTAAATATTCCAAACAGCGTACCTCTGCTGCTCCATCATCATTTTCTCTTGGTCCGTCTCTTGTATTAAGAGATTTACTTTTATTATCCACATTAGGCACATTAATTATCTCTGCAAGTAATGTAATTTTTAATTTTACTCCTTCCACTGTGATACGATTTCTTCAAATTAAGGTATATTTTTCACCTTTAATTAAATGTTTAATTAAACTTTCAAGCTTGAATCTGTCACCCGTTACTCTTAGCTTAGCTTCGATGTCGCCTTTTGCACTAAGTTTTAATCTCCCTCTAACTTCACTCATTTTATTTTCCGTTTTGACTTCGTGTTCCACAATTAGCCATTGATGAAATAAAAATCCGAAAGAAGTAAGAATAAATAGAGGCTAATTACGCAGTTAATAAAAGTTAAACGTGATCCAACAATTTGACAAGAGAAACACGTCTGAGGTGTTTACAGTAAACCCTTCGAAGACGTCATTACCGACAGACAGAACTCGTAAAAATAATGAATTGACATCCATTTTCCTCCGGAAGACTAACAAAAGTAACCATCTAACGTGAGCCTTTCCTGCAAAGATTGACAAAATGGCTATAATTCGCTAGAAAACAAACAGGAAATTACTTCTAAAATGACACTCTCGTGACATTGCGACAAAAAAAAAAATTATCATCGATCAACTCAACTGAACTGCCGGTTAGTAGCACGAGACTCGTGCTGGAGAACGGGTAGCCAAGAAAATGTGCAGTCCACAGAGGGAGAACTTCAATCCAATGTAAGATTAATCAGGGGGGGGGGAAGGTTCAGAGCAGAAGAAAAAAAGAGTTAGAGAAACAGAGCTAGCAGTGACCGATAAGGACATCCATACAAGAAAATTGAAGAAGAGAAAAGACATAAAAAGGAAGAAATGGAAGGCGGAGGAATGCGTCTTTAGTATACAGTATTACTTCGAAACAGACCAAGTAGGACCACGAAGAAAAGCGGGTCTCTAAGCACGATGACAGATGCGAAGACTATAAAAAATAACCAGCCATTACTGTTGAAAATTCTTTTTCCTCTTCAGTGGAAAACATGAAACAGAGGTCCCGATAACGCAGAAGTCAAAAATACAAGAGTATAACTTCAAAACAGCAATTAATATAACTAGTATTTTAACTCTTACAATGCAGTTATTGTGGGTTCGAGTTCTGATCTGTTTTTGGATTGACAAAATGTCTGCTCTGGTATCTTATTTCTTTGTCATACTGAACTAATATCTTAGTAAGTTAAAGACACTACTTAAAGACCACCCACTTTAAATTTCAATAAATTAGCAAGCCTTCCTACTCTTCCAAACTTCGCGTATAAAAGTTTTCAAAGGAGAGATTGTTTTTAATAGCCATCCACAGTTATATTACAATGAACAGTGAATCCATCTTGGGATGAGGACAGGAAAAGAAAACCACCTTCATCAAAATGTAACAGCTAATTAATATCACCTCAACCAAGAAAAGAATGCAATTATACAAGAAACAGATTTGATTTTTAACATTTTTAACAGGGAACTCGTGTCTAACTAATATGATAAGCTAGTGCGGGTGACCAAACACGCCTGAAGCTGCGATGTTCCCACAAAAGCGCTTGGGGCAAAGAACAGTTTTGATAACTAATTATTTTGAGAAAATATTGCGCACAATTCGCTTAACGTTACGAGGTTTCTGCCAATCCCGTGATCATAAGCATAAGGCTAGTATCTACTACGTTGTTCTCGGATGAATATGAAAGTTAACGATATTATTGTGGTCACCAGACTAGCAGAAATCTCATAATTTAAACTTATTTTAAATATTTGCGGAAAATATTTTTAAAAGTATTTAAATTTTTTCAATATTTTCTTTTATTAATTAAATTTACTTAATGGATTTATTGAAATAATTATTAGATTATAATTAATATTATTTTAATAAAATTTAAATTAATTGGACAATTTCGGTATTTATGGAGAAAGGATACGTAATTTTTTCTAAGATACTTGATGAATCTAACCCAATTATAAGACAGTTACTTCAAAAAAGAGATTCAGGCATTTATAACATAAAATAAATAAATTTGTTGTTGGTACTTGGAGACGGGAACATAAAGTGAGAGACAAATACAAAGAAGCAACGCTTATACAGCAACAGCAAAACCATAAACCACTTAATTTCTCCATTTCTTCCAATAATGTGTCCAAACTTCCTACCACAATATTAGATGGAAGTCATCTCACCAGTAGATTACTCTTTAGCTAAAAATTTCCGCACATCTATTTAGCAACATTCATTTTCCAATTTAAACATCAGTAACTGAAATTCAATTTTGGATTAAGAATTTTGAACCATCCTTTAATTCTACTGGACAGGGTGCAATAAACATCAACGAAGTTGATATTTATTGCACATTTATTGAGGAAAAAGAAATATCCTACAGGAAGAGGCTCCAATACTTTTAAGTTAGGAATTCTGGAAATCAGATTTTTATGTGATAATCCAATCACACAATTTAGGGTTTGGACAAGTAAATTTAACAACTGGGATGGCTCTCCCTTTCCCAGTTGGCACAAACTAGAGCACATACTCTTGAAGTAGAGAAGGGTATTTGCAGAGTGAATATGAGAAAGTTCTGTTTTAGTCAATGGGTGATAGCTGTTGGAATAGATTTCCACTTAATCTTTGAGTACTGGAGAGCTGGATGAAATCAGGTCACACTGGATTGATGTTTATCTCTAATCCGACCACCATATACACAAAAGATGAAGTGCGCTACTTTCAACGTACGCCAGTTCAGTAACTTGTCTGTAAATGTGGTGAAATTTCCTCTAATTACAGTCATCTTAGTTTATTAAGAAACTATTGCGAAAATCTTGGCAACTATAAAAAATATCGCACTGTGGATCTTGCAGGTACACGATTCTTACAATTAAATACATTTTATAAAAACAGTATTAACCGCACTACAATGCATCTCTTCTTAACATTGATCAATCGAATATCGAATGAAAATCCAGAAAGCGTTTCACAATTATCCGACGAGATTCTGATCGTGGACCATTTCAGTGTGCAGGCACGAGCAGCTACCGATTAAAGCCACGGGAACTAAAAGGAGTCACGCATCTTCTAACACACCTTCCAATTAAATAAGTTACTCTGTTAGATTTTAATGCTTCTAATTAAGTTTTCTCATAAATACCAATCTACCTCTGGCCTTTTCGCAATCTTCTCCACGTATTACCAATATCAAAATGCTGTTTTCTTTGTGTTTTGTTGCTAACTCGGAATGTATAATTACCCTCAGGAATTCCTAAGTCTTCATCTGAGGTTTAAAAGCACGAAATAGCCAACGTAATTGAGATAAAAAAATAATAAAAACGAATGAAACAAATTCGAATTTGTAATAGTATAAGAAATGAAGGTTTTTTGTTTTTATGCGTCTTTTCCTCGATGTCCTTCAAACAACGGGCTTACTTCTTTCCGTTTCAATGGAGAAAGATAATAAAAATTTATATTTATTTTTCCACTCTCTTTAAGACCTCACTTTCAGTTTTAAATAGTATTACTGTAATTACAGGTTGCTCTTTTTTTTAGTTTCAGCTCTCCTACTGTTAATTTATGCTGCGGTTTGGCGAATATTATTCTCCAAACGTTTCAAATGTTTTGGCGTCTTAATCGCAGGATCTAATTATGTTCGCCATTTCAATTTCCATTGTCTTTTACTGCTTCCTTTGAAACTTGCTTCTCTCGAAGCAGACAGAGCAAGAATAAAAACTACACAATCCATTGTAGAACGTCGTTCATCATGACTCTTACACCAAATTAAGCGCTTTTCTGATTTCAACAAGTTACACGTATGAAACAGCACATTTATGAAGGCTACTTAGATTAAAATTCCAATATGGCTTGCGGTAATTAGGAGCCTATTATAATGCAGAACATTAATTGCATTTCAACTGCTTTCGAGGATGCTTTTACAACGTCTTGACGTTACCAGTAACAATTTTTTTTTTCCTGGAAGAGTGTTTAATTAGAATATTTGGAAGGAAAAGTAGTTAACGCTGCAATGGAGACAGGCTTGTCGGAGCTAATGCTATGGCGTTCACTGATGCTATTTCTTAAAGCAACTAAATCCATATGTCATTGATTTATCGACTTCAAAGTTCGAACTGAGTGGTGGCTTGCAAGAAACGACCATAAGCTAATGAAATTAATTAAATTGGAAACAATAATTATCGATATACATCAGTAAACTTGATCTCCTTCTAAATAAGCTAGTTTAGAATATAACATATATACTAACGATGCATCGCTGATGAAACTATTTCTAGAACTCTCCTTTACATTTATTCATAATTATAGTATTTAGTGACCACATCAGAAAAATTTTATTGAGAAAGAAACTCGCTGAATGACAAACCTATTGCACAACACAGATGATCAAACTTTGTGATTCTAGTTTTCCCAACGTATTATCACTAAAAACAAGTTGTGAGCTGCGGTATTGTCATTGGGAATAATCAGTTCGGTTTTCCAACGATTTTATGGCCCACGCGGGAAGCACAGCAATGGAAAACTGCTTGGCTTCTCGCTAAGATAGCTCCTATGATAGTTGCTCTTCCACAATACGCTTGGAAAGACTTGACTTCGAGTCCCGTTATGTCGAAAAGGAATTTTTTATTGGTTTTTCCGCACTGTGGAGGAGTTAATCGATCTCGAAGTGAGGGTTTCTTACTTGTTGAATCCTTTAATTGGAGATTATTCATTCCCTGTTAGTTTGACAAGTTTCGCAATCCCAATCTAACTCTGATAACTTGCTCATTATTTGTAGTTTTGTTTCCACAGCTATTACAAGTTGAACTCAACTAGAAAGCGAGTGTTCTATTCGAAAGAGCAGTAATATAATACTAACAACTATAACAAAAGTCAACCACAATCAATTACCACTGCTATCGCAGTTTTGTTTAATTATGGGACGTCTCACGACGACTGTAAAAATAATTGTTGGTCAGATTTCAGCACCGTAATTTTTATCAATCAATTTACATAGTGTAGACACGGGTTCTTGGAGAACCCTCAAAGAAAACCCCAGCTACGTTTGGAATCTTTATTGTATCCTATAGTTACTATAGTATATATAATATACCATAAGCTGTACAGCTAGGAGTTTACAGATTACAAATATGTTACAAATTCTACGCGTCTTATGACGAACATACATTGACAATTATTATGGATGCCTTGTAATAAAAAATAATACCGAGATATATATTAAATGAAAAGTATGGTGCTTAGAAACTATATATAATTAGAGTTAACAACAGAGAGAGAGAAACTCTTGCATGTTCGAAGCTTCAATTTATTGATTGCAGAATCACTTCAAAGACTCTTTAGTTTAAGCGCCGTTTAGAACAAAAAGTTGCTCACTTTTAAATACGGTTTGAACATGGCACATAATTATCAAAAAAAATCACATTATCACATCAGTTCTTCAAGGATAACTCTCCTATATTTCTCTACTCCGCAAAGCGTTCAGATCAGTTTCCAGGCCTTGTGCTGCCTGAAGCATTTGAGTACGCAAGGATATGTCTGCAATATGGAGGCGATCCAGGTTCCTAAGGGATGGAGATGCCCTTAGAGTGTGAAGAGGGATCCACCAGTGGCATGATTCTCAGATGTTTGAGGAGCTAATATGGCCTGTTGTCATCTTTACTGTGGTATACAGTCTTTTCGAAGTAGATTTTATGGTGTAGCCTGATATCGTGCAGGTTTTGTGTCATCTCTGTGGTTCTGACTTGAGGTGGCAACTGGTGCTTGAAGTTCAGCCATTTCAAAAGCCAATGCTCATCTGTAAAAAGTGGTTCTATGGTTGTAAGGGCAGCAAGAAGCCCAAATTTCTGAGGCATACAACAGTACTGGGTGAATCGTCCTGTAAATATATTTGAATGAGGTTTCCTGATCTCTGATATGAAGCAGATGCTGCTTTGCAGTCTATCTGAACTTGGGCATGAAACTCAAGTTTCGGATCAAACATTACTCCCAGAGATCCTTGTGTTGAGTCACTTGAGGAATGGCAACATTGTTGAGAAATTGTTGTATTCGTGAAGGTGTTTTGAGGGGGAAATTATGATGGCAGATTTCGCAAGGTTGATAGTCAGCGAGACTATCAACCTAATCAGAGAAGTTACTAAGAACTTGGTTTATTCTGTTGGTAACAAGTGGATGATCATTTGTAGGACTAATATCAGTACGAAATCTGATGTCATCATGGCGTTTTCATTGATGCTCTTATGTGCCCAACCATTGGGTTCTGACCTTTAACATGTTCGCTTACAATATGAAATACGGACGCAGCATCCTCGATTTGCTCATCTCTATCCCAGATTCTTTTCACCTATAAAGATAAATTATGCTGTCTGTGACGAAGTGGGCTAACCACGCATATTAGGTTTCTTTTGTGTCATGACGAATGATGACAAACATTTTGCTTTTATTGACCTTCTCTACATGTAACTAAAATTCCGTGATACATAGGAGATTTCACAGTTTATTAGATTTTAGAATGTGGTTAAACATTTCTCTTAAGTCATTGTAGGGCTTTAAGCACATTAGTCTATATTGCGATATATATATATTATATCTGTAAACTGCATGTGTTCTGCGGTTGATTTATCTGTTTGTTGGAAGAAAAGGCGAGTTTGTTTCTGGGAGAAGAAACCATACACCCCTCGCCTCAGAGCAAAGCAACTAACTCTTAATGTGCAAAAATTACACTTGTCTACTCTGTATTTATATTGTATTTGAATGCATTGTATTTCACCCTTGTATTTAATTTTTATCAGACACCTGTATGTTTCACAGAACCTTTTATTGATACAATCTTTAACAAAATTTGGTGCTAAGTATACGATGTATCCTCGTTGATAAACTCCGAACAAATTTTTCATAACAACAACAGACGTTCGCCCCTTCAGCACAGTGGCTACATCCGTTAGGAGTTCAATGGAGCAAAGGTCGGATTTTTGGGTTGGCTAATGAAGCTTTTTCACGCCCATGATTTCAAACTGAGTCACTCCACGCTATGCAGTAGTAGTGGAATGTGATGCAAGAAAGCAAGCGTATGAGCTTATGCAGCATCAGTCAAAAAAAAATTACAAAACAATCCCATCTAAATATTTTTCCAGTTCCTCCTTAAATTTATTCAACCTATCAACTTCCACAACGACAGATGGAAGTTTGTTCCAGCAATTAACCACGCGCTGGCTAAAGGCAAATTTCCGCACATCTATTCTACATCTGTCCTTCCTCAATTTAAATTTATGCCCCCTTAGGTTCGTAATCTGAACAAGTGGAAGAATCCCATCAGAATTCAGCGTGCTCAACCCATTCAAGGCCTCAGTCAGATCACCTCGCAGGTGCCTAGTCTCCAGCTGCTGCAATTTGCAGAACTTAAGCCTCTCCTGATAAGAGGATCCCTTCATTCCCCTCACCAAACTTGTTGCCCTTCTCTGTACATGCTCAAGCAAATCTACATCCTTCCTAAAATGAGGCCTCCAGACCTGCACGCAGTACTCAAGGCGTGGCCTGACCACTGCCTTATACAGAGGGACAATCACCTCCTTTTCCCTGTTAGCAAAATTCCTGTATAACATTGACAAAATCCCATGACCTTCCCTGGCAGCCTGTCTGCATTGCTCAGAAAACTACATATCTGAGTGCACAATTACTCCCAGGTCTTTTTCATTTTCTACCATTTTTACATAAGTGTAGTACCACACAGTTGGTACGTTTCTCTGGGGTTACTTCTACCCATATGCAGTACTTTGCATTTTTCATTGTTAAACTTCAGTTGCCACTTCCCAGCCCATCTGCCCAAATTTTCTAGATCCTGTTGCAGTAACACACTGCCATTACTGTCATTAACAATCCTGACAACCTTAGTATCATCTTCAAACTTCGATACTAAGACTGATGTACCTTCATCAATATCATTGATAAATATACAAAACAACAGTGGACCCAACACCGAACCCTGTGGGACTCCACTAATAACATTAGTCCAAGAAGAGCAGCACCCATTAATTAACACCCTCTGTCTTCTCCCACTTAACCATCCTTTTATCCATTGTAGCAACTTACCCTTAATACCATTCTGCTCCAATTTGTACATTAGTCTTCCATGCACAACAGTGTCAAAAGCTTTCCTGAAATCCAAGTGTATGATATTAAAATTATTTTTTGCATCCAGTTCCTTTGTAACCACATCATAATATCCTATTAAATTTGTCAGACAAGACTTTCCCTTAACAAACCCATGCTGTGTCTGAATTATTGCTGCCGTCTTGTCTAGATGATCCTGCAATGCATCTTTAACCAATGACTCCATTATTTTATCCGGAACAGCAGTTAAACTAACTGGTCTGTAATTACTCGTGTCACCCTTCGATCCCCCTTTGTAAATTGGGGATACATTTGCACATCTCCAGTCCGTGGGAACCTCTCCTGAGTCCAAGGATGCTCTCATAATTATGGCCAAGGGTTTGCTTAGTTGCTTTGCCGCCTCCTTTAATATAACTGGATAGATCCCATCCACCACAGGTGCTTTTCTTATGTTTAACTTCAACAATTTCTTCTCCACTTTGCTCTCAGTTATTACAAAATCATTAAGCACCCTGCTACAATTTGATAACCTTCTGCCATTTTGAAACCTTAATAATTCCTCATGTGTGAATGTAGATGCAAAATACTCATTCAGTTTGTTTGCTATCTGAGCAGGATCATCAACAGTCGAACCATCGATGTCAAGTGGACCAATCAGATTCACCCCCTTTCTTTTAGAGTTTATTTAAGTAAAGAAATCCTTGCTGTTTTTCTTAGCATCCTATGCCAAAGATTTCTCGTAATCTGCCTTCGCCTGCCTAATCTCCTTTGTGATTTTATTACAGACTAGCTTATATCGTCTGATAATTTATATGTATCCCATGCATTTTTCTTCCCTGCCACGAGTCTCATTAGTTCATTTGACAACCATTTAAGCCTAAATATTGAACAATATTTCTTAATAGGTGTGAAACGTTTAGTAGCATCCACTATTAATTCCTTGAATGCTTTCCATTAAGAATTTACTGTTGGTAACATCGTCAGTTGGTCCCACTGTACAGAATTTGAAAACTGTCTTAGACCACTGTACTCACCTTTACGGAAGCAAAAGCCCTTTCCTTTACCCCTGATGGTAATTATATCTTTAAGTAAATCCGACATCAGTACACTGTGATCAATCACTGCCACCTAGTGGTTCCTTTATCTGCAAATTCTTAATACACGCATGATCACTGCTGATAACCAGATCAAGAGTATTACTTTCTCTGGTTGCCTCTCGAACATGTTGCTGCAGAAAACAATCATCCAATAAATCCACAAAAGTCTTACTAGTGTGTGAGTGACCAACCCACAAGTTCCAGTCAATATCTGGGAAGTTAAAATCCCCCATTATAAGACATTCTGATTTATTAGCCCACTCTATTTCTATGTACAATTGTTCATTGTACTCATTAGGCCTATAACACACTCCTACTCTTATTTTTGCTTTCGCAGTGCTTATGTCACACCAAACTGACTCAACAGTGCACTGTTCATATATATAAACTGGATGCCCTTCTTTTGATTTTATGTTTTTCTTTATTAACAGCATAACACCTCCTCCCTTCCTAGTCTTTCTGTACACATTGTACTCCCCAAATTCCAGTTCTGCATTCCTTATATCTGTGTGACCCCACGTCTCTGCTGTCCCTGCAATATCTGCCTTTGATGTCTTGACCAGCACTTCAAATTCATCCAATTTATTTACCATACTCCTAAAATTGGTGTACATGCAAGTATACATGTACCTATTCTTATATGGGACTACATACTACTTGATAAAGCACCATGTAGTATGACATGGTGCTTTAACAAGCTGAACAAAAAACAAAATCTTTGTCCAGTATAGAGACAGCAAAAGCGTTTGAATATCAGTCTACTTCATGATATTTATTGTCCCAGGAACTTCCGCATGCTCAGACCACGAGAAATAGCCACTGATGATAACGAATTCAAAATTAGAAACTAATTGACACTTAACTCTACAAAGTTTGAGCTTAGATTGAGAGAGTTATTGGATACTTATACAACGGCCAACCACAGTTTAACAACATAATGAAATTAAAAAAAGTCGGTCAGCATTAAAATCCTACGCTGCCTGCCCTCTTCTTTTCAAATTTAAATGAAGAAGTGAAGAGGCCAGATAATCAGAAAGGAAAATTATTACCGTGACTGGAAACTTGGTTCAAATGAAAGCGCCTTCTTCTATATAATGGGATATATCCACCATCACACTTAAGATGTGGCCATCCTTAATTTGAAACAGTGTGCACCTTATGCAGACAGCAAAGATGAAATGTTTTGTATTTAGTGGAGCACACACACACGCGCACAGCTTTCATTACGGATGGTCAATTTTATGTTTATCATAGATTCCCTTCCAGATTAGATAAATTGATAGTTGCTTGTTCTTTCTTAATCGTTCGCTGCTTCCCAAGAAGTTCTGCTACACTAAAATATTTCCATTTAATGTTTCTATTGACGGTTGTTTCTTGAAGAAGGCGTCTCGTCTACTGTAGGGAATTAGAACACTTGTGATTAATGATGCAAGCGCAGTTTCAGAAACGCCTCTTTTTCCATGTCTGACTTTACCTAAAAAACGTAATTAACGTACAGACAGAAAAAAAATTTTTCCTTCGATCTTTTCCACTGATTTTCGTAATTAAATTGGAATTCATTACAAATTACTTTCTAATTTATAGGAATGATATAAATCTGTAAAACTAATTAAATAAGTCGTTAAGGTCATTGAATTTTTTATATAAAATACGAATATCTTTAGCTCTGAAGAAGAGTCAAATAATTCGGTGGTGAAAATTTAACAATCCTCCAGGAATAGATTTCCTGTCTAAAATACTCTTCAAAGCCTACAAACAATAGGCTTTTATCTTGGTATTGGAATGAGGAGAAAGTTTTTTAATTTGTATTTAAAACTGGATTGAATTTTTATTGAACAGCCCTGTGATAAAATATGAGCAGTTTGGAAAACAAATATTTGAATTGATTCAAATATTTATTTTAATCGAAGAAAGATAGCGCTGAAAACCAAATTAACCATTCCATTTCAGGAACTTCGATGTACAGTGATTCACTATCTTGGAACTGAATACTCACAGGATGAAGGGAAAGCCCGAGTGAGGATGGGGTTAAGGAAGGATTAGACATGACTGAAGTAAATTTCAAGCAGTTGCAATAATGATTGGAGAAATGAAGAACACAAAATCGGGCCCAGTTCTTGTTTGATTAACAGTCATTTCTTAACATGACTACTAACTAACATTAACTTCTCTTAAGTACATCATTTTTCTATTGTCACTCCTTATATGCATTATAGATGCTAATATTAAATTATTAACATTTCATAAGCTGTATTTTGAATAAAAATCGGATCTCTGATGATTCAGACAGTGTCTGACTTGGCGATAGTGGTAGAATCCTGCTGACGCGTAGCAGTTATTTTTAAAAGGTATCTAAATTGCTGTTTATAAAATTTATTTTGTTCAATTACGAATACAATAACATCACACTGTTTTAGAAATTGAACAGAACCAACTGGAAGGACCACAGTTTGTTTTATTTTTATATTTTCCTCCAAATTATGGTACTTGTAATCAATGGTGGCAATGTAACTATCTGACTCAGTGCACAATACAAACACTATACTTCTTGTAAACAAAGTTTGATTTAGCTCACCTTGGGATGCTTTAAATAAGTTGAAACGATTTCAGAATTGATGATAAGATGGGCTGAAAAAAAGTTATGGGCTTACTTCGAGAATTACCTTCACAGAGCCGTTACACAGTTGCCATATAGGAAACAATAAAACAGAATAGCAGTACGCTCTTCAAAGATGCATATGAACAACATGATTGCTATGTTTTAAGAATTTATGAATTCGCTTTTAAACGACATCGTAAAATTCACATTCGTTGTTAACCTAACTCTTGGGCTCCATGCTTCTGTTGCTTCATCTGTCATTGAAAATATGGTGTTTTAATGTGGCCATATGTTCGGATGGAAACAAGTGAGGAGCGGATATGCATTTTTCATCTTCATACATTGGATAATTTTTTAAGCCTTCAACTGTTTATTAATCCAGTTGTTCAATCAGCGTTTTGTTAAGGAAATAACCTTACCCTCGTATTACTGCAAATTAATAATCTCTTAATTGTAATAACTCTATTAATATTATTAATTAGAATTTAGACACATTGAAGGAAGGAATGGTAACGGTAGCCCAATGGAAGTTGCATCCACTCTTTTTTGACAACAGGATTTTAAGTTCCTCAGCCACTTAAAAACATTCTTCCTTTTCCCGATCATTTATTTCGTTCGGTGCCCAGTCGATTTCCGAATACATCAAATCTATTCTGGGCTTTCTAAACCAACGGTTTGTTGTTAGTTCAGCTCCATTGGTGCTATTATTATTATTATTATTATATGCTCTCTGTGTCCTGCAAATGTGTTTTCTAAATAGTTTAGGGGAATGTAACCAACAAAATTTAATGTAAAGGTCTATATTATCAGTATTATCTAATTTGTATTGAATGCCTCACCCTGGGAATTAATGGTTAATTCCAGAGGTCACAGTGAGCAGGTGACAATACCACTAAAATGGAGCAAAAGTCATCTACAAGTATAATCAATTTACAGGTAGATGAAACAATAGAACGAGAGAAGGGCCTGGATCCCTTCATAATGGGCATAATATCACAATCCGGATATGTCCATTCTCCAGACAGCAGAAAGGGTGGGATGCCCAAAATCAACTGCTGGAAACATGGTTCGCCACTGGAAGAGGAAAAAAAAAGGCATAGTGACACTTCATCCCATGACGCCCTCTGGGATAGCATAGAGCATATAAATACCATCCTCTTCACACTGGGTGCAAAAGAGCCGGGCTCAAATCCCGTCAATGAAGCGAGGAATTTTATAGGCTTTTTGCGTATTTTATTCGCCAGGAAACTCAGGTTGTTCGTCCAGCAAATAAGAAAATCGACCATAGAACACATGTAATATAAAGAAATAATATATACGGTGCAATATGGTCTAAATCGAGAATGCTTAAAACCTAACTACGATAACAACCCAAGTCAGGCAGATCAACATTAATGATTCCTAGAGTGTATTGACAGCTGAAACGGAGAGCGAGATGAAATTGCATGGGCGCCTTTAATGAAGTGACTCGAAAGCGAGAGAGTTTGAGACTAACGACCATCAGTAAAACACTTCATAGCACGAGTTACCATAGTTCTGCAGCCGCTTGTATTCTGACGCTGTTTGTCAGCGATCACAGCACTGCTTATCTTTGTGTGGGGAGTCAAAGCATTTCACATTACAGCAATGGGAAAACGCAACGCGATGTGGGATGAAAAATCATGCTACAAAAAGCCAAAAAAAAAAAAAAAAACTGCCATGTTAGGGCCGACCAACAGCCATTTTATCTGCACATGTGTAATTTGTCCATAAATTGTGTGTTGTTGATCTGCTTGTTTTGCTGGATGAAAAACCCTAGTTTTCGCCCGTCAAGTGAAATGGAAAGGCAGCCATTTCAAGAGCGTTTTACTCTATTCTAGCTCTGATCACTCGCCTACATCAGGCCTAACCACAATCTCCAGAAGAAGGTCGGTTAGGAATCATTTTAAAAAATGAATATTGATTTATATATAAATAACATATGGCTCGATCCTTGCAAAGGTCTCTTCAAATGTAACTAGCAACATTCTAGATCAAGTATTGTCGGCACCTAGTTCAGGGAGGCAGACTGCAGATAACCTGCCATAAAATCTTCTTTCTTGGCTCTTTCAGTAACAATTTGCCTCGAAGCATTCCTTCTGACAACGGAAATTTACAATCCAAGTACACAGATATGCAGTACAGTGTCTGTAGCATTTCAATTTATGGTAATATCTCGTTTGTCCTCAGAACAGCCCTTGCGTAGCTTTTAACAAGTCTTTGTAACACATTCTCTATCTATTTTCTTAAGTTTATTCTACGATCATCGTGCGTCACTGTGTTTGACATTTAACTATTTCGTGCCATATGTTTGGTGTTGGCTTGATTAGATTTCTCCAGTTGTCCTCCTCCACTTCCTTGAACAGTGTCGCATATGACGAAAGAGACAGTCACATCCTGAAGGTGAGGGAGAGAGAGAGAGAGAGAGAGAGAGGGGGGCGGGTCATTGCAAAGAGGTTTAATAAAAAGTTATTCAACACATATTTCGCACACGCTATTATTTTCATTTATTTAACTCATTTTGGAGTTATTCGTAGAAATTGATTCGTTAACTTTTGGACATTAACGTATATCGGTATTATTAGATTTTAGTACGAAGTTCTTTGAGAATCGATAGAGAAAATTCGGAAACTTAATCCGCTAACAATGATATGTCTTTGGAGTCGGATCGCTGAGATGAATAGTTTCCTTATCTGGTATAATCTAAGCTTTTGTATGTTTGAGTACGTACGAATTGAAAGGTTTAGTAAAAGAATAAATACGTTGTCACGTATTCCTCTTTTTTGATGGCCAGTTCTTTGTTAAAGTCTTAGAGAAAAAAGAAGTATAAATTTATCCCCAAAATGTGCCATCATAAGAAAAAAAAAATCTCAAATTGAAAAGATACTATGAGTTCGATGCTCGAAGAATATCTTTTTTTTTAAACCGTAGAGAATATCAAAAAAATCAAAGGAGGAAAGTGCGCATCAGTTCTAACAGTGTGTTCTTGATGGTGATGACGCGAGATTGTCTAGAATAAACCTATTGCTAAAATACCTCCCTAAAAAAAGAAAGCATCAAACTACAATCCGAGAGAGCTGAACTTACTTTGTTTCATATCAGGAGTGTGGTACATTTCATAAAGTGGACTTTGCAAACCATTTATAGAAATTATTGTAAAGTGGCAGTTATGCAAATATTGTATTCGATTTTTTCTTCACTCCACTACAGGTTCGATGAAAAATAAGCAGTGTCATTTTGACTGATACGAGTAAAGCTTCCTTTCTTACTGTAGACCCATACAGATACTTCAACTCGTGTTGTTGAAATCAGAGATGAATAACACGAAATTGTGAGTTTCAATTCAACTTCAATGCATTTATTTATTTGGTTTTACTTTTACAGAAGAGCTGATTGAATTTTCGAAATTTCAGTCAGCAATAAAGGCTCAAAAACAAGATTTAAAACTTCTTTGTTCAAGATGGCAGGGATTTATCGTCTTAATAATACAATTTGGAGTGCAGGAAATTGTTTTTTAAGTTACAGATCCACAATCGGATAAAGGCAACACTTTTGTCACCGAGCATTTTGCCTTGGAGCTTTAAGACAATAAAAATCCTTATTCAGAGATATTTTCCTCGGTGTATCTTTATAGGCAATAAACTAACTCATAGTGGCTGTAAATCTTGGCAAATAAACTCGGTTGGAAATCAGATAACAACTTGTGAACAGGTTTAGAACTCGGAGAAACTCACGTTTGAAGTCGAGTGTCCCTTAACGTAAATGAAAACGAAAACTGTTCCCTCTATCAATGCCACCACCTGGCGTCTATTATTAGAAGAAAATCGTCGCGATATGTTGCGAATCACTGTGTCGCACACGAGCCCTTGTGTTCACCTTTATCGTTCTGCAACACATTTTGATGTGGACTTTAATACCACCAGGACTAGAAGAAAACATTTTCCACTTTACTGGAATAAAACGGGACCTCGCCTTCACACAAAACGTTGTAAACTCTGATTGCAGCTGTGTAAAAGATGTATTTTTTGTTTCATTTTTGTCTGGCTTTATTGTGTGTTTTGACATTGGTGTTCGCAGGTACAACCACCCTTTTCTTTGACATAAATTCGGTCATAAAGTCCGAGAAGTTTTATCTCTTTTGTTTAATATTTTAACGACCTATACTGCACCATTTTAAAAATAAACTTTTAGAAAAGTTCTGATGTGTTATTAATTCGATTATTTGCATTCTAGCGAGAGAGAAATTCGTCGCTACACCTGTTTTCTATTAAGCATTCTTAAAATGTAAAATTTTGTTCAAAATATTGCCTCGCTATCAAACGTGTGCTAATACAGTAAATGATGGGTGAAGAAACTGTCAGCGCAATAGATATTTCGTGACAAAGTGACCTTTCTGGCGCTCCTTAAATTTATGAGGCACTTACATTTTGTAGAAATATTACGGCTCTGATCTAGCAATTGCACATTTTAGCATATTAATCCGTTGAGGATAATGCTGCTATGTTAAAAGTTCCCAAAGGGTAATTGATCGAATTTAATTAAGGTTTCCAGAAAACTATCAGAAAAGATATTCCTTAGTTATTATAAAAGGGAAACTTATTGATTAAATAGCGCTTATAGGACCATACAGCACAGTACACAGCTCTTAAGCATTATACATTCTTCCTTTATGTCTCCAAATATACAGTATACACTGAGTAGCTATTTTATTAGATACCCCTTGCTTAACAGCAAGTAGATTATAACCACGCTGGATATAATCACCGTCCTCTCCACAGAGGGTGGAAAATTTCATTTTCGGATTCAAATTCGGAAATTTTAGAGGACATTTGCACATGGCTGAGTTAGTCGGTCTCAGGGTTTTGTTTTTTTTTCCGGAAAGCAAACAGTCATATACAATATACTGTCGCATTATAGCCTTAGTTGCTTTGGCGCTTAAAACATACAGACACTGCCTCAAAACAGTCTGGATTCGTCATGGCGTGAACTCAACGAGGGGTTGAAAGCGTACTAGGGATGCTTGTCCATGTTGAGCCAATTGCCTTCCACAGTAGTTGCAAATTGCCAATCTCTGTTCGGAAGAGCTCGTTCCACTTCATCCCACAGGTGCTCAAATTGATTGAGGTTTTGTAGCTGAGAGCCAACCACAGTAACTTCAATTCACTCTCATGTTCCAAAAATAATTATGTACAATTCCAGCTTTGTGACATATTTTATTCTGTTGGAAGAACTCCTTCACAGATGGATACACTGTAGCAATGACAGGATGCACACAGTTGGAGATAATTTCAAGATATCCTGCGATATTGAAATGTTGCTCCACTGCTCGCAAGGGGGGGGGGTGGCTATTGTGTACAACAAAAATTTCTCCACACCATTGCATTACCACAGCGAGCCTATATTTTTGACTCTGACAGACTGAGTCCATGGACTCACGCTGTTTTCGCTATTATCTGGTCCTCCATCACCATCAAACAGAAGGAAGTAGGATTCGTCGGGCCATGCATCGTTCTTCCAATCCATCCTCCGCCGCCCGGTGTTACTGTTCTAGGGCCCACTGCAACCCTCTTATTTTTTGCATAATGAAACTGGTGTGGTCGTCAGCCACGATACTTCATCTGTGATAAAGAGCAACAGGTTGTGCCAGTTGAAATGCTTCTATGGTTGTCATTGTTATATTGGTTTGCTATTTCACTAAGTTTAGGCTTTCTGTTATCCTACACTAGTTTTATCAGCCTCCCTTGGCCTCTCGCATCAATGATCTGTTTCTAACCACAAGATAGCGGTTTGCTGGATATTATTTTGTTATTGGACCAATATAGATACACCTGAAAAACAATCGTATATGAAAACACTAACCGGGTTGCAGCTTCTGAGATATTCATACAGGAGTATCTGGCGAGGACTGCCATAACAGATTCAAAGTCAATTAAATCTTTCGCCTTGCCGTTTCTCGCACTGAATCCCATAAACAGAGTAC
This sequence comes from Mastigoproctus giganteus, assembly GCF_048544385.1. Lineage (NCBI taxonomy): Eukaryota > Metazoa > Arthropoda > Arachnida > Uropygi > Thelyphonidae > Mastigoproctus > Mastigoproctus giganteus. The sequence continues at coordinate 145,448,262 of NC_143581.1, read as the reverse complement.
CCCTGCGATACTCTCTTTGTGCAATTGTCTAAACAGAGTATACGGAAAGAGCGTTCAATTTCATGAAAGGGTGGGCGTACCTAATAAATTGGCCGCTCAGTATATTACTATATCAGACTCCTTGCATCTGATGTTGTAGCAGCAAATCGTTTCTCTAGTAACGAGAAAAACAAAATGCGGCTCACTAGACCTACTCGTCCATACTCACAGTATGTAGTGAGTGTTAAGATGGATGCCGAGGGGTGACCTTGTGCGTTTAAAAGAAATTAAACATTGCAACAAGTAACATTGAAGAGGTATCAAATACCACCTTCATTCAAGCAAAAATTTAAACCACCAAATAAATAATTAATTAAAAATTAAAGAACAGAACAGATAAGCAGGGACCTACGAGTGTTTTGAAAATTTCTACAGGGTGAGTGCCCCCATGAGCAAATTGGTCACTGTGATTACTCTAAACGTTGTGTGTGTTTTAAGTGATTCACCGATTGGGCTGAATGGAGTGGGAGTTTCTCCTTGCTTGTTTCTGGCAGCAGGTTGTTATACCGTATTACACTATTATACGCTTTAACGGGTATAATAGTATTTAATTTTGTAAGCCATTACACGTACATGTTTCAAATGGCGCTGATGGGACCTACAAGGAAAACTAGTTCCAAAACTCATCACCAAAAGGACAAAAAAAGGTGGTTTGCTCTTTTTTATGCGTTGACATGGATTCATAAATCCAAGGAGGTCACAGCTAGTCATTGAACAATGATTATTATATTCACTGGCCAAAACATTAGAAACCTTTTGCAACTGGTGTCAATAGATAATTAAACATTCAGTATGCAAATACAACTTGTCACAAGGCATGATCACAATTAACTCGGTATCATATAATTACTGTACGCTCTCCTGGGTTTTTTAATCGATCCAGTCATGGGGAAGTCAGGTATTCTTTCTGAGATTCAGAAAGGTGTTATTGTTTGAGCACGTTTAGCAGAAGCCACAATTGAGAAAATGGAGGAAAGCACTGCAGTGTCAAAAGAAGCCATCTCAAAAGTACACAGTGAGTGGAAGACGAAGGGAGTACGCAGCTTTTATAGGAAGAAATACGTAAGGAAGTAGCTACTCCAAGAATGAGACTGCAAGAATTTAAAGAAAATTGTGCATCAGAATGAAAGTTGAGTATGCAACAAACGACTGAAAAAAATGAATTCAGTTTAATCAAAGAAGGGAGTACGCAGCTTTTATAGGAAGAAATACGTAAGGAAGTAGCTACTCCAAGAATGAGACTGCAAGAATTTAAAGAAAATTGTGCATCAGAATGAAAGTTGAGTATGCAACAAACGACTGAAAAAAATGAATTCAGTTTAATCAAAGAAAGACACATTTCCATTCGAATTATGTGGCGGTGTTGAATAATCTGGTATTTGGTAGTCGTGTGCCTATACCAAAGCCGCTTCTTTCTATAAAATATTGAAAGTTCGACTGGAGTTGTACCACCAACGCCAGGACTGGACTATGGAACATTGGAAATGTCAGCGTTAAAGTGTGGCGTGAACGTCACGAAGCGATGCAACCAGACCGTCTCCTGTCCAGCATTCAAGCATCTGGAGGCAGTATCATTATGTGGGCTATGTTCTGTTAGTACTAACTGGATCCGTTCATACCGTTAGAAGGTCGTGTTACCTACAATGAACAGCTTTCTGTTGTATTGAACCAATTTCACCCCGCAATGCCTCATTTCGATCCGGATTGCGATGGATTCTTTCAAGACGACAATGAAACTATTAATCGCACAAAAATTACATTTGTATGGTTTGAAGAACACTCCTAAAATTTCCAATATGTACCCTGACTGCCTAGTTCCCGATATCTGAATCCAATTGAGAATGCCTGGAATATCTGGTTGTAAAGGAGAGTTCGGCTTCGCAGTTCTCTACCAACCGCAATACTGCAGTTGACAAATATCCTGATGGCATAATGTCAAATCTGGAGCTACACTCCCTCATACTGCTAGAGGAATCCATGACACAACGTGGATGGGCTATAATTCGAGCAATAGGTGGCCCTAAGATATTGAATAAAATTGTCTAATTTTGTCAGTGAAGGTATTATTAACCGTATTTACTGTAATGAGGAGCAGCCGAAACTCTGGACTAAGTAAGAGCCGTTCAGTGTGGTGGCCTTGTGGTCAGAACGTTCTAGACGTCTAGAGTCGAAAAACAGTTTTTGACGGTGGAACGCAGCATATCAAGCGTTACGTTTGCCAGGTATACCGTCTTATGCTTTTGAATTTCAAGTCCGAATTGGTTAAATATCAGCACATGGTATACCCAGTCCTTCAACTAATTCCAAGTTCTCGAATCACAGCGGTTCCAAATCACCAGACCATTTCATTCAGCGTGGTAGATATCCATTCAACCATGTTGGCATGGTTGTCAACATCAACCATGTTGGGTTTGTTTTCTCTTCTGCTTCTGACACCCAGACTCCTCGTGTCAATTTTAACCATCATTTTTTTTCAAAGGCTCTTTAATATCACACGACCTCGTCTCAATCCTTCATTACTTGTAATGCTCTCCTATCATTCCTGTAGAATAATTTCCCGAGCAACGCATAGTCCATCTTAAGGCGCATAGTTGTCATCAGTGAAAGTATTTAATAATAGCAGAGAGTAACCTTTGGTTGCTATAAACCTGTGGAAGATTCGAAAATGCATGCATTTCAGTACATTTCTGCACTGATTGCCACTCTAGTAGTGAGGGGGGGAACTTCTTTTTTTCGTAAGCCTCTTCTGCACCCTATCGATAGAAGTCATAAAATGTGGGATCTCTGGTTATAACTAATCTGTATATTGTCTTTGCATATAAGGTTTTCTAAATGTTCCTTAAATATTATTTCTCGAAAGTTGCAAGAATAAGCTGATTGATTGGTTGCTTGCTTCCACCTGAAAGACAAAGAATTAGTCCGTACAACGCGTAAGACGTCGCACTTATACAAATATAATTCCATTAGATCCGACGCACTACGGCCAAAGTAGTCAATATACCAGGAAAGTCCTCAAAATAACCAACTAATCAACCAAGTTGGTCGTTGGTATAAACGTATTGTGGCCTTGAAGAGTCCGGTTATTTCGTTGTTGATTTGAAATTAATGATCTCAAGTGTAAGATGGCGCCTATTACATATGTTACTGTTCGTGTCCAAATAGCAGAGTTGACGTCCATCGAAGTACGTTCCTATCGACGGAAAATTTGGACTCGGTATTTATGGTGTAGCGCAGAATCAAACAAGTAAAGCATGAACCAACACACCAACTGCCAGAGAACAAATCTCCGTTTCACGAACAAAAACTCAATTGATATTCGCCATTTGAAAATTCTTTCAAGAAAAGTGAAATTTATTACTAAAAAAGTTAAGCGGTTTACGTATACCTTTCGTTCTATCCTTTTGTTTGAAATTTGCAATAGTATTCGTAGACGCACGACGTTCTGGACTGAAACGTTGGGTTGGAAACCTCTTCAAATTATTAGTGCTTACAAGTATGTGGGCTGAGGGGAGATCCAAGGGATGGGAAAATGGAAAATAAATATATAATCACACTACTTGTGTTTCAGTCGAAATTGAGACGTTTTATTCCATTCGAAAGTTGTGATTCTTTTGAGTTTATTCCTTCTTGCGTTACGTTAATGGACGTATCGTAGACGATGCCCTTCAAAGAGATCGAAGTGACCTTCCGTCCAAGTGACCTTCCGATCTGCAGACAGCGCAGGCAAATTAGGTCATAGTTTATCCCCGATATTGCTACAGTAAATGAAGATTACGCATTTAAGTCCGAAACAGCTGACAGTAATCTGTAAAATATCGCTTTTCAATACCGAATATTACTTTTCAGCTGCCATTGACGTGTTAACAGTGGCGCCTTTCCATAACGAGAAAGCCAAAACTTTCCATGAGGAGAATAATCAATGTGGGCGGTTTGAATTCTCCTGAGAGTCCCGCTTAGGATTCAAAATCCGTGTTTAAAGCAACAAACACGCGCATTAAGTGCTCTGTGATACAAGTTAATTGTCACGGCTTATGGTAACAAGATTAACTTTATAACTCTCTCCTTTCTCTCTCTCTCTCTGTTTTCGAGCGCGCCTTTCAGCTTCCCCGTCCCTCAAATTGCTTATGTCTCCGATAACAAATTCGGGCAACTGTGGCAGTGGAGTTTCGCGTGACAGTTAGCTTCCTCATCACTCCGTACACCACAACGGTTTTCCTGCTGTTGTTTCTCTATCAAACCTTCATTTTCTTGGGATTTCAACTTCCCCGATTCTCCCCGCCTGCCTCGCCATTGATTTCACGGAATTTATTGATGGAAGTCGTGGGGCTGCATACGGCACGTGGACGCAAACTGGTGATACTAAATGGCAGTACACCCAATAAATCTCTGGCCCACTGCTCCCTGCTCTAAACCAATTAAGTTTTATGGGCGCCACCTGCATTGGCCGTTGGACTCGGCAGAAGGCGTAGTTGCCTAATATTGGAGCAGACCCTAAGTCCAAAGACGTCGCAGCTGAAACAAAAAATTGGAGAGGAAAACCAATGTAGTTCCCTCTGTGTGAAAAGGAATGGGGGGGATACAGAATGCAAGCGTACGCGCGCATGACATTTGGTGCTTCCAGCAATTGGCGATACGCCTGTGTGACCATAAAGTGGCGCTGCAGAATTTTTGGCTGAAACAATACTTCGAATCAGTGATTGGCTAACAGACGGAGTTCCTGACGCGAAACGCTGAGGCAGAGCAAAATTTCGGATAGAGAAAACTTCATCCGCAGATGCAAGTTACTCATGCGATGTCAGCTGATATGACAGAAAGTTAAACTATTCTATCCACTTAAAGTTAGAGTTGCTCGCTATTCTGGGGTTATTTTTTCTCATCAAGCTGTCTCTAAATAAAGGAAAAGTACTCCTTTACTTCTCTCTTTCATCTCTAAACAGCTGAATGTGCAATTAATTATTGCTCTAACCCAGCTGGTTTACTGAATACACTATTCTGCATTTTTAAAATAAACTTCATCGATGTTTTCTCAGATTGGGTGTTTTTGAATCATCGTTTCCATCACATCAGGTTTCTTCAAAAATTACGAAATAAAATTTGATTTTTCACAAATTTATTATTAATTTTGGCAGAATTTGTGAACTGAAATTATAACAAAATGCTACTTTTACCAGACTTTTATATTTAAATACATATTGAAAACACTATTAACAAGGACAATGTGGTAAAAAGTCCCCTAAACACCTCTCATTCTAAAAACTGATCTACGATGGGTCAAATTTTAGTTTCTTTAATTTTCTTGCATATCCTTCTGCTTTAGAATCTCTCTTCAGCATCCAGCAATAGTCAACCATCATACTGACATTCCACTTCTCCTGGTACCTCATTTCCATTTTTTAATGTCCTGGTGAAACCTCTCCCCTCTTCTTCACTAACACTTCTTACATTTTTTGGGAAGTAGTTGAGGTGAAAGTGTAAAAAATGTACCTTGACACTCAAGTTACAGCCCAGCTTCTTTAAATTTACCAACATATTTTCAACTATATTCTTGTAGTCTGGATCCTTGTCGTTCTCTAAGAAGTTCCCAAAAACAGATCTGAAGCTAATCCATGCCTATTGTTCTCTTTTATTCATAGTTCCCTCAAAACCTTAGTCCTTCATCAATTAGAGAATTTGAGGTCCAACAAAAATACCTTGTTTTAGCTTCTCATGGGTGATCAGCGGGAATTCATTAGAAAGGTAGATGAAGAAGGGACCTTTCTGAGTTAAAGCTTCCAGAAGCTGTTTCATCAAATCCAGTCTGATGTGCAAGGACGACAGTTTTGGAATCTACCAGTGGTTTATGAACTATGTTCTTTGATCCAGGCAACAAACTGCTCCTTTCCCTTTGGGGAAGGAGCAGTTTGTTGCCTGGAGATATGTATTTTTTCCCTATTCAGATGTTTCTTTTGATATTGAGATACGTTAAATTAATATTATTTTTCAGCTGGTTATTATAAATAAATTTAGAGCCAGCATAAAAGCCTCCCACTACTTATCAAACTTTAATTGTGAAAAGTTACCAAATAACATAAATGAATTTCCGGCTATGTAGAGTAATAAGGCTATTTCTATTCCAAACACGCTGTCAGCTGTATTTTCTTATACCGCAGTGAAGTGAATTTTCACCATAATATCGGATGTAACCGCATTATATTCTTCGAAATCGTGAACCCACTATGAAAAGCTGTTGTCATACTTGCAGGTACTCATCTAACACAGTTCGCATCGATAAATAAAACTTTAATAGTTTTGGCACGCTACTCAAAAAAGATTAAGTTTCCACCGGCGATTCTGGTGGACAAAACAGGGCTACGCCCATATAAATATGGAAACAGGATATGTTAACATGTATCATAACACTCCCTTTCCGAGCGGGTATTAACGCCATTACAAGATCCGGAATGGAGTTCACAGCTAAGAGGGATGTAATTTTGTTGTGTTAAAATATTTATGGAGGGTTGCTTCGTGAGGAAAATATATTCAAACTACTGATGGCACTACAAAAACACTGTGTTCTAAATTAAGTCTGGAAAATAAACTGTAAATTGTCTACTAGTGCTGGCTCAGGTTGTTTTGTGTTAACTCCAAAGCGGTTCAGGCCATGGGGCACCAGCCTACTGTATTTGTGTGAAGGAACAATAGTTCACGACCTCTTCTTTTTTATTTAGGGGACTGAATAATTGCGCTACTGTCCTCAGAGCTGTTTTCAGTACACTTGAAAACTGAGGAATATCTGGGGAAAAAGAGTCAGTCTATTATATCATTGTATACTTTTTGAAGTACGCTGCGTGTATTACATATCCGGATTGCCTCTCTCCTGGATGAAAAGTCGTGTAACCGCCAATTGAAACCAATATGTTTCACAACAGTATGAAACAAATCGCAATGTTTCTAATGCTATGCGTTGCTTCTCTTTCTAATGATTCATGGGCCAAGAAAGCCCATGGTATCCTATCGATGATTTCTTGAACAATATCCTGTAGAGATAGGGAGGTTATAATCCCAATGTATAAGACAACTGTAAAACCACGTTTGAAATACTGTGTCCAATTACGGAGAGCTCATCTGAAAGAAGAAATTGAGCTTCTTGAAAGGGTCCAAAGACTCGCATCTCGCATGGTAATATCGGCAAAAGGGCGACTGCACGAGGAAAGACTTCGATTATGTGAGCTACAGAGCTTGCCAACCAAGCACCTTAGAGGGGAACCTGATTGAGGTTTATAAAGCTATGAGAAGGGTTAGTAAAGTGAATGGAGAATTCAAGAACTAGGAGTCATAAATTAAAATTGCAGGAAGTTTTCTTTAAGCCAGCGAGTTGTTGGTTACTGGAACAAGTTGCTTTCGCAGAGAGTTGAGGCTGGCAATTTGAAGAAATACAAAAGTCAACTGGATAGTTACCGACCTGAGATGGAAGCACCTAATTTGTATTTCTTATTTATTTATTTTTGGCTGGTACAGCAAAAGCTTGTGGCTTCCTTTGCATTATATGGCTAATACTAATATCTTCAATGTCTTTGTTCCTAATATCATCGAATGCTTTTGCTTATAATACTATCATCATGTTTCTGTTTCTAATGTTACAGAAATATTTCTGGGAGGAACGGGGAGACTATGGAATCTTGATCGAACCTAAAATCTTCCTATGGAAAACAAAAATATGAGCTGTATATATATTTATGAGTTGTGGAAAACTAAGGGTGAGGTATGTAATCACAATTGGGCCTAAAACCTAAAAAGACACTAATAAGCCATATGCTGAAAATTTGTTCCCAATCCAACTTATACTTCTCGAGTAGTGCTCGAAACATACTTTCATTTATATACAATATATATACTGAAACCTTGGACTGAAACCAATAAGTTCCACAACAGTACAAAACAAATCGCAATGTTTCTGTTTATAATGTTTCTAATGCTATGCGTTGCTTCTCTTTCTGGGACAGGAAAATCCATGGTATCCTATCGATGATTTCTTGAATATATATCCAGAACTCCCTTTCCCCCAGACGCCACCAATATATATATATATATATATATATATATATATATATATATAAAAACTACTTCTGTTTAAAACTCGAAATTTTACATATTTCTGTATTACTATTGGTCCGATCTTATTGAAATTTGGGATGGCTCAACACATCTTCCTAAAACCCAAATATATAATTTCATGAAATTTCATCTACTGGGAGTCGAGTTCTTACATGCCGACAGATGTTGAAAACAAATGACACAGTTTACGCATTTAGAAAAGCTCCTAAATAAAAGCCCATAAAAATTCTTTCCTTTAAAGCAAGGCATTCCTAAATATGTCATTACGGTGAAACATCCTACTTCATCTGCGAATACATATAAGGCATTGTGACTGAGAGCGTTTAGTTAATTGGGCCTTCTCGTTCATGTGCAGTTAACAGTAAAGCCCTTAAAGCAGAGGCCATTGAGACCACACCACTCTGGAGGGCACTCCTAGAGGATGGAACTCCAGCTGCCACTACTAGGAACAGCCTACTAGATAAGCAGCTTTCATCCAAGTGAATAATCGATTTAGGATCCTAGTGAGGAATGGAATTTCAATGGCGAGAGGTCATGTTCATACCATGCTTTGCTGCAGGGAGTATGATTGTCCATTGGTAACCATTGTCCAGCTGTAACATTATATAATGCTACCATGGTTCGACATTTGGGGCAGTCTACCTTTTATGAAGGAAATATCGGACTGCATTTCAGTCATTAATGAAAGTAGATAAGTATATAGTTTGTCATAGATTGAATATTCAGTCTAGAGTGATAATACTCGTAATTAAGAAAGGCAGCCAGTACTTATTCGGGTTCGCTTTGCCACCCACCTTTGAACAAGCACTGCCACGGATATTTTCAACCGCGATATATTTATTAAAGCAGACACTTAAAAAAGAAGACTATTTTCAAATTAAAATTTGTAAACTCTGGTTCACCTTGCCAAACAGATTTGCTTATCTGAAGTTATAATTTGCATTTTAAAATCTCATAGTGTGTCGCTACTATCTGCACTAGAAATTACTCCGTAAATTAATAATAAGATCAGACTGTTTCTTGAAAGATAACGTTGGATACCAATAGGAAGGTATTTAAATATGATATTTTAATTGTTAATGCCATTTCCTTTTTAAAACTTTATTAATGTGACCATTATACCGTGTTGTTCAACAAACTCAAAAATATATTTCTAAAGTAGTCCTCGAGTAATTTATTAATCGAAAGATCAAGAGAATTCTTGCCGCATGATTATGGTACCAATATTTTATTTATTATTCAGATTTTCCCAATAAGCAACTGCATTTCTCGTGTCAAGGTTTCCGTGTGGGTTTTTGTCTTTCCTTAGAATACTCGAGTCCCATTGTCAAATCCGAGAAAGAAAGTATACACTGTATAAGGCAAACCGCCCTTTTAGTGTTCCCAGTCGTCAAATAACAAGTTGTCGAAATGAGAGAATTAATCAGGTGCCGGTCGTACAAGATTTATAAGGCCTTGTACACGTCTGACTTCAAGGTGGGGCCCAGTCGTTGAGCGAAAGGAAATGAGAAATTTGCATTAATAATCTCCCTCTCCAATCACAGCGGCTGTCAGACCTCGGACTCGCATCTGTTTCCGATCTTGTCAGTTTCATATCGCTAATTATTGACAGAAACTGATTGCCTTCCGACTTCCAGAAACTTCCACTCAAAAAAAAGGGAAAATTAACTTTTCCTGCGAAACGCACGCGCCACTTAAAGACATCAGTTTGTTCCGCATCCGCAATTATTTACCGCGCTATGATTGCTACTAATGTCTACCGATTACGAAAGGATAGTTAATTATCAAGTTGCACTTCGCTTGCCGGAAGGGCAGGATAATTTTTGTTTGCCTTAATTTAAATCGAAGGTCAGTTTGCAGGTTTCCATGACATCGCGTGCCTTGGGGTTCCGCCACAATTACTTTTCTGGGAAACCGAAGGATTTAGAATTTATGATAGTTCACGGCTAAATCAAAAGACGAAAAGTTGAATTAAACGAATGCAACTGTTTGTTTCACAATCAGAAGTTTCGTGGTAGGAAATGTGCAATGTGAATTGATTGAATGGAATGACGGGTACCTATCCGGCCATAAAGATTAATTAAAAAAAAAAGATATCGCTATGCATGACAGCAATGTCATTGGCTAGCTTGCAATATGCAATAACTTATCCCCGATTCAACGTTTCCAGCGTTTTGAGGGCCGGCATTTCGAACCAAACCTCTTGCTATACACCACATGTGACTCTTCCTCTTCGATAGTGGACTAGTGGTGATTTATTAGTCAACCACGTGCAAATAACCTTCTAGTGGATTTCCAAAAATTGTCTTGCATGGTTCTACTTAATATTTATAAATGTTAAAAACATCTGCTTAATGCAGGTATTTATTTTTTTTTTTCATAATCCAATACAACAGTGTATCTATGATCTTTAGCAAAGAGCCATCCAGTTATTTTGGTGTAAACGGGCACATTTCCTATTTTTTTCCCTCACCCTTCGGCCAATTGAACAAAAACAAAAATTTCAGAGTTCCAATGAAGACAATCGAAATCTTCAATTTCAACATTAGTTTTAATTAAATATAATTTTATTGGATGCTGACATAATATCATTAATTAATCTTCCCCACTAAAATAATCCATTTTTAATTTAGTTTTATTTGTGAATATATATGAAGGACATACAGTGGTGTGCAAAACGTAGGGACCATCACTATTTCTAAAGGTTACAACCACAAAATCTTTACTTAAGGTATTCTTTCGTGATGAGAGTAGATTCAGTCTCAGCAGCGATTCTTGACGTCAGCTAATCTGGCGAGAGGTTAGCACACGGTATCACCCTGCAAACGTCACTGAAAGGGATCGATATAGCGGTCGAGGTGTTATTTTGGATGAACGTATACAACTCCAGATACTAGAAGGCGGTACTGTAACTGGTGCACGCTACTGTACTGAGGTAATCCTTCCCCATGTGCGTCTGTTCCGAGGTGCCATTGGCCCCGAATTCGTGTTTATGGATGATAACGCCACACCCCATCGCATTGCAGCTGTCGATATGCTTTTTGGAAAGTGAGGACATTGTTCGTATGGATTTGCCTGCCCGTTTCGCTGATCTAAATTCCATCGAACACATATGGATCGCTCTGAGGAGACGCCCAGCGGCACGTCTACACCCACCAGAAAACGTTCACCAGCTGAAGATGGCGCTGACAGAGGATTGGACGATGTTACCGCAAGAACTTATCAACAACATTGTTCTAAGTATGGACAGGCGGTGCAAAGCCTGCTTCGACATTAGGGGTGGCCATATCTCCTACTGAGGACCACCATCCTTCTGTACCGTTTTGTAAAGTCCTTCTGTACCGTTTTGTTTCGTTCATCATATCTGTACCTTACGAGGTTCCTTTGGTATGCTTTTCCCATATCCAGGTCACTCCAATGAGAAGGTACAGGTGAAAACCTGACTGGTCCTTAAATTTTGAACACCAGTGTAAGAAAAGTTACATGAATCAAAGCAAAATTCTATTATATTTATATAATATTTGATTAAATCTTAATAAACGTACAATTTTCTCTAATTCACTTTTTAAAAAATATAAATTTTATCGGGGCAAGTTACAAAAGGACAGTGGACCATAAAATTCTGGCGAATCGGATTCTAAACCATCATTGGTCCGTATGTTTTACGGGTCTATTTTATAACGCAAATTATTGTACTTTTATCATAAGATAAAAGATTTATGAAAGGTCAGCTTGATGTAAGCAGACCTATGCCCTCATTCTATAAGCGGTTTCCCAAGAAAAACATTAAAACAACAAATTAAGGATGAACTCTTTAAAACTAACGTATTTGCTGGTGCTTAAGAGCCACTTTTTTTATTTTAATCACATATACTATTTATACAGTGAGAGAGTTTCGCATTAGAAACACTTCCAACCATGATTTCATGTCCGGATCTACGGATACTGCCACCAGGAAGTTGACTGTCTGAACATAAGGGCTGTTGTTGTTGTTGGGTTTTAGGGGCTTCAGCGACTAAGGCCATGTTGCTCCGTGTATACTGTTTGTAAGTTGTGTGTTCTGTGGTGGGTTTGCTTTAAACTTTGAAAAACCGAAAATTTTTAATTAATCGTTTCTGAATTCTGTCATTAAAATTAATTGTACGCGAAGGATTCCAGATGACATCTGAAATAATCTATAAATAATAAAAACCTTTAGTCCTAGAATAGCTGACTGATAATGGTTAATTATAAACTTATTTTCATACATTTTTAAACAGGTATATCTCTGATTATCCCTTATGGTAAAAACTATCTCCCCTGATAAAAATCTAGCTCGAGCTCTCATTCCGAAAATTGCTGGTTATGCAGAAAATAAAAACGTAGTTTTTTTTTTCAACTGCAGTACATCAGACGATACTGTTTCTCTTTTGTGTTGATAATGAAAGTGACTTGTACTCTGACTCTGACTTCGATTCTAAATTAGAATTTGAAAGTGTTAAACACGAGTCTCTATGGATGCGGAATATTTTCTCCGGAAATGTGAGCTGTAATCTCTCGTGCGTTTCAACTTCACTTTCAAACTCCGTCTAAGGATTTCCCACTTTGTATCCGAGACATGATTAAACAGCTTGACGTCAAAGGCGTTACAGAAAACGATAAAAACCGTTCGCCAAAAAGAAGCGATGTAGAACAAAGCTGAAATTAAACAGGGTTCTCTAGTGTAATCGTAGGAGCAACATACAAAACTGGGAGTGGAACAGCACTGGCAGCTCATATAATACTAAAGCATCTCCCCCTTCTTCTCCCCGATCTCGTTCGCGGTGTCACTAAGTCAACAAATTTCTCGTTAATTATAGGTTGTTTAATTATCCCGTTAATTAACAACGGAAGTCTTGTGCGTCCCTAAATGTCACGATACTTTTGGACTGAGATGAAGAGGTCCTTTGGTACAGTCGTGGAACAAAGTTTTCTAACACTCTCCGCACTTCGGTGTCCCGCCCCTAATAGCGGGTTTGCGATCGCAGCCGACGATTATAATGTAATCCGAGGCGGCTTTGGCAGTTTCGGTATGTGCCTGAGAGCATTACTGACGCCTGATGTTCCAGGAGGTGTGCGATAGCAATAATCAATTAATTGGCAGAATACCATTTTAATAATTCTCTTCTATCCATGACAGGGCGGACAGGAAATGAGCGGGTTCATTATTTATTCATTTCCCTTCAGAGATTCTATCAAAATTTCCGTCGCCCTACATTTCTGAATCTTAATGGATTCAAGCGATGTTTCTCATGATTTGCTATCAGATGGAGCGGAAGTGTGCCAGAAACAAGCTTTTAACTTGAGAAATGATTTCATAAAACGAATTTCCTCACACATCGCGCTAGCGCTATGTAGCTCCATCAATGGACTGGACTTTTACTTTTGTTTGTGACAAACTTACGATTTTCACGGTTGATCGAACCATGCACTTGTGAGAGAGAACTCTGTCACATCTCAAAATCCATAAATGACAGTCCGGACATCATGGGATAGACAAAATGACATCCGAATGTTTTAACCGGTCAAAAAGTGTCTTAAAGCGATACTGGATATTAAAGAACGGGAAAGAGACTTAATCCGTGTGGAGGCCTCGCTTTTGATCTCATACACGAATTCTCCCATCAGACAACCCAGAGACAGAAGATAAAGCGGCAGATTGAGGAGAACGTTGTAGAGGTAGCGGCAACTCTGAACATTTACTAAATACATTCCATTTATGCTTCGTGGGAGCCGTGTTTCTCTTGATTCTCAAAAGCGCTGAAAGGGAGAACGAAAACTGTCCAGAGGAAGTTTGCGAATGGTTGTTAGGTAGAGCCCCTGAAACAACAGGCTTTATCCACAAGATTCTGTGGCGAGATAAGCAAACTTTAAACTAAATAGTCGCGTAAACAGATACAGCTGTGTGCCTCTGGATACTGCTAATCCCTGTCACTTAGTGAAGAAGCTTGTGAATCTGCCAGGTGTTGCAGTTTTGGTTGACATCGGCTCCCGTGGTCTTGTCACACGGTTGTTCTTCGATCACACGGTAACAGGTTGCAGTTATCTAAATCTCTTCAGTACCATCACTGTACCTACAGGAAACGTAAAGCCGCGAAGACTTGTTCTTGCAGCAAGATGGCGCTGTTCCACATTACCATCGCAATCTGTGCACGTTTTAGATCAACACTTTTCTAGAAGGTGAACGGATAGTGTGAACCTAGAATTCTCCTCACGATTTCTAAGCAATGTATACGAATTTTGGGACAGGATAGGTGTTCTCTGACTGTAATACGAAATAGAGAATGCATGGATCCTAATGGTAGTAGCGTAGAAGAAGATCCTACAAACTCCACATTGTGGGTGCCTCATATGCAAAGATCCACGAGTTTTCTGATTCTCCATTACATTTGTTTGAATGAGAAGTATTAGAAATATTAATAATGTTAATTGTAGCATAATCTTTATGGGTGTCACGGTATTTTTTTCGGAATGCTCAAAGATTTACGATGCCCATTTTGAAAGGAAGAATGTGAGGATTTCGCCTCCAACCATGATAGAATAATTTCTTACGAAACACCTTAACGCTTCAAGTGCATCTGAAGAGGTTAGGTGAGCAGAAACAAACTTTCAATATAAGAAGAAATCTGCCACAAGAGATGTGGTAAAGGTTTTCTCTTACGTTGCAAAAGAAAATTAAACACTTGCACATGAATCTCGTGGACAAAAGATGCACCCTTTTAGGCGAGCTAAAATCAAGGAGCGGAATCAGTGGTCATCAACTCTTCTGGAACATAGATTACGGTGTATTACGAGACTCGAGACAGTGTATTATACAGCGATACAATAATCTGAATCAAATCATGAAAATGTTCTTCATATCATCACGAAAAATAAAACCGTTTAAATATAATTTCCAATTTACTACTCGTTTTCATCTTTCTTCAACTTGAAATTAAAGTCTCGGAATATGTATTTAAATAAAAGGAAAATTACAGTGTGTGAAGGAATTAACCGCTTAATTTCCATACAATTATTTTGTTACCCACTCTACGTTAACTTTGCGTATCCCCCAAGAAAAAAACAATCATCGAAACACTTGCTAACTCATCTGGATAGAACTATATAAGAAAACAACCTTTCAACAGTTGAGTTTTCAATAAAAACAAAGAAGCGAAGTAGGCATTTAGCAGAATTTCAGTGATATTATATAACTTCTGGAATACACGAATTCCAGGATGAACCTCAAATTTTAACAAAATCAGTTCAGGAGGAAACTGAAATGCTTCTTTAATGCGTCAAGGGACTGACGCTATTCTTAAAAGCTGACCATCGTATAGAAAAATATTAAAAGATGGTATGTAAGAAAATAATGAGATCGCTGATTATTTTTTTTCCAGAGTTTCTCTTGATGTGATTAATCGGCCAGTGGGGATTAATCTAAAAGCATATCCTCGCTTTGAAACCCAGACAGGGTGCAGATAACCAATTAAGAGTGCAGTGCGGATCCTACATTTACAAAATATGGTCACCAGCCATCAATTTATAACCAACCATCTGTGTGTGCGTGGAAAGAAAAGAAAAGAAATTACTGTTTCGTGAAGAAGTAACAAAAAAAGGAACCTTTTAGCTATAAAAGCTCATTTTCGTCTTAAGCGAAGCGATTTTTATAAGGAAAAGACCGATCCTCGTTCATGGAAATTTGACGTGCCCTTCAAGAAGCGGCCTGTTTCATATTGTTGATGGTGTTGGAAGAATCGTAATCTTCAGCTTGTTCACGTGATTAATCGCCATTGCCTAAAAACTTCCCTTTGAAAATTCCCTTATCCCCCACCACCACCCTCCCCCAGCGCTTAAGCTGAAGCGTACCGACTGAACAAGACAGCGCTTCGATTATGGCAACTGTAAAGCTATTGAAGTTTGCATCTTCTAGGGGAGGTATTTCTTTTATAACCCTCAGTCTGGGATGCAATTGACATGCGTGGAATGAGAGGAGACGAATAGAGCAAGCGCCAAAGGCCGATCCATATAATGCTCTGTAACTTGAATAACAGGGAAGATCAAAAATGTGCTCTCGGTTTACCGCAAAATGTGGCCCTTATCGGAAATTATTTATCTGTTTCTGCCATTTCTCTAGTGAAGGTGTTTAAATCACGCAAGCGCGTGGCGTTATTTACTCTGTAGAAGGTAAAAAAAGAGAAGGATTATAGTTTGGAGAAAGGAAAAGGCAGGCTGGAGATTAGCGGAATATTTTACTTTACGCTTTCATTCTTTTGGATTTCCAAAACTTTACAACGTGCAATTTTAAATGTAAACAGGAAGCGGAAATTAAAAATCCACATTTCCTTCACAGGAAATATTCGAATCATTTATTAATATATAATAAGCTTATTACTAATATCGTTATTAAAAGTTTCTGCGATACAGCCTGCTTTCTTTAACCGCAACTAATAATGCAAAACGACTGAAAGTATTCATCCCATATCATCATTAACCATTGGCACAAATACAGGAAACCATCCAGTTACATCTAACTTCTCCAAGATTTCTCTCTATACGCTAGCGAAGATGTCAGTTGTATCACAAAGATTTTGGCTTCGAAGATGCCAGTTGTACCACAAAGCTTTTGGCTTCGAGGAGGATGAATCGATGATTACCGAAAGGTCACAGACGGTGTACATAAAATTATACACAGACTGAGAGTTCAAACTATGTTGAAATTTTATTCTTCGCTGACTTACCATGCTTCACATGGCTAAGGTACACAGTTTATCAAAATCTCGATCCACTCCCGTTCCTGGTTATGTTGATTCCTGTAAACACAGACAAACTGGTCTTGGAAAACACATGAGTTACATGTAAGAGTATGTTTTTGTTTATGTTCTTGTTTATACTCCGGCACGACCACCAGGACAGAGGAGTTTACAAGGTCAACTCAAACAGCGTATACTACTGTACTCTCGCTCCTGACCACTCGGCTATCTCAAGCCAACTTCAGTTATGCATTTGGGGATCAAGACAAAGGTGAAATCCTGGTGTCACCTGTAAGATAGGGAAAGAAGAGCTAAGAGTGGTTCAGGACAAAAATAAATCTTAGATATTATGTTCATTCTGACATGAAATTTTCCATGCAGTGTAAACAGACAGCTGGTAAGACACGTAGAGGCCTGTCCTCGATTTATAGACCTTTCCTAGTAGGTAGAAGAACATCGTTATTCTATCTATAGATGATAACGGATAGACCGGTAGGAATGTTGCATTAAGGTCTGGAAACCTCACCTAAAACGGCACAGAACTTCAGGAGAGAGTTAAACTACAGGCGATAAGACTGGTGTTGAGTGCAAAAAGCGATGCACTTAACAAGAAAGGCTTAGAGGGTATAGAAGACAAATTTT
The DNA here is from genome assembly GCF_048544385.1 of Mastigoproctus giganteus. Classification (NCBI taxonomy): domain Eukaryota; kingdom Metazoa; phylum Arthropoda; class Arachnida; order Uropygi; family Thelyphonidae; genus Mastigoproctus; species Mastigoproctus giganteus. The sequence goes on along the minus strand of NC_143581.1, from coordinate 145,430,737 downwards.
AAGAACTGGATATCCAAATGAAATTTGACGTGAACCAGGGTGAATTCAACTATAAAATCTCAGCGAATAACAGAAACTCAGATCTTATGAAATTAACCGATGAGAAGCATGTTGTCGAACATTGGAATAAGTTGCTTTCCAGTTTGGTGGAGGCAGTGAATCTGACCAAGTTCACAGCAAAATTGGTTGATTATCTTGCGGGAATGGGAATGGTATGAATAATCTGTTTTATTTGTTTCTTTTTCTTATTTCGGCCGATGCAGAAAAAGTTCCCGTCCTTGCATCATTCGGCCTTACTAATACCAATACATACAAATCGTAATCTTAAAAATTCGGAGATTTGAGACGCTATCTAAATTTGTACATAGGACATCAAAATATGACATAATTGGTAAAATCTGAACACAGTACAAACCAATTTAAAAAATTTTTAATTTAATTTTATATTTAGATATAATTAACTGTTATGCATCTTGAAGTACGTATGGCCTTTAGAACTTGGTCCATTATACACTTGGGAAGCCAGGGCTGTACGACACAGGATTATTATGCATTGCGGTTATTATGGTAATGGTGGATTAAGACCATTTCCGTGTTACTGCGCACCGTACATCGTTATTCTTAATTGACAGCAGTTAGGCAAGCAGAATGTTAATAAAGATGAACGAGTGATAGAACAAACCTATTGGAATTAGGTTCCATTGGCTTTTACCGTTAAACTGCCCTTATATTTCGGTGAATGGACATACCGACGACCCCTAAGACAACACTTCCCTCTCTACATTCAGGTCACCCATCTCTCTCCAACTCTGGCAATCAAAACAATCTTTCAGTTAGTAGAAGACTTCTGTTTCTCTTCTAACTTTCTAGTCTCGAGACTTTTTTCTTGTTTCTAATGTGAAAGCCGTAGTCCAAACATTGTCTCAGAATCAGTGTACCACTCCCTTTCTCCTCTCTCAGATGAATGAACAGCAAAAAACCTAATGCAGTCTAACAACAAGGGGACACTAGCCTGTGCTAACGAGTCACGTTCCATGTGCTGCCGCTGAGTGAGCTGAACTGTTTTCTTTAGAATCACCACCGAGTTTCTCTGACTGTGGCTAAAGTGCAAGCAAAAAAAGTAAAGCTGGAATATCCTAGGGAGAAATCAGGAAACGTTCTAAAGCACACCGAAAAATGTTCTAAACGATGCGATCCATAATAAGATAGTCATATCCTATACCAGGTTTTTATAGGAAATAATCAGCAAAACATATACTTACAACACCAAAAATGGGTGGACATAGTGTTTGTTAAGCAGTTCCTTGGTTTCCCACAAATCCGCTTTAAATACTCTGAGATGCTGCACAACTTTGCAAAGCCAATCAATATTGGTAGTTTGGAGGTTATGTGAGTTGTGTGTTGTTCGACTGATCACTTTGATACCGGGAGGCGCGATCACCAGGAAAGGACCTCCCAGCAGCCACGACACTGAGAGTCGGAGGACAGTAGAAAAACGCCTGTCGGCTGCCTGCACTCGCAATAGCGAGAGTGAAGGGAGCCAGCCAAAGGAGCATTTTACAGAAAAGATAAAAGAAGGTAGGGAAGGCATATGGAGGCAGCAGAGCAAAAGGCACCCCTAAGACGAAAACAGAGGAGAGGAAAATGCTTAGTGCAAGATGGGGATGATCCTACAGAAGGGCGAGGGGTGGAGAAGGAGAGAGAGTGTGCAAAAGCGTGGGTAGAAGTTCTATCTGCTGCGAGGAGTCATCTAGGAAGTTGGGGATTTCGGCTGAATTTGACTATGTAAGAGTTGATTCACTGGTGTTGGAGACATCTGGTCATGGTGGTGCAATAGAGCAGAGCAGAGTAGACCGTCAGAAGGGGTTTCAAATCCCACTAGGGTTTCTCTGGTTAGCTGGAAGAAGTGCGTATGATGGCGCTTTCAGATCAGTGCCGTCATTCCTACGAGGAGGATGTCCAGTTGGGTGTTCATTCAGTTCTGGTTGTGACGGGCAATGAGGGAAGAGCAGATGCAAGGAGAGGCAGAGATGACACCAGCGCCTCTGAAAGACTGCAGAGGCACACCTGCTAAAAGCTAGAAACGCTTCTTTTGATTCTAAAAGTTTGCTTTCTGGACTGAGTGCAGTTAAATTTAGATCCAGTAAGAGTTGGTTACGTTGGTCCAGGTAGACGTTACACGAGTGTATTACGTGGTACCAGTCCTCCAGATCTCCACATTCACAATGGGCATCATTTATAAGCCCAAAGTCCTGAAGTCGCTTTTTGAATGAATCATGGCCTATCAGAAGAAAGGTAGTATGTACATTAGGGAAGAACCAATTAGTTCGTTGTTTCTCGAGGTGGGAGACACTAGGTAGAGATAGACAAGTTCCTGCCAAGCATTCCGGCCATGACATTCCCCTTTTCACAAACAATAACACAGCATAACAGAGCGTGTTCTTTGGATTTCACAGATTATAAGGTGTATTTCGTTGTCGAGATGTGTCAAACAGAAAATAGCCCTATAAATATCTACAGAAACGTTAAAGGAACGGGATCGTTGGAATAAACTATCAGTTGTTTCATTACTTAAGTTACAAACGGTACTAATTAAATAATACTTCATCTTAAGGAGACAGGCAGCCTTGTATAAACGAGTCTTTTTTTACACCAAAACAACAACACATCTCCAAGTAAAATATATCAATCCACTATTTGATTGATACCAGGAGGGGAAGTCAATAAGTAAGTCACAAAGAATGGAAACTGACTGAAGGCACAATTTATTTTTCAACGTAATGTCCTAAAACATTTATACACTTGAATCAGCGCTTACTTTATCAAGCTCTTGAAACCTATTGAGTAAAAAGACGTCGGCTGCCTCTGTACCTGGTCGGTAGAATTTTCAGCCTTCCTCATAGTAAGATAAACTTTTGTTGCCAAGAAGTAGTTTTAGTCGATGAAACAAATGGAACTGATAGGGCTGAGTCAAGGCTATAGGGTGGATGATAAAGTTCCTACCCAAAACCAGTAACAGTCCCTTGGATTTCACGCGCAATATGCTGCCTTCATTGTCATGCAAAATCAGTACTTCGCTTCTCATTAACCCTGGAAGTTTACCCAAAAATAAATCCCTAAATTCTTCCAAAGTATGCAATGTGACGCAGCATTCATTCTATATCATTGGCTGAACGTCCTTTGACAGAAGCATACGCAGAACAGCACTCTTCTTCAAATGTAGTCATCCTCTAGAAGTTATCATCTTTCTCCATACAAGACTTATTTTAAATGAATCGAAAAACACTACTTGATATTACCATGAACTGTTCTGCCATCTACTTCACTTCTGTAAACTATTCATTTAGTAATTATGAATCTCCGTTCGTTTGTGATTTACTTATTGACCTATCTCATACAGTCTGTTATGAGGCCATAGAACTGTGTATGCACATCATTTCTGATATATCAAATTAGCTCATATTTATCTGAAAATGGATATCCAGTAGACGAGAGGGTTGTGGAACGTAATGGAAATCAGATTTCCATTCACAACCAAAAAATGCCCACAAAAGCAACCCATGCCGTAAATGAGAACGTTCAAAAATATTTCTGTCAATCATTATTTACTCCAACTGAATTAGGTTCATTTATGTTAATAAACTTATGTAACTCATTTAGGTCCTGGGAGATGGATTATGTCTAGAAATTTTTAACATTAGAACATCCTATATGTGCTCAGTGGAATTCAGGTCTGCAGACATCGAGAGTCCACTCTATTTCAGAAATATTTCCACCTCCAAAAAAATTCTCCCCATCTGTTCTCTATGGGAAGAAACATTAGAAGAAATCGCTGTCTTACAGCGTCTCTAAAAACCCTCACACAGGGTTCAAAGATTTCGTTACTGTATCTCTCGCAGTAACAGTTCCTCTCTCAATCCCTCGTAGACTTTACTATGTTTGCAATTTTACATACTATAAGCTCAACTTATATATCTTAAATTTAACTAATCAACCTACCAGTAATTTAAAGGGATGAGTTCGCCCACGTAGAGTGAGAATATTTCACAAATGTGTTGTCTATCTCCCTCCTGCGAGGTCTCTAGACCTGAATCCCATTCAGAAGGTGTACTTTTAAGTACTCTTCAGCCCTTCGAATAGTCTGGATTCGTTGCACCATTGATCAAGTTCACTGAAACGGCTGTGATACTCCATTCATCACAAGATACGACGACTTGTGCATTCTGAAATGCCTCTTTGGTTGCCTCTATTGTTTGGCTGCTGTAATTTGAGCCAACAAGGTGTCGAAACCGTGCCACCGGTGCAACTGGATGGATGGATGGATGGTTGTAGACTTGTTCCGCCACATCCCACAGGTGCTTAATTGGATTGAGATCTGATTATTCCTGTTGGAAGAACCCCCTTTGCAGGTACACTGCAGCAAAGAAGCAATGTGCCCAATCGGAAACAATTTTCAGATAAACTGTGGCGTGCAAATGTTTCTACACGGATATGAAGGACCCAATGCACACCTTGAAAACACTACCCACATCATCACACCAACACTACCAGCTCCTCCATCTTTCATCATTGACACTTGACAAGATAGATCTATGGAATCTTGTTGTTTTCGCCATATTCTGCTCTTCCAATAACCGTAAAACAACAGAAACCAGGATAAGTCAGACCAAGCAACGTATTTTTATTTAATCCTATAAAGTCCAGTGTTGTTTTACTGGGCCCACTGTAAGGTACCTTCTTATTTTATGCTGACAGCAACGTAATCTGGTTCAATTGTCTTTGATACCCTGTTTATCCCAAGATAACGATCTGTGCATTCTGAAATGCCTCTTTGGTTATGACAGTTGTATTGGTTGTTGTAATTTGCCTAACTGCAGCTTCCGTTGGGCTCTCGCATTAACGAACTCATTCCAAACATATGATCCTCTTCGGTTGGATATAATTTACTTACTGGACAATCTCGATACACTCACGAGACACGGTCGCACGTGAAAGCACCAGTAGGACTACGGCTTCCGAGATACCCATACTGATTATTATGCCACATTCAATGTCACTTATATATTTCTCTTTAGTTTTGCTTATCGTTGCACAGAATTTCACACAAATGGCATTGCACGTCCCTGCCCCCCTGCTTTATGCGAACTTATGATGCTATTACTGAAGGAGCATTCCATTTTATGAATAATGGTAGGTGGTAGTTCTCCGTGAGTAGGCATCATTACAACGAGGGTCGTTTAATATGCATTAATAGCATTATATCACGAATGATGCCCAGCTTTCAGGGGTAATCATATCCCCTATTGACATCCATCTGCAACGTCCACTGAGTATATTTGGAAATTGGTAATAGATTATTCCTTTTCAGATACGCGTGGATTAATTTGTATAGTTCAGAAGTGGCATCCTTTACTCATAAGGTCACACCCATGACTGTTGAACCATAACTTCCATATCAAATAGCATTGATTTGCATCATTAATTTACAAACCACTGTAAGATTAATAATTATAATAACAATAATTAATAACGCCAGTTCTGTGCGGTTTCTGAAGTTCTAATTGCTCTTCCTGAAATTGTCGCTTCGAACCATTCATTCTGTTACAATAAACTTTAAAGCTTTTTTTTAAGAGTGCGTATAACGGCTAGCAGCATTATCTTCACCATATTATCAAATTTTCGAAATTATCCGTTTTTTTATTACTTAAAATGAGTTATGTTGATGTGCGTTAATATATTGTTGCTGAAGCTTGTCAAAGCTTGATATTACGTTCAAGAGGCTCCAGTTGACTATAACCCTTAATAGATTTATGTTAATGCTCATTAATTGAAGAAGAACGTGTGCGCACGCATGGACTATCCTTTATCTATTTGCTTCAAATATGCAATAATTCCAATACTTGACTTTCCCTTTCTCATAATGCCATCCTGAAAGGGTTAATCCACTCGCAGTCATTTGATCTTCGGGCTACGCTTCATTTGACGTTGTTCCTTGGCGCATCTTGAACAGTCTTCTCATCGGATCCCTAAAGATTGCGGGTTAAATCTTCTAATTCATCATAAACTGTCCCGTATATGTTGACAATTACCGTCCTTTGTCGATCTTAATGACCACTGGGACCGCGCGTGTTCTGAGGCAACGCTCCGAGTCATTATCTCATCAGGTGCCTCTAATTGTCTCAATAATAGCAACTCTTCTTGAGTTTCGCCGCTTGATTTTCCTAACCGACTTTTATTCTAAACTCCTTATTCTGATATCATTTATTAAAACTAGGTGCGCTCAGATAACCAGATGCAATTATATATTATTAGCGCAAAGTAAAAGGTATTCTCAACCATTGATTCACAAACATAACAATTCAATCATTAAAAACATAATTGGGTGCTCTAAAATATCCAATACGTCCTTCTATTTTTTTCTCTGCATTTGAGGAATGATTAAGAATCTAATCACGCGTGCTCTCGTTGCCTTTCGAAAGGCATTATGTGGGAGGACAGTGGAGAAATTAATAGTTTCAACGATGACAATTTTTTAAATCCAAAATTTATTTGTAATGAGCAGATTGAAAATTTAAATGGCTTTAATACGAAGAACGGTGTGAATTTTCAATTTAAACTTTACATTTACTCTCAATATCAGGTGTTGTTTCCAAAGGACAAAACAATTAAATGGGTAACAAGGGTCACAACGTTGTGTAGAAGCTGCTTCCAGCATCCCCTGGAATGCTCTGCTCATTGACTGTGACCTTAGCATTGCAGTCACACTTATGTCCAGCTGGAAGAAATCTGTCACTATCGGTCTCTGACTTTACTGTCATTAAACGTGTTGTAGAGACTCCCTGCTTCAGATCCTGGTGGACACCCGACCTTAGTTACAGGATTTAACCCTCAAAAAATCCAGAGAAGTCTGCACAGTTACTGTACTCCCTTAATCCTGTGCCGACATAACAGAATGTTTCGCTTGGATGAGTTGCTGTACCAAACGTTCTCTCCCACACCGATTTGGGGTTTTCATTTGACCATCGGATGTCTTTCAACGGCCAGATTGATAAAATGAATGCTAAATTTGCTAGACTCAGACGGGTCTCAAAGCAGCAACTGCTACATGTTCAGGATCCTGCAATTCTCAAGAGATTCCTAATCGCCAGTCTACCTCGCCATTCTCTATGAAACAGAAATATATGCCTCAGCCGCTCCAGTCAAACTTAAGCTCCTATACACCACTAAATACTGTTGTTCAAATGGAAAAATGCCAATCTGAATCTTCTCCCCATCACTACAACTATAGCCATGGCACAAATACTCCGGATCAGAAGAATGAAGTCCTTGATCTTGGAGAAGAGGCTAGTGTTCACTGCCAAACTACTCACCGGCCAGATATTGTCCCCCGATAACTGGGATGCCTGCTCTTGGAGGATCACCAACCATGCCTTGGAGCGAAATCCTGCATTAGCTGCCTACATAAGAGGCTTGCATTAATAGTGGGTAGACACAAGGTAGCTGAATGAAAAGTGTAAAGTATGTTTATAGTTAAACGGCACCAGGGCTTTCCCCCATCTCCGCGTAGTTCACATTGTGGTTGCATCAGTTGACTGGAAATGCCAGAGATTAAAAGTGTATGGACTTTGTATATGTGTAAAAGTGGGGGTTATATATTCCATAAAACGAGTGGTCGATACAATACACTCGACCAATTTAGGACAATATGTACATGTAATAAAAAAACAAGTCGCTAACCGATTATTATATTTTATAATATAAAATTATATAGCAAATGAATGAGAAGAAGAGGGCAGGGTTAAATTTGAAATCTTGTTAATTTTTGCAACTCGTTTGTCAAAATAGAAATGCCTTTTTCGTGGGGTTGGCTGCTTTTTTTTTTTTAATAAATATTCTCTTCCGATAGTATATCCACGGATACGGTATCCAATAATAAATAAAGTTTAACTTCTTTGTATTAAATATTGCTCACAGCACATCGCTAATTTACCTTTGATGTACTGAACAGAGAATTGATGTAAGTTTGTGCATTATGCACACTTGTGTTCCTCGAGTTTATTCCATCATGCCCCTGTTACAAAGCTGTAATGCGCATGCTTTTATCCTCTACAATATATGATTATTTATTTCTGTTTTTTTTCCCCAAGTAGTGAATAATGTCACTGTTTCGATCTCATCCCAAAAAACATCCCTCAGAAAACCCTTGAATCCCTTATTCAAATTTTGGTTTGGAACAGACAGAAGAGAAAACGTTTTTTGGAAAGGGGGAAGCACAGTGATGTCATAATTTGCTTTCATTTATGAAAAGTAGACTTCAGATTACCATCTTATTTTTATCCTGTTCACATTGCAAGTTAGTAATGTAAATAACTGAATAAAAATTTAAAGTAGTGTGAAGATAAACATATACCATGCCTCGATTTTAACACTGTATTGATAATATACACGCTCTTTGGATAACTTATCCCAATTACGGATGTTCCAGATAAACAAACTGCGCATCTCAGGAATTACTATGAAGAAATGTTATCATGCAGGGGAGATGAAACTCGAGCTCAGACTGAAGTAAAACTTAGATTTACGTCTCGAAATCCAGCAAGCGATATTATTTATTTAATATCAAGGCAAATCAAATTTAGTTAGAAGAAATGAGAAACTTTTCTGGTGTAATGCTTTGTTAGGTAATCATTAGAAATCCCGGGACGCATTACTCGCCCTCGTAGGTAGCCCGGTTGGTAGGTCCGCCGTCCTCCACACAATCGGTGATAAAGAATTGAGTTCGAGTCCTGTCAATGAAATCAATAATTTTTATGGGTCTTTTACACACTAATGGTGGAGTTATTTGGTCTCAGGCGAGGGTAGCATAGTTTTTTTCTCCCGGAAACTCGAGATTTTCATCCAGCCAACATAAAATTGACCACAGAACACGCAATTTACAGACAATATACACGGAGCAATATGGCCTTAGTCACTGATGCTCTTAAAACCCTATTACAACAACAACAACAACAACTCACTCTACCTTGCCAGGTTCTTAATAGAAAAGGTCCAAATTAGTTCTGCCTCTTATAAAGGAGTCATAAAAATGCCAATTCTCTATGAACTGCTGCAAAAAGTTTCCTTCCAAAGACAGTTGAGTATTTCACTAACCGCAACAGCAACGTGTTACTATCACATTAAAAAATAGTCATTGTTCAAACACCACAATGCGCTTGTAGTTTCAAAGAATAAATGCAATGAAATTGTAACTATATCATTTTCATGCGAAACGAGCTAATACACATCACATAGATCCGCTTTCTAACAACTAGATCTGTTCTGTGTTAGTTCTCTTTAGAAGTCTTTCCAAATTGCAAAAGATTATTTTTTTTCTCTCTTTGCTTATTAATCGAATCGATATTTGTAATTATAAAAAGCCGAGCAGTAAACGTTTGTGATATTTCATAACTAACCTGTTTTTATCTTTTTTAACGATACCCTGTACTACCACGAATCCAGCCTAAAGGTTACGATCACTGTTCTCCCAATCAAATCAGCGTATCAAAAAAGGCCTGGGTTTGATGGCAAGACAGAAGGAATTTCTTATATTACGTGAGTTAGAATCAGTATCTTTAAATTTTGTGTATTCCAGGTCAGGTTTATGCATGCAGAATAATCAAACCCTGCGCACAGCCTAAAGCTAAATTTACATCAAAATCGATCCTCAAGCTGTTTCCAAACGTGTGGAACGACGACATATCCACTATATTTCCCTGAAATCTTCCCAACTGTTCAAAAAAATCTTTCTGTATACGAATCTGGTAAATAAATCTTAGAACTGAAGATTTGTTTTATATGATTGGCGTATGAAGTTCAGATGTTCTAAACCTAGCTGAACTGTCACAATGAGCTCATCAAACAAACAAAAAAATTACAGCTGCTTTGAAGAAAATTCAGGTGGATGATATAAGTGTCGAGCCAAATTACAGGTATAGTTTTTGATGTCCAACACCGTTGAAAACTCCTCGTATATCATAGAAGTTTAAACGCTAACTCCTAAAATCTCATAGTACTCTAATTAAGGCTTTTACGCTCATAGCTTACCCTAAAACAAATATCTTCGAAATGCCAGCAATTCTCGAAATGCAAAAGGTATGGTTCCAAAGTACACTCACACACGAGAAAAGCCACGACTGAAAGAGCGGAAACAGAGGCTTTCAGCTGCATGAGTTCAGTGATTCATTCGAAATTCGAACACGCAGAACAGTGGGACATATTGCCGAAAGTCAAAAGCGAAAACAGATGACTAGATGCCATTCAGAACAAATCGATGTGTAACTTAGTATTTGGAGAAAGATTCATGCAGCAGGGACATTGGAAACAGATCTATACAACTCAGAAAGTGAAATAAATGTAAATATGACTGAAACACTGAAGAAAATCTAAGAAACATAGACAAAGAGGACACACGTAGCTGGAATCATAGGCTAGAAGAAATGTAAGCAACCTCCTTAGAATGAAGATGAATGACTTCATTTTAGACAGTGAATAATGATATTTCAAACTGGCATAGTATAGACACAGAAATGTATCAACAAAGCACCAATATCTCGTATACTGTGATCCGCTGTTTTATATCAATGTTACTTCTAATCCAATTGATGTTTCCTTTTCATTTAAAGCTCTTTTCACGTGTAGTACAATATGAATAAAGAAAAAAATATATTTAAAAATAATACTTAAAAATACTGATAAAATATTTAATGCATCAGTATGAGTCAATCAAGAGTTTCAAGACTTTTATTAGGAGAGTTTTATAAACCATTATTCACGATCTAAAATGAAATCATTCATCCCCATTCTATGATCAGTCTAGAGAGTGGACCTGTGTACAAGTGGGGTCTTTCAGGGTTGATGCTGGATTCCTATGATACTGAAGAAAGTTGGCGAATGATTCGAAGGTGGTTAAAAATTCAAGCCAATTGCGTTGCTCCAAAAAGACTTGAATCGGTTGCATAAATGGTCCGAAAAATAGCAGATAAAATATAATGCTCCTAAATGTAAGATTATGCATTTGTAGAACAGAAATTCTGAAGTCGCATATAAGCTGAGGGGGGGAAGGAAACAGAGGAGCTAAATTTGATTTAAGAGGAAAAAGACTTTGGTGTTACGGCTCAGCCTGACATAAAATTTTTCATGTAGTGCAAACAGGCGACGTGGAAGGCACATGGTGTCCTGTTCATGATTTATAAACCTTTTATATGAAGGAGAATATCATTATACCCGCTATATAAGATGATGGTTAGAGCGCATCTGGAGCATTGTATTCAGCTCTGGAGACCACGCATAAAAAAATTCTGGAAAGAGTTCAAAGAATCGCAATCAGATCAGTGATGAGTGAAAATCGATGAACGTACGAAGAATAGCTTGGAAGGTGTGAACTGCAAAAGTTTGGCAATTAGACATATATGGAGAGATCTGCTTGAGTTGTATATAGTGCTGAAGTAGTGAAGTAAAATTGTTCTCGCTCGCAGGTGAGACAAACCCCAGGAGGTGGAGGCACAATTCGAAAATTTCATGGAATACCAAAAGGCTGAATCTGTTGAAATTCATCTGTTGGCAGCGAGCTGTCGAATGCTGGAATACGTGGTCTCCTATTGTGACAGAGGCGGTGAGTCTGGCTAAGTTCAAAGAGGAACTGCATGATTATTTGTAGGAATGGTATGAATATTCTTTTATTTTTGCTTTGGCTGATGCAGAAAATGTCCGTTTCCTTGCATCGTTTTAACCTCACTAATGCTAATACTAAGGGGAGAGTTTTTTTTTGCATATTATTTCGTGAATGTATCAGCGGAAATGCGTTCTGTTAATTAACCTCTCCATTGAAGAAATAAAAGGTAGGTTTGAAAATATTAAAAGAAGTTGTCTGCACCAGTTTCGATAACGACAAGTTAACCTTTAAGTGAACAAAGAGAGAATGATGACAAATCAGCCAATATTCTTAACCACACAAAATACGTCCACGGAAATATGGATCCCAAATCCGGTTTACAAAAGAAAATTAAGAAAAAACTCAAACAATTATTAGAAGCTAAGTAGTAGACACGATCCCTCATGAAGTACTCGGCCACAACAACAAAAAAAGTACCAATGATCTTTGGCAGTGAAGTGAAAGTTCACAAAAATTATCCAGACAGCAAGTAAGAAACGCAGTCGCTAACTAGTAAAGGTAAATAATCCAAAACTAAATAGTTCAGCGATTATCCTTAGTTTTCTCGAATTCGACATAAATTATTTTTATAGCTGCATGCTGAAATAATCTGTTAAAACCACGCTTCGTTTACATTTTCCATTATCTCACAAGACCTAGTGGTTTTTTTGGGCGTTTGGAGATGGCATATCCATTACTTTGGTTATATTGAACCAATTCATCTGGCATGCTAGCTCAAATGATTGATTTCTTTTATCGTGTGTTACATGTTTGAATAATTGTTTTCATGGGCGGATATGCTGTGCAGCTTGTTGATCGGCCATAGATTGGCAAACAGTCCCGATTAAAGAGGTATTTAGAAATTTCTCCGGTCTTTGACGGGATTCGAACACGGAGTGCAAACGCCGAATGGGATTTGAACTCCAAACGAGTGACAGGTGACGAAACCACCATACTGTTATGTCACACGATTTCGTGGCGTTTATTCAAGTAATTCTGAGGGCTTTTTAAAACTCAGTTATTCCGTTAGAAAAAAAGAAATAATTCAAAATGCACATTAAATTCCTCTCATTCCAGATTACCATTCACAATCACCAAAACGCATTTCTCACATCCCCGAGTTATTGACAAGCCTAGCTTTAAATATTTTAGATACATTTATTTCGACCGGGTCATTAAACAACACGGCCTCGAATGCTGACTTCGCAGTTTCCTCTACCTATGAACCTTACCAACGGCTGACTGCTCGTCTTCATTTCCTCGTCTTCTACTTTCTGAGCGTATTAAAGAAATCATTTACCAGCTCAACATCTCAGTGCCTATTTATAGAATTTTCTCCCACTTCTTCTATTTCTTCTTTACCGAAACCTTCTCTCCCCCCACCCACCAACCTTCCTTTGCACTATACCTTAAATGGACCATCAATACGATACCTCGTGCAGCGAAATGAGGGAAACCAATGACCCACGAGTAAATGAAACGCGAGGTTGTCTTCTGCTAACGAGGTTCTCGGTGACCGACCATAGACAAAGTTGCCTGACCGGAATAACAATAAAGGCGCAATGCTACCCACTCCTTTCTTTTATCTTTTTCACGCTTCGTTTGATTCCATTTCGTAGATTTTAATGTGGTGGGAAAGTGAACAGTACGGTTTCAAGCTGGTCAAACTTTTCTCTTCTTTTCTGAACGAGTTTCTAGAGAGAGAGAAAGATTGTCGCAAATTACAATCCATATTTTAACTCTCCGCAATTTTCCCTTCAGAAGAATATTTCTTTCATTGTTCAATGGCTGCTGCACACGCATGCAGTTTTAAAACTTTCAATGCACCTTTTAAAAAATGCACGAAGTAGTCGATCTCAGGCATGTCGATTTTTGATTTCTGCCGAAAAGATTGATCCTAGAGCACATGCCATTTAGAGATATCATATGATGACGCCTAACGGCCTTAGCTGTAGATGTGCATATGCGAAAGAACTGCTGCAACCGCAAAAGGAGTATCCTATTGATGCCCAGACCTTTAACTTCATTATTTATGGAGGTGACTTTTGGGATGATATAATCACCTCTTCAGGGTCAGCCTATCTCTTACCACAGCAAGTGTTCTTAGTCTAGTGGATTATCTTTTCACTGTCTTATCGCCAATCTTTCTTCTATCTTATAACGACTTCGGCAACCGTTGATTTGGGAAGATTTAAGTGATTCAATAACACGTAATTTTTCAGTATGGCATTAGATTGTGCAGCTCATAGAGCCTCTCTTTGAGGCTCCATGAGCTGCACACTTTGACTTGACCGATTTCAACTGCCATATGTAGATCTACTTGACACTTTAAGTATTTGTAGAACAGAAATTCTGAAGTCGCATATAAGCTGAGGGGGGGAAGGAAACAGAGGAGCTGACGGCTGCTGTATTTCTTCGTGTATATCAAGTTGTTCACCAGTGTCTTCATTCTTCATCAGTATACCTTCCATCATGGCACAGGATGTCATGGACCACTGGACTACTCTCGGAGGATAGTATATAGAATAATATAGATAAATTATACTTATCGATATGCAATTGTACGCGAGTTCCTACCGGTGCGATTTATTTTCTTCCTAAAAAAAATTGTTCAGACAACTTCTATAAACCAAGTTAACTTCCAATAAAAGTTTTGAAATTATTGTTCAATTCAACACCATCATTATGCTCGGTTGCTGGATCCTTGAAACGCAGGAAACCCTGTTTAGACTCCACAGCAAAATGTAGTCCTCATTTCCTCCTCTGCTAAGTAGAATGATCGTCCTCATTGTAGATATCTGGGCGTAAGGATCCATAAAGATCTTTAAACCCGCAAAGATACGTGTGAATTGGAAGAGAAGGCGTACTTCTTGGCGATTGTTCCAGGTACAAACGTACTTAACTATGTCCATGGAAAGTACGATCCTTTCCATCCATGCAGTGTTCAGAAAGTTGTTTAAAAATAAGCTTGCAGAAATATCTTTAGCACGGGAAGAGGTCTAACTTTCCTTGAGCTTTACCTCCGCAGTGGAAATAAAAACTGTAATTTAAAATACACTGAAAAACTCAATTGTCGGTCAACACTGGTATTAACAGCAAGACGTACTTCATGGCACACGCTACAAAAATGTAATAATGTGATTGCAATTAAATGATCATAGTGGTCTCCACTCCACATAAACCACTCAAAGTCAAATCATGCAGTAAAACGGAAGTAGATTAACTCTGCATCAAAGAACTTTTGTTTTTCATATTTATTCAAGAATAAATATCACAGTGTCCCTGCCATCAATTTTCAGCTTTCCTTCCATTGTGCTGCATGTCACCGATGCCTTTATTGGGTGGCAATTTATATTCCTTGGAGAGGCTTCAACCTAAATTAGCGCTGTGTGTAACTAGCTTAATGTCACTGAAAGGAAGAACTCTATCCGCCTTCCCATTATTACAGGTTTCTAGGATGACAAACACCAGTAGTGAAAGGCAGTGAGTTTTCCATGAGGGTGCCGGCATTCGGTCAACTAGAGGTCACGGCAGAGCTAAACTGCGTTGATGCAACCCTGATCCCTAAATTGGCCTTTGTGTCGCGTCAACTAATCTCTCAGTAAATCCGACCTCTCTGCTATCCGATGGGATGCATATTGACCGCTTTATCGATGTATCAGACAAAACAAGACCCTTCTGTTTGGGTAGCGCAGTAACAAGGATGGCTGGACACTCTGCTTACATGCCAGTAATAAAAGGTTCCGTGATGAATCTTGTACTTCGACTACAGACGTTATCATCAACACCAAAACAAAATTCAGATATTCAACTACTAAAAATCAGTTATTTATAAAAGTTTGTTTTATAGCCTAACGTTTCTAGAACAGCAAGAGAATATTAATAACCCTTGGTTGTATATGCACGATTTTATATTCTTTACTGTATATTCAATATACAACGAATGAAAGTGTTTTAAAACCATACGTGGTTATTAATTTTCCTAATGTTGTATGTATTTTCCATCATGTGCACTTTAATAAGAGCTCAGATGGAAGAAAACTTATCTGTGTCACTCCATATTCTCTTGAATTTAAAAAGAAACTATCAGAATTAATTTTAAAATCGTCTAAAATTATATTATCTAGAAGTACTCGTAGAATATTGTATAATACCACTTTGGAATATTTTATTCAGGTCTGGAGACCTCACCAAAAAAAACAGAATTCGTGTCTGTTTAGGTGCGATAAATATATGTATTAAAACAATGTAGAAAGTTTATACAGACGTGTGTCCAATTCTGAACACTTAAAGAGCTATGGATGTTTGAATGTTAAAAGTGACCATGGAGTTTCAGTGCCTTGTTAATTATATTGACCAATATTGGATAGTTTTCTTAAATAATATATCGTGTGAGCAATATCCACTGTTGTAGCCTCGAGGCCAAAAGCTCTGCTTTATTCTTCGGCAGTTCGAGATCCATAATGAGGGATCCCTTAATGGATCCTTGATACATTAAGCTCACTTCCTGTGATCTTATGCGGGTCACAAGGATAAAAGTTTGGAACAAATGGTGGATCCATTGACGTAGAGGGCTGCTGTATTTCTTCGTGTATATCAAGTTGATGTTCATCAGTGTCTTCATTCTTCATCAGCGTGTACAGAAAAACTGTCGATTGGTTCAGGAATAGGTAGTATTTCACCTTGAGGTACGGGAAGAATTGCAGATGGTATATTTAAGTGCGTCACTGTACACTTTTTCTTCATTGTCATCCCTTTTCTAATAGGTGGCACCATACAGAAGTAACACTCTGTAACGTGATTCACCCAGTACATATCTGTATTCGAGGATTACTTCAACAGAGTTGAAGACACATTTGAGGCGACAACAACTTGCCACGAGATACAGAGCGAGGCGACAGTTGCCCATCACGTCATAAGATCGTTGTGGTGCTGAAACTGCGGTTGCATGCGTTTTGCCGAGAGCCGTAGTTGATAATGTAGAGTAACTCACTGATATGAGACCCGACTGTAATTCGAAAACAAGAGCCAATCGCAAATTTTAATGTGATTAAAAGTAATCAAATGTAATTAAATGTAAGGGACTGATATAAAGTGTTATATCAGTCCCTTACATTTCAGAAGCGTTAACATTATTTTCTTAAATTAGTTGGTTTTTTTCCTTTTCTGTGATTAATAGAAATGAATAGCAAATAACTGATTATCTTGTCAATTAATTAGTAATTGATTAACTAATAATACAAAAAAAGTATATGAAGTAATCGCTTTCATTTCACTGCACATACCTCACAACGCAATATTCACTCCACGCTTTGTAATGCTTTGTAATCGCAGCGCGTGAGATGCAACCCTATTTCGGGTTCTGCCATTTAATATAATTAAACAATCATTAGTACACTATCGAAGTTTTAATGTATTTAACTTATTTCTTCCTCAATTTTAATAACAATTGAAATATGACACAAATTTAACGTTTATGCTGTAATTTATATAATAAATAAATAGAAATTCATGATACATGCATTTAATTAACAAACAAATGATCGAAAAATAATGACTTTCATGAGACAAACGAAAATCGAGAACATTTCGTCTCTGCACATACGCCATATTGTCTATTCATTCCTCCAATCAGCGCACCGCAAGAAATATAACATCCATTGCTTCAGCTACAGTACTGTATACGAAGAGTCTATGTAATGCTTAAAAAAAAATAATAATAAATGCTGGATTTCTACTGGTTCGATTTCAATAAAATTTGAAGTAGATACACAAATCTTACTAAAAGCGCAAAACGTAAAATGAACGGACATGGTGAAGACAATGGTCAAACATATATACCGACGTGCTTAAAAACGAAGATCTACGTTTTTTCAGGTTATTCTAATTTATCTAACATCTGATGACTATAAATAAGTACTGTACTGTTTCATCCAGAAAGTTTAATAAACGATAAATGACCTGTAGCTTTCGGGGTTAAATGGACCCCTTCATCGGCAATTCCAACAGGATAAAATCGTTAGAGACAAAATTTTTAACGAAGACAGAGTTGTGCTTGCAGTGATGCGTGCATGAGATTAAACATTCAACTACTAGGTCGCTGCTCATTGTTGTTACACGGACGTGTGTGGATTTGCTGCCAGCGTTTATCCAGTTTCAAGATAGTTGCCTCTAAGACAGGGTGTAGCCTTGTGCCCTGCAGCGATTCATAGTTCTTGAATTGCACGAGATGTTAAGTAACTCTACCCAGAGGCGGTGGCGAAAGTCTCGGGATAGGTCAATCACTTCGTAATCGTGCTTGGGGTTAAGGTCATAATGGGTCGACCAAAAGTGTTCTGCGATTGCGGACTGGTCAGTCTCACCAAGGCGGATTGACCTGTCGTATTCTGCAAGGCGGTCTTGAAGGCGTCTTCAAGATTGCGGACTGACCAGTCCGCAATCGCTGAACACTTTTGGTCGACCCATCAGGACCTAAACCCCAAGCACGATTACGAAGTGATTGAACAATCCAGACACTTTCGCCTCTGGCTAGAGTCACTTAACATCTCGTGCAATTCAAGAACTATGAATCGGTGCAAGAGCACAAGGCTACACCCTGTCTTAGAGGCAACTATCTTGAAACTGGATAAACGCTGGCAGCAAATCCACACACGTTCGTACAACAACAATGAGCAGCAACCTAGTAGTTGAATGTTTAAACTCATGCGCACAACTCTTGTCTTCGTTAAAAATTGTGTCTCTAACGTCTTTATCCTGTTAGAATTGCCGATGAAGGGGTCCATTTAACCCCGATAGCTACATGTCATTTATCGTTTATTAAACTTTCTGGATGAAACAGTACAGTACTTATTTATTGTCATGGAATCCAGTACTAGAGGCCGATTTACCTACATCTGATGACTATTTACAGCTTGAGAAGATTGTAAATAGATTGCAATTGAAAATCATCTTGAAAAGATACATTTTCGCGAAGACTAATCTCTCGTGTTTGATAATTTTGTTTCTGACCCAAAATTCCTCGATTACTTTTAATGATTATTTTCTTATGTGACTCATCTCTCAATTTCTTAATAAATCCCTTTATGGGCATAAGATTTATAGAACCAGCATCAGTTACATTAACTCAATGTGAAAATTTCAGATGAATTCTACATGGAAAACTAAGGTTCAAATCACCCTCACCTAAATGAGGGTGAACTCATTTCAGAGCGAAAACTCACAGGAGTTATTCTGTTCTTTTGTATACATGGCGCTCTTAAAAAACCAGTAACTGTTTCATTGAAACGATTCTGGTTCAACCCACTTCTGCAATGCAAGTAAAACATCACATTGTATAGGTTCTCATAGGTAGCACAGTTGGTAGAGACCCCAGTTAGAATCCCATCGATAACGGGAGGGATTTTTATGGGTATTTTTCACAAGGTGGCTGAGTTAGTCGGTCACAGGCGAAGGTATCGTGGTTTGTTCTCCAGGAAACTCGGAATTTTAGTCCAGCAAACAGAAAACCGACCTCAGAACACGCGCAATTTACAGACATACACAGAGAAATAAGGCCTCCTTAATTGCTGATGCTCCTAAAACCCAACAAAACAAACAACACATCGTATAGCTTTATAAAACTGGCATATTTTTCCCCAAGTTATAAAGGGAGGAACGAGAGCAAATTCAGCGTCGTTGTTTCCATAGAAACAACGACGACAGATTTTTCCCTAACTGTTTCTATGGTAACAGTTATAACTTCATTAATGAAAACAATGTCGTCGCATTATTAAACTATGTTATTCTTTCACAACGAGTGCCACTAGCGCCATCAGAGCTTCAGGTCTTACAATAATACGTAATGAGCGCCAGAGAGCGTGTCAAATTACACAGATTTTACAAGCTTTATCTATTTCGGGCCTGTTATATACCGTATATTACATTTTTGTTTTTTTTTAAATAATCGCATCAAGGCGAATAGATGAAAGTATCTTTTTTTCTCTACTTCAAAAACCACCTTCATGGTGTGTTCCTTCTACCTCTTTCCGACTATAGTTTCTTTTCTTCTAAGTTATTCTCTTCCTTTTCATATCTTTCACGGGTTCGCACATCATCTGCCTTTTTAAACGCCGCGCTATTTACCACATTTCTCCTAAAGAGCCGAGATGCATTCATCCCTTCGCCACCCTCCCCTCTTCTTCCTGATTTCAGTTCTTTTCGTCTCACGGCTAGTTTCTGTAAGGCGCCATAAAAAAAAGAAGAAAGATAGATGTTAGTATAAAGGATGCTTCGATTTTTGTTCTCTCACTCTCTCTCTCTCTTTCTCCCTCTCTCTCTTTTCTTTCGTTAACTGTGTAGAGTTCTCGCAATCTGCATATGTCACTAGTTCTTTTACATATCTCATGATAAATTCTTCTTTGAGCGAATAATGGCACGACGTTAGTCATCCCCTCCATTTCTTAGCTGCCACTGCTCTTCTTTCATTACTCCACAATTCTGAGATCTATGAAGCCCCCCGCCATTTAATTATTGATCACGCAAACCGCCACAGGTTTAAGTTCACATGCATTATCGCGCAGCGCGGTATTAATATTTCAAAATTTTATAAAAATATAAATTAGAAAACGTAACGTTACCACTTCCTCAGCAAGCGTATTTGGCTCTTTAACTCCACATTTCTCAGATGGATCCGCAGTTTTACCATTCATTTTCCTCTTATCTTCTTACGAAATGAGCATTCTTGTAATAAATTATTTCCGTTCAATTTTAATTCTCTAATGTTTATTTTATGATTATTAATCTTCGCACAAATGGAAATGATTTTATCCTCCCACTTGGGTAGAAACGTGCGAGCGAAGCTGCCTTTATTTAATGTAGAATGAGTTGTAATTCTTCGTTTTGAAGACGGGCCTCTGTTCAAAACGGATAAGTCTCTGCTCGACAACTGCTATATCTATTATTAATTCTCAAAGCTAAATGTCATCACACCGTTCTGTCTATGGGAAAGGAGTTATTTAATTCCATGAGAATTTTAGCGGCTCATTCAGATAAATACGTCTTTTTATTATCTTTAAAGGTCCATTACTAGCAAACCACCGAAAGGATTGCAATATATTTTAGATTTTATTGAATATCTTTGAGTTTCTAACTTTGCAATTGTTTTAATTTACAATATTTAAAGCTAATCTGAGATAAGCTGACAGATTAGATGCTATTGGACAAATTATAGTTATCAAAGCAGGTGGGATTTTTAAATTTAACTTCAATGAATATATATAAATCACGTATTACCAGCGAGAAAATTATCACCGGGGCGGCTCATAAATTGAATTTGGTTGTTTTTTAACAGCACAACTAAAGTTCAGTCAGAATGCGCCCCTGCACTATTGCTTTAAGCTTGAATGTGTTCTTAAGGTCGGTCTACATGTTTTGCAAGATAAAAAACGTTTCTGCTGGTGATGTTTTATATTAATGATCTTCGTCCATTTTCTGATGATAATACACTACATTCCATTTTCCAGTTTTCACATACTCTGCTCAAACAGCTACAAATTCTCGAAAGTCCATCTTCCCTAAATCCTTATCTCCAGGGAATTCTCCAGTGGGAAGAAGACAATTTAAATCTATCTCTAATGGTGTTGTGTTAGTCCGTGGAATCCCACTGCTGGGCAAAGGAGCCCCCGACTTTCTCTATTCATCTCGGTTCAATGCCAGTCTTATCCAAGTGGAGCCCATAAGGGATGATAATTCATCTCTCCACCTGGTTTTCTGTCGTCTTCTTTTTCCCTCTCTTGGCGACCAAACAGTTGTCAGATTGTCCCACGAATTGTCTTGTTTTCTGGCGAGATATTCTGCCCACTTCCATTTTAAGGGCTTGGATGTCTTGATGGTATCACTGATTTTAGTTTTTTGTCTCAATGAAAAAGGAATATAAGCTGGACCGCGAGTCTCAGGAGGAATTCTGTAGAATGCCTAATATCTCCAGAAGTCAGTCCCACATTCTAGTGGTATGTCATGAGTCACGCTAACAGGAAATGCTATGACGAGTCTGAGGAGCCTATAATTAACCTGACCGATGGGGGGGTTGCAGCAGCAATGACACCATCTTCTGGCGGAAAAACCTTCAGGACAGGATTTCAACGGCTGAATGGAAGCTGGCTGTCAAAAGAATCTTTCACATATCAATAGCAGGCAGCAAATTCTCAGTCAGGTGGATAATGCAAAGCTGGAAGACAGCTTTAAAACGTATTTCCCAAGCCACCTGGTCAGTGTGGGAGAGTAGACCGACATACTCCCCCATGGAGAGAAGGCGCCTCCGTAGCCAGGTGGGAAGGAGCAGCAGTGCGTAGCGCACGCTTCTTGATTAGACCGGGGTTCGAGCCCGTCACCACCAAATACGGAGGATGCGGAAAGGTCAAGGGAATGACCACCGCATATCCCCGGAGCAATATGGCCTTAGTTGCAAATGCTCCTAAAAACCAAAATAACAACATAACAACAACCATGGAGAGAAGAGAACAAAGAGAGGCCGTACAGCTCAAAGCCAAATGGGGCACCCACTTAATTTGGCAAGCTCGTCCCAGAAGAATGAGAGAATAAACCTACACCCCTCATGGATGCACATTCTAAATGGCAGATCTGGGGACCCACCAAAACAGACCAAAGTTTAAGAATAAGGATCTCTAATGTAGTGTGTTTTAATTCTAACAAAAAAGTGTCAGCTGTTCTTATGTTCATCTTAAACACTTAGATTTTTATATGTCATACCTTTACTGGGGATAACTTTGACATCTGACTTTTACAGGCATAAGCCAAAATAGGACGGAAGCCAGGATTATCACAAATATCGCTTCCTTTCCATCACAAAACCCACTTTTACGCTTTTGCCATTAGTTTGTTATTCTAACCTGCTTCTGAAGAACAGCAGGCACTTCAACAAATCACAAATTAGTTCAACTATGAATATTTTTCCACATATAAGCGGCACCCACAAAAACTCTCTCAAACTCCATTTAAAAGAAGGCAATCGCCTTAATTATTGATCTCTCATTTACAAACCACTCCACTTTTTACTCACACATGATTGGTTTCTGCTACATGCTTTCAGATCTTTCTACGGTCACTGCTCATTTGAATTAACTTCGGTAAATTCCTCCTCTTTCGTCCAAACTAATCCCAACACTTTCCTCAACTAGCTAACATCCATTCACAGTTCAACTCTATAAACTCCAAACTAAACTCCGTTGAAGATCTTTTTTTTCCCAAGGTGGCCATGTTAGTCGGTTTAAGAGGTGGTTTACTGTTATTTCTTCTAGAAATTCGAGTTTTTCATCCAGTAATATAAAGCAACCCGATCATAGAATACACCCAGCTTACAGACAACACACTAACGGTTAGTAGTCTTGCCTTGAACGCAAACACAAAGCATCAATACATAAAAGCTTCCACTTTGACTTCACAAAAAATAAATATTCTTTATTGCATAATATCAGCGGTTACTCATTTAATTCACGGAATGGACCTACCTTAATTTTAATCATGGTCACCAAGGTCTGCGGTGCTCTCTCCCTTTCGAAATATCCTTCTTCAAGGTGCATACAGTTTGCCATCGATGAATCCACATCTTGAAGCACTCCAAAAAGCCATTTCTTGATAAGTCCTTCAGAGTAGTGGTTGTGGCCACAGATTCTCAACTTTTTTTAATGAGCCTGTGCCACTAGAAATTATTTTTACTTCAAACACTTGTCTCCATAAACTTCACATTTCTCTTACTGTCCCTGTAGCACTCGTGCCACATTGAACATAACAGCGAATAACGAAACGTTTCTCAATCTTCAGATTTCCATTATGCAGCTCACAAAATGCAACTCAAAGCCACTTTACAACTTGACAGGGAAATTTTACACGATAAGTCTCATCAGTTGAAAACCTCGGGAAATCTACATCTATACGAAGCGCACTGCTGAGCTACTGATCTATCCTTGAGATATCTTGAGTAAATTGAGCTTTATGATGGTGATAATCTCAGCATTTGTTGAAAGCTCTCCACACGCTGTATTTCATGCATTATTATTAGTAGTAGTGGCAGATGATTCAAGAAAACCAAGCTCATAGATCATCAGCAAAAAAAGAAAAAAAAAACGACTTACCTCACCCCTTCCCTCCAAGAATGTCTAGTTCTTCCTTGAATTTATTCAAACTACAAACTTCCATAATAACAGATGAAAGTTTGTCCCAGCAATCAACCACCCGCTGGCCGAAGGAAAATTTTCCACATCTATCCTGCAACCATCCTTCCTCATGAATTTATGCCCCTCGTGTGTGTAATCTCAGCAAGAGTTTTTTTTTTTTTGTTTGGTATACGATTTTACCGGCGCATTAACAGCAATAGCTATTATGCTCAAAGACATATCAGCATGAGGAAGAATGCCATTAAAACTGAGCTGCTTCAATCCAACCAAGGCCTTAAAAACACTTGCTGCGATTTGACAGGTGCTTCAATTGAGGACTGAAGCTTCTTGGTAAAAGCATCCTTTTTTCCCTCTTCACCAATCTCGTTACCCTTCTCTGCATCCGGTCCAGCAGAATATCTACATCATTTTAGGCCTCTATACCTGTATAAAGTACTCAACTGCGGCTCTAATTAATCTATTAGTCTGCGTATCCCTCCAAAGCTAGCAGTTTTCCGACCAGCATATCACTGCATCGATAGAAACAGCAAATATTCTTACAGCTCTTCTATTTATGTGTATCCCATCCCAGTAAAAACAGTCTCAGTCTCCCCTGTTCAATAATAATTGCCGCATTTCTATTGCTCAATTTTAATGAAATTCGGGAAGCTCGACAAATCGTTCCAAAAGAGCCAAATGTAAAGTTTCGTGAAAATCCATCCCCTGGCAGTCGAGATTTCTGTCTGTCCGTACATGCGGACGGACAGAAAGATGTGTTAAAAACGATAATCGCATTATGCATATATGCTAAAGTGCCTAAAAAGGACAACAACCATGAACATGTTCGTGTACTGCATTTCCACATCTACTGATATTAAAGAGTCGAATAACAAACATCTAATGGCTATAAAAAACGAATAAAATTCTTAACTGTTTAATTTCATGCACATCTGGAAAAAATTCTGCTGAACAACAATGATCAAAAATATCAAAAGGAATTAGCTTTTATGATAAAGTTCTATCAGGAATATCCATTACTAGTATAAAGTCCCTCTACGCTGGTTACTAGTAAGGAAGCGCTGGACCGGCTAGTCCGTGGTGCCTAATGCTACTGATTTTTGAAGAGGAAAGGATTAAGGACACCACTGCTTTGGTTCACTCCCTGTAATTATTAAACAGATAACTCCTGGTGGAGGTTTGTCCAGATAATCCTTGATACACTAGCACGCTGAACTACATCGACTATCGCCAGCAGAGGGTGGAGTAAGAGTCATTACACTTGTGCAGATTACACATTTATGACTTCACCCAACACAATTAGATTTATGCAGAGCCGCCCTAATGAGCAACAATGGGATGTCAGAAAAACTACCCATCCAGAGTAGCAGTACCTTTGCTACTCTCCTCTACTCTGTCCCTTATTTTTTACGTGTCATCCGTCATTTATTTAATCCATTTTGACTGCGTTGCCTCCCTCTTTTTCCGCACTGGCTCATCAATCACTTTTCCCGAATAGTGATCAGATGTGATTCCACGTGCACTTGAGTAGCATATTTTTCCTTGTCGCCCAAGTATTTTATTTCCTGCTCTCAACCTTTCTTATCCCTTGGATTTCTGTTAGTAATTTGGAACACCAGGTATTAATCTTGTAATTTTCTTTTTTTTTCTTCTTTTTCCACGTATCCTTTCTGTATAAAGATCTGGGGGAAAAAAATCCACTTCAGTCTTTTCTGTACAAAAATTCTCTTCCGCATAATTCACTGTGGAAAAGATTGAAGAAAGAAAAGAGGAAAAAAACAGAAGCCAGAATATGTAGCATTCGCATAAAGACAGCCTATGCTATGTAAGAGGCATCTCAAGTTAAGAAAGAGTTCAAAACAATGTCAAAGTTCGCCTTCGATGATCGAAAATCGTCTTAAAATAAAAGATGATAATCCAGTGCTCAAAACTAGTTTCAGTTTCATGAGAACTAACTAAATAAAATACAGGCAAGAGGAGTCTGTCAGCAGCTTTGTCTGATGACGGGTATCGGTAAGATACCTGAAACGTCACCCTAATGTATAGTAATGTAGGAGAACAGCCTAATAAATTATAGTATTAATTTTCACGTGGTATAAGAGTGGTTTTAATATAATAATAACCTTAAGTTTTTACCTATGATTCAAAGATTCTCTGTTATGTATCTCCCATCCTAGAAGTTTTCTGTCGTGTTGACTATTCCTGGTGACTGAAAGCATTCTAGCAATTTAAATACTAATTAAGACGTTTTCTCATCAAGCTTTTAGTGATCGGAACCAACAAGAATTAATTATTCCTAGAAAATAATGGAAATGAATAATTTTCAGCTCCTTAAAATGTTTTCTCCCTAAATTGTGAAGATAAAAAATGCAGCTATGAAAATCTTGTTTCTTAAAAAAAACAATAAATAAATAGTCTGATACAGTGAAGCAGGTTTTTCTTTACTTTTTATCATCCTGTTATTTTTATAAATACGAAAACTTACTTATTGTGGTAAAAAAATATGTTAAAATAAAAAATATATATATATTTTAATTATCGAAACGCTTTAAAAATTTAACTTTTAGCTGGTTTTCTCCAACTCTGTTTTGCCACAGATGAGTTTGAGGATGTAATTTTCTTTCATTTTTTTTTGAACCAATATCTTTCCGATTTTAAACATGTTTTTCTCTCTCTTAGTACTGCTTGACTCACTCTCTCTCTCTCTCTCTCTCTCTCTCTCTCTCTCTCTCTCTCTCTCTCTCTCCGTGTGTTTTTGATATGTTTTCTGTCAATCTTTTTCTTCAGTAATATATTTTCTACGTAGCTAAACCCCAGAGTCAAGCACGTCATATCTATGGCGTGTATGCAGCTTTATCAAATAAAAGCCATCACATTTCATTAGAACGGGTGGCGTCCACGTGAGTACTTTGGTTAACAAGTCTCGGGCATCACACGTGAAGATGGAAAGTTCAATCAACTAGGACGGTCCTCTTCTTAATACAAAAACTTTAATTAAACCGAGCCTCTGCTCCATGGATGCTGCCGCCATGGTGCCGCCATTCTCACGATGTCAGTGTCCTGAGACACACTGCAAGGAAGGAGAATTCGAACGTGAACTCCCAGAAGACAACGGCTGGCTGCAAGCGCGTTGTGCGATAAGGAGCAACGTTGGCTTGGTATTCACTGAAACGGCAGCGGTATAGCAGCGGAAACAAAAGCGATTGAAGGCAAGCCATCCTCTCGCTGCATTACGCAAATGACTATAAGGTGGTGGGGCGCTTTATCCCGAGTTACTCTACCTTGGTCCGCGTGCAATGATGCGAGAGAGCTGAGGAGCTCCTCCTTGTTACACTTTTAATGGATTATTGACAAAAATTTTGGCAAAGCAACGTCCATAGATATATAAGTTCAGTTTATACTCTGGCACCACCATTAGGTCAGAGGAGTTTACAACTAATCATTTCTGACAATGAATACAGTCGCTTAACTGTATTTAGCAGTCACATGTGCATGAACCATGGAGAACTCACGCGTGCGTGTTGCTTCTTTCCCGTGGTTAACCACCTGTGCTTCACAATGAGTATTTCAAATTAACAATAATTAATGCACTCTTTCTCCCTTTAAAATTCTAAGTAACATAGCAAATAGCGTTTTCTCCCTCTCTCTCTCTCTCTCTCACACACACACACACACACACACACACACACACACACACACACACACACTTTGTGAAAAATGCAAATACCCGATTCCTGTCTTGATTGAAGTTGAGAAATACATCCTCCCCGAACGAAGTAATATGTATATTTTTTGTACTCAAAAACTCTGGTTTTATACCTCAGAAAATAAGCAAACAGACCATTGAATACACACACACGGCTGCTTTATGGAGAGGGAGTGATATACTGCTCGTTGTATATCTTGTGCGTTCCGAAAGCTTTAATCTGTGGCTCCATCTGATAGTCATCAGGACCCACACCCGGAAATAGAAGCAGGGACTCAAGGATTTTCTGTTGCCGCCGCTTCAGTCAAAACTTCCTAGCACCAGTCACATGACATCTTGATTTGTTGTGACGACTGGCGTTGTCTCCAGGAAAGAGAAGCTAATGCGTTCCTGGCAGTGCTGACCGCAAGTGCGTTTCCAGGAACGAGCAGCAATACGTACACTGGTGTGCAAAATTTCAGGATCAGTCAGGTTTTCACTTGTAGCTTCTCACAGGAGTGGCTTAGATATAGAAAAAGCCTACCAAAGGAACCTCGTGAGGTACAGAAATGATGAAGGAAACAACAAAGGAAACAAAACAGTACAGACGGACTTTATTCAAAAATGGCAACATAGCACTGGCTGCCATGATTCAGATGCATCACTGCCAAAGATGGAACGAAGGGAAGAGGTGGTCCTCAGTAGGAGATATATGGTCACCCCTAATGTCGATGCAGGCTTTGCACCGACTGTCCATACTTAGAACAATGTTGTTAATAAGTTCTTGGGGTAACATCGTCTATTCCTCTGTCAGCGCCATCTTCAGCTGGTGAACATTTTCTGTTTGGTGTGGACGTGCTGCTAGCCGTTTCCCCTAGAGCGTCCCCATATGTGTTCGATGGGATTTAGATCGATCGAACGGGCAGGCCAATCCATACAAACAATGTCCTCACTTTCCAAAAGCATATCAACAGCTGCAGTGCGATGGGATGTGGCGTTATCATCCATAAACATGAACTCGGGGACAAGGTATAAAAAACACACACCTGATACTGAGCTCCATTAATCAGTGTTACTCCTGTTCTTCAGATGGGAAACGCAGCGGACTTAAGTGAGTTTGACAAAGGCCAAATTGTAATGGCCAGACGACTGGGTCAGAGCATATCCGAAACGGCACGGCTGGTGGAATGCTCACGGTCAGCCGTGGTTAGTACCTACCGAAAGTGGTCCGAGGAGGGAAAACCCACGAACCGCCGGCGATGTGTTGGATGATCACGGCTGATCGATGCTCGAGGTGAGCGAAGGCTCTCCCGGATTATACGTGGCAACAGAAGGCAACTGTAGCGAAACTCGCCGGTAACTGGAATGCTGGTGACGGGAGTAATGTGTCACAACACACAGTACATCGAACCCTGCTGAAAATGGGGCTGCGTAGCCGCAGGTCGCTCCGAGTGCCCATGCTAACCACGATTCACCGGCGACAGCGCCTACAATGGGCACGCGAGCGTCAAAACTGGACCTTGATTGGAAGAAGGTCGTCTGGTCCAATGAATCACGTTTCGTGTTGCACCATGTGGACGGCCAGGTACGTGTGCGTCGTTTACCTGGGGGAGTGATGGCGCCTGGATGCACCGTGGAACGAAAACAAGCCAGTGGCAGCTGTGCCATGCTTTAGGTGATGTTCTGCTGGGATATCCTGGGTCTAGTCATCCATGTGCGGAACACTCTGACGTCTACCACCTACCTAAACATCATTGTCGACCAGGTACACCCTTTCATGGCAACGGTCTTCCTCTTTGGCGGTGACGTCTTTCAGCAGGATAATGCGCCATGCCACACCGCCCGGATTGTTCGAGACTGGTTCGGCCATGGCCTTCAAATTCCCCAGACATCAATCCTATCGAGCATCTGTGGTTTGTGTTGGAACAGCAACTCCGATCTGCGGCGTTTCAACCACGGACCTTAAAGGAATTAAAGGATCTGCTGGTTACGTGTTGATACCAGATATCACAAGACACATTTAGAAATCTTGTAGCGCCCATGCCTCGCCGGGTTCGAGCTGTTTCGGCTGGACGTGGAGGACCAGCATCAATATTAGGTCAGCAATGATGTTTAGGTAGGTGGTCATAATGTTTTGGCTCATTGATGTATATGCACCAGAAGTATGGGCATTGGCCACGCTACCTCAAAGAAACCATTTCTGCTTCTGAATAGTGGCTGTTAAAGTGGGCATAACTTTTCTCAATTCACCGTACTAAACAGCTGGCTAACCAACTGTGTATCCAGAGACTACCTAATGTAATCAGCTGGAAGTGTTTCGTAATCATTGAAGATGTAGATCGGAGCAATTTTATTGCCAGACTTCTGGGAAATATGTATACTGCACACCCCAGCCCTTAGATCAATCCCATCACTTTGACTAATAAACAGTTGTCTAAAGCTCATCGACCGATTTCTTCCAGTTAAAGCACTCCCAATGATCCAGTCCCTCCAAAATCTCGAAGTCGACTTGAAGAAACTTACACCAAACATTGTCGTGAATTTAAAAATCGCCCAGATTTGATGCATAATATCGTAAGATAGCTCACTAGTCACTCAGCCACTGATGTAATGACTTTGCAAATGTTCATATGATCCACTCTTAAGGCGATTAAGAACCATGAGGCAAAAATACAAAAATTATATCCACGAATTATGGTTGGCTTTTAACTTCTACTCTGTTATAGTCTGTAATTAAATTCTATCAGTTTCAAATGTAAAAATCACCGATGATAGCTGTCGTTATGGTATTTATGTTCCCACTGTCTATGTTATGTATGCTATATTATATAAATAAATATAATTTATTTTATACTTAACTTTCTTACGCCATAATTCTTATTTTCAAGCGCATGTATAAGCAATATTCCCATTACTTGTTGAGAAACCCTCTTATGTATGACTAATAAAGATTCCAAACTGATAGATCTGTTTCCTAATTCTTTAAGTCCAAATTGAATACCAAAGCTCCAACAATTCACTATCTCGTGACTTGGTCTGATACCACGCTGTCATTCTCTCAACCTTTCACGCATCCACCACAACACGTTATTGAGCGTGGCAATATAATTTGAATTCAGAACATGACTAAACTGTGTGTTCGGATTAAATTTTGCTTAGATGTGGACATCTGACTGAAAAGAGAAAATTATACTGAAACGATATTTGACATTGGATGTGGACTTTCACTGTACTAAGTCGTGTTGAAATCATTCCATTTTTATTAAAATACTGAGGTAGGATCCACCAGTCTTCTCTAATCTGAAGATCGAAGAAGGTATTTTCCAAAATTGATATTTTCCTTCAATTCATAAGGACAGGTCGGGTAGGATCAACTTGGCCGTTCTTTGACATTTTTAATAATGTTTATGAATTGAAAACATTATCGAAAGCAGTCGGACTGAATTCATTAGTCTCGTTCTTGAGAAAAGTAACATTTCACGCTGAAACCTCAAGGAGTTCCGTATTTTCATTGAAAACAAATAATACAATCATTTTTTGTATTACCATATGTAATACAAAAGCGGTTAATACAAAATTAAGGATCCCAATTTATAAGAACAACCAGAACCGTGGTTAGTCGATTCTGCAAGCTTTGAAGATATCAACTATTTCAGTCTCTCATTTCCTGCACGCATAATGACAAAACAGAGTATGAAAGGTGAAAACAGCTCTCCAGTGGCGGACAAAAAAACTGCATCACTTGTGAATTTTGCAAATAATGTGTTTTGCGCTGCATTGTGGGTTGCAGAATTGTTCGAAATGCATTTGTTAGATGGGATGTATATCTCTGTGAATGAAATCCAATAAGAAGACTCCACCTGATATACCTAATTGCCATAAATATCTTCCCAAAGTGTAAAATGCGTAATTAATGGAAGTATGAGAAAATGCAAATGACAATGATGACAACCAAACATACATTTCATTGCATTTACGTACATGTAAAAACTGAAATTACAAGTTAACGTAATAGTATTATGTACTACAAATCAGCAAAATAAGTCCTCGATATTTTTTTGTTCCTCCTCGAGCTGCAATTACAGCCTTCGATCAACCATCTGGCATAGAGTTAATCAACTTCTGGATATACGGTTGCCCAATTTCGCGGTACCACACCCTAACAATGCTCTCCTGCAGCTGAATCTTACTTGTTGGCTTCTTCTGAGCAAGAAGAAGTAATTTAGACGACATTATATACCAGCAATTTTCAATAGGGTTCAAATCTGACTGTTGTCGGGCCAGTCCAACAATGTAATGCCAGCATTTCTGAGATATGACTGCATCTTAAGGGAGAAAAACGAGGGAAACATTGGTGTAAGTATATTTTAAGTCTTCTGATACAAGAAAACAAACTCATCATTAAATCTAAATAGAATAAAACTTCCCAACTTTGCTGTGTGACAAGGTGTTGAGTCCTGCTGAAAAATGCAGTTTTGGACGTCTGTGTGGTGATCTCTAATAACGGGTTTCAGGCACTCCTCTAAGATAGCAGTGTAGGTTTCTGCATTGACCGTTCTGTTAATAAACTTAATTCGCCCCGCCCCGCCCCTTTGCTTGTTATGCATCCCCAGATTATCTGACGGGTGGGGAACTACACAGTTGGTGTTATGCAACCAGGATAGTATGCCTCCGATTTTCGTCTTCTGACATATGTGTACAAATCTTATCTGAGCCATGCAGGTTGAATTTCGATTCGTCAGAAAAGATAACCGTATCCCATTGCTCTTTTGTCCATGAAACATGCGTTTTAGCCCAATCAAGTCGCTTCTTCCTCATTTGTTGGGTCAACAAAGCCCGGCTTTTTCTTGGGCCGATAGGCATGCAGACCACATTCCGAAAGCGTCTTTTGATAGTTCGTTTCAACACCAGAGGCCATCTCAAAGTCCAGTTTTAGATCAGGAGCACTAGCATGGCGATTACGAAAGCATAGCCATTTCAAATATCGATTTTGGGAAGGCGTAGTCACTCTCTTACGGCCTGATCCGGGTCTTCTCTTCGCATCACCGGTTTCACGCTTTAATTTCAGCGCCCGGAATACTGTTGACTGGTGGCAGCCTATTTTATCAGTGATAGCACGCGTAGAAAGTCCTTCCTGGGACAGAGTAACAACTACACTTCTTTTTTTCTTGGTGTCAACTGAACATAGGGCGTCATACTTACATTTCCGCAAAACAAGATACTAAGGAGTATGTATACCCTTCCAACGCCGTATTTATGGAAACAGCTGATGCAATAACTTGCAATAGAAGCGTTATGTGACGCAATACCTTTGCTTTGCGACGAACAAATGACTATAATCACACAATATCTTATACGTTTCACTACAAATTTTACTTTTTTTAAGGTGATGCAGTTTTTTTTCCGCCGCTTTATTTACACCTATACACGAGCATCGGTCGAACCCACTTTGTTATGGCTCTGTAGATGATTTAAATTCTTTTGTAACATCAATAGAGCTAAAAATATCTGTATAATATACAATGAATCGAATTGAAGGTATTACTAAACCGCCCTCTCCTATATATTATAAATTTAGTTTGATTGAACTATAAATATAATCGACTCACCCCTTGGGGAGGGTTGAGTGAACATTGACAACGATATGGCGATATCATAAGACCAGTTTTCTTTCGGTGAGGTGCCTAACAATCAGATTTATATAATCCGAATATTTGACGATATGGTTACGCATATAGCTTAAGCATTTTAGTTTCAGAAACTTAATTTTGCTGAATGAAATCTTTAAATTACCTTCCGAACTCCTGTAATACAGAGCCGAACTACCATAGATTTATATAAGCAGGCATAACTTTTTAATTACACTGCTCGACAAAATTAACAGAACATGTAGAAAATGTGATGTAATTCGTGCAGCTTTCGATGAAGCGAACAAAATTTGGTACGGTGGTGTACCATAGAAACTTCGGACAGGTATAAGATATATTTATATCAGTTGTATAAGAATTACCAAAAGGGTCACATTACAGAAGTCGGCACAAGATGCTCAAAAATATGATCACATGACATCAGTACGGCATATGATCCCCTCCAAAAGTAAAACAGGCCTGACAGCATTGAACCGTGCTCAATATAATGGCGTCTATAAGATTGTGTGGCAACAAATTCCATACTTTCACAAGCACAGACCT
Source organism: Mastigoproctus giganteus (assembly GCF_048544385.1). Lineage (NCBI taxonomy): Eukaryota > Metazoa > Arthropoda > Arachnida > Uropygi > Thelyphonidae > Mastigoproctus > Mastigoproctus giganteus. Next base: position 145,397,005 of record NC_143581.1, on the reverse strand, counting down.
TCGCTCACCAAGTGACCGAAAAGTTGGCTGTCAGCGCGCAATGCGATGCCGAAGGGCGTCTAACTCATGTTCGATCGGATTTAAGTCTGCTGATCGTGCTGGCTACTGCAGTAGTTGGATATCTTCAGTTTAAACAAAATTCCTCCGCCACTTGAGCTCTATGTGCAGTGGCATTGTGCATGAAAAGAAAATCTGGGCCTACCGCACCCGTAAAAAGTCGCACATAGGGCTCGAGGATCAGTTCTCAGTACCTCTGCACATTTATGATACCCTTATCATAAACATGAAGAGGGGTGCGGTCGATGATCATTATTTCCGCCGACACGAGAACACCGCATCCACCATAGATATTACAGGGACGGCACCGCATTCTGTTTTTAAGCTAAAACGGGACTCATCAGAGAAAAGAACTGTACCCCATTTTGTCAGTGCTCCAAGTCACACGTTCATGGCTCCAGTTTTGACGAGCTCTGCGGTGGTTTGGGGTTAATGGGATATAAACCACTGCCTTCCTTGAATATAGGCAACTTGAATTGAGCCTTCTTAACACAGTCCGGTTTGAAATGTTTTTACCTTGGCAGCAGCAAACTCAAGAGACAGTTGATGACAACACATCGTAAGGTTCCGCCTTGCTGTTAGAGCCAAATAGCGTCTGTTCTGGTTCACTTAGACCTCGGGCGACATTAGCCAGCTCTTCTTGTAATGGTTCCTATCTCCAGAAACTTCTTCCATATTGCCGAGAAGACACTGCTTGACACATTCAGCCAACGTGCCACCTTCACCTGCGACTACCCGGGTTCAAGTGGTCCAGAGACCCGCCATCTCAAAGATTCATCTAAACGACGATGACTTGCCACCCTGAGTACTGGAGATGGTGACTATCCCACTGAGCAAGCCAACATAACGCAAATGGAGTGTTGTAGTCGCAACCCATGTATTCAAAAGCATGAATAATTTGCATAATGTGCGGCTCCGTAAGGTGGTAGATCGATTTCTGTTGGATACTCGGAATTTGCAAGCTAGGATGCTTATTTTATCAAAAAAAATTCACCTTCGGCGACACTGTTCGCAATAAAATATTCATGAAACACGTTTTGTTGTGTTAAATTTGTCGAGCACTGATCAATGAGCTCTCACGTCTAATGCGTTCATAATAATCGCTGTCTCTCTGCACATTATAAAAACTATCTCGGCTTGAATCTCATCTGGTAATGATAACAAACTTTAGACTTATGGAAATAATCCGAAGTGTTATGAGAAACCGATATTTTATATTTTATATGATTTTTAAACAAAAACGAAGTTACTAAAGCTTTAAGCAAAAAAAAACACGGTTTTATTTTCTCATTTTTGGAGAACGTTTCCACAGTGTCTCGATTCGTATCCTTCCATTTTTTGCTCCCTCTTTCAACAGTGCTTCCTAACTTTTCCTTTGACCGCACGACTGTGATCATTCTGTTTCCGCCGTATGAACATTTTAATTTTTAAATCTCCTATAAGTATACTTCCACAACTTTCGCCGGTATAGTTTTTCTGTGTAGTGTAATCTCCAGCAGGTGTGACAGCACTTTGATCATAAGAAGATAAATTTATTACGCATTTCAAAAAAAAAGTTGGTGGTTTTCCCTTGCTCACTTGTGTGGGACGCATTAACGCTTTAGTAATGCAATTACCACCTGCATAGCTTACTTCTATTATAATCGCTCACAAATAAAGAAACCCTGTTGAGACCAGAAGTAAGGGACTGTAATGAAACCGAACGATAAAAAAGAGCTTCCTATCGAACTCTTTTGTTCCACGTGGTTAGTTAATTTCGCACACAAAAGTTGCGCAATAAAAATCAACTTTTTTTGTAGTTGGAACTTTGTTAGAGACTTATAGGTCGCTACCATCACGGAACTTTGACTCTTTCCGTTAAAGTTGTGATGGCGTCTAATCCCAGATGACGTGAAAGTGACAGGCGTTCTTATTGTTTAACACTTAAAACAGGATCGCGGATTGTTTATGGGTGTGGCTTCGAGTCCGTGCAAGAAACAACAAAGATCCGTGACTATATTGGTCTGACAGCTCGAAACCCTGGAGGGAAATGGAAGGAAAAAACACATAACAAAATTATATCTGGGCGTGGTGACAATTTTGGGCTATTTTTGTCAATGACGTTGGCAAGTTGGATGTACAATAGATTCGTCAATGTGTTCATAAGAACTGAGCTTTCGTAAGATTAACAGTGACAACCCCAATCACCGTTGTAGTAGAAGAAAGTTGACTTGCGGAAACATCTCGGAAGTTCGATAACTCTGGACAGCTACTTCCTTCTTTGGGTAGTGCTGATATTTTAATAGATTCGAGCTTCAACAGGAACACACGAATACAATCTATGTTCAGGGGTGCATTAATATATACTGTTGAGGCACAGAGTTTATTCCTGATTGATTGTTTCCGCCCTTCGCTGTCCCCACACACCCATTCTTCTGATTTTAATCGTGTTATAATCAATCTTGCGCAATTGCTGCTCTCTCTCAACATATTGGAAAAGGAATGGATTCGATTCCAATCGTGATGAAAGTGTTTTTCGCACGATGACCGAGCGATCCCTCCCTGGCGAGAGCTGTATTGTTTTTTTCTACGTCAAACAATTTTTCAGCCGGCGAAATAGTCGAACTGAAGACGTTCTGACCATTCATGGCTTTGATTGTCTCGCTGCAATTCTGAACCCAGCTGGTGTTGTTCAGAATTGTGGTATAATTCAATAAACTCATGATAAATGTTAATGATAATTCCAGCTCCATTTTTTTTTCTATGAAACTGTACACTGTTTATTTCGGATTCTAATAAACTAGTTAAACTGATATGTCAACACAGATCCTTAGATTGAGGTTTTGCCGTCTTTTATTATTCGGGAACCTGCCTCCTATCTGGTAGGCTGCTCTTTGTAGTCCAAACAAAAGAGTTAACCACTCAGGGTAAGAAAAAGGTTATCACAGCAGGGAGGGTGGCGTATTCGAGGCTTAATATGCAGAAGCTTGCCAATGGTGCGTTGTTAGCTACTTGTAATTTACCAAGAGACCAAATTGTGTTTTTTGTATACAGAGGCTTCAAATAACTCATCATGATGAAACCAAATCTTATAATAATCATATAAACAGATATTTATTTATTATTCCAAGGGAAATAAAAATATTGAAAAATCTGTTGGGCCATATATTTTTAATTCCACTTCAAGTGTTCAAGTATGCCGTCTTCTCATTCAATAATTAAAAGAATATTAGAAGAAATATTTACTTATAGAGTTGTTAAAGCGCCAGGAATCAATATTAAAAACCTGTCTTCAAATTCCAAATCTGAGATTTGTAAACACGGCTTTTCAAGAAGTCCCCAAGGCAAAGGTTGAAGGGATACGTAGAGGCAATTTAATATATAAAAAAATGAAAATAAAAATACTCGCCTTATTTATCCATCCCCTCTAATAATATGTCTAATTCAACTAGATACGGCTGATTATATGAGCATCGCTAGACTCTGGTGAGATTCCCTTGGATTGGAAAAGTGCAAATGTATCTCCCATACATAAAGGTGGCTCTAAAAGTGAAGTTGGAAATTATCGACCTGTCAGTCTGACTTCAGTAGTAGGGAAAATCATGGAGGCAATGATCAAGGGTGGAATTCAGGATCATTTGGATCGAATTGAAATTCTCAAGGATACACAGCATGGTTTTGTAAAGGGAAAATCATGTTTAACAAATCTGGTTCGCTATTTCGAAAGGGTCACTTACGAGCTGGATTTAGGGAATAATTTCGACATTGTTTATTTAGATTTCAGCAAAGCTTTTGACTCAGTCCCACATCAGCGGTTGCTTTATAAGCTGGAACAGGTTGGAATCACTGGGAAAATCCTTAGATGGATAGAAGGATGGCTTCCGGGCAGGAGGCAGAGGGTTGTGATAAATGGCTATTCTTCAGATTGGGTTGATGTAAGAAGTGGGGTTCCCCAAGGATCAGTATTAGGGCCACTGTTGTTTTTAATTTTCATAAACGACACTGATGAAGGGATAGAGGGCGTGATGTCTAAATTTGCAGATGATGTTAAAATCGGTAGAGTAGTTAATGATCACTGTCAAGCTGAGCTTCTTCAGAGAGACCTAGATAGACTTCAGGAATGGTCAGAAAAATGGCAACTATGCTTTAATCCAACAAAGTGTAAGGTATTACACCTGGGAAAGAGTAATCCCAAAATAACTTATTCACTTGGTGCAGTTCAACTAAACCCGGTACTGGAGGAAAGGGACTTGGGTGTTACGATACGGTCAGACATGAAATTCTCTGAGAATTGTAAACAGGTTGCAAGAAAGGCCCATGGTGTCCTATCGATGATCTATCGAACTTTTGCAAGTAGAGATAGGGACGTGATAATCCCATTATATAAGGCTTATGTTAGACCACACTTGGAATACTGTGTTCAAGTATGGAGACCGCACCTAAAGAAAGACGTCGAGCTTCTTGAAAGGGTGCAAAGACGGGTAACTCGCCTGGTGAGATCGGCAAAAGGGCGTCCTTATGAAGAAAGACTTCGAATATGTGGGTTGCAGAGTTTGGAAACTAGACACCTTAGGGAGATTTGATTGCTGTGTTTAAGGCTCTGAAAGGCATCAGTAAAATGAATGAGGACGAAATTTTCAAGATTATAAATGATGCTAGAACTAGGGGACATAAATTCAAGTTACGGGGGGAAATGTTTAGATTGAACTGCAGGAAGTTTTATTTTAGCCAGTGAGTTATAAATTACTGGAATAAGTTGCCTTCATGGGTGGTAGAGGCCGACAGTTTGGGGAAATTCAAAGGTCATGTGGATAGTACTTTCGGGTAAGGGAAGAGCATAGGATGATAGGTTTAATTTCCTTTTTTTTATTAATTATTATTATTTATTTATTTATTTTTGTTTTTATCATTGTTTTGTTCGGATTTTTTTTTTTTTTTTGGCTGGTGCAGCATAAGCCATAGGCTTTCTTGCACCATGCGGCCATTACTAATACTAATACTAATTATTTATTCATATAGTTACATTTCTATGCAAATGGAAAGGTGACACTTACTGGGCAACTTTATATATGGTCTGTTCTCCTAATCATCCTATAATGTTCTCTTAATTCAGGCAAAATGAACTCTGAAGGCATATGGAATATATTTCCCTCATTAATTCCTTCATCAAAGGAATATGTATCAATCCAAAATCGCATCATAAAGTCACACCATACATCGCCGTATAAAGTAAAATCGTTCCAAGAGCCTTAAGATGATTAACGCTAAAACTCATTAAAATCAAAACATTTGTATAAAAACAACTTAGTTCCTGCCACCACCTGAACCGGTCAGGGTCAGTCCAAAGGTAGCCACCCTGCCAACGGGGAAGTGGGTTTCTACTATCTAGTTCCAACTTCTATTAAAAACCTCTGATAGAGCAAAAAAGCTCTTTAATTCTCTACGTTTTGAAATAACCTCATCAGATCTTGAGAGAAAAGGACACAGGTAATATTATACGTCTGCTCAATATTATACATCATCTACTATTTACAGTGATCGTGGATCACTGTAAATAACACAGCTCAGCAATATATTCAGACTATCTTCAGGCTCTACAAAAGTGCACTTTTGATCCTCAAACCAGCCCAAATTGTTGCAATCATACGTTTAATCCATACGTGTATCATTGTGATATCCAAAATCAGGCCATTTTCTGGCTTTAATCATAGTTTCAACTTCAGGCATCATGTCGGACTGGCACCAACGATGCTGCTAAATCCTCTTTATTTCTGAATTCAGCCTTTTAGTCTCATTCTTCAGGTCATTCTTAGTATGTTCATTCTCTGTTAATGGACAGGATCTTACTTCAAAAATTTCCCATGAACAGTTCATTTTTTGTTGCAATCACCTACTTCTGGTTATTACCAAATCTATTGGCTCTCGTCCTGCTACAACTTGTAAAGCATTGTTAGAGACTGTCTGGCATGCCCCTGTGACTCCTAGAAGGGCAGACTGTTTGGTTGAAATCATTTTACTCCTTACCACAACACTGTGAATGATCGAGCCCTGTGCACAATACGCATACGTAATGACGAGAACACACACGCATTTATACGGTAAGTCCAAAGAATTACATCTAAGGATCCCATTGTGTTCTTATTATTCTTCTCAGCTTCGCATAAATAATTTTAACTTTTCTTTGAGGTACTCAACATGCAGCACAAAGTTTAGCCAATTATTCAAGATGATGCCGGGGTACTGGGCTTCAGAGGCATATCCAACAGACACATTTACCTTAATAAGGGGATACCTAGTAACATTCAATCTGCCTTTTATTATGAAGAGTATGGCATCATACTCTTCATCTTAGTAGCAGCGATAACTGATTTATGTAAAGTAGCCCAGGTAGCAATAATGTTCAATACTTGCTGCGCCTTCTTCATAACAGCAACCCCCTACAATTGTCATACACTGAGACAACCTGGTCAATCATCATAAGCATACAGGTCACAATCTTCCAATAAAAATTGAGCTCATCAATGATATAATTCTGCATAAAAGAGTCTAAAATAGAGCACTAAGGAGCGCCTCTGGTAACTTGTTTCTCTACTTAATTAAATTTATTTTAGACTGTGATCTTTCAATTATGAAATAGTCTCAGCAAAAGGTACACGTTTTTCTGGGTACTCGATCATTGTTAATCTCCTTACAGCACTCTCCACGACAGAAAATCAAATGCTCCCTGAAGGTAGATAAACATCTTTTCACAGAAAGCCTAACTTTCTCTAAAATATCAAAAACAGCATCCTCAGTCGATCTGCCGTTCCTAAAACTATATTGCGGAACGGATACCTCACACTAAAGATTATGCAAAACGTCCAGTCTCTTAATCAAACAATTGTTCAAAAGCCTTGCCTAATACAGGCAACAATGCCACGGGAAAGTTTTAGGATCTTTAGGATCTGTTTTTTTTTTTTTTTTTTTAAGTAGCTTAAGCCATCGCAACTTTCCAACAATCCAGAAAGATCCCTTCGTGTAGACAACTATTGAATAAAGAACGCAACAGCTCAGACCATTATTTTGAAAATTTCTAACTCGCCTCCACCAGAATATTATGTGGACCATGTTTAATTAGAGCCAGTGCCACTTTCAGTTACTGAATATTAAACTCAGTTTCTTGTTAATTAAAAGTATATTCTGTTTTTGGTGTCCTAGTCCATTGTTGCTTTTCACTTTCTTCCTTTTTGCAGTCATCCAGAAATAGCTCATTTAATGTCCCTATCACAGAAAATTCCAGCCTAGCGTTTCAAAAGAGCCAGCTACCTTCAACAATATGTTGATCTCCATCTATAACTTATCCATATTAATCTTATATGTCATACTGAAGGAATTAGAATTCCTTTCTTTTTGAACAAAATCTTTCCAAGATTTTCTTTTGTAAGAACGAATCTTACCCACATAAGTCTTCTTAATATCCATATGACTTCCTTTCCACAGTTCAATATTCTCACCTTCCCCTCTTCTTCTTCTAGCTCTCTAAAAGCTACGACGGGATTTCTGAACTTGTTTACGTAAGCTCCTCATTCCACCAGGAAAATGAATAACAATTCCTTTTGTCCTTCCTTATCGAACTACACGAGGCTTTATATGCAAGTAGAATAACAGTTAAAATATGTACCTTCTCTGCATCCAGGCTACTATTCCATTTATTTTCCGTTGCATGTGTTCATTCACCCCAATCTTTTTAAAAAAATGTATCTCAGTCCGTCGAAGAGACCACAAATCTATCCAGATCATTTCAAATAATATAGCTCTGTGATCACTTGTAGACCAACTGTCAGACATTCTCCATAAATTTCATTAATCATAGAAGTACTGTACATAGTCACATCTGTATTCTATTTGACCAGTGTTGAGTAAAAGTAGTCATATGATTCAAACATTTGCAATTTAAAATTCTTTGCCATGAAACAATCCTTAAAGAAGCTATCGGTAGAATCAATCCCCCACAATACTGAGCTTGTGTTTGTGTCCATTCCAAATACATAATTCATATTCTTCAACACCTGACAAGACTTGTCTACATACTCCAGACAGACCAATGGGTCTTCACGAAACTGATAGTAAACACATTCCCCGTGAGAAAAAGCCAGGGAACCAACCTGAGTCACCACCTACTCCGGATTGCATACAACAACAGCAGCAGAAGCCTAAATCATGCTGTGCAATATTAAATCTTAATGGATAACCTTTGACCATGCCCGATACTGTGAAAGGCGCATGTACTATGGGTATATCATACACTTACCAATATCTCAGTAAGTTTTATAGCGCTACCTGATAGGATCGCTGACCATTAATTTAAGCTGTTCTTGAGCCACTATAGTCATTATTTGTATTTTGTCTATCCATAATTAATGGAATTCTTAGTTATCTCAAGAAACCTTTTATACTGAGGACACTCATGGCTGTGCACAGGATGGTCAGCTCTCCTATCTTTCCGTTTACAGTTAGCGAAAGTCACCCCTTCTTGCTTTAGGGAACACCCTTTAAAAAAAATGCTCTACCACGGTATATGCTCACACACAGCTCGACCTGTACAACTTCTTGAAACATGCCCAAAAGCAAAATATTTAAAACACCTAGATACAAAAACGATGCTTTTAACTTCATGTGAGAGCAGTGAAAAAATGCTTTGCCTCGATTCACTGATCTTTCCAAAATTTGAAGAGACCTTTCTAGAATCCACTTCTAAGTGACTTTTTTCATCGCCTTGTTTGTCAATCTCACTTTAACTTCCTCCATAAATTTTTCTATCTAATCTCCATTTCTATTATGTTTCGATCGCACAATTGCTCCATAAAGTTTTTCTATTCAGTTTTTATCAACATCATAAATAATCACTTTTGATCCTAATTTCTTAGATGTTTTAATTTTCATTGCAGTATCCTTGATTTTTTCGCATTCTCTGTTCTTTTTTATATCTTCTCTTGTCTAGTTCAATAACAACACCTTCACCATGTATTGTTCTCATGCGTGTCATTTTGCCTTTGTTCAACATAGGTATAACTGATCTTAGTACTTCTTTATGAACGTCTTCCCTGGTCTTCAAACTATCACAATTAGATTTTATCGGAACCGAGTACAAGTCTTTAGGCTTATGTCTACATATCTCAGATGCTCCTCTTTTCAACACGCTGGAATAAGTTTCTTGAACTTTGCCAGCAGCATCACAGACTGTTATCCTTGCTTTTAATACATAGTTGCACACAAAGATCTTAATAGCTTTGGGCGACTCTAATGTATTCCATATATCCTGGATCTGTCTCATAGCTGCCCTGGTGACTTCATTTCTATCGGGGCGAGAAATAGGAAGTCATGTAGTTTCTTCCTTTCCTTTTTTATGTATTCAAAATCAATCGCAGGATCTTCCTCCTCTAATGAATCTTCCATTCTACACCTTTTAGTTCCACCGTGAGGTCTTTTCTTCAACACACGTAATCTTCACTAGTATCACTATTATCACTCGATGACAACTAGGTTTCTTCCTTGTCTTTTGCTTTTAGCTCCAGCCTTTCTTCTCTTATAGAGAGCTGCTTTGTTTTGGGAGAAGAGAGTTCAACACTGGCCTCCACCACGATCAACAGGACTACTATATATATGCCCACGCCTGAAAAAGTGTGTGGATTGGTCTACTTACATTTAACCAATAGAAAACACTTAAATAATCGGTTAGTCTCAAAAATTCAAAATTCTCAAACTTACAACAATTTGAAATAATCTAAACTTGAAAGTTTAACTGTAAAACGCCAATATAAATAAAATAAACCGTATGTATAATATTTCCAACTCACATAACAAATAACTGGAATAAACTCAAACTCCAAATCAATACAATAAACAGTCTAATTGCTCTGATAATCGCAGTGCCAATGGGGAACTATAGTTCCTCTCAAGTGCACGGAAATGCTCAGTCCGAGATGGAACTTCGTCCTTTCTACCATCAATTCGTTCCATCACTCAATAAAACATGCCTCATTTATCCGGACAGGACAAACCTGGCCGTCTGTCCCAGACTACGCGGAAATAGAGGCTTCCACCAAGTAAACTCACCGACAAAAGAAAAATTTAAAGCCAAGACACAGTCACTCAAATATCCCTTTTGTGAAAGCCTTGGACACAGAACTCTACGTAATCACACCATACAGTAACTTTACATCATATGGGGCTCTTTTTCCCAAATGACAAAAGCGTTGACATTGCGATGAAGGTAGAAAAAAGCACAGTTTGCCCGTAACACATTAGGTAGCCAGTCTGGATTGTTTCGAATGTTATTAAGCAAATTTTGATAAACAAATGTCAGCAAAATGCATCTTACATGATCAATCTAGTTGTTGGTTAATTCTGTTCAGTCAAACAGCCATGACATTTTTCTTGGTACTTGTAATACTGCCTTGTATTAAATATCCAGGCATCGAATAGCATCCATGGCGATGAAAATGTCTAAATTTGAATTATGCATTCCAGGAGCGCCATGCACACTTCCAGTTCTTTTCATTTTTTTTTTTCACAAAGACAGTAAAATCTTTAGTAGAACATGGAACAGAACTCTCTTCCTGTCTCCCCTCCTGGGCTTTAAGGCATTCTAGGATAGAATAAGTGCCTGTTGTACTTCCAGCCGTTTGCAAATACTCGGCTCCCAAAGGATGGACTTTCATGAAATTTTACATTTATGTCTTTTAGAAAGAGATTGTCGATCCAATCAAAATTTCATTAATATGAGACCAAGGAAAGTTTTGATTTTTTTTTTTTTTTAGGAAATCTTGAATTGTCTAAATGGAAAAACTGTATAAATGAAAGAATTTAAAATTGTCTAAACGAAAATGTTTTGACGTTTGAGTATTAATCGAGAATGAGAATTCGTCGACGCCATTTCAGCTTCTTTCTCTTTGGTCTTTAGGAAGGATTTAAGTCCAATTCCGATTTCACAGCGTTCGGGTCTTCCCCCTTCTACAAAAATCTAACTTATAAATGATGGTATTTTTCGGAAGTTAGTCGACAAATAAAATTTGAAACGACTCGTTTCATCAGGTTCCCGCCCCTTCCCCGAAAAAAGAACTGTTGCACAAATTTCATTCGTGATTACCTATCAAGTGAAAAAGTATAATATTGAGAGCATTTGCTGGATGCAGAACTGAGGTTCTTCATCCAGCACACCACAACAATGCTCTCCTGCAGCTGAATCGTACTTGTTGACTTCTTCTGAGCAATTTTAGACGGCATTATGTACCAGCAATTTTCAATAGGGTTCAAATCTGCACTGTTGCCGGGCCAGTCCAACACTGTAATTCCAGCATTTCTGAGGTATTACTGCACCTTAAGGGAGAAAAACGAGGGAAAACATTGGTGTAAGTATGTTTTAAGCCTTGTGAAACAAGACAAACTCATTATTAAATCTAAATAGCATAAAACTTCCCGATTTTGCTGTGTGGCAAGGTGCTGGGTCCTGTTGAAAACTGCAGTTTTGGACGTCTGTGTGGTGATCCCTAATAAAGGGTTTCAGACACTCCTCCCTCCAAGACAGCAGTGTAGGTTTTTTCATTCACCATTCCGTTAATAAACTTAATTCTCCCCACCACTTTGCTTGTTATTTATTCCCAGACCATCCAACAGGCGGGGAACTTTACAGCCGGTGTTATGCAACCAGGATAGTATGCCTCCGATTTTCATCTTCTGACATATGTGTACAAATCTCATCTGAGCCATGCAGGTTGAATTTCGATTCGTCAGAAAAGATGACGGTGTCCCATTGCTCTTTTGTCCATGAAACATGCGTTTTAGCCCAACCAAGTCGCTTCTTCCTCATTTGTTGGGTCAACAAAGCCCGGCTTCTTCTTGGGCCGATAGGTATGCAGACTACATTCCGAAAGCCGTATTTTGATAGTTCGTTTCAACACCATCTCAGGCAAACTCAAAATCCAGTTTTAGATCAGGAGCACTGGCATGGCGATTACGAAAGCATAGCCGTTTCAAATATCGATCTTGTGAAGGCATAGTCACTCTCTTACGGCTTGATCCAGGTGTTCTCTTCACATCACCGGTTCGAGGGTGTCCTCAAGGCTCCATTCTGGGACCACTTTTCTGGAACTTTGTTTTGCAAGGTTGGGTTACCCGAAGCTTTGACAACGTGAAGATCATGGCATATGCGGATCATTTGACAGTCCTTGTTAGTGGCAATTCAAAGTCTTCAATTGAAATATCAGCTGAGAAAGTTTTATCTGATCTTCAACAATGGACAGTCGAAAATAAGTTAAAATTTAGTTCTACCAAGACAAAAATTATGATCCTTGGCTCTAAATTGGACGCTCATCGACCACCAAGAGTTAAAATAAACAATACACAAATACCTCTAGTAACGGAAATTAAAAACTTTTGGGCATAACTATTGACAGAAAGTTAAATTTTCTCCCTCATTTATCCAATCTGCGAATTAAGGTCAGAAATTTCACCGGCGCTCTTGTCAGAGTTTCTAGAACTGAATGGGGTCTTTCTAGAAGATCTTTAAGAATCTATAACTCAGTGTTTTTCCCTATGGGTGCCTATGCTGCTGGCGCTTGGTTCCATAGGGTGCGGACTGTACATTTTCTGTCAAAATTGATGTCAATCCAGCGTACAATATTATTTTGTATTTTGAAGATTTGTCGAACAGTTTGTTTGTTATTTGGTTTTTAGGAACATTAGCAACTAAGGCCATATTGCTCCGGGGATATGCGGTGGTCATTTTCTGACGTTTCCGCATCCTCCGTATTTGGTGGGCACGGGCTCGAACCCCGGTCTAATCAAGAAGCGTGTGCTACGCACTGCTGCTCCTGCCCACCTGGCTACGGAGGGGGCTCGAACAGTTTCAACACCCACTTTGCAGGTTTCAGCTGGGACGTTACCACTGGAACCCTACGTAATTTTCAGAGGCTTATGTTATCGCTTGAAACGTCTGATTCCCACTCAGATCCTTGAAATTTCTATTAACACTCAAGTCGATGTTAAAGCTGAACGACAAAGAATTTGGCAAGAGTTAATCAATTTGTGGCAGAGTAGGTGAGTAGGTTACACACCGGGTAGGTTACACACCGGGCAGTGTAACACGTAAGTTTTTTCCTGAAGTTGACTGTTATGGATAAAATATCTGCAGTCTGGTTTAGCCTTGGCTTGTTTACCTCCTATTAGTTATCAAGACGTGGATCATTAAATAAGAAACTTTAAATTTTGCTTGTCTCCTACGGAACTCTGTCATTGCGGCAGTGTGGAAGATTGGCAGCACGTGTTGTACTCTTGTCCCTCATACAATGAATTTCGAGTAACTCTGCAGAATGCAATTCCCAACTTTTCATCAGGATTGGAACCTAATTTTGTATCAAATGACATCAGTTACCACGCCCTTCAGGATTTTGCTAAGGCAACCTTCAATAAAAGGCTTGCAATGCTTTCTGCAATGACTGCACCTGCGAATGTTTCAAATTCAGCTCAAGAGTCTTCACCTTCACTGCAGTGACGTCCATTTTCTCAACAAGATCTACAATTTTGGACGTGCTGTCGACTGATGATTGCAGGACTTACTGGATGTCACATTTAACGTAAGCTGTTTATAAGGTTTGTGCCTGCTTCTGGGCTAAAATGCTTGTGTAAAGTTTTGTCGGTTGAATGGTACTGGTCTAGAGATTTTTTTTTTTTTTGTTGGGTTTATTTTCCTTAATTATTTTCTTTGACCTTGTATATAAATCTTTAATTAATTAATTTATGTTAATTTTTAGAAGTTAACGAGATTACTTGCATTGTTTACTTTGAAACCTCAAAGTATCATCTGTGTCTACCTCGATCTGTTGAGGTTAATCTTGTGTACAGTATTTAATTTTTGTATAGTTGTATACGATTTTTTTCTCACTATTTTTGGCTAGAGTCTTTGGCTCGAACTTTGGTGGGCTCTCGGCGTCCGTCTCTTCTGCTGCCGCCGGTTCGTAGCCCCTGTTCTACCTTCCCGACCTGCTGATTCGGGTTAGCCAAACAGCCAGTTCATTTCTGCACAGTCCTGTACCTTAAAAGTGAAACGAGGCGGAGATGAACTAACGTTCCAGGTGTCGCCCTACACAAATGCATACATCACCGGTTTCACGCTTTAATTTCAACACCCAGGATGCTGCTGAGTGGTGGCAGCCTATTTTATCAGCGATAGCACGCGCAGAAAGCCCTTCCTGGGACAGAGCAACAGGTACACTTTTTTTTTTCTTGGTGTCAACTGAATATATGCTTACACCTTCGCAAAACAGGATAGTAATGAGCGTTCCAAGGCACCCTTCCAAGGCCGTATTTATAGAAATGGCTGATGCAATACCTTGCAATTACTGTCTGATGCAATAGAAGCGTTATCTGACGCAATACCTTTGCTTTGCGACAAACAAAATGACTAATCAAACAATATCTTATACGTTTCACTACAAATGTTACTTTTTTAAGGTGATGCAGTTTGTTTTTTTTTTGTCCACCACTGTATGCATAGAACAGAACATGCATTAAAGTTTTCCATAAATAATGTACGGTTCTTTAACAGATTTATCAGCCAAGTTGAGTTGAGTTCCAAAGGCATAGAGTATCAGCATTTCTCATCTCTGAATTATATGTATTCCTGGCCAATTTGTATGTTCTTGGCTGGAAAACGGAAAAATCTCAAGCTTTTTTGGAGCGTAAAAAATTATTCATCCTCATCTCGGGCAGCACTTTATTGAACTGAGATATTTTCTTCAAGTGTTTGTAAAAGTTGTTAACATTTTTCGTATTAAATGATAGAATTTCATTTCTTTGCTCCTATTTGAATTAACAAATTTTGATAAAAAATCACCAATAAACGATTCCAAGGATCCAATATAAACAATTTTCAAATAAATCTGTCTTAGAATCCAATGATGTGGTAAGATATTCCTTAAAACGTACAATAAGGTGAAAAATGCTACAGACAGAGCTATCCTTGAGGGGAACAAACCTTCCTGCCACAAACACATACTAATTCATTAATCTGATTCATCATTAATCTGATGCATTAATTGGTTCTGAATTGATTCGCATGAATCAATCCAGAACCAATAGGGGATAATTAAGAGTACGGAAGAAAGAGAGACAGAACAATTCGCTAATTAAAACTACTCTTACATTTCACACTCATTGCTCTTCCATGGAAGTTTCCTGGCGAGATTTTAGCTGCTAGATTAATCGTATTGTTATCTGAGGAAGCAAAAATTAATACATTAATATTCGAACTCATTTTGAATGATGGTGGCCTCTCATTAAGAAAGAGCTATTCGGGGCCAGAAGTGTTAATCGATCATCAAAGCATTAATCAATGCTGCAAAGGTTAAAGGAGTACACCAAGGGCGTTTGCTAAGGTGTGTGTGTTTGTGTGTGTAAGAGACAATCATTTCCGTAAGAGAAGATGATGATTTCAGACAGATATATATCATTGTGTGAGCCCTTTATCAGCGAGATAATGAATTCATTATCCTTGGCTCCATCGGTTGTTTCATTTCATTTCCTTCACGTAATTTGACTTTATCCATTCTACAATTCGCACTGTCGTATTCCAAGGAAATGTTGATTCGATGACGAATCAAGTTCTTTAACTAAAAACGTTCGTCTTCATTTATGTGCATATACTCTCTGATACTCTTCAATAATATTATATTAATTGGCTTGCAGGATTCTACAGACAGAATGGACTGCACTCCCCATTCAGCCTTGATGAGCCTGCCCCTCCAATGAATAGTAAATTGCTAATGTAAACAATAAACGTTTTAATTAATTCAAATTTTATTTCAGATAAAAGTCTTGTTTGAAGTAACGGAATCGATGATGTATCTTCCCACTTTTCTTCAAACGCGATGGGGGCTACACTGTTTGAAGAGATACTGAGTGATAAATTTAATGCCTTTAAAAAAATATGAGTTTGGCAGAAATGGTTGGTGGGTGTTCGTATCGTATTCTTTTAGGGTGAGTGTCAGTGATAATTGTTAGTTAGATTGCGAGTGTTTGCAAACAAGATACTACTATGTAAGAAATAAATAATTACTTAACTGAGAGCAGATATCCCATTGAGTTCATGGTCATCACAGCCAACCTTGTGGTCTTTATTAAGCATTGAAAGATGCCTGCTTATAAAATTTCATAATTAAGTGATGAGGGCACAGGTCAATGTTGAGGGTGAAATATTTGAATGATAGCATGAAATCAGGTTTTAAAAAATACATAATTTTTGTATGCCAAGCTGACAAAAGCCGAAGTCAGATTTCGCATTAAGATTTTAAAAAATGAAGTGACGTTTATTATTTAAAAATATTTTTATGTTAGACTACATTTAATCCCTATCTCTTCAAATCAGAGTATTTACTGCGTACTAGTCTGGCTAAGGTGACCAGATATGGAATATAAAGCACAGGACACCTGAGGTATATATATATATGTTTTCATTTCGAAAGGTTATTTATTATTTTTTAATTGAAATAATAAGGAAAGGGATAAGCCAGGGTACAGGTCCTAAACTGTAATGTATGCCTTCCCAAGCTTTCCTGAGTACATTTTTGACTCAGTGATATTGAAAGGATTGAATTCCCTCTTCCGCGTAGAATTTTTGTAAATATAAAGCATGCATTTAATTAAATTTATGAATTTACAGTGTGGTGCAACAAAAGGAAATAACAAAATCAGGCCGTCTGAATGAACGATATAAATTACTATATTATTCACCAAATTACAGTATCCTGAACTATAAAACTCAGGGATAACACTGTAAATTTTATTGCTTAAATCCGAACTATCCAGAAATGTCTCCCGACCAATCTCGCAGTAAGTATCAAAGCGCATCTTCGGATGAGGGATGCCTCTGGTCAAGACCTCTTTGAAAAGTTATCCAATTATTTCGTAAAACTTCAACCCCCAATTATTCGATAAGGTTTTAAAAGTGGGATATTACAAGTTTTCAACTATAATAGCCAATGGTTGGTGGATTGTAAGAGGGGAAGGGATCCTACAGCAATATGGCCTCGGGCCCCATTCTTTATGGGGTCCCAAGTGGTTTGAAAGTATATAAAGATCATCTTATTTTGTTTCTTGCATTAAGGACAGCTTTGCTTCAGTTTAGGCATCTGAGTGTCCCCAGTTGGTGGTTATGTTACGAGCACTAATTCTTCTTATTGAGAATTCTTGCAATTATTAATGATTTTCTTTTCTGTTTTAATCGCAAGTAACGATGATCAATGGAGCACAAATGTGAAAAGAATTCCTCTTTCAGCGAACATTATATCGCAGTAATGGTTTTAAAATTGATTCATACAGGAGCACTTATCGTCCAAATGCTTGTTATGTAATACTATTAGAATCCACTGCGTCTTAATTAGGTTCAAAATGCACAGCGATGCATTTCATAATAGTTTCTTTTGTTAATCTAAACTATCAACATTAAGTTGTTTTCGAAACTAGGCTATTTGGCATTTTATAAATTACATAAATGTATAAATATTTATAACATATATAATACTGGACATAATAATTTTAATATTAAAATTTTTATTAAAAGATATATAGCATTTTTAAAAAAACATAATAAAATGTACAAAAGCTGTGCCAAAACTAGATATTTGTCATCCAATGAAACGACCACAAAGAGGCTCTTCGTCACTATTTGCGATGACAAAAGCTGCTTCCCCAGTTAAAATGGAATTAGTCCGTTCAATTCCCCCCCCCGTACTCCAGAGTTTCAGAACTAAATGGGTTGAAATTTTTAATATTTCACATCGATCCTTTGAAATGGGCACTCCCTGTAGAGG
Source organism: Mastigoproctus giganteus (assembly GCF_048544385.1). Classification (NCBI taxonomy): domain Eukaryota; kingdom Metazoa; phylum Arthropoda; class Arachnida; order Uropygi; family Thelyphonidae; genus Mastigoproctus; species Mastigoproctus giganteus. Next base: position 145,379,123 of record NC_143581.1, on the reverse strand, counting down.
ACGCGCCCAAAGTATGAGAACTTTTGTCATAAACGATATGCTTACCATCCACAAATGAAATCACAAAGTTAACGCCCTCGTGAGATGATACCCTTGAAATTAGGTGGGTTAGAGGATGCTGCTATTTGTTGGCTTCGTTAATTAGAAGTTTGGGATGCATATAACCAGTTTCGGGAGAATATTCGAAATTTACAAGTAAAATTACTTAAAAGTGCTGCATTTTCGTGTAATTTACTTAGACTAGTATAAGCATGGATGAAAAACCATCACCTTTTATTCTGTCGATCAGTGTAGTCTCAGCAATGTTAAAGATATTCGAAAAAGGCTTCGCAGTTTTAAAGGGAAAAATATTTTCGTAATCGAATTCCCCAAAATTACAATCTTCAGCAGACAACTGAGCTAAATTCGATTATTTTCAACTGAGCTACTGTATCCTGCCAAATTCCCATAAATAAAATAACAAATATATGAACTAAAATAAGGTTTCGCTCACGATGAAACACTGGTTTATTATTTCTGATTGAATCTGTGTATAACTAGACTGTCTTTTCTCTGTCTCGTTTTGCTCTTTTTGCTCCATATCTTCCCGCTTTGTTGTCCTTTTCTTACCTCCAATTATGTGCAAACCATACATTTCTACGTGCATATTTCTTCCTACTTGCTCAGTCAGTAAACTTATTACTTCTACAAATTTATGTAAGCAAACCGCAAGTAAAGAACAAGAACGGCGGTTGCGTATTAAATTTCTGGAGATTGATTTAAAATGTTTTTTATTTCAGAATGTTTTCCATAGAAACTAATTAGTTTTTTTTATATACATTGAAAGGCTAGGTGTTCCACAGAAGGTGGAAAATAGCTACCAAGTAAGAAATGAAGACAAATATCCACAATTCAAATAAGAAGGTACCGGTCTTTTATATTACACTGAGTATATATTTTTTTAATTCTCGTGTTCATTATCAATGCATTTCCCGTTATTAAATACCGTAGTTGGTTGATGAACGTTGGAAAACCGATTCGGAATCAAAGTCTGCATCCACTATGTATATCGCAAGTTGCATAAATAATTGAAGAAATAGTGAATTAATATCTTAAGAATTTCTAAATTCATTGTAATCAACCGAAACGAAGTCATATTGGACGGACTCGTCACTGCATTTATACAAATATAATAAGATAAATAATATATTTTTTTATTATCATATGAATTCGGACATGCGATACGAGGAACTTTGTACTGGTTCGCTGACCACTGAGCTCCTGTCATGCCCTTTACATGTTCCATAATTTTAAAACCAAAGTATTATACAAAAAAAATGAAAGTTTAAGCAGAAAGCCAGTCAAAGAGATAATCCAAAATTAAATTACAAAGAAAAGCAATATAAACAAAACATAAAAATTGCTAAAATCCAAATACAACGTTAACCGGTATTAATACGCTTTTCCAATCGTAATTTTCAAAAGTACTGCTCAATCTTCTATCCCTAAGTAGCTGCAAAATAGATACTACGAGCGAACAGTAAAGACAGATCTAGTTACCACTCTGTAACAGAAGATGCATTCCATATTGGGTCTCTAAGAAGAAACTTGCTTTTCAGGTGTTAGGTGTATCGTCCTCCGTGATAATATAAAGGTTTTGGCATTGGTCATTCGCTTGGAGAGGCCTTGGTTCAATTCACTCTAAGTCCCGAGAAAGTTAAGGGCATTTTCAATGGAGGCTGAAGTTAACCGATCTCAGACGAAGGAAATTTTTCAGCCCCTGGAACTTACGAATCAGTCCTTAACATATATACTACAACACATATAATACACAGCAAATTTACTCTATAGTATGGAATAGACTACAATAAGAACTGGTTCACTTTGGCGCTTGAGTTAATTTACCAGAAACTCTCGAAGAGAAAACAAGTAAGCTGTGTCTTGATTGGGAGAAAACCTGACATGTGAGAAGGACTGAATATGATTAACTGTACAGCAGTGGCGCAACTACCATAGTACCAACATCACCACGGGATAGGTGGATAGGCTGGTATTGTATGGTATGGTATGGTTGTTAAAGAGCACGAAGAAAAATGTTCATGTCTGGATTTTCATTTTGAATCAGCTATTGAATCGGGAAAAAGAAAGGAAAAGTGAAGAAAAGACAGAACTGAAAGCAATCCTGTCTTCGAGCATCGTAATATCATCGAAGATTAAAAAATAAACCAAGACAATTGAAACACTAATAAGTGGGAAGAAAGCTAAGAACAAAGAGAAAACATGTAGCTCTGTAATTTTATTGTTCGTATTCATGATCCATGAAACAGGAGCCTTAACAGCTGCAAGTGTGACAGATTTTAAATGACCTTCGGACCATGTCTAAAACAGAATTTTAGGAAAACCAACAATTTGCTGAAAGCCAGAATTTCAGCTGATTCTCCTGAGTTGCCTTTTTATCGTAGCTACTGCCTTGATCGGACTAAAGGATTTTTCTTCTTCATCATTCTACGCTATAAACAAATTAATTATAATCTTTATCTAACATTTAAGAAACATTGAATTTTTCAACCATCAACGTGTCCAATGATGTTAGATCTTTAAGGGCTTATTAGAATCTTCGAGAGGATATTCTTTTTTTTTATTTTTAATGTCGTCCTTGACCTGTGTAGCATTATGCAGTCCCATTAGAATATTATGACTTTTTTACATCAGTTTACAATGTCATTTGTAATCTTCTGTGAAGTTCCGCCTAAGTATATCTAAAGTTGGTTTCTTCGCTTAAGGATATTAAACCATTTCAGAATTCTCTAAGTTCTCTCGATGTTTTTAACGAATTAACTATAATAATCATGTCCCTGACTCGCAGTGGAATGCACGACACCCTAATATATTTTTATGTTCATGGAAATCCAATATAAGATTGCCTTTGCCCTCTCCTATCGAAGCGTGTCGTGAGTTTCAAACACGCTTCTCCAAGGTTCATGCTACAATCCTGTATGAAAAATAAACGAACCCTATCTTTTAAGTGCACTACAGATGGAAAATAAAAGCTCAGAACTCAATTAATGCCGTTTTTTTGAAGATCTAATTCTGAAATCAACGCTAATATGGTAACGGTCACGCAGCTGAACTCTAAACATACCAGTGTTGGCTAAAACTCTGAAAGAATTTCTAAAATAAGCGAAAAACCCTGGTATAAACGCCAAACACTCAAGTTTGCTATTCGTCTTAAACCTTTCCTGAGTACAGTTCATCAGGAGTTCCACTGGATGAATACCTAAGGTCAGCCTACAAGCTCCTCATCAATCAAGATAACTGTCGGCCTTGCTTATCCTGGTGTATGGAAAACGTGCCGCTTGTTTGTGTGCAAACGCCTTTTATGAACTAAAGAATCACACCTCCTCTTTCTTAGAAGCACTGATGTGCGGATGTGTAATTCAAAAGAATTCTACATTATCGATTTTTTCAACATCCGGTAACCATAGCGATAGTATCATCTTGGAATGACTTGAAAATCAATCAACTTCCAGCATTAATGGGATTACATTATATAGTAATTAAACATTTTGCTTAGGTATGATTAAAGAAAATTATATTCTTAAATATTTCATTCCACAATTACAAAGGAATAATGCATATCTTAATTTTGCATTTCATTCAGTGAGTTCACTGATTGTTGATCGAACTGTCCAATTACTATTGAAGTGCATTTTCTTTCGCACAGAGACAACACGTCAATAGGCACAGCATATATTGGAATTAACTACTGTCAAAACCAATTAAATGGAAAGTGTCCGATAACTATTCTTTTGACTAATATTTTATTACTATTTTTCTTGAATTCAAAGTTTTAATCTTTTGATCAATTAAATTTTGATCTCCTGGAGAGAGGCCAGACATATATCAGGTTATGGTTATAGACGAAAAGAAGAATTTAAGGAACTGGGAATTCACGAATGAAATTGGAAATTGAAAATTAAAAATGTAAAAGAAAACCTAAACGGTGATTTCTTCCATGAGGGGCGAAAATTAAAACTGTATAGGATTTTTATCGCATTTTCTTATGGGGTTTGTCATCGCTTTTAATTGGCATTATTTATCAGTTAGACAAGAGCCTAGAAAACAGATTTAAATGATGTGACAGAGTTTTGATTGTAAGATTGGCGTAATGTAGAGCTGATGCTACAGTTTGGTCTGTAAGGATTGGTTGGATTTTTTTGGACATCGATTGCTTTGATAAATTTACGCTAGTTAGCATGGTATTATCTAAGATCTTTTTATGGTGTATTATATCTTTTATAGTACGCGTGTTCAAGGTCCGATCTTCATGTGATAAGACTGACAAGTCCAGAATATCTTACGGGGAAAAACACTACTCCTTCCAACTGAGATTGGGTAATTACAGCCAAAAGAACCTTTAAGAATTCCTGCTGTCCCCAAAGGGATCAGTCTGCCGCTCTACTTATGTATACTACGTGATGTAATACGAGTATACTCTATTCTGTATACCCAGTTTCCAAATGGTTTCATTTTCTTTCTAGGAATTTGTAGGAACTCTGGTTTACATTTCAAAGTTCGCACTTAGAAATCATTGATAGAAAAGCAATTAAAAAAGTTGCCGACCAATAAAATAGACAGTATCTTGAATCCCCCTCCACCGGTTTTTCTCTTTAGTTCAGCTACTTGGAACAAGGTTGAACAGTCATTCTTTAACCAAAGAAAAATGCAGAAACTAGGCTCCATTACTTCTATTTGATATTCGTTTCAACATTGTATCTTACAAGGCAAGATTTCTGCAGACTTGCTGGTGGTCAAGGCTTCCCTAAGATATGCCCTGAAGAGAGGAATTCTCCGATAAGTGTTCGGCGTCCAGTCATGCCCGGTTGGGTCGGCGATTGACTCACCTCCGCTTTGATTTTCCATCAGAGCGGAGGTGAGTCAACGATGAGTTGGAGACCATCTAGCATTCGCAGTGAACCAATTCTGAGAAAGTACGTCATTTGTATTTCTTCATTCCGTCCGTGCAGACTGTGAGCTCCAGTTTGGCTTGGCGACTTGCTGTGTCTTGACTGGACATGGCTTGAGGTCGAGGCTGCACCAGCTGGAATTAGCCCTCTCAGAAATGTGCTCTTGTGAAGAGCCGGAAACGGGCCTTCACTTAGCGTTGACGTGTCCGTTATATCAGGACATTAGAGCGAGGCTGGAGCCAGGGACATTCGCTCTCTCTCAGTCCAGCTTGGTGATTTTTTTTTTTAAGTCTAAGAAGTTCTTCAATTTGTTTGCTGATTTTGTAAAGCACACTTATTAGCAGGGTACGTATTGAGATGCTAGATAGTATCTACCCCGTACCTGCTCTGGCAGCCTGTATGCATTGCTCAGAAAACTTCATATCTGACTGCACAATTACTCCCAGGTCTTTCATTTTCTACCACGCAGTTGGTACGTTCCTCTGAGGTTACTTCTACCCATATGCAGTACTTTGCATTTGTCAATATTAAACTTCAGTTGCCACTTCTCAGCCCATCTGCCCAACTTTTCTAGATCCTGTTGCAGTAGCACACTATCATTAACAACCCTGCCAACCTTAGTATCATCTGCAAACTTGGATATTAAACCTGATGTACCTTCATCAATATCATTGATAAATATGTAAAACAACAGTGGGCCGAACACTGAGAGATACTACTAACAAAATTAGTCCACGAAGAGCAGCGTTCACTGATTACCTCCCTTGTAGCAACTTGCCCTCAATGCCATACTGCTCCAATTTGTACAGTAGCCTTTCCTGAAATCCAAATATATGATATCAGAATTATTTTTTGCATCCAGTTCCTTTTTAACCACGACATAGTATCCAAATCAAATTAGTCTGACACATTATTTTACCCGGAACAGAAATTAAACTAACAGGTCTGTAATTACTTGTGTCACGAATTGAGGATACATTTGCACATCTCCAGTCCGTGGGAAAAAAAAAAACTTGGACTGTGGGGACCTATCCTCAGTCCAAGTAATCTCTCCTAAACATGGCTTAAACAGGTGATGAAATTTGGTTGAATAATGTAAATCTACAAAAGTCGTAAGTTGACAAGCAAATTTCATCATCTCATATCAGATCATTTATTTATAAATTCAATTAATTTACATCAGGAAATGTGTCACTGCTAAATTTCCATCAGATAGGGTGTGTGTAAGAGGAGGTACTGCAAAGCTTTAAAAGGGGTAAAAACCCTCTCATCATAAATTGGTTGTAACTGGTAGTCAAGACTTACTTCTTGGAAACTGCGATGGAGAAAATAGGGTTGGAGCAGAAAGGACACAACCCATCTAATTTCTAGAAGGATAACCTTCAGACAATTTTCACAAAGTCCATTGATTTTCGTACGATAAGGACTAATGTAGGAAAGTAATATCCCTCATCGAAACCGCAAAGGTAATTGTGCGCTTTCATTATCTCTACGTATGTGCGAGGTGACGCCATTTTCTGGTTTGGAGGGGGCATTTTTACATGAAATTTCTACTAATGATCTGAGCGAGAATCTGAAAGTTTCTTAATATTCGCTGTTCCAGAGGGAAAGATTATATTGGCTCACAATGTGTGACACTTCACATGGGGAAAGACCTTGGTGCAACGCTGTTCAATCTATTAAGGATCCGATGTTTCATATCCACGGATATGTTGTGGTGAGTGCCAAGGGTTGTTCATGTTACGATAGGCTCAATATTTTAACCTATGCTCAAATTTTGGACAAAAGTAAACAATAGAAGTGACTTACAATGAGAATCTGTTTCCTTTGAACAATAATAAGGGATTTGGTTGAATTATTCAGTTAACAATGGAATGCATATCTGGCATAATACGTACGTCACTGCTCTAAGGTATATATACTGTGGGTGTCGGGTGTATCCTTGTCTTGCTACTCGACACAGAGTAGCGAACGGTATCCAGCGGAGTGAAAGAGGTGAAGCGAGGAACTTTAAAATGGGCTTTTTTTCACTCCGTGGCTGGGTCTGAGGCGTAGATAATAAGTTCTTTTTCCCCAGAAACTGGGGGTTTTCGTCTAGCAAAAGAGACAAATCGACCAAAGAACACACTCAATTCACAGACATAAGACACACAGCACGGCAGATGAATTTAATTATTTCGGTTGGCCTAAAAGTAATAGTTTTTTTTTTTTTTTTTTTTTGGAGTTAAACAGGTGATGAAATTTGGTTGAATAATGTAAATCTGCTAGTTTTTCATACTACACTGATGTACAAAACTTAAGGACCGACACAATTTCTAAAGGTTACAACCACAAAATCTTTACTTAAGGTACTCGTTACTGATGAGTGTATATCCAGTCTCAGCAGCGATTGTGGACGTCAGCTAATCTGGAGAGAGGTTGGCACACGGTATCACCCCGCAAACATCACTGGAAGGGGTCGATATGGCGGTTCTCGTCTGGGGAGGCGTTAACTTGGATGGACGTACAAAACTCCAGATACTGGAATGCGGTACTCTAACCGATGCACGCTACTGTACTGAGGTAAGCCTTCCCCACGTGCCTCTGTTCCGAGGTGCCACGGTAATCCATGGGTCCTTAAGATTTGTACATCACTGTATTTGTAAGCCTACATTCAAAATTATAAGTTTAATGAGTGGTATAACCTTCTAATCTTAGAACGTTTCAGGTGATTTGTCATAGCAATATCATGTGAGGAGGATGGAGCAGATCATTGTACGGGAGTCACAGCACTTAAGTCTAGTATGGTACCGAGGTGGAAGTGAGGTGAGGAATTCGGGACGGCGCCTCCGTAGCCAGTTGGGCAGGAGCGGCAGTGCGTAGCACACGCTTCTTGATTACACCGGGGTTCGAGCCCGTGACCACCAACGGAAAGGTCAGAGAATGACCACCGCATACCCCTGGAATAATATGGCCTTACTTGCTATGCTCACCTACAAACGACAACTGAATTCTGCGGAATTCGGAGAAGGGTGGCGTGGCTGGGCTCTTCTGCATGTGGAAATTCGTGGCGAGGGTGGGTGGGCTGTTATTGCTTACATTTTGAATTTCACAACTCTTTCTTTGTCTTTTATCTGCAGGATATTTGTGTAGGGTGAAGATGTATTTGGGTGTGTACTTGCCAATAAGCGTTTCTTCGAAATCACGCGTGTAGTGCGTGTTTGCCAGCAACCATCGCGATTCCTGAATGAAGGACTGAGACAATGTCGTTTCTTAGCACGACAGTTGTATATAATCCATTTACATTACACAGTCGAATTCGTTGATACAAAGTTCAAACAGGGGCGGATTTAGGCATGGTCTTTATGGGCTGCAGCCCCAGGGCCGCGTTCAATGAAAGGGATCCCTTCGCGGTCAAAAAAAAAATAAAAATGAAAACAATTTAAATTAAGAAAATATATATTATACAAAATATTTTCGTCGCTACATAATGTTTCAACACTATTGAATTTGATTAAATATCAATGTTTTAAATGAGAGTTTTTTTTTTCGACTTAGACGAACGTTCTATTTCTCTCCTATACCTCTTAGTACACGCAAACATTTATATGGAGTTCACGTTTTCTCTTAAGTCTCTTAGATTGGTACAGATCATGAGGTCCAGGGTTTAGCCTCACTTGCCACCAATCAGTATCCAAGCCGTTCATTTCTCACAATCTAGTAACATAGTGCATAATGTATATAGATATGTATATATCTTTATGATTAAGTTTAAGAGAGTTCCTCTTAATAACTTTTCAGTTATTAACCCCTTTCCAAAACATAGTTAATTAGCAACTTTTGAACTAAACACACCATATAAATCTATCTTGTACACAGACGCACACACATATATACCCCTAGAATTCGATTTTGATTTTTTTTTTTAATGATAATCTAAAATTAATTAAATAATTAAGTACAAAAATATCGCTATAAAGGCAAAACTGATAAAGGGATAACAGAAACGGGTCGGTATGAGACTTTCCTTTAGTCTGGCTATCGAGCCGCTCAAAGCCTTCGATGAAGTAGCGGATAGTTGACCAGGTAAAAGAATGTTAATTGATTTTGATTTGATGTTTGTTTGGAAATATATATAATATTATCTTAATGTATTATTACCATTGCATGTACAGACCCCCCAGGAAGAAGTTGGCCTACACATGCTAACCATTTTACCTGTTCCATATACACTTAAATACCTAAATAAATAACAGAAAATAGATTGAATCTACTAAATCGAAGCAATTTATTCAATTAACCAGTAATATATCGCCGACCGGGCTAGCCGAGTGGGTAAAGTACCTGCGCGGCAACCCAAGGTCGCGGGTTCGATTCCCGCCTCGGGCTTGGATCAAAGTACTGCAAAAACCTTGGGAGGTGCAATATGCCCATAGAAGCCGATGCGCCAACAACTACCAAATCAAACAAAAAAAAAAAAAAAAAAATCAGTAATATGTCAAGCACGTACAATGTCAAATTTCCACACGACAATAGCATTAACGTAGCAAGTGATAAAGAAGTAATAATCATATAAGAATTAATAAAAAACACAATGTATGTATATAAGGATTTTATAAGAAATGCGACAACAAAAAATAAATAAAAATAATGGTAGAAAGTAACGTCCGGAAAGGCAGAAGGAAGATAGCCGAAAATGTAGAAATATAATAACCTTAAAAAATTAGTGGCAGCCTACATTTGATAAAGGCAGGAAAAAAGTTTGCAGAAAACTTCAAGAAAGGGGAAGAAAAGCAAATATGCAATTAAATTAAGGTCTGATGACAGCATAATGAAAATTGATACGCGAACAATTATTCCATCAGGGGACTACACCTAACCATGCATCAAAGAACTGCGTTTCCATACTAGTCAATAGCAATGCAAGAGAAAAATTTTTTTAAAAAGTTAAATTAAACGGAAAGATAACTCTTATATAGTACGGACAAAGTAGTCCCTACGCAGTTTTTTAAAGAGAAGATTCAAGTAAAATTTAGTGAAGTGAAATTAAAAGCTGTCAGATAAAACAATTGTACCTGAAAATGGCAGCGAGAAATTACATGAGGTCAGACCGATAGCTGCAAACTAACCAAACCCTGTCCTGTTTATTTAATCCTCAAATATCTCATATATTATATCCTTATATATATATTTAACCCCGGGGGCTCACATCTGGTGAGTATGGGCTTGGCACACCCAGGGTCCTTAGCTGGATATCATCATTCTTCTTTTTCTTGGTGATTCCCTTTTGTCTCTCTCTCTCTCTCTCTCTCTCTCTCTCTCTCTCTTTTGGGGTAATTCGGTAATTTTTTTTTTTTTTGGCTGGTGCTGCATAAGCCTCAGGCTTCCTTGCACCATATAGCTAATAATAATAATAATAATAATAATAATAATAGTAGCGACCTACATTCTTGTGGAAGGCGTGTGAGAGGCCTGTCCCCCCCACGAGGCCAAATGGTCCTTATTATGAATCTCTTTATTGTTGTTTGAGTTAACCTGTGGATATTTGTGTTTTGTATTTTATTAACCTATTGAATGTTTGGTTGATACAATGCGCAAATAAGAATTAGTCGCATGTGGGCGAAAGCCCGGGTGGCGACTGGGATGAAAGTTCGTTCAAATGACAAATTCGTTTCAATAATCATTTAGATCTGGAATAATTTAACTTTTATAAAGATGTATGGGAGGTGAACACTTCCGTGTGACAATGATAAAGCAAAGAATAAAACTAAAACAGTTTCATATTTTACTGAATTAATATGAATTTGTTCAGTATCTCCATGAAAGTGCCACAATCCATTACTCGTTGCAGCGTTCCAAGCAACTGCAAGATAATGAACACGAATTATCTCATTCCGTACTTCATCAACTATAGCAAGGGCTATAAAATAGATGGCAACAGCTTAGCCTGCAACATTATTTTTACATTTCTAGTGAAAAGCAATAACGTATTAGCCTCAGGTTTCATAGCAATAAACAGATACACGCCACATGGGAAAATTATTATCCTTTTCAGAACGTTTGCCCTTCTGTATAGGATTTAGGGATTATAAGAATCAACGTCATTCTATATTCCCAAATTACTGTTTTTTTTTTTTTGTTCGCAAAGTGGAAGTGTACTTTGGAAATAAATTAAGAAGGAATACCTGATAGTCAGACACCTTAAAAATAATACAGTAACTCAGTTCCATAAATCGAGACAGTTTCTTCTTAATTCTCTGACTTCAGACAGGATTATCTCATGAAAGCTTAATCCCTGAAGTAGAATAACCTTTTATTTTCAGGTGCCGATGATGCAAATGAGGACAGATTTTACTACTCGAGATATCTGTATTCCAGATAAAATTTATTAAATGCTAGACGTCTGTTGTCATAGTGACTGGACTGTTCAAGATTAATCTGCATCTCTCAGTAACTTCTGAGCAATATTAAGGAATATTGAGATAATTCAAAAAGTTGTGTTATAGGATAAAAGTAGAAAGTTGAAGTTTGAAGAAAGTTGTTTTATGCGTGGAGATTAAATTTATGCTAATAATTTTTACTGTTATATTAGAATAATTTTATATTAACGATTTCTGTATTTTGAATAATGTTGATCTCGTTGTTATGATCTCATTTATACGGTATAGGAAATAAAAGATTATCATTAAGCTTAGATAGCGTCAGACCGGTGTTTTTCATAATGCAGTTGTTTATGTACTCGTATTAATTCATATATATTGACAAAAGATGAAGATAAAGTGAGCCATAGAAAATGAATAGTGGAAAACGATTGTGCAAAATCAACAATGGAAAACGATTGTGCAAAATCAACAATGGAAAACGATTGTACAAAATCAACAATGGAAAACGATTGTATAAAATCAACAATGGAAAACGATTGTACAAAATCAACAATGGAAAACGATTGTACAAAATGGAAGAATGAGTTAATTCGAAATAAAAATACATAATTAATTAAAGCTATGATTCCGCTGGCATGAACAATGCGTAATACATGAAATCCGACTACATTTACAAGAATTACTTCAGTAAGTTAAGAAGTTACCTCCATTTTTAAGCCACAGAGTAGATCACTGATTGGATGTAGGAAGGGAAAACATGTTTTGCCCTATTACAGCGATGACAGAAGTGCATGAGACAAGTAATGACATGCTCATAACTCTCCGGGGGTTTACCTTCTGTTATCCTGTTCATATTATAGGTGGGTGTGCACTATTTTTAACAAGCAAAGTTTATTGCAGATTACTAAGGAAAGCTGAAAAGACGAAGCAAACAACTGTGGATAACAGTGTTGTCGTTTCTAGAAAGAAAGGTTTTGTGTGAACCCAAACTGCCTTTCTTTGACAGTGGCTCGGTCATTAGCGGGGTCTACATGTGACACTTCAGTAAATCCAGAAAAGAAAAAAAAAAATGACAGACAGAGGATAAAGCGGTGAGGAGGGAGAGTGAACAAAGACTGTAGGAGAGTTCAACTTTTCCAAGTTGTGTTTGACGGCACAAGCGACTTCTATGTCCGGCGTTTTACGGCAAGGCATGTTAGGGCTACAGGAAGCTGACAGCAGAACGAGGACTTTTCTAACAAAACACATTAGGACGCTTCACTAACGTTTCGAAAAGAGCGGCACGTGTGCGCGTGCCTCAACCCCCTAGCGCAAAAGAGTGGGGTATACACTGCTGGGTGGTGGCAGCGCGGTCGAAGGAAAAGAGAAGACGGGGTGGCAAAAGGGGGAGGAGAGAGATGAAGACTGCAACTAGAGAACCATACTAACTCGAATACTGCCAATGCTCCGGTCACAATCGATAACGGAACGCCGAGGGAGTCGTCACGGAGGAAAATCGGAAATTGTTTGCAGAATGTGACAGCGTTCTTGTCTCACGAGTCTCGAGCCCCGAAAACCCGACAGGCGAACGGTACTGAATGTCAATTTTTGTGGCTGTCATTTGTAGCAGACACGGCTAAAGGAGCGACTTCCGGCTGCGTTTGTCACCTCCCACTCCCTCTCATCTTCACGAATCTTATCAAGTACGCGTTTTCCATCATTGTTTCCTAGCAACGCAGGAAATTTTGCTCCTAATGTGTGCATAAACAGAAGGAAATAGATGATCCTGGAACAAAATGATCGGTCTTCTAATGCAGCATCCGTACGATGTCCAGCGATGGGCGGTTAGGGGAATGCGCAATACGATGGGAGTTCGGAAGGGTGGAATAATTAAAAAGGATTGAATTAACTCTCACGATACTGCTGTGACAGTGACAAGTTTCTATGAGAGGGAGGCACGACATGACGTACTAGGAAGTAATAAGTAGGGAAACGTACCATCCAGATGCTCGAGTACAAAAAGCACGCATTTTTCTCTTTTTTGTTGTTTAAATTTTATTCTTTTGTTGCCGAAGGCTAAGAAGCATTCTTCGAAGGGCGGAAAGGATATAAAAGCGACGCCAGCAGGAGAAAATTCGAAAGAAGAAAGATAAAACAGCAGGCGATCTCAATCTGCTGAACTGAAAGGTCAGAAGAAGGCATCAGATTTTGAGCCAGATGTTACCACAACAACTCTCAAAGATGGCGTCCCCAACAATATTATTTCTGAGATCCTAACTTCTCCGAGAAATGCGCAGCCGATTATCTCATGGATGGTAACATCAGTACCAGCTGAACCGAAATCAGCTATCAACAGCGGCGAGGTGACTTCGAAGATGAACTCTGCCACTACTGATTCAATCAGCATAGCCAGTCAGGCATTTTCTGACTGGATATAGAATAAACGGCGAAGAGGTCGTTGGAGACAGGAAGATTTCTTAAAGGCTCCTTGAAATGGAGCTACAGTTAGCTGATTTCAAGGAGTAATTCCGGGTTTTCAATCATACAAGATGTAAATCGGCCAGTGAAAAAAAATATTTGTACAGTTATAACACACGATAAATCCTAAAAATTGGCGTATACCATGTTAATCATCATACTAAAACTAAGATATTTGATGGGCTAAGGAATCGTTAAACAACCAACTAGTCGACCAACAAGGCCATTGTAGAGATAGGGATTGTAATCTTGCAATCAAAGTGTATACACACCAAGTGAAGTTATACGATACCACCTCCTTTAGAATATCAACCCCCCTGAGAAAAGCCCCAGTGATTTCACACCGTAGTTGCAGTGGCCTACAGATACAATCACTTTCAAATTTTTGGTGCTCTACTGGGAACCAACAATTTTGCCAATACTCTCTATTATTTCTGGCCATTAAAGGCAACGAACCTTGGAAACAACCAACACCGCCCTGTAGTAGACCATCTCTAATATTAGCGATTGTTCCTGTGATATATATCGAAATGTAGCAATTTCAGCTATTATTATTATTCGAAATAAAAGCGTAAATTATTAATTTTTTGATAACCAGATTTATAATAATGCCAATACATAAAAAAAACATCGCAAACTCTTATTTTACTTTAATATTAAATATAAAGACTCTTACAATATGAATAAAACATCACTAATTAATAAAATAATTTAAGTAATCTGACATGCTTATATAAAAGAGCGTGGTACAGAGGGTAGCTATTTATTGTGTGTCAAGACACCTTTCAACATCACCAAGTAGCCAAGTTTGTGTCAAAAGCCAAGGAGGAGATATTGTTATCCTGGGTAAAGGCGCTCCTATCTACCGGAAGTGGTACTCCTTATCTTAGGTGTGATGAAGTTTTCCATCACTACCAAAGATAAGTTGTCATTATTCTTCTTTGTTGTCGACAACTTAAGAACTTCGCATGTAGAGGAACCCTCTTGTGTAACTGTGATGTTTTGATTCTCACTTAACAATGATAACTTTATCCTAAGCATTTTCTCCTCAAGTTTCAAGATAGGCTATATATCAGTATATACCGAGAGATCTTCGTCAAACCAGACATGTGTAACGTTGTCCCGGGAGATTAAGATTGTTTTAGAAAGAAAATACAGAGATGTGTGCGCAATCAACATTTGCTTTCACCACCACATCTTAATTTTAGGTAAATTCCAGCCAAGCAGAGTCGCTAAAGAGGAGCTTAGCTTTTCTACGCCAATTATGTGGAATACCTCAAGGATTCACCTTCTGAAGTAAACATATTTAAAATTGCTTATTCGCATGTTAATATGTTTAGTTAGTGGCATTACTGTTATTTTATCCCTGGATTGCACACAGAATGGAACTTTTTTTTGTCATCTCCAAACAAGAATGGTTAATTAGAATCTCAAGTACCCAAATACTATGCATGGATTCAGGTTGAGAAGACAGAAGATATTTGTTGTCGTTATTTTGAATTTCTGTAGATTATAAAGTTCAGGAAATACATAAGGATGAAGGCTATTCAAAAGTACAGAAGAGGAGATAAATAAAGAAGAAAAGTTAGTTGCCGAGTTTGGAGTTTCCCTTGTGAATGGATGTTGACTAATTGATGCCCATATTCGGATTATTTTGGAAGAAAATTACAGATTCATAATCAAAAGAAGAATGTCCATGGAAATATCCCTAGATAAAGCATGCAGTAGAAGCTGAACGTTGAACGTCTGTGTGATAAAGAGTAGGACGAGTCTTAAAGTTAGATCATTGAATAATCTGATTGGATAGAGTCTAGGATGCTTGAGAGTGAGGCGTTTTAGGAACAATATTCCATGGTGGAGAGAATTTGTGATCTGTATATAGTGAGCAGCTGTTTAGACGAAAAGTAAAGACCATATAGTGTATTTTTGTCTAACGGCAACCAGGGATTTCCTCCATCTCCGCGTTGCTTTCATTGTGGATGTAGTAGTTCACTGTAAAGGCCAGAGATTTAAAAGTGTATGGATTTTGTATATGTGTTGTGCTATGTACCGTTGTTCTTCTAGCCGCTGGGCTCCTAATGGGTCCCAACGTTGCCCACACATAGCCCCGTGGAGGTAGACCAGGTATCCAGTAGTCTAATATTTTACTCTGGCAGGTCCTGCCATCTAGTTTCCTGAGATTTCAGTGGCTAGGACCTAAAAAAAAAAAAAAACACGCGCGCGATTCTAGGGGGGTCAGATATCAATGAGGTTTGTAGCCGAAAGTGATACGCGATTGTAGCATTGAATTTGGAATTTAAATTTGGTTTGTTTAGGGCGTACGCTGTGGTGCATAGTGAGAGTGGGAGGATTGAAAGCTGGAGGGAAAAGATGGAAGTATGGAGTCAATAAGGAAGACGACCCCAGTTCTGTCAGTGGGGCATGCCCATGCCCCACCAGGGAAAAGAGGGGTGGCGAGGTGACAGTAAGGCCAGCACCTTCCCCTTACTGTAAAGTAAAGACCAGAAAGAAATTGAAAGACTAGTTAAGTCATTAAAGAAGAGAAAGGCATTGCTCTGGAAGTCAGACATAATTTTCGCCACTCCAAGACTCTATTACCAAAGTGGTGCTTTAATAATGGAGAATAATAATATAATGGAATAAAGCTATTGCCGAGTGTCACAGAAGCTCAGCTATTTCACTCTGTGGTTACGTTGGTTTGCAGTTGCGTGTAGTCATCTCCAGTGCACTAGGCATTTAGAGTTTTTTTTTTTTGGAACTAGCACATGGGGAATGCATTCAGGATTAATAAGAGTCCCAACAGAGTGACTGTACAGCTAGACGATTTAGCTTCAGCAGAACGATCGGACTTAGTCGAAAATCTCAGCACTTGGCTCCCAAGTGTGGCCTGCAAATCAGCCTCTTAAAATTAAAATTTCCGAAGTCTTTTCTAACATTACTGGAAGAATGTCCAGGACAAATCTCAGGAGACCAGTAGATAACGTGTGACTCAGGAATAATGTGAGCGCAGAATAGCCAGAGGGCTCTCTGTTCACAGATGGTCAACCGGCAGTAATTCTAGGCTTAAATTGCTTGTGGCCTTTGTGGTGACTGACGCCTCATGGATAATGATCAACAAAGGATTCGAGGTAATATTCATTTACCCGTTACTAAAGAATGAAGCGAAATCGTTGTCGATTATCATGGCATAGGTACTGAATACTATTCAAAAGAATATTATACACCACTTTAAAATGAAATAATTCTGAGGTTTTCTATCAGAAAATAAGGTGCTTTTCATGATAAATAGACTTGTAAATCCTTCTGCACATTTTGTATCAGTATCACATGAGAAAAGACCTCCCTGCAGCCGTGTCTGTTTCTTTCAAAGATTAAAACAAATAGAAATTTAAACTGGGCAGTGTAGAACACAAAAGAGAATTTAGCATAATTCACTGAAATCAGCTATCAGGTCGATTATACTATAAAAATCTTCTTAGTAAAAGGTAATTTTGTATTGAAGGATTGCAAAATTTGCTCCGAAATGTTTACAATGTACTCAGTTCTTCCAAACCTGTTCTAAAAAAATAAATAAAACGTCGAACTCTGCATAATATGTAGAATGAAGCAGTATCTAGATGAAATCGGTTCATCGGCCCCAGAGCGTATCATACACAATTATATTATAGTTTAGTTATAAAACATCTCAGTGATATTTCATGTTTTGCATTATGATAACAGATTTCTTCAATGATATGCATATTTCTTTTGTAGTGCACGGTGAATGGCAACAAATGAGTCAGAAATATTTTGGAGTTATTCGTAGCGCGCTGTTTTTTAGAAAATAAGATACCTTTCATTGTGAGTAAGTAGATCAAGGGGGATATCACTAATAGCTCGAAGTGCTTCCCCATTCACAAATACTCTCAACAGGCAGAAATTCTAAATTTAAATTTCTCGAGGCCTTTGTGGACCTAAATCTCAAATGAATTCGCTGCTTAGAATCAGTACTATTATCCTGGAAATCAGCTACCAGGTCGATTATATTTACGAAAGGTTAATAAAGAAAAGCAGGAGGTTTGTGCAGTTCGACTGGATCTTCACTGTTTCCTTTCTGTAACTCACATTACCATATTCGCAGTTCGCACCACTTGATTTTATCAATACTGCCCTTTCTACGCCTCTAATTCCATTCTTTCATATCTTGTCCTATAATTTTCCCATTGTAAATGCTCGTAATACTCCAATACGTGACTGCATTCGTGTCCTTTTGTAAAAATTCCTCTTGGCAGCTGCTCATTTACATCTAACAATGGAACGATGGAGATACCATGATCATTATTTTCATTTTTTTCCGCATCACGTCTTTCCTTCCTCTCATTACGTTTGAATCGCTAAGCAATTTATTGAGACTGCTAAATCCCATTCTTGTTACAAATACACACCTTTTCTGTACTCACAGAAAAACAATATTACATATTTTTCGATCGTTTCACACACAAAAAGCCTGCTGATAACTAAAGAATGGACATTTTTCTTTCTTGAAAATATCCATGTTTTTTCAATACACACGTAAAGGATATCCAAAAAGTTACTTGGCACTTTAAAATGGCCATGCATCTTGAAAAAAGAAACTGACAGATATCAAATTAGGGGCACAATCATCTCCCAGATTTGCGTTAGTGGAAACACATCTTAAATTTCCGAAAGCGTACACCATGAGGTGCTAAACGAGCCAATACGAACAAGAAATCACTCAAATCACGAGCGCTGACCTGCTTAAGACCGTGGACGATACTTTGCAAAGAAACAAAAGTGCACGGTTCCTTATTTTAGTAATTATTAATTAAAGTAAGTCTAAGTATTAATTATTCAATTCTCTTCAAATCGAAGTCCATAGTTGTCAGGGCTGCCAATTTGTTCGCTATCTTTCATGGGTTGAGACACTTCAGCAACTAGAAGAATACAAATTATAATTCACAAAGTATTTCTCTAAGAAAGATGATACAGATGAAATTTATAAGCGAAGGAACGTCTGTATATTGGAACTACTTATTTTCAATTTCATAAATTAGAACTCAAAATTCGAAAGAACTTCAAGGTTACGGATAAACATCCTAATAGATAAAATACAGTATCGTAATTTAATATCCAAAAGAAATATGGCATCGTATCTTAATAAAACATCTCAATAAAATATTAATCACAAATGAAATTTCTAATCAATGGCCTCCTACACTTTAAGTCAATACGAAGTAGCGATACAAGACGAAGAATATAAATTTAAATAGTTATTTTCGCGATAAACATATTTCTTATTCGTTTGTCCAAAGACAGATGGTATCTTTCCTCAGATAAACTGAATCCAAAGAATGGTATCGTCTATTGTGACACGTTCATGAATTTTGTAAAATACTTAAATTTTTTTTATTAATAGCACCGTTTTCTTCCATCTCGTGCATTCTGTACGTTCCTCACGCAGAAAGATCCGAGGCACAGTTGGAATCGTACCCGGACTGAGTACTAAGAGTTTTAATGAAAATATTTTATGAGCACACTCACGCAAGAAATTCAATTCTTGACTCTCGCGACCGTCCACACTTTCAAAGACATCTCACTCTACTGCCACTAAGCTAATCTCCCCCTCTCCTTTCTTCTCCCTGTTATTCGTCTCCCCTTGTATCCAAAAGGCATATTGATCATTCCTTTTCTCCACAAATCAAGCCGTGCCGAATGCTGTGGCTATGAAAATCTATCCATTCATCCACGTTGGGAATATACAACACAGAACTTCTCATCCGATCCCTTTCTCTCTTGTCATCTGTCGCCCTCTCGTGCGTCTTCAACTGTCTTTGTTCAGGGATAAACGGATTGACGATTTGATTGCGCCTGACCCGGATGGAAACGTGGCACGTAAGAATGAATAGGTTGGAAAGAACTGACCCGATTTTGCCGTCTTCTCTTTAAAGTTCAAGAAATATCTTTCTCTGCAAACTATAGCTTCAGAGAAAATCAACCACCGAATCTTTTTGTCGCCCTCTCGCATGTCCCCCGTCTATTGAATATTGGTTCTCGAACTGTCGACCGGATATTTCTTTATATTATTTTTAGTTGTGAAGGAAGCTAAAATTTTTTTATTAAATTTTATCCAGCATCTCACGTGTATCTGCTAGGAAAATATCATTGACTGTTAGGTTGTGAAAGCCTTTTTTTTTTTCAGATTTCAGATAGCTTTTCTCCCATGCCAAAACGCAGTTCATTTTGTTTTCAAAAGATCTGGAAAGGCCGTTGAAGGATTTTCTGTTTCGTTGATCTCCTAGAAGAAACAAGGATAATATAGTCGAACAAAGAGCCATCCAAAGTTATTTCAAGGAACTTGAGTTATTTTCACACATCTCTTTGTATTTGACGACGCCATTATAAACTGTGTATTTAATACGTTTGGTCTTTCTTTGCCTCTCTCTCTAAAATAACATTATTTAATAGGAAACCAAATTGGCATTTTATATGGAGTAAATACCTGAATTCATGGAAAAGCGTAATAGTTCAAGCATAAATACTATTTTTTCTTTAAAGAGAAAAGTTTTATTTCACGCATATATATTCTCTTAGGAATTAAATGCTTCATTTTTACCATTATATGTGTGTTGTCGTTCAGATGCAGTATTAAATGTAAGATCAATCACACTATTAGCTCCGCGTTCGTCACTCTTGGCAACCTTTAGCAACACCTCTCCTCTTGCTAAAGGTTTCATTTATTAGAGAGGTTTCTCCCTAACGAGATGCACGTCATTGTCCACTCTCTCTCAATTGCTGATCTTCTCAGGTTTGTTAGAGATAGGTGCCACAGCCTTTTCATACATCCTACCCAAAGAGCGGTTTCTGTGCACCGCAGACCAAGTTGCTAAACCGTGCTTGTGTTTGTGGCATGTCTGTCAGATTCAGTGCGCTTAATGCTGAAAATTATTTGTCTTCTAGGTTAAGCACTGTTGTATTGTTCTGTCTTGATTCATGCTCACTATGTGACTTTGGCTAAAATTGTCTGTCTCGCTTAGTCACTGCCCGAATGCGTTGTTGCTTCTTTGGAGATATCTGAAATTCTCTGAATTACATCAATAAAGAATATCGAAATTTGAGCTCTTAATGTCCAATGAAAAAACTGGGTCAATAAATCCGTGCGCAGAAGGAATGGTTTGACTTTTAATCCTCTTTATATATATCTCCCTATAACGGCTGATATTTTGCTTGATACCAAGAATATAACCATTAAAGTAACCATGTCCTCACAGGTGTGTCTGAGCTGGTAGCACAGTTGTTATAATTCCTCGACCTCTCCACACTGAGTGGAAGAGGTCGAGGAATTAAGAAGAGGTCTTCGCATCCTGTCAAGGAGATAAATTTTTATGTCCTTTTTCACACAGTAGCTGAGTTAGCCAACAGGTCTCAAGTGAGGGCTCAGAATTTCGTGTTTTTGAGTCCAACAAAATATTCAAGTGGCTTATGTTATATCCGTTGAGTTCGTTCTGTCTAGTAAGCCTAATACGAAACAGTAATTTATACCACAAATAGCCTTGGTGTCATTTCGGGATCATTTTCTTTTAGAATATCAACCCTTCCTCTATTTGGCTAAAAAACCTTTAAACCTTTCACATTATCTACT
Source organism: Mastigoproctus giganteus (assembly GCF_048544385.1). NCBI lineage: Eukaryota > Metazoa > Arthropoda > Arachnida > Uropygi > Thelyphonidae > Mastigoproctus > Mastigoproctus giganteus. The sequence goes on along the minus strand of NC_143581.1, from coordinate 145,357,719 downwards.
CACCGTCAGCCTCTGCTGTTGCAACTCTTTAGTCAATTCTTGAATATCTTTGGTCATAAATTCCTTAGAAACTGCATCCAGAACCTCCTGCACACCCTCGTCATTAATTCCATTGCCAGCCTCAGCTGATATTACTACAATATCTTTCTCATTGCTCACAATATCTTCGAAACCTTACAAGTCGTTAACCGCTTTTTGTCATAATTTTCGCCAAACAGCATTCATCGTACTTTCCTTAATTTCATTCCAGGCATCTGCAATATTAGTAGTCGCATCTTTTATATGATATTTCATCCAAATTTCAGTGAGCAACTTGCTCTTACCTTTCTCTTTCAACAAGAATGAAATGACGCAACTACATGACGCAAATATGCTTAAAAGTAGCTACTATCCTTTAATCCATAGGTTGTATTAAAGTATAGTAGTGGGAAGTACTACGGCGTTTCAATGTCACTCCTAGCATACCTCTCTCTCACTCCCTATTCCTATCACCGATATAATTCGTGGTTCTGACTGATTAAGTAAGCAGTCTGCTTCTTAGATTAACAGTTTGTTCATGAGAAGATGTGAAATTACAGCGTGAATGTGACGGAATAGCTAGCGAATGACCTTGACCCGCCTACAGAAATTCTCTCAATGCGATAGTGTCCGGCAATCAACATAACACTTTCTACTAGTACCACATGCATAAACGATTGATTCTGGATGATGAGGAGCTCGGGTTCACTCTGATATTAGTTTTCCTGTGTAAGGGTTATGATCGAAGTCTGGTTATGGTACTTCCTTTTCTTGCTGTAATCTTCAGTGGCACTACCAATATATTCCTTCATGCAATCATATCATATGCTATTACTCATCCATGCTTTGACTGATAATGTATTAGAAGTGATACCTTTCATATGCGTTTAAATGCTACAATTCCCACACATAGGAGAGTCATCTGCCCTTAGCAGAAATGCATGCGTAAGATGACTGTGTCCTATGCGGAGGCGAGCTAAAACAACTTCCTCTCTGCGGCTCCTGCGCAGACTAGAATGCCAGTGTTGGATTACAGGCTTTATCTGATACAGCTTGTTTGTGGCCTGCCCATGACAAGATTGTTGCCATTGGGAGAGTAATTTTGCGTGTATTATATGCCTGTAGTCTGTATAAGGGACTAACAAGCAAAGAGTATTGTCGTGTTGCGGTGACCTGGTTGCAGCATCAGCCAGTTCGTTACCCTTGATCCCAATGTGGCTTGGGATCCAGCAGAAACGGATGTCGAATGAACACTCAGGAGGATAAAGTAGCGTCTGCTGGACCCGGGTCAAAGATGGATGAGGATTGAACCTAATCCCAGATAAAGCCTTCAGAATACTTAAGGAGTCAGTATACACCATACACCTTTCGTACTTGTAGGTTTTCATATGGTCCAAGGCCAATTATATAGCGTACAACTCAGCTGTATATATGCCGTATTCATGGGAAGCCTCGCAGATATAGTTTTATTTGGGAAGATGGCAACAGATCCGACAGATGACTCTGACCTCGAGCCATCAGTAAAGACGGGCAAGAAGTCGGAGAACTCGGCTGTCTGCTGTACTAGCTGTTCTTGTTCTTAGGAATGTTGGTGCATCGGATACTCAGATCATAAATCCCTAGTTCAATGGTACTCTGTAGTTCAAAAGCCAATCTGCATGTTGTGCGGATTTATAAACTCGGAAGAGTTCACGGAAAGAAACAGTATTCCTTTCGTCTGAGATCGGTTAACTACAGACACAAATAAAGATTTTTAAGAATTCCTCCGGTCTCTGACGGAACTCGAAGCCAGGTCTTTCCAGAAGAGTGGAAAAATCATTATACTATCACGCAAGACTTGCAGCTACTTTACGTTCTACGTGCAGGTTTCTTTCTTATAATGTCGGTCCTGTCTCTTTGCTTATTTTTTCCCTAAACGGTACTACGATTATCACAAAAATATACTTTCACAAATTTGGACTATTTAGAATTCAAGCTGATAGATTCCCCACAATGGTACTTTTAAATCAAGTACCAGAGCCAGTCAATTTTAAATTTGAGATGGGTTTTGTAGTTTGGTTAATACGTTAAGATTTTTTAAACTTAAAATAAATTCGTAAAAGAAGTAACCTGTTTAAAAATATAAAATTTGAATCTTTTATGAAGGTTGTAACTGCTTAAAGCAGTATCATATTCAAGACCACTCTAATATCACAAAATCGGGATGGTTGGTGCTTATTTTACAAATGATTATTGATTACTCATTAGTAAACCAACGTAACCGATTACTAATCGGTACTGTGGTCATAATTATCGAATAGTCTATAACGACCCAAATATTTCTGAAATAAAATCAACGCACATTTCATAAATATGGAAAGAGGTAGGCAAAAATATTCAAAAACTGATGAAATATAAAAAAAAATTAATTTTAAATTCCAGCTGTCAATCTCGTGACATTCGTGTAACCCTTAATCCTAACGTACAGGACCACTTGCAAGTATATTCATGACACCAAGCAGGAAAAAGCATCAAAATAATTAGTTTTAAAATATTCTGCTTCGTCCCTAGACAGAGATTAACCATCAATCAACAGATGCGAATGATGTTTACAAAAAAAATAGTACACATCGACCCATGAATACTAACACATTAATTAATAAACAGATTGTTGCATCTCATATTCCAGTCAGTTACGATAATATATTTTTTTTCACAAAATTAGTGGAATGGGACTGAATGCCCGCTTAATAACAGAAGATGCAACACCTCTGGAAAGCCAGACATCTGTTTAAAGTCTGACAGAACTTTGTTCCTACAATTAATTGTATCCATTTGTCTTTAAATGTATTTCTTTATCTCCTCCTCCTGTCTCTTCCATCTGCACCCATTTCTCAAGTACACAACTGTGCCCCGATTAGTATGGTATCAAAATTCTCCATCACTTTAATCCTTCCTGGATGCGTACCGGAGAGGCTGCTCATTATTTCAAGGTTTCGTCACCAAGGCGATGGACGAAGCTGAAAAATCCTCCGTCCCCTTTCCAAGAGCAAACAAATCAAGCAACGTATTCTTTGTTCACGTTAGCATAGATAAACGACGGACATCACCCACTGCCTCGCGTACGCGGGAAAATTTGCATGTCACGCGCCTCTACTCACCACGGCTTTTAGTCAGGTCGATGATGGATGTCCCTTCTGCCCTTCTTTGGTGATTCGTAGCAGCGGACAGTAAAGTAGCGAGGGGGGAACGAAAGGGGGGAGAGAGAAAAGAGGGATAGGAACTGCGCGTGCAAAACGACCGGCTCCGAATTTCTGAAGGGATGTTAGTGTTAGTGAACAGCTTGATTAGATAGGCAGCGATCAATATTTATGCAAATATGCTTCGAAGGAAGGGCGTATTTTGAAGAATTAGCACGTGCATTGCGGGATGCCAGTATGTTTGCTGCTGGAAAGCGATGGGCTGTACCAAGGTATTAAGAACGTGACGCTATCAAATGTGAAAAATAAGAAAGGCTCTTTGGCAAAGAGGCAGAGGAAGTGGGATTAACCTCGCACGTGAAGAAAAATATCCTCGTGTCTTAAGGTTCCGACGTTATATAAAGAGTTCATCAAAAACAAAATAACACGCACTGTTGTTGTTCAATGAAACAGGCAATAAGATTAGTTGCCCCGAAATACCACTCTTTGCATTTGAATACAAGTAAAATGGAGGAGCAGATTAAATGAAAAGCGGAGGTTCTAAACCATGTGCAACTTCCGCTAGGAATGGAAGATAAATCAAGCGTAAGATTTTTAATTAAGAGTAAAATATTACTTCTATGTTTTACAATAATTTTAAGTCATCATCATACGTTATCAATATCTATGGTACTTAAAAACAAGGTTTTAAGTACCACATTGTGATGATTTAATGTCTTAATAAATGTTTTTGATAAGTTCACTGTATTCAAAGATATTTGAGATCGCATCTGATAAATGTCAACAGCAGTTAGAACCGAATGTGCGATTGTATACTAAATGTACGATTTCACATTTAGTACACTTCTAAAGAGTATGCAAAGCAGTCATTTTACTTGCCCCGGAGGTACGTCGGATTCTGTGATCGATTTGTCTGTGATATTTGCTAAGTGGATCGTAGAATTTCCTGGAATTTGATTAATAAAGTTTCAGTGTAAAGTTCGGTGGTTAGTTTATTTAATCAGTAAGTTCCCTTCCCGGTGACATAATTTTTTTATTTATATCTCTAATATATACAACTTCATTCAAGTTTTCGATAAAAAGAATCAAGTAATAGTTTAGATTTGATCACGTATACCCGAAATAATGAAAACACTCGTAAAACTGTTTTATCCATTACAATACTGGTTCAACTGTTATCTTCTACGTATAATATCCTCACTGAAATGTCAGTTAGCCTTTGCGCTTAATTTCGTATTTAAAAATGAATCCATTAAATTCTGGTTAATATCGAATAATATATGATTTATCTTCTAGATGAAAAATTTGAAGCCATATATTCATTCTAAGAACATATATTCAACAACCGTTTTGATAATGTTTAATCTAAGGCATGGGACCATGGGAATCATAAGGCATGAAGCATGGGACTGCGCTTAAAATTCACGTTTGAACGGATCATTGCCTTTGTGCCATGTTTTGTTCGTAGTGAACTGTCCAAGTCGATTATTGGCATCGTTTTAATTGTATCTCATATTGTGGACACCTTCACGAGTGGCTGAAGTATTGCACTGCTTTGAATAAGTAACGCTTCACCCGTGTAGAAGACTAATGTTACTTATCCTCGGCGGATACCACCACCACCCCACAATATGAGATGCAATTAAAACGATCCAATTATCGACTTGAACAGTTCACTACGAACAAAACATGGTCCTGATCCGTTCAAAGGCACTGATCCGTTCAATAGACTGACCATATTTCGGTATATTGCTTAGATTTAATATGAGGGTACAGCATTTCACTGTGGAACAGCATAACCTTGATAGGATCATAGAAATTATTTAATTAACAAGAAATTACGAGGTGTACAGAGTATAATATACGGTGTATACATGCACCTTTTCCTCAGCTGATATAAAAGGGGTGTATAACATTCCTTATAGTAGTTTAGGAACAAAATTCCGACTGTTTTTTAACATATTAACTGAAGACCAATCCGTGCATTGCGATAACCGTAATAACTCCCGAAGGGGCAACGAGGACATTGTGAATATCTCGATTTCGCCCCTCCGCCACTATATCTCAATGTGTATGTGCCAGGCCCCCGGCAGAATGGGGTTGTTGCTTAATATATGCGCTTCACTGTATTTAGGATTATGGTAATTAAAGTAACTCCATTCAGAGCTATCTGGAACGCTGTCTTCAGTGGCACAACAAAACTTAACATGCACAGGAGGATGGCACGGAAATTTTGGAATAAAAATCACTGTCATGGACGATGAATACTTCCATCTGTGTAACCGAACTTTTCACAGCAAAACGTACCATATCTCACTATTATTTGTGGTAAACGGCAAGGCAACCATGGCCATGTGAAGACTATTCATTGTCAGTAACTGCGTGTATTCTTCACAATCAGTTTTCTCATTTTGTTGGACGAAATATACTAATTTTGGGGCGATAAAACCATGCATCTCTCATTGGAACCCAACTAACTCTGCCATAGTGTGGACAAAAAATCTCAAAAGGATTTCATCTGTCTCGACGGAATTTGAGCCAAAGCCTTTTCCACACGATGTGGAAGAACGGAAACTGTAACCACTGAGTTGGCCGCGAGGGTACATCTCATGTGACGCTGTCATTTAGATCTCCCAGGCTAGTAAATATTTCCCAGTAAACACTGTCCTTTCATATTACTCCACAGACAAAAGTCACAGGCGATGAGGTCAGGCAAACGGGGTTTGTTTGTTTAAAAGTTTCATGGAGCATCAGCAGCATTGGCTATAACGCGCCAAGTCAAGGCAAACGGGGTTGCCAGGCTATCAGACTGGGGCAGCTGATTAATCTCTCTTCAGTGAAATGCAGTAGCAACAATTCTTACACTGGACGTCCGATGTGTGGAGGATATGATAACTGTCGTATCAAAATGTCTTCGCTGATGTGTCTTTATTTCGTTTGCCCAACATGTTCCAATTCTGATATCTGGCAGTTACAGGAGAGACTGGTGGTCCTGTGGAATGAACTACTTCACAAAAAGAAAGAACCAGTATTAAATGTAGCTGTAACGCTAAGCCACATTGTGACTCGCTGGATGGAGGAGGACCTCCTGTACAACGTGTGGATGCTCCGTTTTCCAAATCCGGCAACTATGGCTGTTGAATTTTCAATTTTGATGGGAATAGGCCTCTTCTCCCCAAAGGATGTTTAATAACTAATGGTAGTTTAAGTGTACTTGCCGTGAAACTGACAGCAAATGTGAGTCTAGGTTGTGCATTGCCAGCTTGCAGCCGTTGGTTGAAGTGAATGGGTAGAAGTACAAAACTTTGTGCAAACTTTCCATACTCTAGGGTAAGACATGACAAATTATCTCAATACTACCATTGCATGAGATGCACCTCCAATTAGGATATTATGCACGGAAACATGCATAATATCCAATGTTTCGGCTACAATATACTGGATATGGATAACCCATGTGACATATATGGAAAAAAAAACTCTAGCCGAATTTGTACTTTTGAAAACGGGAGGCGATTGCACTTGTACAAACTCGAACGACCTTGAACTATAAGGCAGACCAGTAGATGAATCAGAGGCTGCTGAAGAACAGGACACGAGGACATTCTTCGTTTAATAGTGGACAGTGTAGCAAATGGAGTCACTAAGGGTTGCTATTCTAGCACCCCCTCTTGTTTATAATCTTCATTAACAACATTTAGAGAGAGTACAGAGGAAGCTCTCAAAAGTCTACTCATGATGGGAAAGTTGGATGGGTAGTTGACGACCAAAAGCAGGCAACGTTGCTTCTAGTCTGAAAATGGAAATTACCGTTAAACATTACTAAAATTTAGGTCTTGTAACTTGGGAATATAAATCCAGGATTAACTTACAGAGTTCGGGGCGGGGGAGCGAATTAAAGATTGTTCAGGAAGAAATGACCCAGGGGAAAATGAAATGAAATTTACGACGCAGTGTAAACAGGCTAATAAAGCACAAGGTGTCCTAGCCGTGATTTACAGGATTTTTGAAAATGGGAGAAGATGATGAAACTGCACTTTTAATATTTTATTCTGGAAGTGGCACCTATAAAAGACAATAGAGCTTGTTTCGGGGTGTTCAGAGAAGTGCAAAAACATTAATGGAAAGCGCTAATCGATGTCTTTAGAAGAATAGCTTAAAAAAAAAGGTCTTGTTTATGCTCCGGCACGAATGCCAAGTCAGAGGAGTTTACAATAAAGTTGAAGTTCATGAAATTTACCTTCAGACAGCGTGATGTAGGTCAATGAAATAAATTTCCTACAAAAGAGGCCAAAGCAAAACTTTGTTACAGTTCAAATAAGAACTAAATGCTCAATTTATGGCGTTGGGGAAAATTCAATTGGGTTCGTATGGATTGTGTTTGTTTATTTTTTATAGGCAGATACATCAGAAAGTTCTCTCCTTTGCACCATTTAACTGTCCTAATATTTATTTGATTTTAAAATTACATTCTACATGAGAATCCAATAAGTCTGTATTTAATAACTACTAATTAATTGCGCTGGAGAACTTTCTGGGATTTCTATATACATTTTCTTATATTTCGATCTAATACATCCAGTTCCATGTGAAGGTTCTAAGGGAAGTTACTTATTAATGCTGAAAGAACTGCTTTTATTCTTCCTTACACAAAGTACACTATTATTAGACGGGCTCAGTAAAAGGGAGCTGATCCAGATACCCATCTAAGAATAATTAACCAAAGTGGCGTCAAGATAATTCACGTGAATACCATATACTGCCGGGTAGTAATATTCTTGTCTCAATCTTGTAAACTCTTCACCGTACGAGTATCTGGCAGTCCAAGAGAATATAAATAGAAATTTATTTTAAAATAGGTATGCAAAGCTTTATCTTCAGATAAAGGACCTCAAGTCCTTAACAACTCAACCACGTCTGTCAAGTGACAGAAATATGAAAGAAACACTTTGAGGAGAGCAGTTTGCAAATGACAGTTGATGAACTACAAAAGAGATCTGAGAGTGGAAGAATAGCTTAGAAATGAAGGCCTGCAATTAAGAGCGGAAAAACCGAGGATATAATAAAGTAAAAGGAACGAGAGACAATGACTTTGAAGTACAAACAGAGAAGAGAGAGATAAAGATAGTGAACAGTTTAGACGCTCAGAAAGCACAGATAATGGGAAGTTGGATGAACTACGTTGAAAGCAATGGCATGAGTGCTGCGCGATAATATGGTGACACTAGATATAAAATCCTGTGAACAAGACAGTAATGATTATCTCAAACAACTTCAGTTCTGTAGAGAGCCCTTCAGGCCGAATAAACTGCTACTGGTTCTGCAGGAAAAGTTTTCATAATTTATTTTGCTCTACTTGGGGTAACAGTCCCGATTTACTCCAGACATTTCTCAAGGTTTATTTGACCAAAAAATTATCATCTTAGGAAAACAGGATATGTCTCCAAATCCTGAATATGGGAGAAGGAAGGGAGGGCCAAAATCTACGAAAAAAGAAAAGAAAAAAGCGTCTTTAATATTTTTCACGTGTGCTAAGATATTTATACTACATTCACTTAACATTTAAAGCTTATTTATGTAAAAGATTTATTTTTTTCGCTTATGACTTCAATGGTAGAATTATGCGGCTTAGAGACCTAAACGACCTCGGCATAGAGTTCCCAAGTTTAAAGATTGTAGCATCCTTAATTCGATCCCATCTCCAGAAAGAGAAAATTTGTCACTAGCATCGGATGTTCATAAAAAAAGCAAAAATAAGGCATTCTTTGCAATCTAAAGAATTGAGATGACATCAGACTTCTCATCCACCAGCAGCCAGACAAGCAGGGCATGTATTTGTGACGCAGTGTAGGCTCGAACCAACCATGCGTAAAGCTGCTTGAACATGACAAAGTGGCCAAGGCCAACTCGACTCAACCTATGTTCAAGTTAGTTTAATTATAATTCCAAATATAATTAAAGTTCTAATCTTATTAACTATGGAAACTGGGAGTTTACAGTGGCGTGTGCCCAAAGAATAAACCGTGGACCTTTCATTAATTATTATTATTAGTAGCAAAATGATGAAGGGCGTTAGCTTACACAACATCATACCATCCTCTCTCCTTTGTCTAATCCCTACTTAAATTTATTCTAGCTGCCAACTTCCACAAATCCAGATGGACGGTTGTTCTCATAACCAAATACTCTCCGATTGAAAGCAAATTTTCGCACGTCCATCTTGAAATCATTCTTTTCCAGTTTAAATCTTCGTCCCACAATCCTGAAATAGCGCGACGCTGAGATATTTTTTTTTTTAGGAATTAAGGTTCCTTTTCTTCTTAGGAACACTTTGATTGGAATAAACATTACTAATAGTAAGGAACATTCATATAGGCCAGCATAAATGATCTCCTTATACTCGGCGTGATCACTAGGACAATGAAACTTTTCAGTATTGCAATGAGTAATGATGAACTCACTACTTCTGTTCAATGCAAAGAACGTTACCCATTTTGTATTACAATATAAAATTATTTGTTTCCACCTGTACCTTCTCTGTATATTGTGGTGTATATAATTGCACCATACTTTGCGATGTACTTCATTTTATGCTTCCATATTGTTCTCTGTTTATTATTATTATTCATCCATTTCTCGTACAAGCTGTATTATCACTGTTAACCCCTGGCCTGATTGCCGTGAAGACTGATATTGCAATATATCGATTCGTATTATTATTATTGTAATAAAAATTTCTTCTTAGCGATTGTAAGATTTCTCTAGTGATTTAGAAAGAGTAGAAGTTTTGGATCCTAAAGGGGCGTAAATCCAAATCCATATTGTTTTGCAGCTATTTTAGAAACTGGATAGATATGAGCAATTTTCCAAAACAAAGAAAATGAAACACTTTCTAATTCCATTGTGTCTTAATCGTAGTGGAACAGGAAAGTGTAAAAAGCAACACTGAACAGGAGCAAGCCAGGGAACACATAGTTTGAGAAGAAATGCCATTAAGTTCTCGAGCTTTCTTGTCATCAAGCTTGTTCAGAATTCCAACATCCATCTGTCGGAATACCACGGGAAAAACTGAGTGGAATATGATATGGTACGAGGTGATTTAGCCAGTTAAAAATCGAGTTTGGACTGATTAATAACTGTTTGACATTTGTTGTCAGCTTTGGTTTAGGCAGAAAATGAAACTGGAGATTTGGATGCAAGTCAATTGGGATATAACAACATTCTTGTCTTTGACAGCCTTAGCACATTTATTGGAAAACCAAGGTTTACATATGGGACGCGATTTTAGGGTGGAATGCGGAATAAAGAATTTGTCCTTACCAGAATAATTTCCGTGACACTATTGGAGCAAACAAATCATGCCGATCATCTCGTTTAGCTTTCTTGCTATGCCAAGCGAATGAGACTGAGGGTAGTTATGAAAGAGAAGCTCCACTGGAGAAAAAACTGCGTACAAGTGGTGAATTGAGGTGTCTAGAGGGCCATTAATATTGACCGGTGGTTGGTTAGAAAAGATCAGGAGCGTTAGATGCGTAGTTAGAATTGTTCGAGGTCATTAGTAATCGCAAAAGCTTGAGCATCTCGACTAGTTGGTCCGAATAACTAGAACACTGATGTCAGCTGGAGTCGTGAACAGTAAAATCACCAAACGGACATATGCAGAAATGCCACCTTTGAAGCAAAAAGAATCATAGGGCGAATAATTAGGGTAACTGAGATCAATCATAGTTGGTTGAGACAACCAATAATTAGTATTCTGCCAGATAAAGCAAGTAGAGCTTGGCTTATTGTAAATGGAAAGGGACATCATTGTGCTTATAACATATATATATTTGAAAATGAATGAGGAATTGTTCCAAAGTTAAGTCTTTTATCTTAAATTTCGATGTGTGACACTAGGGGTAACTGTAATTAGGGACATGTATGGTAGAGGAGTGAATCCTTCGTTTTGTTAATTACAAACCTGCTTTTAAATGCATTTGGACTTTTTAGCATCGTCATTGTATGGTAGAAGGAGAAAGCGAGGAATTTAGCATTCGTAATTTCTGTGTGTGATGTTTCCATTGTGCTGACGTTACAGCATTATTATAAATGTAAATGAAAGGCAGAGTGATTCAGCAGCTTACTGGAAATTTGGAATGTTTGAATGCTAAATTGTACGTATCTTATGCGAAATAAATAAATCATGCAATAAACAGATAAATATAAAAAATGATGCCCATCTTCGCAACTATACTACTTTTTAAATCTGTAACAGTTTTGAATTGGTAGTATTGAGATTATGACCATAAAATTAATTAAAGCCACATTATGTAGGTCTTAGGAAATATTCGCAATTTCAAAAAAAAATATTCACGTTATTGCCTTCAAACCTGGTATCCTAAATTATTAGAGTTTAATTAATAAGATATAATCGATAACCTTGCAGACTTATCGTCGCCTGTTTCTTTTATTTATTTATTTATTTTTTTTTTTGAATTTCTACACTCGAAGTAAAAGAAATTAAAACTTGGTAAAACTTTCGTTGAAGAAACATTACTTTACTATTTAAATCTAGCATTCTAGGAATGGATAATTCGATTTATCCTTAGATGGATGATCGAACTGTAAAGAAAAACTGGACGAACGTGGAAAAGCGCCAAATTAGTTGACTCCCAGCATAATCAACACTGTTCCACAAATTAATTAAAAATCTAAATAAAATCAATAATTATACTCGACCAACCAGCATTGATCTTGAGAAAAGCCACTGAAAAGTTTCCGTCTTTCTCAAAAGTACGCAAGCTAACTCCGTTAATGACTGGGCGGAAACTGAAATCGATTCGCATCCTGGAATTGAAGATATTTCAAATTGTCACCTTGGAAGATAACATTGTAACACTTGAATATCGATAAAGCAAACTGAGACTGTAGAATGATCAAAGAACCACACAAGTCTGTTAATTAGATGTAACTAGCAAGCGAATCCAGGCTTCAACCAGGTTTTTAACAGAAGAATGGCTGTGGCGTATCGCCCCATCAGAGTCAAACACTTTAGACAAATGCTGGAATATTTTAAGAAGACTGAAAAGATCCTCGAAATAATAATTAATTTTCGCTCTTTCTGCAATAGCGCTCTTTGTTGCATAATGAAATCAACAGAAAATTCTTCATTCACGTTTAACGGCGAAATGAATATAGGGAGAAGCGACTTCTTCAGCGCGAATTTTTCGCTTTTTAAATAGTTATTATAACAAGCTTTTTTCGAAAGAATATAAACTATTTTAATTATGAAATTAAAATCTATTTTTGATAACACAGACAAATTTTATGCTCCAAAAATATGGTACATATCTGGATTCTGGCGAACTGAATCCAAATTTGAAGTAAAAATTGCCTAATACCCACAGATTTAGAGAGGAATGCAAATTAAGCTTACTAAAATGTATAATGAAATTTTAACAAGTACAGTATTGCAATAAATGAAGTAAATATAATGTACTTTTCATTATTTTGTATATTTTTAGATAATAAACAAGTAGCCTCTTTGATAAATGTCCAGCAATAGGCTGCAAGGATACTGGGCTCCCACTTTCTCTGGTAACTCTTCTCCATGCTGTCAATGTCTTGATAAAAACATTCACTGTGTTCATGCCCTCGCGTGTAACATGATGGCAACAATTACCGTCTCCTCTTCACACCGGGTGGAAAATTCCTGAGTTCGAGTCCATCAATGACGTTGGGAATTTTCATGGGCCTTCCCCAAAGTTACTGAGTTAGTTGGTCATAGGCAAGAATTACATGTTTTTTTTTTTTTATACTGGAAACTCGAGGTTATTAGTCCATAAAAGAGAAAAGCTCAACCACAGCACACAATCAGTTCACAGACATCAGATATACGACTCAATATGGGCTAAAATAACTGATGTGCATGAAACCCTACAACGGTGTGTCCAATCCACAGCTCACTCTTCCACACTCTGCGGCTATGTAGGCTGCCTTCATATGTTATTGCATCTCCTGAATTTAAAACTAATGTGTCATAAAAATATGCAATATGTCCCATAATTCTGGAATCATATGGAAAAAAAGTTAATTCATATATTTTCATCTTTGCCGCCCAATATGTCTTTGAGTAAGGAATAACGGGTCCAGATAATTCTTCTCGTACGAAATCGGAGTCAGAGTGATGTCGTAGCAGAATTTAACAGACTGAATCCAGACCGCGAGCCAATAACACACAGCTGTGTTAGCAAACTTGTTGAAAAGTTTGGGAAAACAGCATCCACAGATGATAAACCACGCAGTAAAACCTTCGGGAAGGGTCACTGCCATCTTCGCTCATTTATGCAAAAGTCCCAGAAAAGTCCCTTCGAAGATTATTCTCTGACACAAAAAGTAGCATTCACGGCATCCATTTTTTTTTCTCTATGATTCCAGCCTTATGGGACACCCTGTAGTTTCTCACACTGAATAATATCGATAATAAACTTTTTAATAAAGTTTAACAACCTTTTAAATTAATTATGATTAGTGATATCGAGAGTTTACTCTGTCTGTCGCGGTAGCACAGTTGGTGTAAGCATAGTCTTCTCCACACCGGGTGGGAAAGACCTCGGTTCAAATGCCATCAATGACTCGAGGTATTTTTATTATGAGTTTTTTTTTTTTTTTTTTTTACAACGTGTCTGAACTAGTTGGCTTCAGGTCTCAGGGTGGCGTGATTTTCTCTCCCGAAATCTCGCGTTTTTGTCCAACAAACAGCAAATCGACCACAGAACAAAGACAATTTACAGCGCAAAATGGCCCAAGTTGCTGATGAGCTTAAAACACTGCAACAACCAACCACCCACCCAACCAACTTTATGAAATTTAACAGTTGCCAAAAGCAGATTTATTCAAAACTCACAAACCCAATTAACTTGGGTTTTGTGAGTTTTGTTCAAGGGCAGCGTATGTAGACTTAACCAGGTTGTGGATGTCTGGAAAGTACAATCTCCAGTGCTGATTCGAGAGAGAGATTTTCCAAAAAAGAACAGGATTTTGTAATTCTAATGATTCGGTCTCTGGCTTCCCTCAATGTTCTTCCCGCGATTTCTTTGAATGGAAGCACGAATGTTTCCAGTTGCAATTAGTCACTTTGGGAATAAAGAAATTCAGTAGTGGTCCTACAGGAAATCCAGATTCTACTTATGATTATAAATGGCAGAAAGTTGCCAGTACTGATGTAGAAGCGGGTCGTTACCTGCGTGTTTAATTAATCAAGTAAATTAACCATCAGCAGCAGCTAATTGAAGACGAATGAAGTCCTTACATTACATCGGTGTCACAGGTGGAAGAATAATTTGGTTTTAGATTAATGTTGCTGGTGGGTATAAGAACAGCGTACTGACTTTAAGAACATCGGAAACACCCAAAGCTGAATTAATTAGATTTTATACAGTTTTTTGCATTGATTTGGCAAACGGTTCCAGAATGGTTGCCTTAAAAAAGGGCATTAAGAGAAGCGCATGTTATGTCACACACTAGCAGAAACAGAGTGTACCTGTTTTGGTTTGTTTAGAATTATCGCCAAGCCAATTCTGACTCCAACTAGCCAGTGTGTTGTTTCTGTATAATAGTATCCTAAGACGTATTTTCTGGTTGTGGGATAAAAACACAAGGAGAAAATTTCTGTAAACTCCACATCACCGGAGGAAACCAAAAACTCCCCTTAGCATCGACTGGATTAGAACACAGAATCTTTTATATCGGTAGTGAATTATAGCCGCTGAAATCACACGATACTTTTAGTGGTATACACACAGTCTATCAATAGAAATATACTAAAATTAAAGCAAAGAAAAATCTTTAATTAATTCACATGATATTAAAGATCAAATCGGATCTAATTCCATCACAGCTGAAAAATAGCAACAGTTATTTAGAATATCTGCCATTGATGATAGAATAAATTCAGTCTTTAGGTTCAATTCCGTATATCAAACAAGTATATGAGCTATTAAAATTTATAATATGACTACTATAAGGCACAGAAACTTGTAAAATTGCACTGCAGTGCATTGAAAAAGTTAATTCAACTTAAGACTAATATAATTTCGAAATGACACTGCTTGGTGATTTTCCATGGATTAATTTTTGAAACGAACCACTCTTTTACCACGTGGATAATGGAAAATTAGTTTATTAATTAAGCGCTAATTCCTAAACTTATTATAATGGTGACGCTTTAGGATCCTTGTTGGATCCCATCATAGAGGCCTGTTAAAAACTCCTCATCCTGGCTTGTCTAAGGCTGCACTATGAGGAGTTGTCAACAGTCCTGCATGGTCTGATGATGGGATCCGGCAAGGATCCTAAAGCGTCACCATTGTAATAAATTTGGGAATTAGATTAGCCCTTAATTAATAAACTAATTTTTCATTATCCATTTTTCATTACTTTTTTCCAAAGAACAGCTTTTAGCTCACAAGCAAAACGAATGGCTAAATCCAAACTTTTCAAGGAAACTTATTACAAGATATTCATTTGTTTATTTTTAATAAATAACTAAAAGTTGTTAAATCTCATCTTCCACCTGTACTGAAGTATTGTATGTTACGTTCACGGCAGCAAAGGAACAGTAAAATATAGAGCTTGATTTCTCCAGAAAAGTAATGTGTATTTTGGTTGGTTACACAATTATTATTAAGGCCTTTGACTCGATTCACTTCAATAAATTAACTCTAAAAATTAACTTACCTGGTTCATAGAAAGAATTAACAACAGCACTTATACGAATTGTAAAGATTACTGATCTCCTAGTTGAGTATCTATTTTCAGAATGCAATTTTTTTGTTGTCCAACAACGGACTTGATAACAATATCCAAAATATAATCGGCTAATGTTCTAAAAACACACCTGATTATTGGATTGGATTGACAATCAGTTAGATTGTTCGGAATTAAGGCAAAGAAAATTTGGACCGAAATGTATTAGTAGTCTGTACTTTGTTTTTGTAAAGATCAATTTGGTTATTTTATCGGGATGAAATACCGAATTTTTCTCGTTTTTTGCGCCTGAGAATAAAGAACTGAATATATTAGGATGTCACTTCCAATAACGATAAATTTCTATCTCATTGTATAAATGTTTTCAAGCGTGATAAATTTTCTAATTTCTGCACTTTAATTATCTTAAAAATTCCGCTTTCGTTCTACAAAAAGTACCAATAAAGTTTTAAATGATCACAAAATGGCTACTGTTCCATTTGCAGTTTGGATTTCTATGCGCGCTCAGAACACAACGATGAATTTCATTTAAAGATGCATTCAGATACACCAATTTCTAACAAAAAGATCTAGAAATCACAATTTATTGTACCACAAAAGTCTTCCCCGTATAAACAACAGCTGATGAAATTACACGCTTCAAATTTTAAACGTAAGCGCTTGTGACCTGCAGGTGAGTCAATCTACTATTCCGTTAATAAATATCCTCATTTCAGAATACGTGACTAACTATTTCGATTGCTTCAACTGCGTGTTTTCCGAATAATATGCACTGTATTAATATATGTACCATCCCTAAGTTGCTTAACAACGTATCGCTGGGCTCTGTTGCATTGTTAATGTATTTCGGATAAATATATCCACCTAATCAAAAGTGGTTTAAAATTTCACGATATCCACGTATCTCCGTTATGTTATATTAATTTAGAACATCCGTAACTCATTCACGTTAATCCAAACTACGAGTAAACTTCCTTGAAACCGATATTAAACTTTCCCACGCCATTCTTTGTGATAACGTAAACAGGTTGGCGTTCATGTTGCGTCTGTACTGCAGCTAAATTTAGAACCGATCTCTTATGGCCAGCCTGCTTGTCCGGTGAAGGTATGAGTAAACTCAAACGCAGAAAATAATTAAAACAATATTCATTTCTACTTTCTCCACACGTTTGGATCCAGGAGAAGAATGAATGATGGCACAAAGCCTAGGAAAGGTTTGGAAATGGGACCTCAAGCCGGATTGTCTCAAAGAGGTCGCGGTTTATTCTTGTAATTAGTTTAAATGCAGGATTAGTTCATGAAACTTGGTGTGATCACGTATTTAGAAAATTATCGTAAAAATTCACGCATAGTCGGCACAATCGATTTTAACTGAATTCCAATTGCAGGGAAGATAGTCAGAATAGTAAATAAATCTTTATTTATAAAACATTATCGATAAATCCACACCAATAAAACCATTATCAATAAATCCACAAAAACCTTGCCAGTGTATGAGTGACCAACCCACAAATTCCAGTCAATCTCTGGGAAATTAAAATCCCCCATTATAAGACACTCTGATTTACTGACCCATTCTATTTCTCTACACAACTGCTCATTATACTCTGAGATTCATTAGGCCTACGTGTTTTTCCTTTCCTACTCTCATTTTTCCTTTCGCAGTGCTTATGCCACACCAAACAGACTCAACATTGCATTGTCCACCAATATCAATTGGATGCACTTCCTTAGATTTTACGTGTTTCTTAACTAACAGCATAACCCCTCCTCCCTGTCCAGTCTATCCTTTCTGTACACATCACGTCTCTGATATCCCAACAATATCTGCCTTTGATGTCTTGACTAACACTTAAAACTCAAATTTATATACTCCTAGCATCTACTTCCTACTTCTAGTTACCCTAACATAACCCCATCTATTTGCTTGTTCTATGTACGGTGGTCTGAGACAGTATTTAAATTCTATACGGTGGGACCAACTGATGATGTTACCAACAGCAAATTCAATATGAGAGGCATTCAAAGAATTAATCTTGGAAGCTACTAGGCTTTACATACCAACTAAGAAATATTGTTCAAGGTTTAGGCCTAAATGGATGTCAGATGAACTAATGGCAGAGAAGAAAAATGCATGGGATACATGTTAAATTAACATGTGACACAGAAGCCTATGATAGATATAAGTTGATCTGTAACCAAGTCACGAAGGACATTAGGCAGGCAGGCAAAGGCAAATTATGAGAAATATTTGGCAAAAGATGCAAAGAAAAACAGCAAAGAGGTCTTTAGTTATGTAAACTCTACAAGGAAAGGGATGAATCAGATTGGTTCATTTGATATTGATCGTTCAACTGTTGATAATCCAGCTTAGGTAGCTAACAAACTAAATGAATATTTTGCATCGACATTCACACATGATGAGTTATTCAGGGAGGAGGATTGCCAGAGGTATTTTAAATTCTGGCAGTAAGCTAGAGAATCTTGTAATGACTGAGAGCAAAGTGGAGAAGAAACTGATGAAGATAAACATACGAAAGGCACCTGGGATGGATGAATCTATCCAGTTATATTAAAGGAGGCAGCAAAGGAAGTAAGAAAACCTTAGACATATTTATGAGAGCTTCCTTGGACTCAGGGGAGGTACCCATGGACTGGAGATGTGCAAAAGTGGCCCCAATCCACAAAGGAGGAGACAGGTAATTATAGACCTGTTAGATTAACTTCTGTTGCAGGGAAATTAATGGAGGCACTGGTTAAAAAAGCATTGCAGGGTCATCTAGACAAAACTTCAGTTATAGCTCGGACACAGCATGGGTTTAAGGGGAAGTATTTTCTGACCAATTTGATTGGATACTATGATGTAGTTAAAAAAGAACTGGGTGCAAAGAATAATTTGGATATTAGAGAGGCTTTTGATATACTGTTGCACATGGAAGACTGCTGCAAATTGGAGCAGTGTGGCATTGGAGGCAAATTGCTGCTATGGATAAAGAGATGGTTGGGTGGGAGAAGACAGAGTGGTAATCAATGGACACTGCTCTTCGTGGACTAATGTTATTAGTGGAGTCCCCCAGGGTTCAGTGTTGGGTCCATTGTTATTTTCTGTATTCATCAATGATATTGATGATGGTATATCAGGCTTAATGTCCACGTTTGGGCGAAGGTCGGCTGGGTTGTTAATGACAGTACGCTGCTGCAACAGGATCTAGAAAAGTTGAGCAGCTGGGCTGAGGTGGCAACTGAAGTTTAACATTGACAAATTTAAATTATATGGGAAGCATTAACCCCAGAGTAACGTATCAATTGTGTGGTATTACGCTGACAGTGGTAAAGAGTGAAAAGGGCTTGGGGGTAATTGTCCAGGCAAATACGAGGTTTTCTGAGCAGTGCAGACGGTCTGTAAGAGTAGCTCATGGTGGCTTGTCAAAGATATTTTTCTATCAGAGATAAGGAGGTGATTATCCCCTTGTATAAGGCAATGGTCAGGCCACATCTTGGATACTGTATGCAGGTCTGGAGGCCCCATTTTAAGAAGGATGTAGAACTGTTGGAGCGAGTACAGAGAAGGGCAAAAAGATTAGTGAATGGAACAAAGGGTTGCTCTTACAAAGAAAGGCTTAATTTTGGCAAATTACAATGTCTGGAGACTAGGCACCTGCGAGCTAATCTGATTGGGGTGTATAAAGCCTTGAATGGTTTGAGCATGCTCAATGCTGATGGGATTCTTCCTCTTGCTCAGAATAATCGCCTAAGAGGGCATGAATTCAAATTGAGGAAAGACAGTTGTAGGATAGATGTGCGGAAATTTACCTTTAGCCAGCGGGTGGTTGATTGCAGGAACAAACTTCCATCTGTCGTTGTAGAAGTTAGCTTAAACAGATTCAAGGCAGAACTAGACAAACATTTGGAGCAAGTAGATGGGTGAAATGAGAAGGGCGTGTGTGTGTGTGTGTGTGTGTGTGTGTGTGTGTGTGTGTGTGTGTGTGTGTGTGTGGCTTGCGTTCTTTCGTCATGTGCCCTTGCTAGTGCTAATGTTGTTACTGTGACATCCCATAACTGCCATGGGCCAGAGGTTTGCAGACACCACTGTCGGTACATTTACATGAATTAAAAGAAGTTAATAAATTAACAAAATGTAAATTAACATACATCCGTTACGGATGGATAGATTCTTCCTCCGTGATGATTTAAAATTGAATACTAGGGTACCACAAAAGAACAGCCAAATGCAACAAGACTGGAGATATGCTAACTGCTACCTGCCTAGAAGAAAATATTAAAAATCAAATCAACTTTTCCTAATGAAAAATAAATAACCAAATACCATAATTACAAACCGGCACATACACTTACCCAAGGATGGCCTAATTAACAACAAAATTATCACGGATCAGAGCGATCAAGACAAGATTCGACAAAAAAGATACGTCTTTAATATGGTTAATCTGATAATCAGGGAACACTCAAACGAACTGCAGAACTCAAGCCTTTCTTCATAAGCGCACCCTTTTGTTCCTCTCACCAATCTTTTGCCTTTCTCTGTTCTCGTTCTAGCAATTTTACCCTTCCTAATATGAGGCATCCAGACCTGTACGTAGTACTCAAGGTGTGACCTGATCATTGCCTCATACAAAAGAATAATGACCTCCTTGTCTCTGCTAGAAAAATTCTTATATATCATTGACCTGCATGACCTCCATGACAGTCAGCACTACTCAAAGAACTTCATATCTGACTGCACAATTAACCCCAGGTCTTTTTCATTCTCCACACAGTTGGTACGTTTCTCTTGGGTTACTGCTACCTATATGCAGTACTTTGTATTTGTCAATGTTAAACTTCAGTTGCTACTTCTCAGCCCATCTGCCTAACTTTTCTAGATCCTGTTGCAGTAGCATACTGTCTTCAGTGTCATTAACAACCCTGCCAAGTTTGTATCACCTGCAAATTTTGACATTAAGCCTGATATACCTTCATCGATATCGTTGATAAATATACAAAACAACAATGGGCCTAGCACCGAACTCTGGGGAACTCTAATAAAATTAGTCCACGTAGAGCAGTGTCCATTTGTTACCACTCTCTAAGTCCGAAAGGCTTGTTGTTTGTTTCTTATTTGGTTTTTAGGAGCATTAGCAACTAAGGCCATATAACTCCGGGATATGCGGTGGTCATTCCCTGACCTTTCCGCATCCTCCGTATTTGGTGGTGACGGGCTCGAACCCCGGTCTAATCAAGAAGCGTGTGCTACGCACTGCTGCTCCTTCCTACCTAGCTACGGAGGCGCCCACCCCTGGTGCATGTGGAACAACATGTCAGTAGTCTCCACTATCGCAACTGCTTACTAGCTGTATACACCCTGCTATGTTACACTTTTTCCCGAATGGCGATGGTGTTTTCCAAAATGACAATGCGCCGAGCCATCGGGCATTTGTTGTGCAGGTATGGTTTGAGGAACATAATTTTGACTTCCAGCATATCGATGGAGGTCCAACAAATTTCCATGAAAAGTTTATGACCATGGACGAGATGTGGGTCCATCACTTTTAGCCAGAGATAAAGGAACAATCGAAACAGTGGAAATACAGCTCTTCTCCCCATCCAAAGAAAGCCAGGTCGATTCCTTCAGAAAATCCGAACAGTTACAGTGGCATATTACGCAGACGTTGTGAGGCGTTTGCGTGAAAACATCAAAGACAAAAGCTGAGGAAAACTCAGGAAAGGAATGTTGTACCACCAGGAGAACGATTCTGCTCAAAAGTTTGTCACTGCCATGCTGGAGTACATGAATGCGGCTTTGAAATATTGGATCATGTTCCATATTCACAAGGTCTAACTCCATCGGACTTTAGCCTATCACAAAAAATACCTGGCATCAATTTTCCCGCCTGCAGTAACGTCACTGCTGAAATGGATGCATTCCTGGAGGCTCAAAAAAGAAACTTTCTTCTCAGCTGGAAACACACATTGCAGCATCGGTAGCAAAAGCATATTGACTCCAAAGACAACTATGTTTAAAGTAACACGTTGACAGACTCCTTAAATTTAGCCTTCATACTTCGGATACGAACTTTTCAAACGCCACTCGTATATTTTCAAGTCATTTACGTATTCAGAAAGACAAAAGTGTATACTAAAAGGTCTTACTTTACCAGCAAAAAATAAATAAAGATCTTTTTAACGCTGTTATTAACACAAAACTACGTTGAAATAGCAGCAGAAATATGTAATCTCCCTCATTTTGGTTTCCAGCTAAATGCTGACACAATTGCTTTTTATGTAGGGCGTACAGATTTATGTTATTTATTTATTTTAACTGGTTTATTAACTTGTTTGAGGTTCAGCAAAGGCCCACTGATAGGAATTCGAATGACACATTTGCCATTACTTTTTCCGCTCCCCTTTTGCTGAAGGCAACTGATTTCCTTGAACTAATACTGATTCCTCGGGTGTTTTTATCTGCTGTAACGTTCCGTCCGTGTCTGCAGTATTTCATATTCAGTGATTCAGCACTTCAGTTGTTTAATTTCGTTACACAAAAGAACTTCAACATCAGCATTATGTTCTGAGGTTTTAAGCATTAAAATACTTCCAGCTTGTTCTAAAGGTTCGATGGTACCATTCACGACCGAGGATTTATTCGCATTTCTGGAAATTAAGTAACTTTTCATTAAACGAAGTCCCTTTCTGATTGTTCTGCATTTCCCTGTTCGCTTTTCTAATTCAATGAAACGCAGTTCCAGTGATATTGCCGGTGCATTTAAGTGAAAAGAAGTGACATTCGCTTTCATATTGCTGAAAAGCATGAAATAATTTTATTTGTCAAAGAAATTTATTTCTATCGATCTTATTCATTTTGTTTTCTAAGGTGTTACCACTTAGAGGTCGTAATTTTGAAATGTATTTTCAGAGAGAAACTCTCTTCTCATCACTCACATTTAATATTATGCCTAGGTCTGTGCCATTAAAGGTTGTTCTAGAATAGAATTTAATGCTACCATTAAATAGGAAGTATGATATTCTATTTGATCTATGACTTAAAGAACCTCGATTCAGTATTCATTCCATGATCGTTGAATCCAGTCCAGGATACATACAGGGAACTATTTCCTATCACTGGAATTTATATCCCACCCTTCCCTGGCTCGATTAAAGGCCCTCATATAAAATATCTGCGTGTCAGATGGTTTATATCCAAATTAGAAATTCCTTTGGTAAGATAGTTCTAGATTCATCATTAGATTTTATTCGATCATATCCTCTGCGAAATTGAGTCAACACCTAATAATCCTGCACAGAGGTATTCTGCAGGGGAATATCCTGCGTGGAAGATATTATTCACAAAGAGTACAGATGAACATTATACCATTATATGAACAGTGGTAAACAGGGTGTGTCTTGGAATCTTGGATCCTGGTAGTTATGTCTTTAGAAGTAATTCGAAGTATCAACCAATAATTAGTGATGAATGAGTTCCGTGTTTTTTTCAGCCTGTCAATAAAGCAGAGAGACAGTATCGGGATGACATCTGTCAGGAGCGCTTCGTAAGTTTGTCAGTATTAGTCAATAACGTGTCATTATATCATATATGAAATTCATTATATCATATAATGAATTTCAAAAAACGAAACTGAATAAATCAATATGAATTTTAAGATGCGTAATTTATTATATTTTATTGAGAAACGGTGGGTGTTCTTTAAGTTTGGGGTAGCGCCTGGTTTAAAGTTCTGGCAACTACAGGAACTATGGATGCAAATCTTTAAACCCAAATTCTCTCCAAATAACTTCTTCATGTTAGGCGTACATTGTAGAGTACAAACTGTACCTAAAATTATTGGAATACTATTATGGTGGCCAAAGATGCGCAATTTCCAGAGGAATTAAAAAGTACCGAGTTAAAAATATCGTGACTATTCCAAATAATAGTAAAATAATATAGAATGAAAGGTAAAATGTCAGCCAAAAAGCAAAACACTGGACAAAGTAGTCAGAGAGGGAATTTCTTTTAAATCACCCCACAAAGAATTTGCAAATTTATGGTAAGGAAAAATAATTCAGTGGGATTCGTCACACTCAAGTATCGAAAACGAAAGTCACAAAGAAATAAAATTATTATAATACAAAAGGTAAGACCTAAACAGAGAAGGGAGAATAAAAAAAAATTCTGAAATGAAGATATTTATCCACAGAAACTTACATTCAACTCTCGTTATCGGTAATTTGGCGTAATTTACCACAGCGTCTCAAGAGTCTTAGAGAAAAGACATAAAAAGGAAAGTTAAGCTGGGCAGAGCTAAACAGCCGGGTGACCTCTTGTTATAAAGAGAAATGATTTATGGCCTCAATATCTCTTTAACGATTATTTCCAGCATAACAGCCTCTGGTAGCTCTCTCGCTGGCTTAACAGGGCTAGAAATGATAGCCCTCTGCCATATGACTGCAAGGACCAACTAAAGAGGAGATTTGCTAATTGTGATTAACTACAATGATCGCAACCTTATTAACTAGCATTAATGACGGTAATTAGCATTTCCTGGCGACTTGATTCAATGGAGATAGCAATTAACAGGAAGTAAATCACCAGTAGATCCCCTTTACACTTCCCCTCTCGCATCTTCTCAGCGGGAGAATCGGTTCGAAATACTATTTCATATATGATAGCCATCGCTAGAAGGAGCATGTAATGGTACTTAAACACATCTCTTATTTAACCATAATTATGGCGTTTTCCCAACCATTAACGATTGAGTATTTTTTCGCTGGCAGCGATTTGGCCAGGTAAACTACCGCCATCTACTGGTACAGAGAGAAACTGTGAGGAAATCTTTGAATTTGTCGTCAGGTATATCGTGGAGTGATGAAATACACTTTCACATTTCGTTCTTGGAGTTTTAAAAAGTATCTGTCGTTCGATACTCAAAGTTTAATACTATTAAGATGAAAGCATTAATTTCTGAGGGAACATTGCCGAGTCTTAGACTCCTATAAAGGAATAATGACAACGTTTCCTGCCTGTTTACCCTGCGTGGTAAACTTCATATTTGACTGTATCAGAACTACTAACTCTTTTTCGTTGTTGATCACTTTTAAATCATCCTTTCCCCCCACTCTGTAAGTTACTCATGAGTTTGTTTCCCCCACTTTCAAACCTTACATATATAAACATTAAACTTTGACAGCTGTTTTCAGGAAATGTGTAATCAGCCAATCCCAATCATTTCGAAGCAGCTTAGACTGGTTCTGGTCGTTAATACCCCTCTCCACCTCCAAATTGCCAGCAAGCTTTGACATCCCTCACTCATCGAAGCCACTGATGAAGATTACAAACAAGAGGGGACCTAGCAGCAATCCCCATTTGTGAATCCCCTTAATTTTTAAATATTAGAAACGCAACCTTTTCGACATTACAAATAAAAAGTAATTCAAAATAAAACAAGGTTATGTCTTAAATATTCCTGATGTGGTGTGTATATTAGGTTCTATAGTTTCATAGTTAAACTGACTGTGAGATAAGCGGCTAATGCTATAAAGGAAATGATGTATACAGAAATTAAGGTCTCTTGTCTGAAGAGTCGTCCCATCTCAATCCACATATGCTTAAATTGGATTGATATTTGATGGACGGGGAGGCCACTGCATAGTCAACTTTAATGTTTCTGGAACCAGTTCTGTACAATTCCGGCTTTGTTGTATGAAGCATTATCCTCTTGGAAGAATCCATTGCAAGATGGATACACCGCAAACGTGAAGGGATGTGCCTGGTAGATAATAATTTCCAGATAACCTACATCCAAAAAATCCAATGAAGCATCAGCTGGAATGATTCTCTATTAGGTTGCAAGAGGAAGGGTATAATGTGCACACCTTAAAAACACTCCACATCATTACACCGCCACCACTAGCAGCATGGATCCATGGACTCATGTTGATTTCGCCATTTATGGGCCTCACATCGGCGTGAAAGAGAAGGAACTGAGATTCGCCATCCGTAACAAGCTACGATGAGTTCTGCATTCTGAAATGCCTCCTTGGTTACCATTGTTGTACTGTGTGGTCATTTGACAGACTATAGTCTTTCTGGTAATTTGTGCAATTCGTGTCAGCCTCCATTGGCCTCTCGCATCAATGAGCTGTTTCTGATCACAGGATCAGTTTCTGAGATACTCATAAAGGGACATTTGGAACCGACTATCGTGACACGTTCACAGTCACTTAAATCTTCTGCCTTGTCCATTCTGGCGCTGAATTTCACAAATATAACATCCCTACGTAACTGCTCACCTGCTTTATATCGCATAGTATGTACATGTGATGCTGTAATTGAAGGAGTGCGTAATAAACTTGCCTCTCGGTGTACATGCCTCTCGGTGTCCCAAATACAGAGACAAAAGAATGAAAAAACACAGCAGCGGTATAGCGGCTCAAACTTTTCTCTTTTTTACCAGCAATTTCAGCAGCCGCTAATAAAAGAGTAAAACAGAAGTAAGAGGAACAGACTTCATTACTGCAAATCTTCGATTTAAAAATAAATCACTGGAAAAACCTGCCATTAGTAAATAAAAATATTCTTCCTTCATTTGGGAGCAGTTTGCGTCTCCAGAAATGTGATAAAAAACAACAACATTCAAATTGCAAATGTTTTCTAATGTATATACGGAATCCCGTTTAATGCGTAAACTGATTCGCAGTTTAAATGTAGCTCATTGTTAATTGCGTGTTGATGATGCTGCCAGTAGCATTTTTTCTTTTCTTCTGCGTATCTGTATCAGTCATAATCAATTAATTCTGATTTTTTTTGAATTTACATAAAATAACTACAAGTTCAGTACAAGTGCCTCTTTGATTACACAGGAAGATGAATGGACGATTGTCGGAGCTCTGCTGCTTTTGAGGATCCGTCCCTTTCATGTCCCTTCATCATATCCTCCTCAACCTGCTTTTATTTCAATCGCTACTGAGCAAATCATCAGCGAAAACTTAAGAGAGAAAAACAACATACCGGAAGTACCCCACAAACTACAGGACTCCAGTTCCGATAGTATTTCGTCTTTGACAGAAACAAGCGGCAACTCCTGAATGTGACCCACACTACTGGTAATGATGGTAATGATGTCTGGCAGCGTACAGCACCTTGCTTTTCTAATCGCAGGGTTCCGTTCGTAGCACACCCAACCTAGATTTGAATAGCTTGGCCAATTATAATATTACAGCCGTTCCTACACGAGAGAAAATCTTTATCTCGAGATCAGATCCTGCAACGCAGCCCAGTAGCATCAAAGACATTTGTAAAACTGAGTTTGGATTAACAGTAGAAGTTAAACAATTAAAACGAAGCATCCTGCTTACGCCTCATTTGTTGACACGTGCTCAATGGGACACTCCTCATTGCTACTGAATTTTCAGGAATGGCCTGCAGGGTCGCTGATTAAACCATACAGGGATAGATGGATGATAATATCAAGATCAAATAGTCCATCCGAAACATCACAGTAGAAATCAAATCCTCCCCCTCTCTGAGGCAGGTGATTGGCAGTGTGCGGTGTTTTTTTCTAGAATATTCGAAACATTTCCAACAAGCTTCCCACGTTACAAATCTGCACGATAATGACTGACTTTGATTATATTTGGCTTGATAAAACGTGGTTACGCAATAACAGACAACTAAACATTCTTGCTAATCGCTTGGAAATAAATGTATTTTCACTGGAAGAACCATGATCCTGTATAAAGATGAATATCAGTCTACAAAAGAACACCCTCTCCAAATCAGATAATTTTGAAGCCATCTCTGCTACCTTTTTCAATGTGAAAACAAAATTAGAAATCTGTTATATATCTGCCTCTTGAGCACACCATGGGGATTCCAGAAATGAGCTCCTTTGCATGGCTTACCATTAATTTCAATCCAGCTTGTAGATACGATCCTGTTAGGAGACTTCAACATGCCAATTCCAAAAATACCGATGGAAAATCTTGACTCTCTTCTTTCGCAACTTAATCTGAAACAGCTGGTTACTCCAGCAACTAGAGGGAATCAACGGCTGGATGTTATCTATCACAATACAGCTAGGATTATTTTAGCGAAGAATTTGTTTCGCTTTAAGTCAGACCACAATCCCATAGCTGTAGCGAATACACTCAATGTTGCTGGAGCCAATCAGAGAGACGGCGTAAATTTTAACGGCATGCACAGAACGACCTTTTCTATAAAATATATTAAAACAAACATCATCCTCACAGAACTTCGAGAATACAAATGACAAGAATTAAATAAGAAGCTCTCCATCTACTGGTCCTAAAGCTCACAAAAATTTCCTATGAAGGAGTATCGAGGGTCATAAGGATAACTGGGAAATCCAAAAACTGGTTTAATCCACAGATAACATATGCCTTTCGGAAAAAGCAAATCCTTTACAGGAAGTGGCTGAAGACACATCACCCTAATGACCACATTCAGTACAAAAAAAGAGCGCTCACTTCATAAAGCTGAAAAGACAAGCACATTACGGAGCTGTATTTTCAAAGCTGAAACATGGAAAAAGGATCTTATGACTGCCGACGTCTTTAGTGAATGGTCAAAGAAGACATTTGGACAACCTCCGGCCCCCAACCAATCAGCAACCGAAGAAAACAGGAAGAAAGTAACTGACCTTCACCGAATAGCAGAAAAAGAAAAACCTATCTCAAACTTACCCAGAAAGACACCTCTAACAATCGTCACAATTACCAAATAAAACTTCATGAAATCCACAAAGGAACTTCCTAATAAAGCAACTGTTGGTCCTATAACTTCTCTTTTCATGGCAAAAAATCAGCAGCCCTTACAATATTGAGGTGTTGCATCACACCTTCAATGAAATCATTCAAAGAGGTGTTCTCCTCAGTATATCGAACAGCTACTAGTCAGGTCCATTCCCAAAATAAAGAAACCAAAAAACGCCAAAAACTACAGACCCACAGCCATAAGTTGCACTCTCTTGAAGATTTTTGAGAATACCCTTCTCTCAGCCCTTACCGAACACTGCTTCGGGCATCGTCCACTGCACCTGCACTCCATTTTATCTGGAAGATCAACTGTCACAAAACTCCTTGAGACCCTTTTTCCTGATGCAGAAAGCTCTGAAACAATAAGGAACAGCTCGATATTATCTACCTCGTATATCCGCAGCTTTTGGCAATATCACGATAACGGCTCTGGAACAAATTATCTTACTACTTCAAAATACAAGGCAATCTCCTGAAGATTTTGTGTAACATTCTAAAGAAAAGACGCCTCATTCTGTAATGATGATTTTATTGCTCATTACTCCATTTCGCAGGGAGTGCCATAAGGAGACGTTCTCTCCTCACTTTTATTTGCTGCAGCTATGGAACCGTTTTTTGCATCCGATAAAGACAATTTTATTTCATATGCTGACGATCTGAAATTCTTTGTCAAATCTAAGGATCTACAACAAGTTAAGCAAACAAATAAACAAGCCAGTAACTCAATAAATTAACGGAGCAATACCTCGACTGTGTTGAACTACATTTAAACCCAAGCAAATCCGCCCAGATGACAATTACAAAGAAAAAGAGCAGGAACAATATCTCTATGCTGGTAAGCGGATGCGAAGTTCGAAAGGTTAAATCGCACGTAGACCTTGGCGTAAATGGGATGAGGGACTAACATTCTCCAAACACTTTGATTATATCAAAGCAAAAACATATGCAGTCCTCTGGGCTGCCAAACAGGAGTTAATCGGCATTAGAAAGCCAGATCTTGTTAAAAAGCATATCCTGAAATGTATACTTCCCATCCCACCGTATGCTTCACAGATTCGGCCTTTGCCCCACCGAGCAATTTGAAAGCTTCCTCAGTATTGAATCCTGGCTGAACAAGATCTCGAACCACCCATTTACTATGTCTAAGGCCATCCTACAGACAATCAACACAAGAAACATTTTCACATTAGCCCAATTGCTAACAGGAAGATTAGACGCTCCAGCATTGACGGCTTGTTTCACTTTCATCGAGAAGCACCAGGAATACTGAAACAAGACATCCTCTTCAAAGCAACTTAAAAACCTGGACAGCGTAAGTCGCTTTTTCCCAGCAAACACGATAGAACTCTTCAATCAGCTAAGAATTGAACCGGAAAAGGTCTGTTACGACACCACATACAGGCTGCATGTCTTTTCTGACTCCCATCGTCTGGTGCAACTTTAGTGCGCAGCCACTCGGCTCAAAACAAGATCTCGACATTTAATTTTGATCCTTTTTAACTATATCTTCTCGTTATTCTAAATGCCTAACCTAAGATATCAAAATTGGAAATATTCTAATATAAAATCATAATTACGCATGTATTTTAAATTTTGTGTTCAACCTTTCAGGTGAACGTCCCATGGACTCTGTAACCTTTTGCTCATGGGGTCCGCTTAAAACCTTAGAATGTAATTCACACCCTTGTAACCAATGGTTGTCCCAGGAGAAACTCCTCAACAGAGAAATAAATTGATAATAATAACTACCTTCTATTGTTTACGCTTCCAAGACCTTCCTGCATCTAAAGATACTCAATAAACATTAATACCTACCACTTATAGACCAATGTTATCCGTTTTTTAAATTTCACATGCCGACTTCATGTTAATTTTATTTCTATCCTTAATTGCATAATATTACAGATCTATTTAAGGCTGAAAACGCTGCCAAATAAAAGTCGTTCATTTGGCAGGGTTTTCAGCGTTTATCAAGGCATTTAAAAACCCAACATGCAGGGTGCACTTGGTTTCCTAAGAGCTGCCGATTGACCTCACCAGGTGTTGTTATTTTTTCTTTTTTTAACATAGGACTGTACATACATTGACAAAACTTAAGGATGAGTAATGATTTCTAAGGACACTATGAGGACCTAAATATCAATTGACGAGTTATACTGTATATCCATAATATGACAGGTGCGATATAGTGTATTTCACTAAATCACAAGCCTAGTTTATCATCGCTATGTACAAAAAGAGGTATGCTCAACGTGTATAATAACTTTTCATATGTTCAGAATTTTGCCCAATAATTTTAAATGTCAGCTGCTTTTGGATTAAAGCTTTACCACTAAGAACTCCATTTCTTTGGAAGAATTTTTCTTGTGGCTTAACAACCAAGACCACCCATTATTGTAGAGTGGAGGTTACATATCAGTAGAAATTAGTTTTGTGAGCCATCCACTTCTTGAGAATTCAATGAGAATATCGATTATGATTTCTTTTATCAATAGATCGCTTTCAAAGTTTTGGAATGATACATCTTTATGTTTCATTTCGTTTAGTTTTACTTTATCTCGAGGTCACAAAAATCTTTAAACATTTCTTTTAAATTCTGATCATAAATTAAATGTCAGCTCACCAAATATAAGCAGCTATCACAAAAGTGAATCGAACTTCGTCGCTTGTCGCACGTGTTGAATCAGAAATGGTTTGGTTTGAATTTTCTCTAAAATTTGAGTTGTCTGCTTCGAAGCGGAATTTTAACATTCCAAACAGTCACTATAATCATATATTACATATTTTCCCCATTAATTTCTTGCTGAACTCCATAAACACTCTCCTTCATATTAAGTTTCATTAGATGCGTTTGATTTCTTTGCAGCGGCCACGAGGATTTAATACATTATGTCAGTAAATCGTATGTATTCTTCGATCACTTCGTCCAATTTTCTAGAAGCAAAGAAAAAAAAAGTTTCCGAACAAGAAGGAAGAAAAGCTTTCCAGAGTCAAAATAACGTGGCCCCAGCACGAAATATCCCATAAAACTTTTTCCTGAGTATGTAGCACTGGGGTCCATACCCTTCCATAAAGCATTACGAAGAGCAATAATAACCATTATGAGTATGGTCAAAACACCACCGCCATCAAGGGTATCACAACCATAGAGGTATTAAAGTCGGTTGTGGCAGAGCAAACCATGCCTGAGTTTCACTAATAATTAAAATTATTTTAAGATAGACTGACTTTTTCATCTACAAGGGTAGTTGAAATACAAGATTTTTTTTATTACTTGCTTATTAGGAAACACAAGGGTACGAAAAAGCCATGGTAATACCACTGGACGGATGAGTAACCATCAGCTTGTGTTGAGTAAATCATCAGCGAGGATCTCAGTTTATCAAAACTTCGGTGCATTTTGGATCTAAGCTTCTTTTTCTAGAACAAAAGCGAAGGGGCACGTAAATATCGACCAAGTTCTGGAGTAAACGGAACAAAATGGGGATAAATTCCTGTATTCAATCCTGACATGTGACGACACTTGGGTGGACATGGAATGGCGCTATACAAAATCACCAGCATCAAAAATATTCAATGACTTCTTTCTTTGAGCTAGTCGAAGTTGAAGGTATAAAAGTTGCCATCTTTAACTGGCATAAGTACTCGCGGGTAGCATGGCGCATATAATTATAATCACCGTCCTCCCACACACTACGAAAAAGATCTGTGTTCGAATGCAGTAATAACTTGGGGAATTTTTATGGGTCTTTTTCACACCGGCTGAGATAGTCGATCTCAAGCGAGGATAGCAAGGTTTTCCCTCCCGGAATCCAGGTACAGAAATTCTCCCAGAAAAACGGACAAGCCGACTAGATTACACTCAATTTAACAACATAATAAACATGGGTGGATGAGTTCGTTATCTCCAGTATCTCTATTATGTAATTTTTTCCCTTTTTTTCATAAGGAGCGTTAGGTTATTAATGAGATTTGCTATTTTAAGTTATTAAAGTATAAGGTAAATCCAGTAGCACTATCAAATCGAAAACAGCCTGAAGGCATCTGTTTCCACTTTGATAATGCCAAACCTGACACACGCATGGACGCATGGTGACAGGGAATACCCTTGAGTTATCTGAAATAGGTTTCTCATAGCTTCGCCATACTCAGAACTGAGACCTTCTGTCATCTGTTCGTACTATGAAAAGAATTCTTAGGAGTAAAAGTTCCAAAATAATAAACAAGTCATTGAACTTGTTCAGTCATTCTGAAAACGAGTTTGATTTCAATAAACTGGCTCCTCTTTTTTCTACCAAAATCCAAAAAAATATATATATAAAATTTACGTACATTTTAGCTATTCATTTTTGGGTGCAAACAGAAAGCTTCGTCTGCATGTTGGATGAAAACGGAATTCATATGAAGTAAAATATTTCATCTCTCGACACACGGCCGTGTGCAGCTGCGTCTGTCGCACATACCTTACACGGGTCCAGATTGCGGATGCTCCGAAATGTAAAACCATGACGAAGCCTCCGATGGTCTTCCGCTTACTAAAATAAACTTCCATTGTATTCCACTTTTGATATGGTTTTTATTTTTAATTTTGAAAAAGAAAATGCTCAGCTTCGATATATCACGAGATTTAGTTCGATGTGGCAATTTCAACCACTGTTATTATTAGGCTTCTGTCGAGCCCGTACGACACTGAAATATATCTCTAAATAAGGCTTACAGAAAACTTGTAATTAGTGGGAACCCCTACATGATGCAATCACTATAATGAAAACTGACAACAGATCTAGTAACTTCCTGATGACACAATAGATTCGACACTACGCAATAGATCTATTTATGAACGAAAAATTGAAACCTGTTCCGGAACTGTCAGATCTCAAATGGTTGTGGAACCTTGCCTTTTTAACAGATATATGTGAACACCTGAATTTTCTTAATATGAAACAAGGACCAGACAAACTTGTCAATGAATTGTATTATAATGTCAAAGCATTTGAAACAAAACTTAAGTTATTTAAAAGTCAACTAATTCGTAATAATTTTTCATATTTTCCATGTTGCGATAATTTATCTAAAAATATGCCTAGTTGTAATTTTTCCACCGAAAATTTTGTTTAAAACGTTAGTTTGTTGCAGGAAAGTTTTGCGGCTAGATTTTCTGACTTTAAAAATAATTCAAAGGTGTTTGAACGTTTTCAAAATCTGTTTGACGTACCCGTCAAATATGTTGATGAGAATTTAAAATTAGAGTTGGTAGATCTTAAATCTAATGATACACTGAAGACAATATTTAAAAATGAAAAGCTAATTCAATGTTATTCAACATTATCTGAGTCAGATTATCCAAAAATTAAAAATTTTGCAAGAAAAGTTACATCAATTTTCAGAAGTACATGTCAATGTGAAGAGACCTTTTAAAAATGAAATATGTAAAATCAAAAAAACGATCACTTCTAATTGACCCGCATTTACATCACTTTTTAAGGACTACACTGGTGTGCAAAACTTAAGGCCCAACACTATTTAAGGTTACAACTACAAAATCTTTACTTAAGGTACTCTTTACTGATGAGAGTAGATTCAGTCTCAGCAGCGATTCCGGACGTAACTAATCTGGCGAGAGGTTGGCACACGGTATCACCCGCAAACATCACTGAAAGGGATCGATATGGCGGTCGAGGTGTTCTCGTCTGGGGAGGCGTTATCTTGGATGGACGTACACATCTCCATATACTGAAAGGCGGTACTGTAACCCGTGCACGCTACAGTACTAAGGTAATCCTTCCCCATGTGAGTCTGTTCGGAGGTGGCACTGGCCCCTAATTCGCGTTTATGGATGATAATGCCACACCCCATCGCACTGCAGCTGTTGATATGCTTTTGGAAAGTGAGGACATTGTTCGTATGGAGTGGCCAGTCCGTTCCACGGAACTAAATCCATCGAACACATATGGGACGCTCTAGGGAGACACCTAACGGCACGTCCACACACACCAGAAAATGTTCACCAGCTGAAGATGGCCCTGACAGTGGAATGGACGATGTTACCGCAAGACCTTATGAACAACATTGTTCTAAGTATGGACAGGTGGTTCAAAAGTTGCATCGACGTTAGGGGTGGCCATATCTCCTACTGAGGACCACCTTTTCCCTTTGTTCCATCTTTGGCAGTGATGCATCTGTATCATGGTAGAAGTTGTTGTGTCGGTGTTATTTCCTTCATCATTTCTGTACCTCAGGAGGTTCCTTTGGTATGCTCTTGCCATATGCAGGCCACTTTTATGAGAAGCTACAGGTGAAAACCTGACTGGTCCTTAAATTTTGCACACCAGTGTAGTACTTTAAAACCTGATATTACGAAACTTAGTCGCACTCTACAACAAATTCATCTCATTAATTATAATTTTGCTGTATTACTGACTGTATTTTTGTGATTAGTACAATAAATAAGTAATAATTAAAATTTGATATAAACAAACTGGTATATTTTATATTACATATCCATCGATTTATTTTTGAATATGTAAAATTAAAATTGTTTCTCTGCATAACTTTAATGTTATGCAGAGAATGTAGTTTTCAGTAATATTTGGAATTTTCTCCGGCCCACTTCTCTAAAAGTTTGGGGACCCCTATCTTGGACCGAGGCTGCTTTCCTAGACTGGTACAAGTAAGAGGGTTTTTGTCTATAAATTGCATATATTCTGATATAAGTCTGCCTGTTTTCCCGGATGAAAACCCGTGCACCTCTCTTCCGGCAGATTAACTCGGCCATTATGAATCATCAAGCCATGAATGTCCCGTTTCCAATAATAACCGCAAGGACTTAAAAATGAATTTTCCACGGATCAGAATCAATCAGTATACGGGGGTTTGTTACTTTCCCCTCTCTCCTGAAAACTCTGACTTTTCATCCCTCAAGCGAAGATCTGACTACAGAACACACAAGTAAGACATTAAAGAGGACATAATTGTGGCCTGATAGGCCACTCTCAATAGGAGAACACACGCTTTCCCACGTGCTGTTAGAATGGATGTAAAGCCACAACATATCACGCGACTTGAGGAAAATTTGTAAGTAACGTGTCTATGGATGTAGGTTGCAACATGTATTTTTTTAAGGAATCTGCTGTAGAAGTATTTCAAAAATTATAGGAGCCCACTATAAAAGTACTCTAAAGCGGGCTTAGTGTAATTTTAATGACTGCAGTGGAACGTTTAGGCTTGTGCATATATAAGTGGGGTTTAGCTCAGGTCTAACTGTTATATACAGAAATCGTATAGACAGTATTCATAATTAACTAAATGAAATGCTTTGAATGTATACTTGCAGATGCACATTTTAATCGTGACTCACAAATTTAAGCCTCATGATCAAATGCACTATTGGGCCCTCGAAAGAAGCACAGCGAATATGGGTACTGTCCTCCCCACACCAGTTTAAAAATACCCGGCTTCGAATCCCGTTAATAAAAAGAAGAATTTTTTATAGGCTTCTATCAACAACATGGTTGAATTAGTTGGTCTCAGGCGAGGATTGCACAGTTCTTTTCGTCCAGCAAACAAGCAACTCAGGCAAATGGATCACAGAACACGTGCAATTTAAAGCTATAATATACTGTATATGGTGCAATATGATCTAAGTCGATGATGATGATAAAAACCATATAACAAAAGCACCACATTACTCTCAGCGGCGCTCAGGTAATTGCATGTTCACAATTAGAATCTGATTCGGTAGAATCAGTTACACGTTTAGATTAGTTCCAGGAAACCTCAAGACAGGAGCGTCATTATGAAATATTTGTTAATTTCATGGAAACTCAAGTAGTTCAAAGTTCGTGCGAGAAAAACTCGTAGAACCGCCAAGGGAAAACAGACTTTATCAATTGCATTACTAAATCCTGGAACATTCTAAGCAGATTACTATTTAAAATTCCTTCAATTCATCAAAACCCAAAGGAAAGTTGTTGTTAGTATTGGGTTTAGGAGCATCTGCGACTAAGGCTATGTTGCTCAGTGTATATTGTCTGTAAATTACCTGTGTTCTGGGGTCAATTTTCTGTTTTTTGGACGTAAAACCCGAGTTTCCGGGAGGGAAAACCATACTGCCTTCGCCTGAGACCGACTAACTCAGCCACGTTGTGAAAAAGACCCATAAAATTCCTTCCATCATTGACGGGATTCGAACTCAGGTCTTTTCCACCCAGTGTGGGGAGGCCAGCGATCCTACCATCTGTGCTACTAACGAGCGTCCAAAAGAAAGAGATGGAGTGGTTTTTATCTTAGTGGTTCGCGACATTAGGCAATCATTAGACGAGTATAAAGATAGTTCTCCAGAATAGGAAGAAGCTGTGGATACCTCGCTGCTTCGGCAACTGAAAGACTAGGTCTAAAAGTGTTCTAATGTCAATGGAGAACATTTCCTTTTTATTGGGTTATCAATTTGAGATAAGTTGGTAAAAGTTATTTCGTTGTAGTTTACAGTACGCATGATTAAGCCACCCTCTAGATTAACATCCTGCTGTTAGTAGAAAAGTAACTGAAAAAATTTGCAGCATCTTTTTAATATTAAGGATTTTTTTATATTTCGCTCCAAAATAAAATTGATTTTAAAGTGGGATAAAAGCCCAAATTCTAAACGAGAAGCACTCAAAAATGATCAAAGCGCAATTAAGTATATTTTATGGCTTATATCTCGGTTTTTTTCCCTCGGTTAGGAGCCAGCAGAACTTCAGAAGCACCACTCGCATAATTTCATAAAGGCGAACAAAATCTCCAGCACGAACTGGTTTGCCAGACTCGTTCTTTGCTACTGCTTCAAGAGAAAAAGACGAAGACTGATAACCAAATAATCAAAGTGGACAAAAACAGGGGACCCTTCCCCCACTTCAAAAATTCCTCTCAAACTCGCTGACGTTACAGTGAGTGCTCTGTTCTCATCAGTAAATGGAATGCTTGCGCGTGTAGGTGACGTCACAAAAGACAAGTTCGTGGCGCTCTCGAGTGCTCGTGAATTGGAAGAGGAAACACATTAACAGGCGGTACTCTTGGAGCGTCTCATTTCGCTTTATCGATCATTGTATCACTAGCTTTATTACTTTCTTTGCTCGCTACCTTCTCTCTCTCTCTCTCTCTCTCTCTCTCTCTCTTATTACAGACAAGAACAGTTAAAAGACGCTTTTGATTTCTTACCCAACTAGCAGAAAACGAAAGATGGTCGACAAAATGAAAAGAGAAGGAGACATTACTCCACTTGAAGGCAATAACTTCTCGTAAAAGGGGTGGGGGGCACATTTCTATTGTTGTCTGCTTTAGGTGAAAGGAATTAAGTCTCTGAAATCAAGAAAAGTGTTCAGAATAGATCGTAATTCTGAGCTAATGGCATAGGCGGCACTCTTTGCCGTTCGTTCACGTGCAATACCAATCAGCATTCAACCGTAATAATAGACTGACTTTATTTTATAAGAGGACAAAATGAAGTATTTTGGAAGAAGAGCAAGAGCACATGAAAGGAGAAAGAAACGATATAAGAGGATATACGTAATTATCTTCATTTGAACTGAAGATTACCAGTCCTCAGAAAAACTTCGCGATCCAGTGATCGATCGTTGAAGAAAGGCATATCACGAGCTTCTTATTGTGACTCTCTCGGAGTGAATGGTTAATTATGTACACAGTACAGCACATTAAAATACACGCTGGGCAGACTGGAAGTAACTTGGTGTTTTACAGCGCAGTGGATATCGAAATTTCACTGAACACTGTAACGGTCTTCTCTGTGGAGGGCATTAATCCGTAGAAGTCCCACATTAAAATGCCCACTAAGATACCTTATTTTATTATTTCGTGGTAATAACTTGTGTTTGTGCTCTATCAGTCTTTTTAAGAACTCGTAATTTATAGTTTTCTATGTGAGTGTAAGGTCCCTCAAGAGAGGTGGAAGAGTTTGTTCAAAGAACAAACTCTTCCACCTCTCTTGAGATCAGGTCAAAGAATAAGGAATTCTGATGCTCATCAACCACGCTGAATGACCCAATAAAATAAACCAGTAGTACAATCGTTTCAATCATCCCCCCCACCTCCATAAGTGCTTGATGGAGTTCAGATCTTGAGTATTGACAGAGAAGTAAGTGATCACAATATCCATCTTAGGTTTGTTTACAGAATATAGAAATATTCACTGTTGTATGTGAGGAGAGAAGAGAATGGGGCCCTTTCCTCTAACTTTTCCGAGAAGTACAGAATGGTCCGAAATATGGGAAAAAACTGAAAATGGATTACAGACAAACCACTGATCTCAGAATAATGCGTTTTCTACAATAACACTACACAAGTTTATGGTTTTTTATAAGAATAAAAACTTTATTTTGACTCTAAATATTAAAAGCTACGTCCATCCTCAACACTCCAGTACTGAGTGCAGGCATGGTATTACTCCAATCACGGGAGTATGGAAGTATCTGTAGAAGGGCATGCAGCAGAAACAGAAACTCTATGAGACAGAGTGTAAAGACTTTATTAAAGATGAGTCATTAATTAACCTAACTGCTCTCTTCTGAATGGAATCTAGAAGCCTAGGAGAGGTTTTGGGAGCACCGCCCTGGATGTGGGAACAATATTCCATGGTAGGGTGGATTTGCGATTTGTACAGAGTGAACAGCTGTTTTGAAGAAAAGTAACGCAAAGAGCGAAAGGGGAAATCCAGTGTTTTAGATGCAGAGGAAAATATATTTGTAATGTTCCTTATTCCAAGAGAAATTAGAAGTCAGGGTAATCCCCAATAGATATAGGAGCAGAAGAATCCTTTTTGCGAGATATAAGACAGAACTGAGTTTTAGAAGGATAGAAATCAACTAAGTTATCTTTGCCTCACTGGAGTTGTTGTTGTTGTTGTTTTTTGGTTTTTAGGAGCAACTAAGGCCATATTGCTCCAGGATATGCGGTGGTCATTCCTTAACCTTTCCGCATCCTCCGTATTTGGTGGTGACGGGCTCGAACCCCGGTCTAATCAAGAAGCGTGTGCTACGCACTGCTGCTCCTTCCCACCTGGCTACGGAGGCGCGCCTCACTGGAGAATTACCTGAAGATCAGCATTTAAGGAATTGGTAGTGGATATTCGAGAAGTTTAAGCTGTTTTTGCAAGTCAAGGTTTCTTAAACCGGAAGGTGGAATGTAATGTGCTATCATCAGCAAAACTATGGAAAGGATTTCCAGTCAGTGGAAGGTTACTAATATAGAAGAGGAAAAGAGTGCCAGAAAGAACTGAACTTTGGGGAACACTAGCATTAGTGGAGAAGTTAAGACAGAGAGATATTTACCATCATCCGCTCACTGCGGGTGATTGTAGATCGCTCGGTTGTCGTTCAGTTTTAGGAGCATCGGCAATTAAGGCCATGTTGCTCCGTGTATATTGTCTGTAAATTCAGTGTGTTCCGAAGTCGATTTTCTCTTTTTGCCTGGCGAAAAACCCGAGTTTCCGGGAGAAAAAAACAATTTTACCTTCGCTTGATACCGAACAACTCAGCCACGTTGTGAAAAAAAGCCCAATAAAAATTACTCCTGTTATCAACGGGACTCGAACTCAGGCCTTTTCCACCCGGTGTGGGGAGCACGGCGGTTCTACCAACTGTGTTGCACACGAGGGCTAGGCTGTAAGATTTATTGCTATTAAATATTTATTTGGACAAGGACCAACTCCTTTAACCACCAGTTAAAAGATTGTGATTATTATTCAGTATGAATACAAAATATTATTAATAGTGTGAAAGATCTAAATTGGTTCATGGGACTCATTTTAACTTCCAAATTGTGTATATGTCGAAATACTACTTTCAGGACCGTGCTAAAAGATAAGCAAGCACTTGGATGCAAACAAGAAAATGCTATTCCCCTCCCACCAAATGAAACAGTTATAATGCTATTCTTTTTAGTTCGCATCTTAGGTCTAGGCAAACCAGACATGTGCCTAAGGTCCGTACTTTGAGGGGGCCCGTAAATGGCAATGGGCACAGTCAAAATCGGTTATATCCAGTAGTGAAACCACGAGCATGAGTACTCGTGTTCCTTATAAAATTTGCAATTTAAAAAAAGTTGTCCCATTCCAAAATTATCGTTCATGCAAAGTTCGTAAGCCCTTCTTTCATATATATATATAAAATGATAAAACGAGATGTTGTCCAATAAAGGAAATGTTCATTCCCAAAAATGCACGAGGACTATGACAACCATAAGATATTAAAGATATATGTCCTACTGTAATAACAAAATTAAAAAAAAAAAATTAACAATAATATTTTAAAGTAATATCTTTATCGCAATCTTGAGTAGAAGTATATTAGATTTAAGAAGTCACACTTATGAGTTAAGAAATAAATGACTACACAAAAACATTTTTCCTTAAAAAAATCATATAGCACTTCTGCACAAGTGAAAAGCAGAGAAATTCCAGGGCAATTAATTAAAATATTTTAAACAGAAATCATTTATATCTGACAAGGGATACGTTTGGTCATTTGCACTTCACGTTTTTATACAGAGTACTAACTACAATTTATGTTAAATTATAAAAAAAGTTAAATATACTACATATAACCATAAAGAATCTCAACTCAAGATTGTCTCATTAAAGTATAAGCAATCTCAAATCGTTCTACAACGACTAAGATCTACAGACTGGAATAAAATTTCTGCTAGCCATCCTGATCGAACGCTTACTAATGTAGCTAACTTGTTGAAACACATCGCCCGCGAAGGGGCTTCCAAATCCGTCCAACCGGTTCCCAACGACACGAAACGCACCTTCTTCATGAACCAGAAACTATACCGGAAATGGCAAAAGACACGAGATCTCGCTCACTACCAGTTCTATAAAAACATTAAGCATGTTTCCTACATATACGGAGAATAGCACAGAACGACTGGAATGCCCATAGAATGGAATTTGGGAGAAGAATCTACACCAACAAGAACCAACAGTCCCCCATGACGACTGCCGTCTTCTTCGCGTAGAGGAAGACGGCAGTCGTCATGGGGGACTGTTGGTTCTTCGGGTTAAGCCACCAGCAAACCAAACATCACTGGATAAAAAAGCAATTTCAAAAGAACGCCTTGTCGAGGTCATCAACGGTCTTCCCAACAAGCCTACCACTGGCCCAGATGGATTCCCTGTTTTTATGGGCCAGTGGTAGACTTGTTGGGAAGACCGTTGATGACCTCGACAAGGCGTTCTATTGAAATTCTCAGCAGAGATTCGAGTATAATCTTTTATAAAAATCTTTCCTTTTCCTGGCCCTATGCACATGTGGCACAAAAAAAAAAAAAAAAAAAAAAAAATCAGAGCCAAATGGCTGATCAACAAAAGAAACAATCACAACACAGCAGTCATTACCAAACATGTATAGCGATTCATCTACCCAATCCTCACATATGGAACACAAATATGGTCAGAAGCTCCACAAGAAGTTCCTTTCTCTCTTGAGTACTGAATCCTCCAATGACTAAACCAGAAATTAGGATTTCCATTCACAAAATTCAGATAGCAAGTGTATCAGAACTTCAGTCTAAACCCCTTGCATTCTACTCATAAAACCGGCCGATATATCACTGCTGTGCAAACTACTTTCGAAAGTGGTAGTTTCTCCGAACATCAACCCCACAGTCACTGAAGGGCCACCCTGTTAGAACACACGGACCAGGCAATTGTACATCTCTAAACTGAACAGAATCCAACAAATGGGCAGGCTATTCCCCAACTCCACACTTCTACTAATCAATCAACTCGGAATCGACTGCCACAAGTTTGTCTATAGTAAATCCTACAAAAAAAAGACAGCCAACCTGATCAAAAACTGTCGCAGGCTCACCACTCCATAAATGCCAGAGAAGTGTCTCCAAATGCAACTGAGGACAGCGTGCCAGAGTTTTTCAATTTGCAATTTATTATTATAGCTTCTGTAGATTTTGTTAATGCCTGCTCCTAGCCATATGGCCGTGATGGGCTTGTCTGTATTTGACAATAAATGATTATTTATTTATGAAATATGGCCTTATCCAAGAAATGGTATTCTGAATTTGTCAATAAATAAATCAACAGACTATAACTTCTTTTTTTAACATCGGTCCTGATAAAACGTTATCAGGACCGATGTTCAGCTTCCAAAAACAAATCCATTCAAAATAATACTTTGAGTAATTTCTTTTGATATTGTATCGAAAGCGAAAATGCTCTCGTGAGGGTTTTCTTGAATTCTTAAATGATGTACGGTCAAGAATATTGCAGAAACATTTGAAACAGAACTGAAGTTTGCAATTTTTTTAAGGTTAGACGAAGAAAAAAAGACAAAATAATTTGAGAATGAGCATCCAGATGACTATATTAAGAATCCTATTCACGTTACAGGATTAATTTGTATTTTTGCAATTTTTGATAAGCCATTAAATTCATAATATGAAAGGCGGGATGCACTGCTTTTGTTTTATATTTCGGATCTAAGAAATCAAAATAATAAGAAAAAGACGTTCTGCAAAAAAAAATTCAGAGACCACGTTATGAGATGATATTACAAAGAGGAACGGGTCTGTGCAAAGATGTCTGGAAGCCTAGTTAGCAAAGTCATGCGGTAATGAATATATAACGTTGACTCAGAACCCTAAAAATTTCGAATTCACTTTATTTAAACTCCCTCGTGTAGGCCCTATAAGAGGGGGGATTAGGGTTATACAGTACCCGCACAGGAAATTCTTTAAGGGGCCCAAACGAGACCTTAATATTACACTTTAAATAACTAAATTCATTTTTCGTAATCAACAAAAAAACCCAACAAACTCAAAATAATAAAAATGTTCTTTTTATTTTATTTTATTATTTTTTTTATCTTATTATCAGTTAGAATTGACTTTATAACCGTCACATTTACATGTGGCCACGCACATATATAAAAAGACAAGGG
Organism: Mastigoproctus giganteus; assembly: GCF_048544385.1. Classification (NCBI taxonomy): domain Eukaryota; kingdom Metazoa; phylum Arthropoda; class Arachnida; order Uropygi; family Thelyphonidae; genus Mastigoproctus; species Mastigoproctus giganteus. The sequence continues at coordinate 145,314,050 of NC_143581.1, read as the reverse complement.
GATGCCTGTCGTGCAATTCACACTGGGGCTCGCGTTAGCTCTCGACTTCGTTTCCCTCGTATACTGCATTCATAAGGGGCAAATAAAACTTCCTTTTTTTCCGAAATTTAAAGTGGCACCGGGACGTATTAATTTATGTGCGCCATCCTGATGCCTGTTCCATGATAAAACTGTTTGCAAGTTTTTTGTTGCGCTTTTTTCTTTCTTTTTTTTGCTATTGAATCCTTCCTGCAGAACTTTCAAGCCAATGTGTGTTACTTCTGCATTCCAAGGCTTCTTTTTTGTAGCCAAGCGCTACCTTTCATGTTTTTTTAATGTTTTTCGCTACAGTAAAGATGTCTGCTACTTTTCTAAAGGTTTTTCTAACGCCTTTCTCATCACCGTCAACTGTCATACTTGCTAAAGAAAATCTCGCCAATTCTTCCCCCTTCTTCCCCTTCCAAGATTTCTGACACTTATACGACACCGTTTGTTACTAGGAAACCGCGACTTTGTCATGCAAATAGAGATTGCATTATAGAGCACCTGTCATAGAACCATAACTTTTCTAGTGAAGCGGCTACCATTTTTCAGGCCAAGGCTTTAGCGTTCTTGTCTGACCTGACCACGCAGAAGCCATGTGCGTGTCGAACATTCTCCCATGAAGACCCCAATAAGGAATAAAAAAGTCATTTATTCTGCGAGAGGAAAATTCAATGAGGAAAACGGTGAAGGTCCAGGTGTAGTATTATTAGAGCAAACGATGGACTTGCAAGGATTTACTAAAGCCTTCTGAGAACATTTATCAAAGGGTTGGGTCCATGGACTTATGGAAATATTATAGGCATCTGAAAGCAATATTTTATCGACAGGCCAGCTTCGGTTAATAAATTGCATTTAGTACAGAAAACCGAGAAGGCAGTCAGAGAGCCATTTAGACTTGAATGAAAGTATATCAAATTATTTTATGCATTGGTGGGGTGAATAAAAATCCTTCACCACGTACAATCCATAAAAAAATGACCTTAGAGACTGACAAAACTTTTTCAGTGTGTATAAATACTGATAAAATATGACCTTCAGAGAAAAATGGTACAGCACTTTGTTATGTCTTGAAAGATTGTTATTCAAGGATCATATTGATTGACTACAATATGATCCTTCAACAAGTATTAAAGTAAAATACAGCATTTTTCAACCAGTTTACAGACGAGATACCGACACCCAATATCTTCGAATGTCTCGTACAAATCGAGATCAACTCAATTCAGTATGCATGCATAATTATTCATTCTAAAGCTGTGGTTTATTTCAAATTAAATACCAAGACAGCTATGGCCATTAAGCGTTAGGGTATTATGACTATAAACTTCTTGTAAAACGACTTTCCCTGAGGGGGGATCCTATTCGCTCGCCCGAGATCAAGTAATTTGGTCAAGATACGAAAAGAGTTCACATGATTCCGTTTGTTTATACAGGACTCTAACTGGGGTCTTTTCAATGCTGTGAAAAAACGCAATCTACAAATTAATTTACTAAATTCGAAGCGTCCTTCGTAGCTGTTATTTTGTTACTTATTAGTAAAAATTTAGTTAATAAAATTATATCAGTCTTTTAGTAAAGGGTACATCACGATACACTAGTAACCGATCTGATGGTAGTGTCTCAGTTTGGCAAATGATTGGAGAAGGTTATTTATCAGAGTATCCCAACCCAGCTATGCAGTTTGGCGGAAATACTGTTACCATCTGGGATCTCGTAGTTTGGACTAGACAAATTAGTCATCCGTTCTAAGAACAACGAATGTAATGCGGTATATTGATATTCTAGAAAATTCGACTCCAACTACAATGTGGTAGCAATATGAAAGATATCCTTTCTGTTTCAGCATGAAAATGCCCAATGTCACATTGCACAGCCTATAGTGCTTTGGTTTGAGAATATGGGGGTCAAAATTTTCAAAGCAAGAGGCTTGAAAATATGGGCGCCCGACCTTAACCTCAGTGAAAACTTTTGGCGTGAATTTACTGCAGTGTTGAAGTAGGAATCGATCATTTTCTTCTTATCAAAAATTAGTTAGAGTGAATCGACGAAGATAGTATAATTAAGGCCAAAGGCAGGCAGACATGTTACAAAATTTTTCATCAATAACAGGTCCTTTGAAATATGCGGATATCCGAACGCTAGACGTCCAAATCGTATAATCTTGAAATCTATAATAAATTACGAAAACTGAAGTAATATTAACGAAATTTTCGGCCTTATTAAAACAAATGACATCCAGTTGTTTGGGACAATTACGTTATCAACAGTGATGAAACTATCGCCACAGCATAAACGAATAAAGAGAGCAAGACTGAATATTCATCCTTTAGAATGTAAGCTACACTGCAGTTGTAATTCGGGATGGTAGGATTAAAATCCTTCATTCTTTTACATACAATAAATAAATATGAAGTGCGATCTGTCAATAAAACTGCATCCGAGCATTCAGCAACGAAGGAGAACAACAACATGTGGACATCATACCCATGACATGTATATTATTGCACGCTATTACGCAGGTGCAGTTGGTAGATGTTCGCGTACATGAGTGACAATGTCCAGATGCACCATTTTAATCTCCAATGAGTACCCGTTGACGACTAAATTCAAGAGATGTATGGAATCATATCGAATTCTACAAACCTGGTCTGGCATTGTTTTCCCTATAAGAATAATGCTGCGTATTAGAGATCATCCAGACTTTTGCCCATTATTATATCAACAAAAGCGTGAGAAAAAATGAATGTACATTATCTTTCTTGAAGTATTATCGGAATTAACAACTTTTAATTATTTACTGTCTAAGATAAAACTGCTTAAAAACAATTTTCTACTAATAATGTGAAAGAAAACCACGCACGACCGTAAATTAATTGTATCGAGTGTAATTATTTACATCACTGGTATCTCGTGCGACTTATGGTTGATCAACCGTATTAGAATGAATCAGTACATCACTCTTCTTTTCGTTCATGCAGTTTAGTCTCAAATTTACCCTGATATCGATTGCAGAGGACACCAATTTTTCCTCATCTGTTCTGCATTGTCTCTCTTACTTAGCTGAAATATTTCGAGAGAAAAAAAACACTTTAATTAATGAATAACCAGTGAGAATGTGCTTTCAGCGGAACCCAGGAAATAAGCAGTCATATTTAATTTGATTAATCCCAACACAGCGAGAGATATTTACGGTTTCAGTCACCCTCAGTGTTTTAAATTACTAAAAATATATTAAAGCATTAGGTCATCTGGAATGTAATCAAAACCCAAGCGATTTTTCGTTCTTGAATCATCTGAATCTAAATTAAAACACAGATTTTTCATATTATGGGTAATAAAAGTGGCGATGAAGTTCCACCTCTCTCTCTCTCTTTGCCCATCTATCTTTGCAATTCTCTCTCTTCACAAATGAATGCAATTCACAATACTATAGTATGACAAAATTAAGGAAATTGCGGCAATATTGATGTGATGTCGACTGGACGGGGGGAACAGATTAACTACCCTCCACTTTGACATCTTTAATAATCTAATTTTGATTGAAACAATTAAATAACCATAACAACTTTAGCCAAGCTTCTTATAGTCTATTTATTATCTGGCTGCGATCGTTCATATCGTAAACAACAGTATTGGTTTTTTCAGTGGTCACTGATTGTGTTATGAGAAAGCCCTCGGGGAAGCACACCTGGTGATAGAATCGCCGTCCTCATATTATACCTATATTGTACACACACACAGTGATCGCTGAATTATGACCATCCTAATACAGTGTTGGCATGGATAACAGCAGCTCTTCGCCTAGGCATTGATTCCACCAGATGTCTGAAGACGTCGGTAGGAATCTGCAGTCATGCTGCCTGCAAGGCTGTCCACAGCGTCGTAAAATATGACAGTTGTGGGTCCATACGCCTCACTTCCCTTTCCAAAATATCCCAGACGTGTTCAATTGAATTGAGGTCAAGTGAATTTGGAAATCAAATAAGATGGGTGATACCTTTACTGTGTTCCTCGAACCGCTTGTGCATAGTGCAGGCCGGATGACAGGGCCCATTATCGTTTTGGAAGATCCCGTTTCTGTCCAGGAAAAAATGCATGCAACGTAGAAGGATGCACATGGTCTCCTAAGAGTTGCCGTTAGACCTCACCAGTGTGAAACGTTGGTCCATACCCATCAGAGGTTCTAGTTCTTGCCAGAAAAACATGCCCCATATTAAGCAACCACCGCAACCTGCCTGGATAGTGGGCACCATGCACAATGTGTCCATGAACTCATGTTGCTTGCACTACGCCCGAAGCTGTCCGTTGACGAGTTTCTCCGGGTATTTGGAATCATCCGACCAGCACACTCGTTTCCAGTCTTCTAATGTCCAACCAGCGTGCTGTTGACCCCACAGCATTCGCCGTCCACAATGACCAGCGGTGATTTATTGTATAGGTGTCTCTTGGGTTGTCTGTCGTAGAATTCCACAAGGCTGAGTGTGCGGCGATTCGTCAATGGAATATCGTTTTTGCATTCCCCATATTTTACTGCGATGTCAACTGTCGAACAGTGACCTGCAGTTCAGTCCGTACAACGCGCTGCACCCTTCGCTCACCATGAACATCCACCATCCACCTTGCGTAATCCTTTACAGTTCTGTCGTAGAGAGAGGTGTGACACGTTCGACACCACTGTTTGTAGACCTTCACCTCAATGAGAAACCGACAAGACATTCCGTTTCCGATAAGTAATCACCCGACGTACGAGCTCCTACAACCATGCCCTTTGAAAATCTGCGATATCTTTACTATCTCATAACTACCACTTTATCGCTGACTTGTACGACCAGATGCAAATTACCACTGTTCTAGCGCAGGAAGTTGTCTTGCTTTTTATACTGCGAGCTATGCGGCACAGCCCATTATGAACGGGGGTGTTCAAAATTCAATGATCACTCAGTGTGTATGAGTATACCTATTTATTTATTCGAGCTGTCCCCATTGGAATACTTTTTACAATTTCTGTTTGCAAATTTCTACTTAAAGAGTTATGTTTTTCTTTCGGATTGAGTTATCCTCTGGGAAAGTGGCATGTATGTGCCTATTACGAACAAGCCTACCATATTTGGTATATACTGTTTTCATGGAATAGAGCACTCCTGCAATAAGAGCGTCATGAATTCGTGAAGTGGAATATAAACCAAGTAGACAAATAAGTAGGATGCTGTATGTGTGCATTTCAGTGCAAGAATGGGCAAAACTAAAAAACGAAAGTATTTTATTAGGGTTTTTTTTTTTTTTTTTTTTGTTAGTTGTTGGCGCATCAGCTTCTGTGGCCATAATGCACCTCCCAAAGTTTTTGCATTTTACTGTGATCCAAGCCCGAGGCGGGATTCGAACCCGCGATCTTTGGGTTGCCAGGCAGGCACTTTACCCAACCTGGCTAGCCCGGTCGGCATTATATTAGGTCACTCGGTAATTTCTAACATATGCACGTATCTGTGTCTGTAAATTGCATGTGTTCTCTCTCTCTCTCTCTCTCTCTCTCTCTCTCTCTCTGGTCGGTTTGCCTGTTTTGCTGGCGGAAAAAAATCCCAGTTTCTAGGGAAAAACCTCGCTATCTACGCCTGAAACCGACTAACTCAGCCACGGAGTGAAAAAAAGCTCATTAAAGTTCTTCGCGTGGATTCGAACCGGGCCTTTTCCACTCGGTGTGGGGAGGACGGTGACGATACCACTATGCTACCGCGCAGATTAAAAGGATGGGCAAGACGAAAAATTTAAATCACTTTTAAAATTTCTTGGTAATCAGCGTCAGAAGTGCCGCGATTAATATCTCGGAAACTGCAATCCAGCTGAAGTTTTCATGTATGGCTGTCTCGGGTGTATCGAGATTGGTTCAATAACATCCAGCCAACTCACATTCTGTGGTTAGAAACAGCTGTTTGATGAGAAAAGCCAACGGAAGCTGAAAAGATTTGTGCACGGTAGCAGAAAGGCTACAATTAGTCAAATAATAATCCAGTGCGATCTGAGATGCCTTTTTGGTTTAGTATAACAGCGGTAAGAAAAGAGAAATTTCAAGACGCATAACTCATACCTTGTAACGAATGAGGTACCGCAGCCGACGACCGAACAGAGTTCCACTCCTCTCAGCGAAAAACAAGAAGGTACGGTAAGTGGAATTATGAACAATAATACTGAATTTTGGAGGACTGGAAAAATGTTGCAGGTCTGAAGAATGCCTAGTCCAGTTCATGCTGCTTCATTCTGAAGTAATATGGTCCGCAACATGGGGAAAATAGCACGAGCCCATGGATCCATCCTGCCAAGTGTCAAAAATGGAGGCTGCTGTTCGTGGCGGTGTAATGGTGTGCGGGATGTTTTCGTCGTGTACATTGAGTTCCTTGATTACCAGTGGAGTAACATTTGAATGCTAATGGTCATCTGCAAATTATTTCTGACCCAGATGAATCCCTTCATGACTGCAATATATCCATACAAATTGGTTCTTCCACCAGGATAATGCTCCATGTCATGAAGGAGAATTGTACAGAATTGGTTACAAGAATATGAGAACAATTCAACTTACCTCAGCGGGCTTGCAATCATAAAGATCTTATCAATCCAATCGAACCCATGTGGAATGAGGTGAATTTCTACTCCGAGCTCTTCGAAGTAGAAATTTGCAACCATCCAAATTGCAATAGCTGCAAGAAACAATTGGGTCCGCATGGATGAACATACCTGTAGCACGCTTTGAGCAATTCATGTCGTACGTGCAAAGACGAATCGATGCTATCCTGGGTGCTAAAGGATGGGGAGGATCTACTCCCTATTAGATAGGTTTACTTAATAACGTGACCACTCAGTTTATGCAACGATCAATATAAATATATGCAAATCGGTGTGGTCACATGATTTGTGTCGTGTGCAGAAAGCTTTATAAATCTGTGTGACCCAACTAGTGCTCAGATCAGTTTACTAGCGAAGGGAAACGAAGATGATCTCTCTCACAGACTTCTAGAGCATTATAGGCCTAATTATTGGTACGCATTTAGCAGAGGGGACAGCTGCACTTGTCCATTATTAAAAGGATAGTATCATTTGTTAAGAGATGCCACTGCATAACGGAAGTAGGGAACCTTCACAAAAACCGCTTATCTCGAACATTAACCGGAAAATACGAATGCATTGATGAAAGAATATCAAAGGAGAGACTAGGAGGATTTCAGTCATATAATTCGTTGCGATGAGTCCTAATTCACACTTTTCAGCAGCGATGTAGAATGTACATATGGAGGAAATCCAAAGATGCACTGGAACAATCCTACTGTATACCGACATGTACGGGTTGCTAGAAAAGGGGTACAATAAATGTTCTGTTTATACACTGTCAAGGCCACAGAGTTCAGAGGGTTATACAACTAGTCATTATGACAAGAGTATTATCATTATCCTTATTTAGTGGTAACGTAGACTTTGGCCTCTCTCAACTCAAACGTGGATATATTACTGCACGCCCCATGAGCTCCTAATTCCATCGGAGAGGCACTGTGAATGCCTAGCATATCTGAATATCGTGGCAGATCAAGAACACCCGACACTTTGCATGTTTACTCTTCTGGAGAGGGGTACTTTCATGATGACAATACACCCATCTAAAGCAGAATATGAATGAAGATCACATAGATGATTTAAAGCTCTGGTCGACTCAATCGAATTTCAATCTCACTGAGAATTCAGGGGTGGAATGGAAAGGCGTGTTCATCAGCATAACCCCATATCCACGTGACTTCTTGAATTTAAAACAGTTTTGTTACAAGAATGGTTCAACGTTCCTCGTGTTAATTTTGAACACCTTGTTGATGCCATGATATGTAGTGATTCCGTTCAACAGCACTCCAACATGCTGTTCGCTCATGGTCCTAATAAAGTAGCTCGGCAGGATATGAAAATAATATTGGTGTATACGAGCCAACATAGTAGTTATGATCGCTATCATTCAACATCATATAGAACAGGTCTGGGTTCAAATCCTATCTATAACGGAGGACTTTCTTTTATGGGCTTTGAAACCCTGTGTCCGAGTCAGCGGTTCCTAATCAAGGATTGTAAGTTTCTCCCCCACCCTTCTCTGAAACTTTGACTTTTATTCTTGAACTGGTAAACCAAACAAAGAATACACGCATTTTAAAGATTCGACACACGCCTCGTGGCCTTATTTTCCTGAGCACAAAATCAACTGTTCAAACTTCCCGGAGAAATAGCAGAAACACGAGCTTAAAATTTGTTGGCTTATGACACTTTCCGGTATTATTTTTGTTATTAATAAGACTCGTCAGAGAGAAAAAATTTATGGATCAATTTTTTATAATTCGATTGTTTAATGAGGGCATCTTTAGAATAGTTATTCAAAATAACACAATTTCTAGTGTTTTATAGATTTACTTATTTTTCCAGAAGAGAGAAAAAAATAAATAAACTGCGAGCCATTTTAATTGGATAATAAAGATCAAATTTTAAACCGAACTCTGATTATAATATCTCTAATGCTAATATCCTCTGGAAAGTTCTAACTCAGGAGTCAACTATCAATATTATTTTATGATACCCCGTTTTCTTCTCTTAGGAGAAAAAAAAGCAGAAAATAAATTTTAATAAAAATACATGACATTTGTGGCTAAGTAATTTACGGTAACTTAAGTGGACTGTTTGAAGAATGAGTCCACCATATCATGAATCATTTGAGTAGCTTGAAGATTCTTAACGCTACATAATTTTTGGCTAACGTGCTATCCGTTGTTAACATGGACGATTCTTTTAAGTTTTATCACTCGGTTATTGTCTCTATGGCAGATTTATCGTCTAGAAGGAACTTGCACAGATAGCAGCTAGTTAAAAACTGCATATGCGTGTGATACGGGCGACACCAAACATCAGTTGAAATACACTCAGCTTAAATTCGTTTCTCGTGTGTTAGATTGGCTAATTGTAATAGCACTAAGGCACTTCGTGTACCAGCTGTTTGAGTGACAAACAGCTGGTACGCGAAGTGCTGGGGAACCGCTAGTCTACAATATATGAACAGAATTCATTTATAACCTAAATTAATTCATCCTGCTTAAATCCATAATCCTACAGATAAGTCTTGTTAAACATATCTGCAAGATTCACCTTTATTGTTATTTGGGCCATATATTCACAAGCTATTGTTTCTTCAAAACGTACTTCCATACCAAATTATTCCACTTGTACGAATTATTGCAGGCTATATCACTTCCATTTCTATCTTAACTAGTGTTCAGTAGTTTGATTCTTCATCACTGTAGTGTAAGGCCTGCAGTTTTTGAAATATACAGATTAGTTCACGCGTATTTGAAAATGAGCACCCAGCTGAGGAGAATATAGACCTCAATGGGGGGAGGGGTATGCTGTTAATGAGAGTGTTCACGAAATATGATGGTCTTTAAGCCCATTACTGCAGTTTCTAACCCAGGTATGTGTTTCTGTGGGGTAGTTTGACTGGAAATTTGTCTCCCCAGAGAATTCAATACATGGTCAATAGGATGTAGGTCTGAAAACTTGTGCATCATCCCATTCTACAAAATATAATCATATTCTGAAGAATAATCTCTATGGGAAGGGACATAAGTTGAGTTCTGTGGGGAGGAGTTCAATAGAAATGAATACGTTAGAATGAAATCATTCGAAATTATGGTCCCCAGATCGTCAAGCCAGAGTACCTTCCCATAACCGTCTGTCTCTTTTCATTAAAACTTATTCGAGTATTCTTCGTATAAATGTACAACCTTTAATAACATATTTCCATAACATTGGCATGGTACTCTTTCTAAGGGTATACTGTTGGATTTTTTTCTCAAGAATTCATATATTTATATTGTATTTTCTGTAAATTGAGTGCATTCCGTTGTCACTTAACTATTCATGGTATGAAAATCCCAATGGGATGATACAACTCTCGCAATAAACAGACTGACTCGGCCGCGTTATGAAAAACCCCTGAAAGTTCCTTGGTCCCTATGGGAATCTAATCCAGGTCTTCTCCACATGGTATAGTAGAACAATAGTCGCAGCTACCTTTTCCTATACAAATCTTCAACTGGTTTTAAAGACTGCACGATAATCTTTGATATATATTAACATTAAACAGGGAGAATAATATTATCCACTCGAATAAATCAGATTCCCAATTTATGTTGGGGAAAAAAAAGTCATCAATTTATTTAACATTTTTTGATGTTGTTCGTTTTTATTTTCTTTTCTCTATTCTAACATAATTTTCCTTAAGACACTAAAAAGGAGACTTCAAAGACTGCATACATTCATTGCGTGCAGCACGGAACATTAATATGCGTCTCGTGTAGCAAGCGGCCACTTCCCAAAATTAAAGTCACAGTTAATTGTACTTTTCGCTAAAACACCCCACCGATCTCGTAGTGGCCATATGGAGGAGCTACACGTAAGTAAAATGAAAATCGGCAAGAAGGCGGTAATTGCAATGGTGCGTTTGCTTTTGCAAAATTATCAAACTTGATTTTATTTTTATTGCGCAAAACTCAATTACAAGCAACGAAATGGCGGAAAAGACCCAAGTGTTTGCCTTCGACGCACGTGACCGGTAAGACGAAACCAGGAGAAAAAACTGGATAATTAAGATAAGAAACTGTAGAATACTTTCATAGTTTTTGGTCTTCTTTTCACAGTTATTTGCATAAGGTGTTAAATTTTCTTACTGTTAGTTACTTCGCCAGAATAAGAGAAACAGACGTCTCAAAAACAACTCCGAAATCGCATTTTGTGCTTTAAGAAGGTTAAAAAGGTAAATTACCACATATTTATGGAAAGCACAAAAGAGAAGCTTGTCAGTTAATCCACAATAAAACCTGAGAATGTTACTAATAAGTCATTGATTCGTTGGCAGAATTGCAGAAGTCAAAGCCATTGCGGAAAAATTCTTAAAACGTTCTAATAGTAGCTGTCAGATGCTTAAGATATTGTTAACAAAAACCAATCAAGACGTAGGAGCTAGCTGGTCTTCTACTTGATGATTTTATTCTGCATTTTAACACGCCAAGGGTTTAATGAAAATAACGCTGAAGGATGGAAGTTTTGTTAGTTGGAAAAGCACAGACTTCATTTGAGTTCAACATTGTTATCAATGTCAATTTTCATCCACAACTGTATTGGAGCAATGAGAACGAAACAACAGAGATTGGTAATTATTGATTTTTCAGTGAGTATGCTGTGAAATATATAATTAGAAGCCTCTATCATGGAGTTTAACTAAGCGACTTATAACGAGGTGGACATCCGTCAATAATAAAAACGCTTAATCTTGATTTTTAAGTTTGAATAAATGAGTTATTAAAATTATTAAACCCATAATTACCGATCATGAAAGTTATTAATAACAAAAACAGTTTTAGTATTTTAACTAAATACTAAAACTTTAATAACAGTACTTTCAAATATTGTTAATGTGAATATAACACCAATTATTATCGTAATTTTTCCAATTCGAATTCCGAAAGGGGTTAAACTCAAATTTAACAACAATCTCGATTAGTTCATTCACCCACAAAAAAAAGAGAAAACCAAATAAAGTAAGTCCTTGAAGGCAAGCATTCTGCAGTACAAACATATCTGAAATAAGAAAGAGGAAGTCAGGGGAATAATATAACAATCTGGATTTATTCCCTTAGGCTTAGGTTCCTGCACGTCACTGAGCCATTCTAAATCGCCTGAAATCTAGGAACAAGTCATTTCGAACTGACCCTCACAAATATCGATTGCGGTCTGTAAGAAATAACTTCAATGGAATATAAACTTTGGTCCAAGAATTACTGTTCTATACACCTGGGACCTTAAGCAGTGAGAAGTTGCACGTCACGACCAACTGGTACAGGTTCAGATGCATGAAGTACTCTGGATTTATCGCATACATCATTTTTTCTGCCACTGAATACTGACGTGGCTAGAAAGTTTAAAAAAAAAAGATGGCAGTTCCATTTTAGGGGAACTCCATTCAGATATATAAAGAGATAGAGAACACATCTCTTCCTGATGACGAGCAAAAAAAATCGGAAGTAAAACAAGAAGAAAAAATTCTTATTGTAATTCTTTGGCAAATGTGAATCTATATTATTGTTTGGAAGACGCGTATATCCCTTTCTGGATTCTTCAACGAATGTTCTGATCGATACTCCTGATTCGTGAGTTACTCTGCAATTCCTGAAACAGGTTTTTCAGAATCTCTTCATCAATTCATAATCAATCATGGTTTTTCTCAAGCCAGCAGATAATAAGCGATCAAACACAGAGAAAGAGAGACCAATTTTTGAATTTCTTCCGATATGTGTGTTCTTTTTTTCCATCTCAGTCATCTTTTTTAAGATCGCGCTACTATTCTAAAGTTTGTCTTTTTTTGTTTCAGTTACTACACTACTAAAATTGACTTGTATCTACAGGATTCTGTGACACGCAACGAACAAATTTTCCATGCAAAACAGTGCCGTCAATACAGAGTTAGATTCATCTCCAATACATGGATAATAATTGCATTGTCTGCTGATTATTGGAGAAGATCGGGAAACCATAGATGGCGCTGTATATTGTGTTTCTAGGTGTTCATTTTTGCTTTATAGTACATATATCAGTAATACTTTGGAAAAAACGTACTTAAGATTCTTTTATTTAATATATTTAATAAACTAAGAGACAGTTTTCACTTCACACAAGTCGATGGGCTTAGATTTTCCCTATTTTCTATGGTTAGTAACTTATACCAAAATAACTCATTTCAGAAAAAAAAAAGTATACAAGCACAGTTCCACGGATAAGTAAAGTCGTGGAAAAAACAAAATCATACCAATGATAAAAAATGCACATAAAAACAACAAATGAAGTAATGTATTATAACACATTAGAAAAACATTTGTAATACATTTTTCTAAATTAATATTTATAATTTGATCGATGATCCACTGAAAAAAATCCATAGGTAATATTAAAAGTGAATAGAAATTTGAGGATAGACAATGATTAATAATTCACTGGTCAACACAAATTGTTTCTGGCTTCAAAATAGTCAATTCTTCTTAATTTCAGCATGAGAAAAACGAATATAACGTTTAAAACTCTTAGTTAGCCCTCGGTTCCATGATATAGTCCCTCTTATGATTTAGGGGAATATTGGTGAATACTAGGGACTTTTGGAATTAGAGAATAGATAGGTTGGTAACACTGAAACAGGAACCAATACGCCATTTTTTTTAATTTTGTTTTTTTGTATATCTTGTGTATTTGTATTTCAGTGTATCATTTACCTTGCAAGTGATGTTCATTTCTTTTTTCTTTTTTTCAGGTTTATGGACAAAAATTACGTAAAAAACCAGGATGCCACATAAATTTGTTAACAGTGTTAACATACATTTTCCACTGAGAAACGCCAATTTACTCCACTTGTGAAGACAGCCTGCCTACTACCATTATTTTTGCTGTAAAATAGGGGGATGAAGAAAAACCCTGGGCAGCTCATATTTGTTGCAATACATGTGTTGTAAATCTCCGTTGATGGTTGAATAACAAAGGAAGTTCAATGGCTTTTGCCATCCCAATGATTTGGAGGGAGCCTTCAAATCACGTAAATGACTTATTTCTGCATGGTGCCTCCTCTTCAGCGTGGCATGTCAAAATAATAAAAAGGAAGCGGACTGTGGAACATCCCAACATCCTGTCAGCTATCCGACCAGTGGCACATAGGGATGGTCTGCCTGTACCTCACCCTCCAGAAGAGTACACTTTTGAGTCTGATGAAGATGGGGCAGTGTGAGGAATAATGGTCAACCTGGGCCTTCAACATCACAGGATCCTGATTTTGTATCAGAACCTCAGTCTCCGAGTGAGTCACACAGAATCACTCAAAGTGAACTAAGTGATCTAATTCAAGACTCAAGGTGAACTAAGTGATCTATCGAAAGATAAAGCAGAGCTTCTGGGATCAAGGCTCCAACAGTGGAATCGTCTGCAAGCAAATGTCAAGGTGTCCGTATACAGGAGCAGACAGAATGCTTTGACTCCATATTTTAATAGTTAAAACAACCTTGTTGCCTGCTGTGATGCCAATGGCTTGAAGACAGCTTTGAACGTGGAGCAGAACCCACAGGACTGAAGGCTATTCATAGCCTCATCAAAGCTAAGTTTAAAAGCTGTTTTTCTCCACAGTAGCAACGCTCTTCAACCTACTACTCCTCATATGAAACGGACTTCTTCACTCTTCTCGAGCTAAAGCTGGCACTAAGCAAAATAAATATCCATAAATGTCCAGGTTTAGATCTTGTGGAAAATGCTGTAATTATCAAATTTGCCGAAATATTTCCAGAAATACTTCTATTTACAACAAATGTCTTACTGAGGGGACTTTCCTAATCTCTGAAAGGTAGCCTTGATCAAAATTATTCACAAGCCTGACAAAAATAAATCTGATCCCAAAGCATACAGACCCATCCCTCTCTTTTGGCAAACTATTTGAAAGATTGTTAGCACCCAGAGCAGCAGATTTAATTGAAGGTCAAAACTTAAATGTGTCCATCCATATTTGGCTTCAAGAAGGGAAAATCCTGTGAAGACGCCTTGGTCTCTTTAGTTAACCACATATCAGTTTCGAGGGCTAAATATGAATTGGCCATATTCATCGACTTCGAGGGAACTTTCGATTCCCTCTGGTGGGAGAGCGCTCTCAATTGTCTTACCAAAGCCAAGTGCTCTCAGCAACCATCCAAGTTATTAGAAGCTACTTCCAAAATAGACTCATCCAAGAAATCTCGAAACAGCAGTCTTTCTCAAGGACCATCTCAAGAGGATGCCCCCAGGGATCAGTTCTGGGATCTGTCTTCTGGAACATAGTTTTGGACAGCTGGCTCATGCAAAAAACCAACAATATCCCTGCCTTCGCCTACGCAGATGATTTGGTTCTTCTAATTCCAGGTCGATCGCGTCTTCAACTAGAACAATCAGCCAATATAACTCTTTCTGAGCTAATCAAGTAGTCAAATCTAAATAAACTGCGAATATCTGCAACAAAAACAAAACTGATGGTTAAGGGCAAGTTAAAGTACAAAATACCTCATAATATAAGGATACATGGTAAACAAAATCCCTTTTGTACTTGAATTAAAACACCTTGGCGTAATTTTAATTATGCTAGTAATTAAACCAGGATAGAATTTTCAAGTAACTGAGAGGACAATTTCCACTGCTGAGTGATTCTAAGGTTAAGGAAGGAATCTTCCTTAACCTTAGAATCACTGTTGAGTTGATGTTAAGGAAGGAATCTTCCTTAACATCAACTCAACACTCTTGGCCAAGCATCACTCTTGGTCAGAAAATTCGTGAACATTTAAAGGATAAAAACTTGGAGGGTTCTCCAGGGTAATGAGAACGCAGCTTGGGAAGCCCTTAAGTGTTTTGCATGATTTCCTATGAAACAAAAGAGCTGGAAACTACGTTGAGATTGTAAACAACCTTCTAGAAATGTATCATCAATTAGGCTGCAACATGTCAATGAAAATCCACTTTCTGGACTCTCATCTGGACTTCTTCCCTGACGAATGTGGTGCAGTGAGTGAGTAGCACGGTGAGCGATTCCACCAAGGCATTTCAGCAATGGAAAGAAGATATCAGGGTAGGTGGAACGCTTCTATGATTGCTGACTACTGTTGGACAGTAACAAGGGATGCCCCGGAAGCGAAATACAAGCGAAAAGTAGGCGCTGTCGTGAATTAGTCACATTTTGAGAAATTACTTTCGGTTCCTGTGCAGTTTTCTTGTGTTCTTGTTTTTTTTTTTACGTTTTAATTAAAAACAACTGTGATTTATGTTGCGTCAAAGAAATGCAAATATGAGATTGTTTTAATATTACCTTTCACTCTGACTACTACTGAAATTACTATATTTTTAGACAATAGCACAAGTACTTCATCTCAAAAACTAGAGCTAATAAAAAATCTCTGAAGTCATATATCCGATGCTTCAGCTGTATTATACGGCATATGAATAGCCTATATGATATGGATGAAAAATAAATAATAATTCCATATTTCTATTAATCCGATTTTAATTAATTTTGGAAATATTTGACAAATCCTTCTGAAAGGGCTAAACATAAAATTTCATGAAAACCCACCCAGGGAAAGTTATTATATGCGAACGGTCGAACAAATAAATAACAATTCTCAGATTTCTAAAATACCCAAATATAGAATTTTACGACAATCCTTCCACTGGGAGCAGTGATGTTACATGAGGGCAAAGGAACAGACATGCTGAAGACAACAGGCGCATCATGCATATATGCAAAAGCGCATAAAAACAACCATCAGTATTTAGATTTCATTTAAGAGATCCCCAATGAATGACAAGAACATATATAAGTGTATCGAGAAGCTCTCTTTGTCCTGAGATTTACACGCAATGTTTTTATATTCACCTTGAACAAACATCACATGGCAACAGGTTCTGATGGAACTAGAGACAAACGCACTTTTCGTTGGTTATTATATATCCATAATCATGGATATATAATAATGGGGAATGCGATCACAGATATCTCACTGTTGCTGACAATTCTCAGATTTCCAAAATACTTTTTAATCTGGCAGGTCAACTTCTCCAAGCATCTTCATACCACAAATAAAATTCTTTTTCCACCTTTCATAAAGTTTGCAAGAACTTTATGAAACTGCTAAACAAACACAAGAATTCTGTCTCTCTCTCAGTGCAGTCTAATAAGGCACAACTACTCTACATCACTAGATGAGCTAAAAAAAAAAACTGTCTGGAACTTCCAGCTCTGCATTCCGCTTCTCTGCACCACGAAGGTAGGACTACAGTATAGTTCTGCAAAACTTCGTAAAGACTCCAAAGTATACGGAAGTAAACCCATGTAAGTGTTATGAAAACTGCTTATGAAAGAATTGCTTAACATCATCGGTGCCAGAGTGCCGCTTTACATGCTGTTAGCAGGCGTTATTTCAGTCCCCTTCATCTAATAGGATGCCATAAGAGAAGCAACAGCAGGTCGCGCATCTAGGTAGCTTTCTGCGTTGTTTCTACGAGCATTACTTTAGCACCGGTAGAACAAAGCACTTTTCCATCTCGCTCTAGAAGTATCCAACTTAATAATAACACGGCGTATATGTCTTTCACGTGGCTCGTCAAGACACTGACGTTTATGCCGCTTTTTTCTTAGTTTTCCCCAACATTGTGACAGCCAAGCTGTTATCGTTGAAACTTAGCTTTTAAAGGAAAGCACGCGTACACAACTCGAAGGAATTATGGAGTTGCTACGAAAGTATGTCGAGTTTAATTGGGAGGGGAGACGAACTCCCATCAGTAAAGGTATTGCGGAATGCTGGAGGTAAAAAAAAGCAAAGAGAATTTTAAGTGACTATTCTATTTTATACTCTGAACATGAATATATGCAACGAATACGCTTATTTTATGTATTCTATTTTATAAACAAAGGCATTCTTCCTTCTGCCTTTCGGAATAAAAATTTCATTATTGTTGTTTTGTTTAACGCTTCTACTACGAAAACAGAATTCCCCAAACAAGATTCCTTAGGATAATTCAAAATAAGATATTCCTTCTTCCAACAGTGGGCCACTTTTTTGAATGTGTTCATAAAATTTACCATCAGAGGACCCAGAATGCAATTTTATAAGCACAGCGTGACAATGTTTATAAAATGTATTTGGAGATCTCTGATGGGAAGGAAACCGTGAATTAACTAAACAGATGGCGGTTTGAAGTTTTATAATGCTGAAAGGAAATTTTGTTTTTAGACTGACCTCAAACGCACCCGGTTTTCTATCAATAAAATTATAAACAGCGCAATAGAGTTCATGGAAACCTTCGTATATCTTTCACATTGTGCTTTTTAACTTCAAAGAAAAAGAAGCTATTCGATTCCTTCGAATAGCTTCTTTTCGAAGAATGGATCTCTTAATACCACTCAAGTTCTGTATAGTTCGTAATGCGTTTTAATTTCAATACTGCAGTCAAATGAATTTTCTTCATTTGACTGCAGTATTGAAATTAAAGACACCAAATGAATTTTAACTATCCCAAAAGATGCTCGAGCCACTCCACCATACGACAAGATTTAAAACCGTCCATATGAAATATTCCAGATAGTTTAAAAGTTTGGAAAGCACAAAAAGACCGAGTGAGCGCGTACGCACGCACAGACAATTCTACCTCCCTAATTGGCTTTGTTACTCTTTACGCATTTGGAAAAAGTTTCAGCCGCAGACTGTCGAAATTCTTTGCAGTCTTTTTTTTCTTTTTTAGTTGAGCTGTTGTCAGTCTGTCTTAAATAAGTTACTGACTTCCAATGGCCTCGGTTGCCTAGGGCTTACTTAAGACAATTAAATCCACAGACCAATGTTCTGATCACGAGCGATCTGTCAGCCAACAGATATTTTATTACAAGAATGTCACAGATATTCTTTAAAACGCATTAAAGTTATTTGACTACAGATTACCAGTAGTAGCAGCCAGATTACCATATGATGCCAGACGTTCCAGCCTGACTGCACGCGAAAGAGATGAATCGTTGGCGTGAACTGATGTATTCTATACATCAAAGTCTGAAAGAGCTTTTGCTTCTTTTAGGTGTTTCACAAATATCAAAACAGGTATTTTTTAGCCGAAACTCTCAAACTGTGGTGTTTTTCATCTGACGAACTTAACACTACGTGATTATAGCAAACACAGCAATTAAAATCAAAAGATCTCATTTAAATATACACTGAGTGATCACTGAATTATAACCACTTACGTAATACTTCGTAGGTCCTCCTTTTGCCCTCAGTACAGCAGCTATCCCACGTGGCATTGATTCAACAAGAAGTCGGAAATGTTCGGGAGGTATGGCCAACCAAGCCATGTGTAATGCGGCTAGCAATGCAGGTATGGAGCTGATTGGTGTAAAAAGGCATATCAGACGCCTGATATGCCTTTCCATAGTGTCCCACAAGTGCTCTATGGGATTGATATCGGGGGAAGTTCGGAGGCCATCCAATCGATATGCTAAAAGTGAGAACTGTGTTCCTCAAACCATTCCTGCACAAAAAGGTGCCCAATTACTCGGCGCATTGTCATCTTGGAAGACACCATCGCCATTCGGGAAAAAGTGTAACATAGCGGGGTGTACACACTCAGAAAGCAATTGACGATAGCGGAGACCACTGATACGTTGTTCCACATGCACCAGGGGTTCAAGTTCCTGCCAGTGAAACATACCCCACACCATACAACCGCTTCCACCGGCTTGCACTTTTGATACCAAGCATGATGGATCAAGAGCCTCAATGTTGTTGACGCCAAATCCGTACACAACCATTCATGGTGTGGAGTAAATAACGTGACTTATCCAACCAGCATACCTTCTTCCAGTCTTCTAACGTCCAACTTGCATGCTTTTTGCACCAGGCGAATCTTTTACGCCGATGAACCTTCGTTAAGAAAGGATGCCGTAGGGGTCGTCTGCTGATATAGCCCATACGTGCGAGCGCGTGCGACGCGGTCATGCCAGATATTGTTCCCGGTTGGCCCATGTTATATTGGGCAGTCAACTCTTCATATCAACAAACGTAAGTATTATATTATATTGGCGTTCGGTATTTGCCTTCTATTGGCAAGGTCTGGCACCTTAACTGTGCTGCACCTGTTCACCTGTACGAGTCGTCGGACCTGGCGCTCACCTCTAACATCAACCTTTCACTGACCTTTGCAGTTTTGCCGTCGGGTCGTTGCATGACCATTTTGACGCCCGTCCCGGTACACTTAAAAAAAAAACAAAAAAAAAAAAAAACGCAGCACTCAACTGCAGGAATGGGCGCTAACCCACATGCTCAAAATCTCGGCAGAAATAAATAAATATCCTACTGAAAGGAAATCTAAATATAAGACGACCACCAGTGATGAAAATAGGAGATACCTCAATTCACATGGTCCTAGAATTGAAATACTTAGGCATAATTCTAGACTCCAAATTAACATTCTATCCACACCTGTCATACTTGGCCAAAAAGGTCCAAAACTATGCCGGATGATTTCCAGAATCAGCCGAGCCGATTGGGGTCAAGCGCAGAACCTTGGCACTCATTTACTGAGCAGTGTTTTACCTGTAATCTCCTATGGTGCTGGCGTATGGTTCCATCGCACAGCCATAGTTAGAAACAGAGCAAAATTAAATAGCATTCAAAGAATAATCTTATTAACAATAACCAGAGCATGCTGTACATTTAGTATCCCGGCCCTGCAAGTTTTGGCCGGTAACCTACCACTGCATCTTGAAATTGCGAAAAAAACGGGCAATATTATAGACTTAAAAAAGGAATCCCCATGGGTTTCCTAGGCATAATTCCAAACCTTTCCAATGACATCAAGGCAGAGAAACGACAAACTGCCACACGACTACATCAGATATGGCAAACTGAATGGGAGCAAGAGACCAAAGGTGCTAACTACCAAACAGTTGTTTCCAGAGGTGGCTATGGTTAGCCCAAAACCACCAAAGTGGTATGCTCTAGGACTTTATACCACATTTCTATTGGCAGGTCATGGATCCCTTAAAGCAAAATTGCACTCTTTGGGACTGGCCGATGACTCCCACTGAACTTGAGGCGAAAGTGAGGATTGAACACATGTTCTATATGACTGTGTAATCTATGAAAATCAACGTAGACAGTTAATCACGGAAATTGGACCCCTTCCTAGGGGCCAAGAACACCAATTCATCATGGAAGAAGTCTTTTAAAAGGCCTTCACCAAGTATGCTGAAACCATTTTTGAAATCCGCCGAACCTTGCAGAGACAGGCTCTTCAACCAGTCCATGTAGCAAATCAATAGACCAAATATATAACCAGTCCATTTCCCTCCCCATGCTCAGTGAATGACGCCCTGTCCCTGGGGACTCCTTTGGCTCATTGCCAGATGGGAATAAAAAAGGCAGGCTGGTACTGCCCTCATCATAGCATACGTCCAACCATAACTGACTGAGTTCCCAAACATGACCACACTCACGGAAAGGACTTTAAAGAGACTGGTATAGATATGCAGCCAGGGTTACTTGTCAGCTGGAAAAAACTAGTAAGATGCAGGTTTCTGAAGTATGCTAGTATGAATGAGAACTGGAATGAATGTAAAGGCGAGAGTATGAAAGGAAATGCTAGGAACGGCGAGTGAATGATAATTTATGCCTCTGGGCGTGTGAGAAGGGGTGAGTGCTGGAAGAGTAAATTTAGAGAATGACTGTGGAGTCTGAGTGAAATCGGCGGGTGAATGTAAGGGTGTAAAAGCGTGTGCTTGGATGGGTGAATGAATGCTAGAAATAGTGTATTGAATGTATAAATGTCGAAAACAGAATGTAAAAGTATGACAGGAAGTTTGTTTAAAAAAGAAAAAAATAGTAATTTAGCATTAGTATAATTGTTATATAAATGTGTTTTTTTTTATTATTATTTGTATGTCATTTAAATTGTGTGAGCTTTCTTTAAATTATTGCTTGTTTAAATTGTTGCTTTGTCTTTAAAGCAATGGTTAAACAAGCATTAAATTATTTTAAAAGCAATAATTGGACAGGCGAGATTGACAGCTTGGTGTCAGTTTGCTTGTTTAATAAGTCACCCCCTCCCTGGTGTAATTGAGAATGATGGATGAATGAAAAAAAAAGTATAAAAAAATTGTAAATGTAAACACTATAAAACGTTGCCTAGAAATGTAGGAGAAAAAAACTATAAAATATAAAAAAATAAAAATTGTGTGTGTAAACGAATGATATAAATTGCATGTTCTGTTCCAGCCTCTCCAACAGATGGGTGGATGGCAATGGGAACCTTATGGACCACAAGCTCATCCATGCTGTTGGCTGTTCCTAGTCGGCATGCTGTCCCAGGTGGGATACAACCATCAGCACAGCTCAGATGCTGCCATTAGGCCTTCCTAGCCACGCTCCCTTGCGTGGTCCTTTGCCTCCACTCCCCGGGCGGGAGGGGGATGACTCCTGGTCTCTCCCCCCTCTCCGCCTCCATTTTCCCTCTGGTGGGGCATGGGCCTGCTCCACTGATTTGGGGGTCATCTTCTCTATGGACCGCATATCTCTGTCTTTTCCTCCCAGCCTTCAGTCTCCCCTCCCCCTCTAACTTACAACTACTAGCGTTCGAATCATTGTTAAATTGCTTTGAGCCCTACACCCAAAAACTTAATAACTAGTACTCCTTTTGGCTGACCTCTATCTATAGCGGATTTTTTTTATATATTTATTTTTTTTAAGGTCCTAGCCACTAAAATCTCAGGAAATTAAGTGGCAAGACCTGCCAGAGTCAATCATGCATAACATTTTGTAAGGAATCATTGAAATTTCGTCGATGATTAGAAATTGAGTGTTTCGCCACTGCAGCCGCATCTATCTCAAATATTCTTCAGAGAGGATTAGAAAATTGACGATTATTTCATCTTTTTGAACGGGAAACTTCAACATTGAATGTACAATTCGACTATTAATTAACCTCACTGTTACACCACTTAATGCACATACTTTGACAGTAACCCTTTCTCCACCAAAACACCTACAAATGTGTTCTTTGATCAGATTCAAGATGAATGTTTTTCCTGATCCAGCCCCACCTGTGATAAGCATTCTAATTCTTTCAAGAGATCCATCTAGCTGATTTCTAATGTTTCCCGTAATAAAATTAAACAAATCGCATTGACCTATATTCATCGCTTGTTTGGCGGATTAGAAATCTGCGTCTCTTAATCCTCGATGGTTATCGAGATCAATATAGTCTTCATTTCCGTCATTATTGCTGATGGAGTCTTCCAATTCTTGTAAAGCGTGCGCTTGATTGAATGCATCTTCTAACTGTCTACCTCTAGTGCGATAAACTTCCATGTAGGGGGTCGTCCTTTTAAGATCCAGTTCTCTTGCCAGAAATGCTTCTTTGGCTGTTTGATAACCTGCATCTTCATTCGATTACAAAATTACACCCTTCTAACCAAATAGGAAGTGGGAAAAGGTCCGAAATCCGGTTCAGGTATAAAATCCAGTTAGCCGATTTACGACATGCAGTGGCTGTACGATGCACCGCTTGGTAGATTTAGCTCAAATTTTGATAGAATGCATTGTCACGCGAATTAGGAATATGTACAAAGTTTCAGCCTTCTGTCTCTATTAGAAGTGACTGAAAAAGTAATGGGCAGATTTGATGACAGAGGCAGTGACTTAAGATATATATAAAAAAAATAATGGTTACTTCAAATGAGCATTTGAAGTAACGAGGGCCACAGCTAAAAAGGCAGCGATTAGCTGCAAAATCATTATTCATAACTTTTTTTTGAAACAAAACAAATTATAAAAGAATCATTGAAAATGTGGGCAATAAATTGCAAAATTTAGAATATACGCTGAACTGGAAGATTCAAAGATTCATTTTTTGCACTCTATTACCTTTTTTTCCAGAAAATCGAGAGTTCGTTCAGTGATGAACAGAGCGAGTGAGTCTAACGGGATACAAAAGAGATGGAACGAAGATTCCAAGGAGATTTAGGAATGTAAACATGATGGGAGATTAATGCTGGCCTTTGAAAAGGGAGATGTCTGGTGTATAGCATAAAACAAAGAAATGTCTGTTTGAGACGACAACCCCAGGGGCTCGCATCTGGTGAGTATGGGCTTGGCACACCCAGGGTTCTGAACTGGATATCATCATTCTTCTCTTTCTTGGTGATTTCCTTCTACTTCTGACTCTCTCTCTCTCTCTCTCTCTCTCTCTCTCTCTCTCTCTCTCTCTCAGGGTAACTCGGAAATTTTTTTTGGCTGGTGTGCAGCATAAGCCTCAAGGCTTCCTTGCATTATATAGCTAATAATAATAACAAAAGACCTTGAATTTATTCTAAGAAGTCTGCTGAATAATTTATTTTCTTCGTTTTAATTGAGATTTCATCCAATTTATTACAAAAAAAGCAAGCACGTAACATAGAATTTACAAAATAAAGGATAAAACATTTTTCAAAATAACGAAAAACGTATTTTCCTTTTTCATAATTTGTAAATTCCTAAATTATGTAAAATTCTTACTATTTCCAGAATAAAAAAGGTATGTAACCGCAGAAGTCTACAAAAAGCGAACTGAATTATTTAGTGAGAGATTCCAAAATCTTCTATAGAGATCATGGTAGAATTAATGAATGTCATTATTAAAATCAACAACAAAACTTGGAAAACTAACACATCAGAACAGAAACTCCATTCTACAAGTTCCAATTCACAATCCTACGTTATCGATTATTTATATTTAATCCCCGAATAAATGATTTAAAGGGGCGAGAGCGATACCCCTCCCCTAAAACAGAATAACACCAGTAGTTTCTCCCAACCTTCGCAAGACTGCTACCATTTATGGCAATCTGTTTTCCATTTTTATATTATTCCTCCTCTGTATTTCGGATTTCTTTTTTCATTTGAATATCTTCTCCTTCCTCTCTTAGACATAATATTCTGGTAGCTGTCTTCTTTTACTGCTCACATCTGTCGCTAGATGCTACATTCCTCGAACTGACAGAAGCGGCAAAAATAAAATCTTTGTGCCCTCTTGAGAAGCGCCATTCTTTACTTGAAAGATTAGTAAGTAGTTCATAAAAATCTAGTTTCACGGTTTTATCCTTGAGACGGTCTGATTCCTTTTTCTAGCTGAAATGTATTCGTTGCAATAAAATACAGTTTAAATTTTTATCGCCATTTTTGCTGTCTTTATTGCCCTGGGTGTGAGGCTGCCGCTTCATGGTTTATATAAAAGAACTTTATGGCCCGCAGAGAAGCGTACATGTGGCCAAAATGCATTCTCAGCACGAATAATACTCTCTCTATATATACTCGCTTATCTATCTCTTTGCAGCTCTTTCTAAACTATTCTACGAGCGCTGTATGGCGCTTCCATTTCCAAAGCCTTTTTTTCTCTCTCTCTCTCTCTCTTATACTGAGCTCCCTCTACTTTTTGGTGCCTTATTTCTATTGTGTTTTTATTTTTTGGTGTGTTTATGTGGCATTTAAATAATTCCTTCCACGAAACACATCTATTTAAATAAGTATTATTATTAACTCCAGGAGTTCAGCAGCGCACATACACGCTTGTATTATTTTAAATAGGGGGTTACTGAACAGAAGCTGACGTAGCACTGTCAGAGCATCTTTTTCTAAAATAAAACAATGCGGCAAAAATGGACACTCTTAGTAAATTTACCTCTAGCACAAAATAATTATTTTAATGATATTCAAAAACGAATGATCAGTTGTTAAAAAAAGCCACTAAAAAGTTAAATAGGTGTATTTTAAAAAGCGCTCTGCTGATGCCATGAAAATTGAAGTAGATGTTAATATAACTGGATGAACTACAAGGTGGGACTGTTATCCATTATGAGTCACCTGAGTAAGGGGGGGCGAGTATTACAGTATTTTTAAATGCCTAGACAACAGCTACTTGGATACCAAAGATACGTTGCAACTATCTTTCTTGGAATGTATCCTGACTGAAGAGTTCGCGAGTCACAGATATTTTAACCCAATTTTTTTCTTAAATTTACGTGGTGCATAAACTACGCATTCGTTACCTTTCCGTTAACATTACCACGCTCCATTTCCGAAGCAAAATTCTCCGCATGCATTACAAGTTTGGATGATGTACGTGTCTTGGTTTTTTAATGCATTCAATTTGAACTTGTCCATTCTACAAATTTGAAAAATATATCAATCTGTTCCGCCAGAGCTGATAATTGTTGAGCTAACCTTATCTATATGCACGTCATAAGCACATTTCTACAAGTCTAACCACAAGTATCAGTTAATTTTGAAGCAAAAAAAAAACGAGCCATCGTATCATCAGAAACGCTCATCCTTCTTTTGCAGATATATCATTTCAGCAGCTGCTAATGTAATAAATCAGTTGAATCCTGCTTTTCTCAAACTATCTCTGACTACTATAATAAAAAGGTTGCAATTATTTTGTTCTTATGAAAGGTGATAACAGCAGTTGAAATAGCATCGATTTGATTATCTCAAATCGACGATATCAAAAAAACATCTTGTTAGTGGAGTCATTGTCTCTTGCTTTTAAAATATCAGTTTCTGGACTAGAACACTGGTGCTCAAACTTATTGAGTCGTTTTGTCCCTGCCATCGCTACTGTTTTTTTCATTCTGCCAAATTTAATCCAGAATTAACGGATAGATGGGCCACATCGACAAAATAAGTTTAGTTTATGTCCACTTCAATAAACACGAATTACATGAAATCCCGTTCAAAAGTTTCCAGCTTTCCCTTCCCGTAGCGAAACGGACGATGGTAGAGAATTCTTCCATCAGATGGTAAAATGCCTATGAGAACATTTAGGTGCCAATCGGCCTCGTGTACTTATTTGTATGTAATTTTATGATCCTCCAGGCAAGATCATCCTCAGCACCCTTAACGATTTCGATGTTCTAGTAGAATGAAGAATTCATAACGAGATTCATTAGGTTAAAAAGTTAATTAGATTTCATTAGTTAAAAAGTTAAAGTGGCTATCTAGCTCAAAAGTTCAGGAAAATGGCACATTTGGAGGATAATGATAGTTAAATATGCAAACGCACCCTCCCACAGTGAGCTCTCTATGCAACTGTTTCTGGACAAGACACAGCTCTGGTCTCTCACCATCAATACTCTTCAGATCTAGTTCTCTGTTACTTTTTATTTCTAAGACTAAATTTCAAGCTCAAATAGAGGAAATTTAAAGACATTGTCAAGAGTCCGGAAAATATGATAGAGGCACTGCTTGTGGTATTCTGGAAGTAACAGAATCCTCGTGCAGTTATTCATGCCCGCTTTTAAGGTAACGCCATCAAACAGTGGGCGAGTGAAATTATAGTCCAAAATTTGTGTAGCACTACAGAAGTAAACAAATTTATAAGAAATATATATTTTATGATTTTACGAATAAGTAGAGCATTAACATAGGTGTTAGTTCTATCGAGCGCTGGAATTTAAAGACGTGTTTTGTCTTGTTTCAATAAACTCATTCTCTTTGTTTATGACATTAAAAATATATCAACTCTAGTCGCGTACGGTTACCATCTCAGCGATCATGCGCCGGATTCCCAATTCTCCATTACTCAGGAAAGGGGTCATATTATTCTGTTCCTCATATCGACAGCAAGTTCGATGAGCTAATACTATTTTTATTCATATCCCAATTGAAAATATTTGGTGTCCAATACAGAATCCTTCACGAGGAGTGCCCCACTTCATTTATTCATTAACCATTTATTTTATTCATTCGGTTATTCGTTAATAACCGAATAAAAATTCTTATCTAGTCTAAGATGAAATATTTAAATAAAATTACTGACTAAGGTAAGTAGCAACCATTATCAATCCACTACAGGATGGGAGACTCGTCAACAATTCATTTTGAAGGAAAAGGACCATAATCTGTCACGCTGGTCCAGTGCAGGTTGGCAGATCGACCGTATTTAGCAATCAGGGGCTTGAACCTCGATCTACTCAAAGAGCTTGTGCTACTGCACTCCCGCTCCTGACCACTCGACTACAGAGGCCTTCTTTACTGACTATTTCTCCTTAAAATTGCCGTTCGTCTTAATTAATTTGCACTTATTGTTTAAAGAAAATCTTTGTTGTACAAGAAAATTAACATTCCTAATTTTGATTTCCTAATTTTTTAAAAGTTAACTTAAAACGCATAAAGCTAGAAATACATTAAAATATCTTAACTGCAAGGAAATTTAACTCACAAGAAAGTGTCAATAATATAAATTGAAGAGCCTGGTTTAAATTCCTAATTTTATTATCAGTGTCACTAATTCCTGCGAGACGCAGGCGTTACAAAAGATAAATATTTTTGTACGATCCTCATCATTCACTTTTTTGCCATCAGTAAAACGGTTTCGAATTAGAATTTTCCCCAACAAGAAAACTTCAGCGCGATAATCGCGTACGCAGAAAGTTAGGTACGATTGAGGGAAAGCCAACGCGTCCATTTGCCAAAGTATTCTAAAGTCGCTTACTTTTGTTCAAGCCAAGAGAGCAAATCTTCGGCGAAATCATTAAAAGTTCTGCAGATAGGAGAAAGCAGCACGCGCACTTTCGAACAACGCCCGCAGATAGCATAATTACCGGCCTCACCAAAAATCTGTAAAGATAACGCATTCTGCATCCTAATTTTTTGGCGTCTCTAATTTCGACACTAATCTCGTGCCGTTACTTACGTACGGTGAAAAGATATCCGTTATTTGGTTATCTTACCTCACACCTCCGTTTCATTGCTCAGTTAATTCTAAGTAATTCAGCTTCCTAAACTAATGTTACACTTAGACCACTTAGAACACGCTAACCCCATCGATTGGTCTTAAAAAAATAAATAAATAAAAAACAAAACGCAGCATGCAAAACTTCCGAATAAATATCTAATTAACTTTCCTGGCTAAGATGAATGTCCGCATATAAATTTCAGGATATTTATCAAACATTCACCTCTCCGCTGTTGTTTTCTGCAAGTTGGGAAAACTTTGTGTACGACCCCAATTTACGTAATGCACTCGAGGCTAATGTATTCAGGTCAGGAAGCGGGAAAAACACTGATGAAACCAAACATGTTCCTAATGAAAATGGTGGCGCTGGTTGGCAGTCACGTGACGAGAATAATGGTCGTTGCAACAATGGCATGTTTAGAACTGTGAAATTGAGTCGAAACTGGGAGACTGACTTTTAAGTTTATTGCATGCGTCGCAGTACCTGAGGCTTTTCACGCTCATAGAAATGGCTTCGCTTTCCTAAAGACACGTGCTCTCTTTCGTGGCCTGCCAGTGGACTACGTTGTCATTCGAGTCACCACAATCTCTCTCTCTCAGAATCCTGATACAAAATCGAAATATAATTCCATTGGCAGACAGAAAAGGATATTCTCTCTTTTAGCTGTTCAACAACACAGGAGTAACTTCAACATTCGCCCAAAATTCAGTTGAATATTCCAAACAATAAATATTCCTGCAGTAATCACTTTAAACGTATCTTATGGCATTAATGATATAAATAAATCAATAATATAAATAAATCAAGTACATTAATGTAGAAATTTACTTTATTGCAAACTTGACAAGCTCAAGTTTAGGATTAAGTTCAGATTCTCAATTGCAATTTTACATAAGATCATCGTTCACTCATTACACTAATTTAAATGTAATTTAACAAGCTGCCACAACTGAAAAATTTGCTGAAGTAATCTGCGAAACAGTTGATAAATAAAGATGTATAATTTCAAGAAGCTTTGTTAGCATGTTTAACACCTCTGGATAATTAGATTCTCTGCAGCTTGCGTGATGATGTGATTAAAAATATCCTGCTTAGAAAGTAGCTGACAGAAGTCTGGACAAAAAGGAATTTATCTCCTTAGAGAACCACTTTCCCAAACAACACTAACTTGTGATGTGGAAGAAAAGTGAGATTCAAGAGGCATACATCAAAACAGAATACGAAACTGGGAATTTATGAGGTAAGCTGTTCAAGATTGCCAGATGTCAAGTCTGGAACAGTATTAATTTTGGAGGTCTATTTCCCGTGTCATCTTCAAGTCGTGGGTCATGACACCAAAGTTTTAACATTAACACTTAATTTTATACCAGTAACTGAAAGTCCTGAACAGCTTCATCAGCCCTATCTATAACCCATTTATATAGGGTATATCATAACATGTAGGACACAATTCAGGGATGGATTTAGGACATAAAAACAATAACAAAAGAGTTAATGTAAACATTGGGCTGATTTCCCCAGGTTCTTGAATAGTTTCAGAAATTATTTCCATAAAATGAGTTAGAATAGCTAGCTCCATTCAGCTGTTCGCGCTGTTCTTTGGGTAATATCAGTTAGTACATTTGAAGCTTGTTATTAACATTTTGATACTGTGCATTTACTGTGATAACAGAGGCTTATTCAAATCGAGAGATGGCAGACATACATCTCATGTGGACTTGCTAGATGCAATGCAGCCGAGGCAAGATGTCTGTATGCAGATATCTTCCATACTCGTCATGTGCCAAATAAGAAAACCTTTCAGAAAATACATGACCGCCTTGCAGAAACTGGTTCATTTAGAAAACCAGTTTCGGTTGGACTGAAGAATCGATGGACTGAAGAAAATCCCCATGATTTTCTTCAGTCCATCGATGAGCGAAGAAAATCTGGTGTTCTATCAAGACACCAGAAACAATTCAGGATGAATGAATGGGCAGGAATGACTGGCGACAATTTTATCGGGCCTATTGTTCAGCAATTTTTAAGAGAACATTTATATGAGTTATTGGGAGACGATACATTTGATGTCATTCAATGCATGTGGTTTGTGCAATGTAGTCAGTAATTATTTGTTTTGCTTCACCTGGTAACTTATATTTATCGAAAGCTGAGAGAGAATCACTCAGAGTAGTCGTGGCATGTTAATATACGTAGATATTGCGAATCCAGCATATCTGATCATTTTTATAAATCAGGCCAAACTGTACTACCCTGCGTAGCGTCACAACCGAAATTCACTTGGTGTTCATAAGCTGTCGCAAGAAACAAGGAACGCCAAAGGAAAATTTCTGACTGCAGAGTTATGGGCAAAGCAAACTGTAATACATTGGATGGGACCTGCAGTATTTATTCATTCATTATAAATGAACAAACATTGAATAAATTTCAGTTTTTATTTGGCACCGCTTAGCTTGAGTTTGAAACTTTATTGCATCTCACCTACCATCTTATTTGAAGAGCCTGCGAGAAAAATTTCTTTGAGAAATTGTGGCGGAAAATTACACAGAGGCAACGGAAGATTACGAAACGTCTAGATTGCAGAAATTTCCGATGAAAGAACACTTTTTGTGACATCGTGTACAATCCTGCATAACATTCGCGGCATGTCATGAATTACTTATAATGCTGGTAATCTACTATGGAGGGAGGACATATTCACCGGGAATAAAAATAGTTTGTAATGTCCCATAATGGTTCTGTTACGTACATTGAGTTTTCTGTTCTTAAATAAACCCTTTGAAATTCGCAAATGAGCTTCTTTTAATTGACTATCTGAGGACGGCATGGATTTCTTTCACTCAGAACTAAATAGCGCTGTTTATAGTGTTCATATTAAAGCTTTCATATCAACATCGAGAAAAGTAATTCCTCTGACAGGCACCCGACTCGCATTTACCTTTAGGTTTATGTCCATTTCACAAGCCACATGCAAAAGTGTGTGTGGCATTCTGCTTGGAAGATCTCTCATTAAGACAGGCCTTGTTAATTTTCTATTTGGGTGACTCGCACTTTCGTTTGAAAGCAGTTTTATTCATTGGAAGATGAACTGAAAGAATGTTTAAAGTAAGGTTGAATACGATGAAAGAAATGAGATACAAAGTTGAGTGTTGGTTACAGGTTGTTTCTGCCAGCAATCTCTTTTAACAAAGTTTTGCGGGTTTTTTTTTGTTTTTTTTTTAAGTGTGCTTTGAAAATCAAAAGCTCCGGTGTTCGTCAAGCTGTAGTAAATCATATGTAAGGAAGTCCAAAAAGTCTTTGGCTCCACAAAAAAAAACTTCAGATAAGATAAGGTCGCATATAAGAAAATATTGCACTTAAATAAATATTCTCTTTGTACTCCAGAAAGGTTTGACAGAATCGGAGGAGATCACAAGGGCTCGAGCACGCAGCATCGCTGAGTGCTTTTTTGCATGTACACGGTGTTTATAAAGTGTACTTATTTTATTGCACTTTCTTTCTATTTTTATTAACATCGAAATTTCTTGAAGATCAGCAGAATCGTACCTAATCTGCACAATGGAAATTCAATCTACTTACTGTGAATCGAAACCTTGCTATACACCCAGTGGTCAGTGAAACAAAACTCAACCCCACCCCTCATAAAAACGGAGAATAAGCCGTGTCGTCGTAATAAGACGCGCTGAGCCACCTCTTGTAGCATTTATGGACTGTAATTATAGCAAGCATGGTGAAACTGTCGGAATTTGAAAGACCGTTGATTGCTGATTCCAGGAGGATCGGTTCCATCCTAGCAAACCGAGGGAAGACAATCGGCCATCACAAAAAATGGAGTAGAAAACGAAAACTGGAAATAAGGAGTGAGGGAAGTGTGATATTACTCCATATCACTGACCAACTCAAAACTCTGGTGTTTCCATGAACGGAGCGATTTAACCGTCGATAGATAGAATCCGATCTGAAGAATTGCATTTCCTTTTGTACAATTACAACCGTTAACATTTAATGCTGCAAAAGCGTCGGGCAGTAGTCCCAGTGTGTACCTGTTCGCAGCATAGAGGCTGCCAGTAGCAATCTAATGATTTGGGGAATGCACATTTGGAATCTTCGAATATATGGATGTTTTTGGAGATCGAGTGTCTCCATAAATGTTCTTGTTCCTGTTTCTCCTCTACGTCGATATCACATCTCAATAGAACAACATACCATAACACCAGGCCAGAGAATGCAGGTATGGTTTTCAGACATTCAAAAGACCTCCCCTTCCCGACACTGTAAACATCCCTTCGATTAGATCAAATGAGCTGTAATGCTTTGCAAGCTGCTTGGCTAGCCATATTTTTTTGATGTGCTTAATAATCTTGCGGCATCTTGTTCAAACCATTATCTGCAGGCAAGTAATAACTGTCGCTAACATTCTCGTCAAGTCAAAATATGAACTAACTTGAAAGGCTGTTAATTGCTGAGTTTAAATTCCAACGGAGTTTTTTTAGGTTGGCGAGCATATAATAAATTACAATAAAATAAGTATAAGTAATCTTATACAGTACATCCATTCATTAAACTTCGATTTCAATGACCTTACAATCCCTGATTTCATGTTTTATGATTCCATTTTTACCATCGTGAAAAATCACGAAACCACTGTTTGTTGGTGATAACCAGAGTCCATTTCGTGGTGATGACTAAAGCCCCTGAGAAAAACGTTCACTCCTTAGTGAAAGGACCAATATTTTTACTTTAAGTATACTTAATTTTGCATTCATTTGTCATATATGTCATTACTCCGGTGAGGACAAACTACTTCAAAACTCATCACCATCTTAAAACCCACTTCGGACAGCAGATGTGTAGATGGCATCGATTGCCCATGATGTGACTGTCCAAAAACTTTTTGAATCATCTGTACTACCGAAAATTCAGGTGTCTGTGACGACCAGAGTCCATTTGGTGGCGCTTGCTTTCTTAATGACCATGTCGATAGCATTATAACCTGTAGTTTTATAAAAAAAACTGTAGAGTATATTCCTCTCTTTTCCTTATCAAAAACAGCTATTTTCACGTCATTATTTCAGATTACAAATTTTACAGAAAATACTGCAAAATTTGTGTTCATATCCCTTCGGTAACTGGAAGGATTTCTTAAAGGCCCTTCATTTAGTGACGTAATTAGTTTCGCCCCTCTCCTGAAGTATTCTGAATATTCATAATCTGCAGAAACATGAAAACTTGCCTTCACACACGCCTCTACAGGCAGAATACAAAGTAACCGGAACAGGATCTTCAATCGCACCGCTGGTTGCGTTAAAAACAAATAAATATGGTTTGGTTTTGGAACAGAACTAAGACCTCATTTATCTTTATTATGTTCTTGGAATATATACTTTTACGCATATGGTTGTAGAATTTTTTCTTTGACAATGATCGCTTCAATGATGACTCGCACATACCATGGTAATCATCATATTTGTCCAAATATTTCATTAAAATAAATTTGAAAAATGAATCATTACCTCTTGCCCTCATTTTTCTATACGATAGTACTACTACGAGGGGGTATCAAAAAGTTCGTACCCTGACCTAAACAAAACATCAGCAGGAAGATGCCGTTGTTTTTAATATAAGTTGTCTACATATTCAATAACTAACATGTGAAATTTCATTTTCGTAGGTGATCGTACACCAGAGATGGAGCCCGGAATCTGAGGAAGGACGCTATCGTTGACAAAGTGGAGTATCGAGCAGTGATCAAGTTCCTGCATTTACAGGGCAAGAAAGCGCAGGAAATTGACGAAGAAATGAAAGCTGCGTACGGGCAGAATTGTCCATCCTATGATACCGTAAAAAATAGAGACGGGAGTTCCAGTGCGGTCATACAATTGTCTTTGACGTGACGAGACGAGCCAAGAGAAGGAAGGACATCAACATCCATAGACAGTGAGACGGTTGCATGCAAAGATTGAGTAGCTGGTGCTGAGTGACAGACGTGTGACACTTCATTTCATCGCAAATGTAGTGGGAATTAGTTATGGATATGCCCACAACATTTACATGACCATCTGCTCATGTCTGAGGTCCGCAAGGTGAGTTCCAAGGTTTCTGACGCCTTTGCAGAAGCAATGTCGAATGCAAGGTTCTTGCCAACTGCTGGATTTGTAAAGTGTAAAGTGTAAAGTGTATTCGTGTCTAGCGGCACCGGGGGTTTCCCCCAACTCCGCGTTGCTTTCATTGTAGGTGTAACAGTTCACTGTAAAGGCCAGAGATTTAAAAGTGTATGGATTTTGTAAGTGTAGTGTTGTGTACCGTTGTTCTTCTGGCCATTTAGCCGCTAGACCCCTACTGGGGCCCAACGTTGTCCACACTTAGCCTCGTGGAGGCAGACCAGGTACCCAGTAGTTGATATTTTACTCTGGCAGGCCCTGCCACCTAGTTTCCTGAGATTTCAGTGGCTAGGGTACTGCTGGATTTGTGCTACAGCAGCATCCACTCTATTCTCCTGGCCTAGCACCGTCAGACTTCTTGTTTCGAGAAATGAAGAAACCATTACGTGGACGCCGCTTTGATTCGTCTCAGGAAGTCATCAATGAAGTGGAATCATGGTTTCAGGCAAAAAGTGCGGACTTCTATGATCAAGGCATTAAACAAATGATCCACAGATGGGAGAAATGTGTTGCTATACATGGAGAATACATAGAATAGGATTAAAATTTCCTGTGAAAGTTCACCATTCTAGTGCTATTATTTCTAGGTAACGGTACGAACTTTTTGATATCTCCCTTATGTGCACAGCGCTAATAGTATCGATTTCAGCCTTTGATAGATAAACATTTCAGCATTTTCAGTCAGGGCTATGTAAGCCAGCATCATGTAGAGATTTAAGATTTTTCCAGGATTTCTTTACAAAAAAGACCTAATTATATAGGCAGAAAAGAACCCAACCCGATAATATAACTAGAAGATAAATGGGTTTACGATTCTCGTTTTCGAATTTGAAATTCACCAGCAGAAATCGTCATTGCAAACATTTAGAGCTAATTAAGATAATACATACTGTTAACGATGTTTTATTGAGTTTAAATATAAATATAATACCCAGTACCTCTTGGAATACCCAGTAGAGAGAAAGAGATAGTAAATTATTAGTTCATTTCCACTGGCAAAAAGACTCTTCTACACTCTCAAGCTCATATTTCACTCTCTCAAAGAAAAACATGCTGAATACCTCGACTAACTTAAAACCTCCTTTTTCGTTTAGCTCTGCA
Source organism: Mastigoproctus giganteus (assembly GCF_048544385.1). Taxonomy (NCBI): domain Eukaryota; kingdom Metazoa; phylum Arthropoda; class Arachnida; order Uropygi; family Thelyphonidae; genus Mastigoproctus; species Mastigoproctus giganteus. Next base: position 145,278,392 of record NC_143581.1, on the reverse strand, counting down.
TCCATCTAAGTTGCCGCTTTTTCTGGATTTCATAGCAGAAAATAAAGATGCATGCTTTTTATGCGAGAGAGGGAACGTCTGGAGAGTTTATGATTTTTTTCTATAACCGTATACCATAAGTGCACATCCACCCATGACTAAAAGAATACGAAGGAGGAATTCTTAACGTCACACATGAAGCAACGGTAAATCAGAGTCGGCAGTGAGATGCGAAGGAAGAAAATATATTTTCCTCTTGTCTAATCACCTTGCATCTCTCCGTCTAAACGAATGTATCGTGTTATCCCAAGTTCTGCTCGCAAATATAAGCGCGAGGAAAGTATAGGTGTCTCTTCTGTTGAAGAAAAATCAGATACTCTGGTAATGGACACCTCTGATTATCAATCATTTTGCCGCCAACCATCCCAGAAAGTTTTCAAGCCGCCTCATTATTTTCCACAGCACGTTCTTCAGGTGCATGCCGTAGCTAACACGCAACTACTTTCTACGTTCTTTCCACTGGCGAAAGAACGGCTTTATGACTTTCCAGCTCACATGCATGCATGCATAATTTATGTCAGCCTAGTGAAATCTAAAACAAAGACCCTTACTTGGTTGCCGTGCAACCAGACCCTATTCCAGTGCAAACCTTAGGCCTGTTCCTCGGCGAACGAGAAGAAATCCGACACAGTTCTCACACTAACACATCAAAGCAACAAGTGTTTAAACTAGGAGAGTAATTTTACATTACGATGGTATTCTTTGGGATAATAATTGTTCTTCTAACAACGTTAAGGAAACTGAAGACTTCAAAATTACCGAGAAAAATGTGATTCTTAAGATCTTGAATATGCTTTTACTAACTTGAGTATGTTTTAGCATTGCCAGAGAATTAATAATCTGTGTTGTAAAGCAGGAACTCTTGTAGATCTTGTTTTTCTGTGACGTAATTCCAAGAATTGTTCAATCTCCTCTAACTCTTTAAATAGTAATTATATGACACATCCACTGATAAAAACGAATATTTATAATAGCGGATGGGTAAAGCATTATGTACATTGTTATGTCCACATAGGAGAAATAATATCCATGATTGTCTTATTAAAGAGAGAGAGAGAGAGAGAGATCTGCAAAGACAAATAAGATAGAGTTCGTTTGTTTTGGTTAATACAAAGGCAACTGAAACCAGACAGTGTCTGTGTATCCTGTTTATAAAGTGCTCAAATATGTTTGGAGGACGGTTTGTTTAAATAATGGAAAATTCCCGAAAACACTCTAGATCTTGGCCTGGGGGCTAGCTAACTTCAAGAAAAAGAGTTTCCAGCTGCTATGAAAAGAAGTCGAATTTTCTTGGTTCTCTGAAATGCTTAATCTGTAAATGGAAAGGCGCTTGGCATCTTTTTCAAAGTGATGCTAAAGACGTTTTCTGAGAAGCTATTGGAACAATATACTTCTAGGAAGAAAAAAAATTCTTAGCATTCTTTGTACTGTGATGCTCGGAAAGTACATAAACATTGCTGCATGCTTGGAAGGTAATGGTTTGAAAGCAATGAAATACAAATAGCTGAGCTGTAATACTTAACGGCAAATAGAGCAACACGACATCGGCGTTTATACCGCCTGTGGACTTTTTTATGCAGAAATTTGGAGGTGGATAGAAATTACACTAAATATAAACAAAACACCATCTGTACAGGGTGGCTCATGCATCACTAGATGACAACACACGGACATTTTATATAATGAATAAACAGACAGAAAGGTGATTCCAAAAAAAGTAACAGAAATGTATGAGCAAATAAACAGTGATATCCTACGCTATCAAAAGAATTGGGACACCATACCATAATCATATGACATACAAAATTTCGGCTACTTAATGATGCAAAGGACATTATGGAAAAGCATAGGTGTAAGGTGAACTGAAGAATGTATTACATCCAGTTTAAACCGAAATATCGCATGTGGTGAAACTCGACGAGTTCGAATACATTGAACGATGAATTTAAGAGGTTATGAAGTTCCTATTGTGTCGATGTCATATGCTCGGACATTGCTGGAGTGGTAATGCGTCTTCTGAAGTGATATCTCTATATACATTTTTTCAATCTGATGGAAGAATATGGGTCTGGTAACAGCAGAGGAAATGCTTCCAATAAGAACTGCATCGTCCCAACTGCCAGGTACAATGGTGCAAGTGTTTTGCGAGGATGCTTTGCATGGTGTTGTATTGGACTGTTGAATTTTATAGATACAGTGAGTACATTGTCCTACTGTGATACTAGTATAAGATTTTAGGACCTTTTAACTGTAACTACAGAACAACTACCTTCCTAGTCCTACTAGAATAAAAGGAGGGCACAGAATCCAGTATTAAGAGTGGTTTTATTTTTATAGTTTCTGAAAAGCAAGCAGAGTGAGCCCACTATAGTTCCGATCAAGCCTCACGGAGAAACACAGTGGTTATAACTAGTCATCCACACCAGGTAGAAAAGACTTGTGAATCCGGTGAATGAAAAGAGAAATTTTTGTGGACTTTTTTTCCCAACAAGATCAGTCGATCTCAGGCAAGAGTTGCATGGTTTTTGTTTCCAGAAACCATGGAGGTTTCATCGTAAAGACAGCAAATCCGCTGAAGAATACATCCAGTAACAGACACAAAACATTGAAATCTCATAGCCTTAGTCACCATGCCGTTTAACATACACCAAAACTTCCATTACGAGAAGAACGATTAAATCTTATCTCGCTTATCTTACTTTACTAAACTCATTTGCAATCCTTCGCCAAGTGGCGCAATATGGTTTAAGTCTGATGAAACTAAACCTAACAACGACTCTGGTTAAGGATCCACTCATTATCCAACCCGGGGACTAGCCACTTGCCTTTGCGGGATATTAATATACTTAATGGTTCAAACGCCACGTCTTAACGCTCGATAGAACCTGGAGGATCTACTGGATTACTTACTCTCTGTGAAGGGTTTAATCACAAAGGTAGCCTTCTATACAACCTCTTGTTCCTTAAGAAGTCGTGTAAACATAACCTTAACGTTTGCGGTCAAATACCTTTTGTGGTCTGCGTCTTCTTTATCGCTGCCTTAGACTACAACAGTGTTGAATGAGCTAATAAAGAAGATCGTCTTAGAGCACAAGTAAAGGAAATGTGTGTATGCGCATGGATATGAAAGATTTATACGCGTATAAAAAATATCAGATCTGCGGATTAGCTCTAACGGCAAGCAGGAAGAAAAGAGATAGCCTAGACATGTTCAAACACTACCATTGTAATGGACACAAAGCTTAACATTTCTCATATTTTCGCTCTTTAATAGATTTGTTCATAATGGGAGATCATTGGTGATGCTGCTCGTTTTCTTTGAAATCGCTTTGGCTTGTTTCAAAATCTTAAAGTGGACACTTAAATAACAATTAAAGGTTGTCTAATTACGGTATAATTTTTCACTCAAATTAAATTAATCAATTCTAATGATGGGGGCATTAAGAAAAGGGGTCAGATATTTGATAAAGTATCCCAAGCACTTAATTAAATAGGATGGAATCGGATCAATCGCTCTAGGAAAAAACTTTGGCCATTTTGCCGCCCAGCTATTGTTTTTAGATTAGCGCTAACACAACGCCGGTTACGAAGTGTGAATTTTTTTTCATTCGGGCAACACCTTAGTAAGCAGAATGGGTCGTGGGATTTTTCACTGAGAATCACAATTTTCTTCTGACAAGCATGTTAAGTTGTAAAAATGAAATATACATTATAAAAGACCCATATCCGTGCATATAAGAAGGTACATAAGCTTGTACACTAATAATTCTGACATGGTAAATCACAGGGGGTTTGCAAAATACTTCAAGTTTCCACAAGTTCACTAAAACAGGTGTTTCTAAGAAAGAAAGCTAGAAATCTGAAACAAAGGTGGAAGTTTGTCACCACAAATTAACGTAATATGAGATGCTAATGACTTCGGCCAAGTCTCATATAACATTCTAGGCAGTAAACTGAAAACTGATGGAATCCGGGCTCTACTTCTTAAACGAATAACCGTTACTTATCCAACAAGAATCATTGGTCATACGCAATGCTCTTCTTTCTCCCAATTGTAATGATCTTCAGAGTTCTTCTCTGAAAAAGCTTTTCGCAATTCATTGATGGTCTAGTTGTTATAATAGGATCGTAAAGACAAATATAACATTCATGATCCTCCACAGTCTATCAAACTTGGCTGTTTCCCATACTATTTGCTGTCTTGCCTATTTTTTTATCTTATTAAGTTCAATTATTACATAAAGCCTTTCAGGGCGCATGGCTACGGGCAGGTAATTTAGCACAGAGAAATAAAATAGTAAAAAATACATAGATAAAATAAGGCAGTTGCAGTACATTATGTGTTGGGTTGCTAATTACTTGATGGAAGGTAGGCTGCTGCTTGTATTTTTTTTTTCCACTCCATTGGAAATCTGATTCCGGTAGGCTTGAGAGTTGATAAATCAATATCGTGAAGATTTATGAGATGATGGGATACATCAGGAAACATTCTATCCATTTGCTTGAGTCTGGAGAAACTAGTGTTCAATTGTGCTGGGTTCCTTGAATTTTCTCTGTTGGGAGCGTCTGTTGGCTATATTTGATGAATCGATTGCAGTAATCATCAATTTTGCAAGGCGCATGACTCTAGACCGTTGATGATCTGCTGCAGAGGCTTCGTGTTAAGTTGTCATAAAGCCGTTGCCTTGATACTGTATGGAGAATGCTAAGTTTGCTACTGAGCCATCTTAAAACCCAATACTCTAGCGTAAGGAATTTCTTGATGGTTACTTGAGGGGCTACAGACCAAATTTCGGAAGAACATAATAGTATGTTAAAGATGAATCTCTGAACATGATTTATGTTTTTATCTTGGACCGCTTCTGTCTCTTGTTTCACCATCTATTTTGCTTTTGAATTTTTTGGGACATATGTAAATAGTCAAGGCATTGACATTTGAAGTTGAGAGATCTGCAATATTATATATTTCTCTGTGGTTCGATTGTTTCTGTAAAGAATAGTTCATCTGAGCAGATTTGCTTACGTTGATAATGAGAATGCGTTTCCTCAGATAACCGATGATTCTTATACATTTGTAAATTCGCATCTTGGCTAACTTTGCGAATATCATCAATGGCTTTTTAATTAATAAATAACTATAAATTATTGACGTATGCCAGCAGATTTAGATTTGTTTGTAGGAGTGGTTGAAATATACTGAAAATATAGTGCTGGAGATTACGCCTGCTTGAGGAATGTCTGTTGTGGTTGTGACGAGAATTTCATTGCTGCTAGTTGGAAGAAGAAGATATCTGCAATTCAGGCTGTACTGTAGATAGGAGATTACCGAGCGTGTTTATGAGAAAGTGATTTCTTAGTACAGTATATCAATAGCTTTCTAGGGATCTATGATTTCGAAAGCACCTTTGAGATCTAAACAGAAGACATAAAAGGTGCCTTCGAAATCACATATATAGGACAGTATTTACAAGTAGCATGCTTGTCCATGATGTAAAGTCATACACAAGATTAATTAGTCCAGCCAACCACATTCATCTGCAAAATACACGAGCCAAAATAAATTATCGAATAACTTAAAAATAGCTAGCATACGACCACCTACTTATTTGAGTAAGACTCATTCAAAAATTTATCCATACTAATGATCTAGGCATCTCAAGCAATTGACCTAGGTCACAGACGTTTAAAAACTTTATAAAAAGGAACATTCACTGTTCCTTTATTCTCGAAAGGGAAGATCTCTGGGGAATGGTGCAGAGAAGAGCAACAAAATTATAGGGATGGGGTGGGTGTTACAAAAATATATTGTTACCCAAAAATACTGGAGTTTTTTTAAATTGCAGTCTCTAGAAAGTACGCACCTGCGTGGGGACCTATCCGAAGTGTATAACACTATAAGTCAACTAAATAGAGACGGAAATTTTACTCGATTTAAAAAGGATGGTTGCGAAAGAACAGATGTACAGATATTTGCATTAACCCAAAGAGTAATCAAGCATTGGAATAAACTCCCGCTAATATTTAGGAGGGTAATAGTTTGAATACATTTAAGAAAGGTTAAGACAAATTATTGGAAGAAACAGGGAAATGATTTTTTTTTTCTTTTTTGAGTGAGGCAGTGTGAGCTTTGCTTCCTTGCATAATTTTGCCAATGCTAATACAACGATTCTGGTACCTAGTCTTCCAAAGTCTCCAAGGCGTTAACAGAAAGGCTTTTCAGAACCTCGTGAAGCTTTATTAATTTCAGTCATTAGCGACTACAAATTATATGGCAGAGATCGGGTTTTTTCAGTTTTATTTTATTAATCAAGTAGAATTATAATCAGGTATTGACTTTGGACCCTGATTTTGAAGTGGCTCCTAGACCTGGAGAAGATTTAATTAATCCTGCTAATTGTTGATTTTTTGGCCACATTGAGGATAAATAAAACTGTTCACCACACTTCAGGTACAGAGTACCAAAATTTGTTGCAAGTGACGTTTATTCATATGAAACTATATAGCAACTGTTCATTATACATGTTGTCCAAACGATGATAATTTTTACCACAAAGGAATGCATATATTTCATGATATTGGTCGGGTTAAGAAAAATTTGTCATATTTAGTGAACAATATTATTGGAGATCATAATTTAAGGGTCTCTTTCAAATGCTTAAGGAATTACTATAATCAACAAATTCAATAAAAATAATAAAATGGTACGGCAGCGTATTAAAATCGATTCAACCAAAGCTGCATGTATCTTAATCCTCTTATGTACGGGAGTTTTAAGTGACCGGGGAAATTAGGACTTCTGTATGGTTGTCTCTTGCTGATAGGAGCAAAACGATGTTTGCAGTGCTTTGGCTTTATTATTTTGAGCTTTGATTTTAACAAGAATTTCCCAACATATCTTTGTCTCTGTTAGTTACATTACATTTCAATTTATAATCAATTTACAACTATCTAACGATATCAGTCAAACTGAAAGATCTGAAACAATTTTCAATTTCGCAACAAAATTTCAAATCTAAAGTATGAATCTTTACACCCTAATTCTCGATAGAACATTTCAAATATTTCAGTGTACAGATATCACATCGGATCTTTTCAGAAATATTTTCGAGAAATTAATTTTCTAGGACACACACTCGTTCTTATGATAGCTAGAAGCTGCATGAAGTACAGTCAGTATTGACAACAAGCCTTTGTCAAAGAGGAATGTTAGAAAAGAGATAGATGAATAAATAGGTTGCAGATAAACAGATAAGAAAGAAAGAAAGAAAGAGAAATTTATTTTCTTCATTTCTTCACTCCTGACCACCCACAGTACTGAGATGAAACAGTAAATATTTATTTAGTTAGATAAACATCTCCGAATTTGTGCTTTCCTCTTTGACAAAAATCTTTCGTCCATATCGTGAGAAAGCTCTCGATCATCTCTATCCTCCATCCAGATGTTCTATAGAGATGCTGTCAGACCAGTGCTCTCCTTTCGCACTCAGCTGTGAAACCCTTTCATAAAATTTCAATCTATTTTCTTATTCAAATCTGAGATGGTGCTGTGAGGGTTTTTTCTTTATTTATTTGCTGAGAGACCAAAGTTTTCTTATTTCTTCACCGACTAGCATCAAACAGATAAATGTGTTCCAGAGAAAGAGTGGTGCATGCTGTCATATCTCTCTCTCATACCATAGAACAGTGATAATATCGTGAGTTGAGGGCAGTTATATCAAAACTTATATGGATTTTTGCAGCACGAGGAATTTTGAACATTACGAACAAATTCTAATATTTTGGAAGATTTATCGGTAATGATAACAGTTTCTGTTTGGGAAAATTAATAGGTAGTAATAACGACCAAGAGACTGCCATCGCGATCTTTAATGGAAAAGGGGCCATTATCTGTATTACTCGCGAGAAAATTCTGTTTATCAAAACAAGAGCATGATTCGGTTAATTCCTGTGATTACCTGGTTATCGTAAAGCAAATAAACAATATCAGCCTGGAATATAAATACTGCCACGTTAGTATGACACAAATGGCATCCAATAACAAATAATAACCTTACTAGAACTATGCTTCGTGGTTTGCACAGTTATTAACATGATAATATCCCAAAGTGTTGCAGAATATGGATAATACCCTCCAGGCCATTGCATTATTTAATACTTTTCGTAATAATTCTTCTGGAGTGTAAAATGATTAAACGTTCGATATAATTTATCCCATTCTAAATTTAACAGAAAGATTGGGTTCTCCCATTATTTCCTGTCCATTTTTTTAATTTTAATAAACATCAGTTTATTCTACGATATGACAAAGAGCTAGCAAGATTACAAGAGAAACAACAGGAGAAATCGAATACGTATTCTCGAACTATGCATTTATGACATTGTGCAGGCCGAATACACCAATTGGAAATTCTCTACTTGCACATTGACACGGATGACGGTTAATAACAACCCTTTCTCCTTTGCAATGTAGAATGAATTCCATAGTGGGTTAAAAGATGTATTTTTGGGAATTCATCTTTTGGGAATTATGGGAATTCATTTGGGTACTCAACTGTTTTAGATTTAACCAGAGACCATGAAGCAGTATTATACTGTGAATGACAGCTGCGTGCAATCTAGAGTCGGTTTGCCTGTTTTGAGAGATAAAAGGCTGAAGTTGTCAAGAGAAAGTGTTTCTGATATTGAGACTGACTAGAACCTTTTTTCCATATGATATGGAAGAACAGCGGTCGCAGCTATTGGGTTACAAGCAAGGGATGATAATCGACAGTAAGGAGGATAGAAATTATCACAAATCTAGAGTGTCGTCTGGTTATAATTTTAAAATGAATAGTAAGGGAGTTGAAGCAGACCAAACAGATTAAAATATTTATCCCAACCGGAAATCTAAACATCTAATAAATATTCTCCAAGTAAAGACATCCTTCTAAGTTTCAGCCTCGTTGAAATTGAACAAGTATTTGGTCTATGATCTTGCAGTTCTAGCTTGTAAGCTAATAAACATCCTCGATATTTTCGCTCTTTTCCTGGGAAGCATCAAATAATTATAGTAGACACTTTATTCTTTCTTGTCCAAGGTCTTAGTATATTAATTCACTTAGCATTGATTATTAAATGAAAATTGCCTTACATTAAATTCTTATGTACATTGTACATTATTTTGATTATTTAACTAAAAAAAGGTTTGATGCACATCGAAGAATAACCAGATCACAGAGTCTTGACTTATTAATATAAAATGTCTGTAACTTCGTATTTCTATTATATTATTATGGTATCTAATGGTCGTATGTAAATATTAATATTTGAAATCAGCGCGCACATTTCTAACTCAGTTTTGTGCCCCGATTTCAAATATTTTCTCCTTTTTTTTCTGCTACATTTTTCTAATACTACTGCTGATAATATCAGTATGTGTTAGTTAAGACGATTTCATTACAAAACAAATGTGACTGATTGCAATTACTTTTTAATCGCTTTTAAAGTATAAACTCAATATATTTTGCACACATAGCTAAAATAATACAGTGCACTTGCAAAAGGGATGTGTGCAATTTAAAAAAAAAAAACTCTTGTGTGGATGATTTCCTGTGATGCGCTTTATTGGGAATATCAACACCCAGCAGTGGTCTGCCAACATACGTTCATTCCAGAGACCTTGGTAGAAATTTTCCGTTAACTTAAATGCCTTGATGGAATCTTTCTGCCTGCTCGTTACTAACCGTGCCAAGGCTTTCGAGAAAGAGTCTAAATGTGATTTCAATAAATGAATTTTCAGCGACATATGACATCTTATTTATTTATAGGACTCCACCAGTTATATATACATTTTAACTGCGCGATCTTCCAGCAGATTTAACTCCAAAGTCTCCTTAGAGACTTTGAAGTTGGTAACCAAAGTTTTGGAGACTAAGCAAAAGCTTTTTGTTTTGTACACTGGAGACAACTTTAGGGATTCCCCATAACCTAACATTATAAAAAATAGTTTCCCATACCTTTCAACTCCAAATCATATATCCCTTACCTCAGAATCCAGGAATCATAACCCCGACAAAAATTGTAGTCTACTCTCATTTCTTATAACGGTTGTTTACCATTCTACAAAGCTTGGATTTCCATTTTATCTAGTTACGAGCATTTTTTCAGATATAAAGATTATTTCTCGCTAATGGCCACAATTTTCCAAAGTGCATCCATTAGATTTTGGTAGTATCATCCTCCTTCGGAGCTGTGGTTACTGTTATACTACTCCCAGCACTTACATCGGTATTTCAAACCTCGCTTCTTTTATAAGTTCTCTTCCATTCGACCATTTTTTTATTCTTATTATAATGTTTGGTTGTTCACTTAAATTTCACTGTAGTTCTGCCAAATGTTTGTTTATTGATTAGATATCTGTCGAAGTTTTTCTTTCTACTGTTCCATCTTCTGTAGAATAGCAAATACTTTTAAGTGGTGTTGAAAGAGTTATTCTTATTGAGTTTCTTATCTCTCCGTTTGCTCACGCATCAGACTAGACAGAGATATACAGGTAAATTACAAACAGCAAAAAATCTTTCAATATTTATTCTTAACTCTCGAAGGTTCTATTTGATTTTATTTAATTAAGAATGTATAAAAAACATTCATATAAATACCGAGATATTTGACTAACTGTAGTATGATAGAGAGGATGCCTTACATATCCAAACTCATGAATAAATACCGTATACTCATTTAATTTACTGGAAATAAAAATGCTTATTAACGTGATAATTCGAAAATCTGGTCTTTGTCCTGCGCTATATAAAGCAGCTCCACTTTGGACACTGAGTCAAAACTATTTGTGATTTTTCCTTTTACAGTATTTTTCCTAGCATATTGTGATTTTGTGTTAATTCATTAATTTGTTATTTTCGAATATAACTATCAGTTACTTTACTGCTTCAGTTAATCTTGCTTATCCCACCCGTATTAATAGACGTAATAATTTCGATTATTACATACCACTAGTATTAAATTTCGTGTTTAATTAATAAATGTAAAAAATTAAAAACTTTAAATATAAACGTTGGTAACAAAAATAAGTAATTTGTTTGAGAAACTGTTCTTCAGGAGAACTTTCCGGAAGAATTCATGCGGTTCGTGGCCTTCAGAATTTCTGTTTTGGCTCCTATCCAAAAAAAAAAAAACAAAAACGGTTGGATGCCCTTGATATATACTAAGTTTTTGGAAACGGGTATTTCAGACTGATGAATTCCGTCCGTTGTACACTCTTTAATACAGACCAGACCACAGGGCTAGAACATAGTGACAACTGCTTCAGGAGATTGATTCATCGCATACGGTCCCTACGTTTCTAACTGCGGAGGTGGTTGCTTGGTCAGAATTTTATGGTTCAATGTTGCATCATCAGCACCCAAGGCTATGGTGCAGCAGGAATAGTTTCTTGCGTGATGTGGTCTATTCTGGGACTTCGATTTGTTTGTTGTTTTTTAAGTATATTCGGTGTTGGCTGGAAATTGGATAACTATATAGTTGTTCACTGATGTCTGAGAGGATAAATAAAGGCTTTCGCATATTTAAGAAATACAACAGATTGCTTCCACCCTTTTCAATTCTTCATTTTCATTCCGAAGGAGACGATTTTAAGACGAAGCCACTTGCTGATCGCACCATATCTGTTCGTGAGTTGACCGAGAAGCATGATGATGAATTCACTCACCACTCCCTTCCTGTTCGGCAGATCGGAATCCCATTGAAAAGCTGACATGAATTAGAACAACAGCATGCGAGTGTGCAATTCGCTACTCCTAACTCTGAACGAAATAGAGAATAATTGCCATTGCAATAGCTTCAAATTACACTAAATACCACTCGGCGACTGAATGAATTCATGCCACGTTGAGTTCAAGCTGTAAACGAGGATTCGAGGATGTCGATTACGTGTACTGACATACGTAATCGAAACTTGTATATAGACCAAACCACCCACTTGTATAGCACTACCTCAGGTGGGTGCGGGATTGGTGCCAATTCGCACAATGAGAGTTTTAGTAGACCCAGGCTGGAAAATGTGCCTGGGACGGGCGCCAGGAAACAGCTGCCCAGGGGTGATTGCTTCCTGGTAGTGAGGTGTCCTGAATATAAGGTTCAAGCCACCTGTAATATTCATAGAGTACATGTTTGATTATAGTTCTAGGTGGATTTGGACGAGAGTCTTGGGGCCACTATAGAACAGAAACAAAGATGATGATGACATCTCGTACAGAATCTACAAGATACTGGAATTCGGTTCCTAATATTCTGACCGCGAACCGTACTCAACCCTATTTATATTCTTTATATACGTACAGGAAGACTATTACCAGATTGGTCTGTTGATGTGGGCCAGCTCTACGAGAGTTAAATCTGATCTAGTTCACAAAAGTAAGAAATGATCATGTTTCACTAGAGTAATTTTAAGCAGTTCGCTAGAGAAGATATCAAAAATGCACATTGACTGTGCTCTATACTCTCAACCAATGTCAGATTCGGTTCTCAGACTACCATCTGAGTAATACCTTTCCTTATCGCTCTTTGAAAATCCAGTCCATACAGATTTTCAAAGCTAGTCTTAAGTAATCGTGCGAATACTTAAGACCAACCTGAAAATAGAGTTGGTCAGTTGTAGCGCATCAGCAACTTAGGCCATATTGCGCCATATGTAATGTTTGTAAGCTGCGCAAGTTCTGTGGTCGATTTGCAGTTTGCTGGACGAAAAACTAGAATTTCCGGGTGAAAAAACCATGCTATGAACTCAGGTCTTTTCCTCCCGGTGTGGGGAGGACGGTGATTATACCAGCTATGCCACCCAAGAGTCAAAAATTGAGTCTACGCCCAACAGTAGTCAACCATCTCAATGTGATGTGATATCTTAACAACCAAAACATAAAAATGCGCTGACGTAAGAAAATAAGGATTAAAAGGTGAGAAAGCTCCCTAAGGAATTCATTTTTAAATTTAAAATTTAGTTGTTTTTTTTTAATTAAAAATTAAATAAAATGTTTTTACTTCTCCGTCTGTCGGAAAGAAGGAATGAGTCCAGAAGTTATGTGAGTAGGTAAAAAGGGTAGACAGAATATTTCGACGTTAGAAGGCCTTGTTTGATTTTTTCTTTTTTGTAATTAAATGGAAGAAAAAAATTGCAACACTGCTGAGAAACAGATCGCAGCAGTATCTTGCAGATAACGTTGTAAAAGAACAGCTTCATTACCGAAACGAATGGCTACCCACAAAAGATATTTCTTTAAGAATGGAACGAGGTGCAGCTAGACGATCCAGCGAAATAATGGGCAGGTATTCACTTACAGATAATTCCTACAAGCTGTATGAAGGGTGACTAGGATGAGGGTTATCAGCTGACACGAAGGCAAGGGAGGTACCTTCCGGTGCTGAAATCAAAGGAAAACGAGGACCCAGAGGCTGATCGCAGCTACTGCGATAAACCTCCCCCATTCCGGAACAAAGCGCCACGAAAGAAGGATAATGAGAAACTTTAAGAGGGATAGTACACATTCAATTAGGGTCAGTGGCCCAAACCCCAAAGCGAAAGAATGCACACGCCTACCAAGAATGCTGCTACAGCGATTGCTTTAGCCCTGATTTGCCATTCAGTAGAATAAGAGTTAAGCGCTACTAAAGAGAGATAACGTCCATTATAAGGTTTTAAGCATAGTTAAAGTTCGTTATAACGAGAACTAATAAAGCAGAAAATGTTCTTAACAACGGTTGTTTTCTATTACTGAAGAGGTCACTGTTTAACATTAAAATGCTTGCAATTGCAGAAATCATTTTATTATGATTCTACAATTTTTGGCTAAAATTACTCACTAACGTTGTATATCTCAGCCTCTTTGACATGGTTGCTTTCTAAATTATACTAAAATTACCATAATGTTAAAGGTGCACACTTCAAAAGAAATTTTCCCGATATTATGTTCGTCGTATATCTCCAATCCAGCTTCCAACAGGACTTCAAGTGACTCCATCTATGTAACGTGTCCATTTGATTTATTTACACATTCTTTCTCACCTGCATTCACTTCTGTCATTAAGCCATAAACGAGCACACACTACTAATTATTAATAGTAATTATTACTTGTAAAATTTCAGAAAAGATTTCCGTGTGCTTGCAGACAAGTAGCAGTAAATCTTAGCTTATTTAAAACGACATGCGCAAATTGAATTTGTGAATATTCCTAATGGAATTGGTGATGGATTTTTCAGTTCATATTAAACATTCTGAAAATTGTTTATTTAAACTACAGTAAGAGTAAATAGTCAGAATGATCTCGATGGCCAAGAAAAAGGGAAAAAAAAAAAGATAAAGATGACGAGTTTTTCAGAAGATAATACCATACAACTCTCTTCCGAACCTGACTATCTTGGTCAAGATGTCAACTAAGCCCATGAAACTTCTTCTCATCTTAATTGGAAGTAATTTTCAACTTTGATCAGCGACCGGAATCACGCTTACGCCTTTTCACCCGTTGTGAAAGAGTAGGACGATATCCATTACACTACACACGAATGGACACCAACCTAATATTAAATTCGGGAAATAATTTATTCAAGCAAACCAAAATGCCCTGGTCTTTTGCTTCTAATAAAAATTGCAGCCTAACATGTAGCCACGTCAATCATTTGGTGCTTGACAATCTCTGCTATTTGGTGGTTGGGTGAGGACTTCTTAGTACATCGACCGATAAGGGACCGATCCTAGACCAGGAGAGCCGGATGCGACAATTAATTTTGGGGAAGAGAACAGCAAGGAATTCTCCTTGCGTAGATTGAAGGAGGCCTCATTTTTTGGGATTTAGAGCCCTTTTCATCCAGGGGAGGCTGGATAAACTGTACCCCCTCTTCCTCCAAAGGACTGGCCCTAACAGCAATGATCATACAGGGGCAGTTTTCATCATAGTAGTACACAGATCACATTTATTCTATACATATGTGCTTGCAGGCCGATTTGCATGTTAAGAAGGCTAAAAAAATCCGACCCGAACCCAATATTCCGTGAGTGTAAAGGTCATTATAATATTATGCTAGAGAATTTTCTGTGAACTTCTTCAAGAGGAGTGTTTTCATTTACAGTGGGTTTCCTCAGCGTACAAGTTATTTTCTGATAGAATTTTTTCTCGCCACAATGAGCGATTTAAGGTGTCTTCGTCAGTTAAACCAACCTAGGGCTGTCATGCACTTCCATGCTCCATCCATTCATGTCCTCCTAGGCCTTTCTCTTCTCCTTCTTCCTGGAGGTATTCATTCCAGGATAGTATGTTTCCCCTTGTCTATTCAAAGTCCAGGTTTCTGCTCCACACAATAAATCGAATGTAGTTTAGTGAACTATATTCGATTGTTATTATTCTGCGGATTGGTGATAATCAAACAAGTGTAACCAGGCTTCAACTGAGAGAAACAGGTTGTTAAAAAATTTATCCTTTGAAGAACGAAACTGCAAAACCCATTTACCCTATGTTATTCTAAAGCTTTTTTTTTTTTGAAGAGGTATTCGAGAATACCTCTTCAGTCACAATGAAACTTTCGCCTACAACTTGCCTAAAAGTATCTCAACACCATCTCCGATGATATAACATGCCAGTAAACATCACTGGAAAAACTACATGCGTGCCATCTCACGCATATGTTGGATGTGATCGAGTATATGATACAAGATGAAATCTATTTCATGCGAATTTTGCAATTATTCTGAGATTTCGTTAAATAAATATGAAGAACTTCAAACCTCGATTTTCTGATAATCTCATTCATCCTCAGCACCATTTAGACAGTGCTGCCCAGAAATGCGTCCTCACAACGTAATTAATTCTAACAGTTCCATCCTATCCACTTAACAGCGACCTTAATAAATAAATCAGACACGTTTGGTTAAAGACACGCCTAGACGTCTCCGAATATATAGAGTTACTCTTATTGTGCGAGACAACGCTCATATCCGTCTAGACATCGAGGACACCAATGAGACAGGGGAGGGAAAGAAAATGCCGCTATCAGACTCGGAGAAGTCACGAGAAAGCTCCAGACAAGGAAATCATAGAAGAGAGGAAGCTGTGGAATAGAATACATCACACGAAGTCTGAAAGACTATGTATTTCTACGCTGGTAGTTTCCACTGAACGGTAGATCGCAATCGCTGACGACAGCACTTAGCTGCCTTGCCCTGTTTCCTTACCCACGCGATGTAATATTAATAATTCACTGAGCAAGTAATGCCAAACAAAATATTATGTGTATCTGCCTGAAATACGATAACAACCGTAATCGAATATTTCCAAAAGAGAGAAAAGAAAGATCTATCCATGACTTTTTGTTTTCTTTTCTTTTTAAACTAAAATGTCTCTTTCAGACAGTTCCATTGTTTCGAGACCCGAGATTTGGGGTACTCGACCATAATTTTCAAAATAATAAAAAAAGAAAAGGTTAGATTTTATCCAAAAGGTGATAGCAGGTAGCTGGCTGGGTTGTATGATTTCTAAGATATTTAAAATGTATGCTTTTTTAATTGTAATTCATCAGTTAAAATTTTGAGTTTACTTGTAGAAGCTAGGAACCCCTCAGAGAGAGTCTGGGGAAAGGACAAGGATCTCGTGGTACCGTGTCTAAGAGCTGTACTTCTGATTCCAAACAAGGCAAGTTAGTTCATGTACGCAGTGCATTACATTTCAGGCGCGTCAGCAAATAGTAACAATTCATGATTTATAAAAAATTAATAATAATTAATGGATTTCTATTGGTGCGATTTTATTGAAATTTCGGATGGCTCAACAAATCTTTTTGAAAGAACCAAATATAAAATTTTATGAAAATCCATCCACTGAACGGTAGATCAGTGGATGGATTTTCTACTGAGAGTCTAGCTGGTATATTCACATGAAAGGATAACCTCGCTGAAAGCAAAGCTAGCTCTCTTCTGTGATCCTTTTTAGTGGCAGACCGGAGAAGTTCTCTAGAAAAGGTTTTGTTTTCCACCAGGTGATTTTGCTAATCGGTTCTCTTCCATTATAAAATTTTTGCTTTTTGTTCTAACAGGATTTCACCACCTTTACGAAGTTTTTGATAAGAACAAATAGCCCCTCCAACAGAGAATAGGATATCATTTATGAACCTTGGATTCAAGATAAACATTCTATATGTAAACCTTTTCTTAATGTTCAAAATGTTGAATTGCTAAACAAAATAAAAATCATACTTTTGTTCTAAGATCATGGCAATACCCATGGTTCCCGTCCCTCTCGAACAAATAAACCTTTAATTAAAGTAAACAGCTTGGTTTCACGCTCAAAAGAGAAACATTTACAAGTTTGTAAGTTTAGAGATTACTACGCTAGTCATTTGGATATGACATTATTCTCAAACTCTTTCTCCAAGAACACAAGCAGTTCAAAGTTGGACAGTTTGTTTCTGTAAAGCTTCTTTCTTTTGTTTTGATTGCCATGAATTACACCCAAACTCCACTTAGCTACGGATCCTTGCGGATACACGTTATTTAATATCACATTTCTCCCAAATCTAAATAAATTTTAATTTGATTAAAAGAAATTGAAAACATGAAGTCAAATATTTTGCATTCCAAGTAAGAAGAAAATTAACAGCAATTTCTCTTCGGGTCCATGAATTATAATGAGAAGCATAAAATACGATTTTCTTTGCCGTTAATGAGAATGAATTATTTAACACTTCACTGGAATCTCTAATCGTGGACACAATCGATCACTAACTTTTCAGTCAGAGATATAAAGCACTCCTTAAAATAGATGTTTTCTCTCATTCTTTCTCTTCACATACAGTTTTCCTTTTTAGAGTCGGCACGTAATCAATAAAGACAGCAGAAACCTCGACCATGAACTCTTGTGGTAAAAATGTGAGCACTCCAATGTTCTACTGTCTTCATAAATTTATCGTTTCTCAGTGAAGAGTTTAAAATTAGGGGGGTTGACTGACTAAGGCTTACACCAAATTACATCTAGCTTAAAGCAGCAAAGTAAATCTGTTGCGATTTGTTCACCGGGAATATAAAACTACAGTTCTGTTACCTCTTAATTCACCAAACTTTCTTTTTTCAAGTAATATATTTTTCTCCAACATTCTGGAGTAATTTGGAGTGAACAACTGTGGAAATTTCCCAAATAAATTCGGGTATTAAACATCGTTAGTAAGCCCCAAGTTGCTGTAGTTTGTGTAACTTGTCAATGTAAGAATCCAATACAAAACTACCTCCTGTGTAGCTTAAATATTGCTTTTCAACTTGCTTATTATAGTTCTTGCTGATGATTTCTCATTAGCTAAAGAAAAATTGTTTTACAATGTGATGTAAGGTAGCTTTTCGATTCTATTCTCAACAATTTTCTTTTTCTTTACCTTATTAACAACCTAATCAATGCTTCCATTTTTATTACTTCGACAGACATCAAATAAAAAATAACTTCTTTAATAAGTTCCCATGACACTAATGATTAACAATTCTTTAAAGAAATTTTCCAAAGAATGTTTTCTTAAACACCTAAGGTTAAGAAAAATATTACTTTTCATTTCACGTTCATACAATGGATTAGGGAAGAATAAAATAGGGAAGAAAGGGGGAGGAGAACAAAAACAGACAGGAAACAGAGCAATGGTAAGAAAGAAATTGAGAAGCATACACAGAAACGTAAACAGATCGATAGATATACGGTATCAAAAATTTCGACTTCAGATGATTTATGATGCGGTACAGAAGAAGAAAGGAAGAAAAGAAAGCTTTTGAGATCGGTAATAAGTTTGTCAAGTGATTTATCTAAACAGCACCAGCAGGAGGGAGCATTAGCAGATGCTTATTAATATGCAATTACCTCCATAGCTCAGGTATAAACTACTTCTTAAGGAGTGCCATGCTATATCATTAAAGGCAAAACAAAGCCTTCTTTAAGGCGTAATACACGCTCCTCATCTCATTCTACATAGCTCATTTACATATCGCATACTGCTGCGCATTCCTTATTCTTCCAGCGGCCGCCAAAGTATGGTCTAAGACAAAGACAAGCATCTATGGATTTCTGTACGCCACCCATTATTACCATGACACACCGCACAGATAATCAACAACAGAATGGCGAAAAATGAATCTTTCATTAAGTACATGAGCACTTGACGAGCATCCCTCTCTTCATCCCGACTCCTGTTGATGTGCATTTATCTCCCACCCACCCTCTTTCTGTACGATGGGAAGTTTAACGCACATGGCGTAGGAAATGAAGTGTTGATAACAGGGTGGAGAAATAGACAGATGGCTGTAATAGTGATGGCTCTGTGAGTAGCTACCACTTGGAGAACACAAACACAGCTTCTTAATTATTAAACGTAAGACAATTAGAGGACCTTACCTTACTTCAAAGTTTTCCCTTCACATCACTTTTGAAATCAAAGACCACGCTACTTGCGACCATGCACACGAAATAAACTTCGCTTTTGTTGAAGTGCTCTTCATCAATTTGTGTGTTCCATTATTGCGATTAAAAATCTGGACCATCTGGCAATTAATAACGCAGCGGAGAATATTCCCAAAGTCATACAAAGCTTGAGAAAAATTCTTTGTAACTTCTAGAATAAGATGCGATTCTGTGTGATCTCTAAAGAATTGCAAATCTCGCTGCATTAAAATAATATTTTCGTCGCCTAAATCCAATTGCTAAAATTCAAAATTATGTTAAACTCAACAGAAATAAGTTATCCGAAATCCCATCTGACTTTTGTAATTCAATGTATTGTTTCCTCATTTATGAGAAAATACTTATCAGACAGACAGTTAGTGATCAATTTTTTTGTATACAACGACCTTTCATTATGGCCATTAGCTCAGCATCTTTTGTTTAATCGGAAATGATTAGTAAAAGGGCAGTGGAATTTGTGAGTAAGTCAAATGACAATATGGGAATTAGACAAAGGGAAAATGAATATGTGACCTCACTGTGCCCCACATTCCTTTTCTCGTTACACTTGATCGCTCAGGTAGCGCAGAAGTAATGTTCTTTGTCTTTAAACACGGTGTGGAAAAGGCAGGAGTTCGAACCTTGTCAAGATAAGAATATATTTGTTTTATTGGTACGTAGACTTTTAAAAACTTTGGTGAATGGTTTTTCATCCAGATAAACAGGAAACTTCCTGTTGTAGATTACGCGCAATTAACAGACGCAGCACTCTGACCCCTCCCCCCCTCTGCCTTTGTTTCTCTGGCTCAAAAACAAACAGCAATATCATTATTCAAAGACGATTCAGGAAACCGTTTTTCCTTAAGTGTTATGCATATGTCAGTTAACTTCAAGTTTGAAAGATGGTGGATACAATCCAATTATTGCTTTTCCGATTTAAAATACCTAGATTTTAAAAACATCGTCAGTTATTTACCCCATTTCACAAGACTCTATATATGGTTCTTTAGAGTAACGTCACTCAATTAGCGCATTCTTCCGATTTTCCACCTTAGATCTCAATTTTTTACTTCACTTCTTAAATCTGATACACACTTATCACGAAACTGGGCGTAAGACGAATCAGATCACATGACTTCATCATACATATATAACAAATATAATAAGCTAAAGCTCATTTAATTTGTGATTATTGAACACAAAAATATAATAATTTCAATTGATATTTTCCATTTTTTAACGATTTCTTCTAAATTTGCTAGAAAGCTCATTTAAACAACTTGAAGTGTTATTGTCTACTTGTTTTCAATGACACTCTCTCAGCAACCAGCAACATATTAAGACAGTCAATTTGTTCAAACAACTACTCTAACGCAAATCTTCTTGCAAGCGTTCCTTGAGCAGTTAATCCGATTAAAGTTGGTCCATTTCAATCTGTTTGCGAATCAAACCGCATTCGTCCTTCGATCAATCCTGCAAATTTTCAGTCAAGTCTCTTTCCAAAGCAGTCACAAGTAACCACTGCAGACAGAGTCCACGGTGACTCAAATCACTTACTAGCTTTGTGTTCAAATAGTAAATTGTCGTTATTCAAATAAACCAATTAGACTGCTAATACACAACATAGGCAAACGCGGACGCTAGCACATGCAAATAAGACGACGTCCCCTGATATCGCTTGGTATCCCGCCTGAAGGTATTAAGCGTTGTTGTGCACGTCTGTAATCCAATTCATAATACAATGTCGCATACAGCGAACGCCGAGTGAATTGCCCATCGCCTTAAATAGTAATCACTATACAGTCCCGCTGGCAATTCATAAACTCGTCCATCTTCCCGACAAAGTAAAAGGGGATTCTTCTGATTACACTATAAGCTGGGAATGAATTTTGTGTGGTTTCATCGGAAATGTATCAGCGGGACTTCCTGTTATTACTAAGATAAGTTTATATATTTCGCCTCCCTCTCACCACCCACTCGCGGATGTCTCTGCAGGACTGGGTAATCTCTAGTAATATTAATAGTTTTCCCTCAGAATATTCCCCGCAAGCGATGAAATGGACCAATCTAATTAACTAGTGTCTACAGTTAAACCTACTTCAACGACATTTCCCTATTAAGAAACTAGAGATGATATCCATCTTTCACGACTACTGCTTTAACCGAATAATAATAAAAACATAACGGAACACAAACGATGGTACAGCAAAATTTTTCTATACTCAGGTTTTCTAAACAACTGATTTCATGCGGAATTATGTACTAAATTAATCCTACATTAGAGCAATACAATTCGATAATGCGCATTTTTAATTCAAAAAGGCTATTGCAATTTTATAGACTTCTTCGCAAGAATTTTAATAATTTATACCAATCCTGGCATTCTACTGAATTACAGAAAAACGGTAATAGTATGGTAGCTACAGAAAAAAAAAACTGCTTATCTGCCTATCTTTGATAACTGCATTTTTTAAATATAATATGATACTTGCATAAAGTATGATCACGCACTCAAAAAGAAAAGAGTATCATCAGCAGGCTAGTATTTCTGGATGTTTGCAAGGTGACGCTGTCAACCCTACTATGTACTGCACTAGACGAGGGTAATTCCATTCGCCAGCCCAAAGTTGAAAAATATTGCTCGATTGAGCCAAAAAAAAAAAAACTTTTATGAACTTTGCTCACATTGTGGCAAGTTTTGAGCGAGGATTAAAGGTTTTTTTCTGCAAAAAAACTTGCTTTTCATCCAAAAACGGAAGCAAGCCAATTATGTTATTTGAAGATATGATACATTGACGTTCATGACCTTTATTGCTTTGTGCAAATTCTAACTAGTACAACAAAACCCTACGGCTCGTATGATGCATTAAATCAGATGGTAGAACCATTGCTTGAAAGGGTTCTTCGGAAAAGATTAAAATCACGGACTTATGTCGGGTGAGTTTGGTGGATGCAGTCGTGTTTCTCCATCCACCGATTAAGAGGGCTGCCATGTTTCACCTAACTCAATGATCCGTCTCATTCCTTTCGATGATATCGTTCTAGACGCTCCATTGCAAGCTCTACGATGTAATTTCAACACTTACCAAATGATCAGGAATCCAGAGGGCTACGACTTTAAGACTTTCTTCAACGTGTGCAGCACTGTTGAAGAACCAAAACTTAGCACCACGTTGACACCTTAACCTTTCTATGATTGCACCACGGTGTTTGGACTACATTTTCCAGAAGCTTCGTATTTAAATCGCGTGTGTTTAGGGTGTGGTGTTGTTATCAGTTCAGTTGATGCTGTTATATATTACCAGTGTTAAAACTAATAACTTTCTGATGTTTTATTATATGGCTGAGTGATTTGACTTGTTTTCTTTACGTAATTTTCGGGATGGTTTCCTTGAGAGACGTCACCGTACTCTGGAGTGCTTTCAATTAGTTCTGTTTGTTCCTTTTTTGATGAAGTGCACTTTACCGAAAACAAAAAAAAAAAATCACCTTTTTTTTTCTTGATTGAATGACGTACTTATTGCATTCACGGTTGTCAGGTGACTTTTTAAGAACCACTAATTAAAGTTTTTGGCACACCAATTTTCTTAGACGTCATTAGGGACAATTTGATAACCACTTACCCTAAGGAAGTGCTTATAATGAAGAGCATAAATCCTCCGAGTATCAATAAACTCGTATTGATACTCAGAGGATTTATGCTCTTCATTATTGCCCAAACTCCCATTTAATGAGAAAAGTGAGCTTCTAGTCACGTGGATAGCGCCATCCTCTGTTCGGCAAGTGACAGACGTCATCTAGAAACTCAGCACGCGAGTCTGGTTTCGATAGCTAAGATGAATAACTTCAGGCATGTATAGGGAAAGAACATGCTCTGAATATTCGTTGTTAGCCTTCGAATGCTTCATTTTTTTGTTGTCTATTATTTCGTGTATAATATATATATATATATTCCGATTTTCAGTAAAGGTACTTCCTAGAATGATGAAAGAAGTTTAAGAATAAATTACTTTATTTTGGAACACAATCCTAAGCTAAAGAACAATACCACAACGAACTAGTTATTTTACCCGAACTATAAAATTAGTATTATTGGTGATATGATTGTGCACGACATTATTTGTGAAACATGACCCAACACAAGACATGTTTGCATGGTAATACAACTGTAGTAATAATCATCTGCGATAGAAGAGCCTCACTTTCGCTACGCTAAACTGTAATTTCATTTTTAGGTTAAAATCATATCGAAATTTGAATCATTTCAAAGTTGCTAACTCTCCCCCTTCTAAATAATCATAAATTTAAAAAATCTCCGCTTTGCAAGCTAACGCGCATGAGAAGCTCATGACGGTAGACTATTTAACTGATTAAGATTAAGAGAATTCGTTATTTCCTGCATTTAAAAAAAATGGAAACAGTGAGATAAAATTACTAAAACAGTGTTGGACCAGCACTACATGAGTAGTGCAGTCTGTATACGTCGTGGCATAGAGTTTACCAATGTCTGAAAGATAAGATGGAGGAATACGACGCCATTCGTCCGCAAGAAACGTGACCAATTCCAGCTTGTTCAACAGAACTTAAAAACTCTGCGTGAGACGTCGTTCCAGAAATTCACACAAATTTTCTATCGGGTTTAGATCTGCGATTGAGATGGCCATGGTATGCGGAAAAGTTCAGTCTCATGCTCCACAAACCAATGGATGACCATTGGTTTGTGGAGCATGTACTTTGTGCATTGAAGCACTGTTATCCTGAAAGACAGCTCTCTTCCTGAAAGAAATTCTTGACCATTGGATGACTGGATCCAGGACTGTTAATTAGCGATTGGTATCAACCTTGCCTTTTAACGGAATGCGTACCCCAAAACCATGCCACTAGAGTCGACAAAAACCGTTAACAGAAGGAAACAAGAAGTCAGAGTTGTAAGCTTCCATCGGTTGGTGTCATACGTGCACTCCTCCATTTGCCGCAAACAGAGTGTATGAGGATTCGTCGGACCATATCACATTCCTCCACTTCTCAAAAATCCACTATTTGTGCTCTTTGCACCACGGGGAACGACGAAGTGCGTTATCAGTCGTGGTGAGAGGCTTGTGAAGTGCAACTCGACCGTAACATTCAACTTCATGGATTTCTCGAAGTAATGTTTTTGACGAAACTGGCCTCTCGCGCCCTCCATTGAAATCCGCGCACAACTGCTCAACTGTTGTTCGCCGGTTTCGTTTTGCACATAGCTCTAATGCCCAATTCTGACGTATGCGGTTTCTCCTACTGTTTCCTTTAGGGGATGATGTCTTCCCTTTAGATACCCATGCAGACATGACTTCGGAAACTGTTCCTCGTGAAGCATTAACGAGTTCATCTAACTTATTGGCCGAAGCTCCTGTCAAACGCATTTCAGCAGTCATACCCCTTTCGAAATCGATTTTATTTATTATCGATTTTCTTATTCCATGAGGTGTGAAAATCCTCAAGTAAATAATTTAATGTCTTTATATTTCGTAAATGCTGATGAAAGCTTGGTACCACAACAAGGACATTTAAGATCATACAGCAGAAACATCTACTCTGTCTTTGGATGAAAATTAATGGTTACACAAACGGGTCAAGACAAATGGGAATTCGAATGGTATCATCCAATGGCATCCGAAACAATATATATATATATTGACTCTCCTTGAATCACACGATAACAAACTAATATCAATATATCATACAGTGTTCGCACCACATAATACAGGAACAATCGAATCTTCTTACAGTTTACTCTCTGTGCAATTGTACCCAGAAACTATGTAGGACTTCAACAGATTCTAGACATCAATTATAATTTGAATCCATTCCGGAGGAGAAGGAAAATTCAGAAACATTTCCCCTAGAATTAATTACATGAGAGCAACTATTGGAAAACTCAAATCCCATCATTCCTGTGCACAGATAAATCAAAAAAAAAAAAAAAAATTTTCCGATGTAAAAGAACAGTAGCCGAGCAAGTCGGATCAAAGATAAATCATGCAGGTAGCATAATCGCTAATGCAACATATATCATGCTTGAAGAATGAAAACTGCAGAAAGCAGTACGAGTGAATAATCAATGAAATCAAGAGATGGCACAAACAAGCAATTCTAAAATAATCGAAAGGGACTGCTTAATCTTTCCCCTACAAGCAAAGCAGCGTTACAAATCTTTGAATCGCCTTATAACCACTTTTCCTCCTGACAAACGTAAATCAAGGGGAAAAACTGGCCGCTGTTATGATACTTAGCATTATAAATCACCTTTCTCTCACATTAACGGTCTAAAATTGTTTAATAGATAAAGAGTGAATATTTTTATAATAGTATAAAAACAGTTATCCTGACAATGAAAAAATAAGCATTACAAATCACAAAATCTTTGTTTGTAATTCCATAAAACTCTGCGAAAATAATGAATGCATGCAATGCACCCAAAACTCCCAATTGGTCTGGTGTGATGTATATATTTAGGTAAAAATGAAGTAGGAGTGCATGGGATCCAAACTTTTCTGTATCAGGAATAATTATGGAGCTAAATTCCTTTTATTTTTCTATTTAAGAAGTCTAAGTTGTATTATAAAACATGAAGAATTATAATTTTAGTAATGACCACTCTTATACCACGAAAATATTAAGATAGTTATTTAGGTATAAGTTTAAGGAATAATTTAGGAGTACAGGAATAAACTATCTCAATATTCACATGGTATAAGAGTGGTCATTACTAAAAGTATAATTCTATGGAAAAAACACCCACCAAACATCCTTCTCCAACTATATTAAAGCATGAAGAATATTGGACAATAACTGGTATATTGCACAAACATCTTGACATTGTGCAAATAGAGCATAATCTCAGTCTACGAAGCAGTGAGCGAAATAAGTTCACTACTAAATGCATCGAGCTCATATTGTGAAGGCACTTCACCACGAGTTTCCTTGGTATTGCACAAACAGATTAAATAAAAAAAAACATCGGACTTTCAAGACATAAAATAAAGTAAAAAAAACAAGACCATACGAAAGACTTTTAGATGAATAAAAAATCGTTTGTTTACATTTCATTAAACTTCAAAATCTTTCCAGCAGTTTATAGAATTTTTCTTCCTTCCCGTAGTTGGATTGTCCTGAAATTACAGAACAGAATCAAGAATGGCAAACGTTCCTAAACATAAGAGAATTCACTCTACACTATCCTACAGTATCAATTATCTGTCACATCTGTCTTCTATCTACTTTGCTCTCCTGATACGCTGGCGCTGTAAGCAGAATCAAACGTTGTAAGCAATATTTATAATCGGAGAGGTGAGCACTTAAATATATAAACCACACAAGTTACTGGTTGCACAAGTTGCAATGACGGAGTCAGTTTGGTAATTTGCCCTGCGTATGACAAATCGTAACTGACATTCTCCAGTTTCACAATCTTGAACCTGAAGGATGACTAAATTCGTAAGGAGGCCCCCGAAAACCTACCTACGAATTTGTCATTAGTGTCTCATAAAAGTCCCTTTCTGAATCGTAAACCAGCAAGTTTATTGAAAACATCATTTGACTCTCTCTCCAGTTAGCTCGTCACTGGCTATAACACTGGTTGGGCTGATAATCGAATCTACAAAGTGCATGTTTGCTCATATATATCAGAAAGGATGAAAACTCAGAACTTTTAGCCTCAAGCAGTCAAGTTTACCACTAACGGCAGAAAACGTGAAATGCGAGAGTCAAAACATATTCGGCTAATGACGAGATTTTTCATCTCATGATGGAACAGGACATGAATGTATCCTAAGTGGCTAACTTAGATAGAAATGACAATGAATGACTTAGGGCTCACACTTATTATTGGCAACTGCTGTTTCAGAGATGTAATCTTTGTGGTGCTATTTATGATGGATTTATCTGACTACAATAACAGACAGAGAGCCAGGGATAATAATATTAAAAATTCTGAAGACACATTCTGGAACTCAATCTGCTTTCATCGGAAAAGAAACGTTCAGAGATATAAGAAGGATGATTTATTAGAAACAAGAACTCGAAGAAGAAGCTCATAAATACACACGCAAGGCAAAAAATGCAAACCTTTATTCAATATCTAATTGGGCCGCCTTTGTTTCGAACAACAGCAAGTGTGAGGCACTCGTGGGTTCTTTAAGGTGTTTTAGTCCAATTGCATCCATTCTGCGACAAATTTGAAGGAAGTAGACTTCGTTGTCGAATATCTCGTTCCAGCATATCCCACACATTCTCAATAGGATCGAGATCAGGTGAATATTGGGACCAGGGAAGATGGGTGGTGGAAATCAATGTCAAGTTCTCCGAACCATTTTTGCAGGATTCTGCCACGATACGCTGTTGCATTGTCATCCATAAAGTGGCCATCAGTTTCGGGATAAAAGTAACATTGTAGAGCGCAGTAGATCTGTACAAAATTTAGGTACTCCAAGAATCACATTCGACCTTCCAGTGGTATCAACAGACCCAGTTCGTGCCAAAAAAAAAAAAAAACACCATTCCCCATACCATGATACCAACTCCACATGCTTTGATTGTCTTAACAAAGAAAGAAGGGGCCATCGCTTAATGAGGCTCTCGCCACATTTCTCTGTCTTGTCATTTCAGAAGTACATCGACGAAGTTTTTGAAGTAAATCTAATGTGGGAAATAGTTTTCCATCGAAAATAAAACCAGATGATTGGGCAAGATTAAAATTTAGAAAAAGGAAAATCGAAGAGTTAATACCTAGTTTAATTTTAACATCAAATTCAAAAATTTCAGCCCAAAATATGAGAGAGACGACAAATAGCCTAAATCTAAAAATAAGCAAGATAGACCGATGCCGTTTAATTGACACACCCTGTATACAATTTTACAAAGGAATTAAAATTAATAATTCCACACTTAAATGTAAATATTTGTGTATGTAATTTTAAATATAAAATAGCGTGTTTTACTTAAACGTTTATAATGATAAAAATTAAGATTTTATTTCAACAGTTC
Organism: Mastigoproctus giganteus; assembly: GCF_048544385.1. Lineage (NCBI taxonomy): Eukaryota > Metazoa > Arthropoda > Arachnida > Uropygi > Thelyphonidae > Mastigoproctus > Mastigoproctus giganteus. The sequence goes on along the minus strand of NC_143581.1, from coordinate 145,249,883 downwards.
ACCTCTTTCTCCCTCTAAATAACTGCTAGTAACCCCACAGTTTGGAAAATTGCCTCAGGTACTAAACGAATTGTCCTGTGGACTCAAGTCTGCAGATTCCAATAATTCTCAAGTGCTGCATGTTTCCCAAAATATTCATCGAGTACCTCAGTTGAATTCGTAGAATGAGTGGTTGTTCTTTTTGACTGAAATGTCGAATTACATCGTCGATCCCTAACATGGCAATAAACTGCTGAATGACCCATTGGAAACTTTGAGTATTCTCACCTTTCACGAATTAGAAAGGACTAGCTAAAGGTTGTTGCTATTTCGCGCACCAAAAGCTAACCTTTTGCGAGTAGAGTGGTTCATTATGCCTAGTATGGAGCTCTCTGCGGTCCAAATTCGTAAATCTGAGTACTGAAGTCTAAGCTTCTGGTTTCAACAGTCCAGACTGGTTTTGAATTAACTTTGGAAATCGGAGATAGAAGTAGTCCAGTTCAACGCTTGCAATGGCACGTTTATTCATAGATGTGGAACTTATTATTTGAAGATATTACAGCAAAATATGCAGGATTTCATTTTGTAAGGAATTAAAATTTGATAATCGATTAAAAAAATAATAAACGGGTTCTTATTAGTGGTTCTGACCACCACTTCATAACGGCAAAGACAAATATAAAATCACCACGCAAAAGAGGTAGAATCACTTGTATTGGACCGAAGTCAAAAGAACACACAATTTTAATTTGAGCTCATTTCAGAAAAAAGAAAAAAACAAACTACATTTGCATCACATAAGACCGAAGGCTTAGGAGATGACAAGCACGCATTCGATAAGTCGTTATTACGGTTTATTTTAATTAAGTTCTGAAAAATTCCCACTGTTTCGATATTTGTACAACCGCATAAGTAATTATCGTACTTTTCACACTCTGCAATAATGATTTATGTATTTTTTTTAATTCCCATTAATTTGATTCATTTCTCTTCGATGGCTATAAAAAAAGAAAAACCATTCCAATTATGAAAAAATAGCGTTTTGTTTGTAAAATACATTCTGTCAAATTTGTCATTTCCACGTGTGCCGGATGCTTTTTTTTTCTTATGAAATGACGGTTGGACCAACGTTATGGGTGGAACAGTGGAAAAATTGGATAAATATTTGCATTGCAAAGTTAATGGAGTTTATTTCATAAAAAGTGCGAGGTAACTTCCCAGATAACGGGGGGGGGGCCTTTGACACTCATATTTATTCTTTGTACGTTACTTATTATGCAATGTTAGTGATTTCCTTACATGTGTTACGCAATTTATCTTAAGACAATGGATGTGTGGTTGATAGAAAATGCGTACAACTTCCTGTTATTTTTTTGTCTCTCTCTTTCGGTCTTCCTTCCTCCCCCTTCCTCATGCATCCCAGCTTTACTTGTCAGAGGTTGCATCTAGAGAACATGGACAAGCAAAACAGTGCGGGAGACATGGACTCAGAGACGAGGATTGGCTCCCGCAGTGGAGCTCATTATAATTCACAGTACACTAGACAATCCTTGAGGGTATATCTAGTTATTCATCATGTACATTTGAAATGGAAATTTAATATGGTTGAGAAGAGAGACGTTTTCTACCCATTTAACGCAAGGACAACGAAAATATAAGTTGTGTGGTAGAAAAGACAAATGAAAATGCATCGAAGAAAAAGGGAGATGGTGGTTTGGGGGAGGGGAGAACGGCGCCACGTGTCTAGAAAATAAAAAAATCGTTTGGATGCATCGTTAATGTGAAGCTCAAACTAGAGTTCTTATATGAAGAATGCTCCAGATATTTCCAGACAAATAAATTAGTAGATAATTTGCGCTAATAGTCCATTATAAACTGTATGTCCACATTTCTAACAATTTTCATTCTTAACAGAGAATTAAACAACACGATAAACTTTGCATTCTAATAATTAAAGATATTAATCCCATGAATATTTTATAATGATTCTATTTTAGCTTACCAGCAGCTTAAGACATTCCTCTCTGTACAAATTATCCGCAACTCCCGCTTTTATACAGTCAAGGAGAAGCACACTCGTATTATCCACAATTAGCATTAAATGAGCGAAGCAAAAACGCTTTCAAATGACTAAAGATAAAGTGTCGGTATTTATCGAAACTTTTCTTTATTGTCGCATATTTAAATTATTAAATTATTAAATTTAAATTATTATTAAATTATTAAAAATTATTAAATTATTAAATTATTAATAAATTAAACGAATCGAGCTCGGTATTCGCGTCAGAAATGCCTACACACCGAATATTATAAATTAAATCGTTCGAACGGTTGATTGTTTGAAGCACTCGCTTAAATGCAGTTAATGTGATGGAAGTAATCTGCTATTCGCTCGAATGCGAAATGAACTGAAATAAAAACACATTTTGATCCGCGGTGCGTGCTATGACGTATGTTCGTAGTTATAGTTTGGAGTTAATCGCTCGTGAACGGTCGATTGTTTGGAAACAATGCAGCTCGATGTGGAAGACGCAAGAATCGTACTGTAATAATTGTGAAATGGGAGAGCAAAATACGAAATGTCACCCCGGTGACAAAGCGCCTGATAATTGCCAACTTCGGCTGAAAACGAACATTTACTTTTATATCGTAGGCGTGCAATTAGAAGTAGTAATGTCGAGTGTGACAGAAAAACTCTCACTCTTCAGTCGGAAGTAAACTGTGTGATATCCTCATATCGTTCTTCCAATACAGCAGTTGCCGGTGGTGGCGCTGAATGTTAATAATTGCTTTAATTGTCGAGCTCAATTCTCGTGATAAACTTTCACGGGACACGAGATACCAATAAATAAATGGAACGTGAGTGTCGCGAGTCGAATTATTTTTCAAAGTTGTGTTCGTGTCGCGTGCAGGAACAAAGGCGAAAAAAGTAACACATCGCGGCTGAAATGTCTGTTTCGTTTTCATCCGGGCAATCGTTTTACAGGAAGTGCCGAGGTTTGCGGTAGTTTCTGTATGTGTACGGGCGACCTCTGGCGGAATCTTGCGCACTGCGCAGTAATAAGACATGTTTTCCATTGTCAATATCAAGAAATAAATGGTGTCAGAACTGTACGATCTACAATCATCGTGAAACCGCCAGCTACAATGCGTGTAATGATTTCCGCCATCCAAAGAGCATCAATCACTGTCAATAGAGAGTTTTTCCCCTCAAGATTCCCCGCTCTCGAGGCCTATTGATTCTCTTGTCATTAATGGGAGCACCCGCCGTTGGGCACAGGCGGCTTCTTATCCGGAGACGTTGTTGCATATGTATCCGGATCAGAGAAGAAATCTCTGCAAGGACCGGAAAATCCCTCTCTCTCATCTGAAGCATCTCTCTTAAAATGTAAACAATAGAAGCGATAGACCGCTGTTGCCTTAAAGGGTGTACTTAATGGGAAGTATTTTTTCTTGCACGTAGTACTCGCTTCCCTATTCTTTAGTGTACGTTTTTTTGTTAAACAGTTCCTTTGTCTATCAAACCTTTGCTTAAAATGATGTTGCACGAAATATTTCGCGGAGTCAAAACGAAATCAAAGTGAATGAGAGTCGTTTCTAGAACGTGGAATTACAAATCGCTTTCTTCCTCAGCAACTTGAAATAAGTTGTTCTCCCGACGATTAACGTTTTATGGGGTCTCCCAGCGCTTCGTATTTCTTTCGTGTTCTCGTAGTCAAGGGCTTAGCATTCTGCTTTTATCGCTATCGTTATTTACGAGCAAAGATTTCACTCCGCATACGGCACAATAGCAATCAAAAATTTCCACAAATACCATCAAGCACTGCAGTTGTTTCTTAAAGCGTTACTTTAGAAGCTGTTCTCGCAGAAGGATAGCTTCTAAAAATGTTCTTCTAATTTATAAGCTATTCGGCCTTCACGCAGCAACTGATATTTAGAAATAAAAGAAGGATGCAGTTTCAAAATTCCATTTAAACTCCTTTATGGAATAATGAACTGTTTTAACTTCTCAAAACTTTTATATGATGTTATTCTTCCCTTTGTGTGTTGCACATAGAAGGGCAGTATGATGATATTGTTGTTATTGGATTTTAAGTGCATCAGCGACTTAGAGTATACTGCGTCGTATATGTTATGTCTGTAAATTGCGAGTGGTTTTTTTAGTCAATTTTCCAGTTTTCTGGATGAAAAACCCGCACATCTGGAAGAAAAACTATGTAACCCTCGCCTCGGAACGACTCTCTCAGCGACGCTGTCAAAATACCTAGCGTCATTGAAGGGATTCGAACCCTTCCCACCTAGTGTGGGGAGGGCGGTGTTTATATGCACTGTGCTACCCACCAGGGCATTAAACTAAGCGCCCAATATTTGTATTACAACAGTATTTACAATTTACTCAGAGTCTATTGAAATCAACTGTTTTTGACAGTGGCGACTACCATACCGCTAGGTACACCACATACTGTGCACAGTATTAGGGTCAGGCGCCCCCTGGGGTTTCCCACATCTGCGCCATATGTACACTGTGAAGAAATACAGAACTACTGTAAATTCCAGAAAAGTGTTCTGTGTTGAATACGTAGTTTTGTGTTGGGTTCTGTTGGGTGTCCTGGCATTTGGCCGCAGGGCCCCTGGTGGAACCCCACGTTGCCCGCACACACCACTAGGAGGTAGCCAGGCTGCCCATTATTCTCTGACCAATGAAAAAAAAAAGGAGAGTTAGAGCAGGTGGGCTTTAGGGTCAAGAAAAGGGGGGAAACAGGTAGAAATATGGGGGATGAAAAAGAAGGCATCCCCCAGGTACAATGGATACATCCATCAGGCGAAAGTAAGGGATGGAAGTGAGACAAAATTTGCCGTGCAAGAGAGTACAAGCGTACTCTCTTCTTCATCCCCCATATTTCTACCTGTTGAGTACAAGCGTGATCACCATTTGGCAGAATCTTCTTGCTCTTCTCATTCAAGTCCGGTCGTGATGTCATCCGGTGATCTGTGTCTAAGTCAGTAGGGATATAAATAGGAATGCAGCTGTGGTTGTCCTATACTGGATCTTCTCAGATTTGGTAGTGGTGTAGTCTCATTTGCTGGTAGGCCTCTGCATTGATTCCCAAAATATAGGTGGTTGTATTCTCTTGGTTTTGATGATGATCCGGATAGTGACTATATCCATGGTAGGGTCTTCCTTCGTGCGAATAAGTCTTCTGCGTAGCGCGTAAAGGCGACAGTCTTCTTCTCTTTCGAGGATCTGCTGTTCTTGTATTTAAGTAATGTATCCTAGTCAGGAGGAGGCATCTCAAATCTTCATATATTTCGCACTCGTACATCAGGTGGTCCCAACTTTCGAGGGAACCACAGAGGCATTGTAGGTTTTCGGTGATCCCGAGTGCAGTGAGCTTTCCTCTGATAGATCCATGGCCAGTTAACAAAAAAAAAAGTGACGTATAGGCCAGGGCAGAACCATGTGGGAGATTTTGGGTATACTGTTGCTATTGTAGAATGAATTTTCTGCTGACTTCTTTTGTAGACTGTGTCCACCTAGACTGCCAGACCTGCTGCAAGTATGCAGTGAGGCGCTTCTTCTCGGCCTTGATGTTATTTGAGGGGTCGGTGGTAAAATCCAGACAGGAGATGGCTTCACTTTTGGAAAGCATGTAAAGCAAACCACATTTGATTATTTCTAGATCTAGAGGTAGCACGCCGGCCAACACTTGCAAGGCATGTGTGCTGACTGTGCAGCAGGCCCGGGTGATGGTGAGCAGGATGACACGCTGAATCGAGTCAAGCTTCCTCTTGTTAACTGCTGTGGTGGCATTTGAAAACCAGATACCAGATGCATAAGTGATTATGGGGGTGAACATAGCCTTATAGAAGAGTGTGAGCGCGCGTCGCTTCAATCCCCAGTCCCGACGTGTGATTCTTGCCATTAGTGCAGTATATTTTCGAATACTGGTATGTAGATATTTCAGGTGTGGTGTGAAAGATGGGTTCCTATCCAAGATACCTCATCTCAGTTGTTAACCGGATAGTTCTCCCTTTGATTTTGATTTGCGGTGGCCTCGCTACGTTCAGAGAGCCTTTAAGCAGGATGGAGTTTGTCTTTACTGGTGAGATTTCCAGGTGGCTGTTCCAGGCCCAGTCCTGTAAAGTTCCGAGTGCTCTATTTGCTGCGGCTTCCAGTTGGGGATCTAGTATCAGCGGCAAGGGTAAGGACTAAGTCGTCTGCATATGCTTGAGATTGGACATTCTGCAGGTCTATGTTCAGGAACTCATCAAGTACGATGTGCCATAGTATGGGACACAGGACAGAGCCCTGGGGACATCCTCTGTAGATTTGGAGCGTAACTTTGCTATATGGTGTCCTGACGGTTATGCTCCGCTGTGATAGATAATTTTTTATGCATTGGTACAGGTTTCTAGGGAAATTTGCTGTACGGAGTCTGCCGAGAATGCTTGGCCACCAGAGTGCGTCAAACGCCCGGCAAAGTCCATTGAGATGGCTAAGAAATATTTTCTGTCCGTGCTCTTTGCGCCTTCAATCACGTTCTCCAGTGCATCAATAATGAAACGACCCTTTCTAGATCCATATTGATTTGGAGATAGTAAGTTGGCATTGTTGTAATATGTTTCTCTTCATTTTCTTAGAAGATGCTCAAACAACTCGCTTATTACTGACAATAGAACGATGGGTCTATAGGAATCTGGTTGGTCATGGGGTTTGCCGGAATTTTTAAAAATTAGCCTGATGTTTGCATTTTCCAGTCTGTTGGGAACCAATCACGCTGGAGGCAATGGTTAAATAGATTAAGGAGAAGCTCTGGATTGCACTCCGCCACCACCTTTTTTTTTACAATTTTCAGTTATAGCAAGTCTAGTCCCGGTGATTTTCTGTCTCTCAGTTTTGATGCTGCGATACTGAGTTCTTCGGCTGTGAATGGAGGGTCCTGCTGTTGCGTGGTGTAACTTTTATTGTCTTCACACAGTTGTATTTGTTACGGAATGGATTGAGCAGCTGGCTGTTTGAATATTACATCAAGTATGTTATTTATCGATGCGTGACAACTCGTGGTTATAGTTCCAAGAGGGGTCTTTGTGGATGGAATCACTTCACCTCTGGGGAGCTTGTTGGTAGTTACCTTGAAGACTACCCCCCTCCCCGGGATCCGAGTTTCCAAAAGTAAAAACAAGGTCTTCCCACGATTTTCCTTTGCGCTTCCTAATTAATGCGTTGTAGCTATTCCGGACTTCCCTGTACTCCTGCCTGATTCTACCTCAGCCTCTGGCCATGATCTACGAGCGCGCTGGAAAGTTTTTCGTCTGTGATTTACTTCGCATCTTAGGGCTTCTAGCTTAGGGCCCCACCAAAGGATTGCACCCGGTTTGGGTTTCTTCCTTTTGATGGAGATGTTGCAGGCCAATGTGATCATGTCTGTGACAGCACATTGGTGTTGGTCTGGATTTAGTGCTTGGAAATCACTTACTTGAAGCTTGTGAGAGAAGTCGGTCAGCACCTGCTTGGAGAGGTTCCAGTCTGCTTTGGCGAGGGCATATCTATGCATTACTGTTTGATTATTGGTGAGCAAGCAATGGACTGTTTCAGCTGGAACTTAATGGCCCGATGGTCGGATGTTGTCCATGAGTCATGTACCGTCCAGTTCGAGAGATATCGCGCCAGTGATCTGGTTGCAAGAGTCACATCGATTGCGGCCTCCCAAAGAGTACGGGAAAAGTTTGCTGGATTGTTTGGTTGATTTATTACAGTGAGAGTGGAATTTGCAAGGAATTCCTCAAGTCGCTGGCCATTCCCACGTCGGTCTACATTCTCACTGTGCCACAGCTGGGAGCGGCAATTAACATCAGCGCCGATGACGATTTTCGCGTTGGGAAGTTCTGCAAGGACTGTCTGCATACATCTGATTGCAGGTAGGACGTGTTCTCCTGGCCTACAATACAGCGAGACGGCATATAATTCTCCTAGAGGTGTAATAAGGCGCACACATGCATCCCAGGCCGAGCAAAGGTGTACAATTTTCGTGACCGTAATATTAGGATTACGGACCGCTACAGCGGCCCATGGGGTATCTCCATCCACTTGGGCGATCTTGTAAATTAGGGGGTACCCCCTGACTTCCTTATTATGCGTGTAGGGCTCTTGTATTAGGATAACGTCGATGTTCTCTTCGTCAGCTTTTTTTCTTATTTGGTCTACTACCGCTCGAGCACGCTGCGCGTTAATTTGTAAAAATTTAATCTCCTTGGTGTTATAGCATTTATGCGGCGTACCCATAATCGGTTCAGGCCTCGTGTATGCTCTTGTATTTTAGGTAGACAGGGCATTTACTATCCATGATTGAGTGGTCATATTGCATTTTCTGTGCCTTGCAGTTGGCACAGACGGGCGCGGCGGATTTAATAGGGCATGTGTTGTATTTGTGTCCTTTTTCGGCACAGTGCCCGCAGGTTGGCTCAGTCTCGGTGGTTGTGTGTATGTGTGGTGTGGCCGAACGGCAGCACTTAAAACACTTGGGGACAGCCACATGCTCCTTAAAACGGTGGCATCCCCATTGAATGAAAACTCTATTTTGTTTACTTATTTTTTGCCATACTAATGGGGCAAGCTCGACCACCCAGTTGGTGGCATTTCCATTCCTAGATCTTGTTTTATATTTCGGGGTTATTAGTTAATCCATTTCCGCGTCCGGAAAGGCCTTCTGTAGGTTTCTATAATATAACTCCTCTTTAAGTTCATCCGGGGCCAGGTCTTTGTTGACATCAAAAATTATTATTGCAGGGCCTTTTTTTCTTGGAGATTCAACCACTAGTCCCAGCGACTGAATTTTTGAGTTTCTCAGGATTTTGGCTAACCCTTCCTGTGTCTCCGTTTCTATAACTACTCCGGTATTTCTAGTCTTGGGGATTGATTTGATCTTTGTGGTTTTCAGATCATCGTTTAACTTGGTGATTACAGTTGTTTTAATTCCCTCGATTGTTTTTCGCTTGTTTTGTCTTGGGGGCGTCATCTGTAGCAGGCTTTAGAATAACAAGATTTGGTTGCTGGAGTAAAATGGTTTCTTTCCTGGTTGTCATTTGTTTACTGGTGGTTACCGATTTATCGGCAGATTTCCTCAGCGTGTCTGCGTAGGTTGGGGCACGCTGTCGCATTTGGTTTTCCCTATCCATGAGTAAAGCTTCCAGTTTAGCGTTGGCCTTTTCTTGTTCCACGTGGGTGTTCATTAATATAGTCTCCATCTTTGTCCATATATTGACAACTCACTACGGAGGCCTGTGTGATCTTGTTATTTGATTTGGCCATCAGGCTCTCCAGCTGCATACGCAACGTACGAATCTGTTCTGGGATGTTTCCTTCAGGAGGAGAGGGATCTAGATTGGAGGTTGACTCTTGATGTTTGTTTCCTTCTTTCTGTTATTCGTTAGTGTGCCCGTTGCCGCTTGCATGTCAGCATGGCTTTCTTTACCAAGCTGGCTGAGATATACCTGTTCATCAAACTGGGTGGAATACGCCTCGCTGTCACTGACGTGCCGCCTTCTATTCCGCTGCAGTGGGCAAGGTGGCGTTAAGTGGGAGTCGAGCAGCACTTTAGGGGAAGAGGCCAAGGCTGAGTGGGAAGGGCTCCTTTGACTATTCGCCGGCTTTTTCCGGCAGCAGTATGCGACAAATTTCGCGCGGGCTGCGCTTGATAGCTTTTTCAGGACAAACCTACAAAAACCGTTTTCGTGTTCTTAGATTTTTCTCACTACCAACCAACTTCGCCTTTTCATCGAGTTACCATGAGATGGAAACTGTAACATTAAAAAGTCCATATAAGTTCCTTCAGTCCAATGAGATTCGAAGCCTTTTCCAAGGAACTTCGGTAATATCTGCTGTTTTATTCGTGAATACTGGCAAATGTATGTCTTTCTTAATGAATGGTACAAAACAGTATCAAAATCATCGAAAAGAAAGTTGGCTACTGGAACTGACATGAAATCGATCCTATCTAAAACTGAGCTGTCATGGCGCCAGTCGAAACAAGCGCCATGTCAAACCAAGCGCAATTCGCTTGCCTTTCTTCTGCTTGTAGTTATTCCTTTAAATGATCCCAATGGGTCACTTCTGGAAAACATGAGGATCACCACTTCAGAATAACATAAACTTCGCATTTTGATGAGCTGAATAATAATCGATTCAGTTTTACGTTACTACGTTATATAATACGTTATATAATACTTAATACGTTCTCGACCTTTACATTTTTAAAGGTCGAGAACGTATTACTCTAATTAATCAGATCTCTGCAGCTTTTAGAGGAATGTAGTCCACTGCAGCTGCTGTTTGTGCCAGTGCGAGAATATCAAAAAAAAAAAGAAGAGAAGACTTCATCTGTTCGCGTGGTTCTAGAAAAAAACACATCGTAATTGTTCCCTTGCCGTATAATAATCAGCTTCCGTTCACGCACTGTCAAACTGCTATGCTTGACTTAGTTTCGCTCTTGATTTTTGTTGAACTCAGACAGGAAGGGATTGTAAGCAAAGAAAAGATTGGTGATATATAACAAAACACTTTCTGCGCAGGTAAATTAGTATAAGAATCCATTTGACTTATAAAAATAGCTTACGTTTCCGAATTTTAAATAAATCATCGCTTGAAGTCTCCGTCCATGTCAGATCACGCGGCGTGACATTTCCCTTTTATTTAGTGAGCTGATGATTACTGACAGCAAAGAAGGGGGTGTTAACCAAATGTGGCTGACTGTGAACAGACTGAAGCAATTAGATACAAAATGACTTCAATCTAATATAAAATAGACTGAAGCAAGTTTTGAAACTGGGACATTCGCGGTTATTTACATTAAAAATGGGAAAAATATCGAAGATAAGAAGATTAGTTTCATCTTCATCTCAGACTACATTTTAAATTTATAACTTTTGGAATTTATGCTATTATAATTCAATCTCTGGGAGACTTAAAATATTACAAACAGTTGATTATTATAACAGGGACTGTGATCAAGAACCTTCAACCTCGTCTTCCCCTTTGCATAATCCTACAACCTCTTACTTACCTCTCTATCCTCACAACCACCCTTTCAGGACTTGATTCGTTTCATGACTGGACATAAGGGCTGCTTGTCAGCTATTGGTAACGACAAAGAAACACAGATACTGCATCTACTATCACTGGGTCTACCACATAGATACTGGGTCTACTATCACTGTAGCGCAATTACCGTTGTTGTTGTTGTTTGGTTTTTAGGAGCATTAGCAACTAAGGCCATATTGCTCCGGGGATATGCGGTGGTCATTCCCTGACCTTTCCGCATCCTCCGTATTTGGTGGTCAAGGGCTCAAACCCCGGTCTAATCAACAAGCGTGTGCTACGCACTGCTGCTCCTGCCCGCCTGGCTACGGAGGCACCCGCAATTACCGTATTTATCTCCTCAGTATTCACAAATGACTCGAGTCTAATTTTTAAACAGAATGTATGTACGTGTGTTAAGCGAAGAAGAACCTAAGGCTATCAGAAGTCCGTATATCGTGTCAGTAAATTGCCTGTAATCTGTGGTCAATTTTTCTGTTGGCTCCGCGGAAAACCAAAGGTTCCAAGAGAAAAAAACTATGCTGCTCTCAACTGAGATCAACTAACTCAGTCATACTGTCAAAATATAAAGTCCCTCAAAAAAATTCCTTCCGCCGTTCCCAGGATTCGAACCCAAGCCTTTTTTTATCCGGTCTGGAGAGGACGATTATATTCGCTGTGGTACCTGTAAGGGCTTTTAAACAGAAACAGAATCACCCATCTAATTCGAATCCGTGTTTCTTATTTTCTTCTCAGTTTCCAACTTAGTATGCTTAGAACACAAGAAATATGCAAAATACCGACAAGAAAATACTTTTTGGGTGTCCTTTCTGACTGACTCCAGTTATCTACAAGTGTAGTCAGGAAGGATATCAGACAATAAGACTGTAATTCTATCCATTATTATACAATATAATAAAACAAGTCGCCCCCGTCGGTAGCACAGTTGGTAGGATCGCTGTCCTCCCCAGGTGGAAAAGACCTGAGTTCGAATTCCGTCGATGATGGGATGAATTTTTATGGGTATTTTTCACAACGTGGCTGAATTAGTCGGTCTCGGGCGATGGTAGCAGGGTTTTTTCTCAGTGCAACTTGTAGAACGACTTAAATTAGGCTAGTGAAGTTAACATAAGTCAGAGTGAATAAAAAGGCAGCGATACAATTCCTAACTCTCGCAGAAGAGGTAGAATTAATGGATTTGGAACATATAAGACAAATGGGATAGCAAAAAGATACCATACGAGAGAGCGAAGACTACGGAGGAATAATTATATCCAACCGAATACCAATCTATCTCATTTCACCAGGATGGAGAGTATAAAACTTGCTGTGAATGCTCGTTTGGACTTGTAGTGAGAAGTGGGTAAACATCGTACAAGTTATGTGGTTCGCTACCCAAAGGAAGCATTTCTGCTCAAAAGGGGAACAAAAATTTTGTTTCATTTAACAACACATACACAAGGATTGCTCATTTGCAATGTATAGAGAATATAAATTGTAGATATTTGTAATGCGAAATACTGTGATGAAAAAAATTAATATAAATAACCGACAGGGAAAAGAAGAATAAAACTAAATCTAAAAAAAATAAATAATAATAATATATAACTAAATTAAGACAAAATAAGAAAAAATAAAACAAAAACTCGAGAATTATGGATCTAGTTGGAGAGATCATAAAAATAAAAATTTGACTTGCACAATCCACTAAGAGATTTGTGGCCACTGGTTGCTCGTTTCATGGCCCATCAGCTAGTTTGGTTATAATGTGCCAGTTTTGGTTTATTGTGAATTACACTGAGTAATCACTGAATTATGACCACCTAATTAATAACGTGTTGGCCATGGTTCGCGCTTATACCAGCCTCTATTCGCCTAGCCATCGACTCCACACGATGTCTAAAGACGACCGTAGGGATCTGCAGCCATGCCGCCTGCAAGACTTTCCACAGTGTCGGAAAAGATGACAGTTGCGTGTCCATTCGTCTCACTTCCCGTTTAAAAATAATCCATCCAGAGGTGTTCAATCGGATTGAGGTCGGGAGAATTTGGAGGCCAGTCAAGAAGATGATATCTTAATTGTGTTCCTCGAATCACTCGTGCAGAATGCAGGACCGATAATACGGCGCATTATTGTCTTGGAAGATCCCGTTTCTGTCTAGGAAAAAAAATACAACATAGAAGGGTGCATATGGCCTAAGAGCTGCCGGTATCCCTCACCAGTGAAAGGGCCCGTCGGCATGTCGCACTCTCTCTCTCTCACTAGAGAGAGAGTCGAATCCCATACGTCTGAATGTGCGGCGCATCGTCTTTTGTGCTAGTGATCTTGTATTCCTAACACTGCATTGAGATGTCAATTGTCTCACAGTGATCTGCCGTTGAGCCCGGACAACACGCTGCATCCTTTGCTTACCATGAAGAACCACCCTGCGTAATCCTTTACAGTTCTGTCAGCGGGTGGTGCTTTGACCTGGTCTACACCATGTTTTGTACACCTTAACCACAGTGGGCATTGAGCAATCAATAAGACATGCCATTTCCGATATGGAAGCACCCAATGCACGAGCTCTCACAATCTTGCTCTTCTGAAACTCCGTGACCTTAATACGTCCCCATAAGTGCTACTTTTATCATTTTGACTTGTACAACCAGTTTGAAATTACCACTGCTCTAGCGTAGGAGTGAGTTTGTTCGGCCTTTTATACTGTGAGCTATGCGGCATAACCCATTACTGATGAGATAGTCATAATTCAGTGATCGCTGAGTATATGTCTGTACAATTGTGTGTTCATGCATATCAAGCATACTGAGCGAGTAACCGGGAATAATGGTGCTACAAACCATGGATCTGTAAATAAATTAATAAGGATTTATGATGAAGGCAGTCATGCCTGATGAAATTTGTCAAGTGTCACAATTACAAACTTTGATTCAAAGTCCTCGAACTCTTGTTGGCCTTGTAATGAATATGGAAGGAAAACATGCAAATTATTTTTTAGAGATAAAGGCCCTTTCAGATTTCTTCAGGGATCCAAATATCGATCTGAAGTCTGGTTAGGAATTCAATTCCAAGGTTTATTTCAGTAATTTTAAGCACTTAAGAAGTACTGAGCACTTGAGGGCTACTGATTTATTAGTTTCTCAATCGATTTCTCATTAGAAACTCGATGAACTGACTATAAGAACAGCTAGTTTTTTCACTCCAAAAAAATTACGGAGAAGTTAGCAAAGGGCATAATCAACTCAATTCAATTCAATATTTGCATATTAGGAGGAGCCTACTTTGAACTCATTAATGTCAACAAACATTTTGCAAAAAAAAAAAAAAAAAAAAATTGTACGTGCACAGATCCATGGAAACATAATGCTTAGCTTCACACATGGAAGATTTAAGTCTACTCTAAGGTAGAAATATTTGTCCAGTGCTTTAACTGACCAGGCTATTGTATGAAAACGACACAATAAGTAATTTTGGAAAGATAAATACAAGAAACTGTTCGTTTACTTCTAATAAGGTTTACGAGGCCCCTTCCCTGAACAATATCACTTCGAGGGTTGCTCAATTTGCGGCATTAACAACTTTGAGATAATTAAAGATAATGAAAGGACACTTGAAAGTGTAACAATAGCTGTAAACCTTCTAGTACGTACAGTTGAAGCAGACCATAATTATTTCTGTTTTAATAAGCATATCTGTTTATTAAAGAAGAAAGAAAGAAACAAACAATTAGGGTGTGCTTCAATTAACAAGAGCCTTTATTTTAAAAATTCACAATTGCGCGGCATCTAATCGTAATCTTCTACTCACTCAAAATAAGATCTCGAATTAGATACAAAAAGAGCAGCTTTTCGTTATCTAAACAAACAAGTTTCTACACCAGACACACCTTCCTCTTTAAAGGCCAGCATTAATCTTCCATCATACTTACGAGGGGGGAGTTCGAAAATTGTATTCAATCTTTAGTTATAATCGAAAGGTTAAATTTTTATATGATATCTTTAAATATGGAAACCACACACAGTTTGGTTTAGATCGGACAATTCGTTTTTCTTTCTTTGTTGCGCTGAATAAAGTGAAGTCATAGTGGATAAAGTGGAATAGAGATCAGGGATTCAGTTCCTCTTTCCGAAAGGGAAAACACCCAAAACAATTTGTGAAGAAATGGTCACTGTTTATGGAGAAGACTGCCCAGGTTATAGTGTCGTTGCACGTCGATGCAAACTCAAATATGTGGAAGAACCTCAATGCATGATGAAGAAATCCCAAGATGCCCAGAAAATGCTGTAGCAAAAGATAGTGTTGCAAAAATTGAGGCATTAATTCTGAAAGATTGCCACATTAACATCAAAGGCCTAGCTGCAGAGCTCCAAATTAGTGTAATGTCTGCATATGAGTAAAGTTTGCCAGATGGGTTCCCATACTTCTGACCCTTAAAAGAAAAAGGAAAGGGCACAATGTGCGCATGAAATGTTCTCAATGTGCCAGGAAAAGCAAGTGGGATATTTTTTCAAGGCTAGCCACCACAGATGAAACTCGGATCCGTTACCATGATCCCGAAACTTACAAAAATGTCAAAACAAGGGAAGCATGCAGAACTAGCCCCTCCACAAAAGGGCAAAGGTGCAACCAAGTGCTGTCAGATGTTTGGGATCATGGTGTAATACTAACAGATTACCTTCAAAAGGGCTGTAATGTGATGGCAAAGTATTATTCCAAAGTATTTAAAGCTATAAAAGCTCATAAAGCTATAAAAGAAAAAGGATGAGGAAAGCTGCCAATAGGCATGGGCCTGCTTCGTGATAATGCCCATGCGCATTCCTCCCATGCTGCAGTGAGGTGTACCCACGAATGTGGATTTGAAATATTGCAGCATCCTGCTTATTTTCCCGACCTTGCATCCCCAGATTTCTTCCTCTTTCCTTCCCTGAAGTCTTTTCTTCGTGGGAAACAATTTACTGCTGCAGATGAGGTGATTTCTGCTGCCAAATCGTGGTTTGAAGGACAGCCAAAGGACCTCTAAAAACGGGCCTGTAGAAGTGCATTGAGAGGTGGCAAGAATGTATCATTTTCCTGGTTACTATGTCTACAAAGTGTAATAAACGGCGTTTATTTCAACCTTCTATGACAACTAACTCAGAATGAATCTTTCTGGAACCTCTCGTACGTTCCATCTTCTCTAGTATCTCCTTTCCATCATCTTTATATTTTGGTGTAATTGCTCAACTTGTTCTTCACTGACGAAAGCAAGATTTTTCTGGGGAAAAAAATCTCTGTGGGGTTGCAGGAACTGAACCTTTCAACTTATCTTACATCGTAATTTTTGAAATCAATGAAGAACATTATAATTGCACCATTTTCGATTTCTAAGCAGTTGTGGATACCATTTTGAAGCCGATGCTTGCTTGCTTTTTAACTGAGCTAATCGCTCTTTCATTCACCTTCAAAAATGCCTTCACCTTTCATTCACCTTCCTCCTTTTTAAAAAAAAAGTTTTTACTATGAAAACTGGCGTCGTTTTATTTAAAAATAAATCTTAGTTGTAATGAATTTTATTTCTTAAATGGTCATTTATTTTACTCTTTTAATATTTCATATTGAACGTTTTACACATTTCAAACTCTTATGTACATATATGATGATGGCTAAAATTTGTTGTTGGAAACCACATTTACAATGTGGTTTCCAAAAGTGTATTTCCTTGGCTTTTTTTCCAGAAAAAAGTTACTATTAAATGTATAAAAAATGTGTTATGTTTTTATTTGCGTTGTCTCTTGTTATACTCTTCTACAGAACTTACAAATACACAGAAAACACGATTCTACTTGAACTGTTTTTTGCGAACTTAGAACATTATAGAGAATGGCACTTCTTTGAAATCTTTGTCCATTTATTCACTAAAACCATCCTTTCCGTTGTGCATAATCAAAACTTCTAGAAGGATCTGTATTCGGACTCACGCTGCGTAAGGTACAGTAGTCACACACCTTTTGATAATAAAATGCAGTATCATTTTTTTGCACATTTTATTCAAAAATAAAAAAAATAGAATGGCATTTTGAGAAAAATCTGTACGTGATGGAGAAGAACGGATGTCATTTTAGAACTTAGCATACACGATGGTTATTACTACTAAAGGACACATAATTTTCCAGACCCCGAAAGACTGTAGGCCTGCGTAATTTATCAAACTTCTTGCTGGTGACAGGCTGTCACCATTCCAAACTCCATTTTAACAATGCCCCAATTAAACTGCTAATGTACATGAATACAGAAAAGGTTTCTTTATTGATCTATTAAGTAAAGAACTGATGGGGCAAGTTCGTTCTTCAAGACTAGTGATAATTTTAGAGCTGTTCCAACTGCAAGAAAATTTCCCTCAAAAGTAGGAGAATAGTTTTAATTAACATAGTGTAGTTCTTACACGAAATTTATTTGAGAATATTTGCTGAACTGGCAAAACATTACGTCCCAAAATATTATTGTAGTAGAGATTTACGCACATCAGCGACTTCAACCACAATGTGCCGTTGTATACTATGCGTGTACAAGCGGATGTTCACGGGGATCACAGAAATGGTCACCAAGATCCCAAGACTTGTCCCCTTGGACTTTTTTCTGTGGGCCACTTAAAAAGCAAGGTATACTCGACTAAGATACGCGACCTGGACCACCTGAAACTGCGGATCACAGAGGTCTCCATGGATGTGACAATGGCATGTTTTTGAAAGTGATGGTGCATTTGGTCAAATGCTTAAGAAAGTATCCAAGCAGGTGGTAGATGATTTTCATCAACCGGTAAAATACCACCACTTTGCTTATTGGAGGCTTGAAGTGGTGAAACCCATGTTTAGTCTCTAGAGCAAAGTTTCCGGCATCCCCCTCCCCCCATACTTCTCCTTCAACCCATGCACGGTACTAAGTACTATAGGTTTTGATACCTTTCGTGTTTGGGGTTTTCATAAAAAAAATAATAAATAAATGGTGGCCATGGAACATACTTTGTGAAGTGACAAATTTCCCTACGATTCCAAGTAAAATGGTACACCCTATAGCCGGAATCAGTTTTTCCAGAAACTTAGCAGGATTCTATATGAACCTTTGGAAAAGTTCATTTTACAATTACTTGTTCATGTCATAACAACCGATTCTTTGAGGATTATTTTATTATTGGAATATATACGCATTGAAATTATGATATTATGATCACATTTTCAATCCATTGAGGTTACTGTGATGTTAATTAATTGATCTATGAAATGTTACCTTGAGATTGCATAGTAATCTCATCTCATTCACTTAGACTCCAGCACATTAAGTTTTTCTTATTCGCATTTAACCGTCAGTTCCTTAAAAACAAGCTCACTTCATAAAAGGAATCAATTCAATTTCAGTTGATTAGTACGCATATTGGATAATCACTGTATAATAATTGTAGATCTCATTAAAGTTAAAGAAGACTTTGAAAAGAATTCTACTAAAATATCTGTGTGTGCGCGCGCGCATGCAAAATCAGAGCAGCTTATCTTTCCTCATTTCGCATGCACGTTGCTATGACAGCCGAAAAAATAAAAATAAAAAATCGAAGCTGCTATTTCTAAAACGAAAGCGGTATATCTCCTATTATGGAGGGATTATAGGCGGATGTGACTTTACAAAATTCTACGAATTCCGCGCTTAAAAAGACGCTAAGATTGAAAGCACGAACGCCATCAGGCATTTTGTTTGTCTCTATATGCATATATGCGCCCCCTGCAGTTTTCTTTTATGTTTTACTTAAACGCTGGCTCTGATAATTTCAATGGGAACAATGGGCGTGGCTCTCCTCGTCTGGTTGTATCTCTGTCAACTATTTCACCGGCCAATTCATCACCCGTAGACGGGTCGTGAGCTGAATATGGATGCCTGCATTACCGGCGCTGTCAGCGTGCTGTTTGGGTGCATTCCGTTCCATGTTGTTATGTACTTCACTGCATCACATAATCACGAGTGGCATCCTTCACTGACAAAACACCAGTGTTCTTTCATTTTCACCAGCACAAGAGAAGCGCTTCTATTAAAAAGAAAGCGAAAGGCATAAAACCATTCGTGCAGAATCATACTCTACATCTTGACCGCTCTCATTAAAAAAGAATGGAGCGCGAAATATCCAAGTTCGCCACGAATAACGATGCACCTGAAAATGGTTTGAACTCTGGAGTGAAAGAGAACGTAATTGGAGAGTGAAGATTCGGAGTTAGTGAGCTAATCCGCAATGCACTGCTATCCGGCAGGAAAGATACATTCACAGGGGCACGGTCGGAGTTATATTCGCGGAAATTAAATTTCATGAATTTAATATTTAATATTAATTAATATTTAAATACATTACATATGCATGGAGAAGAATACAGGTTTCATTTGATTTTATTTGTTTTTTACATAAATAAACTCGTTTGTAGAGAATTAAGATTAATCAAATAGGATTATTACAAATAAAGATCATATTTATTTATTTATTGCATTTAGTATTTGGGTCAAGGCAGCCATTCCATTGTAAGACATAAATCTTACAAATATGGAGAGTTAGAGTTCGTGGGAAGATTTTTTGATTAGGGAATATGTTATTCTTTGATGTGGTAAATCCTCGTTATGGAAAGGGAATTTTTGACATTTAAGTGATGGGAAGAATACTGGATTTAGAAATAAGAGATTATAGATGTGTAAATTTAATAGCAGTCAAATGGAAGAGAAAATAACAAGTACTGTAAATTTAAATGCGTGGAAAAGGGGTGAACTAAGAGTAAATATAAACAGCCGCCCGTACTAGGGAAGGAGTGGTCATTTGCGTACAGGCGAGAAAGGGTTACTAGAAACAGCAATGGGACAGTGAAACGCGAGTGATTAAGGAGCGTTCGATGTATGCGGCATCTGGGCATAAGTCCTGACGGGCTGGCAGTTGTGTCGAAAAATACTGAGTCGCTGTGGCGAACTTTTTGGTAAGTTGACATTTCGCAAATATGAAAACACGAAAACGGCTATCCTTGGAGACGATCGGCAGACATGAAAGGTTTGTGCTGCTCTGAGAACTAGACAAGAAAAAGGCTTGGTTTGCACACGGGCAAAAAGGGTTATGGAGTTTTTTTTTTAACGAATAGAAAAGAGGGAACAACTAGGTGAATTCTCGAGATTGGTAGATTCCTGTGGGAGGAGGAGGAGGAGGTTCTAACGATGGAGAAAAAGTTGAAAGTCGTGAGTTGCAGGTAGAAGTGGAGGGAGATTTTTTTTGGTGGTCGGAGTTCACATCTCGTGGTAGCAAGATGAAGAAGAAAAAATGGGTGAGAAAAAGGGATAGTGAGGCGTAGAGGACGCGAGTAACTGCGGACTGAAAGTGATGATGTTTTTTGGAAGTATGGAAGAGTGGGAAACATGTGCGTCGAAAGCTTAAGGTAAACGTGCAAGAAAGAAAGTCTGTCCAGCATGGAAGGCAGTGATCGGGTGCTGGCGTTCCTAGCAAGGAAATCGCAAGCTGTACCTCCGAAGTTATGTCGTGTAAGAGATAACACTTGTGTCTAGGGTCCGGCCCGTTGAAATATGGCCAGTTTTGCAAATTTGTGACCAAAACAGATTCAGGAGAAAGCAAATAAAGGAAACCAAAAAGGAAAGCCCTAGACGACAAATTGGAGAGCCTAAGATGAAAACCTGAAACCTCCCTGAAGAAAAAGAGAAGAATATAGCAGAAGGTGAGCAAAATATTAAGTATATTCTTAGTTAACAAGGACTGTTAGTAAAATAGTAGGGAAATTAATGAAAGGGGGTAGTTCTAGAAAGTAAAGTAAAAGATAAATTATCTCTGGGGTAGATATATTAAGGGCGTTTGTTATGTTAAAAGGGGATTAGTGTATAATGCAAGGGAAACGAAGGAATGAGTAATGGAAAGAAATAGCCCAGATAAAGAAAAAAAGATTAAAGAGACGGAGAATAGGATAGGTACTAGGTTAAGAAATGTATCAGTGGGGAAAGTGAGAGAAATATTGTGTATAGGGGGACATTGAGTTTTGAATGTATAATGTGTTAGAAGGGAAGTAAAATATTTAAAGGAAGATTCTGAATATGTTTTAAATGATAGATAAATAAGGTATCTGAGCAAATCTGAATATGGTGTTTAAATGGATGAAATTGATGTACAATTAGCTTAATTGAATGATTAGTAACAAGAAGGGAAATTTGGATACTGAAGATTGGTCTGCAAGTATATTGTACCAATGTAGTGAGAACAAAAAGAGTTGAATAATGAATGTAGCATATTGTAATAAGAATAATATAGGCAAGGTATTAGTCAACTTTGTATATCATGATCATATGCTATCTACTTCAGTTGTACATCATGTTGTATATATGTATGTAATAAATTTCTTGTTTTATTTTCACTTGGAGTCCTGTTATTGTAAATAACACACGCCTTGCTTACTTAGTTAAGAATTTTCTCTACCACAATTTGGAAACCGAATTTAACTTGTAATATGATATAAATGTTCAATATCTTAATAGAAATCTTTTAAATTTCTATTACGATTCCTCTTTTTTATAATTCAATTTTAAAACTGCTCTTTTCATCCAATTTGTATAATCAGCCTTGGCACAACGTTGTACGTCTGGATACCAAGGATGCAACAATGGCTTTGCAGGATCTCCTTTATGGCATTTAACTCTCAACTGCGTTGGTATTTCTGTTACTAAGGCTGGTTTTCTGGTTTCCGAAAGTGTAGAGATTCAATATACTTCAAGATGTAGTTTCCTACGATGCCAAAATTATTTCTTTACAGAAATAAATTCTTCAGAAGGGAGACACAAATTACTATTCTACTGGAAACAATTATATTCGGAAGCGCTATCATCTATTTAACATTCGTGACATCGCTAACTCATAATGCTATATGGAATTATTGACTGCATCCGAGTATAACAAGTTAGTTATGTGCGCAGTGCGTAATTGAGTTTGCAAGCGTTAGCAAATTGTAATAATTCATGAATTATAATAAAGAACGAACAATAAGGAACACCTTTCATGCGCTTGCCGAGAACATTTCGTTTCTGCTCATCCACCATATTGCTCATTCATTCCACAAATGAGCTCATGGCAGCAAACAATATCCAGTGCATCAGCTACAATATCCCATATAGAGTATAGTATATAGTGTTACAGGTCTTGGAGTTTCTCCAACACTGCGATGATCTTTCGGGCGCACTACAGACTCTGTAAAGGTCAGAAAAATGTATATTATTGTGTGGTCTGCGTAGTGTAGTGTTGTGGTGTGTTGGTCTGTTTTCTTCTGGCTTCTTTGCCGTTGGGCTGGAAGGCCAAGGTTCCACCATTCATTGTCCGTCCTTCACCACGTGGAGTAGGGTCGCATAAGTCTCTGGAGAGAGAAACCCTGGCGACGCTTACACTTGCCAGAGAGGGCCCAAAAAATAGAAGGGGAAAAGAAGGAAGAGAAAAAGGAAGTTCAGAAGAATTTTTTTTTTACTGGGAACGAGAGCGAGGGGAGTATTTCGATTGTTCTGATTTTAATGGAATTTGCGATAGCTGGACAATTCTCTCTTAGAAAGCCAAATATAAAATTTTACGAAAATCCACCCACTAGTACCCGAATTACATTTAGACAGATGTGATGAAGACAACTGGTGCATTACGCATACATGCTAATGCGTCTAATTTAGGATTCTTCTTAAGTGTATATAAAATGCCTAATGTGATATATAGAACATCACGGTTCATTATCGTTATGACAGGTATGCAAATTATTTTGCCTACCTGATAAGTTGATTTAATCAGATCTACATGTTTATGGGTCTGCAGATTCCAAATGCATACAAATATTTTACATGCTGTAACTCTCTGCCACTATTTTCATAATATGAATCATGTTTGTTTTTAGAGAAAATAACCATGTCATTTCTTCCATAACACACCCATCCCTCGTACATCCGTTTTAGGCGTTTCTTTGTTGATTTGGTTAAAACCAATTGTGCTACCCGACTAGATTCAAGGAGGTGGTTTGTTTCCTACTTTATTCTAAATTAACTTCAATCCTTAACTGATATATATATAATGCAACATGTTTATATATTTTAAAGGGACTCTGACCACTAAAATATTCCTACGTTCTGAGAGACAACGCGAAAAGAGTGAAACAAATTACACAACTTATCAAAAGGAAGCTTTACTGTAGCAATTTCTTAACAATGGATTATTCAAACAAACATATAGGAAAATTTCCTTATAATACCACTTCTTATAATTAAATGAAACAATCATCAGACTAGATCACCTTTAACAAATCAATTGTTATTCAACCTTTATCTCATATTACCTTAATTCTCCATCACACAAATCTATAACTTTCAAACTGTAGCTAATTAACATCAGTCATATTAGCATTAGTAGAGGCATACGATGCAAAAAGCAAGCTTATGCAGCATCAGCTAAAAAAAAAATAATAATAATAAATAATAATAATAAAAAATCCCATTTCACCCCTCTGTTCGTTCAAAATACCTGTCCAGCTGAGCCTTAAATTTATTTAGGCTATCAACATCCACAACAAAAGAAGGAAGTCTGTTCCACCAATCAACTACCCGTTGCCTAAATGCAAACTTCCGCACATCTATCCTACAACTGTCTTTCCTCAATTTGAATTTATGCCCACTCAGGTGATTATACTGAGCAAGAGGAAGAATCTCATCAGCACTGAGCATACTCAAACCATTCAAAACCTCAATCAGATCACCTCGCAGGTGCCTAGTCTCCAAACACTGTAATCTGCAAAACATAAGCCTTTCTTCGTAAGAGCAACTCTTTATTCCATTCACTAATCTTGTTGCCCTCTCTGTACTCGTTCCTTCTTGAAATGAGGCCTATAGACACCTTGAGTACTGTATACAGTGCTCAAGGTGTGGCCTGACCATTGCCTTATACAAGGGGATATTCACCTCCTTATCCCTTCTAGAAAAATTCATATACACCATTGACAAGACATCATGAGGTACTCTTGCAGACCGTCTACACTGCTCAGAAACCTTCACATCTGCCTGCAGAATTACCCCCAGGTCATTTTCATTCTCTACCACTGTCAGTGTACTACCACAGAGTTGATACGTTACTCTGGAGTTCCTGCTACCCATATGTAGTATTTTACATTTGTGAATGTTAAACTTCATTTGCCATCTCTCAGCCCATTTGCCCAACTTTTCTAGATCCTCTTGCAGCAGCGTACTGTCATTAGTATCATTAAGAACCATGCCGACCTTCGTATTGTCTGCAAACTTGGATTGAAGCCTGATATACCTTCATCAATATCATTTATAAATACAGAAAACAACAATGGACCCAATACTGAACCCTGAGAGACTCCACTAATAACATTAGTCCACGAAGAGCAGTGTCCATTGATTACGACACTGTCTTGTCCCACTCAACCATCCCTTTATCCATAGCAGCAATTTGCCTCCAATGCCGAACTGCTTCAATTTGTGCAGCAGTCTTACATGTGCAATAGCATCAAAAGCCTTTCTAAGATCCAAATATATGATACCAAACTTATTCTCTGCATCCAGTTGCTTTGTGATCACATCATAGTATCCAATCAAATTGGTCAGACAAAACTTCCCCTTAACAAAACCATGCTGTGTCCGAGCTATAACTGAAGTGCTTCTTTAACCAGTGCCTCCATTAGTTTCCCTGGAACAGAAGTTAAACTAACAGGTCTATTACTTTTGTTTCCCTTTGATCCTCCTTTGTGAATTGGGGTCACATTTGCACATCTCCAGTCCATGTGTTGCTCCCCTGAGTAGAAGGAAGCTCTCTTGATTATGGCTAAGGGTTTGCTTACTTCCTTTGCTGCCTCTTTTAATATATCTGGTAGATCCCATCCACCTCAGGTGCCTTTCTTATGTTTATCTTCAACATTTGCTCTTCCACTTTGCTCTCAGTTATTATAAAATCATGTAGCTTACTGCCAGAGTTTAATTCACCTCTGGCATTTCCCATCCTGAATAACTCCTCGTGTGCGAATGTAGATGCAAAATACTCGTTTAGTTTGTTAGCCACCTGAGCAGGATCCTCAACTTTGAACCATAAATATCAAGTGGACCAATCTGATTCATCCCTTTCATTCTAGAGTTTACATAGGTAAAGAACTAACCAAGGATTTCTCATGATCTGCCTTTGCCTGCCTAATCTCCTTTGTGACTTGGTTACAGACCAGCTTATATCTATCATAGGCTTCTGTGTCACATGTTAATTTATATGTATCCCATGCATTTTTCTTCTCTGCCGTATGTCTCTTTAGTTCATCTGACATCCATTTAGGCCTAAACCTTGAACAATATTTCTTAGTTGGTATGTAAAGCCTAGTAGCTTCCAAGATAAGTTCTTTGAATGCTTCCCATTTTGCATTTGCTGTTGGTAACATCATCAGTTGGTCCCACCGTATAGAATTTAAATACTGTCTCAGACCATCGTAGTCGCCTTTACGAAAGCAAAAACCCTTCCCTTTACCCTGATGGTAGTTACCTCTTTGAGTAAATCCCACTTCAGCACACTGTGATCATTGCCACCGAGTGGTTCGTTTATCTAGAACGTTTATATCTGAAACGTTTACAAATTCTAGTCACAGAGGTTAAAACTTGAGCCATAGACAATTAGGACAGTCCAGGTTTTACTTCAGTAGGAAGACCGAATAGCCTCGGGAAATTGTTCTTCTAAATTACACACCGATGAGCCAAAACATTATGACCAGCGAGTCATAAAATAAATAAATAATAAAATTTATTTATAAAATAAAAAAAATAATAAATAAATAATATTTATTTATTTTCTTATTTTATGTTATTACATTCTAACTTTTAAGCCATTATTTAAATGTATATTGTACCTAAAAATCATTGCTGACCAGGTACACCCTTTCGTGGCAACGGTCTTCCCTTCTGGCGTTGCCGCCTTTCAGCAGAATAATGCGCCACGCACACCGCCCGGATTGTTCGAGACTGGTTCGCGAAACATGAGGAAGACTTCCAGGTATTGCCCTGGCCTCCAAATTCCCCGGACATCAATCCCATCTGTGGTTTGTGTTGGAGCAGCAACTCCGATCTGCGGCGTCTAAACGACGGACCTTACAGGAGTTAAAGGATCTGCTGGTTACGTGTTGATACCAGATACCACAAGACGCATTTAGAAATCTTGATGCGTCCATGCCTCGCCGGGTACGAGTGTTTTGGCTGCACGTGAAGGACCAACATCATATTAGGTAGGTCGTCATAATTGGCTCATCGGTGTAGTGTAATATGTCCATTTGTTCATTTCTTTTTAATGAAATAAGTTTCGGGTTCTTTACTCACGGTTCAGGAAGGTCTAGGCTCCTCTTTTCCCTTCTTGAAATAACTGCTCCGATCCGAAGATTCTGGAATTTCCTATTATTCGGATGACGCGCCTTCCCCCCTTAAATGAGGTCCTTTCTCTGGTCCTACGCTTTTCAATCCTAGCACTTCATCTGGACTCCCTGGATTTCCGCGGCCTCCGCAACTCTTTGTAACCCTTTTTCTTCTCGCTGACCACTGTGCTACCGAACCACTAAAAACCGGTCAGATTCCAACTTCACTTCACGCTACTATTGAACTTCTCCCGAGACAAACGCTTTATCACAACCTTCCATACCACACCTCGCGAACGACTACCTCACGTTTCCCTCGGGCCTATCCCTTATGTACAGGGCTTTGATTTACTTTATCACCCCCCCCCCGCTTCAATTAATCCCTGATTTCCAGACTGTTCATATCCACCTGAATGTTTCTCTATTTTTCTTTTGGCCTTCACAGGACACCTGCCGTTAGTTGATCATTGTCTTAGCTTCTGCCAAAGATACCACTGACCAAATTCTTAGAATCGAGTGATTTCTCCAGTTCCGTAGAAATCGATCCTATTATAGTAAGCAAAAGGCTTACACCGTATTTATTACACCATTGCCGTGGGAAGAGTATCTTAGCACTGTTTCGGATGCATAAATATTTCCATTTAAATACAAGTCTCACTGAACTAACATTAAACCAAACACCTATTATTTCTGTTGTTTAATGAAACCATTTCTTGATTTTGCAGTATGAAAACAGGGTGATTATTCAGTGAATTTTCCTACATTATTTTCTTAAGATACGTGGGTTTTCGATTCTCGAGTAAAGCAAGAAGGCGAAGGTACCTTTGGGTGCTGTATGCAACAAATAGCATCGAGACGCACAGATAGTGATTAGTGATGTCAATTGTAAGATAATTTTTAGATCTGAAGCTATCTACAAGGAATGATTACATGTTGTGATGGAATTAAAACAGTTCATTTAAACCAAGAATTTTCACTTAAAATGCAAACCTTAGCTCTAATGAAAGGAGTTAAAATGCCGAAAAGGTACCCGTTTCTAGAAGCGTAGCCTAAAACACATTATGGAATTGCTGTGACTTCGTGTCGCTCGGTTGTTCAAAACAATCAAAGGAATGCCTGATTTCGTGAAATTTTGGTGAGCTTACCCTCAACCAAGTAGACTCCAAATTCTTACTCCCACATTACTTTACAGTTCCCCTCCTGTGCAGATGGGCTCCTTTCACAAGGGTGCCCCTCTGTCTCCACTTCCATTTTCCAGTTGGAAGTCTTCCTATTAACTACCTCCTTTATTTTCACCTTTTCTCCAACGCTCAAACTGTCACCTCCACGTTCCTTTCCAATAAAAACTTCCAACTGGTTTTCAGGGTACCCCTCCCTCGCAAATTGAGGCGACGTCCAGGGTTCCCTCTAACCAGATCGTTTACCTGCAGCTTACTTACTTCCTCGTGGTGGTGGACGAGAAACGGAGGTTCTCATCAGGGGCCCCGCGGCTAAATGGCCAGAGGAACAACATACCAACGCACCCTAAAACGACACTACACTAAAACTCGCACTGTCTCTGGCCTTCACAGGATTTTAACTGCGATATTACACGGAGTTGGGAAGACCCACATGTGCCGCTTGACAATTAACACCACGAACAATACGAACCTGTAAATACCACCTTTATTTACGCTTACACGTAGCTTCAACTAAACACTAAAATGAAAATGGCCCGTTGAAAAATTACTCTAATTTCAATAATACCATATAAATAGTTGCTTTCTTATCTAGCATCAATAAGACAAAGAAATTAAGTGAAAAGTTATTACTGGGACAGGAGTGTAATGAGATTGCCACAGGAAACTTCAGATGAGAGACAGTAAAGGGGGTGTAATTACCTATAAGCATTAAAAGCATTGTCTGACGTTAAACGGGAAGCCATTAGTTCAGAGAAAGTGAACCGTTTAAGCGCACTTGTTTCTACAAAGATCAGCAAGTAGATGTAATGCTTGTATCCATTTAAATCCTGGTAGTGAAACGAGGGCGTCCGTAGGATCCTATATTCCTTTATGTACTGGCAACTTCAAGCAACTCTCTTTATGTCAATGATACGGTCCTGAGATTACAAAATGCAGCATCTGATATGATAGGAATTCTATAAGTGGAATAAGAGATCGTGCAGAAAACTGTTTCACAAGGATATGGTACGAATCAGCATGATCATAGTCAGTAATTTTGGGGCTGTTGGTCGGATTTTGTGAATTGTAAAGGAAGGTACTGCAAAATCTAAGATAGGAAACAGTTTTAAAGTACGAAGCGCTTTTGTAGAATGACGTTTAAATAATTCCAGGAAAAAGCCAGCTGTCATATGAAAAATTCGTTGATATCAGTTGGGAAAGAAAGATGGAGACTATCCCTCCATAAGGCATTCGCAGATAAATGATTTTACATTGGCTTCAATGGTTGCGAAGCCAGTATTTTGAAGGCCAGCAGGATTTCTTTTGTTTTATTTTACTCACAAGTTTAGTATTCTTTGAGAGAGAGAGGAACGTTAGAACACTTCTCAGAACTAAGTATCGCTGTTCAAGCAACTACAAGAGTGCTAATGTGGGTGGTGTGTGTGTGGGGGGGGGGAAGTATTGCTGGAGCTAGTTTTGTTAAGATATTGGGTATAATTGCGGTGGGTACGAAATATATAAAAATATCACCACTTCATAATATTGCCCAAACTTTTACCTCACTTATAGCCAGACTAATGGAACACTTATCTACAAAAAGATAAGTGTGAAATGAATTAAGAAACTCCAAAAAGTTTCCTAATTCATTTCACACCAACACGTTATTTCAGTCTCAATCTCAAGTTATATCGAGATCGGTGGCTGAGTAACTAAATATCCATTTAGTTACTCAACCACCAGTCATCTTCGTGTCATAATTAGTCGCTCTATGATTCCTTTCGCTTTAAATGTGGTCCTTATATCTGTATCCGCTCTGATAGTCCTTTTCAAAGACTTTTTAATCTGGATTCTCCTCATTTTGATCTCCTTCTGCGCGAAATCTCTTTACCTCATGTTATTATATTCATTGGTTGCCTCTATAGTTCTTCACATTCAAAAATAACTTGGAACGTTTTAACTCTCTTTCTTTGAAATTCTCTTTTCTCAAATTGCATCATTTTCTTGGTGACTTTAGTATTCATAAAATTGAAATTCATAAAATTGAAGCCTCCAGCTGGCTTCAATTTTCTAGTTTTGTGCAATCGTTCGAGATATGCTGTCTTTTGCTCTTACTAATGACTCACAAATTGGAACAACGCAGGTTAAATTAAATTGTCAATTTGCCTTCTAGAATACCAGATAATTCCAACTACACACCTGACATTCTTGATCTTTCCTTCGCCAACAACCATTTACAGGGATATCAGATAAAAACTTCGTGATAGTCTCTTCTCAGCTGCGTATTATTTGTCATTACAAAAGTATTAAATTGAATGAACTGCGATTACAATTCCTCATTTCTATGACTTGACTATTGTTTTAGATCCCCTGATCCTAATTTTGCTTACGATATTTGTAAAAAATTATTCTTGCAAAGGTTAAGAAAATATTAGGATCAGAATAAGCAAACGTTAAGTTTCATCTTAAAAGAAATTATTCTTTGCAATGTCTTGCTAATATTTTCTAGAATCTGTTGAAAGATTCTGAGCAAAATTAGCAAATATACGTATATGCGATAAATTATTCTTTAATTTATCGCAAATATTAAGATTATTCGTGCAAATACATTATTCCTTGCAACTTCTCACTGATATGGGCTTAGAATGTTTGCAAAAGAGTAATTTCACTAAAAGATATAGGCAATGCATGTGAGCGAGCGTTGTTCAGCTGGAAAATAGTCGAAAAGTGAAAAGGGCATAAGCTTCAACATAATGTTTTGCCCTCAATGTGCCATCAACAACGACCAGAAGTAAATGGCTATTGTAACTGGCGACTCCACACACCATCATTTTAGGTGTTCTCCCTGTATACCACTCCCTGATGTCCTCTAAATTACTTTTGGATTATTCGATTACCTATATTAACTCCAGACGAGCATAAGATTGTCACCTGATCCCAAACAGAAACAGATTTTTCAATTAAACAGGACACAATATCATTTTGTCTCAAGCAGCTCCCGCCTTGCACCATTTCAGACGTTGAAGACAACGAAATGGTGTCAGAGGCTACAAAGGGTGAGAATGCAACCCGACTTCTAGCAGTCTTCTGCTAATCGTGCACTCTGACGTAGACAGGCATAGCAGATGGCGTTACAGTGTTGAAATTTAGTGTATTGTGATAATTATGTTTGATGCCACCAGTCTGCAAATTTATCGATACTTCCCTTCTAACGTTTTTCTGATACCACCAGAGCCTTGAAGGCGTGCTTAGTGTTGTATCACCCATGAAGTACCTAATTCTTGTACCAATGTTGCTAGCATCATCCAACCTTACGGATATCACCCCAGAAAAGGAGATTTGTGTTCAACATCCAGCTTCTGATAGCCCGATGACCCGACCTTTTAATTGTATATAACATCGCTTGACACTTGTTAAAGGTGTTTCATACTCTCAGCTGGTCGTTCGCACACTGTTTTTTTGTTTTCTTTTTTCCCGGATAATATTTACCTACACGTCTTTATACCTTCAAATTCCTACGTCAGGCCAGTAACAGACATGATATTGAGCATTCTAATATGTTGATCAGCTTGACTCTTAATCGTTTACAAAGGAGATCCATCCGTACAGGGCAAGCCTCGTTATTTCCCAAATATTGGCTAGTTTTCCGAATCGGTAAATTGTATAATATCTGATATCTGTCTAATATGATCAATGTTCTGGTAAAGGATCTTAAATATATCAGTGAATAATAAGAGATTTTATCGTGGGATATCTCATCTAACTATCAAGAAGAAATAAATCTTGATAAACAACCGAGGTAGGTAACACCTTAAGAAGTCAAGCGCTTGTTGTTGTTGTTGTTATTTGGTTTTTAGGAGCATTAGCAACTAAGGCCATATTGCTCGGGGAATATGTGGTGGTCATTCCCTTGACTTTTCCGCATCCTCTCCGTATTTGGTGGTGACGGGCTCGAACCCTGGTCTAATCAAGAAGCATGTGTTACGCACTGTTGCTCCTTCCCACCTGGCTACGGAGGCGCCAAAAAGTCAAGCCCAAATTCCTTGAAGAAAACCGTGCAATCCACCACCGCACGAGACCGACTACATCGGCCACGCAATGGGAAGAAAAAAAAAAGTTTTTCCCACGTTCCGACGGGAACTAACCCACGCTTCTAACAAACATGTGAAGGAATAGTAGCCATAGCCACTGTGCTAACCATAAGGAGCAAGAATCAGCTACATGATTTTAATAAGGCGTACAAGTTTATATTAAAGCTAAAATATTTTGTTGGACACTTCATGATGCATTTATTGGGACTTGGTTCAAACTTTTGTATTCTGATGTTCCATTAAGACAAATGCCAATATGATTCAGTTCTACAGACAAGATGCAAGTTCGGAATATAACCTACCCCCCCCCCCTTTTTGGCATCAAAGAGGAAGAAGGACTTCGTAATTAGTTTTTTGATAACCTTCATATCCATGTGTGTGTATTCCTCCTCCGCTCTGATATCGATCCTTAACTTTTATCTTAGCTACAAAGTAAATGAATGAAACAAAAAAGAGGAAAAAACGGAACTGCTTATTACTTCGGTTACTTCATCTTAAACTTATAAACAGTTTAAACCAGAGGAATCGTTTAGATCAATATCTAGTAATATGTACCCGGAGAATGCGTCTACCACCAACGATCTGCTTCTCTCAGAATCCAAAAAAAAAAAAATAAATAGACTGCGCTCATTTTTTTTTTCATTTAAGAATCTGCGATCTTCTTATAAAATGATTTCACAAGAAATAGAATGAATTATGAAATTAAAAGCTATCTGGAAGCATTACAGTTGAATGAACTTTATATATTTAAGTTGTATAAACACAAAAGGGAATGTTAAATATCTAGATTTAGCACCAAAGTACCGCCTGTTCCACACATCAATCACCTTAGTCCTTTTCCTTTAAGTTTCTGACAACAGACGGCGCTGTTCCCCCTCATTGCGCGCATTAAGCTGTAATTATAGTGCAGTATTGATTTTGTTCGTGAGTTTCAAACACTGCAGGAGGGGAAGCGAATTGCACTGCCGTGTTCTATCTTCTTGTCAGAGAGACGTGGTGGTTCTGCAAGCGTGTCAAAAACAACTTTCTTCTGCACCCACCATCTGTAAGTAGTGCTCGGAAACTCGAGGTTATTAATAGACCTTTCCCCTATCGATATCCCGTCTTTCGTGTTGCTCCAAAGAAGGTCACCGGCTTCGCTGTTTTCAGCTGTTGTTTTCCATTGTTCCCAACTATTAAATTAGTGACAGCCAGAAGACCGATACGTCTGACTCCCTGATTGTATCTTTACACTCCTCCCCGCCCACAGTGTCTGCGAGCTGTGACAAATGAACATCGGAAAAAAGAAACTGTTAAGGAAAAGGGGGTAGAAATAAGAGGAAACCAATATCTGTAAAAGAAATTGTCATACACTTTCTCTCCCTCCTTCTAGATAATTTGGGGCTACTTAAGACCTTCTGTGTCTTCACGAGATTCATCACGTAGCATTACACGACTGAAATTACTAAGGACAAAATACACGGAAACAGATATTAATCTCATTATATGCGATCGAGTCAGTTCTCATAAAGTAAAATAAACACAAAATTCCTTTCTGAGAAAAGTTTTCGATCTTGTTCGTTAAAATGGCTGAATACGTGATGCTGAAATATGTATGCTAATTATTTTAGAAAAGATATCTTCTGTGATAACGTGAATACTGTCAACTACGATAACTAAGATATGGTAAGAAGAGAAACACATGGATTAGACGACAAACACAAGTAAAGGACATTCTTATCAAAACTAAAGATCTGAAATGGACTTGGACAGGACACATAGCTGGAAGACATGATGACAGATGGACTAAGAAAATAACAGAATGGTACCCAAGGGGAGCTAAAAGAAAACCTGGAAGACAACAACGGAGATAGACAAAGTGAAATTCAAGAGTTCTTGGGCAGTAAATGTATGGCCATTGCACAAAACAGAAAGAACTGGAAAGTTGCTGGAGAGGCCTTCATCATGCAGTCAATTGAAAATGGATGATGATGATGGTTTTAAATGATGATGATCATTTAAAACTAAGGATCATTTTCAATAATCCAACATTACATACGGTAAACCTATGCTACACAACATCATCATCAGCCATTTTCAATTGGCTATTTAACGACATCTTGACATAATCCAAAAATGGAAAATGGACTGATGAGATCACTATATGTCTGATCCCCCATCCTCCTCCGATAACAAGTAAACTGAACATGAAAGGAGATGATGCTATGCTGTCAAACCATCCATTTTGTCCTGCCATGTTTAAATATTTCAAATAATCACTTCTCATCTAATAGCGACAGAGGTTTCTCTCCAAAGATGAGACATATTGATTCCCTGATGAGAAAGGGTGCGGAGTTGAAAACTATGGTAAAGTTTCCACTAAAAGAGACTTAAAATGCGCTCAAAGGAGAGAGAGAGAGAGATAAACTCTACTGATTCGCACATACGAATATTTTTATTAAATAAAATCGACTTAAACACACTAAAAGTTTTAATTCTAGATAGGCAAAGATGTATCGTATTAATAATAATTATTATTATTATATTAATACTTAGGTCCAACACAATTTTTTCATATTATTTCAGCTGTTTTCATTCCTTAACTGCTGGGTTCAATAATATAAATAATCATCTGTAATATTAAACACGAAGAACATTCTTACGTGGCTGAAAAAAAACGTCAAAAGTAGAAATATCATTATGGAGATTCCATTTCCCCCCCCCCAGATTTAATTCCTTGGAGAAGAAAATGACTGCCTTCTTGAACTCTGTTATAAAATGTCAATATTTAGATCACTTAACTTAGTCAAAGCAGTAATACGTTTCATTTGATCCTTCCAAAGAACAGGAAACTGTTTGAAAGCAGGAATTCAGATGCGGCTAAATGTTCAGAAGACTCCATCGCTTGCTCGCAGGATCCAATGTCCAAAGCGGAGATCAGACAATGTACCTAAATCGTTCTCCCTTGATTTATGCCAGATTTCAAACATTGCCAGTAGACAGAAATAAATGAAGTCACAACAGTAAATTTACGTCTCAAGTCAACTATATTGATCTTCAGTTTTAGATTATTCGCTACCGCATCTGATAAATGCAACTGACTCAAATTTCAGCCAAAGTTCGAAGTAGCAGGCTGTCTAGAAAGAGATCACGTGCAATGAACGGACTGAAAGATAAACTACTTGAAGGAAATCAGATTATTGGAAACCAGATGTGCGAAGGAAGATAATCACATATAATGGACTTCGCTACTCTTGAGGACTGCTATTAGTCAGACGATATTGACCGTTTCAGGATTGATGTAAATTATTGTCGGTCACTTTAGCGATATAGAAAAGTCCGATATGGGTGAAGAACATTTATGGCCAATACAGACACTCCCTAATCGGTAATGTATCGTTTTACTTTTTTGTCATGAGAAAATAACATCGCTTCTTCAGGGATGGATAAATAGACAGATAGAGAAAGAGAGGTAGATTAACGCTAAACCATTGTTTTCTTTTCCCTTTGAATAAACACTGAAAACGTAAAATTACTTCAAAAATATATTTAATACTGCCTAGTCCCAACAGTACAAGGCAATATCACTTGTCTTCCAACTATAAAAAATGCAGTACCTTATACTAGTGGTAATTCATCTTACTTAATGGATATGCCATTTTGCCTAAACTTCAGGAAAATTCATCTACGAGCATCAACAGAGTTAAATTTGGAGGATAGAAATACAATAATAATTCCGTCATAATACTCTGAGTGACCAGATACGTTATAAATTCGATTTGGATTGGTCTTTAAACATGGCAGAACAAAATGGATGGGACACCATACCCTGAATATAAAGATATGTAAATACTGCACAACACTGCCAGATAATGACAAGGGTTGGCCCACAATAGGAATAACACAGAAGAGGAAAAATAGTAACAATGGCTTAAAATTATAATTAGTTTGAAAACTGCAACAGTGGATGTAAAACTCGTTCTATTATTAGATGGTTTTTCAGTGTCACTTAAATTAAGCTATTTCAGACGAAAGGTAAACTCGTTTCGTTTTCCATTCGTTTCATTTCGAGCCTACGCTAATAGCACTTTTAAAACTTACTATTCCCATTCCTACTGCATGTTGTTTTAACCAATTTGAACAACGATGGAAAAAAACTATGCAGAGACCAAAATACTCTCCACAAGCATTCCAGGTACTATCAGAAAATGGCAACTCAATTCTTCGCAGATTACTGCACTATTCACAGACATCCCACCAGGGGGGTGCGTTCGCATTCTGGGATTGTTCCAGCTAATGAAGACAGAGTCAGGAAAGGGGCACTTTGAATAATGCGATTTTCAATGACCGCGCTAAGTAAATTGGTGGATAGAGAAAGAGCCCTTGGCTTTTAAACAGTTTTCAACACCAACTACGTGTGTCTGTTTAAATAATAGAATGAATGGTTAAATAAGAGTGAGAAAATATATTTAGTTTCGCACTTCTCGTTACAAGTATAACTTTGTGCTAGAATAGTTACCTCATGTTCCCTAAAGAGGGAGCTTTAAGACGAGAAAGCAAAATTTTTCGCTTTGTTAAGCTCATCGGACACAGACTCCATTATATTCCATTTACTGTTTTGTTTACGAGATTCCTCTGGACAATGCTCCAGTTCCTTGGGGACACGAATGTTGTGAAAGCAAGAAGATGGAGACAGGGAAATGAAACGAGAAGACAGACGCTAAAACTACAAGCATTTCTTTTCCTCTATTCCCTCGAGGTTTGTTATACGCACGCGCATCCAAAATAAGAGTCAGATCATTTGCTCTTTGCAGCGTATTCAGGCAGCAACTGTACTCGACAGCGACGTTAAAACATCTGTCCACAGAGAACTGACTTGTTTTCCACCTCTCCTTCCTCATTCTTCTTGTCTTTTGGTGATCATGTTGCTTTCAAAGAATTCCAATTATATGCCACCTCTACGAAATATCTGAGAAACAGTAGTGAGCCGACTTCTTAATTAACTTTCACTGCAGTGTGCTTACATAGATGTGCAAGTTCATGTGTAAGTTTGAGTGCACCGGTGTTTAAGACACTAATATCATAATATGTCATCGTAATTTGTATTTAATAATATGCTAAGAACAAAATCTGTAAGTGCACTCTAAGATATTTTCATCTATTACGTATAAACATTTTAAAACTAACGATGTTTAAGCTTTCACATAACCAAAGTGGGGTCATGAGAAATCAATTAAAGATCAACTAATGATATGGGTTTCCGGGGTATACTCAACAGCACATGAGCAATGTATCAAAATTACTGAAACAAGCGACTGGTGGATTTGATTCAAATTCATGAGAACATTTTAATTTCATACCACTGTTCGCTAATCTCTCTATTATATATCCTTAATATAATACAAACTATAGGCACTTAATAGTTCTATCCAGAATATAACACCGGATTACATTAAATAAGTGTCATTTAGGGTGTTTCTTAGTTTCTCTATTTTTTTAGCACACAACTTAATGGAAATCAAACCTACCGCTGAGTTTTGGTACCAGATATCTGTGGTTATACATATAAAATGACAAATGGCATTTTTTTATTTATTGTACTATGGTCCCAGTCAGCCTTTCCGACAACCCTTCAGCCTATTTACAATGCTGCACTACTAACAATGTTGTAGATTCGTTCTCAATGTAATGTTTATATCACAATGCAATACCATGAAGTTATCCCTCACTATAAAGTCCCAACATAAGATTGTGATGGTCTCCAAGGATCCATTTAACACTTGTGTGTCCACTATGAAGATTCAAAATGAGAAGTCCAATCCAAGAATTATGGTCACAATGAAGAAGTCAACTTTGTCTCAAACCTGAAGAGTCCCAACAGACAGCAGTTAACAGTAAAGGGGAATACCTCAATCAGTGTTCATGTAGAGTTCCTGGAACTACAATAACACCACAGCATCACAGGTCATCCATCGAGGAAGTAACCACAATTCAATCCAACAGGCTCATCGTGGTGGTCTAACCCTCCACTGGAGCCCCAATTTCTACGATGCAAGCCTGTTTGAAAACCGTCAGTGATCTCCTCAGCAACGGTTCTGAATCATCTGGTAGCGGAAGAGGCGTCTGTAGGATGTATCGTGAGGTTTCTTAAAGCCGTAGTGTTCAGAGGGTAGACTGCTACCTATAATCAGAACGTAACGTTCATCCTGCATGTATCCTGTCCACCATAGTAATATTTCACGTAGCACGGTATGATTTTTTCAAGCCCTTTTTAACTGTCATTCAGTATCTGGCTCATGCTTCTCCAAGTGCAACCAGAGCTTCCTTCTTTTGAATAAGGTGCCTGATGCCTCATTCTTTCCTTGTAATTCGAGCAATCATGCCCACAAACTGTTGAATTTTGATTTTGTTGGCAATGTATGTGACGAGGGTTATGAAGCGCATCTGCCTGTCAATAATCACTCCTAGATATTTTAGAGTTTTAATTAATTGAAGACTGGCTCCCCTAACACGAACCTTGGATTCCTTGATAAACGACGCATGAGCAATAAGGTTTTACTCTTATTTTTGAAACTTCAAGTTTGTACAAATCACACTAATTCTGCACCTGTGATAAAACAAAATTAGAACGTGTTTCGAATTGTTATCGAGTGTCGCCCTTCACTAACATAATCACATCGTCAGCATATGCTACCATATTTACATTGATCAGTCATTTAAGACTAGATTCTACATCATAACCCCAAATACAAATCCTTGTGGACATCAGCTATAAACAATTTTAGTAACTGACCCAGAAGCAGACTTAAGTGACTTTCCTGTTATTGAAGTAATCCTTCATTACGGAATAAATCTGAAGGGAACATTTAGCCCCTCGCGTAACACCATTATACTGCCCATCGTAGCCGAGTGGGCAGGAGCGGGAGTGCAGTAGCACCCGCTCTTTGAGTTGACCGGGGTTCAAGCCCCTGACTGCTAAATACGGTCGATCTGCCAACCCGCACTGGACCAGCGTGGCAGATTATGGTACATTTCCCTCAGCATGAATTGTTGAGGAGGCTTCCATCCTGCAGTGGGTTGATAATGGCTGCACTTTACTTTTTTTTTTAACACCATTAAGACATTTTGCCAGTTTATTGTATCAAACGCTCCCGCAAAATCAATGAAGATAACTAAATAGTATTTTGCCTGCACTATAACCACTAAGCACATCGTCCGTTCCTTTACCTTGAATGAAACCATACTATGCGTCTGACAGGACCCTATTTTCGCAGACATGTCTCATTATTCTGACAGCCAACATACGTTCATAGATTTTCCCCAATCCGCTCAACAATGCCACTGGACAATATGAATCCACCAATTCTGGAGACTTCTACGACGATTTCAAAATTAATTTCAGCAATTCCCCTTTCCAAACATCCAGGAAAATCTCATCTCTTAAGTAGGTATTATATACAGTGAGCAGATATGCTAGCATCACACGAAAACCCCTCTTTCAATTACCTCACCCTCAACAGGATCCATATTGGAACATCTGTTATTTATTTTTTTATTTTATGAATTGCCATCTCCAACTAATCTGTTTGAAATTGGGGCTCATTTCCCACGCCAATTCTCATTAAGCAACATCATATCTTTGTATGCTGAAATAGTTTCATTCTAATTGCGATGGTTCAAAATCTACCACCGAATTGTTCAGCATCAGTGTTATACTTTCCTCCCAAATACGAGTCGGCCTTCCTGCAGCCTGAATTGAATGTACAATATCTCCACTCCAGCAGGGTGGCGTAATTTGTTACTACACAGTTTACATACCATTCCCAGGAATTGTTGTTTCAACATGTTTATACCAGGCTCTTCCATGAATTATACTTTTTTCTAACGATCATTCGTGTGTATTTCCTTCTTGCCAGCCTGCATTCATTTTCGAGAGCTTGTGTTTCGTTACCTCCCCTACACTTACACCTCTGATATAGTTTCCGTGCTTTAAAGGCATCTCTCTGTAAGGAAACCATTATTGGTTTCCTTACAGAGAGATGTCAGCTCTAGTGTCCACCACTTGACCGGAGCAAGTCTTACCTGGGTGCGTCTCTTAGCCTTGCAGTCACCTCCTGTAACCAATCTTGTAATAATTGGACAGCCACAATTCAAGGTAGCGCACTAATCTCGTCCAGCGTTACCACTCCAGTTTTGGAAAGCAAGTTCTCATCAAAAGTATTCCAGTTTGCTGAGTTTAATTAAAACCTACGCAATGCACCTGTGTATTCCTGGGTTCGCAACGGAACGTCACTCTCAACTGGAACTTGATTACTCGGTGATCACTAGAAATCCAGTCTGTTCCAATAGCCCAGTTAGGGATTAAATGAGAAGTCTTAATACTTGATATTGTCACATTAATATTGGATTCTCCGTTTTCTTTCCGAAATGGTGTTCAGATCGCCAGTTGTGAACGAACAAGTCATGCTTAGTAATTAACTCCTTCACCAAAAAAGCCGTGAGTTAGGATTGAATTTGAAAGTGTCTGAAATTCTATCCAGACATGATAGGAGGGAGTATATGATGACAGCCTTGTCGACCAATTCGGGCCTGGAGAGATTGTGCAAGGCTCAAGAGGTAGAATTTTTCTCAACCTGGTCTGTGCTTGTTAATAGGAGAGACTGCTTCTAGAAGAATGGGATACACTTAAATAGAAAGGGTGCAAGAATATTTGCTGATGCCATTGAAGCAGAGTTAGGTGGGTCGGAAAACTACTAGCTTGGGGAGGATACACGGACTAATAGATTAACAGTAGCCGCTGGCAGAGGTGAAAAAGATTCTTGCACTGCTTCTATTGGAATGAGCAGCAGCCTGTAAAACAAGGTGCAGGGGTTTCAGAGACTGCTGGGAATCATTGCGAAACACGTAAATAATTGGCTGTGTTAGGGTAACTAAGAATAGGAACAGGTTCATGTATAGTTGCGTGTACACCAATGCCAGGAGTTTGGTAAATAAATTTGATGAATTTGAGGTATTGCTCAAAGCATCAAAGGCGTTTGTTGGGATATCAGAGACGTGGTGTCACACAGATATAAGTAATGCGGAACTGGAATTTGGGGAGTACATTGTGTACAGAAAGGATAGACAGGACAGGAAGGGAGGAGGGGTTATGCTGTTAGTTAAGAAACACAAAATCCAAGGAAGTACAGCCAGTCGACATGACTGAACAGTGAAGTGTCGAGTCAGTTTGGTGTGACACTGGGAAAGCAAAATTGGGCGTAGGAGTGTGTTATAGGCCTAATGAATCTGATGAGTATAATAAACAGCTGTATAGAGAAATAGAGTGGGCCAGTAAATAAGTTTCTTATAATGGGGGATTTTAATTTCCCACATATTGACTGGAATTTGTGGGTTGGTCACACACACACTAGGAAGGCTTTGGTGGATTTATTGGATGATTGTTTTCTACAGCAGCACGTTGGAGAGGTAATTAGAGGAAGTAATACTCTTGATCTGATTATCAGTAGTGATTCTTCATGCATCAAGAATCTGCAGATAAAGGAACCACTAGGTGGCAGTGATCACAGTGTGCTGAAGTGGGATTTACTCAAAGAGGTAACTACCGTCAGGGGTAAAGGAAAGGGTTTTTTCTTTCGTAAAGGCGACAACAGTCTGAGACAGTATTTAAATTCTATAAGGTGGGACTAACTGATGATGTTACCAACAGCAAATTCAAAATGGGACGCATTCAAAGAATTAATCTTGGAAGCTACTAGGCTTTACATACCAACTAAGAAATATTGTTCAAGTTTTAGGCCAAAATGGATGCCAGATGGACTAATGAGACATGTGGCAGAGAATATAAATGCATGTGATACATCACGCAGTAAGCTAGATGATTTTTAATAACTGAGAGCAAAGTGGAGGAGAAATTGTTGAACATAAACATAAGAAAGGCACCCGAGGTGAATAGAATCTATGCAGTTATATTAAAGGAGGCAGCAAAGGAAGTAAGCAAACTCTTAGCCATAATTATGAGAGCTTCCTTGGACTCAGGGGAGGTACCCGTAGACTGGAGAAGTGCAAATGTGACCCCAATTCACAATGGAGGACCAAAGGGTGACACATAATTACAGAACTGTTAGTTTAACTTCTGTTCCAGGGAAATTAATGGAGGCACTGGTTAAAGAAGCACTGCAGAATCATCTAGACAAGACTTTAGGACACAGCATGAGTTTGTTAAGGGGAATCTTGTCTGACCAATTTGATTGGATACTATGATGTGGTCACAAAGGTACTGGATGCAAAGAATAATTTTGATATCATATATTTGGATCTTATAAAGGATTTTGATACTGTTGCACATGGAATACTGCTGTACAAATTGGAGCAGTGTGGCACTGGAGGCAAATTTTTTCTGCTGTGAATAAAGGGATGATTGAGTGGGAGAAGAACAGAGAGTGGTAATCAATGGACACTGCTGTTCGAGGATTAATGTAATCAGTGGAGTCCCCCAGGGTTCAGTGTTAGGTCCATTGTTGTTTTCTGTATTTATTAATGCTATTGATGATGGTATATCAGGCTTAATGTCCAAGTTTGCAGGCAATACGAAGGTCGGCAGGGTTGTTAATGACATTAATGACAGTACTTGGCTGCAACAGGATCTGGAAAAGTTGAGCAGATGGGCAGAGAGGTGGCAACTGAAGTTCAACATTGACAAATGTAAAGTACTGCATGTAGAAAGCACTAACCCCAGAGTAATGTATCAACTGTGTGGGACTAGACTGATAGTTGTAGAGAATGCAAAGGACCTGGGGGTAATTGTGCAGGCAGATGTAACGTTTTCTGAGCAGTGCAGACGGTCTGCAAGAGTAGCTCATGGTGTCGTGTCAATGATATACAAATTTTTTTCTAGCAGAGATGAGGTGGTGATTATTCCCTCGTATAAGGCAATGGTCAGGCCACACCTTGAGTACTGTATACAGGTCAGGAAGCCTCATTTTAAGAAGGATGTAGAGCTGTTGGAACGAGTACAGAGAAGGGCATCAAGATTAGTGAATGAACAAAGGGTTACTCTTACGAAGGAAGACTAAGTTTTGCAAATTACAGTATCTGGAGACTAGGCACCTGCAAGGTGATCTGATTGAGGTGTATAAAGCCTTGAATGGCTTGAGCATGCTCAATGCTGATGGGATTCTTCCTTCCTCTTGCTCAGAATAATCGCCTGAGGGGACATAAATTCAAATTGAGAAAAGACAGTTGTTTTGCCTTTAGCCAGCGGGTGGTTGATTGCTGTAACAAACTTCCATCTGTCGTTGTAGAAGTTGATAGCTTAAATAGATTCAAGGCGGAACTAGACAAACATCTGGAGCGTGTGGATAGGTGAAATGAGAAGAGTGTGTGTGTGTGTGTGTGTGTGTGTGTGTGTGTGTGTGTGTGTGTGTGTGTGTGTGTGTGTGTGTGTGTGTGTGTGTGTTTTGGCTGATGCTATATAAGCTTGCTTTCTTGCATCATGTCTTTACTAATGCTAACAATTGTTTCCGTTAATCAGTAACTGTACTGAATCATAACGTGTTTTTCGAGTAGAGTCCATGCAGATAATAACTCTCACACTTTGCAAGTGACCCATCAAGCTTTCGATGTAATTCAAGTTTAATGCTATGTCACCTTCATGATGAAAATAAATGCCGACCAAGCAAAATTTAATCTCCTCAGTTTCAACACAAATGCAAATCTGATCGAGGGTATAATATCGATATTGCAGGACAAGTTGTGATTATAAACGAGAATTATGCACGTAAATTGCTCTGACTGCAAGAAGCAATTTTGGCTGCTCAGTGAATAGCCCATGAATACAGTTTCGTTTGTACGGCTTCTGAATATAGACAAAATGAATTCTTTACGGTTGCAGGCTATACGCAATTTATCCGCATCATTTCTGGACCTTTGCCCACTTAGTTTTATTATGTTAACAGTCCCGTAATTCATTGTCACTATATTTTGTGCTATAGATTACTCACAAAGACATCTACAATGGAAGCCATTTGGTTGGTATTGGTATTTTAGGCTTTTGGGCGCATCAAAAACTTAGGTTATATTGTTCCATACATAAGATGTCTAAAACTTGTTTGTGTTCTGCGGTACATTTTGAAAAAGAAGACCCATAAAAATTCATCGCGTCATTGAGGGGATTAAAATTCAGGTCTTTCCACCCGGTGTGGGAAGTACGGTGATTATACCAACTGTGCTATCCACGAGGACAGGAAGCCATTTAATATAAAGACCTCCTGGTAACCGGAGGAAACGAGCACTCAGCACAAAACATGTGACTAGAAACGAGCGTTCGATATCCTAACGACGAATTACAACCACCTTGCCGGA
The DNA here is from genome assembly GCF_048544385.1 of Mastigoproctus giganteus. NCBI lineage: Eukaryota > Metazoa > Arthropoda > Arachnida > Uropygi > Thelyphonidae > Mastigoproctus > Mastigoproctus giganteus. Next base: position 145,205,835 of record NC_143581.1, on the reverse strand, counting down.
CAGTGGTTTCCGAACTTTTTTCAGCACAGTCACACGAGAGTTGTCTATTCAAGCTATTTGGAGGTACACTTAAAGAGTTACTGGCATTGAAATGGAGTTTTCCCTAATCGTGCGGCACACAGTTGGACAAGCAAATACAATCGTGAATTACAACGACAGTTATCGATGTGTTGGACCTTGTACAATATACATACAGTAGCAAAAGACCCAGTCACATTCTACTACTGTTTCTACGTAACAGATAGAATTATCAGCAGCTTCCAATGATCACTAGAACTAGATTCAGCAAAAGAAGGACAGGAAAATATTCATCTTCAATTCGACGAATCCCAGTCCATTTACATCATGCACAATGGCAGGATCAAGAAGAGAGAAAATCAACAAAAAGCAGGAAATCATTATTCTTTGCAGTGACAAAGCAGAGTGGTGGAGTACCTTGTGAAATGGTACATGCTTTTTTTTTTAGGTGGGGATGTAACACAGAAATTTAATTAAACATTTTCGAAGAGAAGATGCAACTCATGATAACTCCCTACTTTCCACGTTCCGTTTCGATTCCAATAATCTCACTTCTAACATGATGATGCACAGTATCATCATGTTCCAATGTGCGTGAGCGTTTCCTGCACTATAACAGCGACCGCTTCATACTTTCTTGGAGGAATATAGCTATGAGATCTCAACCGAATAATTGCCATCAGAAATACACTCCCGCCTAAAGGTTTGGAATCACGTTTCATTTTTCTGAATGTTCAGTTTTTTAATAAAATAAGACCAACTTGCTTACCAATCTTTATTTAAATATTTTCTATTATGTATAAAGAATAAAATAATATTTAAGAAATTTCTAGAATATTCAAGAATATTCCAGAAAGGTGAATAAGACCAAAGACTCCTGAATATGGTAAAAGATGGTAGAAGATTTCTAAACGTTGCAGAGGATTCTAGAATATTCTTGAAAGTGGGAGTATTGTTTCATTATTATAGAAGATTGTAGATGATTCTAGAGTGGTTTGCAATAATATAAATTGAGGAGTAAAAGCTGTAACTTATAAAATCGAACGCCCGTCATTCATAAAGAATGTTTGCTGTAAGTTTTGTTTCGTGATAAACATGGCAAGAAATAAGAAATTGACTGTTGAAAAAAGAAGTGCTATTATAAATTAACTAAAAATTCATGAAAACTATTGTCATACGCTGCGATTCCAAACTTTTTAAGCGGGGATGTATGTCTGCCCTCCGTTCAATTTCCAGTTCAGGGCAAATCGTTGCCACACTGAACGTTCTACACAGTTTTAGGATGATGACTAATAAATTTTCCACTGAGTGTATATCATCAACACAACGCAACTTAAATTCTAGCTAAAAGCAACCATTGAATTTAAAATGGCAAAGTGTGACGCAAAAATTCTACAATTCATGCTTCGAAAACCAATTTTAAAAGCCCTGGAAGGAGCCTTTAAAACCGGTTTTCTGAACTGAATTTTTTATTACGTTTTGTACATTTGGAAAAAGAGCAAGCAGTTTTCAGTACGATCACTCGTTTCATGTCCACCAATGTTGACATTGATGGACATGGTTATAAGAAACAAATATGCAAACTACCGTGGAGTAATCTAGTATCTGCAAAGGGAAAATGTAGTTAATCCATCGTGGCCAATTTTTAAAAACCTGCGAGAATATTAACATCTCAAACTACACAGAAAATTCCCTCTAGATAAATATACTCATTTAGTCCTAAAAATAGCAATTACGTATTAGAACACTTAAGATTAAATTCAATTCTCTGTTCTCTAGGTGTGCTGCATTCAAAAGGAGAAGTATGTGAAGAGAATAAAAAATCAACTGATGGAAATAAAAAAGTAATCTGAAAAAATAATCTCATAATCTGATAAGATATCAGACTTTTTCCACAAACAACACACCGAATAAGAAGAGGCTTTCACTGGGTGATTCATCACTCTGGGGAAATAGAAAAAAAATCTTGAATCTCAGTTGTAAATACGTTTCTCTAAACAACTGATGGAAGGAGTATTTTTTTTTCAAATTTTATCCTTGTGTCTGTAGAGTGGGCCATGGGCGAGATGAAATCAAAAGAGTAACAGTTATCAATCAATGGCAGCAAAAGCGCGAAGAGAAATAGAAAAAGTAATGTAATAGTCAATAGATTTGCCAATGAAGGGTCGTGAAATGAGTATTTTCAACATTTAAATTCGTGTGATCTGCTAATTAACAATATTTAAAACGGTATGCCTCAGTAAAAAAATTAATGCAATTTTACGTTATTCTGTCATATATTTAGCATATTTTTTTCTGAACTACTATTTAAAAAAATACAACTATTTTTCTCAGAATTCCAGATTTTTGTGAAGATTTTGAAAAAGGTCCAGAAGATAATTCCAAAACAGAGGAATCGTGAAATTCTTTAACTATGAAAGGTATTTTGATAATACTTATGCGAAACTTATTTTAATTAACAGTGTTACGCTAATTAATATTAGTATTAGTAGAAGCATATGATGCAAGAAAGCAAACTTATATAGCATCAGCCAAAAATAAAAAAATAAAATAAAATAAAACAAAACCCCTTCCCATTTCACCCATCCATTCACTCCAAATGTTTGTCTAGTTCTGCCGTGAACTTATTTAAGTTCCTGACCTCCACTACAACAGATGGAAGATGAGTAATCTGAGCAAGAGGAAGAATCCCATTAGCATTGAGCTTGCTCAATCCATTCAAGGCCTTACAAACCTCAATTAGATCACCTCACATGTGCCTAGTCTCCAGAGGGTGCAATTTGCAGAACTTAAGTCTTTCTTGGTAACACCAACCCTTTGTTCCACTCACCAATCTCGTAGCCCTTCTCTGTACTCGTTCCAGCAGCTCGACATCTTTCCTCAAATGAGGCTCCAGACCTGTATACAGTACTCAAGGTGTGGCCTGACCATTGGGAACAATCACCCCCTTATTCCTGCTAGAAAAATTCCTATATATCATTGACAAGACACCAACACTTCCAGTCTTTTTGCATTGCTCAGAAATCTTCATATCTGACTGCACAATTACCCCCAGTTCCTTTTTCAGTCTGCACTACCCTGAGTGTAGTACCACCCAGTTGATATGTTACTCTGGGGTTACTACTTCCCATATGCAGTACTTTACATTTGTCAGTTGCCACTTCTCAAGCCCATCTGCTCAACTTTTTCAGATTCTGTCAGTGGCGTACCATCATTACTGTCATTAACAATCCTGCCAACCTTCGTATCATCTGCAAGCTATAACATTATAGTTTATAGTAATTAACATAATTTACATTGTACTATTTTAATTAGCATAATTCTCCTCTATTTATAGCAAGAAGACCCTTCTTACTATAAATTATGTCATGAATGCAAAATAATATCAGTAGCTGTTTGTGTATGACATTTTGATTCCAGAAATAATCCTTCATAGCACATCACGGACGTAATGATCGCTGCTGGTGAAGAATTGAATGAATGAAAATTCAGGGGATGGATGACAGGAAGACGGCGAATTCCTTCCTTTCCGTTCACAGCCATTCAGGAGAGATTTTAAGGCATTCTCTGAAAATGATCGTACGGAACTGCGTTACCTGAAACAAGCTCAACATTACCCAACTAAAGCTCGCTTTTAATTTTCAATCGGTTCCACTTAAAACGATCAGGAAGTATCCATTGGCAAAGCCTATGCAAGTCAACCTGGTGCATACCTCTGTTAAATCCAAGAGGTTTAAGAATTTACCAGAAGTATTTCTGTAGTCTTCTCCATAGCGAGTGAAAATGAAACATCAGTTCCAAAGATTTATCAGGACTCAAAACAACAGTGTAGCTATAACTGTTTATTATGGGTATGAAGGGGAGCGGGAGATAATACTCTTCCTCATTACTTCGGTTACAATCATTAAGGATTACGCGTATACAAGTTATTGTCTAAAGTCAATCAGCGTCTTCTCAACCTTTAACCCATGCACCGTATTAATATTATAGTTTATAATACCTTTGTGTTTAGGGTTTGCATCGGATATTAACATTTTATTCGTCTATAATAATTTCTGTATGTGTTCAGAAATAGTACTCTTCTTAGACGAATAATCAGTGAACGTAAACACAGCGTTTGGTAACTAATTTCCAGGACTGAGTTCATATCAAAAAAATGAGATATTAGAATGACAAAGGTTTTAATATTTTTATAAAATAATCACCTTGAGAAACCACAGATTTGTTTGATAACCCGTCGAACCTTTGGAAACTTTTAAAAGGCATTTGAACTGACCTCCTACCAATTTCTTTGTTACATTTCTTTTAAGATGTAGAACTTCAAATTAGTGTCCTTTTAGCATGGATTTCATTTTGGGGGAAAAGAAATGGTCGGGTAAGACAAATTAGGGCAATACGATGGGTGGTTTAGCTCTCCACAATCCCACATTTTGCCAAAAAAAATTCTCGATAATCAGCGCAGAATACGGATTTCTGTTGTCGGGCATCAGGATCCAGCTTCCTTTTTCTCGAAACTGATTCCTTATTCGGTAAATTATTTAAAATAAACGATACCAAATTTGTGCATGCTATCCCTTATTCACTGTCTTAAGTGGTGGATCAAATTCCTTATGAATGATTCTCTTGCTATCGAATAAAATGATCAACATCACTTCGGATTTTGATTTTTGTAAACTAATTTTTTTGTTTTGCCAAGCATGGCGATAGCTTTTCCTTGGATCGTATTTGAAACACCATGACTGCCGAACGTCACCTGTCACGATCAGATCAAACAAGGAACTATCATTATTAACAGCGTGAAAGAGCTCTTCGCATGCTTCAAATCTCAGTAGCTTTTGATCGTCAGTCAAAAGTGCGAAATTAACCTAGGAGAGATCTCAAATTTGCCAAAATATTCGTCCACAATTTAAAGAACTGTTTCTCTCTTAATGTAAAGTTATTCTTCCATTATTCAAAGGGTTATTCGACGAAAGGAAGCAATTATTGTGAGAACTTTTCCATTAATTAAATGGAAATTCCTTGAACAAAAAAACTATAACATGAACTATGTACGAACGACATATGATACGCAAAAGACCTTGTGGAGGGAGGGAAGCAGTTACGTTGCTCAGCTGGCACAGCGCATTGCACCACGGTCCTACGTACTTTGATATGGGTGCACTGAATTCACTCCGGGAAATTAAGTTAAAAAATGGAGGAAAGTTTTGCCGAAGAAAGAAAATCTGAAACCTGCTGATATTCCCTGAAGACTTCTAGTACGTATCTGGAATGATGTACTGTAGAAACCACAGGTGTACGAATGGTGTGTACTGCATTCGAAGACAGCCATGAGAGAGAGTGACAATCTCTTCATACTTCACGGCTGCAAAACAAATCCGCCACTTGAACATTAAGCTGCTCAACTGTGAAAAGGCTGAGTAATTTATTCTGAATAATCGCCAAAATTCCTGTGATTGCAATCTCACGAGAAGTATACATCAGTGCCAATAATGTAAAGACTGCCATTCACAATCACCTTCGATTACAAAAAAGGGTGCAAGATAGATCCAAAATGCTAACAACATTCTGCCAATAAAACCATCGCAACACTAGACTCTGGGTTGGAAAACCTTGGACACTACCTTCCCTCCTTATAGACATGTCTCCTTCAGATTTTCACCTCTTCCAATCGTTAAGAGATTTTTTTGCTAGGATAACAGCTCGATATCAACGAGGAAACGCACAAGTGTATTTTTGAGTAAATTCGAACCTGTCCTATGTAATACCATGCTGCAGAAATTTTAATATTCACATGTCGAATAGACAAGCGTTTAAGTGTATAGGGGGAAAGTAAGTAAAGAAAATTGCCTAATATGAAATGGATAAAAAGATTGATTGACAAGCTGTGATCAAAATTCCAGCCAAATTTGAAAGTCGCCCTTTTGAATGTTTGAATATGATAGTTTTTCTGTAAAGAAACAATTTAACCGACACTCCATTTCATCAGTCCTCAAATGTCAGCAGTTCTTTTGCAAAATGGGCTTTCTACAAAGGCTACCTAGAGTTGAAAAGTTTTAACAATCATTCAGCAATGGAAAAGCCGCAAAAAGTATGCTCCACTAATTCAATTATCATTTTGATGTATACCACCATCTAAATCCGTAAACCTACAAGTCACGGATACTATTAAGATTTCCGATTCCTGAAATCTGTCCAAGAGCTTGCTAATACAGACTGTTACAGACATATCCTTATTTTTTTTTTCATCGTGGCTGAGTTAGACAAAAGAACTTTGTTTGCACGCATGCATGTTTTATTTTTCTTCAGGAAACTCAGATTTTTTTTATCCAACTATTTGGAAATCCACCATAGAAAATACTAAATTTAGAGACATATACCGACGCATCATTTATTTGTAAAATTATTGCCCTATTTTTTATGTAATTGCTTGTCACCTAACTTCATTCTTCCTCCCCTTTTCTGATTCCCTTGCCGGTCAACGCACTATATCTCATTCGCATGAACTCACCTCAATTCCCACTATTCTTACTTCATTTCGATCTTGTGTATTCGCTTCTTTCTGTTGTCCGCCTCTTTGATGTTGCAGTTATTCACTGTGACTGAACACCCCAACTCCGTCCATATTATCTCCCCTGTCTCATCCTTTTCCAGACTGCGATATCAGATAGAAGTTTCTGGAAAGGGAGAAATATTTATAATCCTACGCCATGCTTTCCAGGTTTCCAATATATCCTTTCCGTTTCCTCGCAGGCCAAATTTAAAATTCTTACATCCGTCCCTTGAACCAGTCTTAAGCGCCACATTACCGAGTCACCAGACGATAGCATCGACAGTAAAGCGAAGACCAAAAGGAAAGAAGGCGAATCCTTATTCACCAGACACTAAACACAATAAAAATGTCGGTGTCGTAAATTAAACCAGTTAAACTGTTCGCCGCACGCTCTATAAAAGATGGCCTCTGGAGTCGTTATTTCGCAACCACTTAATTTGTCTCGTTTATTTCCTCCTGTTGTCGCTGCTAATCCCCACTACCTTCACAACAACCCACTCCACACTCAGTACCATAAAACACTGAAGAATCGTTTTAACTGTCTCATCCTACTTTCGCTGAAGCACATTCTGATGAGATCTTCGAATGCTTTCTTTTCCCCAGAGGATTGCAATCCGATAAACGGAAACATAAGGATGGTTACGTTTCCGTCCTAAAGGTTGCCGTTCGCTAAATCCACAGACAATAAAAGCTTAAGGTGGTGAATATGCAAGTTATAATACTCATGGGTGACACCGACCCTTCGGATGTATAGTGAAGTTTCTGCTCTTAACTACTACGCAGAACTTCATCTATCATGACAGTAAAGCTAGCCTCCTTATGTGATTCTTATGGGATTTGGTACTAGACAAAAGGTTCGGCGAGTTGGATATGAAATATTGGTATTTGCAGATCATTTTACAACAGTATCTTTGGTTCGCTCACTGAATATGTTGTTGTAAAGACAATGAAACTATTTTATGCTTTATAAAGACAGAACAAGTAATTATAGTAATGTATTGTTCGGATGTATATGGTTTCTACTTTATTTTCAAATCTTCATTTTAACTCCGACCAGTTTTACACAGAGTTACTGACTAACATCCAGAATAAAAAGTACCAAATAAAGCTGTAAATCCTGTATTTTGTGTCAAATTGATGGCCCTCATTTGCTGTGAAGCTACGTTTGTCAAAATTTATATAATGGGGTCACGGCGTTAAACTTTTATGAAAATAATGATAAACAGCCAAAATTAAAATTCATAAAATTACGTGAATCCTCAATGTTATAAATTAGGAAATCGCGCTTTTTACGCAATGGAAAATCGTGAAAATATTTAATATTCGCATGCAGGGTGATTTAAAAGTCACTTCCTATTAAAGACGGGCCTTATGGTCCATCCTTAATAGGAAATGATTTAATCTATATTTATTAATTAGTGGTTAATTATAGATTTAATAATTAATTAAAGTGTTGGCAATTCTAGTGCCCGCAACAGAGGCACTAGAATTGTCAGCGACCCAACATGACTGCCACATTTTCTAGTGAACACGAAAGAAAGTCCATGGAAACACTACCTTCACTGAAAGAAAGTCCATGGAAACACTTACTTCGCTGACGATTTCTTAGAGTTCAACAACAGTTCTTTGCGTTCCCTGGTAAAATTTTTCTTTGGGCCAAACACGAAATAAAAAATCCATCGAGGTAAAATCAGACCAACTCACAGACCACTCTATTGACCCATGCCTGCCAATTCAATAGTAATGTCAAGCCAGTTTCTCGCGGAATCAAGTGCTACTGAAGCAAAGCGAAGCGCGTTTTCCATGCTTAAAAATTATTTTTTCAGCATTTTCTGGGAAATGCATGTCCTGAGGAAGAACAAAATTTTGAAGTACAGAAATGCACCTTTCTGGCTTCATCGTACTTATAAAATGTACGTGGTTATGTCGCATGTCATCCGACACCACAATGTCGTTTTGGGACGGCTTTCTGTCTTCCCCTACTATTTTCTGTAGATCATGTAGTCCCAAGTAATAAATGGTGCGTCCGTTAACGAAGACTCCAACCTAGAAAAATGACTCAACCCAGTCAATCTTCTTTGCGAGGTCTTATCTGGAGTAGGATACCCTGAAAAAAAATCCAGCTAACATGGACTAAAATGAATAAAACTAAACTGTTAATAATTGAAAGATGTGATGGTCTGAATCAAATTTTGCGTATAGTCAATTGACTATACGCAAAATTCACTGAAAAGCAATGAAGCATTCATTTCATCCAGGCTATGTGCAAGGTGTCGTAAAAACTGAGTCAGTGATGCTGAGGAGATGTTTTCACTGTTATGAAGTGGATCCCCTACTTGAAATACGAACCAGATTGAATCAGGCTGGCTATACAAAAATTCTGATAATCAGGTTGTCTTTTTCTGAAAATTTGAGGACACTCGTGATTCCGAAACTTCTGCATTTCAGGATGACAACCGGTTTACAGGGTCTCTACTATGTAAACTGGCATGACGCGAGGGAATGGTAGGACAAATTAAAATGTACGCAATTAAAAATACAAATAGAATAAAAGGTAATAATATTCACTTATCTTATAACCTGTAATATTCTTTGGAAAATATTTTATATATTTAAAATTTGTCACAAAGAAGATTTTTCTTTCCTTTTCATAAAGAGTTGAATACAAATAGAAACATCAAGGAAACTGTTTAGTTGAATGATGCCATATGTTCCACCTTGAACTACTGTAAGATATCGTACCATGGACCGATCAAGGTATAACATCAAACCAGGCCAAATCTGTGGTTGTCCCTGTTAAAACATTTTACAAATTCTCCTGTTAATGACTGGATGCTGATACTATGAAATCTGGTAAAGCCTCTAATGATTCATTAAGCATCTCAAATGGTATGGATGCTCTTCCAAAAAGTTTTTATCAAAGTAATATAATAGTGGTTTCAAGGATTTAACTGTTCTTCCTCTGAGATTAGCATTAGTTGAGGCATATGATGCAAGAAAGCAAGCTTATACACAACAGGCAAAAAAAAAAACCTTCCCATTTCGCCCATCCGGTCACTCCAAATGTTTGTCTAGTTCAGGCTTAAATTTATTTAACTATCAACTTCCACAACAACATATGGAAGTCTGTTCCAGCAATCAACTACCCGCTGGTTAAAGGCAAACTTCCGCACATCTATTCTACAACTGTCTTTCCTCAGTTTCAATCTCTATGCCCACTCAGGTTTTTAGTCTGGGCAAGCGGAAGTATCCCGCCAGCATTGAGCCTGCTCAAATCATTCAAGGCCTTGTACACCTCAATCAGATCGCCCCGCAGGTGCCTAGACTCCAGATGCTGCAACTTGCAGACTTGAGCCTTTCTTAATAAGCACACCCCTTTGTTCCTCTCACCAATCTTGTTGCCATTCTCTATACTCGTTCTAGCAACTTTACATCCTTTCTAAAAAGAGGCCTCCAGACCTGTACGCAGTACTCAAGGTGTGGCCTCATCAGTGCTTTATACAACGGGATGATCACCTCCTTGTCTCTGCTAGCAAAATTCCTGTATATCATTGACAAAACTCCATTACCTTCTCTGGCAGCCCGTCTGCACTGCTCAGAGAATGCAACTGATAAACCTTTGCCTGGAACATTACTCACAGAGAATACAATGTAGAAAAACAGCATACTCTTTGTCACTATTTCTTAAAAGATAACGTAACTGCATAAACATCATTTTCAAGGCATTTCATTTTGTTTCTTCAGAATTAATTAGGCAGGCCATTTCCTAGAGAACATCCTACAAAGACGACAAGATTTAAAGACCACTTCTCAAAGATATAAAATAAAATAAGCAAAATTTAACAATGGGATAAAGGCAAGCTATTCCAAGCACGTAACACTAGGGAAAAGAAAAGAATAGAGGCTATCGGCAGCATCTTTTGGAGTTATCTTAAGTTCAGACTCCGACAAAATATAGAAATATAGCTTCTAGTACAGATGATAGCTGTGAGCATGAGAAGAGCAGAGAAGCTGAATTGGATACAGATGTGATGTTAAAGCTGCCACTGCCTTTTTACGTTTGGAGAATCTGCACGCTAGAAGCTTTTGTCATCTCCTTGTGGATTTAACCAGTCATGATAAAGGGTGAGTCAGCGAACGGCATAGATTCCAATCCTCCCATTCCCTCGTTAAAAGGACATTTCATATCACGAAGGTGTAATGGTCCTTAAAAATGTTTACTTCTTATGCAAGTCCTATCAAATATAAACATAATATTCTTAGCTGTTTATTAAAACGAAATTAAAAATGAAATTGTTTCCATACAAAAAATAGTGTTTAACATAATTGTTATTGGTTTTACAGTGCATCAGCCTTTTGCACCAATACATTTTGTCTGTACAGGTGTGAATTTTCATGGGGTGATGTGTATGTTATGCGGCTGAAAAATCGGAATAACTCACAGTGAAAACTACTTCCTTCGCCTGAGATCGGCTAACTATAGTCCCGACTGGAAAAGCCTTCCTTCACTCTCCAACAGGATTCGAACCAAAGCGGTGTATTTTCACGGAAGATTTCTACATGCATCCCTAGTCCAGGTTACAAATTCCGCTATGTTCAAGGTACCAACAACGAATTTACTAAGGACTGCTTGTAAATACTTCGAAAAATGATCAAATAATATACAGTTTATATGAATGATAATAATTTTCTATTTTCTAAGATAAAGTAAAGAAAAGTTTGAATTTCAGAAGAAACAAAGTGCTAAATCGTGGACAGTAGAATTCCTTGCTGAATTTCTAACGGAGCACGAGATGAACCAGGAATGAGTTCTTCATATCAGTAATTATAACGTTCATGTTTCAAGAATTGATGGTACTCGCATCTCATTCAATTATTTATCATAATGAAATGCCGCATTATGATTAAAATGGACTTTGGGTATCGTACTCATGGAACACATTAACTAAAGTAAAATAATATTTTCGAAGTATTTTAAAGTGATTTTATAAAAAAAATTTACAGAGATTATTAGAGAAAAGCGTCTGATGAAATTAATGGTTTCTACAGAAATCTTCAAACTGTCATCTCTTTTCTGTTAGTTCATTGAGCTCACATGGAACATCGACTTTCGTCGAATCCAACTCTGCATCATTATTCCCTTGAATAGATCCACCCCTGTCATAATAATCGACTTTAGATTTTCTAAGTCCGTTTTATTCTCACTCTAATCATTTTTGATCTCTCGGCAAACCTCTATGCGACTATCTTAATATTTGCCTCTTATATGCTATTGATTGTATATGTCAGATTGAAATACGTTGCTGAAATGCAGTGTATAAAAGCAGAAACAACAGTTTCAGCTTAGTTCATGACAAGTTCGTTTTTTTTTCTTTTTCGGTATACTATTTCTAGCGCAACCAATGAGGAATTGACAACACGATTCTCCAAATATTTTATAGCAGTAGATGCACAATCGAACAAGACTTCCCATGTAGTTGATGTCGATCGTATTTATGATGGTTGAATTTGAATTAATTGAAGAATATTAAAAACACGTTTATTACCGTATATTTATACTGCTTCGAGCATGATAATATAATTATCAGTATTGTATTTCCGAATATTATTATAAAGAACCATTTAAAACGCTAAACCAATTTTAAAAGGTGATTTTTTAACAATAATCTTATAATACTCATTAAACTTTGTCATGAAGTTTCAAGTTGGCTTAAAACATGAGAATCTCTTGTGTTGTTACCATAATTGTTATGTGTCTGTGTCATAAACGTCAAAGCAACTAAGGCTTTTTATCAGTATTATGTCTCTACTGGCATATATTCTTTGGTAGGGTTATCCGATTGTTGGACGAAATGCCCGAGTTTCGTTCAGATTAAACCATTAAACCCAACCCTTATCCAAAAACCTACCAACTCGGCCACGTTTGAAAAAGACGAAGAAGCGTTTTCCCTTTGAGACGGAATTCCAACCCAGAATTTTTTTCACACGGTGTGGAAGGACATTAATTGTAACCATTGTGCTAACCGCGAGAAGATTAATGATATATAAAAGTTAGACAAGCAATGCATCATCCTGCGATGTTACTTCTACCAGAAATACATCTTTTTGCAGTAACAGGACTGGATTGAATGGTTCATGGAGTCAAGAATTCTGATGTGGCTACCTGTACTTTTCATTCACCAGGCGGGTGGTTTCGGAACGATTTGTGCATATTCCTTTCAAGTATAGTATGAATAACGCTTTCAAATACTGTATTCATTTCTCGAATGAATGGTATTGACTTATAGTGGTCTTGAACTAGGTCCAGTTTAATTTTGACCACCCATTACTCCTTTCATAAACTTCCCGAGTGAACCATCAACGTGTTCTGACCTATGGGCGGTTTCTGATTAAACATTTTAAAGAGATATTCTTTTTTTTTCAGTATTCATTTTAAATGAGTCCCACTGCTTTTCTTTTAGAGTTTTCTCAACGTTTTCAATGATTCTTTATTTTGTAGTTTACTTCCTATCGTCATCTGTCCCTCCTAACAAAAGTATCGATCAAATCATAATAACAGCGGGTATTTTCAGAGATATTTTCCCATCCACCCTCTCTCTCGACTCCCGCGGCTTGTCGGATAAGAAGGCCAGAAACAAAAACAAACACGTCAAAACTCGCATGGCTTTGTCAGAGTGCATTTTAGCGTGCATGAATGTGAGATTAACCCGGCTCGCCTGCTGTAAAAGTGTGTGTCTGAATCCAATAGATCGACATTTGTCGATGAAAAGACCACAGAAGGACATACTTGATGCACGTGGCACCCCGTCTATGTGTTTTGCTGATACAATGCAGCCCGGGCAGTCGATAACTCGTTTCTATAACTCGGGCTTTAGCTCTGTATTCCCTTTTCTCCCCTCCCACCCTCCTCCATTTTCCACACAGCCGCTTTCAGATCGAAGAGTCTAACCTCGGTTTTAGCTTGCTAAGCCGCAGAAAGCCTTGAAAACAAGAATTTTGATGCGTCAGTCGTTTGAAGAGTATGATCCCTTCGTGATGAAGTAAACTTGAAGGATATAGTACTGTTTCGATGCCTTTGTAAGTGATGGTAAAATGAATCAATAAACTGAAGATTACGAGCACCCATATGATCATCGAAATGTTGCCAATAGCAACAGTAAAATAAATCTCGAAAGATAACATAGATGTTTTGTTCTGTTCAATCCGGATTTTTGCAAAATAAGTTTTATATTTCCACAAAACAGCACCCTATAGATGAAAAGTGAACAGACACTATTACTGCAATGTTATTAATTCTCCATAAAATTTATCCGGATAGAAAACCGAGGATGTTTTTAATTCTTAATCAAATTTGGCAGAATGTAATTACGAATATAGACACTTCGTTTGAGACAAAACATCTATTACATCATCTAACAACAAACGATGACTCACTTGAGGGATTTCTCAATTTTCTTTAAGGATAAAACAGCCTTTGATACTGGGCGAGGGCTTCATTGATCCCCCCCACCAGAAACTTAGGCAAACTGAACATAGAAATTCAATGCACAGACTTGACTACTGACACTTCAGTATCTCGGGGGAAAATCCAAGATCACAACATTCTACACTTCACTTTCAAGTGAGTTAAATCTATCGTGTAAAATTCTGTAGATTCTAAGTTCAACTTATAAACCTAAAATTTTAAATCTAAGACATCGAAATACAAAAATAAGTAAATATAATTTCTAAATTTAAAAGGTCAACATACTAACTTAAAATTAATAAAGTTAACTCCATATGGATTGGATCTACAAATCTCCGTTATCTAAACCTTGATTTTTCAATAAATGCGCTAAGGATGCCCAAAATAAGAACGTCGCATGTCGCAATTGGCTTACATCCAAACTTTCAGGTTCATTTTCTGCATATACCACAGCTCGTAACTATTCTAAAGTAGATATTAATAAGACTAAGTAGATTTTGAACGGATTAAGACTAGAAAACTTCCTTCTTGTCCAAATAGTAGTCGAGCATTCTAGTAGTTTGCCAAAGCCATTGGCCAAAACTTTTGCCTATCTCTACTCCCGCCTCTGTTAAAACCGATGGTTCTATTTCCACGTCAGTTAAAGATAAAGATAAAGCCGATTTGCTAGCAATGTACTTTTCTTCTAACTCTCGTATTAATGATCTGGGTAAACCACCTCCTGCCATTTCCAGTACGCTCCATTCAATGCCTCCTGTGGTCTTCGGTCAAAAGGATATCAGAAGAATTTTGAACAGACTTGAAGCCAAGCAAGTACCAGATCCTAGTTGTATTTCTTCACTTCTTCGCAAAGCCCGTGCTCCTGAGCTTACTCCTGTTCTGTGTCGCCATTTTACCCTTTTTTATTCCACTGGTACTTTCCCTTCTGCTTATAAATTGCTGATATACAGCTTGTTCCTAAAATTGTGAAAAATCGCTCCCATTCCATTATCGTCCTATTGCACTTAATTCTACTCTTTTTAAGCAATGAAGAAATCCATTAACCGCCAATACTAGACAATCTTAACACCTTCCATCTGACAAATGATCGCCATTAGAGATTCCGTCAGTATCGATCCACTGGTGATATACTAGTTTATTTTACCTATCTATGGACAAACTGAACAGAAAAGTTTGATAAAACTCAAGCAATTTCACTTCATATTTCCAAGGCTTCTGGTCGTGTTTGCCGTAAAGTTTTCTAACTAAGCTTCCATCTTATGGGTTCCCAATTTTTTTTTCTAATTGGATATTCAGTTTTCTCTATGACCGCTCACTGCGGGTGATGGTAGACGGCTCTCTGTCTTCTGACTTCTCCATTAACGCTGGCGTTCTCCAAGGTTCAGCTGTTGCTCCCAACTGTTTTCAGTACACTGGCAGACGACTTATGCTGTTTTGGTATCAGCCGTACGTTGGCAGACGATCCCTGGTCGTCTTCGCATGCCAGGAATGATATATGTTATGCAAGAAATTACTTGTACGGTATTGCAATTGATGGTGGGGTTGCTAAGAAAGCTGGCTGGGATTGCCTTCTTTAATAAATAAAAAAAATATATTTTCCTCTTGTATAATAATGACCTTCTTCCATTTGACTGTAAATTCTATCCACAGTTTTGCTGATAATAGCATATTGCCTTCCACCTCCAGTTTGAGAAACCTTGCTCTGTACAATGAGCTTCAACTGATCGAATATTCACTACCAGTTCTTTAAATGCTGATCTCCAGGTAATCCTCCAGCGGGATAAAGATAACTAAGTTAATTTCAATCCTTTTAAAACTCAGTCTTGTCTGAGTCCATATTTCACAAAAAGGATACTTCTGCTCCTATGTTTATCTTCGACGACACTCAGATTCAAGGTCACATGTCTCAGGGATTACCCTGACCTCTAATCTCTCTTGGCATAAACACATCTGATATATTGATTCTTCTGCATCTGAAAAACTGGGTTTATTCTTTCGCTCTCGGCGTTACTTTTCTACAAAACAGCTACTCACTCTGTAGAAATCTCAAATCTGCCCTACCATGGAATATTTTTCCCACATGTCGGGCAGTACCTCCATAACTTCTCCAGGCTTTTATACTTCATTCAAAAGATGGTAGTTAGGTTAATTAATGACTCATCTCTTACAATGTCTCTCCACTCTCTATCTCACAGACGTGCCTTTTCTATAGATATTTCCATGGGCACTCGTTCTCAACTTCTCGCTCTCTCTTTCAAAGTAGTCGGAACACGTGCCACAACCAGCCAACATCCTTTTACTGCCCAACTTCAGACTCACGCCGATCTCAGAAGAGGATAGCATGGTTTTTCTCCTGGAAACTCGAGGTTTTCGTCTAACAACAGAAAATCGACCTCAGAACACACGCAATTTAGACAATGCAGGCTGAACAATATGGTCTTAGTCGCCGATGCTCCTAAAACCCTCTACAACAACAAGCTCACGCAATCAACCTTTTTTACTTTCTCAATTTTCCTTTCAACTTCTGTTTTCTGGAACAACTTCCGTTCACACGCATTTCCTGAAAATTACGTCTACAGAAATTCAAGTGTAATATCAACAAGTATACCTTATTACATCTTCTCAACCTTAAACCCAAGCAAGGCAATAAGTACTATAAGTTCTAATACCTTTCGTGTTTGGAGGTTTAATAAAAAAAAACAATATTAGTAAAGTCTATCCTACTTAAAGAGTTATTAATTGAATATACCGATTTTCTACGGATGCAGCTTTAACTTTTTCCTCGTGACTTTAAAAGTTGTCCTCTACAAAACATTGAGTCGTAAAGAATCAATTTTGACACTAAATTCCTTAACTAGATTTCTGAGAAGTCTAGGATATTTTCTCTAAAGTTTCATCATCGGTTGTTGGCAAACCCATGATGAGATTTTGCATACAACTTGCCCTTACAATTTTCCAGACGGCAATTATGGCTTTAGTAAAGCATGGACCAGAACTTCTCTTTATCTTTTTTCTTTATCTTCTGTAGGTTTGGGGGATTTCATGCAGAATCATTTTTGTTATGAAAAATGATACGAGAAAACATTTATAAATGTTTAGTCATTTCAGAGCAATTAAATAGTGAACAGAATATTCATCCAATCACTCACCCAGATTTCTTAATTTCATAAGTCTCATGCATAAATGCATTTCGTGGATTTTTTCAAGATAATTAGCTGATAAAACGAATGGGATTCGTTTTATCATCTAATGACGAATAACGTTCCATGATGAATCTTAAAAATTCAAGATTCATTTATGGGATATTATAACCCTTACCTAATTACTTTGGAGTAGGCGTACTGCTTCTCTTGAGAACACTGTTAATGAAACTAATATTACTAAGGATCATCGGAAATTAAATATCGTCAAAAAGATGTGATAAAAGCTGAAAAAATTAAACAGAAAATCGATAACGGCAAGAAAAGTGAAGATTAACATCAAACTCGAAGTCAGCCCATCTTGGAGGATAACTTTTGAAAGGTCAGTGTATATAAGCACGAAGAATAAGCTACAGAAAAAGCTACACTTTCGGAATACAAGCAAAACAAAAGATAAGATGGGAAGTCAAAGTGAACAATATTCCCTCTTTTTTTTAACAGTCGGAATCTTCGTAATTCGAAGATGGGATAAAGCTGAAGGTAACAGGAGAGTTGAAACAGAGTAAATTGCGATAAATTAACAGTTACGAAATGAGCTTATCGGAACTGCAACCAAACAGTTCTCTTGGCAGTGCTAAAGTCAATAATGTTAATTGGACTTTCGAAGTCTCTTAACAGAAGCTATCGTCTAATTAACGTTATGAGGTTAAGTTGATTTGATTAGCTGAAAGGACTCTACTGAGATTAAATGATCCGGTAATATCACCGTAATGCTATTTGTCTGTATATTATTTCGGGTTCAGTACGTGTGTGTTGCAATGTAATAACATAGCATAAAAATCGTTAACCAAAGCATATCTGGAGTCGTTGGGACGAATGGCTATTTGTGGACCGCTTCGTTTTCGTATTCAACTTCCCCAATCAGTAATCAAAAACCTCTAGAAGCTTGTTTACATTGAACATAACTACTAATAATGTTTATTTTGATAAAACGGCCTTAGAATTAAGGAGAAATTATTTTTAATTGTGTTTTCCTCTGAGATATTTCAGCGCATTAATTCTGACGATTATTGAAATATTAATGCAAATGGCAAAGTTGTCGTCACCATGACGATGAATATACTTGCAGAAGGATGCCGTCTAATGAGGGGGAAATCTTCAAGAGGTCTTAAGTGTATGCCAAATCAGGTGATGGGATTAATCTGTTCATCTGATCTTTCTTCAGTTTTGTTAGTGCAAATCAGCGCTTGTAAGGATCTCTCAATACGGCTCTGATTGGCTTGCTTAGCCAGTAACACGATAGTTAGACCACAGAAGCCTTGAAGAGTACAATGCATATTCTATTCGTATTATCAAGTATAATGGAAATACGATTACCAGAGTTTAAGGAGTCACTTTTTATTGCTGGGGACTAAGCCCAGCGATGATATTTGTGTAGAAAGCAATGCTTTTTATTTATAAATCGGAAACCTATACAACTATTTCTGCAATGCGCCTACGTTCTCATTAAATTGCAGTATCAGGCTATAGGACTCAACTTTTTAATTCTGGCTTTATTTTTAGTTCGTAAACAAAATGAAACCTTTCACCCATCTGTTGCCGCACTCTAGTGATTAATAAACTAATACTATTTATTAAAGTTTCCTCTGTTTAAAGTGGAATATTATAGTGCAACTTAAGCGAGATGAAGGAAAGCTTATTTTTCCCATTTGTAGTCATGGTGATGGTCTAAGATAAAAAGGGAAAAAAAAGGTTTCCTTGTTCCATGTAAAACAAGGAGGCCGGCTGCCTTGTCCCAGTCTCAAAGAAGACAGCTTGGAAAGATTTCTTTCACCAACTCGTAGTTCTTCTAGTATTATCTGGGAATGACATTAATGGATCAAAGGTGACTCGAGAGAAATGCCTGATCACGCGCCATGTAACATTGATGATGGATTAGACATTCGGTTTTCGAAGAAGACCGGAAAAGGTTGCCCACGAACTTCTATTCGTATTCCTTAACTCTTAAAGAAAGTTGAAACAAACGAATATTTGCGTCTGTTTTCTCTTGTTTCCTTTTGTCTTTCTTGCTGGTATTTACATACTGAGTTCCCATCCTATAAGAAAAATTCTGTTTTAAAATGTTCCTCAAGTTTAAATCTACTCAATCAAACTGTCTTGCTATTTCCGGTTTCATCTTTCATTGAAGCGTAATATTTAATGTAAAAATTGAGTACACTGTCATCTTATCCTATGCGTGCAACTTCGCTCAGATTCGCAAAAAGGCTGGTGGATTTAGAAAGACAAATTCCAAAAAAAAAAGTAAGAAAGCACGTTATTACTCAAGAAGTGTGCTTTTACAAGACGAGATCAGTCCACACGTTACGCGAGCACTGATCAATATCATTCACAGCACTCCTTTGATATCATTTGCCTCTTCGTTCACACCCAAACTATGTAAAATGATATCATCTACTACGCATTCCCAACCAGTTCGGGCAATGAACGAAGTTTTTTTAGTATTTCTTAATACGCATTATACGGATTTATACTACTGATTATGCAGCTTCGGTGTCGTTTAATTTTGTAAAACACTGCCTGAAATTATAATACTTAGCCCGGCTGTAGGAATCTGTATTTGCACAAACATCGTAAAAGTAGAGCGCAACATTTTCCCCAGGCGTAAAATTCAGTAGTCATTGAGCAATAAAAACTAGAGCGTGTTACTACTGCCTGCAAGATATCACATCGCATTACATCAAATGAGTGCATCTCTCGCGCTGTTCGTGTCTTTCTCTGCTGTTCGCTTCCACACGAGGACGTTCGGCTAACAGCTTTCGTTGTCAAATGAAACCACTCTTGCAAACATACTATTACACCCCAGCAGCCAGCAGGCACAACAAACAGGACTGTGTTATGCTGCGCTTCCACGTCACATCATACAAACTGACAATTGTTATTACAGGCATTAGGACGTCAAACTATGCTGCTACTGGAAGTGTACGCTGTCCATTGTACAACTTCACCCGATACTGGTTTCGAGATACAAATAAAGGTTGTTGAAATGTGTCTACAGAAAAGAAATTTTATAAATGAGTGCAAGGTTTTTATACATTTTTCTCTTTAGACTCTCTAGTTCTGGGAACTATTATATTATTGCAACATGAATACTAAAATCACATCTTTCAACTATAATACACTAAATAATCCTTCACAAGACAATTTTCACTCAGCGAATAGTTAAGAATAAGTTTATGAATTTTTCACAACCATTTCTAATCCTCAGAAAATTATGCGGTTTTATTTAGATCTAGTTCTATATTTAAGCCTTTTTATTACTGATCGTCATGCCATGAAGTCAATACAGAAATAATAATCACATTCTTTGGAGTTCTGAAGTATTACTAAATTATTATGTTATTTTATTATTATTAATTATTAGTTTATAACTAAGTAATAATAATAATTTATAATTATAAAATGATACATATATAATTAATATAAAATAGATAATTAAAATATTACTAATAAATTAATAACATATATTTATAAGTATAACTATAGAATATATATAAAGGGTTAGAGGTATGCGCTAATATGGTGTTAGGCCACTCTTTGCTTTGAAAACAGCTTATATTCTACGTGGAATAGATTCAAGTAAATTTGGAACTGGTCTTAAGAGGAATACTGAACCATTCTTAAAGCAGGAACGTTTCAAGCTCAATGAGTGAGGAAGGTGGTGGAAATCTGCTTCTCACTCATCTAAACCTCAGGGGCTCACATCTGGTGTGTATGGGCTTGGCACACTCAGGGTCCTGAGCTGGATATCATCATACTTCTCTCTCTCTCCATATGGCTAATAATAATAAATCTCAAAATATGCCCATGGTGGCTCAATGAAGTGTACGTTTGGTGGGGACATATCTTGTTGTGTGAGTTGGAGCATTATCATGTTGAAACATGGCATCATTCGTGGGAAACAATGTGCGTACCATGGGATGAATCTGGTCACTCAGAATATCAAGGAAATCAGTACAGTAATTCGCCCGTTCAGGGTGATGATAGCACCTAAAGAATATCAAGGTGTTGCTGTCCAAACCATTACTGATTTTCTTCCACGTTTGATGGTTGGAACAAAACAGTCAAGGCGATGCGTTTCTTTTGGTATTTGCCAAACTTAAAGTCTCCCTGTTGTTGGAAAAAGTGTGAATGATGATTGTTCTGAAAATATGACGTGTTTCCAATCATATTTCCTTCGATTAATTCGACATATTTTCGAGGTTTTTATTTATTTATTTTATCTGTTTATTACAAATCACTCCGACACAGGCATAAAGGCTAGCAGGGAGACGTTCTCTCTAGTGCACTCATTCCTTTAATTTTAATTTCATTTTCTTTATTCCTTTATTTTCTTCTCTGGACATCTGATTCTCTGTTGATTACCATATATTATTTAGGTCTAATACATCAGTTTGTCCGTTTTCTAAGTTTTTCTAGGATATCTAGCTTAATTTCTTGTATCCTATGTTTCCATAGCTTAAGGTTCGTGGTATGGGCTGAAGATTTTCAGAATGTGGTTTGGAGTTCGTATTGTTGTAACTGAGTTATTTGTTAAAAGATAATAGTTCTATAGGTCTTATTAGAGAATAATTTTCCTTAGTCACAATTTGGATCCAAACATTGGCCATGACCTTCTGCTGAATGGCTGATTTTGGTCTATTGGGGTCCGAGACGATTGCAAACAAAAGGATACTTTTCAAATTATATTCGAGAGATAAGAATCGCATATCGTGCAATCCTTTTTGGTGTTAAAGACACAACCTTTAATATCGCCACATTGTCTTCTCTAAAGCTGAGAGACAAATGCTTTCAAAACTATGGGCTCATTGAACACATCGCGCCCACATGATCACGTGTAAAGCCCACGAAACATCTAATACAGTTCAGTTATCACTCTTGAGACTAACACACAGTGGCTATAATCGCTAGCCATCCACACCAGTATGGAGTCAAATCCCTACTGACGAAATTTTCATGGAGATTTTCTAAACAGTGAGAGTTAGCGTTGGACGAGGTTATCTCGATTGGGATTTGATTTTTCATCCTACGAAACAGACACACACAATTTACAGACACGGCTTTTAGATGTTTTGGTTTTTAATGTTCTTAATTTGCTTTAGTTTTATTTTTAACACAGTCTAATTTTTAATTATATTTTTTGTTTTAATAAACTTTTTATTTTTATTTTATTAGTTGTCTGTTGAGGCAATGTTGTTTTTGCATGTTTAACAGGACGCTCGAGGCCTTTTCTCTAATACTGATGCCTCGTGGCCTTAGTGGTCTCAGTGACTTACTCAAACCAGTTCACATTAACCAACAAACTCAAACTAATTCAAATCAACCAACTTCCAAGTGTTTATTTTATTCCATTTTCGTTTTAAATAAAAAGATTGATAATTTGACAGTCACTACAGTTATGGATTAATCGCTCAGAAGTTTCTTGAAAACTAAGGAACATACTTTCTTCTCATAGCAAAATTCCTTCAAATAATCCTGCGATTATTCAAACACCGAAACCCCTGGCTTCATTACAGCACAACCGAGTGCAATCGCTCATCGCAATGTCAGTTGTCATTAAGCGACAATTGCAAATTGCCATTTGCGTGCGCTGTTTGAATATGGAAGTTTGGATCCTCCCTCATTAATCCAATTACCTCGGGGCTCACGATTAGCGTACAAAATCAAAGTGGATGAATTCCGGAGAGATTTCTGAAGTGCAGCCAAGGACAAATATCCACCGACGACACGAACAGCCTTTTTCTTACTGTTGCATCTATTTCTGGCTCGCCAGGAAATATTTCACAACGACACTAGAAACCGGTCCGAAGGGTCGTGAAACGGAATAAATTGGACCAATTTGTTTAAAGTGTTGCTAACAATTCCGTGTGAAGCGAAGCAACTTACGTCAACATTTCCGTTTTTTTCTTTCCCTCATATTTTCTCTTCCGGATTCTTTTCTTCACTTATTCTCGTTTCCAGTTCCTATTCTTTGGTCTACCTGCCAATCCATTGAGCCTTCCCATCCTTTGCTGACATTCTTTCGTACTATTAGTAGACGAAGGACTGGAAATAGACGTTCTTTCATGAGAACTGGTATCCGCTCTAGTGAACTACGTGCTTTGTATCGGAAAGAAGCAGGCCTAAACCCCACTCTAAGTCATTTATTTTCTCCCATGTAATCAGCAGAATTACTGTGTCAACCTACTGCTCTAAGTTCCGCTTTTTGTCGGATTCTTTTTCCTTCCCTCTCTCGCCAGTGGAGTACGCTGTTCTCTCTATAATGAGCAATGAAAGTTTCCAAGTTATAAGAGATACTTTAGTTATGTAAGGAATGATAAAGGGACATAAGACGTCGTTTAAATGTAAAGAATTGAACAAGTTCAGAAGCAGATCATATTGACTACAAGGTTTACCTCAGTCTACTGGAGAATTGCAAATATCTCGCTGTAAGGCAAGGAATTAATTCAAATGGCGTACTCAAAAGTTTTCAGTTAGAAAGAGCATCCTTCTCGTCTTGCGCAGTTATTAAGACTCATCCTCAAAAGAAAAACTTTGTTGGTTGCTACTGAACTACAAGAAGTACGCATCAGATAAACCGAGGATCAGTCTGTCGTTCGGTGGAGTTAAACCTGATTTAAAACGTATTCGGAAAATGTTTTGCAAAGACGAAACACAATGTGTGGTTATTAAAAAGAAGCATTCACGCAAATCTTATGTCTGCAAGAAAGCGCTTTAAGACACCGGTACTCTTTGTTCTCATTCGCGTTAAATGTAACAACTGAAAGAGGGATGAGTAGTCGTTTGAAAAACATGAATAAATGACACGAATATGTATTTGGGCTTCTTAAGAGTGCGATGTAGTTCTTTTGAAGTAGTTTCTGGATTTAAGGAAGTATTATGGGATATCTCGCACTCTTGTCATTAGAGGAAGTGTAAAGCTGCATTTACATTAAAGTTAAATTATGACAAGAAGTAAAATGCGAAAACAAGTAAAATAAAAAACCAAAATGTGACAAAGGAAGCGCGGGACATGGTGCTCTTGGTGGCTAATAGTTTGTACAGCAAGAATCATATACTTTTATAGTGAATCTCATGAAGGTTCAGAGAGAGAGAGAGAGAGAGAGAGAGAGAGAGAGAGAGAGAGAGAGAGAGAGAGAGAGAGACAGAGAGAGAGAGAGAGAGACTTATTAGCTATTGAAAATTATTAATAAGTTAAGCAAATTATTAATCCACTATCAATGCACTCTTAATAGAGACAACAGCTGCTAAACATAAAATGATAACTTCAAGAATTACCGTAGTATACAACTAGATATCTACTTAATTCAAAGGGGTTTATAAGGCTCTGAGAAGGGATAGTAAAATGAACAAAAGTGAAATATTAAATAGTGCCTCGTGAGAAGAGGCATAAATTCTAATTGGGAAGCGTTAAATGAACTCTCTGAAAAAAGTTCATACAAGTTCCTCGTTGATGGAATTCGAATCCAGGCCCTTTTCACACGGGGTGAGAAGGCGGCAATCATAACCACTGTGGTACTAGAGGGACAAATTAAAGGGGAAGATTTACGGACTGGAATGTAGTAAGTTTTCCTCCAGCGAGTGAGTTGCTGATCATAGGAATGGGTTTCCTGCATGGGCAGTTGAGGCCTACAGCCTGGGAAAGATCAAAGGCTACTTGAACTAGAGGGAATAGTACATCAGTAAGATTGAATTTCACTGATGTACTCTCATTTTAAAAATAAGACAGTACATCACTGAGAAAAACAGCAACAAAACATACACTGCCCTAACAAAGAATTCGGGCATTCCTGTTAAAATGAAGTGCGAACGAAATGTATGCGAAGCACAAACGGGCTCAAAACGTGCGTCAGCTTGTTATAAAGGGGACCTGGATATGTTTAACCATCGTCATTGCGTCTTCCCCTACATCAGTAAGATACCATACTATAATTAACTAAATCTGTAGTCGAGATTTTCAAAATAATACTCTGTCTGTGCAAGGTAACCTTCTGTGACGAGAAAATGAGCATTTTTCTGTCTGCTCCATTTCTTTATCGACAGAAAACATATTGGGATCCCATAACGATGTAAACGGTGATTAGAGCAATTTTGATATAATCTTGCCTTGACTCTCTAGAAATTAAGTTCAATACTGCTTGAAGACTACTGTGAAGTATAAGGCGCTCAAATTATTCTATTCCTATACCTGTGTCTTCTGGTCAAAATATGCGTGATCATAACAGTTTTACTTTATAAAAGAGTTTAATAAAGAATTTCTGTATACATGAATACAAGCAGGTTATAAAAGCATTTCTGAATGATTTTAAAATCGATCTATCGGTGATTCTCCAATTAAACCAACATGTTGTGTTTCGATTTCGATAAAAACGTGAATCATAAAAGAACGGGCCACAAACTACAGTTCCAAAATTTCCCAAATTTGGGTTGAAGGAAGTGGACTTCGTTGCCGAATAGCTCTCTCCAACGTATCCCAAGCGGAGTTGGGGGAACTCCTGGAGCAGCATTACAATTAACTATACATTCTCAATAGGATTGAGATCAGTTGAGTACAAAGTACAAAGTATGTTGAGGGTCAAACGGCACCAGGAATTTCTCCCATCTCCGCGAGTGTTCGCTGTATCGAGGGACAGTACTCTGTCAAGACCAGAGATTTAAAAGTGTGTGGATCATGTGTTGTGTAGTATGTTGTGCCCATTGTTCTTCTGGCCTATTGGCCGTCGAGCCCCTGATGAGACCCGACGTTGTCCGTACTATGCCAACGAGGAGGCTGGCCAGGTGTACCTTAAATTTATTATACTCTGGCAGGTCCCGCCGCCTAATTTCCTGAGATTTCAGCGGCTGGGTCCTATAGGAAAAAAAAAAAAGATAGATAATCGCGGTGGTATAATTGCAAAATCGCTATTAAGTTAGTATGTGGGGTTTGTTCCCCGAAATTACCATGGGGTTGTACGCTAAAATGACAAGTTCTAGAGGCCTAATGGAGCGGGCAATAATTTTGGTGCTAATTTAAATTTGGATGCGTGGGGCTTTCGCGGTGTATAGTCAAAGAGAAGGGTAGGGAGACTGAAGGCTGGGGGCAAGAAAGAGAAGTAAGGGGCCGATAGGGTAGATGGCCCCTGCAGTCAGTGGGGCATGCCCATGCCCCACCAGAGGGAAAGGGGGATGGCAGGAGGAGGAGAAGACAGCGAGCAATCTCCCCCCCCTGCCAAGGAACAGGAGTGAAAGCAGGCTGGTCAAGGTTGCCAGCCCAGATCGCCATATGGCTAGGTGGCTGCAATGTGCTGCAATCATTTCTCTGAGCCCTTGCATGGTAGTATCTGGGAAGGTTTCCGTGGTTGTGTAGACATTCTGCTGGCCTGCACGGCATGGTTGTTTACTGCAGTGGTTGAGGCTGTGGGAGCGTCCTTCTCCTTGTGAAGAGGTCCTGGGCCAGCTGCGCGAATGCCTTGTATGTGTCAACTTCAGTTATGGCGAGGTCTTCTTGATTACGGAGGTTAAGCTGTGTTCTAGTAATGAACCTGCAATAGAGGTCCTCATATAGTGGGCAACTGTACATTAGGTGCTTCCACGTTCACCACAGAGGCAGAACGGAGATCAGTTGAGTATGGGGGCCAGGGAAGATAGGTAGTGGAAGTCGTTGTCAGGTTCTCCGAACCATTTTTGCAGGATTCTGCACGATGTGCTGTTGCGCTGTCATCCATAAAGTGGCCATCTCCTTTGCAATAAAAGTGTAACGTTTTAGGGAGAAGAAGATCTGATACAAAATTCAGGTACTCCTTAGATGACATTCGACCTTCCAAAAGTATCAACGGGCCCAGTTCGTGACAACAAAACATTCCCCATACCAGTATACCACCTTCAGATGCTTGGATTGTCTTAACAAGGCAAGCAGAGTCCATCGCTCCGTGAGGTTCTCACCACACTCTCTGCCTACCATCAGTACAAAACAAAGTGTATCGTGATTTGTCTGACCACATGATTTCTTCCATTGTTCCACTTTATAATCATGATGTTCTCGGCGCCACTGCAAGATTGAATTTTCTGTTTTTCTCTGAAACAATTGGCTTCCGAATAGGCAGGCAACAGCCAATACCCTGCGCAGTTCTGGGCTTGGTTGAATTCAGATGTTATTTGCTGCACACCGGATGTCCAATTTTTCTGTAGAGTTCTCCGTACTAAAGAAAACTCTACGACGGCTTCGTTCTTAAAGTATTGTTTTTCTGTCACATTTACGCTTGAGTGTGGAAGAACTGCTTGCTTTCTAGTCATTAACAACCTTTGAGAAACCAGTTATGTTTTTTTGTTTCTTGAGTTTTGGCTCTTGCTAAACGTGCACTCATCATAAGACCGTTTCTAAAGTCTGACAGACCACAAGTTTTCCCCATTTTGGCTTCAGTTTACTGCAGTCGAACAGCCTGTGCTGTGCAGTCCTTATACTCAATGAGCTCCACATCACAGTTTTCATTGCATCAGTTTATTTGCATTTCTTCTGTCTGTGAATGGATTCATGCAAAATTTCATATATTTTTGGCCAGTGTGTGTATATACATTTTGTAGATATTTCGGGCAATAAATGATTCTAATTCGGCACAGCTCTCTGGCCCCAGATTGTATGAAAAGAATCTCTTGGCATCCATCAGGTACTTCATTTTCTTGGTGTATGTATAGAGAAAATTAATTCATTCCCCTTTAGTCAAAGGGGAGTTCTGCTCTCCTACGTTCTCTGCTGGCGTAAATGATTTAATCAATGAACTGTGTGTTACATATGCTTTATCGGAATGAAGATTCTTCTTTCACAGCTCGATAAACATCTTATGAACAGTTCTGCTACACAATGGGAACCTGTTACTTTCAATTCCAGTCTCCTATTCCGTAAACCTAAAATAAACTGAAATTATCTTTATAAAAGGTGAAATAATGTGATGATTAGCGAGTATAGTACTGTGATTTGAAATTGATAACCATACTTTGTTGACCCCTAATCGGATAACACACAATTCCTCGCTTTTTTGGAATAGGACAACAAGGTGATAATTGAATCAGAAAGACGTGATTAACAAAGACTAATGTCACGCTTGGAAGGAAAAAAATGTCATCAATGACCATTTGTCTCTTCAAGGAAAGTGCTTCTGCCACTGCTACATATAAAACTAGGTTGAATGAAACAGTTTGCTAATGCTGTAGATAAAAAGGGAGCTGCTTTAATTAGATCGTTTCAATTCAGAATCAGTTATTTCTTGAAATAACTGATTCTGAACTGTACACGATATTATATTTTGAATAATCGCAAATTCATCTGTGATTATTCAAAAGATGTAGACATCCATCTCTGTTAATTCAGCATGTTTCCAATCAGCCTCTTTCATTAACCTTTCCAGTGAAAGACTTAATAATAAAGGTTGACGTAAAGGACCATAATACAGTTACTTTAACTGGATGAAGAGATTCTTCAAGCCCTCTACAAGAGTACAATGATTTCGCCACATGTTACTCGTCTGGAGAGCCCTGGGTCCAACTCCTGTTTTTTGCTAGGGGAAAATTTGCTCTAAAACTGGGAAAATTATTAAAGGCTTCTTCAATCGGGGTTTCAGATAGCCGATCTCAGGAGGAGAAAGTTGAGTTTTTCCTGTGGGTGAGTTGTTCTAGATTTTTCAGCCCGCACAAATGCAGATTGGCCAGTGAACACAAACAGTTCTATAAATGCATAACAGATTTATTCTCTTACTCAGCTCAGGAAAGCCTGTGATCCATCGGCCAACTTCCAAATTCCTAGATTAGAAGAATTAAATTTTAGAAGAAACAGCGGGTCACTCTTTTCTCTCAAATCCTTTACTGTTAAGATAAAAGATAAAAACAATCAAGATGTTAGTTTTTCACTTCGCTGTATCCAGAAGGCCATTAAGAATGCACATAAATGCTCCTACTAGGCTTAATATTTTAATAATAGACTAAATGATAAGTAGTCCTTGCGGTAGAGCAGTGGTGATGATCACCATCCTCCCAAACTGTCAATGACGTGAATAATTTTCATTGGCTTTTTTCGCATGAGTTTATCGGTCTTTGGTGAGGGTTTCATGCTCTTTTGTTTCCGGGTACTCGGATTTTTCGTATAGCAAACAGCAAACTGACCGAATAATACACGCAGTCAGAGACACAAGGTACAGATGCCTTATAGTCGCTTCGCTGCTTAACACACACATACTTGCAAAAGTCCTAGGAAATACTTCGAAATTAATACGTTTAATATCCAAATTGATTGTCTGGAAATACATCTAAATTGTAAAAAAATAATAGAAAAACAAATGTGCAATTTAACGACTTCTGAGCAGTAATTCCAACAACTGATTTTCCAAGCGTTGGTGTCAAAAAATTGAAATAATTCTCTTATCTTTGTCAATGTACAAAACTACCAGAAATTATATTTTTAGCTCAGATACAAAACAATAAAAAGCAGTGCACACACACACACACACACACACACACACACACACACACACACACACACACACAACCGGGGCTAGACCCTGCTCTACCGATAAAAATGGCCTCACTATCATCCTTGAGAAGCGTTCATTACTAAAGCTCCCATCGGCACCATTGGCTAACAGCTCCGTCACCTTACTGGGGACATTAACGAAACGCTACGGAAAGTCTTTATCTTATCGGCCAAATCATCTGCGGAAGTCGAACGAGCACAACGCTCTTGGTAAAATGTCCGGCTTTTTAATAGCGGGTCTGTAACAAGAGCTTGCTCGGCTTAGTGTACTCTGGGGGAACATACTTTGTTTACCTCGTTGAGAAGCGTCTTCCTGCGGTATCCACTGCAGAGCAAGTGTGAATGGAGAGACAATGGAAACACAGCATGAATGCCGGACTCGCTTATGATAGCCCAGTCCTGGGGGTACAGTTCTCACTACGAAATATGCTGTCGTTAGCGGATATCTATAATAAGCAAAGGGAGGAGTCTGATAAACAGAGTTGAGAGGGAAGTAAAATAGCCACGAATAGTGGCGCTATTAGTTTTCTATCCACAAGATGATAATGAGAAGAAGACCGCGTTCATTTTCCCTCCCTCTCCCCCATTTATCTTCACCCCAGTGCCGTCCATCTTTTTTTGTACGATGAGACTCTGAAACCCTCCTACTAAACGGCCTTTGTTTTGTACCCCTGTTGGATACTTAATTCTTTATCCCCTTCTGCTCTGACATTGCTGAATCATATACAAATGCTAAATGCCAACTCATTTCTTCATGTACAATACGTTCCTTAGAAATGCAGGCTATTTGGTCTCTTATCTGCTCTCGTGAAATATTAATGACGTTTATAATGTTATAATTTCAAAAGCTTTCAGGTAAGCTGATATGCAGTAAGGTTTCTCTCCCTGTAGGGTTACCAGATGAAACACTTCACAACAGAGTTTAAATTTCGCAAATATAATTTGTTCACATTCATTGAGATGAGCTTCACTGCATTCTAAA
Organism: Mastigoproctus giganteus; assembly: GCF_048544385.1. NCBI lineage: Eukaryota > Metazoa > Arthropoda > Arachnida > Uropygi > Thelyphonidae > Mastigoproctus > Mastigoproctus giganteus. The sequence goes on along the minus strand of NC_143581.1, from coordinate 145,175,124 downwards.
TCTATCGCCTTGCGAAATATATCACCATTGGGACTATCTCTACGACGATTACTGAAATCCATTTAGTTTTATTTTAGACACTACCAAATAAATAGACACTGCCAAACAGTAACAAACAAGGCAATAACTGATGAGTGGTAATAATCAAAATAATCAGACTAGGAAATCAAACACTATATTTAAAAATAAAAGTTATTTCAGATCAAAGTCATGAAGAAATACTACACAAAGAAGAGCACTTAATCCTCTTAAAAAAATAGTAATAAACCCAACCACACAGTTGCATTAAATATGTATTCTTCTTTTATGAGTGAGGTACAATCCGTATAGTTTCAAGAAAGACCTATTGTGGTTAAACGTGTTTAAGGGAAAATGCATCTACCCTCCTGCCTCGCTATTCCTGTAATAAAGTATAGAAACTTTTGTTTAAGGAAAACCGTCGTCCATCTTTATGGGATCAGAATCCGCACCACATTACCCATAAATAATGTCCCTCACTGGTTCATCAGCCAAAAAAAAGTAGCAACACTACGTTCGCACTTCTAGAGATGGATACTTAGAGAAGTGAAGTTAATCAACTGTTTAAGATAAAAACCACGAATCTTGTGTAATAGTATTAACTGTGAAAATTTCTAGCAATGAATGCCAATAAATTTCGCAAAAATATTTCACTTGAAATGAAATTTTAATCTTTCACTCGAAGAAATAACACTCTTGATAGCATTAGTATAACTATTTGCCATGTAATGCAAGGAAGCCACGGCTTTTTGCTGTCCCAGCCATTTTTAACGAAAAGTCCAAAACTGAAATGGAAACAAGAAACACAAATATAAAAACCTCTTTGCTACCTTTAATAAACAAATGAGAATTGGTAGGAAACTGAAAACTAATATTGTATAAAAATGGATGCCAATATAGCTGCTCATATCCTCTAGACGAGAGCAGTCTAAAACGAAAAGAAACACAAACATATCAGATAAAACAGAACCGAAGAATCGTTTTTCTGTAGAGGCTATCATTATCACTTCAACTCTATAAACATCTTTAAAATGTTAAAGCATAGATAAAATATTCGATGCTTTCTATAAATGGAAGTTTCTGATAAAAAAAAAAGGAAATTAAATGGCACTATCACATTTAAATACGTACACATACACGCTCAGTTTAATTTACTGGGAATTCTATTTTTACGTGGCACATCCATTTGTCTCCAGGACCGACAAAATTGATTCACATCGGCAGGAACCTAGCAAGATAAGAGTAATATTCCTCTGGTATATTCTGCCATCAGGGCTGAATACCATTCAGCATTCATGCGGAAAGCGTACTGATCCGCTTACATCCAGAACAGTAAATAAACACAGTTCCATATGCCAGAGGCAAAGCCATATATCCTGATGGAAGCAATCCTCAGGGAAGCTGCAATGACGTTTAAATAAACTCAATGTTTTGGGACATTGTCACAACAGTGTCACAATTCAAACTGATTCCAACAAACGATGTCAATATAGGAAAAGCATTCCTCCAAGTGGCTACAATTATCCATCGAGCATGATACTTGTATGGATCATTGCAGCATGCAGTGATGCTTGCAGATATCATGGTATGTTTGTCATACACTGGTTTAGCAAATCCTAGTTCACGAAAGTGAATTAGGATTCCTTGAACCATATATCACTTTTATATGTAAATTACGTGTATTCTGGGGTCGATTTGTTCGTTTTCTGGCGGAAAAACACGAGCTTCCAGAAGATAAACCCATGCAGTCCTTGCCTGAGACTGATTAACTCAGCCACGTTGTGAAAAATGGGCATGAAAAATCCTCTCGTCATTGACAGGATTTGAATTCAGGCATTTTCCGTCCGTTTAGGGGGAAGAGCGGTGATCACACTCAACTGTGCAACCGAAGGATTGAAGAGAACCGAGCAGCAGAGACCAGTCGGATTTAGTTTTATCACAGCTACAGGTATACCATCCGTATCGATAACCTTAGATCCCTATTGAGCAATTGTTGGAAATTTTAGCATATTGCAAAACGGCATCAAGTTGCCATCAAAAGTGAAATTAAATTGAACTGATTGAATATACCGGGCGTGCCGCTTTCTGATCGTCTCTTTAAGTTGCTTATGTGTTCCTTGAACAGTAACATGTATGCTTCAGTCATGTGTGTGTGTCGCCCTGAAATTTGTTCTGCACTGTTCTTGAGCTCGGAATTTTAAAATTGTCTGCCCGAAAACTTGAGTTATTCGTCCAGAAGCTGTATATATTACAGGCTTAATACATACAGCTCAATATGGATTCCAATATGGGTTTTAGGTCGCCGATTCGCCTGAAATCCCACAACAAACAATAATAATGTCTGCAGTAAACCAGTGAAGGGGATCTAACCCTGTAGTAGGTAAAAGTAGAAAGTTGCAAAATGCAGAAGACTGCGTTAATAACGAAATACTTCTATAATTAAGATCTGCTTGGAAGCAAAAATTATATCCAGTTATTAAAAATTATATCGGACTATTACAAATTTTGTTATGCTGGCTGCGACCAAGTTCAGACGGAGTGTCATAGAACAGCCTTTTTAGTACAGGTGAATCATCAATGCCAGATGGAGAACGTTAGACGTTGAAATCTCTAAACAATTAAACCTCACCGGACTGATGAAAATAAGTTTCAAACTCACAAAAGGTTTGTAACAGGCTCTCCACAGCATGTTGAGACAAGTATCACAATTTTGGCACTGGGTATATTAACTATTGTGATTTATGGTGACGTAGCTAAAAGTAATATTTTCTTAAATGTAATAACATAAATACATGTATAAGAGAAATATACCTTCGCGACCCCTTAACAAATGTAATGGCGACCCAATGGAATCGCTGCCCTTGATATTCCATAGGATTCAAATCGGAACTCTCCCTGAACCCTTCCAACTTTTGTACATACGAATACATATCCATCAACCATTCTCAGACAGCACCACCGGCGGTGTGGCATGAAGCATTATGATTCCCCGTACAACCACCAAAGGTTCTAGGCAACACCATAACCCCACCTCTTTCCCCGATTATAACGCACGCAGGAGGCATCTGGTACCCGAAAGCAATCACTGTTAGTGGTAGAAGAATCTTCGACTCTCTGCAAAGAAACATCCTGCTCGCTACTACCCGTGCCTGCTGCACTCTCAGTACCCATGCTCTGCAAATCCTGGCAGGCGCCATGCCACTGGACCTGGAGGTGGTCCACTGTAGACTACTCTTCCACCTCTCCAAAGCAAATTCCAAGACCATCCTCGACTTCACAACAGAACAGCAGAAAAGAAGCGTCTCCTCACGCATCTGCAGCAGGCGTGGCAAGCGAGATGGACTACTTCCAACAAAGGCGAAATCACTAGAAAGTTCTTCCCTTACATTAACAGAATGTTCCCCAGGCTTCTCCCCCCCTGGTTTTCACCTGACCTTTATGATACATACCTGTTAACTGGCCATGGATCATTAAAAGGCAAACTGACGCCCTGGGAATCATCGATGATCCCACTTGCACCTATGGTGGGACTGAGAGTTGGTCGCACCTTATGTACGACTGCCCCCTCTATGAGGATCTCCGCTGCACCTTCATCACTTCCTCGACCTACATACCCAAAGACCAAGAAACACACCTGTTTGATAGTAGGGAGGAATATATAGCTTTTACGCGTTTCGCATAAGAGCTCTTCAGCCGAAGGAAATTTTTACCTACAGTTCCTGTACCGGTACCACAACTGTCCCAAGGAAGAAAACATACGGACTTTCAACCAGACTAGAGAGTCATGAACTTGACCGTCACGCCATCAAACGGACATGTGTTTTGTAAAGGGCGGCACCTAGAATATCTGTTCAACTCCGCCTCGTATCTCTGTGAAGAACAGTATCACTACAAATGGGCCAGATATGTGTGTGACGTAGGTTTGTGTGTATTATGTGTGTGTTCTGTTGTTGTGTCTGGCCACTTGGCTACCCAGAAGCATCAATCACCTGGAGAGATGATTCTGGGTACTCGTCCACACCACGGGAAGGTGGGCCAGTCCCAGTAATGCACGTACTGTCTCAAAAGAGACTCTGAGGCACATGACGTTGCCAGCAGGTAGGTCAGGATCCTCTGGGGGCCCATTCCAGAGGGGCAGACAAAAAAAAAAACCACCCATGGTGTAGGTAATGGGAAAAATAAATAAATAAAATAATAATAATAAAAATAAATAAATAAATAAAATAAACACAAAAAACCCACCTGTGGTGCAGGTTATGGGGGAAAAAATAAAATAATAATAAAAAATAAATAAAAAAATAATAATAATTAAAATAATAATAAATGAATAGATAAATGAAAATAAATAAAAAATTTAAAAAAATAATAAATAAATAAAATAAAATAAATTTGGCGGGAAATAAAAAAAAACATATATATATATATATATATATAAAATAAAAGTAAGTGTGGAGTGGCTGACTCTAAACAGAATGCAAGGAGGAGAAAAAAAAAAAAAAAAAAAAAAAACATTGTCTAATCCACTTCAAGCCCAATGCCAGGGGTGTTGACCACTCAGTATGATCTCCTCCTTCGAGCAAAGACTTCCGTAGCAAAGTTGTGAAGAACAAATAAACGTTCAGGGGTTTGGAGTATCTGGTCTAATTGGTTTTCCGATATTGGGATGGTATTTCACTAAACTTTGTCTCGAGTCTTCGTACAGAATACAGTCAAAAACGAACTATCCGACGATTGGAGTTTGAAAGCACCATTAGATTGAATTAAACCCCTGGACTGGACACCACCCGATGTCAATGACAGAGGCGCCAAATGCTGATCCTATCTGTGCTCCCTTTTACAGTCACTTTCGACCCCATTCCCTTCAGCTTTCTTCGCCTTCGCCCGATTGACTGAGTGTCCATTGATTGGTTGGGGATGCCTTCGCCTATATCCACTTACTCTTACTTTCATTCCTCTCTTCTTCTGTACACCCTGTACTACCTCATTCTATCTAATCGCTTTTTTTTTTCTTTAATTAATTAATTTATTTATTTTATTATTTTTTTTTTTTATTTATTTATTTAATTATTTTTTTTTTTATTTGTACTGTTTTTTTTTTTTTTTTTTTTTAACATGGTCTCCGCTCAGGAAGCTGAGGCGACCCTGACGGAGACTAGCCAGAGAATTATGGGCAGCCTGGCTACCTCCTAGTGGTGTGTGCGGGCAATGTGGGGTTCCACCAGGGGCCCTGCGGTCAAATGCCAGGACACACAACAGAACCCAACACAAAACTACGTATTCAACACACAACACTTTTCTGGCATCTACAGTAGTACTGTACTTCTTCACAGTGTACATATGGCGCAGATGTGGGAAACCACGGGTGGCGCCTGACCTTAACACTATGCACTATATATGTCGACACAATGCACTCCAGCAGCAGACGTTCTCCGCGCAACCTCCGGACCAAATCCGCCAATCTGATTGGAATAGGGTGTAGCGAGATTCGTAACTCGATAGAGTCAATTTCCACTTCTTTATGGACCATTAGATAGCTTGTAGCACCACGCAAGGTGAGACCGTTGATTGCCGTTGACGTGGTGGTGGGGCTTGTGCGCTCTAGTGATCCTGAGAGCTATGTTGGTGGTAGCTTAGCTACTGGTAGGGCCTCCCAGGCCGAACAGGTCAAAGGTGAAGAGATAGACGAAAAGAGATACTTGGTCCTCCAGGTTGGGGGGGGGGGGGGGGGTTGAGCGCAGGGCTGACAACCATGCCCTATAAAAAATCTAATCGTTACGCATAACTTGACGAATGAAACCCGACAGCCCTTACGGAAACAGATCAGGCCTCGAAATAAGGATACGAGTTTGGTATTGAGATTTGGAACTTGGAATGTGCGTACCCAGTTGCAGGCTGGAACTATGAACAGCATATCAGAGGAAATTGAAAAGTTTAAGATGGATATTGTTTCTCTCCAAGAAGTTAGATGGAAAAGTAAAGGTATGATTAATAAGTTGAAATTTACACTATATTATTCTGGAATTGATGACAGACAGGGAGAACAGGGTGTAGGATTTCTGATTTCTAAGAGAATGCGCAGATCAGTACTTGCCTTCACACCAGTGTCTGGGAGAATTTGTAGCCTTAGAATTAAAGGTAAATTCCATAATGTGACCTTCATTAATGTATACGCTCCAACTGAAGGTGCGGATAATGATGCTGCGGATGGATTTTACGATGAACTCCAGGCTGTGTGTGAAAGAGTAGGTCTATTTGGGAGACACAGCCTTCATGAAGAAACAAACAGTAATGGTCTTAGAGTAGCACAATTTGCTGCTGCCAACAACTTCAAGGTCATGATGTTTGTTTGTTATTTGGTTTTTAGGAGCATTAGCAACTAAGGCCATATTGCTCCGGGATACGCGGTGGTCATTCCCTGACCTTTCCGCATCCTCCGTATTTGGTGGTGACGGGCTCGAACCCCGGTCTAATCAAGAAGCGTGTGCTACGCACTGCTGCTCCTTCCCACCTGGCTACGGAGGTGCCTCAAGGTCATGAGTACCTGGTTTCCAAGAAATAATATTCATAAAGGTACATGGAAAATCGCTGGTACAAATCAGGCTAATCAGATTGATCATGTGCTGGTCTCTAAGAGGTGGGCTACAGCTAGTTCTGATTCTGATCATTTTCTAGTGGGAACCAGACTGAAGTATAAATAGCTCTAGTAGCAAGAGGAAAGGCTCAGAAAACTAAGCGGTGGAATGCAGAGAAATTGAAAGATAGACTTGTTGAAACAAAGTACCAGGCAGAGTTGGCCCGAAGACTGCAAGAACAGGATAAAAGTGACAAGATTGAAGATAAATGGACTTGCATAAAGGCTGCAATTTGGGGTGCAGCACACGTAAACTTGGGTAAGACCTCAAGGCCGAGAAATGGTATGATGATGAGTAATAATAGAATTGAAGATACAAGTCAGGGTGAAATGTTTACAGTGGAATAGCAGGGCGAATAGTAAACACTACAAGGAAAAACGGATTGCCGCATCTAGGTTATGTAGAAAGAAAAAGAGAGAAGCTTTGAGAAGGAAGGAAGGTCGACGAAATGCTGGAATATTACAACAAGAAGGAAAGTAGAAAGTTTCATAAGAATATTAAAGAAAGTACACAGGAATTCCGATCAAAAGTTACTGCGTGTAGGGACAGTGAAGAGAACTTTCTGACTGAGAGAAAGGAGGTTCTGAAACAGTGGAAAAAGTATTTTGAGACATTTTGACAGGAACAAAACAGCTATTGTACTATACAGTAGAACCATGCATTGAAGACCCTATATTCGAAGAAATTCGAACTTTAAAGCACCAGGAAGGAGCTGATTGAATAACTGCAGAGTTCCTCAAGAATGGTGGAGGGACACTATGGAGAATAATACATAATCTGATACTATTAATATGGTCTGAGGAAAAAATCCCGGATGAATGGACACGGAGTCATACAGCCGCTTCACAAGAAGAGTGATAAACTGCTTTACTCTACCTATAGAGGTATTACATTGCTGAGCTTTACTTACAAGGTTTTGTTTGGGAGTTATTTATAACGGACTGGCATCATATTCAGAGAATATCAGTGTGGTTTCAGACCCAATTCCTCAACAACTGACCAGATTTTCTTTTTGAGGCAGATACAGGAAAAAGCATTTCAGTATAATATACACTTATTTAACCTATATGTAGATTTCAAACAAGCCCTTGATTCACTCAACAGAGAGGAAATGATAAATGATCTCCTTCTCCTGCGCATACCTGCAAAGATTGTTAGGCTCATAAAAACAACCCTGGCTGGCTTTAAAGTAGTGGTGAGAATTGAAAATGAGTTTACGACTCCCTTTGACATTAACGCTGGTGTTAAACAATGCGATGAACTCTCTACTGTGTTATTTAAATTGGTTTTAGAGGTGGCTGTCAGAAAATTAAGTGATTGGACACATAAGCACAAAGACAGTGCAGGTCTGTGCATATGCTGATGATGTCGCTATTATCAGTAGGACTAAAAGAGCGCTGGAGGAAACAGTGGCCAGGCTTGATAGTGAAGCACAAAGAAGAGGACTTAAGATAAATTAAGCGAAGACAAAATATATGGAAGTTTGGAGAATGGCAAATAACACGAAAATTTTAAGAAATATTGTGCCGACTGAAAACCCAGGAACACCTTGGGGAGGAAATGACTACTGTCTCTTGCCGGAGATCGGCTAACTGCACCCTCGATTGAATAGACGACCTCAGAAATTCGACTGGTCGTCGACGGGAATCGAACGCAGACCTCTCTAAACGGCGCGAAATAAACAATCATTTTAAAGTTAGGTGTTACCCGAGCGGTTCTATACACCCAAGTGTATTTTGACCTAGGTGTGTTCAGCGTTTTTTTTTTTTTTTTTTTTCTGGAGGAAAAAACCGAGTTTTCGGTTTTTTCCTTATACGAGCAGACAAAATCTTGATGAGCTACTGGTGTCCTTGCGTCTGTAAAAGGATAATGCTACCTTGTATGGGAGAGTACGGGTGACGATAACTGAACCACAGTGAAAAAAGTATTGTAAAAATTCCCCGCTTCATTGGCGGAATTTGATCTCAGGCCTTATGCATGCGGTCGATAAAGACGGTGATCCTAAGAAGCGTGCTAAAAATGAGGCTCCAAACGAGAGTCACCTCATCAATCCGTGTGCATTTTGTTTATAGACTGCACGTTTCCTCTGGTCGGTTTGCCTATTTTGCTGAAAGAAAAGCCATGTTTCCAAGGGGGATCTTTTTATCTTCGCCTGAGACCGACTAACTCGGCCACGGAGTGAAAAAAGCCCATAAAAGTTGGATTTGAACCAGGGCCTTTTCCACTCGGTTTGCGGAGGACGGTGATTATAACCACTGTGCTAGCGAAGACGTCCATATTTTCATTACGTGCCAAAAATGTTATGTTACCAGCACATAACATAACAGGTAAGGATAGGGGAGTGTAAATTCTTCACCGCAAAATGCAAGTAGAGAAATCTCGCTTACTAGTCAAACAAGAATTTTTATTGTAGGTTCTTGGAGTAGACTGCGTTACAGTTCGTATTCAATATTTTTCTCCTGGCTCAAAGACACCCTAGTTTGGGATTTAACATTACAACTCCTTCTTTTACTATGGTACGCTGAAAAATGTCAGAAGCCGAGTTAGCTGTCAGCTTAATCCACGGTTGGACTGAGTAAGCTCTACTGTAATTTAGTTAGCGTGATCCTTATACGAGCAGACAAAATCTTGATGAGCTACTGGTGTCCTTGCGTCTGTAAAAGGATAATGCTACCTTGTGAAAGAAGCAGTATTCAAAAGTGCAATCTTAGATGAAAGATTCAACCAGGAATTTCAGGACGATACTGTCCTTTGTAGCATTCCTGGTCCGTTTCTAGATCCGTGTGGACTAAATAATTGAAAAGAGAAATTACTATTTGATCAAAATACTGCCGAGAAAAAGCTGCCAATACATTACATACTTTTAATAAATAACAAATACATTTTTCTTATGGACATGGTATGAAAATACTCCATATCAGGGGCATCATGCATAACGAATTGTCACTACACGAAGTAAAATTACGCTTAAAACAATTCAGATTGTTCTCTTTAACTGAAAAAATATATATTTGCGTTGTTTTGTTCTTGTGAATAGTGCACATGTTGAACATATTTTAAGCATTTTGTTTATTTAACCCTGGGAGCTGCTAAAATTGGGGAAGGATAGTTGCAGATGTGTGGTAATTTGCCTGAAGCCAAAGAGTAGTTGATTGTTGGAATACACTCCCACCTAACCTTGTGAAGAGTGAGTGGTTTAGAAATTTAAAGAAGGTGTGGACAAATTATTAGAAGGGAGGGACAAATAAATGAATAAAAGTTATAGTTTGGCTGATAATTTTTAAGCCTACTTCATTTAGCCAATACTAATATTAGTTCCCTGTAGTTCCAGACTCGTGAAACACCAGAAAAATTCGATCTGTTATATTAGCTACTCCAGACACATCAAGCAGTTTGGTGTACCTAGTAGCCAGCGCTTCAACGAAACTGAGCTTGATTAAACTTACAATATTAAATCCTAAATTATAGTATTATATCTCTTTGCAAGAATTGCGCCATACAATTTCCACTATGTATTGTAATACAATAAAATCATTTGATATATGAAGTATAAAACTACAGAACTTTCAGCATAAATTCATCATTTTAAACCTTACTGAATATGGCCTTGGCTGATTATCTGTGATTATCAGGGGATAAATGATGTTCTTTGTTGTTTTACCATAAAACACGCCAGCGAATTGAGGATAATCGTTTCTTCAGAGATGGCGTTCGGTGTGCCCCTGTACATGTTTCTTCACTGCATCACCAAATTGCCTCCCAGTGAAGTTGGAGTTCATATAAAACGATGTGAATTAATCTAAAGTACCACCAATCGAAATAAAAATTAATTTTATATTAAAAAGAAGTCCACATTAATTTAAAATTTTTTTTTCTGTTTGCAGAAAAAATTGTTGATTACTCCAGGCTGGACATTGGCTCATTATTTATTGTTATTAATGAATGTCTTCATTAAACAAATGTCACGGAAAATTTACCGGATGGCAATAAAAGTTACAAGTAGGTCAGGGTTCACTCTCGTTTCCTCATCTAACATTTTTAAACTTCCATGTTTCACTGTTTTGCGAATCTGCTCTTCATTCCTATTTAGTTATTATAATGGTGAAGGGAAAGGAACCAACGGAAAGCAAGTGGCGAAGTTTAGTTTCAAATTTAAATCTTCATCTGCACTGCATGAGCTTGTAACAACAAGAAGTATTTTCCCCATGCAGGTTCCATTTTCTTCAAGACGCAATTGTGAACGGCTTTTAACCCTTAACATAGAAGTGGTGCAGTTTTTAATAAAGTGTCAATGCACTAATACTTTATTTGAATTAGCTTGAGCATCTTTTCCAGATTTTGAAGTGCATAACATCTGCATTTTAAATAAATCTTTATTTGTCCTACCAAATTTAAAATATATGAGTACATTGGTAAGCGACAAATTCCCTTCACGGCAGACAATGCCAGGGGATTACCATAAAATGTGAATAAAAGAATGTCTAAAATATACAAGAAAGGGCAACAAATATACAATAAATATACATGAAAAGATGACATATAAATTGCATTACTCTTCACTACATTTCTGTCTAGAGTCCTGGCAATTGTAATACAAAAGTTCATCTTAACATCACATCCACTGATCAACTTGTGCGAGATATACATTATTCAATTGCGTACACAGTTCTTGACAGAAATTCACACAACCATTACGCAACAGTAGCCTCAGCGAGCCACACTGCGGTTTGTTTCCTATAATTCGGGTCTTCTATGAGCTTTAGTAGGTCAATTCCGATATGTGTTAGGCACTGAATTGATTCTAACGCACTGGCGGGTATAAACCTGTCGGCCATCTTCAGTCTGTTGGTCTTCATTCTCAAGGATTTTGTACCTCTTAATGAAGATGGCGGGATGTGCCACTCACAAAGCTGCCAGAAGCATGGTGATGATATCGTGCCAGTCATCATTTTGATTGTGGTTATTAATCGTTTCCAGGCAATGATGTCTGGTAAACGCTGCAGTTTAAGCTGTTCAGAGAGCTGCGTGGTCCTTAAATGTTGTGGGAGGTGGTGCTTATGGTTTGCCCACTTCAGCAGCCAGAATTCACTTGCATATATTCTCCTAATGTGGGTAGGGGTGGCTGATGCCCACAATTCAGCGCCATACAAAATGGCTGAATACACTGTGGTTCTTAAATATCGTGCGGTTGTTGCAGTCTGTTTCACGTGCAAGAGGTGCTGTTTTGTTGCCCAACGTAAGTAGTTCATTTTCTTTACAGTCAGGTCAATATGAGAGTTGAACGTGAGTTTCGTATCAAATGTTACTCCGAGATCTCTATGCGTCTCAACAACTGGGATAGGTTTGCCATGAAGTTTCGGGTGTACGAGCGTAGGCGATTTTTTGAGCGAGTACACCATGATTACGGTCTTCTGCGGATTTAGGACCAAGCCAAATTTGTCCAAGTACACGAATAAGTTCAGAAGCTTATAATTAATCTGCTCACATAATGCCCTATTGTTCATGGACGGTTGGATAGGTGTTAGGATCTTAATATCATCTGCATAAGTGCATACATCATCCCTACCGTTGCAGAACGGGATCATCATGGCGGTAAAGAGGAGTCCTGATAAAACTCCACCCTGTGGAACTCCTGCATGGAGTTGGCGTTGGAGGATCTGATTATCTGTGCGGTAATAAATGGACCGACAAGTAAGTAGGGCCTGTAGGAACTTCAGCAAATTTCCTTTTATTTGGAAGGCGTGTGGAGCAGATGAAGTAGGGCATGTACATCCAGACTATCGAATGCTGCTTTTATATCGGCATAAATTATTGCAATTTCCTTTCTGGCTTGGAAAGCATTTAGTATCGTGGCCTGAACTGTGAGGAGGTTAGTTATTGTTGATCTTGCAGTCATTGAATAATGAATTTGTTGAGGCTGCCCAGCTAGTATCTGATTCGACAACTTTGGCAACAGAGCTTTCTCCAGTACTTTTAACAGGGTAGATGCAGTAGATATTGGCCTATAGTGCTCCACAAGGTTAGGCTTTGTAATTACAGCTCTCAGGGAAAACTCGGCAAGCAAGGATAGAGCTATAAATTGCTTGGAGTGGTTCAATTAGGTAAGGACTAAGACACTTTACCATGAAGTGGGGGACTCCATCAACTCCAGCTGTGTTAGTTAGCCTGAGGGAGTTAATACTCTGTATTAGTGCTTCTTTAGTGATAGGAATAGACTCCATCTCATTGTCAACTAATTGATCCCACTCAAACTCCCTGACTTGAGACTCAGGATATATGCTGGAGAATCTGCTGATGTGGTCCATCCACGCTTCTTTGTCCAGCCTCTGATTTGTGTCACTTTTATGTGTGCAACGAGGTAGCTTTCCCCTGTCAAATGTGTCTTTTATGTAGCGGTTGATTGCTTTACTGGTTAATAATTTGGTAGTAGAAAGATGCATACGTTTTATGTAAGCTTTCAGCCCTTGAACTAGCCACGTGTGGCTAGCTCAAGGGCTGAAAGCTGACATGAAACGTATGCATCCTTTCTACTACTAAATTTTGATAAGAAAGTATGTTTGTGGTAGTACTGTGAGTTCGCCAGAGTGGCTGTTGCATCAATAGAAACGCGCATTTTAATCATTCTAATCCTGTTACATCTCTTTACCAACGATGAAGCGTGTTGGAGCTGAAGAAACCATACATATCAAAAGATCCAAAAGGCATTGTACCCTCTATCCAGGCCTCTAGCGGAAGCGAGCTAGCTGATAATTTTTTGAATATTTTCTTGATGCAGTACTGATTCCCAAATCGTTTTTACGATGGCTGTCAACTGTTGTTATGGACCATGTTTTTTCTACATTAAGTTGGATTTAAATTCGAATATTCCAGTGGCAAAGAGCAAGAATACTTTGAAGAGTACTCCGAATATAAACAGCATATTCATCTTCCTTAGTCCTTGCAATCTATAGATTCGAATCCGATTCAGAACTTGTGAGATCATTTTAAAATACACAGAAAGTCAAATTCTGCAGAGGAGTATGGGAAACTTGAACAGGTTTTCTTCCAGAAATACGCTAACTTCACCAGCGAAAACTATGCCCATCTTTTTCAATCAGTGCTAACGAAGACTGCTACTCTCATAGCCCTAAAACAGGAATTACTCCTTATGGATCTCATTAGGTAATATTTTACATAGAGCAGTTAAATGTCTATCATAAATGCTGCTATGACTTTTCACTGTCACAGACAAAAATAACGGTACTTTTCTTACAGAAGAGGCAGCATTCCTAATAACTAACCTATTGAGTTTAAATTACAACAGACGATTGTTTATGTTTTTATTGGTAATACGAAATCAAGATAATTTAGATGATAGACTTGAAGTGATTAGTCATTCCCGTTATTCCTATTGCACGAGACGCAATAGTTTAGTTGCCATTGACTCCTTCGTTCTCGCCACGAATCTCAAAGAAAACTGGAAGAACCTTTAACATGTTTTACTACCATCCATCTTAGTTGGAAGATTATGTTTTTTCCACCTGAAATTCGAGTTTTCTGTTTACCAGAGAAAATAAACAAAACAACCTGCAGAATGCACAGTTCAGAGACAATACTGTAGTTTGCTATACACTAAATCAAACAGTCAGACTTGATTCCTATTGTAGAATATTAGTGACAGAATACTGTTGATCAGGTGTTATGAACAACAGTCCATAATACGGACCCCTCGTTGTGTGACATAAGCGCATTTATGGTCAGGTGCAACAAAGTTCGCCAGCCTACGTCTCACAATAAAGTTACGCATTCAGAGCCAAGAAAAACTCAGATTCAATCACCATTAAATTCCATCTTCCATCCTTCGCAACTAAGTAGCCACTTTATTTTAAGTGGGTGATGTGACCGTCATAGCCAAGGTGAAGTCGCTCTTGTACTGTCGAATATCGAGTTCAACGACCCAATTTCTGGGCTCAGAAGCATTTTCCTTCCTACTGGAAAAACTGTTGTCAAGAGATTCGTTCATATTCATAAAGTTCTGAACGATGCTCCGATATTCTATCGCGTGTGATTTTCATGAATAATTTTGCTTCTTGCTATGGTTATTGAATTTTTGTGGAGAAAGAGTAGTACTATAGGAATAGTAACTGCGCTTATATAGTCTTCAGATAAAGTTGATTTCGCCGGCAATTTTTATATCTCTAATTTATTTTATGACCTTTATACAGGCGGGATCGGAGAAGGTGGTTTTTTTATTGCTTAATTAGTTTTACTGCTCCAAGACCGTGGTGGGAATTGTTTTATGACCCTTGGAGCCGAAAGAAAAAGAAGAGTATATTGGGAAAGGTGGATGGTTATTGTGGTGGTGGAAGGGTTATGTATAATTTATGAATATTAATTCCGATTTAGGAAGCAGTGTTTTATAAATAAACAAGAGGATTCCTATAACTTGTCTTGGAGTCCAAGATTTTGTCTTGATGTAACCTGAAACAACGAGATTACACCTGGCTTTTAGCTCTCTGAAAACTCGAGCCATGAGTATAGCCCGTGACAACTAATATCCTTACCAAAGTTTTTCTAAGTCGATTTTTATTAGTTTTAAGTCATTTCAAGCTGTTGATAGGCTATTTATTACAGTGTCAGCCTCCACACGCAGCAGTAACCAACGTTATTAAATCGTATGATGGCAAAAAAAAATTTAAAAGCCTGCTACAAAGAGTAATCGAGGGGTTAATTATGAATTATGATTATTAACATTTATAAATGAAGGAGAAAATTATCTCAACAGAGATGTCGTTTTTAATTCGGCCCCTCAAGTAACTCCTTGTTTACTTAATGATAGGTAATTGATGATTCAGCACCAGATGTTCCCAACTGTGAAGCCACATAACTGTTAGCATCCTGAAAAGAAGATACTAGAGAACTTGTAAAAATATTTACAAAACTTCAAATACGTTTTATAAGTTTTTAATAACTTTGTAATTAAATGTACGGCTTCTATAATTTAGCGCGATTAGTTGTTCGAATATTTCATCAAGTGAATGAGAATCAACACCCTCTCATTTGCTAAATAATGGGAAGTTTTTATATTCATTATTTACATGATGGAGATAATTCTAATTTTGACACATTTTTGTATACATTGAGCGAACAAAAGTAAACGCCCCCTTCTTGTTGAGGAGCCGTTCATCCCGCATGGAAATGTGAAAATAATTTTTCACAATTTCAATGTTTTGCCAATCACATTTGCTATTTTTATTATCCTTTTATTTTACATCCATAAACAGTCGTAAATATTGCATCAATTTTAATGTCCCGCTGGGTTCTGATGCTGGCTTCGATCAATACATTTTGTTGAATTTTCAAGATGATTTTTCAGAAATACGAGTTCTAATTTTCTACTGATGATGTATTTTGTAATAGAGAGAATATAATTTTAAATTTAAGGAAAGAGTTTCCTCACTGGAATAGCTTTGAAACCAACGCTGAATAAAAAATTAAGTACGAGCGATTTTCTCAATGTAAACGAATGTTTTTGTATAACTTATGTCCAGCAAAAAAAACAACAACATTACAATAATTAGATTAAGTTTCCAAACATCCTTAAAGCAATTTCTTAAATATATTTGTCTACAAACTCGCTTTACAAAACTTAAATTAGGACAAATTCAAAGTAATTAATTTAAATAATAAATTTAACGAATTCGTTTGGTTTATTCATAAATAAGAAACATGGAACCCAACCTTTTTGGGACTGTTGGGCAATTAAAACCTGGTAGACAACGGTGGAGATGGATAGATGAAATTCATGAGTTTGTGGGTAGTAAATAGATGGCCATTGCACAAAACAGAAGACACTGGAAAGTTGCTGGAGATGCCTTCAGTGGATTGAAAATGGCTGATGATGGGCAGTTAAATATCTTTGTACAAATTGACCATAATTAACATTGTTATCAACTTATGAAGAGGTTGGAGTAACTGTATGTTTTATTTATATGATACTCATTGCGGGCACTTTGAGAATAGCCACACGTGCACTACTTTTTTGCGATATTCCAATTTTCCATTAATTTTATTGTTGTTTTCAGCATTTAATTAACAAGCCAATGGTTGCAGACCACTGAAAAAAAAAACGATCATTTAACTCTCTACAACCAAGTCCTCACCCGTTGCATACCAAGCACTCGGTTTCTAGCAGACCACGATAACACGCGATGCCCGCATGTTATCCTAGTTATCTAAACAACGCCTCCATTTTATGGAAGTGCTTAACAAGTTAACAGGAACTGTAAAGAGCAAACGCCAAAATTCTAGCTAGCATGTCAGTTCTTACCACTTCCCGAAGTGATATCTCTCTCTCTTCCCCCCTGCCCGTCTCTCCCCCTTCTTGGCTGAAACCGCTGTAAAAGGACTGATACCTTGTAAGCAGGAGCCGAGCGAGTTTCAGGAAGACAAGCGTTTCTTACCTAGAAACGAGATAGCATGTCACATGTGACGATGTACCGCACGCGGAACAACGTTACCTTCATATGCCTGAGCGGTGTTCATTTTGTTCCGCATGGCGAATACCCCCATTCATTTCAATTACCAGAACTGCGTACGCACTTTATTACCTCCGTGTGAGGCACTGCGCGCGCTGTTCTTTGACTCGTAAACAGTATTTCTTCAACCACATGTTTTCTATCAAGTAGCGGGTAATGTATACGAGTGGAATATGAAACTGGTTGTTTTAATGGGGTACGAAAACCGGAAATGAAACGGGTTAATGTAGTAGCTGGAGTTCACAGTGGATCCCGGATAACGGGATATAACATTTCGCGATGATTAACGTCCCCTAGCGTTGATTGTTGTGCAAACTATGTAGCGCACAATAACCAGCCCTTTGTTCGCCAACTCTTCTGCATCCTCTCTTCAGACGTAGAATTAATAGAAGCTGTATATACAGGTTATTTCTGTAAGCTATTTCCATTAACGGCTGACTTAAAGCGATGTTTACAATGCACCCACCGTTGTTTCGCTTAAAGCAAAGAGCCGCTTTTATTCTACCGAAATCCTTTAGAGTACACTTTCTTTTGCAATCGTAACAAAAGGTTCTTCAGCAGTTCAAATGTTGACGTTAATGATGCGGAGGGATTCACTCAACAATGGCCACGTTGTAAAAAAACTCTCGGAATTCTAACCGCCTCCCTTTCATTTCCAGCCTCTGCAAATTTTCAGACACTAGCAGTTAACGGGAAACCATGTCATTAACGGATATGGTATTTCACAATATCCCCGCTTCAGAAATGCTCGATTTAAAATAGGAAATGAAGCGCTCTGTTTACATACACTCTCCTTTAATAGAATCGTTATAGAAAATGATAAAATACTGAAAGGAATCCGAGGCTGTTCAAAGAGAACAGCAAATTCTTGATATCTGCAATTCTTGATTATTGTCTCATTCAATTACTTAACTTCGCGTAAAAAAAATTACATTTCACAGGTTAATCCAAAACTATCTTTATGTTTCTTCCCGTTTGCGCTTACAACGCCTATCTTTATAAATAAATGCACGAGACGTTTTGCTCTCGAACGAGAACTGCAGAATATACCATATTGCCAAAAGTATTGGAATAATGCTTTTGTGACAGATGGGATTGGAGCATTCTAATTCATATCGCAAGATATGTGAAGCAGCGCTGCTTTATAAAAAGCGAGCAAAAGTTAGCTACAGTTAGTTGGGCTGATTATTTTAAGGTAAACTTTGAAGCAACTGAGACGTTATACAGTGTCTCTGAAATTAGCATGTTATAAGTTTGAGTACGTGAAAGGAAAAAGATTTAGCTAGTTAGAATAAAGACATTAAGAAGCCTTCAAAGTGCATTGTGACAACCTTCTCTGGGGAGAGAGAGAGAGAGAGAGAGAGAGAGAGAGAGAGAGAGAGAGAGAGAGAGAGAGAGAGAGAGAGAGACTGTGTATAAGCAAACAACGCCCCATGTCGCAGGGTACTGTAATTGCAACAGTGGCCGATTTGAATATGTGGCAAGCCTGCCATTTCCACTCAGATATGAATTCATCTGACCATCATAGGAGATATGGTCGGTTTTCCGGAATAAAAAACCATGATGACCTCCCCTAGCCACGTTGTGAAAAAGTCTCATAAAAATTCCTCGCGTCATTGACGGGATTCGAACTCAGGTCTTTGCCACCCGGTGTTGGGAGTACGGTGACTATATTAATTGTACTGACCCCGACGGCTGAACCAGTCGCAGCCTTATGAAAAGAAAGGAAAGATATTGCACTCTCCACAACCAAAATCTTGTAGAGAGCGCCATCCTCTCATAGTTATTGATGCTATTAAAGCCCACAGAGTGGACATATTTGATAATTCAAATTTCTATTTTCTAATCAAATGGTTTTCACTTATTTTCCCAATACTCAATAGGGGTATATAGCTAGAGGTATATTATGTATATGGTGGTATGAGTTTTTATGCAATTCCAGCCACAATGGTGCATTCAGGTAAAATGTTACAAATTTCTTTAAGAAGCACATGCTATTCAAATGTAGAAAATTGGATGGGCAAGAACAAAAGTGTTAATAAGTTTTGGAAACTGTTCCCAAGTGACTATCATAATTGCTAATTATGCTAGTCCCTTGGGAACAGTTTTTTTCGTTAGTCCCTTAGGGGGCAGGATTCGCTGGTCTCCAGTTTATTAGAGACGGGATTTTAAACTGCTTGCACCCAGATTTGGGCTTCTTTGGTACGGAAACTGCTGGCATCCATTGCTATTACACTTTCTCCAGTGGATGCTGGATTCTTCATGGTATTCACCACAGTACGTGATTATAGGGGACTTCTGCACCTATAGGACTTGCGGTAATTCCTATGGGTGCCGGAAATATTACATTCAGTTTAGTACGTATATAGTTGGGCCCGCCTCCTCGTGGCGTGGACGGGTACTGGGAAGCAGCCTTCCTGGTAGAAAAGCGGCCAGAAACAGCTAAACAACACAACAATACACACACTACGCAAACATAACACTACACTCATTTCTGGCCATTGTATAGAGTCTTGTATATCATCACAAAGAACCATGGCGGAGATGAACTAACATTTAGGGGCTGCCTTGTGTAAGACACAACATATGTCCACAATAAGTTTGGATAGGAAAATCTTCAATTTGATTACAGTCGTGGGTCTCAACGAATCTCTGCGTAGAACAATCCCTTAAGAATTTAACAGACGTACAGCATTGTCCATGATCCAAGGAGAACATTATGATTATGGTTTTTTGAATGCACATTTGTACATAAAGCACCGATTACGAAATTACCTTCAATCGTAATTTTAAATTCTACATTGGTCTTCCTGAATTCGAACCAAGAAAAATGCATGGAATGCATTTTTCTTGGTTTTTACTTACCACTACCGGAAGACTGTGTTGCCCCACCGACGAATTTTTGAAGAAAAAACAGAAAGCCTCAAGGCAGTGATTAAAAGATTTGACTTTAAAATGAATACAAAAAAATACAGTGTCTATGTTCTTTTTTTCTTGTTTTAGATATCCTGAAATTAAGTGATACCGATTTAGTGGTTTCGTGGGAATACATACTAAGTGGGGGGGGGGGACATTGTCCATTATGAACCACTAGAATATGCCCTTCCCCTGTGAAATCATACTGTCAAAATGCTTTTTATCGTTTATAACTATTAATGTACCAGGTACACGATTCGAACAGGATATAAAACAATCGGATGAATCTAAAAGTCTCCATCTACAGCCATTCCAACTTTACGGCGAAAGTTACTCGGTCATTAATTTGATGACCAGTATTTGAGTTGCCGTTGATGCAATTGCGGCCAAAATTGGGTAGTAAACGAACGTGTCGTTCTGTTAGATCAATGTTAAGCTAAATCTAACGAGACAGCTAGCAGCCCACAACATCACTCACTGAAGAAATGCATTTTGGTTAATGGTCATCCGAGTAGTAGGATGTATTCTCCTGAAGATTTACTCGGCTAAACTTTAACCTCAGATACGACTCAATAACATCAAATAAGCAATTCTAGATGACATTAAGGCTTACATTTTAAGATGAAGAAAACATTCCCAGTGACCTCGAACGTATTTCGGTTATGCTGAATTAACGCCGAAAACACACTTCAACTGTGTCACTTTCCTCGTTCTATTCTTTTAACTAAAGACACAGATATTAACGCCAAATGTAAAGGAACCCTTCATCACAAACCCATCCCATGTGCATCATGCAGTTCTAATGAAACTTATTCCATCATACCTCTTTCCTTATCGTGCCTATCCGCCATCTGGAAAAGGAAGTATCTTGGGCTTTCTGATGTCATTTTTGAGACCTGTCATGTATTGTGAAATATGCGCACCGCTTACCCACATTCCTCATATCTGCCTTCGGTGAAATCCCCGTTATTGACGAAAGGCGTCCCCCTTATGATTTCTAAGCTGCACTTTGCACTCCTGTAAGCGCTTGAAGACATCAGTCCGCTATTTTCCTTCATTTCTCCATCTGTTAGTCCCTCATTTGTCAATAATGTCAAAGATATCCCTTAACACTTCCTTAGTAGTCATTTAGCATTCTCCGATGAAGAGTAATAAAAATAAGAAAAAATGAAGTACGCATGCGCAGCATTCATCTGAGATGAATTTCTAACTCACGGATCAATAATCATTTAACTTTGAGTAAAATAATCAGGAAGCTGCCTTTCTTAATGCACCTTTCATTTATCCATTTTATCCCAAATAGCGCTTTCTCTCCCCTGTCGTTTGAAAGTTGGGGGTCATAATTTTTTTTCAGACACCTAACCTGGCAAAGTTCTGTTTATAGGTCCCCAGATATCGATTGAGATGGCATCATCTATATTTTCTTTAACGGAACAAATTTTTCAACCCGATATAATTCTATAACTGTTGGGAATAGCGGAGGAACATTCTTCAACAAACCATTCATTACTCGGCGATAATATTTCTGTCTTCTTCCCCCCTCCCTAACTCCCCCCTCCGTTTTAGATGGAAACAGAAACATAATGATGTTTTCAACACCTGAGAGCAATTTAACACAAATGTAGCGTATCGAGATAGCGGTCACAGTGAGTGTGCTTCATTCAATTCTCCTGACCCTGATCGTTGTTTATTATCGGCTGGAGCAAACGGAAACAATTAAACAGTCTGCAAATACAAAGTCAACCGAGATAATCTCTTTTTATTTTACTCTTATGATGAATAACTCCATTTTCGGAATGGCACACAACTGCAGATGAAAGTTAAATTAGTCTGACTATTTAATTATTCCGATAATAATGCTTAAGAGATAAGAGACTAATTAACTTGTCAAACATAGAATTTACGACAAACACTATAAAAGGTCAAAGATTTAACCGCTACCATTGTTCTAATGGTGTTCTCTTGATGCACGTGAAGCTTTCGTTTTTGATTTTTGTTTTTTAATGTCGGCTCTGAGTAAACTCTCTCTCTCTCTCTCTCAACTTATGAATATGGAGACTAAAAATGAACCCGAAGATGAGAAATCCATCTTAAACTTACTTCTAGTGAATTAAATAAAACAAGCAACACTTCACGGCGCGTCTGAGAAGCAGTAACACAGCTGTCAACCATAGATTAGTTGTTATCGTGACTCTACCTTTGCATCATTTAGCATAAAGTGATGGCGAGTTTAAAAGAGATTACAAGACACCATTTTTCAACAATAATGATGCATGGAATTTCATCATGGAGTCAGTAGCAGCAGCAGAGATAAAAAAATAGAAAGAAAATGACATAGAACAAAGAGAGAAGTTTTAAAATGTGTATTGTGCAGCCTGGAAGAGATACGTTAAAGAGTGTCGAGTGTGCCTCAATAAATATCCTTTTCTAATGTGAAAACATGGAGGAACAATGGATTATTCAGAACTATTCATGCAAGGAAATAGCGACGCATTAAAAGCCTAAATATTGAGATAAATCTGGCGGAACTTCCTTTGGTACAGTATTAAAAGACTATGTTTAAAAATCAGCTATAATCAGAATTATGCGAATTTAGTAAAAGACAACTCGTGCTAAATAAGAACATTGAACGTTGTTGATAAAGCAAACAAATCCATTTATGTTATTACTAGGTAGAAACCCAGTCTATTGAGACCGAACTATGTTTTGCGCATGCTTTGCCACGCGTGATGAATCTTAAGTACTAGATGTGACAAAATACCTATTAAAATATCCAGGTAATTTTACACGGGCAGAAAAAGTTCGTGATATTTATGCAAAAACAAAACTTTAAACTTCAAATTAGCAGTCAGGCTAGTGGTCCCTATTAAGAATAAGAGATACTTCTCAACGTTTATTCGAATAGTCTGCGTGCAGAGCACTGGTATACTATCTGTCACTCGATTGGAAAGCTTCGGATCAGCATCCCTTGGATAACGTAAAAAATCTTATCAGAGACGTTTCAGGAGAGGCTGAGTTAGTCTGGCTCAGGCATAACTGTAGGAATTTTTTCCAGGGCTTGTAAGGTTGTAAGGTTCAATTCCCTTCTCAAATCGGAGGAACTCTGTACTTTTTTTTTAACTGAAGAGCTGCAGTTAGCCCATCTCATGTGTAGATTCAGAAGTTCCCTCCCAGAAACTCTACTTTTTCTTTCCACGTACATACAAACCAGTAAAGAACACACGAATTTTAGAGATATGCTAGACTGATGGCCTCGTGGCCTCAGAACGACCCTAAACAATCGAGATGAACTCAACCCTGAATTCCCAGCATGCATTATACAGCTAAAGTTGCCTTCAGTTCTAATCCAACCACCTATTCATTTCTAGTGCAATACCGAGACTGTTGACTAGTAGGCGAGTAACATTATTGCAGAAAACTATTTGCATTTAAGGGTTCCAAATTGAACAGTTCCACGCATCTGCCTACCACAACAAGGAAAATGATCCAAATTAAAATTCGGCAATTATAGTAATTGCTATCACAATCCTGACATATAAAGCGAGGGTGATTCATTGGTTGTGCATTTTATGTTTATCCAATAAGCGTTTGTTGATCCCACCTACATCTTTTACGAGATAATGCATTATCCACTTTCAAGATCGATACAGAACCAACTGATGTCAAATATTTTATCATTCCCATCATGCACTGCAATAAAGTACTTTGGTTTCCCATTTGTTGTTTGTCCAATAATGCATTGTTCAGTCAAATGGATAAATGCACTGTATCATTTGATCTTCACCTTTAATTACAAAGCTCTCAGTTAACGGCCGTCTGACTAATTTATTATTAGTATAATCATTAAGTATATGTGTCTGTTTCTCTTAGTTTAACTAAAAATTTTAGTTCTGTTATAAATTAAATTTTTCAAAACGAAAACAAATTAAACTGCTTGATTTGTTACGAATTATAAGTATCAATGATTCTAACTTATTATATGTTTTTTTTTAATTTTCGCCAAGGCTATGAGGATTCGGTTTATTGTATCGTTATACTGCTTGTAAGCTGTAGTCAGATGCCTGTTCTATAGGAATAAAAACCGAAGACTTTTAGAGGGAAAAAACTGTACCGACCTCATCAGAGACTGATTATACAGATCTCGGTATGAATAGTCAATAAAATTTCCTAAAACTACTCCAGTCCAGCGAAATTGTAGTCATTGCCTTTCTGAACTCACAATGATGAGATATTGGTTTAAATGAGTTGTGCTATTTAATATAGGCGCCAGATGTCGACATATTATGTTCGTAAATCGCTTTTGAGTGATTTTGCATGTTCAAGAAAGAGGCTAACTAATGTCAGAAGAAAAAAGGAAAGAAAATAAAAACAGAAAACGAAAATAACGCATACTGTATTTCAAAGAAAACGTAACCGTAAGAAAACTAATTTTTAATTACAAGCCACGATATTTATAAATTTTCTCTTTATTCTCCAGGATGGCCGCATATCAAAGAATTTAACAAGAAAATAAATAAGAACATACAGCAACATGACCATATTTATCAGTCACTCAGGCTTGAACTACGGTTAATTCAAACGGATGTATAAATGTTCACACACGCTGAAAACTATGAGGATTTTTTAAAAGGTAATGGGGAAAAACTGGCACGAACATACCCTAATTAATAATAATCAAGTAACATAAACTGTGTGTGTGTGTATAAAACGAGACATGACAGTTGTGCAGCAGCAGCAGCAATCTCGTAAATGTATTGGAAAAGTTTCTCTGGACAGAAAAGTGTAAGCGCATGCTCCAAGTGCTGCGAGCTAAGGTCATGAAGCACAATTAGTGGTCTTGAATAGATTTAAATCTCACGGGGGAGAGGGTAGAAACGTAAAAAATATTTCCGCGGATTTCAGGAAAAATGCTGGCATGATGCATTGCCCTCTCATACTGTGCCATGTGGATACTGATGATTGCATACAACTCGGATAGCTGATATTCTATGTCACGCTAATTCGCAAGCCAGTATTAACTATTTTGCGCTGCTACTCGGTTATAGAGAAGCATTCGCGTCCAGATGTTGATGAAAGCTCCATTTCCTGAAGAGTTGTATGTGTGCTCTTTATATTAACCGCCGAGGCATTTAAGATGTAAATGGCAACACTACATCTTTAAACTACAGTTATTCTATGATCGCATTACCAGTTTTTCCGGATGAAAAACCCGACTTTTCGGGAGGATAAGCCATGCGACCCTAGCCAAAGACCCAAATGAAAAAAGCCAATTCCAATTCTCCGGGGATGTATCCTTATGACTTCGATTTGTTCTACAAGGTGATAGAGCCACTCAGAGGTCAACGCGTTCAGACAACCACAAGGTATACCGCGGCTGTAAATCGCCCTATCACCACTCTTAAACAAAACCAGGCTGTAGATGGTATCAGATGCATCCCACATGTTCGTGACTGACTGTACAGTAAGATGGAGATTACTTTGAAGGAACGTAACCGTCAAAGAGACGTATATCCACACCTTTTGTGAACGACGACTGATGTGTAAAAAAAAGGGAGAAATCCACCAATTACTATACTACTGAAAATCTAGAGTTTGTTTAATTAGCCGTATTCCATCGGCAATGTGTATTGTGGAACTAAATGGTAAATAGTCTGTTATAAAAGAGGCAATACTAACATTCAGAAATACACATTCATTCTACTTATTAAAAACGAAGTGAAATTTATAAGCGATGAAAGTAAATACTATTATAACGGCAATATAAGAAGTCAGATCACGGAAGTCAAATGATTGTCCTCATGGGTAGCACAGTATTGGTATGAGCACCGTCCTCCCCACACAGAGTAGAAAAGTAGTTCGAATCCCATCAAAGAGGCGAGGAATTCTTATGAATCTTTTTCACAAAGTGGACTAGTTAGTCGGTTGCAGGCGAGGCTAGCATGGTTTTTCGTACATCAGCTGAAAATCGACCAAAAAACACACGCAATTTACAGATTATTATATACGACGCAATGTGGCCTAAGTTGCTAATGAGCCTAAAACTCTACAAAAACCAACCAGCCAAATGATAAGTATAAAGTGTATTAGTTGTCAGACAGCACCAGGGGTTCCTCCCATCTCCAGCATAGTATACATCGTCATGCGAAACAGAACACTGTTGAGGCCAGAGATTTAAAGTGTGTGGATATTGTATATGTGTCGTGTTGTGTATCGTTGTTCATCTGGCCATCTAACCACTGGACCCCTGTTGGGACCCAACGTTGCCACACTTGGCCCCGTGGAGGCAGACCAGGTACACCAGTATTTTTATTTTATTTCACTCTGGCAGGCCCTGCCACCTACTTTCCTGAGATTTCAGTGGCTAGGGCCTCAAAAAAAAATGAGAGAGAGGGGGCAGGCGCTAGAATCTAATTAGGCCGAAAAAGGTCTATATATGCAGTTTTAATTTGAATTTCGCTAGCAATACAGGTAGAGTAGGGGGAAGACTGAAGAATGGGGACGAAAGGGAAGGTGACCCAATGATGGTCAGTGGGGCAGGCCCATGCTTCACCAGAAGGAAAACGGGCGATGGCGGGGGAACGGAAAACCGTCACCTCCCCTCCCCCAAGAGAATGGGAAAGACAGGAGCCTGGCAAGGTGTCCAGATCAGAACGTCAATATAGCGTCTGGGCAGCAAGGCTGCAGTGCATAATCTGTTGAGTCCAGTTCGGTGTTGGCAGCAAGGCTGCAGTATCTGATCTGTGGAGTCCAGTTTAGCGAAGCACCAATTCCAGTGTTTGTCGTAGGTCAGTAGCCATCCAGGAGGTGATCAGCGAGAAAGATAATGCCGATTCTCGTCTCTTGGCGAGGGTTCTCTCTTTGTTCACGGTATTGAGACAATAAGTCAGTTTCTACTGTCCAGTTCTATGACGGAGATGGGTGAAACCCCCTGGCGCCGTCAGACAACTAATACACATGTCCAGTTCTATGAGTCCGTTGTCTATTTCAATTTGTGAATCACTCCTGATATACGTTCTTCCCTGCAATATACAGCGATCCCAGATCATAAGGTTTCCCTCCGAATACTCTTAACTTTTCTGGACAATAACAGAGCCGCCATATTAGAGAACTTGTATAACCACAGAGATTCGCGAATGCCATCTTAAACTTCGAAAAGGTGCACCCAAAAGAAGAAAATTGTCCACGAGAATGCTCTTATTTATTTTGGGTTTAACAATGTTGGGATTAAGAATTCTTGACCACCAACTAATAGGCGCACAGAATTTGTGCGGTCTTCACAACACCAACACACACAATGTGGACTAATATTTTGAAACGAAAGACTGTTTAAAAAGCCGTCTTTAACGATGTAAATTTATTTGCAGCGCTTTCCAAAATAATTTGCAGATAGGCTTAATGTGAATTTTAATTAATAATTGGAATTAAAGCTGTCCCTTCCTAAACACTCCTCAAGCGTTTATTTTTTTTTTTCATTCCAATTAAAAAGTGACACACCACCTGGCTACCTCAGAATCTCTTCGGCTATTAGGCGAATACCAAATTAGCACGCGCATTTAAACGAACCGTTAAAATAAAACAAATTTTATGGAATTAAATTTTTGCATCAGTAGCTAGTGTGAATGGAATTTATGTTTAAGGAGATTCCCAAAGGTATCTAATTTAAGAAAATGAATGTTTATTTTCTGTTTTATGCTAAATCTCCATCATCGTTAATCTAAGTGGCTGTTTCCTAGTTATTTCTTTGCCTTGCCATTAAGTGTAATGGTGATGGGGGATGTTAAGAGCTGATTTAAATTAAAATAGGCGTAAAGCCGCTTACATTTTGTTCTGATGATTATATTTATATGCCCGAAATAAGAAAATAGAAAGTCAATTTACTTGACAGTTTCTCCACACGAGCTCCAAACGGTGGAAGAATGGCATCTGCTGTGTGATAGTTCAATATGCTGCTGGCTGGAATACCACAGCAGACAACTATGGTGAGAACCAGCGCACTCGTTCTTGTAATTTATTCATAACCATTATCGGGGCTACACTTTTCGCCATAAATTACTGCGGCCTTGTCTTAAAATTCTCAGAAAGATTTGGTCTTTATTGAAACGAATCATTTCATTTCGTGTCTTTATTCACTAATTTAGCAATTAACACCATACAACTGTGCATATCATTTTCAGGACGATTAACTTCGTACTGAGTATTTTTAGGAGAAATACTGCAGCAGCATTACCAAAAATCATCTTGTGGTAATATGATTTTAGATAAACCTGAAGAAATCTTCGACTTCCTGTACACAGTCTCCTAACAAACAGTGCTTACGATCGTTATTCTACCACACCCTCCGGAAAAATTATAGGTTCCAATTCTGTATGGACAGGAGGTATTTTTATTGGCTTTTATTGCGCTGTGGCCGACTTAATCGCTTTCGGGAGAGAATTGAACTGTTTGCTCCGAATACTGAATTTTCTTACCACTTGTTTGCACAAAAGTGTATACGCTTGTGTGTCCCGGTGCAAAATTCGATTTTGGCAACCGTATCGTTGATTATTTTATAAGAGTGCCGTGGAGTTTATGAGCTATATGTGCACCACACCAATGTATAGTTGATACACTGACTCTCATAATAACTTTAGTTGCTTTGCCCTAAAAACAAACAACTAATTGATAGGAGTTGTAGTTGATGATTTTGTTTTCTTGTAGGATTTAGGCGCATCAGCGACTTAGGCCATATTTCGTCGTATATACAAGTAATATGTCTGCAGATTGTGTGTTCTGTGGTTGATTTGAGGTTTCTGGGAAAAAACCTGAGTTTCCAGAAGAAAAAACCATGCTACCTTCAAATGAGACCGACTAACTCACCTACGTTGTGCAAACACGCCCATAAAAAAATTTCGCGCATTATTGAAGGGACTCGAACTTAGGTCTTTCCCACCCGGTGTGGGGAGACGAGCGATCCTACCAACTGTGCTACACGCGAGGGAAATTATGTACTGTAATTTTAATACATAATAAATGGTTTAATACATAATAAACCATTTATATGTATTAAACTGCCTTGCTGGACTTGTTTTTGGATAATTTCCCTGCTATTGTTTAATTGAAGATTTTTACCCTTTTTGGACTACATTGGGCAACACTGGAAAAAGACATGGTGGTGCAGTAGGTTTTTTCTTTATGCTGTTTTCTTCTTCTATTTTCATATGCTATTTTCACATAAGCACAATCATTCCCTTGATTGTGCTTACGTATCCGTCTGTGCGTGTTGGTGCAGGCTTGTCAGCACATGATTCTTTTTAATGGGTCCAAACTTGCTTTGGACATTCAGTAAATGATGTAGAAATGTATAATATCTTATGTGGGACGGCACCTGAACGTCAGTTAAATCCGCCTTTGTACACTGTGATGATTACAGATCACTGTAAAAGGCCAGGAATGTGCATAATATTATGTTTGTGCAGCGTGTGTGTTATTTAGTTGTTTGTTTCTGGCCGTTTTGTCACCAGACAGGCGATCACCTGGAAAGCCTGCCCTGTGTCCGTCTACACCACGGGGAGGTAGGCCACAACTACGCATGTATCAGAGCCAACCTCAACAGTCACGCACTGAATGTCCAAAGCGAGTTTGAAATCATTCAAAAGGACCTCCGTGCCAGCGAGCCGGCAAAAAGTGCGTGCACGCACACGCACACACTCATTTCCAAGGAGACAGAACAGCAGAAGACGAAGAAATGAAGAAAAGAGCAAAAAATAAAATAAATTTTAAATTAATTAAATAAAAATTAAATCTCTTTATCCATGTCTTTGTCTACGTCTGTATCCAGTGCTGCCCAAAGTAGTCCACAAGGAGAAAATGTGTACGAGATCTGCAAGGCAGGAACAAGTTCGAGATATAATTCTGTTCTGTTAATCTGGAGTGGTATCAGAAGTCACTGGTTGGTGGTATCACTGAGCAGAGTAAGGATTTAGTTGCAGAGAGTCTTGATAAAGGATGAGCCAGAAATGTGCAGTATCTGTTAAAACCTTTGCGTGTTCTTGAAAACCACAACAATTTTGTACATAACGTCATCAGGACGACAGACGAGGCAACAGGCTGAATTATGATTTATGATCTATTTTCAGTTTGATTTCTTGAGTTAACATTGAGGTTGAAAGTCTTCCTGAGATTAAAAGCAGCATTGCAGAAGGTTTGAAGGGCCTGGAAATTGATGATAGATATGAGTATCTCCTCAAATCCAGCAGACAAGTTTGGAACTGTTGCCTTAAGAGCCAATCTTAGGTCCTCGTAAATGGAGCATTCAAAATATACGTGAGAAGAGTCTTCCGGTAGCCCACATCGACAGGAGACCGTATTAGAGGGTCTGAATTGGTAGTGTTTTGCGTTAAGCGAACCATGCCCAGTTAGTATGTAGGAGGTAAACAGCGAGAGTGAAAACCATTTTCTGGTGGATGATGAAAGCAGTGTAGTTACATCAGGAACGTTTTTTTTTTTTTTTTATTGTAATGACTCCTTTTTTGGTAGAATTCCATCCATTCTGCCAGGTGTTCACTAACAAATTCCAGCATCGGGTTTTTGGGATCAGCCTGAAGGTTAATAGTGATTCCCTGAAATTCCTTAGAAATGCCTCTGCGGATGTAAAAGCAAAGTCCTCTAAGCACAACATGCAGGTCAAGTGGTATAGTGCCTGCAAGAGTCTGTAGAGCTGCAGTTGATACTGTTCGGCAAACGTGAAGTAGGCTAAGGAGAAAACAACGTTGAATAGTGGATAACTTAGTTTGTACAGTTTTAAGTGCAGTACGTCTAAACTAAAGGCTGGCAGCATAGGTTGTAATTGGGATTATGGCAGCATTATGAAATAGATGTAAGGTTTTAGTGTCCAATCCCCAGTCTTGTCTGGTAATATGGAGCAGCATTGCGGTAAAACTCTTAACTTTGACGAACAGATGTTGAATTTGTGCAGTAAAGGAAAAGCGGTCGTCGATGATGACTCCTAAAAATTTGGTGCTTCGGACAAGTGGAAGTGATTTCTTGTCAAGTTTTACAACTGGTGGTCGGCCATAGTCTAATTTGTGTTTAAAAACCATAATCTTCTATTTGGTTGGGGGTAATTTCAATTTGTTTTTAGATGACCAGGACGATAGTTCAAGGAGTACTTTATTGGCATAATTCAGTATCCGCTTCCTGGACACTGAACGGTCGGCTCCCCATGATGTGCCAGATTTTAAATACTCTTAAAATGTTTTGCTTCTTAAGGCAAGTAATCCGGAGCTCTTTTATATATTCGAGGAAGGTAAGTTTTTGGTCAAGAACCACACAAAGAAAGCGGACACTAGGAATTAAGTATTATGATAGTCAAGATGGGCCACGGTACATGAGCAGTTTTGGCCTATCTCCCCGTGGTGTAGACGAGCACTGGGCAGGCTTTCCAGGTGATCGCCTTCCTTGTGGAAAAGTGGTCAGAAACAACTAAACAACACAACACTTACAAGTATACTACACAAACATAACATAACACACTTTTTCTGGCCTTTTACCGAGTTCTGTATTTATCACGGTGTATCAAAACGGTGTTGAATTGACGCTCTACATAAGGTACTATACATTTCTACATGAGTTAAACTATGGTAGAACTAGTCATACCTTCACAAGAAGAATTAGTGTGCAAATCAGCCCTATATTGAAGAAAATGCATACGTGCTAACGCCCTTAAGTGTCATTGGCGTTATTTTCCCAATAAAATGTATAACTAATGCTGCGTGCCATAGCAATGCTTCACGTACCCTCAGGAACTCTTCGAACGTTGAGTTGCAAAACGTCACAGCGTGACATCACATTTGCATAGATGTAACAGGCCAAAGTGGGAGAAATAGCCACGTTCCCTTTGCTGGAAATAACATAGTGCCAAGCAAGCGTGATATACAGAAATATATGGGCTTTAATAGGAATAATATAAATGACGCAATTTTAGGAAGGTGGTGCCTCTTCTGCCATTTTAAGAATTAAATTTTCCGTTTATATTGTGGAACAGTCATTTAACAGAAAAATTGTTTAAATATTCATCAATTGCGCATATCTGTGTCCGCATACAGATTCGAGCACGTTAACTGTTGTATTCTTCACCTGGTAGTTACCATTCTCCCTATGTTCTCTTCAATTACTTATTTAACAATTTAAATTATTGTAAATAAATTTATTAAAATTCTGTCGTTTTATAGTGAAATGAATCGGCTCATTCAATCGCTAAACATGATATCTAAATGTGAATTATTGTTTTCCACCTTTATAACTCAATTCAAAACTATTACTGTATTTGAAACTCTTCGATTCCACCTACCTGGATTATCCAAAAGATTTCTTTCTGCCTCTGCTACGCAAATTTACTGGCGAGTGAACTTAAGGAGATGTCACTTTTGTATTGTGATACTAACTGATATTCTACGCTTACAGAAAATATTAAAAAACAGTTTTATATACTGTTTAAAAACATGGTGAAACGCACTGGTAATAACAACTTGTTTTGCATATCCAAACAAGAAAACTGGAGACAGAAAGTCAGCTGTACCAATGCCGAACAACTAATGACTGATGACGATCCGTTGCCTGACATTCCAGAGTCGCCAGGAGAAAGTAAGTGCAAACCTGTATTATGCGCACTGAATGAACTAAATATGATTTAATTTTAATTGCCCAAAGTTAAATGTTAAAAAATAAATAACAGCAATATTAATAATGTATCCGACTCGTTTGTTAAATGATAAAAAAACAGATATATCAGTATATGAAACCAAATCTGTATTTGAAAATGTTGCAGAGTATAACAACTATAACAACTCATTTAGTATTGTCAGGAATTACATTTGGTTTTAATTAATAGAATTAACAATATCAGAAGAAATGAATTAATGTATATTTAATATGAAATTAACTTCTGTGGGCGCAAAGCTACGTTTTATTAAAATATTACGTGAAGAGTAGAAGGCGTGGAGAAAAAAAATTGGATGAAATTGTACGTCTTCCTCATTTGCATATATAATTCAGATTTTTAAAAACAACAACGGTTTAATAAGAGACGTTGTCAATACATGTTCTTTTTAGAAAAAAATGCGATAAGAATACAAGTATTGGGCATGAGCCTAACTTTTTTAAGTGTGCCCACTTGAATTAAAATGATGCTTTGAGCTAACTTGTTCCCGTAGTCAGAGGCTTTCAGCCCTAAGTCTTTTTCAGTGCTTACCTCACCTTTAACTGCTAAATAGATGGATCGATCTCTTTATTTTAATAATAGCGCGTAGGTTCGTAATGAGGTTTATTATGAATATATGTATCGGACACCTTAACAGGTAATTAGTTTTACTTTAGTGATTATAATTATAAGAGCTATTTTACTTTTGTATTTTCATTGGAAATACTATTCTATTTTTAAAGTTAATTTCAAAAAAGTTAGGAAATAACATACAGTATTCTTACTGCAATGTTAATAAAATATGCTGCAGTTTTTAGAAACATTTCTAGCATATTATGAATGAAATATTTGAAATACTCAATTCTTGAGGGTTATTATAGCATGGATGTTATAACATTCGTAAAGGCTACAGTGATTAATCTTGATTAAAAAAAAATACTCTTTCCAAATTTTGAGAAAGAACTAAATTAATATCAGGGGAAAGGGGATGTAATCTTTATAAATCGTCACTGTAGCACAGTGGTTATAACCACCTTGAACTTCAAGCATGCCCCCAACATGCTTGAAGCTCAAAGAACAGTTGCTGTTGTTGTTGTTGTTTGGTTTTTAGGAGCATTAGCAACTAAGGCCATATTGCTCAGGGAAATGCGGTGGTCATTCCTTGACCTTTCCGCATCCTCCGTATTTGGTGGTGACGGGCTCGAACCCCGGTCTAATCAAGAAGCGTGTGCTACGCATTGCTGCTCCTTCCCACCTGGCTACGGAGGCGCCAAAGAAGAACAGTTGCAACTGAACCACTAACAAACAAACTGACCACTCTGGAAATTCTTCAAACGTTAGAAACTGATAAAATTTCGCGAGACAATAAATGTTATGAAAGGCCTCATACTTCAGCACAGTAATTACACATTGCAATGCCAGTATTCACATAGTTACCGCAGAAATCTGTAAGCAAAATGCCTGAAATCAAAGGCGACAGGACAAATATACATTGCATTTGTCCTGTCAAGTCTGGAACCTTTTCAGAGAAAAGCGTATATGCCACCATCAGTACCATTTTTGATGCTGGGTTGAGATGTAAGTGATTTGTAAGTTAATACTATGAGAATACCCAGTTCACAAAGATGATTGGCTCAGTAAAGTCTCTATGAGATGAGAATCACTGGTATTTTTAATAGGCATAAGAGTGGTACCGGCCCCTAGAGAATCCGAAACGTCGTATTGACAGAATATGTGGCCTTCTGTGGTATTTTGGGACTCTTGCTGGAACCTAGTATCCGAATACGCTGGATATATCCCTAGAATTCCGTATGCGTCGGTTATACTGGTTGGACGGATGCATACTAACAAAATGGAACATCTCGCATTTCCATTGCAGTGTTAGTCCTACGTCATCCTTTTCTGAATTACTTAATATATATGCACCCTAAACTTAACTAACAACTATATTTAAAAAGAAATGCAATTGTCTAAGTTTTTAGATAAACCTTTTCCGCTTACCCTGCTCAAATTTACCATGAGAAATCAGAATGTGACCTCATAACACAACTTCAAACTCTAGAACGTGCATACTTGATGTACTCTAAAAGTTAACACTACAACAGCAACCATTCATTTTGATTCTAGTGTTGCGTACACTGCAACTAATTAGTTGCTATTGTAGGATAGAACAGATACATTAGGAAGATTTAGTTTAGCTTGTATGCCGCGCTAGCAACTAAGGCTATGATGCACATTACGAAGATTTGGAGCGGTGTTTGGTTGGAGTAACGCTGCCAAGATAGTAGCAAGCTGGGGTGGCCTGCACCTTAAAGTGTCAAAAACAGCGGGTGTCAAAAAAAAACCCAGCAAGTCCACGGAACGAGTAACTCTCGTATCGCTAGCATTTGAAATAAATTTAAATAAGTACAAGAGAAATGTTTTAAATACAAGAATAAAAAGGTAACACCACACCAGCAAAACAGAAGCGTACCACCTTATATTCAATATCATTTATTTACTGTATATCAATAAAACCTTTTCAGATGCTCAACACAACTGCAAATTTATGTTGCAGAAAATAGGCTGCATTTAATAAGTGTCGCTCTTCTGGGAGGTTATAACACAGAGAACTTTCCTCCATAAAATACAGTTTCCTTATTATTTCTTTAAAGTTGTCTATACTCGTGCAGAGCCATTGTAGCAAAGTGTTTAGAACCATTATCATGTAGAAACTCAAGTCATCATTGCGTGTCTAGCCAAAAAAAATCAACAAAAAACGACGTTCATTTCACTCTTGTGGTGCATAAAAATATCAACCATTAAGCATCTCTGAAAAAAACTGTTGGGAGAGAAGATGCAAAAAATTAAGCGAAGGACTATTTATCACGATAATTGCTATTGATGCTTGTGATAGAAAACACATGCCGCTAAGGTGCACTCTATGCGATTTGAAAAACCATATAAGCATAATAAAGTTTTTTTGCTTGTTTGTTTCTCATAATAAAGATAGCCAAGACGAGGGACATGTAATCGATATAAAATTTCCCTTTACTGTAAAACATCGAAAAAAATTGAAAGCGAATAAGGCTCTCTCTCTCATACTGTCTATCCATCTTTACTTTCATGAAAAACAACAGTAAACCTATATAAAGCAGTAGGAAGTTTCAATTTGTTCCAAAGACAAATCGCGTCTAGAATCGGTTTTCAATATTGTAAAAGTTGGTACCAGACGCGCGTGTTTCAGCTCCTTCCTTCCTCCCTCCCTCCTTCCCTCCCCACTTCCCCACCATGTCTTCTTGAAAAGTGGATGGCATTGTTCTCTCTCACTACACTTTGACAGCTAAAACAGCTTCGTTTGCTGGAGAATTGAAAAACACAGTAGCTACTGCAAGACAGCGAAAGAGAGAGAGTCGCTAACACTAAGAAATGGGCTAACGATAACAGATGGTGCAATAAATGTCTCGTTTTTAATAACCCCGCAGACAACTTGATGTGAACGGTGTTGTCGGTTAAAGTAGACATATTACAATGAATGGCAAGTCTCTCGTAAATTAGGTGGAATACCTAACAGAAGTAAAGGAGATTGGAAACAAAATTGCTCAAATAGTTGCTGAAATATTTCTGAATTCTCCTCTTGAGTTAAAATAGGCTGTTAACAAAACTACAGAAAACGTGATAGCGTACAAACGGAACTTCCATTTAGAATAGGCGTCCAGTACTAACTTTTTTTGGAGTTATAAATCATATTAAACTGTATACATAAACGCGTTTAGCCAAATAATAGTTAATCCACTTATTTCTGCTTTGAATGAAACCAATTAAAATTAACATCTTATAATTAATTCGTGCTAATCCCGTGTTTCTTCATTTAACTATTGGCAGTCTCCTCACACCAATGCAAAATACTGCACGCGACAGAAGTGAAAAATATATATATAAATAAAGAGCTAGTTCCGATTTTGTCTTTCCTCGCTCATCACGTAGTAAAAGCACTTCCTCACTTGCATGACGATCACTCTGGCAGCTGGTCATTTTCTTATCTTATTTTACAAAAAGGTGCGGTGAGAGAAAGGTTTCCGAAACATCTGGAATGGCTGCAGAAATTATTTTGTTCTAAATTTCCGAACTTTCATGCGTCTACTTAATTTTTAGCACGTAAACTACAACCACTGGCTCTTATAGAGCGCATTTCTAATTACATAGTGAGGCGAGTGTTAATTGATTGATAGCACGCCACTGATAAGCTTACCTTACGATTTATCCCGACCCAAATATTACATAAAGAGGTTTTTTTTTTTTTTTTTTTTTATGTGAACCCCAAACACGAGAGGTATTAGAACCTATAGTACTTAGTACCGTGCTTGGGTTGGAGGTTGAGAAGACGAAAGAAGATATTTGTTGACATTGGACTTCAACTTCTGTAGATTGTAATTTTCAGGAAATACGTATGAAGGAAGGTTGTTCCAGAAAACGGCAGTTGAATGAATAAATGAGGAAGATGAAAAGTTGGTTCTGTGGGTTTGAAGTTGGACAGTAAATGGATGTTGGCTGGTGGCGGCACGTGTTCGGACTGTTTTGAAAGAGAGAGTGGGAATTATAGAAGCCAATTCAGAAGAACAGTGCCCATGGAAGTATCTGTAGAAGAGGCATGCAGCAGAAACAGTGCGTCTATGAGACAGCGAGTGGAGAGACTCTGTTAGAGCTGAATCATTAATTAACCTAACTGCCCTCTTCTGAATGGAATCAAGAAGCCTGAGAGAGGTTTTGGGGGCACCACCCCAGATGTGGGAACAATATTCCATGGCAGGGCGGATTTGCGATTTATACAGAGTGAGCAGCTCTTTGGAAGAAAAGTAACGCCGAGAGCGAAAGAGAAAACCAAGTTTTTTAGATGCAGAGGAAGCAATATTTGTAATGTGCTTCTGCCAAGAGAGATTAGAAGTCAGGGTAATCCCCAAAAGAGATATATCATTTTGCCTAGAAATCGGAGTGTCACTAAAGATAAGCATAGGAGCAGAAGAATCCTTTTTGCGAGATATAAGACAAGACTGAGTTTTAGAAGGGTTGAAATCAACTCAGTTGTCTTTGCCCCACAGGAGAATTACCTGAAGATCGGCATTTAAGGAATTGGCAGCAGATTTTCGAGAACTTGAAGCTGATTGAGCAGGACAAGGTTTCTCAAAACGGAAAGTTGAATGCAATGTGCTATCATCGGCAAAACTATGGATAGGATTTCCAGTCAATGGAAGAAGGTCATTGATATACAAGAGGAAAAGAGTGGGGGAAAGAACTGAACCTTGGGGGACACCGGCATTAGTGGAGAAGTTAGAAGACAGAGTAGTCACGAAATGACTTTAAAATATACGTACATTAACTTTACATTGCGTACATTAACCACGCGATTTGTGGAATTCGTATCTAGCATTTCATTGTTAATTTGTTTTGTTTTTATATTTTATACGAGGAATACTTAGTTGTACATAACAACAAGCAATCATCTTGAACTCTTATATGCACTTTTATATATATATATATATATATATAATCCATCTTAGCGGTATTATTAGCAGTCAAATGGTTTATCATCTGAACATTGTTCAGATGATAAACCAATGATTTGTACCAATGCATTATACCTAAGACACGAAGTCAAAGAGATATGGAACACGTAGCGACCATCCCGATCAACGTGCCAACCACCGGCATGGTGCCAAATACCCTACACAAGAGCCCAGCAGCAATAGGCCTCCCACAGGACACCAACTCCAGAAAGTCGCAATCCTGAACACCTGTAGGATAGTCAGAGTTGTTGTAGTAGGGTTTTAGTAGCATCAGCGACTAAGGCCATTTTTCTGTATATATATTATCTGTAAATTTCTTGTGTTCTGTGGTCGATTTTCTGTTTGCTGGACGAAAAACCCAGGTTTCCGAGATAGTCAGAGAGTTCCTCGAACAGTAATAACAGCCGGACATAACAACCATCTGTGCACTCGGTACCAGTACCCTTCACGGGGTGGAAACTTCATAAGAGAGAAATAATAATAAGCTAGATTATCGTTAGAAATTACACATTTCTTATCAATTCTAATCTGTGTGTATATAGACTGCCTCGAATAAAGGAAACTTGGATAATAGAAACCCAACCGTTTCTCCTATTTTTATAGGAGTTTCATTTATCGCTGGACTTCAGTATGTGTTACTTTTAATAGCTACAATAAAAAATACTTAAATATTTTTTTAAGTATTTTATTAATAAAATATTTTTTAATTAAGTGGAAGGAGTTCGGGTTGTTATATATACAGAAAAAAATCCCAAAATATTAAGATGATTAAGAGTCCATGAGCCATGGATTAAAATTGAAGAATATTCATAATTTATCTTGGCCAATACCAAATTTATTTAGTCTCTGGCTCTGACGCAGGTCTGTTCAAATGCCCTAAAAATAAGGTCGCAGCAGCCCCCTCCCCTGGACCAAGAGAAATTTCGTTCTTCCGGAACCCCTTGACTTTGGGGTAACCGCACCACTGCACTTTGGTAAACAAGATGGTTTGCTTTCAACCCATTTAGAACTTGTTCATTAGAATCCAAATCTATAATATAAATGGGAGGAGGAATGGAGGTCCTAGGGTATTCTGAGATAAAGAATGCAACAAAAATAAATAAAAGGAAGAATGCAGTAAACCTGTTGTATGTAGAGCCTATATGCTTAAAAAATAATATTTCTATGCATTCTTGTTATCCAAACTAATAACCATGCGATTTTTCGTAGTTATTTTCATTTAAATAGAAGAGGCAGTTTTGATTATAATTATTTTCACAAATTTATTCAAATGAATAAATGTAATCAATGAACAATGATCGGAGTAAATAATAGATATAAACTAACCCAAGCTGGAAGCCATATTTATTGACCTATATTTGGTATGTAAAGATAATAGCAGTTAGTTTGAGCTTTTCTACATCAGAACATTTTAGTGCCTTTTTTATTAAGTGTTGTAATGCCCGTTAAGTTCATCAAGTTCATCCGTCTCTTTGCTTATAGCAGCGTTTCTCCACACGTGAATGGATATTAACGAAATTTAATATTTGAAGTCCTCAATAAACATCAGGATTAAGAAACGAACTCTTCCACGAGTTATCCTTCGTGGCCCACAACGTGCTCAAAGTGAAAAATGTCATCATCATGCTCAAAAAATCATCATTCTTAATATATCAAATAGTCATCATCATTCCCAAATCGAAAAATAACACCATCATCAGGCAAGATGTTAGCAATATGGGTCACGATGCTTGCTTTTAGGTCCGCCATTATGTCAGTGTTACCGAATAGACGTTTCTCTTCAGAAACCCACAAAGTCCAAAATCACCAAGGTTGAAATTAGACGACCAAAGTTCACGAAAACTCTTTATATGATTCACGGCTTATTTGCATCAACGACACATGGACCTCTGCTCGTTACATCTGAGACTGTTATGTTTTTGCATAATTCTTGTCATAAGTGTCTCTACAGTGTGCAGCCAAAATAGGAACGCCCTCCTCCAATTTACTTTTCATTAGAATTGGGAAACTTTATAACTTTCCACTATAATTACATCAAAGTTTACTGCGCATTAGTATAGTATGTCAGAATCATTTGTCAACAACTGGAAATCATTAAACAATTAGAATATTTATTTCTACTTTTTTTTCTCTATTTAACTGCAAGTTATCCTCTTCTTGTCGCCGAGATAAAATTTTTAAGAACACTGACTATTTTCATATTCGTCTTTCTCATTCCCTTAAATTTTAATGTTTCAATTTTCCTGTAAGAAAAACTTTATTAAAACCGCCTAAAAGAGTCGCATTCAACAGAAATAAATTATTTAGATGCCAATTTAGAAGAATTCATGAAGAGCACTTTCATATGACACCGTGCGTGCACCTAAACAGCGTAGTTTTACTGGGTACACTCAAATTGAATGCCACTCTCTCAAGCCAAAATTATATAGTACTCGTAATTAACTTATTCTCTGATACACTAGGACACTAAAACTAAAAATGCAAACACTGATGAATCTTAAACCTCTTCCTTCCTGTTTCCAGGTGTTCCACTTAAATACTGTCTCTATTGGAAATTTTTTTTATTCAGTCAAATTAGGTTTTCAGTTCTTAACCCAAATTTTTGCCGTTCAGTCGCGAGTATCGTGCAAGTGTCAGTCCCCTCGATCAAGCGGTAAAGGTAACATAACTTTTCATACTTTCTCAAGGAATTTCAGATTTAAGGCAAAGGTAAATAATCGGATGATGCATCCAAGGTAAATTCTTGAAAATGTATGTCAAAGCAACTACCCTTTAGGTTTATCGGTTACTTGCGTGGGTAACTTTTTTTATTATTTTTATTTTGCCCCTTCAACTACTTTTATAATAATTCGCCACTTTAAGTAGTTTATTTCGTATTATTCCTATAGAAATACGAGTTTATTGATCAATATGCATGTTATGTGGGCTGACAAACCGGAATTGAAGAGGCCTTTAAAAATTTCTCCACTTCCTGACGGATAAATCGCGAAGAATGATTAAAATTTTACCTTTTATTTTCTCAGAGATGATGTCGGGTGAAAAGGCCATCTATTACCAACACACTGTCTATGTTGTACCCTTTCCTATTCGTTCTTAACCATATACTTCTGATAATTCACTTTTTGAAAGAGAACCATAATCTGCGACCTCCTTTACTGATCATAGCAGTCATCGTGTGATACTCAGTTTTCTGTTTTTAATTTATGATGGTGACTCTTCTCCAAGGATATTCATCGAGGAGTGCAATTGAGACTAATTTGGCTTCTAATGTTTTAAATGATCACAGCATGAACTTGAAGTCTAAGCAGAATTTGTTTTAATTGACCAATTGAATCTCTAGCTGAGATCGGTATAACATACTTTTGTAATCGCTTGTGTGGGTAAAAACAGAAGCTGTGCAGGATGTACTAAAGTTGCGGCAGGCCATGCACGTGCCCAGCTTTCGATGGAATGCTAGTCGAGATCTCCCTGGCTGATAATCAAGGCAATAGAATCCAATAATACGGTGACTGAGTGAAAAATCAGTTTTGACTGCGACAATTCCACAATTTCTTTGTTTTTACTTTGTCATTATTGTTATCAACTGTTGGTCGTCATTAAAATATTTAAAATACACCTTTAATGCCCATAAAATGTCATATTTGATAATATAAAGATATCTGCTAAATTCACTCTGGATGAAATTTTATCCAAGAACCTTCATTGCTAGACGGATTATTCAGTTGATTAATGATCTGGTACTTATATCTTGTTTCTAAAGCAGAATTAAAGTTTTGTTTTACAAGCGAAAATGTGCAGAAAGACGCTTCATATTTTCTAGTTTTCAATTATTTCAATTATTCAAGTCTTCATTTATTCAAGTGTATGCGCTAAAAATCTACAGAGGTTGATGAATAACAATAATTCGCCCAAACTTATTGCCTACTGCTTTTAATAAATGTTGGATAAAAAAAAAAGTTCTGTCTATTAGTCTGCGTTCCTCTCTGATCGTAAAAATGTCTTCGTTATATCATAAGTTTCTATCTGAATTTCTGCAATAACTGTGCTCATTAGCATACCAGCAAGAGCAGTTCAAACCAATACATTG
Organism: Mastigoproctus giganteus; assembly: GCF_048544385.1. NCBI lineage: Eukaryota > Metazoa > Arthropoda > Arachnida > Uropygi > Thelyphonidae > Mastigoproctus > Mastigoproctus giganteus. The sequence goes on along the minus strand of NC_143581.1, from coordinate 145,132,735 downwards.
GTGAAGGGAATCATAAGAGAAATTTAAAAAGAAATAGACCATAAAAGTTCTCCCAAAACTTCAGGAAAAGGCAGTAATAGAGAATACACTATTTTAGAGGAAATAATAACCCCCTCATTTAAGGCCTGTAATAAAAAGCGGCTATAAAAATATTGACTCCAATAAACCTGTCACCATAAAGTTTGCCTAAATTTATGTCAGATACAGAAAATATAAAAATGTGCCAATCAACAATCCAACCTATTTAACGAAACCAGGAGGTAGATCGTGTGTTTCAAAAAATAGTAAGAGATTGTACGATGTAATGTGCAATTAAAGGATTTAATTGGGCTAGAAAATATAAATACCATAGATCCTCATAAATTGGGCATTCAAAAATCCGGAACTTTTTGGATATTTCTTCAAGGGCAGTGGACCATGCAAGGGAATAAAAGAACAAAAAACCTATCATATTAGGGCCACCCAAGAATCACCTTATTTACTCGTGTAATATGTCTTTAATTTGCGTGAGTTCTCTAGTCGGTTTGCTGTTCGAAAAACTCCAGTTTCCTCGAGGGGGGGGGGGAATAAGGACCTTGCTATCCTCCCTCAAGACCGACTATCTCAGCTACGGGATCAGAACTACTGTATTAACTAATAAATATATTCAAATGTGATTTCTGCCAATATTTTTAATTTTTTAGTTAGCATACTTATCATATTAACAAAAAAAAAAAAAACTCTACAAATTTACATCTGTCAAATTTTAAATTTTATCTGTGATCGTGGGATTGCAATAAATTATGCTGTCACTCACCTGAGATGCTGATTATACACATAATGTGGATTACCCCTCTGAATACATAGGCTTTGTGCATAACTTTCAGACATATGGAATTTTCAAAAATCTGGCGTGTGTTATTTCCGAGGTTACTGAATATGAGGTTCTACTGTATGTGAAATAATTTTTACTTGGTTTTGAGATTGTTGTTGTACGATGTAATGTGCAATACTGTCATGAAGCAAAGATCACTAAGAATAAAAATGTATTCAGCTAATTCCTGAAAAAAATTAACATTAGCCGATTCAGGCAGCTTTATAACTATCGGAATCTACGAGTTCACAAACCTTGTATACATGGCGGTTTGTGTACTCGTAGATTCCTCAGTATATATCATGTATTGGTACACGATACACTGGGGTCAGTGTAACGCTAAATGAAAAAGGCTCTCAACTGTTGGAATACAATCTGGGTGCTGTTCCAAAACACCTTTAGGATGTTTTGGAACAACATTTGGATTAAGATCTTGCCTCTAAGCTAAAAATTGCACATTAATTACCACATTATCCTCCTGAAACCACTATTGTATTGAGTGTTTTGTGACAAGGTGCGTTTTCACGCTGATGCAAGTACGGTCCCTTCCCCAAAGTATTGCCATAATGCAGGTAAACTAGAATTGTTCAGAATATCAAATAGACTGGTGCATTTATGTTTTTCATCAAAGAAAAGCAGAAAACTAAGTTCATATCATATACAACAGACCCATTAATGAAGTTCGGCGGTTGTAACGTGATGGTATCATTACCTTACAACCACGGAACTTCAGCCGTGGTGAAATACAATCTGGATAAAACTGTTTCTTGGGCATATTCCACACCCAGCTGCATTCATCTAATGCCTAAACTTGTATCGTGGTTCTTCGTCACACCAAATTACTTTCCGGCATTTTTATAATGTCATGTGCTTTCCTTTCTGCATCAGGATAGCCAGTGGCGTGCATTGTTGTGGAAACAGCTTGGGCTTATTAGCAGCTGGACGACCATGCTAACCCATTCTGACCCTGAAGTGTCTCTCAAATCAGCTCATAAAGGGCGTTCCTTCGCTGTTTCCTCTCACTATCTGTTTCAACTGCTGACAAACTTTAGGGGGTGCAGATACTATTGCTTGGCGAGTGGCGCCTACGCACATTAAATAATAAAAAATAGCTAGGGATGAATGGTCGTGTTACTTTCTATCATCCATTGGCGTATGATATTTCAATCAATTGATTTTGGACAGTACCTATGAGACAACCTACTATCACACCTCTTGCGAAGAGACAACCTAATAGTGCACCGCGCTATCTGAGTGCGCGTATCATTTATATCCTACTTTTAACTGCTACTGCCATCTACCTGTAATCTCTGAAATTCTGTAATTAACCATCATTTCCCAGGTATGAGATGTCCCAAATATGTTGGACAATAGTGCATCTTCTTAATTAAATATTATCGCCTTCTACTTATATTCAACCAACAGCCGTACTAAGTGGGACATTGCGCTGCGTACTTGATTTACACAGTCCTATATAGCTCCACCTAACCTCAGCTGGTTTCTAATTTTTTTTTTTAGTCAAGGAGTATTAACTACTTAGAATATCAGTTTAAATCCGTTGATATCCCTAAACACACTGGACGTATTTAATCGTATTTCCATGAATTTAGTGGTATTTTCATTAATGCCACGCATTTTTATTGCAATATCGTTTGATGTTGCACTCCTTCACTTACCTTTGAGTTGCGTGATATGAGAATCCCATACAATACAACGAACTGACGACGCTTGCTTCTTTGGTATGCAAGGAGACGGGCATCTCGGTGACTTGAATACCAAGCAAAGTTTCTTTTTTTTATGAATTTCCCTTCGTTGTAAACAATAAGGAGTTTCTCAGGTGCGAACTCAATTTCCTAAACTTTTAATAAAAATGTCAGCTTAACTTAGGACAGGTGACACCACTAAACTGCATTGTTTTGATAATCTCTTGATAATAAGACCTAAGAGACAGTACAGCGGCTTCTTCGTTACCTTTGGTTTCTTATGACTGAGTTTTGATTTCAGTCACCGACCGAAGGAATTTGCTATAAAAGCTATAATCCGAAAGTACTTTTTTTTGTTTTCCTCCACATAAAGGCAAACTATCCTATAATACCCGACTGCTACAGACATGATATATTGACACGCTTTCAACGTCTCATTCCAAGTGCCATCGCAAGGCTTCTCTGTGGAGCCTTCCATTGGTAGGCCGAGAGCAGCTATAGGCTATTAAAGGTAATTCCAAAATTTGTCGACAGCATTCTAATATCATGATTAATCTGAGTGAATCCTGTTGACAATGAACTTGAATTTCTGTAGGGTTCATTTTCAAGGATTGAAGAAGAAACATTAGTTTCTTCTTCAATTCTTGGTATTGAACTGTAAGTGGGTGCCAACTGATTGACTCCCGTCTTTTCGAATAAATGCAAGACAAAATAGTAGAAATGCTGTTTAGTCATCTGGAATCTCTGCGCTGACTTGATTCATGGCACCAAGTCATCAAATGTTTCTGCGTGGCGATTCTATGTCGACTTAGTTCATGGTACCGAATCATCTGGGGATCTCTGTGATGACTTATCTCATAGTGGCCGGTCAATTTGAATGCTACAACTGTATTTCTGCTTTATATTGCAAAAAATATCCAAGAATTTTGAGTCAGTGGTTTGTGGGCTAGAGACTGCGATTCATTGTGCTCTTGTGGGTGTAATTTGATGCTTCTACTCGGACCATGCTTCTACATGTGGTACCTGCGTGCGGCTCCTTGTGCCAGCAGTGGTGTCTTTGTACAGAATTGGTGCTTCATGAAAGATCTGCTCAGATTGGTCTTCAAGAAGGAGTTGCTCAGATTGGTCTTCAAGAAGGAGCCGCTCAATTTATCCCTGTGCTTTGGAGAATCTGTTATTTGGCACATGATTTTGACAGACTTAATTGTAACTTTTTGTGTGTTTAGGACTAAATGAATCTGTAAGTTGTAAACGTATCTGTTTTTGTAAATATAAGGCGGTTTTTGTAAATATAAGGCAGAATTGCCTAGCACTATAAATGAAAAAGATAAATAAAAGTATCAATGGAAAGATATCTCTGAAAGGACCTAACTTTTTAAGGTTGTTTGGGGAACTACTCCACCAGATAAGGGAACAGTATTGTTCTCATATTTGGAGAATTTACAGGGCAAATAGTTGCTCAGAAAAATAAGTAAATAATAGAAAGAGAAATCCAATCCTGGATGTAAGGAAGTGATATTGCTGATACGTTTGTGCCCAAGAAAGGTTAGAATTTGAGGTTAATCCAAACTTAATCTGTTTTTCATCCTTTGAATCAGTGACTTCAACGAGTTTCGAAAAAAACCTTTATTTCTAATACAAAAACTATGAACAAAAAACAGATTAATCATAATATATAAGGAATGTTTTAAAAGCCCACTATAAAAATACTTGTAGTAACAAGTGTCCTTTTGATTCAAACAATCATAATTTGCTCGTGCAGGTGTTCAATCTGACTTACAATGAAAAAATACGGCTACCAACCATTTTTATGCTGTTCTATTCTCCCACAAAATTCTCATTTTTCTCAGTGATAAAAAACACAAAAGAGGACATTTTGTGAAAATGAAATACACAGCACTAATGGAGTATTTGAACTCTTAAACGTAAATGTTTAAGAACGGCTTGCTGTATCCAGCCAGCTACAACAGGTTCCAATATATCTATACAATAAGACACATCTCTAGAGATTCTAAAGAAGAAAGACGCAGCAGGTCTGTATATACAGTTCCACAATACGTTTATGAAACAAGTGGAAAGAGAATTCCGGGAGTTCTATTTATAAAGCCCCCCCTCCCAACCCCTCTTTTTTTAGCTTACGTTCCCATTTAGAATCCAGAAGTAAGATGAATTAAACACTGCATTATCAAGATAATAAAAAAAACTTCCTTTTGCACAAAGGGTGTTCTTCTAATAGAAATAGTGAAGATGATAGAAAAAGAGATCGCTGAATAGAAAACGCATTACTTTCCTGTGAAAACATAAGCTGCTCGGCCACACGTGACAGCCGACCCAGATTCCCGCCTCTTGTTGACTTTAGCGTATTGTTTATCCTGGCTCAAAGTACCTCTCAGTCCAGTGATCACGGGTTACTATGGTGATATACGACCACTTCCTCCATCAAGAAGCTATAATGTTACAACTGCAGAGATCACGGATCTTTACTCTCGCATCCGATAAACTGTAGATGTAGCCGCGTATTTTATACGTGGAGGTGTTAACCGACTTACGCATTCTCCCAGCAACGTGTTTCAAAATTGCAGGTTGGGTGTGTTCGTGCCTTTTATCAGGGAAAAAAAAATCTACAATTCACCGTTTATTATACTCCTTCAAAGTGGTGTTTACGAGGAGAGAGAAGGTTTTGGTCAAATTTCTTTTTTTTTTTTCAGTAAAGCTTATCAGTTGGTAAAAGACTGCCTGTTTGCTATTCGAATATGCCCTGGAGTCATCATTAAGAAACACGGGCAACACAAGACTCTGATCATCTCTGAATGGATGATTAAGAAAGAGAGGTTTTTCCGACGTAACTTAAAACTCAGTAAGAATTAATGAGGATCGGATAGAGAGAGAATGAGAAAAATAATCCCTTTCTGTACTGCAGTTTCCGTTCATTTATCGCTTCCTGAAATTTATAAACATAATAATAAAGCAATTTTTAATGCAATAACCTAAGATAATAAAAACATTCTCAATATCAGTTTAAATATTAAGACTGAATTACTCTACTCAACTGTTAACTTTTAAGAAGATGTTAATTAAATCATAATCAACGAAACAACTCTCTCCCCCTCCCCCCGATGGTTATTACCATGCAGAATATCCCAATCCGTTCAATGTGGTACCTAAAAACTTAATTCCACTATGGTGGAACTCAAGAGTCACTTACAATTGGATCATTTGCAATTTCTGAATTTTGTTCATGACATTCGTCTCAGTATTGGCTCAATGCAAAATCAAAAATCTGCCAAATGGATTCCCTCGTGGGTAGCAAAGTTGGTAGAATCGGCATCCTCCCCCACACCGGGTAGAAGAGACCCTAATTCGAATCCTGTCGATGACGAGCGAAATTTCTGTGGGTCTTTTTCATAACATGGCTGCGTTTGTTTGTCTCAGGTGAGGTTAGCATGGTTTTTCTCTCCTGGGAACTCGGATTTTTCGTCAAGAAAACAGAAAATCGACCACAGAACACACGCAGTCAGACATATTATATACGGCGCAATATGGCCTAAGTTGCTGATGCGCCTACAATCCGACAACCAACCAGCCAAATGAATTCCTTTATTATTGTCATTATTTCATGCTGAAGTTGCTCTACACAATTCTGCAATGGTCGAAATGTATGAAGCAACCTTTGACCATGTAAAACAATGGGTTCTATTTAAAAACCTAGATTCACCCTTTTGATCTAGAAATCAAGGAACATTCCAAACAGTGAAAACATTCGCAGTCACTCCTCTAAATTAAAAAAAAAAAGTCGTAAAACTGTCAACCAAGACCGATTAATCTGGCCACGATATGGGAAAAAAAATAAAGCAGCAGTTAGCTTAAAAAAGCGAAAACCGTTGAGTATAATGTATCTCGAGTGAATTCAGAAATGTAAGGAATTTCTTCATTAACTTGATGATATTGTTAAATATGTTGAGAGGTTTTCAATTATGCTAACGAGATATTTATTCAGCAAACCTTTCAGTTATCACATATGCAACCAGAAACTGTTAATTCAAGTTGGGCTGCTTAATTTCGATGTATCATTTTATGATAAATCTTCGTGTCCATATCGCTCTTTGCGAAACCTAGACGATCACTACTAGCCAAAGAATTTCTCCACCTATACATAAGAAAAAGGTACTTCTTGAAACAAACTACTCTTAGTACCGATGCATCCAGCACACAAGCACCAGTTTTCTCTATAAGAACTGCTGCTGTGTCACTTTCATAGAGTATAAATTTTTGTGATGAGGTAAAGAGATGTGTTAAAAGAGAAACCGGAAATAGTTTCATCAATAAATCGGTTTTGCTAATGCTTTGTGTGTCTTTCATTCTCATTGAGAAACTGGTACGTTTTCCAAGTTGAAAAATAGCATAAGATATTTCTTCTTCTTTAAGTTCTAATTTATTAATCTTTCTTGTAGTCAATCACCTTCTTAAAAATTCCAAAGCAATTTTATCTCCATTTTTCGACTAAGAAGTAATATTCAATTCATTGTACAGTACCTCCTTCCATTTTGCAACTTTTAGCGATTGCATTGGGATTGTTAGAGTTCGAACCGTGACATTTAACAAGTACGAGAAGAAACAACTTGCGTATAACAAGCCGTTGACGGACAGCAAGAGACGCCTTTCTGCTGTCAGAAGTCGGTCTTTAAAGCTTGCGTTTTAAAATTGTTTCATTTGGGCACGCGCGGGTTTCTGGGTCATTATGGAAAGTAGGAGGGGTTGGGGGCAAGAATTCGATATGTAAAAGGTCGTTTCAAAAAAAAAAAAAAAAGAGCGGTTAAAGGAAAGAAGAAATGTATGGAGAAAGATAGAGAGAGAGGGGGGATGGAGAAATTAATCATTTTCTTTGGAGAAATGAGTTTCTGGGATCTTAAATCGTTCCTGCAGTTAGATTAGTGTCAGCAATACTCCCGACCTGTAGAACATAAAAGAAAGCAGACTGAAATGCAACGATGGCCCCCTTCCGAAATAAAAGAATAGACCAAGCGAAACATATTGTCAGTGTATGGTAAATTCTAATAGCTTGGCCAACATAATGCATTTTTGTTTGAAGTCAGAAATGCTGAGGCTGTCCAGATACAGTACAGTAACCCTTGAAACTAAAGATAGTATTCAGAGCGTTGAATACATCACTATAAACGCCATTCGTCGCGTCGAACTAAATACCAGCTGTTCTCATGATGGAGAGTGAAACAGTTTGTCTGTCTTCGGAGAATATTGCTGAACAATGCAATAGCCTGGCATAGGAAGTAAGCATTAGATGACTTGAATTTACTGCCTAATAAAGCGTGGTAATGCTCTAAATAGGCAGCACGTGACCGCACGTAAAGCAATTACCCGACTAGGAATGGCAACAATTCAGATAGCACTGAAGCAGCAAATAACTGCCATTAAATTTTAGCGGACAATTGTAGTTTGGTACACTAGCAAAGCAACAGTCACAGGATCGAGATTGGGATATAAGAGCAGCGTAATTATCTAAGGCGAATTCTGATAGTTCGTTCCAGATAACCAACGCGTTACTGTTGAAAGCATATGCAGCGCTGTAAGTATGTAGTCGAATTTCCGAACCGGAACTATATTCCGAAGACATCAGAGATTATGACTGTTCTAAAACTACAGTTGAGAATTAAGCAAACTCTGTAACACCGAGACGACAACAGCAAGCGCGCTTGAAAGATTATTTTAAATGTGATTTATTTGTAAACACAGTTGAAGTTTAAAACAAGGACTACACTTGAAACATCACGGGAGAATCTGATGCATGAGAAACTAAAATCTTCAGATAGGCAAGGATGTTTCTAGCGGAAACAACCTGATGAAGCCAAACAAGACAACAATTCATTTAATTCATCCTTTCTTTGGTCATTTCTCGCGACTAGAACAGTGGTGATTATGACCGGTATTCTTCTTCCTCTTTATTCTTTTAGATATCGTAGCCAAGTTAGTTTGTCTCTGGCGCACTGGTTTTCTCCTCGAAAGCTCGGGTTTTCCATCCAACAAAACGAAAAAATTGGCCATGGAACACTAGCAGTTTAGAGACATTATGTACTGTTTTCTGGTGACTCGTTGTCTTGGTACAGAAAAATCTGTTTCAAATGTGGATGTAATAAGAGACTATACTGTCTTCTCTTTGTTTTCTTCAGTCCGATATCCTCCTGAAATTTGAGCAACGGCAACAAGTTGTAATCTTAAACTTACTATCTCGGTTAATTTAAATTCTTGTTTGTGATTCTCACTCTCAAGAAAGCAAATACCAACTAATCTTCAAATGCTCTCTAGTTCGAGGTTAATTAAAGTTAGATCCATCAGTTCCTTTTCTAAAATGTATAAACAACCCGGTCTGCTCCACCAGTCTGGCACGTTGTTGGATGGTATATATCTTCCAAAATATACGAGGCTGTGGCCATCTCCATTATTGTTAAGTAGCAGTTTACGGTTTACAGATGGAATGTCTTGTGGTCCATCACTACAACTAATTAGAAATTAAACGCAGATCTTATCTTGCTCGCAGAAGATTACAAATTTGAGTAAAATCTCCAAAAAAATTCATAAAGAGAATGAAGGATATTTTAATATCTTCAAAGAATGACAGACTTAAACTATCAAGATTTCACATATGTTCTTCTGATAATTTTTTATTTAAGTTTTAGAAAATCGTTCTTGTGTTATACCTCCTATTGTTCTCTGAATTTTGTTCTTGCGTAACTCTGTTTTTGTCAACGCAAAATACTTTAATAGTATCTTAGAGCATTTAATTTGCCCATTAATTTTCTACGCAATAATAATTTTCGTATAAGTCTTTCAGGCATGCAAGTTAAAATGTGTCTTGTGTATTAATGTGAGTATTGGCGATACGGTTCAAGGATGGCAGTCTTTGCTACAACCAGCCAAAAAACCCTACCGAGTTTTTTTACGTCTAAACGTGGGTACCGATCCAGCAATTAATTGAATTTCATTAAGCCGTCGGCCTCAGCTACACAAGGGGCAATTCATTCCAATAATTAACAGCTCTCTGGATAAACGAAATCTTTCTATAATAGAGTTTTAAATTCTCCCCTTTACTCCAAATTTAGGGCCCTGGTTCTAGCGTTACTTAATTCTGTGAAAGTTTACCTTCATTCATTTTACTATCCTCTCTCTCAAAATCGTGTTGCTATTGTTGTAGTAGGGTTTTAGGAGCATCAGTGACTAAAGCCGTATTTCTCCGTATATATTGCTGTAAATTGTGTGTCCTGAAGTCGATTTATCTGTTTTCTGGACAAAAAACCCGCGAGACAAAAAAAACATTCTACCCTCGCCTGAAACCGACTAACTCAGCCACGTTGTCAAAAATGCCATAAAAATTCCTCCTATCATCGACGGGACTCGAACCCAGGTCTTTTCCACCGTTCTCCCCGATGTGGGGATGACGCCGATCCTGCCAACTGTGCTACCCACGAGGGCCACAATAAGGTATCTTAGAGAAGATCTGATTAAGTTAGTTATCAAGCTTTTTAGCCCACTTATTCTAAGTCTCTCCTTCATATGAGCACGAGCTGGCGAGACTTTCATTTTGCCAATCTGTTGCCTGTCTTTGGACATTTTAAAGAAGATCGACGTCTCTTTAGATGCAGCATCCATTCCTGGACATATTATGCCAAGTCTTAATGCCCTATAACCTCCGTATCACTACAAAGAAAAATGATTCACAGGACACCATAGCCACCTATAGCACTGCGCAGAGAATTTGATGTTAATTGTAATGCTAACTTGTTGGTGTAATTCTAGCAAGTGTTTTTCACAATATGACTTCAAATGTGTCTGTAAACAGCACGTATTTTCGGTTTGTTCGATGAGAAATCGAGTTTCCAGGGGAAAGATCATGTAATCCTCTCTTTAGACTGAATTACTTAGTCACGGTTACATCATAAAAAATCAAAAAACCAACCAAACTCAGGATTTTCCATACATAGTGTATAAAACAGCGAACTTTGCTAACCGAGAGAGTCATCTCCACTTATAAACACTCACTAGTAATGCACGAACTATCATAACTATATAATGAATTGTTTTCTCTTCATGGAGGGCTTGAATGCAAAAGGAGCACACCTTTTTTGCGGAGCTGCCAGATTTGTTTTGTAAAACTAAACGAAATGAAATGCAGTAGCTGAAATCCATGGACAGACAAATTGCTAAAGAACTGCGAATTTTCCTTCCTGTGAAAAAAAAAAAGAAAGAATAAGAAAAATGCCCTTTATCAGACTTTGAAAAGGTCAAATAAAGAACAAGATTCCACTCAAATGAGAAATTCTCCGCGTATCGCGCTCTGGATGCAAAGGTATCACATTTTCCTTATTACAGGTGCTTAACTAGTCTCTCTGCCTGGACTCCCCTTGATAAGCCTGGAGGTATGCTAGCAGCTGCAACACTCCCAAACCTTATTAACAGTTCAAGGTGATATTTCAGCTAATTGAAGGGAGGTACTCGTACGATTGATGGCGAAATCGTGTTAGCCATTTCTCCATGCTCATCACACGGTTCACTCGGAGAGTAAATAGCTGTTTACGCTCGTTAACAACGTTCCTATTAGACGATGATGAAAGGGAATGGAGTAGATACAACATAATATGTAAGCGAGAGAGTCCTAGATAACAGAATTAAATGCCAAGAAATCCTTCAATGATATCTATCAGTGTGCATTAACGTGCAACTGTTTTCTTTCGGTCATCGTGCATCTAAATTCCTAATCTGATTGTAATTAAGATACCTCGTATTTCTCTTAATTATTTATAGCATTTATCTCTTCAGATAACACTTTGAGATATTCACGTTGATGTAGATATGACACATGGTGTCCTGGACCAATCATTTTCAGAACCATCACATCTATCGTAACCTGAGGGTTTTAATGGATGCTTCGTTAAAGTGGTTTCGAAACGCGCTGGTTAGTTAGAAGCCCAACAGCTCGGTAAATCATAGAGTTAACACTGTTAGAAGTTCATTTTAAATGGAAAGCCTATTTGTCTCTAGCAGAGTTGTTTTTCGATTACTGATGTCTCAGGACCTGAAGAAAATAGAGATCTTAAGTCTTCTTTGCCAGTATTCGTACCTGTATTCCACTTACAATCAAATCATATTAACGAATGTTCCCTGAAATGAAATTTTATGAAAACAATGAACAAGTCCGAGAAATAATTACTAAACCAATTATCGTTAAATATATCTAATGCGATGCAAATTTCGAAGATTGTCAACTAATGGAATTATTCCAAATGACAACCGACAAAGCAGACCTGACTTGCTAGTGTAACTGTAAAATATCTTGCAAGGCAGGTCTTCGCCAAGAAAGGCCTAAACAGAGCATAAATTACGTGGCGCATGATTATGGAGATAACATTTTCTTTTTTCTTAGCAATCATGCAAACTAAATTGAATTTATAAGTAATTTGCCAATCCTTAAATTCTGCGCCATCATTGTTGTTATCTTTTAGGTTCCGGTGAAATATATGGAAGGTCAATGTTTAATATTAGGAATGTTACGTCTAAATAAGCTTCCTTTAAGCTGCCTAAATAAGCTGCCTTTAAACTTGTCTTTTACCTTTTCATTCATAACAGAGTAACTCACTATTTTCTTAGCCTATCTCTTCTCCTTTCATTTGGTCATTACTATTCAACAGCATACCGAATGAGAAAAAAAGATTAATAGCAACAATTTTATAGTTGTTATAACTCTTTTTGTTCTAATCCAAGATTTCGTCATTCCTTAGCCTTAAAAGAATCTTTTCGGTTGCCTTCATTATTCGTATTCTCAATAGGGGCCCCGTTTCTCTTTTGCTATTTATCTTATTTGTTAATCCACCAAAAAGATTGTATCTGAATGCAGGATGTTGGACTAAATTTCACGTTCACTTATTTCTTTATCATCTCGTAACTTCGGCTCTAAGAGAAAAAAGTGTAATGATAGAGGAGAAAATGCATACCACTCTTCTCGTAATTTCTATATCAATATTTAATATATCTCGCATTAATTTTTAATTTGAAGTTTTATTCTCTTTGCATATCGCAATATAATTTTCATTTCTAAATGAAGTATTGTCGGTCACCTGACAAGCGCTGTAATTATCCCGATATCGATTCCTTTTACACCTATTATACCTTCCTTTACCAAGCTTACCGTAAATATTGAACACAGAGACTTGACAAAAGGCCTTCTTTGTTTTACTGTTTTATTGATCTTCAAACACTTCATTACCGATTGTCAACACTGGTGTTTGATTTTCATACCGTTAGCTTTCTTTATTTATTAGACTTTTCTTTATCCTAGCTTTTGAAAGCGTTGTAGCACTCTCGCTATGTAATTTTCTTTTTGCCTACCACACAACTCTCAGACTATTCAATGCTGTTTCCAAGAAAGATAGCTTTACGGTAACGTTTATACTGTATATATATAATAAAAAACACTATAATACCACGTGAAAATTCTTAAAATATAGGTTTTATTTGTTAAGCATAACTACAAATAGCAATACAAAACTACCAATGTAGTTTTTGTATTATTGTGGGAGGTTTTGAGAAATTTGGAGATAGGGGAACATCTTGTGGAGAGAATTGAGATGCCGATTATACACATAATGTATAATTATGTGTATAATCTGAATACCACTGAAGTTTAAGAAGGGCATATACCAGACCTATTACATACCAGTTGTGACGTATACATCTGAAACTTGGACTATGAGGAAAAAAGGGTGAATGCAGAATTCAGGGGGCAGAAATGAGATTTGTGAGAAGCATAGCCGGAAAGACAAGACGCGACAAAATCAGAAATGATGTGATTAGGGAGAGAATTCCAGGACAGGATTGAAAGGTCCCATCTGGAATGGTTCGGGCATGTCAAGCGGATGAACGAGAGGCGTTTTCCAAGAAGAATGTTTGATTTACAATTAAAGGACAAAAGACCAAGTGAGAGACAAAGAATGAGGTGGCAGTACATGCTAAAGTCCGCTGTCATTAAGAAAGGAGGAAACTGGAATGAAATCAACGATGGAGAGAAGTACACGTACAGGGCATGGTGACGAGGCTTCTTACGTCGACCCGTGGGACATCGGAATGATAGATGATGATGTGCAGGTAGCTAGAAGACCGGTTCCACCAAAAAATGCATGGTCTGAAGATGCGGTTTGTCAAGAATCCTGAACGTCACCTGCTAACAAATTAGCCTATTATCGAGCTTGCATTAATTATCAGTTTAATAAAACTTATTTGTTAAGATTTTTCACGTGGTATAATAGTGTTAGTGTTTTTTTATTATATATATATATATATATATATATTTTTTTTTTTTTTTTTTTTTTTAATATTTATATGTACAGTATAAACTTTACCGTATGGATAGAAACCACATAACGACCTTTCCCAATTTCATTAAAAGATAGCTTTACTACACTTAGACTAATATTTCATTGTAAATTATCCAATCAATATTTTATTAAGTATTTTAATTTTTAAGTTTTCTGATGAAGGATTTTTTTTTTCTTTATTTTCGCATAGTTTTAAATTATTTCAATGTTTGCCTTATGAATATCATAGTCTTGCAAATTTCGTGAAATTTCGCAAGCGTTAGTCCTTCCTATGTACGTTGATAAAGATATTTGTTAAAGGGTGGGAACTGAAAATTATTTGAGAAAGCCCCATAGCCGCGATTCTGCGCAAACCAACTCAGTAAACAGAAAATCTCTCAGAATTTTCATCGCTGTTTTCTGTTGGAGTGTGTGTTAAGTGCCGAAGGTTGTGTATTAAGGCTATGAGGCATCAGTACATTGTATCTGTAAATCGCATGTGTCCTGTGATCGATTTGTCTGTTTTCTAGAGACAAACCCAAGCATTAGAGAGATAAAACCATGACCATTGTCAGCAACCGACTAACTCGGTCACGTTATGAAAAAAAGCCATAAAAATTGTTCGCACCATTCACAGAATTCGAACCCAGTCTTCCTCCAACTGGTGAGGGGAGGACAGTGATTGTATCCATTATGCTATCTGCGAGGGCTGTTTTCTTTTGCCGTTCCCTCTAAATTCTGTGAATTCTCTGTCTTATTTTATGATATTAAGATCTTATTTTATGATATCTCTTTTATCATTTGCGTGGACTTCCTATCACCATCATTTAGTTGCCATCATTGTTGAGGGCTCGTGATCCCACCACAAATGTTGTTCGACCTAAATATTAAAGCTAAATTTAATATTGAAAAAGAGGTGTTATCATATCTTGAGGCTCGTAATTTTTAGAAGCTTGATGGAATCTCTGACTTAATTATATTTCCATAGTTGTTGTTGTGGTTCGTTACGTTTTAAGCTTTGGCTTGGCTTGCACAGATTTTATACAAATTTTGACGATAATCTTTCTTTCAATTAATTATTAATAGTAGTAATAGTAGTATTGCGCAAGTTTCCTCGGCATTTTAACTCTAGATTTCCATTCAAACGACATCATTAACTTTCTGAAATTAAATCCTTCAATTCGTTTTTATTTTCTTTTTCTTCTATCTCAAAACAAGCTTCCTTTACTTAGTCATTACTACCTTTTCTGCTCATCTTTTCATATACTTGCCAAGGATTCGATTTATTTTTTAACAACCATTCTTATACTTGTACTTTTAATATATTTGTTATATCTTTACAGCATATCATCCTCGTTCTTTTTGTCTTGGAAACCTATTCTTGCTAGATTAATCAAGATTCATTTTGCTTTCTGTCATAATTTTTCTTTCTCCCTCTCTGAAGTTTGCATATACATCAGAACTTTTATTCACCTCAATTTTAAAGCTACCATTTTGACAACTTTAAATTTGTGGTGAATAAAAAGCATTTGCATATTTTTGTGAATCAACACAATCAGTCTAATTTCTAAATTGATCTCCTGGTGAACGAAAGAATAGAATCTCCTGCTACATATTTGTAACAGACAGTTTATTATTTAAGTAATAAAATTCAAAGCAGAGTAACATTTTATTACTCTGCTTGAATTATAGCGTAAAACTTAGGAATATTAAATAAGACATGACGTATATCATTTTGTAAAAATAGTTGGAAAAACTCTGTAGAAATCCAGTATACGAAAATACTTCGAAGTGCATCTACCTTAAACGAACCATTAAAACTGGGAAAGCAGAAGAATTAAGAAAGCTGATATTTTTGATCACCAACGATAAACTTTACATTCTCTCAAATAAGGCTTTTGTGTACCGTCTTCGGGGAACAGCTCGTTGGATTTAAAATGTGGGATAACAAATAATCTACAGCAAAAAAAAAACTTTAAAGATAACTCAAAAGTTTTGTGACCGTTGCGGAACTCTATTGCTTTGATGAAATTTCTGTTTTTCTTGTTTCCGACCGTCCGTTCGTGTGTTTAACGTTTGTGGTATTATTACGTGGTTGTGCTTTCTCGATTCTGCAAACGAAATGACGAAGCGCGAGCCACAAAGGTAAATCACACAGCCCAACTACTTTATCAAACTCACATCACTATGAGTAGGGCGTTTCTTGGGATCCAGCATCATTAGAGTTGCTCCAGTTTCTTTTCGTGCCGATAGCTTTGATTAAAGGAAAGGTAAAAATAAACGTGTGTTTGATTATCTGAGATGGTCACGCATGCAGAAAGCGCACCACCCTTCTATATTATTTGCGACGTTTGCAAAAGTCGGCGGTAGAAGCAATATGTTCGATTACAACCCTAATAATGACCTTATTAAATTATCATATCAGGCTAGAGCACATCATTAGTACAGCTATCTATCACCCTTAAATGCCAAACGCAGAATGCCCATTAATCAGATTTTCCCACTTTGTTTAAGACGCTACAGCGCTGGTAGGTGTCTCCATCTCGCGGTGTTTCGTGAAAAGAAATAAATCCTTAAAATCCAAATTTTAAAGCGAAGTTTTATTTGTTTATTATTTTTAATATATAACGTTATTTGCGCGTTATATATTATAACTAATTAAGGCTCTTTATTTTCATTCGACAGAAACAAGTCCGAATAGCCATCGTGGTACAGATACCGCATTGAAATGAAAATATAACATAACAAGATTGAGATTAAAAACAATGAAGACAGACAGAGAAGCTTAGGAATGCACAATAAATTAAATCACTTAGATACACACAGTTTCTTAACTCACTCTCAGACAAATGAGAATCCTCTGGTCACGAGATAACTGAGTATACAGAGCTAGCAATGTCAGAAGTGTGCAGGAATTACAGGGATGACTGTAGCAGTGAGCAGGTGTGTCAGCAAGGATTCTCTTCTGTATGCTCGATCTTTGATGGAAGAGTACAGGTTGGCATCTATGTTCTGTACTTCTTACAGCCTGTTGGCTCGGAGAAATTTTGCTGATTTATGAGATCGCTACTTGGTGGACAGCAAGGTGGGAGTTGCACAGACTGCTTGATGGGAAACATTCTCAGTATATCATGTCTTGAATTCTATTATAACCGATGGTATTCACAGTTTGGAAACTATATAGATTTGGAGGCGGCTGATACTTTAATCCTCCCCACAATTAAGGAGCTAGTTTCAGTCTGTTGGGGCGATCCAGGGGATTGTGGGTGATACCCAGAGACCCAGGTTTCTGATGCATAGGTGATGACTGGTTTGATGTGGGTATGAATATATTTCCTTGTTAATGTTGATCACATGGAGAAGGTTTGGTTTTGCCTACCATATTCGACTGCACATCTTGGCCTGATGTTGATTGACACAACGCTAGAATGCGAGTTTGATGTCTAAAACAATACCAAAGATCAGAATGAGTAATAACCACCGGAATGAGCTTAGTTGGTCGAAGACAGGATGGAATTGCTTTATGGGATTAAATCATAACTGCACGTTTCGAGAATTTAATGAAAAAGAGAAGGTGGTGAGATACTTGGCTAGAGACTGAAGTCTCAGATTGAGATAATTAATATATTTCATAAAGTTAAAATTTAAGCTGCTGTTTTATTCCATGCGCAAATTATTCATGAATCTATATTTGATCCGGCATTCGAATAGGTGTATTTCGGGAAACTAAACATATTGCGGAGCAATATGGCATTAGTTGCTAATTCTCCTAAAAACCAACAACAGCCAGCCAACTAAACATATTGGGACGATTAAGAAACCTGCCTTGAGCGCTATGTTGGAAGGCCGACGCATAAATGATTAATTAAATGATTGATGTAAGTTCATATGATTGGGGAGAGTGGAGGTACGCATACTTCGTTTCCGTTCTGTCTGTGAGACATAATGTATTCATAAATTCTTCCACATAATTCTGTCGCACGCAACGTATTATGATATACTCAAGACATGAGAAGTGATGAAAAGCGATCGGTTTTTATTTAATTTAAACTCCTAATGCATTTCTGGAACTTATAAAGGGAAACTTAAGTTCCATGAAGGAAAAACCGTCGCTTTCAATATTCATGTTAGTGAACACTGAATGAAGGCTGACGGTGATGATGTAGTGTCTTCACGGCTCGTCTCGTTTTGAAAGATGTAGATTGATGATATCTGAATCCTGATGATAGCTGAAGGAATTTCATAAAAACACTGCAAGTTATGGAAAGGGCTTTTTAAAAACTAATTTGCAGTGCAGCTTTCTAATTCTTAGATATATGGCTATTTCTGGTTTTGTAGTAAACCGTAAATAGGCCTTTAGGAACAATCATTTGCAGACTTAGCACATAGATGCTGCATATATCATATAATGCTGAAATATCAATAAATATTCAGTCCGGATTTGGAAATAATTATGTACAACGATGCGCTGTAAATCTTCGGCAGTCATACAAAGAGCCACATGTCTGTGGCTCTGCAATGTGCCAAAAATATCGGCACAAGCATATATGTTATATTAAGTGATGAAGATATGAAATGATGAAAACGTAAAACGATGGCTGTCCCACTGTCACTCAAACTTTTTCGGTCACGGATCCCTCTTTATTCTTGGCTTTACCGGCGCACTCCAAATCAAGCTATCATTTTGTTTTGTTTTCAATAGTAAAACATTGTGATCGACAAACAAAAATATTTCTTATAAACCTTCAACATTTGATTTCCACCCTTCAAAGTGGAAGAGCAAAATTAAAAATCTGTCTGCCTGTACGCAATCTGCTTGATATACAATCACTTATATCTTAGCTTCTAGAAAGGAAAAAAGTCTCAGAACTGATATCTCTGAATTCGTATGTCGGTTGGGTGAACTTGACTCTTATCGGGAATCCCAGGAAAGGAGAGGGGGTGGCCTTAGCCCACTGACTAATACTTAAGGTGTCCCATTCCGAAACTTTTCACGGAAACTTGTCATATTCATCCGGAGATGAAACATTAATTGTAATGCTGGTCTTACTCTGTCCTTGAGCTCTACTAGAATTTGAAATCAAAACAGACTTAAGCACTAATGAACTTATTTATCCACCGAACGACGTTTAAATAACAAGTCCCATTCTAAAACTTGCATTTCCTGACGTTGCTTCTGTTTCAAAATTCACTATATCCATCTCGCCAATAGCGTACGCTTTGTTTTTATCTCTGACGTGGCATATGATGGCTTCGCATCTTCTCTTAACATCAATATTTTAAAGGAAAAAGTAAACTAGTGCAGTATATTTAATTTAATTATATTTTATCCATTTCCTGAGAAATTAGAATTTCACATTTCAGAAAATGAATAATAAATGTAAATTTAATTTAATTTTTCTGCGGTTTATTTGTTTGTGCCAAAGCTAAGTCCATGAGCCATCGTATAGTGCCTGTAAAATTCATGAATGATGTGGACGGTTTGCCTGTCTGCTGAATTAAAAAAAGAAAAACTCTTCCCGAAGAAAATAAACCTTGAAATACTTGACTTAAACCGACTAACTCAGCCACGATGTGAAAATTGGCTGCCTATTATTTAATAATTGTAATCTGATACGTTGATATAATTAAATATACCGAAGTATTTTAAAAATCGGTCTTCAGCCAAAACTCCATCATGCGCACGCCAATAAGAAGGCTTAAATCAGTACTAAGTGAATGCTACTCATTTCAACTAATATTTTCAGAGTCCTTTTTGTAAACTACTTAACTAAATTACATTTATGAATTGAAACCATTACTGCCCCTGCCATATTTCGTCCCTTGCTATTGTAGCTAAATTTTTGTATTTTTATACCTCTCTCTCTCTCTCTCTCTCTCTCTCTCTCTCTCTCTCTCTCTCTCTCTCTCTCTCTCTCTCTCTCTCTCTCTCTCTCTCTCCCTCTGTCGTTTGCTCGCTCCTCATTTCATTCACCTCTTCTATCCACTTATCTTGTTTTCCATTATATCCATAATCCATCTTCTTCCTCTGTATTCGCATCACTGAACCCACCATTCGTTTAAGAAGTACCATTTCATTTCATGTTGAGGTTAGAAGAGAAGAAAGAAAAGTTTATGATCCAGCTTCGCAACGTATAGATTACCAAATAGTTTCCCTTCCCTAGACAAGAAAAGGTCAAAAAAAAAAAAAAAAAGCACTCCACAAGTAATTATTCCAGAAGGAAGTAAAAAGCTGCCACCTTTACGACATCAGAAAATTACAACCCACTGAGCAAGATTTCTTTTTTTACCTTTTTTTTTTTTTGCATGCACTCAGAACACATCAACTTGCCAAACGGTCTCTTCAAGAAGCTATTTATTACGAAAGGGTGGAATAACAGTTCGTGCGGATCAAATCAGTGTGGCGTGAAATTATTTCACTGCAGTCTTTAATATGAAGATACAAACAGCTATTTTCTCTCTCTACGTCTAAAGGAAAAGTAGATTTAGTAGCATTAATGATGAAAATGCACTGATTCCCCCCCTTTGTCTTTGGTTCACAGTTTTTGGATTTCTGCCTCACAGAGCATTAGGAGGATAATAATACTGTTAGCAGGCAAGAATTGAGTGCTGAAACCAAGGAGTGAAAACATGTTGATATAATATTAGTAATACAGAGGCTTAAATTGGATAGAGAGAGAGAGAATAATCGGAGATATTGAAAAGCAAGATATTGCATTGAAGCAGAAGAATTGCTTGCTTTTAACCGTCTTTCAAATGCTGTTTGCTCTCTGTAAGTGTCTGCTTAAATCTCACTTTCTTTCAAATACAGATTAGTAATAATATGGTGCAGTGCGAGTAATCAGAGAATTAACAATGACAAGAGAGAATTCAAATTCAGTAGGCCCTTTCAGATCACAACTGTTACTTTCCTTATTCTCCTTTGCGATTGGAAAGCTTAAAAACAGTTTTTCTGAATCTGTGATCTGCAGAGATACTCCTGTGTGTCCTTTGAGTTACGATCGAAATTTATTATTAATGTTGTTAAAATAAGAAGATTGTATTTTGTATTCTTATTTTTTTAATGTAGGTGTATCTGTTAAGAAAATCACGCCAATCCTGCCATTGCTAAACCTATGTTTGTTACACGAGGAAAGAAATGTCGACGTGAAGCTATAATAACAGTTTCGATTTGTCAGTAATGTGGTTCCCAATCTCGCAGATATTTGAGATGCCTAGCATGCAAAGTCGCATGAATATTAAATCGATTAAAGGAAAATATTTAGTGCTAGTTCAGCTTCACTTCATAGAATTTCAGCCAATCAGTTAAATCCGGCTATAGGACAGATAATTGGAAATCCAAAAGTAAAAGAATGTTATTGCTCATGGACTTCACTATTTCAGAGACCATTCAATAAATTTCATAAGCGTGAGACCATCAAACGTTGACTTAGGCATGATCGAACCTAGGTAAATAAAACCCATAGATTGAAAACTATAGAAAATATAGTTAAACGGTAGCATGATGGCAACAGCGTAGATCTATGTGGTAAAAAAAATACCACTTGGAATGGTTGTCGTTTGATTTTATGCAGGAAACGAAGATGGAGTTTTATCGAATGCAGAAAAGCAAATGGTCATGACTAATGTACATAGTAAACCGAGAAAATTCAACTTTCAAACTTGTTTATGTGGAAAATCTTATACTATTAACTATTCAAAATGACTCAGCATGCAAAAATATATTCAGCAGGGAATTAAACTGGAAAATTTTCATTAGAAAACAGATAACTTCGTCGAAGAGTAACTTGAACTAATTATTTGAAACTCTACGATAAGTAGACTAGCTTTTATAGTTAGGTCCTAGAAATGTCTCGAATGTTCGTCTTCGGAGTTCGTTTTGTTGTGTTTTTCACCCTTTAAAATTCGTTTTTTTCCTGTTTCTTATTCATATATTCCACGTTTAGGAGTGCAGGGTTTAAAAGACCTAAAACGGATCTCCAAAGAAGCGCATGGCTAGGTTTGATACAGTCGAACACACTCATTCATTTTATACATGGATTGCATGTGGAAAATACAGCAGTTGCAGCTTAAGATTTCTTTACAATATGCAAAGAAATCTTGAGAGACTAGTTGGTTGGTTTTTATGGCACATCGGTAGCTAAAACCACAATGCGGCAAGTCGATATCTTAAGAGAATACGGAACATTCGTACAGTGCCGCATTGCTATGAAACCTGGCGAAAGTGGCAATTGTCAGCCATTCTGACGACGACTTTTGCATAAAGCTGTGGATGATACCGATTGCATAAAGTGTATACTCTGAATGTATGAAGCCCAGTTCTCTACACCAGGGATTACTAACTTCTATAATATAAACACGTGGATATTAGAAACATTCAAGCTATTAGACAATAAGCTTTCCGGCATGAGTTGGGCGGCAACGTTTGAGTTTGTATTGAGAGGCAAATTATTGGGTCCAAAAATTAAAATAAATTCTTTAAATGCACATTTTTACGCAGCCTTTCTCAAGGAAACACGCCCCAATTCTCTCTGAAGACGTGCTTCAGAGTATACGGACAGTCATGTGGCTACATGTTGACTTACCCCGATAACAGCTGAATGTAAAATCATACCTGGCTTTAGAGGATCCTGTTTTACTCTGATTCATCATAGCACGATTACCATCAACATAAGCGGGAGGGAGGGTCGAGACGTGGCGCTCAAACATTACCTAAAAGCCAGCCACTGTGACATCAGGCTGTACAAGGTTGCAGATCGCTCTCATCATCTGCTACAATACCAACACTTTACTTCCCAGGGCCGGGAAAAGGGTGCGCAAGTGAGGCACTTGACACAGGTGCTGTTAGATGCGCTATTACATATATATGCGTGTTAAGATACGATATAAATTAGGCGCTGTTACAAGGTTTTCCTCAGACGCCACAAACACCAGCGCTAGCACTGTTGAGGCTTGAAGCATGCTTTTTGAGGTTATGATGGCCATCATTGCAACATCAAATATTCCTTACATTTCTAGGGTACAGCTTTCATGCACTGCCGCTAGATAATGCACCAAGCAACCTATTTGTAACCCTCTAAGAGGCATCCGATTCGGCAGTCAGTGCTGATTCGAAATCTTGTTGCCTCTACTCTGCCAGCTATGACTGGAAGTATCTTAATAGTGCGCATACGGAGTGGAGCTGCCGAAGCCATGCTTCAACTTTTACCTCATCTACACTTTTCTGTGAAAAGAAGTAAATCTCCCAAAAACATCCTGCTCCATTTTTCAAATATACCTGGTCTGAGCTCTAATCTCAATGGTGTTCGTTTCCATCTAAAGTCCTACTTTCTTTTTCTGACAGAATCTTCATTATCGGTTGGCTCGACCATCACTCATCTCATTTGCCCTAATTATTCGCATTGTGATTCCTTCCGCTTTAAGAGTGGTATCTCTATTTATGAGTTGAGATACTCCTTATCAGAGACTTACTAATCTGGAATCTCCTCTTTTTTAATCTCCGCTCCTTTGAATCTGAATCTCTAATTCACCCTGAAAAAATTGGCAGAATAAGCTTTATTATACTTATTACTGTTTTTCTTTTACGATTATTATCTTCACGATCACTTTCAAGTGAGATGCTTCAAGACGAAAATATCAACCAAAACTTGATGCAGCAGAGCTAGTCGTGTGTATTTCCTGGAAATTGCGATTATAATCGTATTCCAGGAATTGCCTGTTTGCTTTGATAGTGAGCTACGATTTCGTGCCCCTTGTAAACCCGGCTTAAGTGATCCCCTTCTTCATTTATCCCTTCTGCTTTTGTTCTTTGATACCACTACCATTCGCACGTATTTTCTGAAAATTGCATTGTACAGAAATTCAAATCGAACATCAGAAAGTATCCTCTACCCCCCTCAACCTTAATAAATTATAGCGCCTTTGAGTATAACAAATCCCATTACTTTTGAGTATAATAGATTCCGATACCTTTGTTGTTTGAGGTTAACATAAAAAGAATAATTTTCCTATTTTTTTAATACCTACGTTGCGAAAGAACAAAAATTTGAAGTAAAAAATTAAGGTTGTTATTGTTGTGTAAATAAATAAATGTTTAATTATTTATTTATTTACACAATCATTTTCGTGTTACCAGAAGCAAAAATACCTATATTTTTTAAAAACAATTTGAACGCGTCTCCATCAACATAAAGTGATGTCACAAAACTCTCTTATTTCTCAAATTAAACTTAGAAAAAGAACACGGCTTAGGAATTTTTGCTTCAAAATTACCCCTCAAATCATCTCCTTGGTTTATGCAACGCATCATTCGAATAGCCTGTGTAATAGAAAAGTGTGCAATCGATGTACAATAATAAACAAATCCGGCAGAAATCGAGGATAAAATAAAATAATAATGAAATGTTAGATGGAAGTTTTGAAATGAGTACGTAATCTTATTACGATCAACTAGGGATGAAACGAAAATTTCGAACTCCAGCACATTTACGAATATTAAATATATTACCGAAAGAATCGTTGAACAGATAATTGGTTTTACTGGGAAGCAAAGTGAAGGAAGAAGATCTGTGAAGATGTCGCGAATTCTTCCAGGGAATAGAAAATTGTAATAATGGGAATCATTTGAGTGGTTTACTAATTGGGGAATGAAGAAATGCACCATACGAATATCGTGTAATTTTGGGGAAATTAAATAAATCTTTGTTACAAAAAGCATTATTGCAGGATCCCATCACAGTCGTAGGCTAGGGGTTAAAATAAATCTGTTGCGAAGAGTTAAAACAACTATGGGAGTTTTATTTATTTCAATAAGCATGGTTTTATTAAAACCAAGAACTTGTAAGATCTGAAAATCTTACAAAAATAAAATATATTTTTTTGACTTCTGAAGTTAGTTTTCCTTTTTGGATTCTTGCCGTTGGGAGAAATGTTAATAGCGTCAGTTTCTATAAACAAGAATTATCCAGTAAGGATTGTAAAACTTAAAAGGTAGGAAGAACGAAAAACAGAAAAATTAGCTTTACATCCGTCAAAAACAGAAAACTGACGGAAAATACTATAGCAAGCCCAGCAGGTGGTACGGCGCAACAAGTTTATGAGGGGTCACGCACCGGAAACGCATATGGCTAAACGCACACACAAGCCTCTAAAAATAGACGCGATGGTCTCCAGTGACACATTTGTGGTTTGTCTGTAGTGTTTTTGAGACAAGCTGTGATGACCCAGAAGGAGTTGTTTTGATACATTCGGCCTACATGAAAGAGCTCAACGGATGTCAACAGGTAGGAAATAAAAAAGGAGAGGGGTATTGTGAATCACGTGCTACCAGGGCTGGCTGACCTGCCAACAAATGAAAGGATAAAAATGAATATAGGAAGGAGGAGATTGGGGGAGACCACTGTAGGAAGGCGTGGAAAACTCGGAAAAATTGTGGATGGAGACGGACAGAAAAAGAGAGTGTCAGTGAGTTGGGCAGTAAGAGGAGAGTGAGGGAGTGTCAGTGAGTTGGGCAGTAAGATGAGAGGGGGTCAGTGTCAGTGAGTGGGGCAGTAAGATGAGAGTTGGAGAAGAAAAGAAAGGAATGAGTTCTTTTAGATAGAGTAGCCGGTGGAGAAAAGTGGCTAAGTTTTAATGTGTAGTCAGTATGAGGGGGAGATAAGCTTTAAGTGAACAGTTAAGTCGTTAATCTAATAAGTTAGTGAGAGAGGCAGTCGAGTAAGTGGAAAGATGAAGTTGAGGTGCAGAAGTCGGTCAGACAGTCAGTCAAAAGTAGATTGAGTTTCGAAGTGAGAGATGAACACGTGCCATAGAAAAGAGGGAAAAGTTTTCAAGATCCTTAAAGTAGATGAGAAGGAGTCAACTCCATTATGAAGGAACGATATTGCCTGATATTCTGAGAGCAAGTACGCTGGAGCTGATGAAATCCGAAGCCGGACAAAAAGAGTACAGCCATTCTGATCAGATGAAATTAATGCGTCCATAAAGAAATACAAAGGTACCCAGGAAGGAATCCAGCATCTTATGTCGAACGCCCCCAGTGATTGTGAGATGCGACCCAGATAGAAAGAATCCCCTAGTCGCTTAGAGAAGGATGTACCGTGAAGTCTGCCAAGTTATGTAAGTAAGTGATTAGTTTGCTTAAGTACTCTCAACATCACACCGACTATAGGCACTCGATAACCAATTTATCAGAACTTTTGATTGAACACATATGTATAAGTAGTACTTTATTGTAATGAATAAGTTAGTGAATGTTATGGACTGAAGGACATTACCCAGGGCAAGTCAATATACATATAGATAAATTTTGGAAGGGAATAGATATAAAATTTTTGATGTGATTGATACTTGTTAATATTTGGTTAAATAAGTGAATGACTAAGTATGAATTTTGGAAGGGGATAGACGGATGTCAGTAACCCCCGAATGTGCAAGTAGTTAATTGTAGAAATTTGATAGTAATAATAATTACCTAGATTAGAGAAGGTTGTAGGCTATAATCTGTTAGAAAACAGAGTAATGATTTATACTGAAATTAAGAGTATCGGAGCTTTATCAATTTGGAGTAGGAATTGTTTTGTAATGAAAGAAGAATGTTAATAGATTCTTTTGAAAGTCAATTGAACTCAGGAGTAAGGAAGTAGAAACATTTTGTTAGTTTAAAAGAGGAGATAGTTGTTTATGATTTATGTAAAAGAAATAGCCCTCCTTGAGTTTGCTCAATAGGCAAATTACTTTGCTCATTTACATTCTGTTATAAGAAGATGAAATTAAATCTATTTGGTCATGAGTTTAATAAATTTCTTTTGTTTGATGTATCTATGTAAAAGTGTCCAATAAACTGTATTTTATTATACCACATTTGTGTGTCTCTTGTTATTCTGAGAAAAAGCCTATCCAAAGGGAATTAAACACATCAAGGAGATTTTCCCCTAGAACTTGGAATTTTCTGTAAAGAAATTGTCAGATGCGCAAGTGGGGAGTTATTATAAAGGGGAGTTGTTAATAGGGGAATAAAATATAAATAATATATAAAATAACATTTTTCATAAATAACCCCCCCCCCACAAACTCCTGCTTTTATTAAAACCAAGGAGATGAAAAGCGCGAGAAGACATAATTAATAAATATGCTGGGTGAATGAGAAATCAGAATTAATGAATAACCAATGCAGTGATTTCAAATTTAAATTTTTATTTAAATAAAACTCAGGAGCAGATGACTATCTATAGTAAAATTTGGAAGTATATTCTGAATACGTTTTTCTTGTAGGTTCACTGTACCAATAATAATTGATGCAGTGCATTTTTATGTTTTTTTATTATTTGTTCCTTATCAAGCTGTGGAAAAAAAGTATGTTTTTCATTATTTCTAATGCGCCTTACATATATTAACATTTTAAACTTATGCTTCTAAATCCTTCGGGGTGCTTGTAAACCACAGCCGGTAAACTGTTAAAGACTTTCCTTGTCTAAAAACTCCAAAGTGATCTACTTTACATACCAAAATAGGGCACGGCAGGTACTATTAAAAAGAACAATACTGTCGCAGATCATTCACGATGCCCCACCTCTCGCTTCAGCAATCATATTAAAAAAACTGCCGCAAAATGCCCTTGGCTTCCGCTGTACCACCACCTATTTTGCAAGGAGCTGTTTGGCACGAGACTTTCTTCCAGGCAACCTAATTAAAAACCCTATTCTGGTTGCAAGGAAGATTAAGGCTTCTGTGTACAAGGAGAGGCAGAACGTAAAGCCACACAACAAAAGACGTGTGGTGTTTGCTATCTATGCCATTAGTAAAATTACCCTACCGTTTCACAGCTGTCTAGCAAACGCTGTTAGTAATCAGAGAAGGGACTAATAGCCCCAGCAATAATGTCAGCTTCTATCCCGACTGCTGCCTCGCTGTTTATACATATTCAAGATCTATTACTGCACACTATAATGGCTTGCCTCCGGTAATTTCATCTTCCTCCAGTGGTAGGGAGAGCCGACTTATCAGATAAGCGTCATTGTTGTAATTACTGTTAATTTAATGTTGCATGATGAATGAAACCTGACTCGGAAAACCTGCTTCCAACTTATTCTAAGTTTATTGCGCATAATGCTCTCAGCATAAAGTTACCTTTAAGCATTTAGAATAGCACTTCTTTCAGAATCGATTCATTGGGAATAGTTCCACGGGCGCATGGACAGATGGCTGTAATGCTTAAGGTGAACAAAAACATAAATAGCCTCGTGGTTTCCGAATAGTGATAACATCCGCTTTGTTTTTCTTATGCTTGATAGTTTAGTGTGCCATCGACAGTTGGTTTAAACCAAAGAGCAATGGCGATGTCTCGAGTCGTTATTTAACGTAGCCATAAAAGAATGAATACCTGATTCCATATAGGTAGGAAAGCTTTAAAAAATTGCGCTGTTTAAATATTAATGCGGAGGATAAGGAAGGAGAATTAGAATATGGTTAAGTGCACTTTAGTTTGAACCCGTTGGCTGCTCCCTAATGACACTTTTCGTTTTCGACACCACAGAATGGACCTTTTCTTGCTGATGAAAATTACTTAACGTTTATGGCATGCAGGAAAACGACCGACAATCTTATCTAAATTTTAAAAAAGAAAAAAAAAAAACAGCCATATACACCTACCAAAACTCGATTATAAGGAATTAAAAATGGCAAAGCAGGGTAGGTCAGCATTTTCACTACCAAAAAAAGTTAGTTCTTTTATCTTCCTAAAGAACTGTAGAATTATCATTTAACATTGTGGGGGGGGGGGGGGGGGGGGTGGATAAATGTTATATTTTTTGTGGGGAATAGAATTTAATTAATAAATCTCTTTGAGCTTTCAGACCCACCTCTCTTAACTTTGTATTTCCCCGTTTATTTTCCCCCTAATTACACCCTCCCACATTAACACCTGACTTGTATATTGCACAGAAGATCACAGATTCTGGAGGAATAGTAGTTCGTGTATGTCTCCTCTGGACTGGCTGAGTATTCAGAATGACTCATACTACACTTGATAAACATATACAATATTGTTCATTCACAGTATATACATTAAAAGAATATGTCATACATCTTCAATTGGGAAAAATGTTAATTACTAGAATTATATGTGTGCTAAGATATATAGTTAATCACAATTCATATATCATGTCTCTTCATATCTTTCTGTCTTTTCTCCTTCTGGTTTAGGTTACATCTCATAACATTCTGTTATCTTCTAACAATTTAAACTTCCCAACTGGGATTACAGCAGTGAGCATAACACCTATATGTGTATTTTCCTAGATTTATAAATCCCCGCTATAATCTTTCTTTAATTATCCCTTCCAAAATAATTACATGTGCATAGAACATAATCTCAACTTAAAACATACCACTCTCGAGTACATACATTTAAATCTTTCTTGCTTAATAAACTTATCTTTGTGATGAAGTACATATATCTTATCTTATGAACTTTCTCCTTCCCTTTAGGCTAAACAATATCAAATCAACTATCAACTAATCTAAAACATTCTCTAGAGTCCTTTCCTTCAAATCAAGCTTAAAACTATTATCTGGTACTTACATAACAGCTTAGGGGATCACTCTTTACACAACCTTTTTCTCAGGTCAGGGGCGGCCATCATCATCAGACTCCTACTGGAATTAGTCATCGGCTAAGGAACTGCTGCTCATCTACAGGAACTCACTCTTTTCTCCATAAATGGGTTGCTATGGCTCGCTTTGGGCGTCTGACCAGCTCGACGATACAGAGGTGCATAATAAAATTATCAAGACTTTCCTTACTGCTTTATCAAGAAGCCAGACTGTATAATTCTTCCTTATCTTTCTATACCGAGACTTTTCGATCCTTATCACTCAGCTCCAGCATATGTGTTTCCATCTTTCATTGGGCATCTCCTTCCTATTTCTACGTTGCGGCTGACCTCTCCCAGAACTTGCCTAACGAATTGTCTTTGCGACAAACTGCTTCAATTTCCACTACCACATTCCAGCGATTCTCCCGGCACTTCTCGGGATTTCTTTCCAGCCGCACATCACTCAGGCACACCCACAGGAACTCTCAAAACTTCCAAAAACTCCCAAACTGTCAAAAACTGGAACTTTCACTACCTTTTCCTCCTGTTGCATCTTTTTTTGTTTCAGCCACCCCTTCTATTCTGATCCAATCGCAGTTCGTTCTTCATCATCTCTTTATTCTCATTTGCTCTCTCCCACTTCCTCCGTTTTCCTGGCCCTTCCCTTTCCTGGGGAAACCTCCGATTTCTCGAAATTTCTAGAAGCTTCGATGAACTTCCGGAAGTCTAGAAATTTCTAGATATTTCTTTGTGATCATTCCGAATTCACTTACCGCTATTAGTCCACTCTGTTTTTTCTCTACCGCTCCTTGAAATCAGTAAGTGCTCAAGGAGTCGGTTAGTTTTATCTAGCGGCTAGCCATTTCCACAGGTGTATGCCGCATCCAGGGTCCTCTCCACCCTCTTAGTCTTTAAAATTCTTCCTCTCCACAAGGGGAAGTCGGTTCCCTTGTTCTTTTCTTCCAAAGAGCTGCCCACTTTCTGTTTATAGCGACTTGAAACTGGCCTTACGGTACTCCCATTGTACTTTTGTGCACTGTCCAGCTACCCCCCGTTGTTACGCTAATCCTCCCCTACTTAACTGTAAACTGTACGGTACAGAGCGATCGCAATCTAAGCTGAAAATCATCCTATGTAAATAATATTATTTAATATATACATATATATTTCTTGTTATGTTATAATATTTATAACATAACATTCCCTAGGATAAGTGTAAGAATTTGGTTCTTACAACATGTTACCAGTAATGCATTACTAATTTCAGAAATAAAGCAGGAAGGGAGAATTCAACTGGTGAACAGCTACTTATTAAGAAGATGTCTTTGGTTTTCACAGCATTTCACAACAAGCTCTCAGAAATCCAGATGGAAGGAGCTATTTAAAAAGCGGTTTAAAGCAAAAGGAGAGCTTCAGAACCATCTCCCGGTTGGCGACAATGGGTTCTATCCATGGCGTTAATTATAGCACCGATACCACTTTTTACTTAGTAACATCCGTTATTATTATTATGACTTCTTCTCCCTTTTTTTCAACGTGACGGGTACTGATATCAAGTGCATGGAGCGGTTGGTTGTGTCCGGTTACTATTATTATTATTGTTAATTGAGGAACTTCCTGCATCATGCGGTGATGTGCTGGTTTATTTCTGAACCAGCATATGTCGTCTGTTACTCTGGGGTCCTTGGCGATATATATTCTGTAGTTCCTAGTGTTGATTATCTGGTTTTGGATGGTGAGCATGAACGCTAATGTCTCGGAGAAAAAGCCTCCCGCTCGTGAACCATGTTTTGATGAAGGCCATTGTAATACCTTCTTTTTCCATTTTTCTGTCTTCTTCTTATTATTATTTTTTTTTTCTCCTTATGGGAAAAGAATTTAATCAAATTGATGAAGACTAATAAATATTGTTTCGTATTATCTTTGTATACATTAAAATAATTTTCCTCCTAGTGATATTTATTCAGCCAATGAGAGAGGAAGATGCGGGTTACGTGTAATACGTAATAAATACGTAACAAAGCTTGTTTTACTGTGGTAAAACAAGCTTCTGTTTAAGCGTGGTTACACGCTATTTTTAACTAACATGGCCACGAGGTACCTTTCTTGATTTCCATATGTAACGTATTTATGCATTCATAGCAGATGAAGAGACACACACAGCGTCGAAAGCTTCTGTAAGTATTTTATTTTACTTTCCGTCAATTTCTGCCGTTTTCCAAATGTTTCGGCTATAGTAGCACCATGATAGTAATTATATCAGGTGATCTGGTGATTACATCAGCCATTTGGTGATATTATATCAACCATCTTTAGAAGAAAACGCTAGCAAATTTGAAACAGCGTCATGTGATAACTTGAATTAATTATATAACAGCCAGATGAAATCGGAAGGCATCCAATGAAGGCATACTGGTTTTCATGACTGCAATAACTATTATTATTTGGCAGTTACTGCTGTTATACAGTTATGTATAATATTGTATTTGTATTATTTCTTCTGATAAGTTTTTCAGTCTTCTTTGGAAGCGGCTGATGGCTACTCCAGTAGTGGAAATGTTAAAAAAACTTAACTCGATTTTCCTTAATGACAATTTATATGGAAATTTTCGTGTGGATAGGTTTCGGACAAAGAGTAAGGAAATGAAGCAAAACATCCAAGTCTTATTGACCATATGAGTGCCTGAGAAGAAATTTTGATTCCTAGAAGGTTTAAATCAAAGGAATCGTCAGTTACTAAGAGATCCAGCTCAACGATAGAGTTCCCTTCCACGCATCCGTTGCATAGAAGAGTTTTCAGGGAAGAAAGAAAAAAAGACAGAGAAAATATCGCAAAATGCTTTGTGATTACGGGATATCTAAAAGGGAGGATAAGATTATACTGAAGTAACATCTAACAAAGTATAGATTATTAAATAACAATTAAAGAATACAGCTAAAAACAGATGTAATATTTAATTAAAAACGTGGTTAAATAACGAACAATTAAACACAAGAAATAAAAGAGGAGCTGGGATACGCTTACATGGAAGAGGTTTAACAAAATTTTATAATGCTATTGATGTAGTGTTTTTTTTTGTTTTTTTTTTAACTTACTTGGGGAGAGGAATATTAATTTTATTGCTAAAACCAGAAGTATGTTCGATTCTTCATACTTCGAACTGTCCTACTGAGGTATGGAATAACTTGAAAACTAGAAGAGATAGGGAAATGCGAAGCCTACTTGGTGTTATTAGTATTAGTATCGGAAATACTGTGTAAGGAAGCCCGACTTTGAGGCACATCTGAAAAATAAATAAAGTGTTTCTCTCCTTCGTAGGGTGCGATCCAGTTGACATTTGAGTCTTCCCAAGCAATCGGTTTTTGCACGTACGTAACTTATTCCAGTGCTGAACAACTCGCTAGCTGAAGGAAAATTCCTGCAACTAATCTGTAACTCTATTCCCTTAGTCTGCCTCTGTGGTTCTTGCACCGAAAATTTCTCCTTGATCCATTTTATTGCACCCGCTCAGAGCGTTATAAACCACATTCAGATCCAGTCTATGAAAACTAGTTACTAGGCTCCATAGTCCTCTTATTTGTGTCTCTCCTCGTTTGCATGTGATCATGTGCATTGCCTGTCTTTAGAAATTTTCGATAAGGTCGATGTCTTATTTTATGTTTAGCTTCTGTACCTGAACAGAGAATTCCAATCCGGTTTCACAATTGTCCTATAAGGTTCAATTTAAGCTGAACTTATTAAAAATTAATTTAATTTAATACCTCTGAATTGAAAGGGGGAGGTGTCCGTATACTTTTGGTAGAGTAGCGTACACGTATGTAATAAATAATTATTGTATAACCAATGACTAATCACAGTAGAATTGTAAATAAGATGGCTTAAATGAATTTTTAAATTAATAGAATGTTTATTATGAGCCATGAAGGCATATGTGATGCATGTAGGAAAAGGAGAAAGAAAAACAGTTTTATAAGTTCGATATATTGTACTGTATTTGTATGCAAAGCGTTTTCACTTTCCTATCAAAGATGTTTTATAGTTCGAGAGAGAAAGAGATGGGGGTATCGTTTAATATGTAAGACGCTTTAGTTTATGCGAATGGCTATTTTTCAGCGACTTCTAACATAAAAGTCATTTTTGTAAAAGACAAGAAATCTTAAAACTATTATGTAACAACTGAGGGTTAAGTGCATTTCCATTTTTCCTTTGCTCTCCATTTGTTCCATTCTTTAGGACTGCCAAGACAAGAGGTCATGATGGACGAAGAAGCTACTCTTCTTCATTTTCTTCGCCGAACTACTGTTCTCTGGGGTGACTGGGGAACAGCTGTGTCTGACATTTGCCTCCCCTTCTAACTCTCACATCTCTGTCGCTGGGGGAACTGATAAATGGTTCGCACAAAAGAAAACAGCAAAGGAACCTGTGCTGAGACTTTTTGTTCGAGAATGTGCTTGAAATAGCTGATAGAATCTATCAGCATTAGCTATACTTGGGTTTCTTGTTTCATGATGTGTGATGTTCTGAAAATAAGAGTAAGAAACATTAAGATAAAATAAAAATAAATAAATAAATAAATACATGAGGCAGATGCATAGAGTAGCAGAACTGTAGAAATATTGAGGGCTGCATAGAAAGCTAGATAAATAAATACAGAGGAATAGACAAAAATGTAGCACAAGAAATAAATATTATAATGCAATACAATACAATACTTCGTCTCCAAAGCAAAATAACAAACTCATTAAGATGAAATTTCAATACAAGCAGGTTTCTGACTTTAAACAATACATAATTTTGATTTTTTTTTTAAATTCCCACCCCTCAGACAATATTTCGACAAACTAAATTCAAATGTAGTTTCTGAAGTTGTGAAAAATGAAAAATAAATAATAATGATGACCATCTAAAACTGATTACAATTAAACTTGTTATGAGCTGTTAACTTGTTAAGAGGTAAAGAAATCCTTAACAAGTCATTTAATTATGCAAGATGATTATAAAGTCTTGGATCATTTTGTAAAAATTACGAGTAATAGAGTTTTATATGAAGCGGAAAACGTAGTTATAAAACTTGCCACCGGAGTTTACTGAAAACAATTTTTCATTTATCATATCTAGTACACATATTTGCATTTTAAAAGGTTCAGTATGTCCACCATGCTGCTTATGCGTGCAAGGACAGACAAAGCATAATACTACTGATCTATAATTTGCACCTAAAATTTTTCTTTCTTGTGTGTGTTGGGGGGGGGGGGGGCTGAGGGTCAGAGCCGCTGCTTTGATCTAAGAAAATTATTCAGTTTGGGGTTTGTCTTTTTTGTTTCGATACAGTCTTTTTATCATTGGAGCCGAAGCCCAGCACCCATTATCCCTACTGGGTGTGCCCTTATTGATGACACTTGGTTTTAAACACGTAGATGACATAAACCTGGCGTTGAATGTGAGATTTTACGAAATGTAAAGAATGCAAAGTGTTATCTTAATAAATGCGCTCTGAAGCTGATGGGAGAGGGAGACCAGGTCTGGTGAAGGCGGAGGGTGGAAAAATTTCTAGTGATTATCTTTTCCTCTCTGAATGTCACATATAGTAGATTGAATGCTAATGACAATCGGTTTCTTTAATAGTATAGGCACTCAAGTAATACTTTGTTTTTTGAAAACATCTAAACGTGAATGTGGCAATTCCAAATACCTTAACATGGCAGAAACATTCCTTTCTTGATAAACACCAACGTAGACGGCGCTGGTTTTGCTTCGTAAATAAACTCTATTACAGATTACATAGGTATGTTTAAACTATATTTTGATATTAAGCTTCATTTTGTAATTATTATTTTTTTAAAAAAACGATCAAAGACTTCATTATCACCCTGTATACAACAACACCAAATTAGTTAAATTCAAAGTCTCCTATTCTTCGAAGAAAAAGAGGGCGCCAACAGGCAAAAATTATTGATTCTATAAATATAGAACAATTTAAACATGAAGAAAATAAAATTAACAATTAAATACGAAACATATTTTTAGACACAAAATATCTTTTTAATAACACATATCATGCAATGAAACTGCAAAGGCTTCCGATGCAATACTAATATATATTTGCTTTTAATGAACGAATGCAACCCACTGCCATCTGTCTACAAGAAACCTACCTTATTCCCCAAGTTATATAGACAAAACAGAAATGATGCAAAAGCTGCCCGTGGAGACGATGCCTTATCAAACAATTCCACAATGTTCTATTTAAAGGTAATTTTACACAAACCTCACAGGAAGCAATTATAGTACATGTTGTGTTTAGAATGACTACTCTACCTTTAGTTTCAATTTACATTCCGTCTAATACCTCTTAGTACACCTCCAGTTTGCCTAGTAGGAAACGTTAATAGAATCACCATTTGCGAGGTGCTCCAGAAATAGATGGAGGAGGAGGGCGACTAATCGAAACAATATTAGATGTCCACCATCTGCTCAATACAAGTCAGGCACATGCATATACAAACTAATAGGTCATTTTCAACAGTTGACTCCTCTACTCTCCACACTTCAAATGATCGGTTCACTGAGATCTACTAAACAGTGATCATTTCAAAATAATCTGCAAGCTACTAACAACGAAACACTTACAGGAAGTGGCAGTTAACAAAAGCAAACTGATCAACTTTCAGTTCTTAGGAAAAATTAGAGCAGAATATTATTCACTCCCAACAGATCGATGCAGTAACTGATTACAAAACAAAGCAAATGACAGATGCAACAAGCGTTTCCATTCCACAAGCATCATCAATACGCCGAATACAGACTAATCACTCGCGGAACCAGGAATATACAGATGCTAAGAGGGAGAAAAACAAAACATGGAACCAATACCATGTCGTGAGTAGCAAATATCTTGCTACTCACAACCTCATAACTTAAAGACAACTTAGTGAATAAGCTATATAGTCCTGATGTAGGTCATTGTACTGCCTACCATGGAGTGCCTTCTTTACCCATCGTTCTGTCTTTGTTTCTTCTGTCTGTTTAATTCGAGTCTTGAGAATTGAATCGTCGTTTTCTGCATCTGATGTATAAAGCTGTTTTGCACCCATTTTTACCTATGGCTGTAGATCCTAGTTTTGGAATACCTTTAAAGTCAGTGCGTAAAATAAGCTATCTTCCATTCAGCGATCTATGCTTATGGCGATGTGTTGGTCCTACAGATCTGGTATCAACCCCAGCCCTGAAGAACAGTAATGGATTTTTGTCCCTTGATTTCCTGCTTATTTTTCATGGTATTAGATTTTTTTTATAGGACATTAACTTCTATTGAAACTTTTTGTTTTTAAATTAACACGTCCTTGATCCCAAGGTTAAAATGTCACGCTGCTGGGAAGTTTTTGATTCAGCGGTGATAAGATACCTTGAATAACTCTTCTAAGGGACGAGTAACTCAAAAATTAATTCCAAACGTTCTTTTTGCATCTGTGGAAAATAATTCTCCCTTGTTTGCTCCAAACTTGTAAGAGTTATTTCACATATCTGGGCATTGGTTACTAAAGTCAAACTGGCGGAATTCCATCTTCACGGTTCGTTGGTTGGTTTGCTGTTGTAGGGTTTTTGGTGCATATGAAAGTGAGGCCATATTCCGCTGTATATAAAACTGGTCTACGCGCGTAGCACAATGGTATCGTCACCGTCCTCCCTACACCGGGTGGAAAAGGCCTGGGTTCGAATCCCGTCGATGATGCGGGGAACTTTAGTGGGCTTTTTACACTCCGTGGCTGAGTTAGTCGGCCTTAGTCGTAGATAGCAAGGTTCCCCCTCCCCCAGAAACTGGGGTTTTATCGTCCAGCAAAACAGGCAAATCGGCCAGAGAACACACGCAATTTACAGACACGAATACGGGTTAATGTAATCATTTACGTGTAAGCCTAATATAATAATTTGTTTTTGTTGTTTTTTTTTTTGTATATAAAACTGAACAACAAATTTTGGGTTATATCTTGCTACGGGCATGAAAGTAAGTTTACTTTATAGATTTTGGGATGCTAAACATGGAAACAGTGTTTTCATGTTTAGCGTGGAAATTTCCTTGAAATGACAGTTTGGCTCTTGTTTTCGAAAAAAAGTAGTTTTTTTATAATTACATTTCTTATTTATATGGCAGTAAGATGTAGCTACGAACACACCTGTATCAAACAGGTATGTTCGGGAGCATCCCTTTTCACCATCCAACAATAATCGGCTAACATGGCGGCACTCCATTTCCTTTTGTGTCTTTGTTCCATCGCTGCGATGTCTTGATGGAAGCGCTCACCATGTTCGTCGCTGACGGCACCACAGTTTGGCAGAAAGAAATTCAGGTGTGGGTACAAGAAATGCATCTTCAGTGACATGTTGCACCCCAGTTTTTCGTAAGAAGTAATGAGATCTTCCACAATCTGCCTGTAGTTTCCGGCTTTAACATTTCCTAGAAACCAAACTTGAAACATTTCTAAACGCTTTTCAGGCTGATTTCTCGCTATCATTACGGACACATTCGAACTGTTCGTCTTTGAAAAGTTACCTTATTCGTGGACCAATGAAAACGCCTGCCTTACTCTTCTCTGTACTAACGCTTGGGAATTTCTCTTGCAAGTATGTGAATGCAGGACCATTCACTGTCAAATCCTTCACAAAATGTTTCATGAACCCCAGTTTGATGTGGAGTGTGAAAGCAAAACTTTATTTTGATCTACCAGAGGTTCAAATGCTACGTCCTTCATTCCAAGTGTAAATGATTTTCGTTGTGTCCAACTCCTCTTCTCGAAGTGCATATCATTGGCATGACTATCCCACTCGCAGAGAATGCAACAATAGGATGTTCCTGCTGATCTGTTGGTATGGTACTTTCACTTCTATTTTTCGGTGTGAGAGATAGCTTTTGATATTATTATAAAGGTTTCTTGGGACCTGTGCCATTCTGAGCCTGCCCATGACGCTCGGCCACCAAAGTAAGTCGAACGCCCCAGCAAAATCCACTGCAGTAGCGAGAAAGTATTTCTGTTGCCAATCATTCACTGATATCAGTAGGTTTCTCATCGCATCGACAGTCGAGTGACATGGCTTGAATCCGAATTGGTTTATTGCCTCAAGGTTGGCGGTGGAGTAGTAGTGTTGTATCCGTCTATGTAGGAGCCGTTCATATAGCTTACTTAAAACTGTTAGGAGCACTATGGGTCGATATGATTCCGGGAGTTTTTGCTTGGGGCTTTGAGAATTAATTTCACATTTGCTGTTCTCCACTCCATAGGGAAGTAGCCAGCCTCCAGGCAGCAATTGTACAACCTTAAGAGAAATTGGGGTTCTAGGTCAGCAACCTTCTTTATGATTTTAGGTTTAAGCATATCTCTTCCAGGGCATCTTTTGGGCCTAATCCGGGCAGCCGCTTCTTGGAGTTCCTCCATTGTAAATGGTTGTTCCCTCTGTTCCGTGAGGTATTCTTCATTTTCTTTGCACAGCTTGGGTTGTTGTTCACTGGATGGCTGTGCTGGTTCCTTCAGTATTGCATTTAGGAGGTTGTTGACTGATTCCTCCCACGTTGTTGTTAGAGTGCCTTGTGGAGTTCGAGTCGTCGTGAGGACTTCTCCCCTGGGGAGTTTGTTCGTAGTTACTTTGTACATAACCCCCTAGGATCCGCTTTTCCAGCTGTGGAGACAAGCAATTCCCAGAATTTTCTTTTCTCTTCTGGATTTTGTCTGTGTATAGATTTCTTGCCTCCCTATAGCGTTGCCCTAAGGCCTCCACCTCAACCTGCAGCCAACACCTGCGGGCTCTTTGGAATTGTTTCCTTCTATTTGTGACCTCCTTCATAAGGGTCTGCAGCTCCCGGGTCCACCATGGGACCGTTCCTGGGGAGGGTCTCTTCTTCTTTATGGTTGCAGTGCTGGACTCTGTGATTATGTTAGTCACTGTTCTTTGCAAGATGTCTGGATCAGTTTCTTTCTCTATTTGCTGTTGTCTAGCTTTCATAGCTGTGGCTATCAAAGCTAGACAACAGCAAAAAACTACCCTGTGTTAGGGTAGCTAAGAATAGAAATAGGTGCATGTATACTTGTGTGTACACCAATGCTAGGAGTTTAGAAAATAAATTTGATGAATTTGAGGTATTGCTCAAAACATCAAAGGCAGATATTGTTGGGATATCAGAGACGTGGTGTCACACAGATATAAGGAATGCAGAACTGGAATTTGGGGAGTACAACGTCTACAGAAAGGATAGACTGGATAGGAAGGGAGGAGGGGTTATGCTATTAGTTAAGAAATACATAAAATCCAAGGAAGTGAAGCCAGTGGACATCGCTGGACAGTGCAGTTTCGAGTCAGTTTGGTGTGACATAAGCATTGGGAGATCAAAATTGAGAGTAGGAGTGTGCTATAGGCCTAATGACTCTGATGAGTATAATAAGAAACTGTACAGGGAAATAGAGTGGGCCAGTAAATCAGAGAGTCTTATAATGGGAGATTTTAATTTCCCAGATATTAACTGGAATTTGGGGGCTGGTCACTCACACACTAGCAAGGCTTTTGTGGATTTATTGGATGATTGTTTTCTACATCAGCATGTTCGGGAGGCAACTAGAGGGAGGAACACTCTTGATTTGATTATCAGCAGTGATTCTTCATGCATTAAGAATCTGCAGATAAATGAACCACTAGGTGGCAGTGATCACAGTGTGCTGAAGTGGGATTTACTCAAAGAAGTAACTACCATTAGGAGTAAAGTGAAGGGTTATTGCTTTCGTAAAGGCGACTACGATGGACTGAGACAGTATTTAAATTCTATACAGTGGGACCAACTGCTGATGTTACCAACAGCAAATGCAAAATGGGAAGCATTCAAAGAAATTATCTTGGAAGCTATTAGGCTTTACACACCAACTAAGAAATATTGTTCAAGGTTTAGGCCTAAATGGATGTCAGATGAACTGATGAGGCATATGGCAGAGAAGAAACATGCATGGGATACATACAAATTAACACATGACACAGAAGCCTATGATAGATACAAGTTGATCTGTAACCAAGTTACAAAGGAGGTTAGGCAGGCGAAGGCAGATTACGAGAAATCTTTGGCAAGGGATGCAAAGAAAAACAGCAAAGAGTTCTTTATTTATGTAAACTCTAGAAGGAAGGGGATGAATCAGATTGGTCCACTTGATATCGATGGGTCAATTGTTGATGATCCTGCTCAGGTAGCTAACAAACTAAATGAATATTTTGCATCGACATTCACACATGAGGAGTTATTTAGCGAGGGAAAAGCCAGAGGTGTATTCAACTCTAGCAGTAAGCTAGAGAATCTTGTAATAACTGAGAGTAAAGTGGAGGAGAAATTGTTGAAGATAAACACAAGAAAGGCACCCGGGGTGGATGGGATCTATCCAGTTATATTAAAGGAGGCAGCAGAGAAAGTAAGCAAACCTCTAGCCATAATTATGAGAGCTTCCTTGGACTCAGGGGAGGTACCCACAGACTGGAGATGCGGAAATGCGACCCCAATTCACAAAGGAGGATCAAAGGCTGACACAAGTAATTATAGACCTGTGAGTTTAACATCTGTTCCAGGAAAATTAATGAAGGCACTAGTTAAAGAAGCACTGCAGGATCATTTAGACAAGACTTCAGTTATAGCTCGGACACAGCATGGTTTTGTTAAGGGGAAGTCTTGCCTGACCAATTTGATTGGATACTATGATGCAGTCACAAAAGAACTGGATGCAGGGAATAACTTTGATATTATTTGGATCTTAGAAAGGCTTTTGATACTGTTGCACATGGCAGACTGCTGCAAAAATTGGAACAGTGTGACATTGGAGGCAAATTGCTGCTGTGGATAAAGGGGTGGTTGAGGGGGAGAAGACAGAGAGTGGTAATCAATGGACACTGCTCGTCGTGGACTAATGTTATTAGTGGAGTCCCTCAGGGCTCAGTTTTGGGTCCATTATTGTTTTCTGTATTCATAAATGATATTGATGATGGTATATCAAGCTTAATGTCGAAGTTTGCAGACGATACAAAGGTAGGCAGGGTTGTTAAGGACACTACTGACACTATGCTGCTGCAACAGGATCTGGAAAGGTTGAGCAGATGGGCTGAGAGGTGGCAAATGAAGTTTAACATTGACAAATGTAAAGTACTACACATGGGAAACAGCAACCCCAGAGCAACATATCAACTCTGTGGTACTACACTGACAGTGGTAGAGAATGAAAGGGACCTGGGGGTGGTTGTGCAGGAAGATATGAAGTTCTCTGAGCAGTGCAGACGGGCTGCAAAAGTAGCTCATGATGTATTGTCAATGATATATAGGAATTTTTCTAGCAGGGATAAGGAGGTGATTATTCCCTTGTATAAGGCAATGGTCAGGCCACACCTAGAGTACTGTATACAGGTCTGTATACAGTACTCTAGGAAGGATGTAGAGCTGCTGGAACGAGTACAGAGAAGGGCAACAAGATTAGTGAATGGAACAAAGGGGTGTTCTTACGAAGAAAGGCTTAAGTTTTGCAAATTACAGTGTCTGGAGACTAGGCACCAGCGAGGTGATCTGATAGAAGTGTATGAAGCCTTGAATGGTTTAAGCATGCTCAGTGCTGATGGGATTCTTCCTCTCTCTCAGAATAATCACCTGAGAGGGAATAAATTCAAATTGAGGAAAGACAGATGTAATATAGACGTGCGGAAATTGGCCTTTAGCCAGTGGGTGGTTGGTTGGTGGAACAGACTTCCATCCCTTGTCGTGGAAGTTGATAACCTAAATAAGTTTAAGGCTCAGCTGGACAGGTATTTTGAACGAACAGAGGGGTGAAGTGGAAGTGGTTTTTTTTTTTTTTTTTTTTGGCTGATGCTGCATAAGCTTGCTTTCTTGCATCAAATGCCTCTCCTAATGCTAATGCAAATGGTAATGGCTAGGTGATCCGCAAACTGATTCCAGTCCGCTTTGTGGATTGCAAATATGTTGGTGAGATATCTTGTGATTGGGGTTCTGGTTAGCGTTCTTGAGATTCGGTACGTGATCACCCGGTGATCGGATGTTTGTCCAAGAATTTTCAACTGTCCATCCGTCGATGTACGCGGCCATATTGGTTGTGGCTATTGTAATGTCTATGTCTGCTTCCCAAAGTAGGTTGCAGAAGGTGGGCAGATGGTGTGGCTGGTTAAGGATCACGAACGCGAGGTGGCTAGGAAGTCTTCAAGTAGCTGACCATTGTGCGTTGCTCTTCTGCTCTCTGTTTTGCTGTGCCATGCAGGCGACCAACAGTTCACGTCTGCTCCCAGAATGATCCGCTGGTTTGGTAGGATGTCAAGTATCTGTTGCAAGTAATTTATGGCAGTTGTAATA
Source organism: Mastigoproctus giganteus (assembly GCF_048544385.1). NCBI lineage: Eukaryota > Metazoa > Arthropoda > Arachnida > Uropygi > Thelyphonidae > Mastigoproctus > Mastigoproctus giganteus. Next base: position 145,089,859 of record NC_143581.1, on the reverse strand, counting down.
TCCTGTCCTGGTCTAGAGTAGAGGGATATATATGGCGTAGAAGGCTCCAATTGGTGTGATGACCTGGGCGCAGGCTGCTCAGGGTGCTCACAGCTGTGCGATCTCCGTTGCCGTGATGTCCGGGTTTCAGACCAGGACGGCGGCCCAGGGAGTGTCCTCATCAGATTGGATTAATTTATATGCACGTGGGTAGCCCCTTACTTATTTGGAATCTGCATACGGTTCCTGAAGTAGCTGGATATCAGCGCTCTCTTGGTCGGCCTTAAGGCGTAGCTGGTCAGCCACAGCCCTGGCCCTCTGTGCATTACGCTGAAATATTTTCATCTCTGTGGTGTTGAATTTCTTAGTTGTAGTCGCCATAATCAGTTCTAATTTGGTGCATGCTCTTTGCTTTGATGTATGAGGGACAGTTGGGGTCCCTTATCGAGTGTTTGCAATCCATTTTTACCAACTTGCAATTAGCAGAGATAGGGTTTTTGTCCTTATTTGGACATTTTAAAATTTTCATGTTGCCGCTCTGTACAATGGCCGCAGGTGGGCTGAGTCTGAGCGCAGTAGTATGCCCGAATTTACAACACCGGAAGCATTTTGGGACGGGTACGTACTCCCTGAAGCGGTGGCTGCCCTAGTTGATAAAGACTCTGTTTTGCTGGCTTATAGTCTTCCAGGTCGCTAGTGAGAGCTCTACCACCCAGTTGGTGGCGTTACCTGTTCTAGCTTTAGTCTGAAATCTCGGAGTAACGATGGTTCATGGTGCCTTCCCTGGATGGTCTTGCTGTAAGTTTCTCATGTACAGCTCTGTTTCGATCTCAGTCGGGGTTATGTCCTTGTCCAAGTTGTATATAATTATACTAGGCCCCTTTCTTTTCGGTGGTAGGGCCTCTAATCCAAGTGTGTGGCTTCTTTGATTGTTTAATATCAGGTTTGCATCTGCCTTTGTCTGGGTTTCAATGATAACACCCACATTTCGGGTTTTGCGAACCGATTTGATTTTTGCCGCTCTTAAGTCTTCGGTAAGGTTGTTTACTACTATGCTCTTTACCTCTTCGCTAGTGTGGGTTTAATCTTTGGAGGTTGGTCTTACGATGACTAGGTGTGGGGTTGGCAAGAGAGTCTTGCGTTTAGTGGTAGGTTCCTTAGTTGCTGTGTGGTTTGTGGGTTGCTGTTGCCTCAGCGCTTCAGCAAAAATGGGGGTGCACTGTTGCACTTTTTTCGCCCCACTTTCAAGATAGGCATCAAGCCTGGCAGTTATTTTTTCATTTGCCAGGTGCGTTTGGTCCAAAATTGTTTCTAGTTTGGTCCACAGGGAAACTATTTCAGCTCTTAGTCCTGTAGTCACTCTGCTGCTCTGCTTCTTGAATAAGTTTTCAAGGGCGGTTCGCAGGATTAATTTCTGTTCAGGGACGGTGCCCTTGGGCAAGGTTGAATCCAGTGGTGGTTCCTCTTGTTTCTCCTCGGTAGAATCCCGTTGGGAGGCATGAATCTCTTGTGATTCTCTCGTGTCGGTTTGTGAGCGAGTTTTCCTTTTAGCGGAGGGGGCTCCGGCGCGGGGATCCACCGGCCCATCGTCATGCTCGATGACTGTAATGTCATCCTTGTTGGTAGGCTGCAACGAGGTTTGGGTTCTATTGGTTTTTCCCTCCATGTTGGGATAATTTCGAATAATCGAAGTAGGTCCTGATTTCCGCGTCCGTAGGGTGTTGCTTCAGTATGACTTGATTTTTGGTGCAGGAAGACACCCGCTACAAGTTTGTAGTCCAATTTGGTGAATTTCTGTGCACTAAAGATTTTGCCTGTCCCCCACAAACAGGTTGGGGAGAAACAGTTATTCGCAAAAACACCGCTAGAAGACCAGAAAAACTTTCTCCTGGGGGTTTTCAGGGGCAATGAGCACGAAGATGACATTTATTTTTCCGTATTTGTGGAGTTCGTCTTCCATCAAAGAATGTTTATGGAAAAGATCTTAAGAGGGGATGAATGGTATTGCTAGGTGGGCAGTAATCATGAAAGTGAGAAGGCAGGGCGTAAGAAACCGTCTTGATGCCAATTCGCCAACTTCTCAGCTTGAAGCGCAGTATAAATTCCGAGAAAGCTTACAATTAGTAGTCAAAGTAAAAGTGGTCTGTTGAGAGTGTTGTCAGAGCAAAAAGCTGACAATTTCCAAAACTTGGTTGCCAGGCATATAGCAGACAAATAGCCAAACGCTTGATTGCCAAGTTTCTTCCAACTTGTTGCCGAAGGCAGTCTCATAAGTAGAGCGGGAGCGTAAATATGTCGGATTTCTAAACGTCCTGCAATACAGGGTGTCGACTGGCGAATAACTCCCAACACAATGCAACTGCTTGACCTTGTGATACAGTACTAGGCAAGAGTTAGCGAGCAGTGAAGGCTAGTAACCAAGGTGTTAACATCTGGGCATTGAGACAAGCAAAGGCGGCAAATATGAATACAGTACAGGCAAGAAACAAATCACGTAAAAAACAATAATTACCTAAGGTTTCATGGTATTCATCTTCACCAAGGATGTAGGATAACTGAGGAAGTCACTATACGAAAATATTACTGATACTCGCTAAAAAAATATATTAAACACTGAAAACTTGAGGAGCTCAAGATTAGGCAGCAGTCACACCGACGCGCACGCGCTGTCCCATTTGCACGGGTCATGAACAACGGTACAGGACACTACACATGAACAATTCCCACACACTTTTAAATCTCTGGCATTTCCCAGCGAACTGTCATCCACAAAGAAAACAACGCGGAGATGAGGGAAACCCTTGGTGCCCTATGACAACAACACACCCTTACACACTAATACTCTCTCACAACGTTGGGTCCCATTAGGGGTTCAGCAGCTAAATGACCAGAGGAACAACGGTACACGATGCTACACATATACAAAATCCATACACTTTTAAACCTCTGGCGTTGATAATGTTCTGTTTCACACCCACAATGTACACTACGCATAGATGGGGGAAACCCTGTGGCCGTTTGACACTAAACACACTCTACACTCCACTCTACAATACTCTCTCACTGTCTGCGCTGATAGCGCAGTAGTATCGTCACCGTTATCCCCACACCAGTTAGAAAAGGCCCGGGTTCGATCCCGTCGATGACGCGAGGAACTTTAATGGGCTTTTATCACCCCGTGGTTGAGTTAGTCGGTATCAGGCATAGATAGCAAGGTTTTTACACCCAGAAACTGGGTTTATTTTCGTCCAGCAAAACAGGCAAATCGACCAGAGAACACACGCAATTTACAGACATAATATATAAATGGGTATAGGTAAGAAATTATGGGTGGCCCTATTATAATAATTTGTATTTTGTAATACTCTCTCACTTTGGACCTAAACCCACCAGGAAAGTGAAAAAATTAAGGGCGAGGCTCGATGCCTATCTGGAAAGTGGAGTGAACAAAATGCCACAGCGTGCTCCCACTGATGCTGAAGCGCTGAGAACAAACACTTCCAAAGCAACAAACAATACAAAGCCAGAGGCAAAAAAGAAACTACTCACCAAACCTCACCTAGTTGTCCTTAAACCCACTACTCCGGACGGACACGAAACGAGCGAGGAAGTAAAAAAGACAGTGATGGACTCCCTGACCATGTAGACATGTATAGTATCTTATGTAAGGCAGCTCCCAAATGCTAGTTCAACTCCGCCGTGGTACACTGTGATGTTACAAAAACTTTACAGAAAGGCCAGAAATGTGTGTAATGCTATGTTTGTGCCGTTTATGTGTTTGTTATGTTGATTAGTTGTTTCTGGCCGCTTTGCTATCAGGAAGCAACAAGCACCAGGGTGGTGCATCCTGATACCCGTCTACGCCGCGAGGAGGCGGGCCACAACTGAGCGCAAACCGCAGCAAACCTCGAGTGTCAGGTACTGAATGTCGAAATCATTCAAAATATGAGCAAATAAAATTAAATTTAACAATAAATTTTTTTAAAAAATCAGAAAAATTAAGATAAAAATAAGTTAATGAAACGGAAAAAATTAATAAAAAATAATAATAATAATAAAATAAATAAAAAAATCATCCTGCACCAGTGTAAGGTGTTGCCAGCAGATGAGCACCCCATCTCAGGACCAGCCTGAGATTAGCAGGAAATAGAAGTCAAGAAGACACAGTGATGTCACTCGGCGTCATACGCGTTTGTTAACCAACTGTCCAAGTCGAAGATGGTACTTGAGCTAAAAAAATGGTGGTAGTGACAATGGTAGTATCACGAGATGGCGATGATAGAGATGCTGGTCTGGACTGGAGGTAGATCTGGAATAGGAGTTGTTCCTGAAATTGGGACCCTACTGATGGTTTGTCCACGTCTGGCAAAGGCTTTATGTGCAAAATCTTGCAGAAGATGAAATTTTTCTTTGGAGTCCAAGAGAGAAGACCCGTTGCCTGGGGAGAATGGTTGACATAAAGTAGACAGAGGGTGACGAAGATCCAAGTAATATGGACAGGTGAAAAGAACATGCTGCCAGTCTTCTGGGCTGACAAAGTTTCAGAGGGGTGAATCAGACAGGTTAAACATAGCAAGTTTAGCACGAAGTGAACCATGACCAGTTAGAAGAAAAAGAGTGCAGAGACTCGGACTGAACCATTTTAGAATAGACTTTTGTAAGATAAAGGACACAGATGGAATAAATTTTCTTGTGACCATACCTTTTGAAGAAGAAGAAGACCACCGATCTTGCCAGAGTTGAACCAGGTGGTTCCAGCAACGAGTTTTTTCGGTGTTAGGATCGCAGTGGATATTAACAGTGAAGTCTAAAAAGTCAACTGGAATGGCATGTCTAAGGTAATAGCAAAAACCTCGATAAGCGATTTGGAGATCCACAGGTAGGCAACCGTTTAAAACCTGCAGCGCAGGTGTCGAGACAGTCTGACAGGTAGGACTCATCATTAAGAGCATCCGTCTTTGGATAGAGGAGAGTTTCTTTTGGATGGCAATCTTCTTAGTATACCAAAACCAGGCCCCAGCGCCATTGGTACAAATCGGAATAAACACCACTTTGTACAAAAGGCGAAGGGTATGATGATTAATACCGCAGGACTGATGCGAAAGACGAACAAATATAGATGTATACTTGGCTATTTTATCATGAAGGTGCAAGATATGTTTCTGGAAGTTTAACTTACGATCTAGAATAATAGCCAAAAATTTATGCACGTCAACCATGGAGAGAGAACTACCAACAAGTTTAACAATCGGTGGCCTGATAATGTTAAGGTTGCCCTTGAGATAAAGAAGCTTAGTCTTGTTAGGAGAAAAATGGTAAGTTTATTAATAGAGGACCAAGAGCACAGATCATTCATAATGCTACTGGCAGTACGTTCCAAAGAAGCACGAGAATTATAAGGACAAGAAGGGTTAGATCATCGGCATATGCTATTTTAGAAGCATTGGGAGTTGAACGGAGAACCCACTCATCCAGAACCAAATCCCAGACGAGTGGACCAAGCACCGAACCTTGTGGGCATCCTCGAGAGACAGAACGACTAAGTTGCTGAGTTCCAGAAATGACTTGTACAGAACGGTGGAGAAAGTAGTTGCAGGTTAAGTTGTAGAGTTGTGAGGAGAATCGAGCAGCCCTGAGGTGAGAAAAGAAGCTGTCCCACCAAAGGGAGTCAAAGGCTCCAGAGAAATCTACGAAAATAGCCATGGCATATTGAAAAGTGCATTTGTTTACTCTGGAGAGAAGTTCAACCAAGGCCTCCTCAGTTCCAGGGCCTGGACGAAGGCCAAACTGGTCAGAGGACTTTAATGAGCGTTCAGTAAATAGACAATCTAGACGGGCAGAAATAAGTCGCTCAAGAGTTTTACCCAAGTTAGACAATAACGGAATGGGACGATAGGCCATAGCAGATATAGGAGTACCAGGTTTGGGAATTAATTTTAATAATGCCGTCTTCCAAAGGACAGAAAAATTTGCCTCGTTCAAGCATTTATTATACATTGTGACAAAGACAGATGGATAGAGTTTGTGTAGTCGCTTAATAAAATTGCAGTCGAGGTTATCAATTCCAGGACAGCTATTATTATTGATTTTGGAGATTGCCGAATCAACCTCTGCCTGGCTGAAGCAGGGAGTAGATTCATAAGTAAGATAGGGACTGTTGAGAAATCTAATTTGTTGGTGAATAGGAAGATCACAGCAGGGGTCATCTGAGGGAAGAAGTGGTTCAAGTATGGCATTGACAGTTAGACCAAGTCAGAGTTTCAGCATTGTGATTATCAACTTACTGGTAAATTTCTGGAGGGTGAACCTTGTTTCTAGAGAGACGATGAACCAGACACCAAAGGCCAGAGTTACCTGAGGTTAAAACAAATGTTCTTCAAGTGGATCTTTTACTGTCCTTTATGGCCTCGGCATATTGCCTTTTGAGGTATGGCCGTGTCAGATTTTTTAGGAGGTAATGAGGAGATCCCCCCTTTAGACAAGGCTGGTAAGGATGCAATCTTTGCTGCATCAGCCTCAGAATCAGTTTCTAAAACAACGCCCTTATTACGAGTAAGCCTCATAGTTTTTATTTTAATGTCCTTCGCATTTTCCTTCAATGCCTTGGTCACTTCTGATTTGACAGCCTGGCTTGTACCCAGATTAGAGTTTTCTTCTGCCTTTAGAATAATAATATTCTGTTGGGCAGGAGCCGAAGCGGGCTTAGTTGCAACAGTGGTCGCCGAGGAAGAGATGATCTTTAGTTCAGGTGCTGGGGACTCCCTGACCGAGGACTTCAGGACGGCCAAAATAAACTCGATACGGAAAGGTCGCACCACTGGGGTGATTATTGGAACTGAATCCAGCCATGACGCCAACCTTATCTTGAGTAATACTAAAATCCCAACACTGGGCCTCATGGCAGACCCACTCAGGAAGAAAGGACAAACCCCTAGAATTGTCGCTGTTGTGGGTATTATTGCATCAGGCAATCATGTAACCAATCACTGCTTGCAATAAAGATATTTATTTATTATTACTAGAGACACTCCATGGCCATCTATGACGTAGACAAGGACCTTAGTCCAGTCACAATCTGCGATGAAATATACAGACGCAATCTACAACAAGACCTACCTAACCCAGACCCGGCGAGTGTTATTATCCCTAAATATCAGACAAGAAGCAGGTATGGCAACTCCATAAACTGGGTTGTAGAGTGGCAGACACGGCAAAGGAGAATATTCATAAACTGGAAATCGCACCAGTACTCAAGTGCTGTCACTTCGGACACACAACCCACACGTGTACCCAAATCTTGACTTGCGGCCATTGTGCAAAGAAGGGGCACAACCTTGCAAACTGCCGCAACAAGGAACGAGAACCAACGTACACAAACTGCAAAAGCCTGAAACTTCCACACACACACTCATTCCATTCATGACAGTAAATGCCCAGTATACCTTAAAGCTCAGATTACCCACCAGCAGAGAATTCAATATGGGGATGCTGCTTAAACAATATAACCACAAGTGCATCAAGTTCGTGCAGATCAATGCGCAGCGGGCCAAAGCTGTGGCAGCCCAGATACGGAAAAAGGCAGATGAAGAAAATTGTGATATCATATTCATACAAGAACCCTATACGGTAGCCAACGAAGTGCGGGGAAACCCGACATTCTATTAAACCGTCCAAGTGGACGACAAAACACCCTGGATAGCCATTCCGATTAAGAACTCAAAGCTAACGGTCGCAAGGATCTCACAGTTATGCTCGGCGTGGGGCTCCTGTGCGCACATCATCTCCGCCCTTGGAGATTTCTATGTCATATCGCTCTAATGTCGACCGAGAGAGGACATTCTCCCGGTCACACAGTATCAAGTTCTAGCAGAGCTCCAGGGCTCCAGAATTCTAATCTCCGCTGATATAAACTGTCACTCCACCTTCTTGCACAATGCCACCCCAGAACACAGAGGATCCAGGAACGGACATAAAATGGAGAATTCTTGGCAAACTGTGGGTTTGTCGTATTAAACTGCCCAAACAACCTTCCAACTTTTGCCTCTCCACTCTGGGAGGCAACTTTGGATGTAACCCTATCAACAAGATCTCTCGCCCGCTTTATAACGGATTGGTGGGTCCAGGAGGGTTGGCCCACATCCAACCACTGTGCCATCACTTTCACCATACACAGAACCATACATCAAGAGCCCATCACCAGCTACAAGCTCCAGATATACACTGTTGAAAAGGCAGAGTGGAATGTGTTTCAGGAAGCGACCATTACAAACGCACAGAGACTGTCGACTGAGACAAGAAGATGAGGGTGCAGATACAAACCAACTGGGCGTGCAGATACAAACCAACTGAGCGTGCAGATACAAACGCAATTGTAGACGCGACAAACCAGGCCATTAAGAGAAAATCCCCACGACTATGGGCCGTGCCCTGGTGGTCTAGGGAACTGGATGACCCTGCACAGAGAACTCAGCCAAAAGGGATGAGCATTCCAAAGAGCCAGGCGTTCCTGCCCCCCTATAGGTGAAGGCCCTCGGGCAACAATACCGTAAACCAGGAATGCCTACACTGCAATAATCAGACAGCAAAAAAAAGCTGTCCTGTGTGCACCTGGTCTCCACGGTGGGAAACTCAGACCCCTGAGGCATAGTCTATAAAATCACAATGAACAAACTGCCCAGAGGTGAAGTGACACCCTCTACCAGGAAACCCCACGGAAGCATGACGAAAAATTGGAATGAATCGATAAACAACATCCTAAACACCATATTCAAAACCCTGGATAGCCAAAACTCCCCTGAGCAAGAGCAAATCTGCCAGGAGAATGACACATATCGAACTAGGACTCACAGAGCCACCCTTTACGCAGCTGGACCTAATATCCGCAGTCGGCAAACTAAGAAACAGGAAATCACCAGCAAGGGATAGGATAGAATCTGAAATATTCAAAAAGGTGGCAGAGCCTGCCCTAAATCTTCTCCGGGACCTATACAACCACTGTTTCCAAAGCGGCCGCTTTCCCACAGACTGGAAAACTGCCAACATTAAACTGAATCTGAAAAGCCCAACTAAGTTCAATACATGCCTGATTCATACCGCCCAGTCGCTCTTCTTTCTGTTCTAAGCAAAGTCTTCGAGCAGCTCCTACGTCAAAGGATAGAAACCTACTACAACTCCGTACAGTTTCCTGCACAGAACCAATTTGGATTTAGGAGAGACCGATCCACCACTGACGCACTTGAAAGCATCATCACCACAGCTGAAAACTGCCAAAGAAAATACCTCCTCGTCGTCTCGATCGATTTTGCGGGGGCGTTCGACACCCTCTGGTGGCCGAGCGTCCTTGCGCGACTGAGGGGATCAAATCTTCCCATGAACCTGTACAACTGGCTGCAGAATTATCTCACCGAGAGAAGGGTGGTGATCCAGGCACCTTACTCTAGAGTTGAAAGACAGATCTATAGAGGATGCCCGCAGGGCTCTGTGCTTGGACCGCTCCTTTGGAACTATGTATTGGATGAATTCCTCTCTCGTGAACCTTGGGGGCGTCCGGGCGCTGGCTTTTACGGTTCCTAACCCTGATCTTGTAAGTGACTCAAGGGCTAAGATGGAAACAACTACAAATGGAGCCCTATCCGTCCTTCAGGAATGGACCAGAAAGGCAACACTTGCAAATCTCTCCAACCAAGACCCAATCCATTCTCCTCAAAGGATACCTAACAGCTACAAGACCTGCACAAATTAAAATTAACAACAAAACCATATAACTGCTCATGGAAATAAAGCATCTGGGAATCATTCTCGACAGTAAACTATCTTTCCTACCACATCTAAAAAAAGATGAAGAAATAGGCAACCAATGGTGGCGAGGATCGTCCGCCGGGACTGGGCCCTAAAAAGGTGCACTCTCTCCCTCCTCTACAAAAGTCTTCATTCCAGCAGCTACATACGCCTCACGTGTGTAGTTTAACAAGGCGAGAAAAGCGGCAAATAACAGGAAACTCAATGTTATTCACCCACCAGTTCTTCTTACCATGACGCGGGCCTGTAATACCATCTCCACCCACGCCCTGTAGGTGGTCATGTGGGCCTTGCCTCTTGAGCTGGAGGTGATGCGCATAGGCATACTGTACCAGCTTGGACGAGGAAAGAGCACGACATACAAGGACCACATCACGAACCCCGCTAGGAATCGATCTGCAGGAAAGAAATGACTGCAAAACTACCTTCAATCCGTATGGCAACAACATTGGATGGAGTCCACAAAAGGAGGCATAACTCGCAAGTTCATTCCAGACGTACAAACGACGTAACCAAAATCGCCTTAGTGGTGCTCCCGGGGACTCTGTTGCAATTATTTATTAACAGGACACGGTGCCGTATGCAGCAAGCTAACAAGACTGGGAACAGCCAACAATCCATTTTGCGTATGTGGTTCACAGGAGACCTGGGACTACCTGATGCATGACTGCCGACTCTATGAGGACCTCCGGGGTCTGTTCATCACCGAGCTACAGTTTATCCCTAAAGACAAAGAGCACTACATCCTACAGATTGACATCACCTACAAAGCATTCTCCAAATATGCCCAAAGTCTCTTCACAAGAAGACTCACCCTGCCGCAACCATAAAACCCACCTGAATAGACAGCAAACCGCTACCATGAAAACTACAGTGCAACAAACCCAAGCAGCAACGGCTTGTTGCCTAAGGGACGGAGGCATCTGACCACAGTAGGATAGGATGATGCCCTTCAGAAAATCAGACCAAACCAGATTAACACATACCTTCCCCGGACGTAAGTTAAAATCGGAGGCGACTGACCACAGAACGCAATGAAGCCTGGAGTGAACTCCACTTCCGCGACAAGTCATGAAATGTGACTAACTGAAACACGACTACTGAATGACCAACAGACCCGACCAGTAAACTCCACTTCCCGGACAAGAGTGATGAAAACGCGACGAACACTGGACCTGACTACCACTTGCAAGGACTACACTCAAGACAGCATGGACGGGACCTGAGTCTCATGAACGACAACTACCTGATCGAACCTCTGTGGAGGCTAAACGGATAACACCGGACCCGACAGTGCAGCTCTGCTGCAAAGCGCGTTATTGGCAATCTAAATCGAGCTCCCTGTCTCAATTAACTTTATACCCTCATCCCCGGAGGGGGAGAGACGGTTATTCATCTCTTCCCCTCCCTAGTGGAGTAGTGATAGAGGGCGATTCAAGCCTCCCATGACATTGTGTTTGTGTGCTCCTGCTTTTGTTGAATATATCTACGGATCTAGGCCACTCCCCTACTGAAGAAAAGTCACCTCGCTTTTACGAAGTATTGGTGGGTTTAGTGATATAAGTTTGGTAAAGATTGGTAAAGGGGCTGTTAACAAATAAGCAGATAAAAATTTACAGACTTGTAATTTTTTTTAACGAGATCTCTCCATAAACTTTCAATGGTAATTCTGAAGGCACATGGTACACCTAAGACTAACGTGGCTGACTGCCTGTAGTGTAACATAGAGTCACATAGGAAAAGCATTGGCAGCCATTGTACTTAATACAAGAAGCCAATAGGAAGTCCTTATTGATGTTTTTGGAGGGAAAACTTTCTTGGTAGTGGCCATCTTGTCTGTAGCACCATCTACATAGAATAATTCAAAATAATATAATTGAAATAGAAAATATAAGACCCTCAAAGTGCTATAGTGTATAAGTGGACAGTATTCTCATACCACTACATAGAAATATAAATTAGATATGGGCTCTTTTGGGCTATATTTGAAAACTCATTACTTTGCAATTTCAAAAAATTCATGCAATTTTTCATCCAGCTGGTTAGACAGACCATAGTTTTCCAGTATATAAAAACTTTATATATTGTTATTTTTTGAAAGGTTATGGGTAAGTAATTCGAATACCAGGATCCAGACTATAAGAATAACTTGAAAGAAGATAAATTCAAATTGGAGTGATACAAAATATTTTAATTTCAGGGAAGACTGGAATATTATTTTAAATTATATATTTTGTGTGTACTGTTTCATTCCTCAACACAACACTATGGATTCTAGTGTATCACCTGTGCTTGATTCTGATGGGGAATTGTCTTCGTCGGTTGCAGATAAGCCTACTAAATCAGCTGGGAAAAAACATCCCATGATATTAAAAATAACAAGAAGTGATCAGGATAATTCGGCAGATGATAAATCTATTTCGTCTGCTTCTGATCCCAGTAGTTCTGACCTGGATAAAAATCCAAATCAAAACAAAGATCAAAGCAAAGACACAGTTGCCAACGCTTTGGCTAATGTACAAAAATTCGTGCAAAATACATCATTCACTGATGGCTTGGACCTAGGGAAGTCTTTAGATACCTCGGTGGTACTTTCAACAATGACCAAGATTAAACACGCACTCGGAGAATTTTTATCTGCAGATAGCAGTAAAGTCACTAAGGCAGCCTCAAATTATATACATCGTTTGTGGTCAGACCTGGAGTCACTTACGAATGCATTATTGATCGACAATGAACGATTGAAAGTAAAAACATCAGAATTACAAATACGCACTGAGATTTTTCACCATCTAATCAAGGACCAACCCAAACAGCGTACTTTTGCTGAAGTAGTTAGGGGATCAACTGCTGCTGCAGCAGGCATTCAACGTACTGAAAATATTGTACATAAATCTAGAGGAGAAGATGAACAATTACAACATAATTTTTCTCAACTTCCTTTGGAGGAAGGTATTATTCCCCCATCAAAAAATAACTTTAATGACCCTAAAAACATCATTATATTGAGACCGAATGCCGATTCTGAAATTTCATCCAGTCAGGATGTTAGAATTAAAGTGACACAGGTGTTCAAAAAAGAACATCGAGATATTAAAATCAAAAATATGAGGTTGCTAAGAAACAAAGGTCTCTTAATTGAAATTACTAATTCCATGATTGCAAATAAAATTAGCAAAATGACTCAGCTGACAAATGCAGGTTTGTCAATGGACAAACCTGCATTTGTAAAATGCAGGTTACTAGGACAAACCTAGTAACCGTGGTTTGTCAATGGACAAACCACGGTTACTAGACCCCACAGTTTTAATTTATGGTGTGCCGAAAGGATATACAAAAGAGGATATTTTAGAAGATTTGTTTATAAAGAACCTAAAAGATCATGGGTTTGAACAAGAGGAAGTTAAAAAAGGTACAACGTTCAGATTTAATTCAGGCTCTGGAAGTAAAATAACAAATTGGGTAATAGGATTCACTCCCCAAATTTTTAAACGCTTAATACAGGATGATCGTATCTTTCTTGGCTGCACTTCACATAAATTACTTCGTTTCACAGTGGTTATTAAATGTTTCCGCTGTCTGGCCTATGGCCATTCAACTTTAAATTGCACACATAAGACCGTGTCTTGTGGCCAATGTGGAGGCGGTGGACATGTGTTTACTGAATGCATACACAGGGAAGAACCCCTTCGGTGTGTCAATCGTAAAAGACGCAACAGAGATTGTCAGCATTCAGTCCGAGACAATAACTGTCCGGAGTATAAACTAGCTGTTGAACTAGTAAAATAAAAAACTCATAATGAATAACACGGCCGCTACAAATTTTTCTAACGTTGTGGGTGTGAATTTTGAGGGTATAAAAATACTGAAAATAAACTGCCAACGTTCACGAGTGGTCATGGATGAAGTAAGAGTGGCGATGATTGAAACTAATTATGATCTTATATGTTTTCAGTTTTCAAGAACCTTATCATTCGATTCAAGTAGAGAGCTTGATTCACAGGGTTATGGGATTCCCGTTATCCCTCAGAATTGTTCATTCTATAGAAACCCCTCCTAAAACTGCAATAGCAATATGCAATCATGAATTAGTAGTGACAACCATCTCGGGAGAGTGTACAGACACTGTAACTTGTCTTTTGATCTCGTCTCCAATTATTACTTTTCATCTAGTTTCTATGTATTGCCCTAAGTCAGCAGATATTCAAACGTCCTTACATCAGCTGGATTGTATATGCACAAAATTTGCTTCAGGGAATTTAATTATATACGCTGATCTAAATGCCAAATCATCTTTTTGGCACAGCAGAATTTCAGACAACAGAGGTTCTGCTGTGGAACATTTAATATTGTCTTACAATTTAGTAGTTCAAAATTTGCCAAACAGACCTTACACATTCTCGTCCTTAAATGGAACATCAAACATTGATGTAACTATAAGCTCTGTTAAACTGGACGAGCAGATAACTAATTGGAATGTTCTACCATCACTTATTAACAGTAATCATAACGCTATAGTATTCAGTAGCAAACCCGCAGTTAGAAATGCGGATCTACAGCTGGTGGACTTGAGAAGATATTCCATGGAAAAAATTAAATGGGACAAGTTTAAGAATTTTCTAAATTTGTTCTTTCATCCTGAGGTGGCTTCTACTTTAAATTCCTTATCTGCCATAGAATAATCAAACTATGTTAAGTCACACTTATTCCTTGCTGTGAGCTACTCTGGTAAACATAAACAATCCAGACGCCCATCTGTCCCCTGGTGGACTTCGGAACTTACTTCATTAAGAATCCGAACCATGAATACCAGGAAAACTTACCAACGAAACAGGCACCTGGCAGACACTGATGTCCAGAGACTGAAACAACAATACAGTGATCCAAGGAAAAGGCTACATGAAGCTGTCGCAGATGCAAAAATTGAATGTTGGCAAAACTTTGTTCGTAACACAGGAAACACCGAACCGTGGGGTCTAGTGTACATGATTTCCAGGAACAAGTTAATCTCCGGAGACATATATAACACTGTTAAAGGGGACGGACAAGAAACTACCGACTGGTACCCTACTGTTGATACTATTGTAAATAAGCTTTTTTGTCAAGACAATCCCGAAGATGATTATCCTGAACAAGCAGAAATTAGGAGAGACAATCAACAATATATTGGAACATGTGACGTTAATCCTTTTACTCTTGTTGAACTAGGAACAGCTGTTTCCAAACTAAACAGTAAAAAAATGTCCATGGATGGATCTGATAGAAAAGCAGATAATAGTCAAATTTTATGACCTATTTCCCAATATCCTCCTCAATCTCATGAACAAGCGTTATATCGAGGGAGTCTTTCCAAGGCTGTGGAAGATTGCCCTACTTAAAATTTTACATAAGCCTGGGAAGTCGACATCTAATCCCAGGGCATACAAACCAATCTCCCTATTGGCAAATTGGGGAAACTTTTTAAAGGCTGCTCTCTCCAAGAATACAAAAAACGTACAGGATAACCATCTATGTTGGATTTATCAGTTCGGGTTTAAAAAAGGTTCTTCAACAGAAGATGCCATTGCCACCCTCAAGAACTATGTAGAAAATTCCCAAGCTAAGTATGTGTTGGCAGTGTTTATTGACTTTGAGGGGGCTTTTGACACAGTATGGTGGGAGGATGTGACAACTATACTTTGACACAGTACTTGGGAGGATGTGACAACTATACTTATAGAATCATCAGGTCCTACTTCCAAGAGAGATCCATCAGAATTTGTGCAAAACAACTAGTGTATTCAGCTACCGTTTCCAGAAGATGCCCTCAGGGATCGGTACTGGGGCCTCTCCTCTGGAACGCAGTCTTAGATCAGTGGATGACAAAATACCACGAGGAGATCGCTTGCGCCGACGACTTAGCAATTGCTGTTGAGGGACGTTCGAGGAGGATACTCGGGGAAAAAATGCAAATTATATTAAATGATCTATTTGTATGGATCAAACTTAACAAACTAAAAATATCACCAACAAAGACCAAATTTTAAGGCTCATTTTAACTATAATCGACCTCCTAAGATCTTGATAGACAACTCTCAAATCCCATATGTGTCCAAAACAAATATTTAGGCATCCTAATCGATGATAAATTAAACTTTCTGCCACATGTATGTAAACTTATAGATAAAATAAGGAATTTTACTGCCTCAATAATAAGAATATCAAGGAAAGAATGGGGACTTAGTAAAAGGATCTTGTTTTTATATTATAAAACTATATTTCTGCCAATAGTCTCATATGCTGCAACCGTTTGGTATCACAGAGTCATAACGGTTAAAATGAAAATGAAACTTATTATTCTTCAAAGATCCATGTTATTATCTGTTTTAAATTCCCCTAGAACTGTATCAAACAACGCATTACAAGTCTTAGCAGGAACCACCTGGATCTGTATATCGTATTCAAGGGGATGACAGGTCGGCTTCGGAAAGGTTTGGCTTCAGAACTAATGGGAATAACATCTGATCCAGCGAAGGAGGTCAAACAAGAAAAGAAAAAATTGTGGGAACATCTGGCATTTGTGTGGCAGGATCGGTGGAATACCAGCGAACATGGAACAGTTACGAGGCAATTTATAACCACAGTGGACTTTACTTCCCCAAGGAAATAAATCCTTGGTTTGCTCCTTCGATGAATACTTATTAACGGGACATGGCTCCCTCAGAGCCAAGTTACAGGAATGTTGACTTGAGCCAGACTCTTACTGCTCTTGTGGGGGTGTGGAAACTTGGTCTCATGTTTTATTTGACTGCCACAGTATCTTCAGGCACGTTTAGAGTTGTTTAGCAGTGTATCGGATCTGACAGAAGATAACGTAAGTCCCTTGGTAGAAAGCGATAGGAATTTTAATGCTTTACAGACATTTTCAGTGACTGTTTTTAAAAGAAGACTAGAAATAAGATCCCTTCACCCTCCAGGAAATTAGATGTAGGATGTAGAGATGAATTATTAAAGGAACATATGCTAAGATTATTTGTTTAGGTTCTCAGCTGGTTGGAAGTCGCAGATCGGATGCTTCGTTATAACTCTAATGGGAGGATATACAGGGACCCTCGGGTGTTAACAGGATTCTCATAAGAATGTTGATTGGTTGTGGGGCGTGATACCTGAAATTAAAAACTAAGGAACTAGATGGAAACATAGTTTACAAGCATAACTTTTATTGAAACTTATGCAGTTATACCTTGAGTGGTCTTAAGTGACATCTAGATCTGTGACTATATAGATATGAACTACCGTACACATACACTTGAAATCTACATGACCTTAATGAAACGTGCTTTTTCACAACGAGAACTTTTGTAAGTGAAAATATTCCATTTTCTCACCTATATACTGTCATTGGAATTCCAATTCATACACAAGTTAGGACTCTCGGGAAAAAGAATAATTAGAATGCTTCAGCAACTAGAAGAGAACCACCTGAAGAAGAGTTTTAAGACATGCTGGCACAGAACGGAGAAGACTACTGGGACTGACTTCTTTTTTGAATGAAATAAAACTGGACAGTTCAACTTGTGACTTCATTTGAAAATACGAAAATGTACTGAGATTAACTGAACTGTGGTGAAAAAGACTACGACTAGGAAATTATGTATACATGTTAATATAATTGTTACAATTGTGTTGCTGGAATATCCTCCTAGCCTTGGAGTGGTTGGTCTTGGTGACTTTGGACCAAAATTACCTATCTCCTAAGAACAGGAGTGTTTGATCGAAATACTCAGACCATAATGTATATAACTATTAGTTTGTGTTTTTTTTTTTTTTTTTTTTTGCTAGCTCTCCGGTAAGGACAACCTGGGAACGGGATCGCAGGCACTCGCCAGTATTGCACTACCTCTGGCGGGTGCGAGATTTTCGGTGGTAATAACACCGGTACAGGAGGACTGTTCACTCAGGCCCGGTGCTAGGGATGGGCACCTGGCAGCAGCTGCCCATACGTTGGCTGCACCCTGGTGGCATAATAGCCTGACACAAACAACACAACACACATTACTATTGCACACATACACTGACACTTTTCGGGCCCATTATTGCAGAGTTTCTGCACCATAACAGAGTGCAAAGGTGAAGATGGGCTAAGGCCTATGAGCCACCCCGATATAAGAACACACACACAAACACACACTGTACTTTGATTTCCATTATATAGAATGGATATATATATATATATATATATATATATATATATATATATATATATTGATAATGTCTATAAAACTGTATATAATCTTGTATATAAATTGTTTATATCATGAGAATGTACATAAAATTGTGTGTGTAAATAAATGGAAAATGGAAAAAATGATGGAGTAGTGATGGTTGTTTTAAGTGCTTATGGAATTATGCTCCCCTTTTTTTGATGTAGTAGTGTGGTTTAAAGAGTTGTTAAGTTTATTAAATATATGAGATGGATAGAGATAACATTGGTGAATCATAGGATAAAATTTTATTGCAGGTGCTGAAGAGACATACAAGATATTGGTATTTGAAAATTTTGTCTCTAATAGCGACATATATCCCATTGTCCCGTTGAAATAACATTATACAAAATGGACACTTGATACCTCGTTGCCTTCGATATTTACTGGCTTGGGTTAGTCACCTTTAGGGAGAAGCCATTAAATATTTATATGTGATCATATACTGTGGACATATTAGTGTTTTATTACTAGGAATTCATATTTACATTTTGTTCAAGTCCCAAAGGCAAACATAGGGCTAGTCTTGAGCTACTTTTAAAGAAACTTGAAGTGGTTATAGCTCTCTTAATTTTGGGGTTGAGGATCTTATATTTGAAGAAAGGAAACTTTGTGAAATCACTTATTTGGTGCATGATTTTGTGGCGCCCCCTGTCCTTTAGGGGCTGAGATATGAAAACCAGCTTTGAAGAAATCTTCAACTCTAATGCAGATTTCATCCCGGGTTGGGAAAATTGTCTATATAGACATATATTGATAGACTGTGGGAATTAATTGGTTTTTGTTGTCTAGATTACTTTTCTAAATAACATAATGTCAGAAGAAGACAGAGATATTACTTGGTCCCAGGAATTTGAAGCATATTCTTCCTCTCTGGATTTTGCAACAAGACGAGTGTCTATTGAGAAAGAATGTTCTCGACACCAGTAAGGAATAAATGTAAAAGGAAATCAAATACCCCTAAAACTATCATAATAAGGGAAAAAGACAAACCGAAACTGGAAAAAAACAAATATGGAAAAAATTATTACCTTGAATGATGAAGAAAATATGAACCACCCGTCTTTCGTTAAAGTAGTTCAAGCAAGTACAGCCGAGAACGGTGAGGGCTATGGAGGTTTTGATTCCCCAAGTCGTGTAGAGGGTAATATAATTATTGTTTGTAGCAGGGAGGACCATAGGATTTCTTTTATAGGTGGTTTAAACTTGGGAGGATCATTAAATGCCTCTGAGGTGTATGTGTCATTGGTTAAGATAAGAAAGGCTTTAGGAGAAATAAGGCCTAAAGAGTCAAGTAAAATAACAAAACCAGCGTCCAATAGAATCTTTCGTCTCTGGGCTGACTTGGAAGCGGTGACAACAGCTTTGATCGTGGACAATGAGCGCCTCAAAGTACGAGCTAGAGATCTGGAGGAGAGTGTCAAAATTTAGATTGCCAGATTGAACTTCATAAGAAGTTTTTTATGCAGAAATAGTGCGGCAGCATCTCAAGTTAATTGATCCTGTGGACATCAGCAATAAATCAAGATCCAAAGAGGGGACTGGCAGTGCTAGTAGCGACAGATCCTTATCAGTTCCTAGAGGTGTGCCTAATCCTCAGAATCTGGTTATTCTCAGGCCAACTGAGGATTCTTCCTTGAGTTCGAGTCAGGACATAAAGCAGAAAGTGACTGAAGTCATTAGGCATAACCACAAAGAGATGAAAGTAAAAGGTATTCGTCTCCTTAGAAATAAGGGGATCCTTGTGGAGACCACAAATTCGGTGGATGCTAATAGGATCTCTTCTGCTCCCACCTTGAAAGAGATAGGCCTTACAATGTAGAAACCTCGGTTATCAGATCCAACAGTGTTAATATATGGTGTCCTCGTGATTATGTTAAGGAAGATATACTTGAAGATCTATTCTTTAAAAACTTAAAAGATTTTGGATTCTCGCAGGATGAAGTTAAAAACAAGGTGACTTTCAGATTTAGTTCTGGATCAGATACAAAAGTGGTTAATTGGGTGATCGGATTTAGTCCTCGTATGATGAAGTATATTCTGGAGAGTGATAGAATCTACCTTGGATTCACATCACACAGGTTCCCTAGGGTTACGATTGTAAGCAAATGTTTCCGTTGTTTGGGGTATGGCCACCTGGCCCAATTTTGTTCCGATAAGGCAGTTTCTTGTGCACACTGTGCGGAGGGTGGTCATGTCTATGGAGAGTGTACCCATAAAGAAGATTCTCCAAAATGTATCAACTGTGAGAGACGTGGTAGAGATTATAATCCTTCTGTAAGGGATGTTAGTGGCTAGAATACTTGAAAGCGGTACAGCTTACGGACAGTAGAACAAAACGTGAGTGATAATGGTTAATGTTTCGAATTCAGTGACAAAGTGACTAATAAGAATCCAATTTTGGGTGATGTTATATATGAGGGTGTAAAAGTTCTTCAGATAAATGGTCAGCACTCAAAAGTGGCAATAGATGAGATTAGAATATCGGCATTTAAAAATAACTTTTGAGATTATTTGCAAACAGGAACCCTTCCATTCTTTCAGGTAGGAGGCGCGGCCCATAAAGTTATGGGTTTTCCAGCCTCGGCAAGAATTATTCATTCCCTTGAAAAACCTCCAAAAAGTGCATTAGTTGTTTTAAATAATGATCTGGTGGATACCAACATTACAGTCTGTACTTTTGAACTGTCCATTGTACTCTCAACCTAGAGTGGACTTCACAAAAAGACAAATGATTAATGCGAAAACGGAAGATTTACGTGAATTGTTATTGTGTTGATTTTTGTCAATTATTATTGTGTTGATTATGTTAATCAATAGTGATTTAATGGTGATTTAGGTTAATTGCTATTGACAAGATGTCAGCAGGTTTGAAAGTTCTAGCAAAAGACTAGGTAGTGCTGTTAATTGAATGTGGAGGTGGTCTTTCTTTGAAGAGTATTTCTGTAGTTAAACATTTGTATGTAATGTAATTATATATTGTTTTCCGGATTCTCAGGAATTCTGAGACTGAGCACATTTAAAACAAGTGTTGTATATATCTGTTTATATAATAATTACTGTTTCTTGATGGCCTGAGGATAATTTGTGGATTTTCTCAACTAGGGATTCACTTTTCATTTTATTTAATTATTCGCTCGCTCCAAGTTCAGGAAACGACATAGGCACCACCCACCGGTATTGTACCACCTCTGGTGGGTGCAGGACTTGTGCATTCAGCACAAACAGACAATGTTATCCGTGTCTAGAGAATTGCACCAGTTAGCAGCTGCCTTGTGAGCAGTATTATAATACAGCACACATGTTTTTAAGCAAACTTCGTAGAGGTTCTACGGCTGTACAGATGAACTAGTTGGAGATGGGCTTTTGCCTAGGAGCCACCCTTGATTCTGGGATACACCAATGCTATGCACCAGAAGGTCATATATAATATAGTATTTTATATATGTATAACGAGAATGTTAATGTATATAAAATGTATATATATTTTGGAACTTTTGTATGTAAATGTAATAATTTTTGTGTACAAATAAATTGAAATGGAATGGAAATGCCACTCCTCCTTTTCTCTGGTGAAACCTGGGCAGGCCCCACTGACTACCGTGGTCGTCTTCTCTATCGTCCCCATTCTTCTGTCTTTTCCCCCCGTCTTCAGTCTCCCTCCCCCACTCTACCTATACATCAGAGTATGCCCCACACGTCAAAATTGAATCATGAAAAATTGAACCTCGCACAGCGACTTTTGGCTATCAAATTCTAGCCTTTTCCCACTGTTTTTTATTTTTATTTTATTTTTTATTTTATTTAATTATTATTTTTTTATTATTATTATTTTTTAAGGTCCTAGCCACTGAAATCTCAGGAAACTAGGTGGCAGGACCTGCCAGAGTAAATAATATCTAAACTACTGGGTACCTGGTCTGCCTCCACAGGGCAGAGTGTGGACAACGTTGGGTCCCTTTAGGAGCCCAGCGGCTAACACTACCAATATACAAAATCCATACACTTTTAAACCACTGGCATTGACAGTGTTCTGTTTCACACCCACAATGTATACTACGCGGAGATGGGGAAATCGCTGGCGCCGTTTGACACTAAACACACTCTAATACTCTTTCACTCCTTTTATACTTGTCAATCACACAGCGCTAATATTAACTTCTTTAAGGTTTTCTTCAGCACAAAATCTTGATAAATCCCTTTCGAACCTCCTCGCCAGAGGTAAAGAGAGAATCAGCAGCAACTTCTCTAATCATGATATTTTGCCATGCTTTAGCCGCCGGTTAAAGAAGAGGTCCGTCAGAGGAAGAGTACGATGAATTGAAAGGGCACAATAGCCAAAGTACCAGAGATGCTTCTCTAGGAAAGTAAAGCTTCAGGATTAGTTGATATCAAAGAGACGTGAGATGTTGGCGCCTCTGTAGCCAAGTGGGAAGGAGCAGCAGTGCGTAGCACACGCTTCTTGATTAGACCCGGGTTCGAGCCTGTCACCATCAAATACGGAGGATGTGGAAAGGTCAGGGAATGACCACCGCATTTCCCGGAGCAATATGGCCTTAGTTGCTAATGCTCCTAAAAACCAAATAATACACACACAACACACGTGAGATGAAATTCGAACAGCCACTTGTGCGACTGTTGGAACTTCATTTTGGTCTCTACCAACTGACCAATCTATGCGAGGAACACTGTTGTTATCTTCAACATCCTACCTACACTAGATGGAAAAGGCCCTGGTTCAAATTGGCTGATTCTGGCATTCTGGTTTATGATAAGGCTAAAGAATTGAACAGAGAAGACACTATTGAGGACGAGTTCGAATTCCGTCAATGATGTGAGGATATTTATAGTCTATTGACTGAGTTATTCGAATTTAGACGTGGACAGTAAGGTTTTCAGCCCAGACACTTGGGTATTTTGTTAAAAAAGAAGAAAAATCCTCCAGAGATACACACAATTTATCAAAAAAATATACATGAATAGATAAGATAGCTCTTGAGTGCACTTAATATGACCTTGTATTTTTTTTTTTTTTTTACTATCAACTGACTTGACTTTTAGCAACTGGGTAGAAAGATTGTCTTTCTTCATATTGTCTGGTTAATAAATGTTGCTCTGCAAGTGAAGTGGCATTTTTCCATTTCCTACATTCTAACCAGCAGTTGTTCATTCTTAATAATTCTCCAAGGGAAGCTCCATTCCTCTCCAATTTCAAAGCACTTTCCTGGAAACACACAGCACTGAAAACGTGCCCAAAGGAAGTAATCTAACCCGCAAGAGAGAGGAAGAGGGAGAACATGATTCCAAAAGTTGCAGCACAAGTTACTCATAGAGCGGCATCCGGGTGACCGGCAAAACCAGCTGCTGCACCTGGAAAATCAATACGAGAAGTATAATAGGAAACAGGACAAGGGTTAGCATAAATAAACTGGGCGCTGGAAGAGAAAGTGTAAAAGCTAAATGTAAAAAAAATGGATAAATCCTATCCACCTGGGGTGGATAGGATTAATCCAATTATATTATGGGAAGCGGCAAAAGAGGTAAGCAAACCTTTAACTATAATTCGGAGCGCATCCTTCGATTCCGAGGAGGTCCCTATGGACTGATGATGTGTGAATGTATCCCCATTGCACAATGCCAGATCAAAGGATGATATGAGCAATTTCAGACCTGTCAGCTTGACTTCTGTTCAGAGAAAATAATGGAGTCACTGATTAAATAAGTAATGTAAAGCGATCCATAGAGGAATGTAATTAATCTTAGGCGCTCATGGATTTGCTAAGGAATGATGTTGTCTGACCAATCTGTTTGGATACTATGACTCAGTGACAAAGGAGCTGGTTGCAAAAAAATAATTTTAACAAAATGCACTGATTTCAGAGCGCTTTTGATATTCCTGCGTATGAAAGACTGCAGCACAAATTGGGGCAGTGTGGTATTAAGAGCAAGTTATGGAACAAAAAGGGGATGCGGAGAAGCAGCGAGTGAGTATCAATGGGCACTACTTTTCTTGGACTATTGTTTTCAGTGGAGTCCCCCACGGTTCAGTGCTGTGCCATTGTTATTTTCTATATTTATTAACAATATTAGTTAAAATTATTATTCTGTATGAACGCAATCAGGCTGAATGTCTAAGTTTCAGATGATAAGAAGTTAGCAGGGTGGTTAATAATAGTAATCATGATATGCTACTGCAACGAGAGCTAGAAAAAATTATGCAAATAGGCTGAGAAGTGCCAATTGAAATTAACATTGATAAATATAAAGTACCGAGATGGACAGCAGTAAACAAAGAAAAGCAAACAAATGATCAGCATGCCAATTGTGTGCTACCATAGCCAGGACAGTGGAGTATGAAAAACACCTGAGGGGTAATTGTGCAGTCAGATGTGAGTTGATGTCAGAGTACATATCTCTGGAAAATCCTCTAAGGGCCCTAAAATCAGCATTCTAAACCATGTTGCAAATGCCCAGTAAAAAAGCCCACAAAAATAGCACGATTTTTTAGTATTAGTTGATCATAAACACCTTATGGATTTTTTATATATGAGTCAATTTGAACGTATCTCTTTTTTTTTTTTTTTTTTCTTTAGGAACGTATAGGCTAAGGGGACCCAAAAATATTTTCATGACTTACATTAAAAATTTCACACTTTTAATAGGAATACTTTAGGAGCTACAGCAAATATTCACATTGTTTGCTAATTGCAGGGCCGGATTAAGCCACGGACTAACAGGACCCTTTCCCGGGGCGCATTTCTTTAATGGGCGCCAAATTTTACAAATCATGAAAAAATATATATATATCCTTAGTAAAGGGGTCGCCGGAAAATCTTTCTGCCCGAGGCTCGAAAATACCTTGGTCTGGCGGTGGTGGTGGTGGTTTTATGGCGCTACGACAGCTAAGGCCATTATGGCCAAACAATGGTATGACATTTCAGGTCTTGGTCTGGCATTGGCCAATTGAATAGTAAATCATCACTACAGAGGGCACCTATAGATGACTCTAACAAGTTTAATATTTACTAAAATTATCCAGTTTATTACAATATACACCAAACGTCCTAAAAGAATCAAAGATGACGACTCATAAAAGACTTTTCCTCCAACTAATGTAATGGAGGATAGCATTCTTCCAGTCAGAAACAACACGTTTTGGGGAAGAAACAAAGGCAACCAAAAATAATAATCTGTAGAAGCATTTAAGCTGATATACAAAAATTTATCCAGTGAAAATACAGTTCAAAGTACAAAATATTAAGGGTTTTAAGTTGAAAATACTTACAATGACCAAGAGTATACCCCGATATCACAAATAACTAGAACTCCCCTTACAGAGAGAGAAAGTTGCGATTTGAAAAAATAACAAAGTTAAGACACTGAAGAAGGCTGCCATGATAGCAAAGTACCACCGACTATAATGACTTCAATATAATAATATTGAATTTTATGCATCCAAAAATCTGTCATTACACAGTAACTCCCTTGCACAATGACCTGAAATTTCGCCAATTTTTCATAAATCCATTATAAGCATCAGTAAGCAAGGGTTGGCCAAAAGCCACACGAAATAAGGCAAATCACGAGCCTAACTCAAGGCTAGTTCACAAGTCAAGAAGGTCATATTTTGAATTTCGACACTTCGTCGTGCGACAAATATAATTAAAGAAGCTAGCAACTGCGCCATTCCTAGGAAGAAACCCATTTCTGGTGCTGTCCCGTGGTGGTGTCCAGCGCCTCCGGCGGGAGGTTAACTTCAGAAGAAGAGCCTTCCAACGAGCGCGACGGTCCTGGCCAGCTGCAGAAGTAGAGGCTCTCCGCCAGCAACACAGAGAGATCAGAAATATATACAAGGCTACTATCAGGAAACGAAAGCAAACATCATTGGAAAAACTTGTTTCCACAACTGGAAACACCGATCCCTGGGGTGTAGTCTATAAAATTACAACCAATAAACTCCCAAGAGGGGAAGTAATGACAGCAACAATAACCCCTCAAGGTAACATAACAACCTCATGGGAGAGATCCATCAATAACATATTAGATACGATTATCCAACCAGCAATGGAGCCTTGTACAAGTCAACAACTCTGCCAGGACAACAGTATATACAGTCCAGAACATCAAGAGCCGCCCTTCACTATTGAGGAGCTGCACACTGCAACTCATAGACTCCGCAATAATAAATGTCCAGGACAAGACCTACTTGAACCAGAGATTATAAGGAAGACTGTGGAGCTTTTTCCATACCTCATCTTCGACCTGTTCAATCACTGCCTGCAGACAGGAATCTTCCCATCTGATTGGATGATAGCTAACATGTGCCTGATTATGAAAAACCCAACCAAGCCTCCAGAAATCCCATTCTCTTATAGACCGATTGCCCTGTTATCTGTGGTAAGCAAGCTTTTTGAATACCTACTACACAGTAGAATCACAGTACATTATAATGCAGCAAATTTATCCTCTACAAGCCAGTATGGTTTCAAACACGGATTCTCAACAGTTGATGCACTCCAAAATATCCTTACAACTGCCACAAACTCCAACAGAAAATATTTCCTGATTATTGCCATAGACTTTGCTGGATCGTTCGACTCACTCTGGTGGCCGAGCGTCCTCAGCCGACTAGGACGTGCCTGTCTTCCCGGAAACCTTTATAACACCATAAGAAGCTACCTCACAGCCAGAGAAATAAATGTCAATGCACCATATTGCAGAGTCAAACGCCAGGTTTACAGGGGCTGTCCCCAAGGCTCGGTACTGGGCCGCTCCTTTGGAATGTTGTACTTGATGACTTCCTCAGCACTAACCTTAATGAAGTTATCTCTCAGGCCTATGCAGATGATCTGGTCCTGGCCGTGTCTGCAGACAGCAGAGCGCAGCTAGAAAATTCTGCAAACCAGGCTCTCTTGATATTACAAAACTGGGCAAGGGATCATAATCTTCAAATCTCTTTAATGAAGACTAATTCCATCTTACTGAAAGGGTCCCTCAGAAGACATCCACAAATTAGGATAAACGAGACCACAATACGTTTCACTAAGGAATTGAAATATCTAGGAATAATCCTGGACTCAGGACTTACATTCCTCTCACATTTGAAACACTTGCAGACAAAATTAAGCAACTACTGCCATGGTCGCCAGAGTTTCGTGACGGGATTGGGGCCTCAACCGCCGCACTCTCTCGCTATTCTACAAGGCAATATTTCTACCGGCGATTACATACGCTGCAGGGATATGGTATCCGAGAGCAAAAATAGTAATAAACAGAAGGAAGCTTGAAACTATTCAAAGATTTATCCTCCTTACCATTACCAGTGCTTGCCGTACTGTCAGTACCCATGCCCTGCAAGTGTTGGCAGGCGCCCTTCCTTTGGACCTGCAGACGTTCATGGACTACACCATTGATCCCACAAACAACTTGAATGCTGAAAAGAAGCGCCTTAGCCTCCATTTACAACAGACATGGCAAGATAGATGGGATAATTCTACTAAAGGAGATATCACTAGGAAATTTATTCCACATATCAACAAGGTATATCCCAAGTCTCCTTCATGGTTCTCCCCCGGCCTATACGCAACTTTCTTGCTAACAGGTCACGGATTCATCAGAGCCAAACTCTCAAGTCTTGGAATTATTGATGATCCCCTCTGCCCCTGTGGAGAGCTGGGGAGTTGGACTCACCTAATGTATGACTGCCCTTTGTATGAGGACCTTCGCTGCATTCTGATTACTAGAATTAACTTCAATCCAAAATTCCAGGAGCATTACTTGTTGGACAGCGACAGAGAGTGCAAGGCCTTCTCGCAATATTTCCAGGAGCTCTTCACAAGAAGAAGATCCCTACAGCTGGAATTAATATACACCTGATCAACTCGTCTTGACCAAATTCAAGCTGGACTGTCAACGACTACCATCGCTAATGGGATGTGACCTCTGTCCCGTGGATGACAACACCGCTTTGGATATTCTTGATTTAGACTCTTCATAAACTATGATATTATGCTGTGACCAAATGTACAGAAGCCCTGAAGCTGCTGCCATTAAGCTTTCCTTGCCACGCTCGCTTGCGTGGTTCTTTTCCTCCATCACCCAGGCAGGGGGAGGTTACCCCTGGTCGCCTGCCCCCTTGCCATCCCTCTTTTCCCTTTGGTGGGGTCATCTTCATTTCCCTGCTCCACTGATTTGGGGGTCATCTTCTCTATGGACCCCTTATCTCTGTCTTTCCCCCCAGCCTTCAGTCTCCCTCCCCTTCTCTAACTTATAACCAGCGTCTGAACCATCTCTAAATTGCCTGAGCCCTACACCCAAAAACTTAATAACAACATCAGTTGCATAATCAGTAATCCTTTTGGCTGACCCCTATCTGTAGCGTTTTTTTTTTTTTTAAGGTCCTAGCCACTAAAATCTCAGGAAATTAGGTGGCAAGACCTGCCAGAGTAAATAACTACAATACTAGTGTACCTGGTCTGCCTCCACGGGACAGAGTGTGGACAACGTTGGAACCCTTTAGGGGCCCAGCGGCTAAATGACTAGAGGAACGAAGGTAAAGTGTAAAGTGTAAAGTGTGTTTAGGGTCAAGCGGCACCAGGGGTTT
Source organism: Mastigoproctus giganteus (assembly GCF_048544385.1). Classification (NCBI taxonomy): domain Eukaryota; kingdom Metazoa; phylum Arthropoda; class Arachnida; order Uropygi; family Thelyphonidae; genus Mastigoproctus; species Mastigoproctus giganteus. Next base: position 145,061,236 of record NC_143581.1, on the reverse strand, counting down.
CCTCCATCTCCGCGTAGTTTACATTGTGGGTGAACCAGTTGACTGGAAAAGCCAGAGATTCAAAAGTGTATGGACTATGTATATATGTGATGCCTTGTACCGTTGTTCATCTGGTCATTTAGCCGCCAGACCCCTACTGAGGCCCGACGTTGTCCCACTTTCGCCCCTTGGAGGCAGACCAGGTACTCACTAGTATCTAGTTCACTCTGTCAGGTCATGCCACCTAATTTCCTGAGATTTCAGTGGCTAGGACCTTAAAAAAAAAAAAAATATATATATATATATATATATATTATGTGAGGTAAAAGTTAGGTAAAAGTAATAAAAATAAATAAATATGGCTATGTAGCTATCATTAGAGGCAGCAAATGCACATCCTCCACATGATGCCTAATTATATCTGATAATTAAAATAAATATGATATTTAAATAAAATCATCAGCCAGTAGTACGGCCATAATGCAGAGCGAAATGAAACGCAAAATAATATAAAATAAACAAACAGGGAAGGGAAAGTAGAGATAATAGGACAAAAAGGTAGTCGATAATCCCCTGTATAATTTAGTCAATTAAGTCATTAAACTCAATTAATAAAAAACGATATAAATTTAAATAATGCCAATTGTAAATAATTTAGCGGTACCGCCCTTGAAGGTACCAGTTCCAAAAGACGTGAAATATCACCAAAAAAGGGTTAAAGAAACTACCAAAAAACTAAAATATCAAAATAATAGACTGACCATCATGCCCCATATCGACAGAGGACCACGAGGCCAATAATGGTCATGGAATCGCTGCATTTCAATCGTCATACAAATCATCGCAAAGGTAGAAATATCGAAGAACCAAACCACCCCTCCATTCTCCGATAGATCAACCAATGCAGAGGATTTGCATGGCGGTGGTCCTTATGCAGCGAAAAATAATCTATAGAACAGAGAGCACTCTTGATCAGAGCCACACCACTGACATAATGCAAGCTTAACCAGCTTATATAATAGAAAGGAAAAGAATAGATGGCGGCACAGGTGCTGCTTAGCCATATTTATTTATTTTTATTACTTTTACCTAACTTTTACCTCACATAATATAAATTAGTGGTAGTAGTGGGTTGATATGCTAAATAAGCAGCACCTGTGCCGCCATCTATTCTTTTCCTTTCTATTATATAAGCTGGTTAAGCTTGCATTATGTCAGTGGTGTGGCTCTGATCAAGAGTGCTCTCTGTTCTATAGATTATTTTTCGCTGCATAAGGACCACCGCCATGCAAATCCTCTGCATTGGTTGATCTATCGGAGAATGGAGGGGTGGTTTGGTTCTTCGATATTTCTACCTTTGCGATGATTTGTATGACGATTGAAATGCAGCGATTCCATGACCATTATTGGCCTCGTGGTCCTCTGTCGATATGGGGCATGATGGTCAGTCTATTATTTTGATATTTTAGTTTTTTGGTAGTTTCTTTAACCCTTTTTTGGTGATATTTCACGTCTTTTGGAACTGGTACCTTCAAGGGCGGTACCGCTAAATTATTTACAATTGGCATTATTTAAATTTATATCGTTTTTTATTAATTGGGTTTAATGACTTAATTGACTAAATTATACAGGGGATTATCGACTACCTTTTTGTCCTATTATCTCTACTTTCCCTTCCCTGTTTGTTTATTTTATATTATTTTGCGTTTCATTTCGCTCTGCATTATGGCCGTACTACTGGCTGATGATTTTATTTAAATATCATATTTATTTTAATTATCAGATATATATATTTATCGCGTACGCATCGCGGGGAACGCTAGAAGTCCAAAATGTTGGGCAAAATTAATTCAGATTGGTGATTTTAGATTGTCTGGGGCATGTTCACGTTGCTGTCAGATAGAGTGGGGTGAAGATTGAAGACTGGGGGGCAGATAGACAGAAATATGGAGCCGAAAGGAAGGCAACTCCAGTTTACAGTGGGGCATGCCCCACTAGAGGGAAGAAATAGTGTGGCAGGGGGAAGGGGACAGAAAACTGTCCCTCCCCACTCTGCCAGGAACAGGTAAGACAGTGAGCCAAACAAGGGAGCTGGCTCAGGTTGCCAATGTGGCCTGTGTGCATGAGTGGGAGCAAACCAGACCGTAGGGTCAGGTCCACACCATCCAGAAAAACTTGAGGCCCAGCAGAAGCGATCCTATGTTGGTTTGGCTGAATAGGTTGGGCAAAATGTCATAGTTGGGACTCATTCATGGGACTGTTGTCCCGTCCGGTAGTCAATGTTCTGGGAAGTGGAGTTTTGTCACTTCTCATAAAAGTTCCAGTTTTGCCTTTGCATGAAGGATCAAGCAGTGAAACCTGACATCTGGTTGGGGGTCTCTGAGAAGCTTTGTTTGACACTTCTATTCGAAGTTTGCAGGCAGAGGAATGGTCAAGCGTCTAGCATACAGGTTCTGGGCAAACTTGGTGAATGCTACATATGAGGCTTCATCTTCCAGTAAGTAGTGTTCCCGGTTTTTGGGATTAAGGCGCACTTGGATGATTAATTCAACACGAAGATCTTCATAAAATTCGCAGTCATACATCTGGTGTCTCCACAGAGCCACAGGCACACATTGGGTTGTTTTCGAGTCCGAGAAGGTGTAATTTGTGGCAGATCGCTCCATGTCCTGTTAGGAGATACGTGCTGTACAATCCAGGGCAAAGCCATACCGGATACTGTGGGTATATTTGTTGTAGATAGGGGAGGAACCTCCGCGTGACTTCCCCTTTTGTGGAGGTCGTCCAGCGCTGCTGCCATATTGATCGCAAATAGATCTGGAGTCTTTTCTTCTCCACTGTCCGATTTGCAGTTGCGTCTGTGGTGTGATCCTGGAAGGTAGTTGGATTTCCGAGTCTAAGCTGCTGTAACATGCCTAGGCGAATCACTTCAAGATCGAGAGGGAGGGTCCCAGTGAGTACTTGCAGCGCATGAGTAGATACAGTGCGGCACGCTCTGGTGAAGGTTAATAAAATCGTTCGGTGAATGATGTTGAGTAGCCGACGATTTACCGCCGTAGAGGCCTTATGGTACCAGACACCAGAAGCATATGCAATCGCAGGGATAATGGCTGCTTTGTAAAGTATTGCTAGGGTTCTTCTTTTCAGCCCCCAGTCACGGCGGGTAATCCTGGAAAGCATGGCAGCATAGTTTTTCATTTTCTTCTGGATGTATTTTAAGTGGGGTGTAAATGATAAATTTCCGTCCAGGATCACTCCTAGGTGCTTGAGTTCTGTGGCCAACTTGATCATTCTGTTGTAGACTTTTATCTGCGGTGGTCTGATAGGAGTTAGATATCCCTTTAGTAGGACAGATTGGGTTTTGGTGGCAGAGATATTAAGGTGATGAGTTTCAGTCCACTCTCTTAGTGTAGAAAGTGCTGAGTTGGCAAGCGTTTCCAGTTGTGCTCTTGAATCAGCAGAGAGGATTAGGGAGAGGTCATCTGCGTATGCGAGCACTTGCACGCCCCCCAGTTCCAGGGAGAGGAACTCATCCAGCACATAGTTCCATAGGAGGGGAGCCAGTACAGAGCCCTGAGGGCAGCCCCTGTGTACCTGGCGTTCAACCTTGCAGTAGGCAGCCTGCACTAGGATCTTCCTATTGTTTAGCTCTGAATGCATCCATATAGGTTTGTTGGCAGGTTGGCAGCTCTTAGTCTTGCGAGGATGCTCTGCCACCAGAGGGCATCGAACGCCCCTGCAAAGTCCACAGAGATGAGAAGAAGGTATTTTCGTTGGCAGTTTGACGCGGCATTCATGATATATTCTAGTGCATCCAGAGTGGATTTCCCTGTTTTGAATCCGAATTGTTTGTCTGTTGTTAAATTTGCTGCAGTGTAATGTACTTCAAGCCTCTGTCTAAGAAGTTGTTCCAGGACCTTACTGAGTACAGACAGAAGGGCTATAGGTCGGTAGGACTCCGGTATATGTGGCTGCTTTGATGAGTTTTTTATGATTAATTTTAGGCTGGCTACCTTCCAATCCGAGGGGAACCAGCCTTGACGAAGACAGTGGTTATATAAGTCTAATAGCAAGTTCGGGGCATACTCGGCCACCTTTTTACCAGTTCTGGATCAAGCATGTCCAGTCCTGGGATTCTTTTGTTTTTTATTTTTTGTACGGCAGTTTGTAAATCTTGCAGAGTGAATGGTTGTTCCACTCGGGCCGATTGGTAGGTTTTGTTGGCGTGGCACAACTGATGCTGTTGAGGTGTGTTGTTCTCTTCGATGGGTTTGAAGGTGGCATTGAGAATGTTGTTGACGGTGTCGTGCCAGTTGTTGGTCATGGTGCCTTGTGGGGTGATGGTGGAGGGCGTAACCTCTCCCCTTGGTAACTTGTTTGTGATTATTCTATATATGATGCTCCATGGGTCTGTATTGCCGACTGTGGAAACCAAATGCTCCCAGGACACTTTCTTCCGCTGCCTGATCATCGCAGTGTAGTTATTCCTGGACTCCCTGTATTGTTGTCTGAGGGGTTCAACCACAGGAGGAGGCCAGGACCGCCTGGCTCTTTGGAAGGCACGTCTTTTCCTGTTCATATATCTCCTAAGTAGGTCAAGTTCCTGCGACTACCACGGCACAGCGCCTGGCCGGGGGACCCTTCTCCGGATCGACTGGTCCGCTGCTTGTAGGATGGCGTTAGTGACAGCACGCTGGTGTTGATCGGGGGTTTGGTTGTTGAGGTTATTGTAAAACAGGTTCTCAGTGTTCCTAATTATGGCTTCTTTAAAGTTGTTCCAGTTGGCCTTGTCAACGGCATATCTGTTGAGTTTGTAGCTGTTTGTTGGAGCCGGGTGAAGCGATCTGTGCATCGTGAAGGTGATAGCCCTATGGTCTGAGGAGGGCAAGTCTTCCTGCACCGTCCAATCATTCAGGTGCCCAGCAAGGGATCTGGTAGCCATTGTTGCTATAGTGACCTCCCAGAGAGTTGAACTAAATGTGTGGAGATTGTTTGGTCGATTTAGGACAACGAATCTGCTGTTAGCCAGGAATTCCTCCACATATTGGCCATTCCTGGTTCCTCGACGTTCAGGAGTCTCACTATGCCACAGTGGCGAACGACAGTTTAGGTCCGCAGATACGAGGATCCTTGAACCCAAAAGTTCCGTTTGTACTTGATTTAGGTATTGGATGGTTGGTTGGATGTCTGCTCCTGGGCGCCAGTACAGAGTGATGATATATAGCTCTCCCAATGGAGTAACAATGTGAGCGCAGGCCGCCCACTCCGAGCACAGGTGTGTTATTCTTGTTACAGTTATGTCGGGATTCCTGACAGCCACCGCAGCCCAGGGGGTGGCTCCCTCTACCTGAACAATTTTGTAGCTGAGTGGGTAACCCCGGACAGCACCCGCGCAGGTGTAGGGTTCCTGCAGTAGAAGGATGTCCAGGTTCTCTTCTTCAGCTTTTTGTCTAATTTGACCAGCTACGGCAATAGCCCGCTGCGCATTCAGTTGAAGAAATTTGATACAGTTGTTATTGTACCTTTTAGGGAGAGTTCCCATAATTTATTCTTATTTGTTGTGCACTTCTTGCTTTTACATATACCGGGCATTTGTTGTCTCGAACATAGTGCGTATGGGGAGCTTCTGCCACTTGCAGTTTGCGCAGACTGGTTCTTTTCCTTTGTTCGGGCAGTTAGCATAGTTGTGCCCCTTCTCGGCACAGTGTCCGCAGGTTGGTTCCTGTTGGCGCACGTGTGGGTGGTGTGGCCGAATCGGCAACATCGAAAGCATTTTGGCACTGCGAGTTCCCTAAATTGGTGGGAGCTCCAGCATATGTAGATCCTTTCTTGTTTTGTGATGACTCTCCACGCTTCAGGGGTCAATCCGACCACTCAGTTGATCGAGCTGCCATCCCTGGTCCTGGTTTGATGTTTGGGCACTACTAAACTTTTGTAGTCTCCGTCGGGGAAGTCTTGTTGCAGATTTCGCATGAAGATTTCTTTACAGATTGTCTCCGGAGTCAGATTCGGGTCTACACCAAATATGATGACTGAAGGACCTTTTTCCTTAGGAGTTTCCGCCATGAGACCGAGTATAGGGATCTTGGTGTTGTTGATAATCAATTTAGCGTCTTCTTGTTTCGATTATCACACCAGTGTTTCTAGTTTTCTGTATGGAGCGGATTCTGGCTGTTTTAAATTCCTGCGTTAGCGAGTCAATAACCTTTTTTTTTTACTTCTTCACTTGTTTTCAGCGTATCTGAGTTGGTCGGTTTGAGTAGCACGAGATGTGGGGTGGGGAGCAGCGTCTGCCTAGTTGCTGATTTTGTGGTTGTAGTGGTCATGGTATCGGCAGCAGTGGCGTCTTTATGCCTCAGCGCTTCAGAATATGTCGGGGCGCGCTGTGGCATTTGACTTGCCCCACATTCTAGGTAAGCATGAAGTCGAGTGGTGGCTCACTCACTTTCAAGGTACTGGTCATGTAGTATTATTTCCATCTTGTGGAAAATTGTCACAATTTGTGATCTAAGTCCGGCGGACACTGTTTGAATTCTCCATAAATATATTTTCTAATGCTGTTTTAAGGAAGAGGGTCTTCTCGTAAACAGTTCCATGTGGTAGGGCGGAGTCGAGGGGTGAGTCTTGCTGCTTGTCCTCATTGGTGTTCTTTTGCACAGAAGTAGCTTCTGGCTGTTCCCTGTTCTCCCGCATTTCCCATTCAGGAATTGGGACATTTTCTTTGCGGTTTTTCCGCTTCATTGGGGGGAGCCCGGTTGGGATGTCCCCCCTTCCTCCTGCAGGTAAACGATGACAGGATCATCCTTCTTTCTTTGCAACTGGTTATCGCCGTTTTTACCTTGTTTTCCCTCCATTTTTAGTGTAATCCGGACAATCGAGAACAGTTCGGATTATCGGGGTTCACCTCTATGCCTGGATTGGGCTTTGGGAATGTTGACGAATGGTGTTTTCCACAAGTCTGTGGTGTAATTTGGAGGTTTCTAACGAACCTTTGAAATTTTGGGCTATCCCCCACTGACAGTTTGGGTGGGGGGGAGAGAACAGCCAAGTGCAAAAATATCCCTACAAGGTCGGGATTTTCTTCTTTAGGGTGTTGTTATTTGTTATTTGGTTTTTAGGAGCATTAGCAACTAAGGCCATATTGCTCCGGGATATGCGGTGGTCATTCCCTGAATGACCTTTCCGCATCCTCCGTATTTGGTGGTGACGGGCTCGAACCCCGGTCTAATCAAGAAGCGTGTGCTACGCACTGCTGCTCCTTCCCACCTGGCTACGTAGGCGCCCTTTAGGGTGTTACCCTTATCTGCAAAGACAATGGTGGCATCAGATTTGCTGTAATGTGTTTCAGAGTATTGATGGATCCTCACCATGGAAAGTCTATGGTCGGGGGGGGGGGAGAGAAACACAAAAATCATTTCTTTGGTTAAAATTGCACAGAGTTTGGTAGGAAAGGTTGAGACACGTTCCCTGTCCAAAGTTACTATTGCAGCACGTTGAAGCATTTCCCAAGTCAAGGGCCAGATCCTAGCCCGGCGGCCGCGTTATACCGGAGCACTTCTCTATTCTACCTCCTCGAGCTGCATGATGGCCATGCAGGGCTCGCAAACAAAGGAAAACAGAGAATAACGTTAGTATCTGGCTAATTTCCCTAAAAGCAACCAAACATTTCTCACCTAGGCACTCCTCAGATGACTATCTTCAGGTGGAGACACAATTTGGAATTTTAGCTGCAATTTAAACACATATTTACGGAACGTAGTTACCTGCGTCCGAATGTAAAGGCGGCCATATTGGCTTTACAACGGTATAGTGTATAGTGTATAGTGTGTTTAGGGTCTAACGGCACCAGGGGTTTCCCCCATCTCCGCGTAATATACATTGTGGTGTTATACAGAACACTGTAGAGGCCAGAGGTTTAAAAGTGTGTGGATATTGTGGCGTGTAATGTTTTGTACCGTTGTTCATCTGGTCTTTTAGCCGTTGGGTCTCAAATGAGGCCCACCGTTGCCCACACTATACCTCGTGGAGGCAGACCAGGTACACCAGTATTTTAGAAATTTACTATTTACTCTGGCAGGTCCTGCCGCCTAATTTCCTGAGATTTCAGTGGCTAGAAGCTAAAAAAAAAAAAAAAAAAAAAAATGGAAGCGGGGGAGAAACGCTAGAAATTGGGTCAGGCCGAGATATAAGTTATACGGGTTAGAGTTCCTTTTTTTTTTTTTTTGTTGTGTACCGTTGTGTACCTTTACAACGGTACACAACACTACACATATACAAAATCCATACACTTTAAACCTCTGGTTTTGACAGTGTTCTCTTTCACACCCACAATGTATACTGCGCGGAGATGGGGGAAATCCCTGGTGCCGTTTGACACTAAACACACTCTACACTCTACTCTACTTCGTCTACACTCTACTCGGATATACTTCTTCCTGCACATCTTGCGCCCACTACTATGATACCTTCAAAGTCACTTAAATCTTCCATCTTGCCCTTCCCATAATGAATTGGAAATGTCCACCTACAAATATTCTGTGCGCGTTCGGCATTCCTACATATCTGCCCACCTGCTTTAAAGCACAAGTTACAAACTCATGCTACTTTCATTGGAAGAGTGCTCCATTTCATGAAAAGGGTGCGTTTACGTAATAATATGGTCACTCAATGCTTGCTTGAATTCTTTACTTTATGAATCGATCAATATCTTTTTTAAACAGTATAAAAGACTCTGCCTTCAAAAGCGTTTCTTTACATTAATCCCTAACACATGAAGAGTTGTTTGCTGCTTTAGTACACAAGGATTAGTGTTTAGGGTTAGGCACCACCTGTGGTCTCCCACAACTGCAGTGTACACAAGGATTGTGCATGAGTTGGGGGGTTGGAAAAGAGAAGAGATTAATGTTAACACTAGATTTTAATGTATTGCAAATTGAAGCTTTCACGAAGCGCTAACGAAAGGTGTTTCAAAAAATAGAAGTAAAAGGAATAAATATAAAATGAGAGAAGTTATATAGGCGATTTTAAAGTTGTTATATAGCTGTTAATGATCTCCTATACGTATAGCGCATGATTTTTTATACAACATTGGTATCCCCCCCCCACGACATTCAAGTCATGGTGAGATCTATGTGCAATCCACAAAATTGCATTTTGCTTGTAAGTTTTGCGAAATGTTTACAGTGACAAGACTATCTTTTTTCAAATCAGCCACATCGACGTGTGGAGAGAGATAAACTGATAATATCTTAAGGTTCTTGAAAAGATAGATCAAAGAGAGGCCTGTTCTCAAATGACTCAGATAAGTGCCACGGATTTGTATTTATGCTACTGGTGATATCATTGGTTTTCTTGTTTCTGGATAAAAAAAACTTCCCGTGCGAAGGAACTAACTGCGAAGATACGGGCAATCCCTGACTTAAGACAAATTAACTCTGAACAAAGGTTACTCATTCACTTACACATAGTATACCTGAACTCGGCCAGGCAACAAGAATCGAACCTAGGTCATTTCCACTTTATCTGGGAGAGCAGCTCTACTGACCATTGTGATGTTGGTGTTGTCATAAAGTTTTCGAAGCACCATCGATTAAGGCCATACAGCCCCGTGCATACTGTCTGCAAATTGCGTGTGTTCTGTTGTCGATTTTCTCTTTACTGGACCTAAAAACCCAGTCTCCGGGAGAAAAAACCACGCTAGCCTCGCTGACACCGAATAACCCAGCCAAAGGCCCATAAAAAATTCCTCACTTCATCAACGGGACACTCGAACTCAGGTCTTTTCCACCCGGTGTGGGGGACAACGGCGATTCTACCAACTGTACTATACACGAGGACGCCAATTGTCCTACCCTCGAGGGCTCCATTGTGCTACTATGAGGGTTAGATTCCTGCCTTGATTGTAGTATGCATAATTCCCTTTCTTTCTTTGAAGGTGTATGAAACTCGTAATAGTTCATTAAATATTAACGATTCGTGCTAGCAGAAATGGATTAAGTTATGATGAAATTACAACCTTGTTGATTCCAAAGCACAACGTAGAGTTTTTTTCAGACGAATCAGTGACTTAAGCCATGTTGTACTGCATGTATTGTGTCTGCAAATTGTGCGCCCTGTGTCGATTTTCCCGTTACTGGACGAAATCCCGAGTTTCCGGAAGAAAAAACCATAATATTGACTTGTGCGTTGGTCACTCACACACTAGTCAGACTTTTGTGGAGTTATTGGATGATTGTTTTCTGCAGCAGCATGTTCGAGAGGCAACCAGAGAAAGTAACACTCTTGATCTAGTTATCAGCAGTGATCATTCGTGTATTAAGAATTTGCAGATAAAGGAACCACTAGGTGGCAGTGATCACAGTGTGCTGAAGTGGGATTTACTCAAAGAGGTAACTACCGTCAGGGGTAAAGGAAAGGGTTTTTGCTTCCGTAAAGGGGAGTACAGTGGTCTCAGACAGTTTTTAAATTCTGTACAGTGGGATCAACTGACGATGTTACAAACAGTAAATTCTAAGTGGGAAGCATTCAAAGAATTAATCGTGGAAGCTACTAGACTTTATATACCGATTAAGAAATATCGTTCAAGGTTTAGGCCTAAATGGTTATCAAATGAACTAATGAGACTCGTGACAGAGAAGAAAAATGCATGGGATGCATATAAATTATCAGGTGACGCAGAAGCCTGTGGCAGATATAAGCTAGTCTGTAATCAGGTCACAAAGGAGGTTCGGCAGGCGAAGGCGGATTACGAGAAATCTTTGGCAAAAGATGCTAAGAAAAACAGCAAGGATTTCTTTACTTATATAAACTCTAAAAGGAAGGGGATGAATATGATTCGTCCACTTGACATCGATGGTTCGACTGTTGATGATCCTGCTCAGATAGCAAACAAACTGAATGAGTATTTTGCATCTACATTCACACGTGAGGAATTATTACAATTTGAAAATGGAAGAAGGTTATCAAATTGTAGCAGTGTGCTTAATGATTTTGCAATAACTGAGAGCAAAGTGGAGGAGAAATTGTTGAAGTTAAACATAAGAAAGGCACCTGGGGTGGATGGGATATATCCAGTTATTTTAAAGGAGGCGGCAAAGCAACTAAGCAAACCCTTAGCCATAATTATGAGAGCATCCTTGGACTCAGGGGAGGTTCCCACGGACTGGAGATGTGCAAATGTGTCCCCAATTCACAAAGGTGGATCGAAGGGTGACACGAGTAATTACAGACCAGTTAGTTTAACTTCTGTTCCGGGTAAAATAATGGAGTCGCTGGTTAAAGATGCATTGCAGGATCATCTAGACAAGACTGCAGCAATAATTCAAACACAGCATGGGTTTGTTAAGGGAAAGTCTTGTCTGACAAATTTGATTAGTTATTATGATGTGGTCACAAAGGAACTGGATGCAAAAAATAATTTTGATATCATATACTTGGATTTTAGGAAAGCTTTTGACACTGTTGCGCATGGAAGACTACTGTACAAATTGGAGCAGAATGGTATTAAGGGTAAGTTGCTACAATGGATAAAAGGATGGTTAAGTGGGAGAAGACAGAGGGTGGTAATCAATGGATGCTGCTCTTCGTGGACTAATGTTATTAGTGGAGTCCCACAGGGTTCGGTGTTGGGTCCACTGTTGTTTTGTGTATTTATCAATGATATTGATGAAGTTATATCAGGCTTAATGTCGAAGTTTGCAGATGACACAAAGGTTGGCAGGGTTGTTAATGACAGTAATGGCAGTGTGCTACTGCAACAGGATCTAGATAATTTGGGCAGATGGGCTAAGAAGTGGCAACTGAAGTTCAACCTTGACAAATGCAAAGTACTGCATATGGGTAGAAGTAACCCCAGAGAAACGTACCAACTGTGTGGTACTACACTTAAGGTGGTAGAAAATGAAAAAGACCTGGGAGTAATTGTGCAGTCAGATATGAAGTTTTCTGAGCAGTGCAGACAGGCTACTAGGGCGGGTCATGGGGTTTTGTCAATGATATATAGGAATTTTGCTAGCAGGGAAAAGGAGGTGATTGTCCCTCTGTATAAGGCAATGGTCAGGCCACGCCTTGAGTACTGCGTACAGGTCTGGAGGCCTCATTTTAGGAAGGATGTAGATTTGCTTGAGCGTGTACAGAGAAGAGCAACACGATTGGTGAGGGGAATGAAGGGATTCTCTTACCAAGAGAGGCTTAAGTTCTGCAAATTGCAGTGGCTGGAGACTAGGCACCTGCGCGGTGATCTGATTGAGGTCTATAAGGGCTTGAATGGGTTGAGCACGCTGAATTCTGATGGGATCCTTCCACTTGTTCAGATTACCAACCTACGGGGACATAAGTTCAAATTAAGAAAGGACAGATGTAGAATAGATGTGCGGAAATTTGCCTTTAGCCAGCGGGTGGTTAATTGCTGGAACAAACTTCCATCTGTCGTTGTAGAAGTTGATAGGTTAAATAAATTTAAGGAGGAACTGGACAGGCATTTGGAGGGAATGGTGTGATTTTTTTTTTTGGCTGATGCTGCATAAGCTCCTACACTTGCTTTCTTGCATCATGTGCCACTACTACTACTACTACTACTACTGCTAATACCTTAGTTTGAGTCCAGAGATTATGTACCCTGTGGTCGATACTCAAGCGCCACAGCTGACCTTCGTAAAAGCTTTAGCGGTTAAAGTAAACATTGGAAAGTAGGCTACCCAACACGCTAAAATCTAGAAATGTTCTGTGAAATTGTGGATTTTCCAGGAAATAACCCAGGGACTCACATCTGGTGAGTATGGACTTGGTACACCCAGGGTCCTGAGCTGGATACCATCATGCTTCTGTTTCTTGATGATTCCTCTCTCTCTCTCTCTCTCTCTCTCTCTCTCACACACACACACACACACACACACACACACACACACACACACACAATGTTACTTGGAAATTTCTTTTGGCTGGTGCAGCATAAGCCTCAAGCTTTCTTGCACTATATGGCTAATAATAATAATAATAATAATAATAATAATAATAATAAAATAAGAGACGGTAAGCAACTCTAGATTCGAGGCTTCTTTGTGCGATTTGCCAGAAAATAAACGAGTGGAATTAATATTTTGTCCGCTTAGGGTCGCTCTCTTGACTAGTAAAATATGAATGTGAACATGCGGTGATGTGTATTTTTGTATTAGTTCATTAATATTTAGGATTTAAATTCATTATTGTATCAAACGGTTACGTTTTAGTTGTTAAAAGTATTTTAAAATTTGTAGTAATTTGGTGATGGCGAATTTCAAACGTACAGACATATATTCGATACCACGTGGGAAATCACGGGTTACTTTTGATTCACTTTATTGGAAAAATTTTGGAGTAAGATATATATATAGTTATTTTATTATTATTATTATTTATTTATTTTTTTTTTTGTGACTTTTATTTAGCTTATGGAATTATGGCTAGATTTTCAATTATACATTAGTTAATTATCATGATGATGTAAGTTTTTTGTGCACTAAGCACATAATTTTGATATACAAGTTAAGTTTTCAAGGTCATTTAGGAATATAATTTTTGATAAATTTTCATGGGTTTATGTTCTATATATAATGAATTATTTTATCGCAATGAATTACGAAAGAAAAATGGAAAACTTGGTGAAAGTGGATAAGATCAGTGGCGTAGCTGAAGGGGGGGGGCCATCCGCCCCGGGCGGCACTTTTTTGGGGGCGGCACTTTTCACATGATACAATTTTATTTTTCGACTATTCTTTTATTTATGTTAATTTAGTAATTTTTTATTACTTAAGTAATAATTAGTTTTTAACAACTATACTTACAACTAAAATAAATAAAACATAAATATAACAAAACCGTTACATTTCCCTATCATACAACAATTCAAATTCTTAAAAATAAAACGCATGGCACGCCGATTGCTTTACTGGTTATACCATGGTGTGATGTCTCAGCAGCGGCACTGCACAGTCAGTACCCATTTGCGAAAACATATATATATTTTTTTCTTATTTTGCATATGATTAGGACCATCGACAGGATTTTAGGTCCCCTGTAATAATATTTCTGTGGGCCCCCTATTATATTAGGGTTTTTGCTTAACCCTTTCAATGTGTTTATGCAGTGTATAAAAATTGAAAAATTTTCGCCCCTCTCAAATTGAGAGAGAGCAAAACTTTAAATGAGAAGATGAAATGGACACAAAAAGAACATTTAAAGCCATATATAATTAACAAGTTGTACCGGTACGGCATCTTTCTGATTATGGCATAAATAGTTTAATCTAGATCTTTCAGTCTTCACCATTCTTGTTTAGCAGTGATAGGTAAAACTTTATAACAGGGTCCCCCTTCCAAAATAACGGCAAGGAGAGGAAGAAGGCAGTGATTGACATGCCTAAACTGCTATGGTTAGTGTTAGTTAGGGTGTTTAACCCCTCCCCTTGCCGCTGTTTTAAAATCGGGGACTCGTTTTCCTATTTTAAAACAGTGGGAAGTGAGGGATAAACACCCTAAGACTGAGACAATCTGAAAGGGGGTACCATATTCTAAAGTTCAGTCTGGTGGGTGAAACTTTAGATGTGTCTCTATTTGCAGGTGGTACCCAGTCTTCAACAAATATTGCAGCACCCTCCGTTTTGGATGTAGGTGCATCATCTCCTATCTAATCAAGTCCAGGTCTTCTGTAAATGCCATTTTCACATTCATTGTTGATTGGCCTGGGTTATTTGATGCATTTGTTTATATGACTCAGCAAATGGGTTAACTTGTCTCAGCATCTCGGCCAAATTGTTGCATTACTTTGGGCATACACCCTTGGTTTGATTGTTTTTCAAGCTGCTTTGTTGTTGCTTCAGCAGAATCGAAAATATAAAGTCCATATCCTTGCTTATTTGCCTCGTTTGATATAGGGATGAGACCAAATGGTAAATCTGGCCATGTATTCTAAAACAGTACAGACCATTACCAGGCAGTGATTTAATCTCTATGCCCATTTGATGTTAGCACCATTGCTGACTTGTATTCTCTTGTATGTTCTCTGTAGTTATTTGCTTCACATGTATCCCCTGTAAGCAGCTCTCCTAATAGAGTAGGTGTCTCAGACGGTGGATCAAGTGAAACCTTTCCATCATGACAGCATTTAGTGTATTTATTCGATGTGTTTAACTCATATCCCCAATATCTTGCATTGCAATACCCACAGTTGTAACACATATTTCCTATGGCATGCTCTTCCACATTAATTACAGCTTGTTAATTATTCGCATCCGGTACTTCTATTTGATTAGTCTTATGGCGTTTCACCACTCTTGTCATTTTCAATCTTGCTTCTCTTTCTTCAATGTTTTTTGTCCATCTTCGTAGTCGTAGAGTCTTGTTTCGGTCTATTAGATCTCTCCTCTAATGTTTAATTAGCATTTCTTCTACATTTTCTCAAAGTTTTGCACACTGTTCAGCCATTTTTACACCTTTCTAAAACTTAGAACAGTTTTTATTAAATTGAAGACAGATAAAATAAACATACATCGATAGCTTTTAGACATATGTTGCCCCTCTTCAGTCGAAAAACAGTACAAAAATTAATAACGAATGCCCAGTATGGTGGTCATGCGAGGTCAACCACGTGAATGGGTGCTGGCAACAATTAGCAGTTGGAAAATTTGGGCAGCATAAGCTAAGCGTTTTATATATATAGATTATTTGCACATTAAAATTAATTTAATGAAAATATATCACATTTTCATACATCCCACCATACTAAGGGTGTAATCATATTGCACTACACTAATGCAGGGTTTATTAGCATTAGCAGAATGATATATCAAGAAGCAAGCTTTTACACTTCAGTCAAAAAAAAAAAAAAAAGAGTTACTTATTCACCCATCTAATAATTTGTTGCATCTTTATTTTTTATTTATTTATTACTTTTTTTTTTCTTATTCACCCATCTAATAATTTGTTGTATCTTTATTTTTTATTTATTTATTACTTTTTTTTTCCCAAATTATCTACTTCCATAATACTAAATTGAAATTTACTCCAATAATCAATTCTGTAATACTAAGTTGAAATTTACTCCAATAATCAATTCCGTAATACTAAGTTGAAATTTACTGCAATTATTTACCTGAAGTAATAAAAGCATATTTGCCGACATCAGTTGACCACTTTCAATTTAAATTAATGCCCCCTTGTTTGTGCGTTTTCTGCCTGACAAAGTAAAAGTGCTGATGTTTAGTTTAGTGAAACATTTTAATATGTTTGCTGCACAAATTGGAGCAGTGTAGCATTGGGGCAAATTGCTGCTATGGATAAAGGGATGGTTGAGTGGGAGAAGACAGAGTAGTAATCAATGGACACTGCTCTTCGGGGACTAATGTTATTAGTGCAGTCCCTCAGGGTTCAGTGTTGGTTCCATCGTTGTTTTCTGTATTTATAAATGATATTGATGATGGTATATCAGGCTTAATGTCCAAGTTTGCAGAAATACGAAGGTTGACAGGGCTGTTAAGGACACTAGTGACAGTACGCTGCTGCAACAGGATCTAGAAAAGTTGAGCAGATAGGCTGAGAGGTGGCAAATGAAGTTTAACATTGACAAATGTAAAGTACTACATATGGGAAGCAGTAACCCCAGAGTAACGTATCAACTGTGTGGTACTACACTGACAGTGGTAGAGAAT
The DNA here is from genome assembly GCF_048544385.1 of Mastigoproctus giganteus. Classification (NCBI taxonomy): domain Eukaryota; kingdom Metazoa; phylum Arthropoda; class Arachnida; order Uropygi; family Thelyphonidae; genus Mastigoproctus; species Mastigoproctus giganteus. The sequence continues at coordinate 145,044,576 of NC_143581.1, read as the reverse complement.
GAAAAGGACCTGGGGGTAATCGTGCAGGCAGATATGAAGTTTTCTGAGCAGTGCAGATGGTCTGCAAGAGTAGCTCGTGGAGTCTTGTCAATGATATACAGCAGGGGCGGCTAACTTAATTTGTGATGAGATCTACTTTTTTTCTTCAAAATGTGCCGTGATCTACCATCTCAAGAATTTCATTGCACATGGTTTAAAAAGTTAATCAACACATATTGAGAAATATTATTTATAAATTTAAAAATTAAATACAATTCAGAATTCTTATTTTTAATTCATACGTGTTTAAATTTTTAATTTATGTGAAGTTTGTGTCTTCATGTCATCTACCAAGCTTTCAAAATCGGGGATATACTGTGATAAGGCCAACCGTAAAGAATCTTCCGTATACAAGTCCGTAAGAGTAGAGCGATACTTTGTCTTTATTTTTTTCAAATACAAAAAGGCCGATTCACATAGAAATGTGGAACCAAAACAGGAATTTAAAAGTTCACTGCATTTTTTTACATTTGGGTACTTTTCTCGGCAAACATATTTCCAAAAGTCTTTTTCTGATGATCTTGATTTTAGGAAGATATCGTTTCGCAATGTAATAATTTAATTTTCAAGTAATATTTTCTCCATGAGAAAAATCTCAACGATTTTTTTCTGCAGTTTGTTTCATATCTAAGTTGACATTAAGTGAATAAGAAATATATTGAACAATGTCTTCAATTGTTTTAAAATCACTGAAACTGTTTTCAAAATCGTCCACAACTTTCTCCATTTCAGAAACATATTTCTCACTATAAATTTCAAAAAAAATCTTTTTTTTTTAATGCTTTTGATTTGCAAAATGATCGTTTTTTTTTTTTCTTCGAGATCCTTAGACATTGCCAAAAATTGATATTTACATACAAAAATACTACTAATCAGTGCGTTGAAGTGCCTTTGTAAATTTCCTTTTGGGTATAGCCACGGAAGCATTGCAAATCAAACAACATTTTTCTTTTAACATTACAAAAAAGAATTGCAGTTCTCACTCTTAATGAAAATGATACGTTTTGCTCTTTTTCATAGTATTAATTTTAAATCAAAGGGTATTAAATTAACGTATAAGTACTGTACAGTTATTAATATTAAGTAAGCTAAATAACAATTCAACATGTACACCATGCTCTCCACAACATTATTGCATGCATTTTCACTAGACACGCCTAGGGCTGTGCAGCAACAAGAGTAGTCACGTGGTTTAGCAGATTTGTAATAAGCGTATATATAGTGCAGCGCATAATAATAATAATTAACTTGACTAATCTGTTTATATATATATATTTAAAATTCGTCGTAATCGACCGAAATGAAAGCCACGATCGACTGGTAGATTGCGATCGACTTGTTGGCCACCCCTGATATATAGGAATTTTTCTAGCAGGGATAAGGAGGTGATTATCCCCTTTTATAATGCAGTGGTCAGGCCACACCTTGAGTACTGTATACAGGTCTGGTGGCCTCATTTTAAGAAGGATGTAGAGCTGTTGGAATGAGTACAGAGAAGGGCAACAAGATTAGTGAATGGAACGAAGGGTTGCTCTTACGAAGAAAGGCTTCAGTTTTGCAGATTACAGTGTCTAGAGACTAGGCACCTGTGAGGTGATCTGATTGAGGTGTATAAAGCCTTGAATAGTTTGAGCATGCTCAATGCTGATGGGATTCTTCCTTTTGCTCAGAATAATCACCTGAGAGGGCATAAATTCAAATTGAGGAAAGACAGTTGTAGGTTAGATGTGCAGAAGTTTGCCTTTAGCCAGTGGGTAGTTGATTGGAGGAACAGACTTCCATCTTTCGTTGTGGAAGTTGATAGCCTAAATAAATTTACGGCTGAGCTGGATAGGTATTTGGAACGAACGGAGGGGTGAAATGGGAGCGGATTGTTTTTCTTTTTTTGGCTGATGCTGCATAAGCTTGCTTTCTTCCATCGTATGCCTCTATTAATGCTAATGTTTGGTGCCAAAATGCACACTTGCATCAAAAAAAAAAAAAATGCAGTTTTTGTACCTCAATACAAATATGTGTTCATTGAATTGCAGTCAGTGAGTTCTGTGAAAGGAAAAGCTTATGAAATGGACAACTGAGTGATGTTGGCATACTGATCAAACCATAGATTACAGTGTTATATTACATTTAGGGCTTACAATACTGAGATCCCAGGATCCCGGTCATTTTTTTCCCTTATTCAAATACCGGTTTTTCGGTACTAATTTTTAAAAAAATATAGTTTATTATTTAATCATATAAAGGTTATAAAATCACCTTTATGTGATTAGGAGGTCCTTATCTCTATTAGCAAATGTTCGATAAATCATCGATAGGATACCATGCAACATTGCAACCTGTCCACAATTCTCGGACAACTTCATGTCTGACCGTATTGTAACTCCCAAGATCCCTTCCTCCACTTGACTTTAGTTCAACTCCACCAAGTGTATAAGTTATTTTGGGGTTGCTGTTCTCCAGGTGTTAAAGACCTTGCATTTTGCTGAATGAAAGCATATAGCTGCCACTTTTCTGACCATCTGTGAAGTCTATCTAGGTCACTCTTCAGAAGCACTGCTTGGCGACGATCATTAACTACTCTACTGATCTTTACATCATCTGCAAGTTTAGACCTCACGCTCTCCATCACTTCATAGATGTCATTTAAGATAATTAAAAACAACAGTGATCCCAATCAGTAGCGTAGCTACCCTTTTTTGGGCCCGGACACAAAGAACACGTTCGGGCTCCTACTTAATGAAAATTGCAAAAAGAGGAGACAGCCAAAGACGGCAGGCCCTTAAAAGGCCCGTAGGCAATTGCCTTGCCTGCCTACATGATAGCTATGCCACTGGTCCCAATACAGATTCTTGGGAACCCTGCTTCTTACATTAACCCAATCTGAGGAATAACCATTTATCAAAACCCTCTGCCTGGTGCCATCGTGCTATCCATCTAAGGATTTTCCCTATGATTCCAGCCTGTTCCAACTTATAAAATAACTGCCTGTGTGGGACTGAGTCAAATGCTTTGCTGAAATCCAAATAAACAATATTGAAATTATTTTCTAAATCCAGCTCACGAGTGACCTGTCAAAATGGCTAACCAGATTTGTTAAACATTATTTTCCCTTTACAAAACCATGCTGTGTATCCTACAGAATTCTATTTACATCTAAATGCTCCTGAATTCCACTCTTGATCATTGCCTCCATGATTTCCCCTACTACTGAAGTTAGACTAGCTGGTCGGTAATTTCCCGTTACAGTTACACTCCTAGAACCGCCTTTATGTTTCAATTTACACCAATCCAACAGAATCTCTCCTGAGTCCAATGATGCTCTCATAACTAGCCATAATGGTTCAAGGCACTCACTTGCTGCCTCCTTTAGATTATAGGGTATATGCATAAACCACAGGAGCCTTACTTGGCTGTGGGTGCGAAAGTTTTCTCATTAAATAAACATGTGAAATTTCAATATCATTAATTACATTTTTTTCAAGTCCCATAATTTCTCATTGACGTGAAGGGTTATTCTTTAGTAAATATCGATGCAAAGTAACTGTTGAGTTCATCTACAATATCAGTTGGGGTATATAATACTATCCCACGCAATTCATCTTTCTCTTCTTTGCATTTATATATGTGAAGAATTCCTCTTTGCTCTCTCCCAGACTCAGTAAAGATACTATAGTGAAAATTATACTTCTCTGAATAACACGTCTTTCTCCTTATGATGAATATAGTTCGACCATGGAAGACCAACATGGAACAGAACATCAGTGCTCCACAAATTCTTTCCAAAATAAGAAATTGCCTGACTCCAATGAGATTTAAAGGATGAACTTGAGTCAGAAATTAAAGAAATACTTTTAACTAATTTTGCTAAAAAAAAGTTCAAAGCCTAGAAAATATGGACTGAGATCCGTCTACAGTTATCTCAGTACAGTAGTACCAGAATAGAATCCGAAAGAGAGTTTTCTGCCGCTAATCAAATATGTACCAAAATTAGATCCATTTTAAACAATAATATTATTGATTGCTTATGTTTCTTAAGAGCTCACTTTATTCGGACAGGTAGTGTGGATGCTTAAACATAACTAAACATTGTATTAACAATATCTATTTTTTTTGTTTTTAGAATAACTGTATTTTTAATGATTTTTTTTCAGAATATTTATTATTGCAATAAATGTTTATTTAAAACTTGAATTCGGGTAATTATGGTACTTGTTTTTTCCTTACTTTATTGCACCTAACTGTCAAAATTTATTGAGAAAAATGTTTGTTTTTGGAATACCGGTATTAAGATTTTGACCGGTAATTGTAAACCCTAATCACACTGTGTTGCAGCTGGAATTTTGCTTAGCTTCAACTGCACTGTCTAAAGAGACCTATAAAAGCTGTATATTTGTTTCATATCTTCCTTGCTTAAGTTGAAGTTATTTTATTGAGCTTAGTATTTTTTCATTGCTTATGTTGAAATCAGCTTATCTAGTGTAATTTTTTCGTTTATTTATTTTTTTATTTGCTTATATTGAAATTTTTATTTAGTGTAGTAGTTTTCTTTGCTTGAAGCTAATTTTAAGTTTTTATTCACTTTAGTAATTTTTAATATCTTGTGTTGAAGTTATTTTATCTAGTTTAGTGTTTTACAGGCACTGCTCGCTTTGCACAGTTCAGAAATGCACGAATTTCAGTTACCACAGTATATTAACTGTGAGTAATTTCATAAAGTACAAACTTCGCTGCTAGCTCTTCAGTCCACAAATCACTAAATAACAGATGCACATAATGATCAGTGACAGATCACATCACTTCTTTCAAAATCTGTCAGTGATTTGTCACTGTGCATCTGTTATATTCAGTTCATGCACACCGCATAGCATGTAGTCGTGTTGCCTCCTTGCCCTGTGATAAACCCACATGACATTTTACAAAAATGGATAATCGAAAGAGGGAATTGGCCAACAAAGGTGAAAGTGCAGCAAAGAAACGAAAAGTGGTAATGCTGGATGTGATTAGAAGATTTGAAAATGGCAATAGCAAAGCAAAGATAGGATGAGACCTAGTCCTGCATGAAACTATGGTACAAACCATATTGAAAAAGTCTGATGAATATAAAAAACAAGGTAAAATCATTTCAACGTCTTTTAGTTTAAATTGGACTAGAAACAGAAAGCTGCTTATGGTTGAAGTAGAGCGTTTACTTCTACTTTGGATTGAAGACTGTAATCAAAGTCATTTTTACAGTCCCTCACTACCGTGCAAAATGAGATGTAAAGTGGGATGTATATAAATTATCAGGTGATGAGGACTGTCTGTATTACACAAATTTGCCCTAAAGGGTTGTTATAATGGATCCATAGGCTGGGACATCAGGACTGAAAAGGAATAGGTATGGACATTATGTTGAAGCTGGTGACATTCAGTCAGATCTTTATAATGTGTCATCTGATACTGAAATAGAATTATATTCAAGTGATGCAGATCTGAATCTTATTCAAATTCATCTCTTGATGTTAGACTACAAAGAACAGATGCTAATGTTATTGAAGTGATGCTTCTTCACAGATAAAGTCTGTTTACTAAAAAGCACTATCTACTCCTGCACCCCAAGGCACATATATGGCTTTCCTCAAAGCTTTACCAAGGGTGACAACAGTGGTGTCAGTCAGTTTCTAAATTCTATGCAGAAATCATAGAAGCCACTCGGCTTATCATACCAACTAAGAAACTGTTCAAGGTTAGACCTAAATGGATGTCAGATGAACTGATGGGGCTTATGACAGAGAAGAAAAATGAATGGGATGTATATAAATTATCAGGTGATGCAGAAGGCAAGTTAAGGCAGATTATGAGAGGTCTCAGTCAAAGAAAAGCAGCAAAGGCTTTTTTACTTACAGAAGGAACGGGTTGAATCACATTTGCCCACTTCATGTAAGTGGTTCAATTGTTGATGATCCTGCTCAAGTTACTGACAAACTAATTAAGTATTTTGCATCTACATTCACACATAAGAAATTCTTTAGGGAAGGGGATGTCAGAAGTTTATCAAACTCTAACAGGGAGCTAAATGATTTTGTGATAACTGAGAGGAAAGTGGAAAGGAAATTGTTGAAGCTAAACATAAAAAAATGTTCTTGGGGTGGATGGGATCTATCCATTTATATTAAAGGAGGCAGCAGTGGAGGTAAGCAAACCCTTAGCCATAATTATGAGAGCATCTTTGTATTCGGGGGAGGTGCCTATATGCTAGAGATGTGTGAGTGTATCCCCAATTCACAAAGAGGGATTAAAAAATGATATGAGTAATTTCATACATGTTAGCTTAACTTCTGTTCCAAAGAAAATAATGGAGTCATTGGTTAAAGAAGTAATGCAGGACAATCCAGACACGATTGCAGTTATACTACAGTCACAACATGGATTTCTTAAGGGACGATCTTGGCTGACCAGCCTTAATGGATTCTATGATGCAGTAACAAAGGAACTATGTAAAAAAAGAATTTGGATTTAAGAAAGGTTTTGATAGTGTTGCCTGCAAAAGACTGCTGTTCAAATTGGATCAGTGTGGAATTACGGGCAAGTTACTGCTATGGACAAAGGTATGGTTGAGTGGGAGAAGACAGAGAGTGATTATCAATGGACACTGCTCTTCATGGATTAACATTATTAATGGAGTTCTCCAGAGTTTGGTGTTGGGCCACTTGTTGTTTGTATTTATTAATGGTATGGATAAAGGTATATCAGGCTTAATATCTGAAGTTTGTAGGTGATACAGAGGTTGGCACGGTGGTTGATGAGTAATCAAAGTCTAGAAAAATTGGGCGGGCAGTATGAGAAAGTGCAATTGATGTTCAGCTTTGACAAATGAAAAGTGCTGCATATTGGTAGCAATAATCCCAGATTAACGTACTATCCATATGGTACCACATGGTTGGTATGTTAGTGTAGCAGAAAATGAAAATATCTGGGTGTGATTATGCAGTCAGATATGAAGTTCTCTGAGCACTGCAAACAGGTTACCAGGACAGCTCATGGGGTTTTCTCACTGATATACAGGAACTCTGCCAGTGGGGATGAGTACTTGAGTACATAGTACTGAAGTACTCATTGCCTTTTCCCATTATAATAAGGCAATGAGTACTTGAGTACTACGTATAGGTCTGGAGGCCCCATTTTAGGAAGAATGTAGGTATTGTTGGAACAGGTGCATAAAGGGCAGTGAGACTAGAAGGGAATAAAAGGGTGGGCTTACCAAAAAAGGCATTGGTTCTGTAAATTGTAGATTCTCAATACTAGGCATCTGCGAGGAGATCTGATTGAAGTGTTTAAGGCTTTGAATGGATTGAGTAAGTTCAGTGCTGATGATTTTCTTCTTCTTCTCTCAGGCTATACATATAATGGGACATAAATTCAAATTGAGGAAGAATAGTTGCTGGATAAATATGTTGAAGTTTGTCTTCAGCCAGGTAGTGGTTGATTATTGGAAAGAACTTCAATATATTGTTGTGGAATTGGTTAGTTTGAATAAATTCAAGGAAGAGCTAGACAAACTATATTGAGAGGATGGACAAGTGATGTGGGAAGTTGCTTTTTTTTTTTTTTTGGCTGATGCTTTATAAACTTGCTTTCTTTCATCATTAAATGCCACTACTAGTACTAACTCCAGCTTGTATATATAGAAACTTACTCTGAATCTAAGAATGCTTTCACTGTTATAACCAAAGATTACCTCATTTTGCTGCCACTTTTAATATAATTGGATAGAATCCATTAACCTCAGATGTCATGTTTACTTTCAACTGAAACAGTTTCTCTTCCTGCTTCTTTTCAGTTATCGTAAAAATCATTTAATCCCCTTTTGGTATCCCCAACAGGAAAAACTTTGTAGGTAAATATAGAAACAAAATATTTTTTAGTTTGTCAGCAAGCAATATGGAATCATCAAAGTTATGCCATACATATCAATTGGGCCATTGTGGTTCATCCTTTTTCCAGCATTAATGTAAGCAAATAGTTCTTTGCACTTTTAGTCAGACTACTCGCAACGCGACTTAATGTACCTAACCTCCTGAGTAACTTGATTACAGACTATTTCAAATTTTCCCTACAATAGTTACAAATTTTCCTATGACAATTGGTAATTATTCTATACATTTTATTCTTCATGATTAAACTTGTCAGTTTGCCCCAATTTATTTTGATCTGAAAATTGGAACAGTATATATTAGGTTGTATAAAAAGCTTTGTAGCTTCTATGATTATCTCCTTTAACACTTCTCATTTTGCATTTGTTAGCATCTGTTGGTTTTGCTGAAAGGAACTTGAGGAACATCTGAGGCTGTTGTAATCACCTTTGTGAAAAGCAAAATCCCTTCTATTCACCCTTGATAATGCAAGATCATTGATAAGCATGGAGTCATTAGACAATCCCTCATAAATTTTTGAAAGGGAAATCATGCCTGACCAGTCTGATTAGATACTATGAGATTATCCCAAAGGAACTGGATGAATTGAATAATTCTGACACCGTATACTAAAGATGTTTCAGAGTGAAGAAGGCTGAGTTGAAGTGCATAACACCTGAATTCAGTGTCAGGTCTTTGTTGAATCAAACTAACATACTTCACACAGTTATATGCATGTTGTGAACAGACACATTAGCAAATAACATTTCTGGGTAATGAATTGTGTCTTACAATTATAGAACCACCCCTGCAAGTAAAAATGTAGAATGACCTCATTCAAGTGAACAAACATGTGACTGATGTGTACAAAGCAGTGCATTTATATTGTTGCATGTGACTATAAATAGTTGTGTTTACTAGAAATTAAGACTGATATAAAAACAAAACACTTACTCCATTGAACAAGGACATATTCAGAAACTGCATGAAGTCAAACGTTCCATGAAGTCTTTTGCAAAGTGAATGCATTGTTCTTGTTGCATAATAGAAAACTGCCTTAATTCTGATGGGCACAAGAAGTCAAAAGGCCGTCTACTAGCATTGACACATCATCAAAAGAGAATGCTAGGGTGACAAATGAGTAACTGTACTTGGGGTTACAAAATTTTCAACCTCAACAGGCCATATGGTGTTGGGAATACTACCACCATGATAGTCACAATTGCTAGGTAATGTTCACAAAGTGCCAGCTGTTGATAGGCATAATCGATTATGGAGTTTTATAATCAGTTATGTGCAAATTAAGTGATTACGAAATTGACAAAAAAAAAAAAAAAAAACCAGTGAGGAATTCAATTTGATGTTATTAAATTAAGGATAAGGTGCTGTTATCACTTGCAAATAATTATATTAAGTATAATTTATAGACTAATGCATATTATGATATGGGATTGGAAATTATGTTAGATTAATTGAATTGTTCAGTTGCCTTACAAGTGAATTAAGTCTATATGTGACTAACAATATTTGTGCCTACAGGTGCAATTTAGTAGAAACATATTTGTCAGTGTGTAAGCATTATTTTTAGTTTTGAGCGTTATAATTAAATGTATGCAAATATGTTGCTACTAAGTTACACCTTCAGGCAAATACATCACCATATAGGTTTAATCTGCCTGTAATGCATCTGAATAATTCATATGATCTTTTACTCTTTAATATCTCATAAAATCTTTTGAGATATGTTTATGGGAACCTTTTTTTTTTTTTTTTTTTTTTTTTTTCTCTCTCTCTCTCTCTCATTTTATCTGTAGAATATTCTTGTGTGTGTGCATGCACACATGCTGATGTCCAAAAAATCGTGACAAAGACCATATGAAAAAATAATAGCATTATAATTGTTGTTTTTCATTGGTTATCCATAGCAGCAATTTGCCTCCAATGTCACACTGCTCCAATTTGTGTAGCAGTCTTCCATGTGCAACAGTATCAAAAGCCTTTCTAAGATCCAAGTATATAATATCAAAGCTATTCCCTGCATCCAGTTCTTTTGTGACTGCATCATAGTATCCAATCAAATTGGTCAGGCAAGACTTCCCCTTAACAAAACCATGCTGTGTCTGAGCTATAACTGAAGTCTTGTCTAAATGATCCTGCAGTGCTTCTTTAACCAGTGCCTCCATTAATTTTCCTGGAACAGAAGTTAAGCTCACAGGTCTACAATTACTTGTGTCAGCCTTTGATCCTCCTTTGCGAATTGGGGTCACATTTGCACATTTCCAGTCTATGGGTACCTCCCCTGAGTCCAAGGAAGCTCTCATAATTATGGCTAAGGGTTTGCTTACTTCCTTTGCTGCCTCCTTTAATATAACTGGATAGATCCCATCCACCCCGGGTGCCTTTCTTGTGTTTATCTTCAACAATTTCTCCTCCACTTTACTCCCAGTTATTTCAAGATTCTGTAGCTTACTGCTAGAGTTGAATACACCTCTGGCATTCCCCTCGCTGAATAACTCCTCATGTGTGAATGTCGATGCAAAATATTCATTTAGTTTGTTAGCTACCTGAGCAGAATCATCAACAGTTGACCCATCAATATCAAGTGGACCAATCTGATTCATCCCCTTCCTTCTAAAGTTTACATAAGTAAAGAACTCTTTGCTGTTTTTCTTTGCATCCCTTGCCAAGGATTTCTCGTAATCTTCCTTCACCTGCCTAACCTCCTTTGTAACTTGGTTGCATATCAACTTGTATCTATCATAGGCTTCTGTGTCATGTGTTAATTTGTAAGTATCCCATGCATTTTTCTTCTCTGCCATATGCCTCATTAGTTCATCTGACATCCATTTTGGCCTAAACCTTGAACAGTATTTCTTAGTCGGTATGTAAAGCCTAGTAGCTTCCAGGATAAGTTCTTTGAATGCTTCCCATTTTGAATTTGCTGTTGGTAACATCATCAGTTGGTCCCACTGTATAGAATTTAAATACTGTCTCAGTCCATCGTAGTCGCCTTTACGGAAGCAATAACCCTTCCCTTTACCCCTAATGGTAGTTACCTCTTTGAGTAAATCCCACTTCAGCACACTGTGATCACTGCCACCTAGTGGTTCATTTATCTGCAGATTCTTAATGCATGAAGAATCACTGCTGATAATCAAATCAAGAGTATTACTCCCTCTAGTTGCCTCCCGAACATGCTGATGTAGAAAACAATCATCCAATAAATCCTCAAAAATTGTATGAATGGGACTTGGACATTCGCAAAATGATTGAAATATGCAAGACAATGACTGCATTGCCCCTGATGAAGCGTGTGGTAATGACCTGCATATCCTTGTAACACGACTGCGAGAAGATGCATTACGAAATTTTTACAGTTATCCAAACAAGATTAATGAGGATCTAAACCTCGCCATGCTCAACCAACTCAGCGCAATTGCAAAGAAATGTGAAAACTTGATGACTAATGAGGGCTCCTGCAACTTAATGAGAATGGCCAGTGACAAGCAAAAGATTCTATTCATTCATGTAATTTGTAGTCTATCTCCCAATCGCAAACTGATTCAGATATTCTTGACCAGCCCGGATGGTTGCAGAAAAATATTTGATTCACCTCTTGATGGAAATATACAACCGCTTCAGTAATAAAGATGGGTACTGTAATGCCTACATTACATGCGCTTCAACTGGTAAGGCTGAAACACATGTAATGTAATGAACTTGGATGTGCTCAGAGCTGGTTTTTGCCGGCTCTGAGCACATCCAAGATCACTGCCCTCAAGATATCCATTTCTCTGGTTACCAAAAGGTTTCTGCCACAGGTGGCAATGGTTAGCCCAGAGCCACCTAAGTGGTATGCCCTGAATCCTACTTTTTTCTGCAACCAGCTGGTTTATGTCAGCTCTGAGCATGTCCAAGATCACCTCCCATGGTCCTTTGTGCGATCTCCTCTCCCAACTCCATTTTTCTTTGTTATGAAATGGAAGTGACATTAAATACTAGATTGTAAATCGATCCTAGATCTAGTATCAAGATCTACAATTTATGTCCCCTCGTGTGTAGTCTGAGCAAGAGGAAGAATGTTATTAGCATTGAGCTTGCTCATTCCACTCAAAACCTTAAACACCTCAGTGAGATCATCTTACTGTTTCCAATTCTCCAGATGTATTCTGCAGAACTGAAGATTTTTATGTTAAGACCACCTTTCCTTCCCTTCACCAATCTCATTGCCCTTCTCTGCACCCATTGCAACAGCTCTATCTCTTTCCTGGAAACGCCATTATTTTCTATGAAACTGAAGCTAACAGTTCTGTAATTACCCATGTCACCTTTTGATCCCACTTTGTAAATTGGAGATACATTGGCAGTCCATAGGGACTTCCCCTGAATACAAAAATGCTCTCATAATTATGGCTAAGGGTTTGCCTACTTGCTTTACTGTTCCCTTAATATAAATCAGTAGATCCCATCCACCCCCAGGCACTTTTTTATGTTAAGCTTCAACAATTTCCCTTTCACTTTCCTCTTTGTTATCACAAAATCATTTAGTGTCCTGTTAGATTTTGAACAACAACTTCTTTCCCTAAAGAATTTCTGATGTGTGAATGTAGATTCAAAATACCTATTCAGTTTTTGTCAGCAAACCCAGCAGATCAACAGTTAAACCATCAACATCAAGTGGACTAATGTGATTCAACCCTTCCTTTTATTGTTAATATAAGTAAAGAAGTCTTTGCTGCTTTTCTTTGCATTCTTTGCCAGAGACTTCTCGTAATCTGCCTTAGCTTGTCTGATTTCCTCTACAACTTGACTGCAGACTGATTTCTATCTACCATAGGCTTTTCTTATCACCTGATAATTTGTATGCATCCCATGCATTTTTATTCTTTGCCACAAATCTTTTCAGTTCATCTGACATCCATTTAAGTCTAAGCATGGAACAGTATTTCTCATTTGGTATGAATAGTCTGGTAGCTTCTATGATTAATTCCCTGAATACTTGCCATTTACGATTTGCTGTTGGTAACATCATCAGATGATCCCACCATATAGAATTTAAAAATGGTCTGAGACCACTGTAATCACCCTTGCAAAAGCACTTTCCTTGACAGTAGTTGTTTGTTTAATTAAATCCCATATCAGTGCATTGTGATCACTTCTATCCACATTGTCTTTTACTTGCAGGTTCTTAATGCTTGAAGAATTGCTGATGATAATCAGATAGAGTATTGATTTCTCTTCTTTCCTGTCTAACATGCTGCTGTAGAAAAGTCTTTCAGTCACTCTCACACTAATAAGTCTTATTAGTGTGTGAGTGACCAACCCCACAAGTTCCAGTCAATGTCTGGAAAGTTAAAATCCATCTCCCCATTATAAGACATTCTGATTTACTGTCCCACTGTGTATATTTGTTTATTATACTCATCACAGTCATTAGACCTGTAATGCCATCCTTCTCTCAGTTTTGTTTTCCCGGTACTTATTCACACCAAACTCAAACTGACTTAGCATTGTGCTGGCCACCCATGTCAACTGGATGCACTGCTTTAAATTTTGTGCTTCATAACTAAGAGCGTAATTCCCCATCCCGTCTGTCATTTCTGTATACATTGTACTCCCCATATTCATATTTTGCTTCCATTATGTCTAAGAGACACCACGTCTCCGATATCCGCACAGAGATTGCATTTGATGACTTAATCAGTGCTTCTAATTCATCAGCTTTATTTACTATGCTCCTAGTTTATTTGTGTGTGTGTGTGCAAGTATACATGCACCTGTTTAAAATGCTATGTCATAATATTATGGATCTGATTTGTATAATTCTGTGCATTTGTAATTTTATCTGTTGAAAATTTAATACTTGACAGTTATTCATGCATACTTGATGTTTTATAAATAGATGTTGGCTATGATTGGGGGGAATGCTTTTATCTTAGTTTTATTGGCACTTTAAAGTAAATTTGAAAGCTGCTGCGGTTTTGATTTTCTGTGCTTCTGCTTGCCATTGCTTGCCCGAATCATTGGTAATTAAGTGCATCATAATTACCAGTCAACTAAAACTTATCTGACTAATAAAATCAATTTTGCAGTTTATGAAGAAAAAATGTATAAGTTATAAGATAGTTTCATACAATATTCCTAGTTTCTTTTACTATTATTCAAATTGCTTTTTTTTTTCTGTTTTTGATACCATAAAAGATTAGCATTAGCATTAGTAGAGGCATATGATGCAAGAAAGCAAGCTTATTCAGCATCAGCCAAAAAAAAAAAAAGAAAAAAAAACAACCACTACTCCCATTTCACCCCTCAATTCGTTCGAAATACCTGTCCAGCTGAGCCTTAAATTTGTTTAGGCTATCAACTTCAACAACAAGCGATGGAAGTCTATTCCACAAACCAACTGCCCGCTGGCTAAAGGCGAATTTCCGCACATCTATCCGACATCCGTCCTTCCTCAATTTGAATTTATGCCCTCTCAGGTGATTATTCTGAGCAAGAGGAAGAATTCCATCGGCATTGAGCATGCTCAAGCCATTCAAAGCCTTGTACACCTCTATCAGATCACGTCGGCGATGCCTAGTCTCCAGGCTCTGTAATTTGCAAAACTTAAGCCTTTCTTCGTAAGAGCAACCCTTTGTTCCATTCACTAATCTTGTTGCCCTTCTCTGTACTCGTTCCAGCAGCTCTACATCCTTCTTGAAATGAGGCCTCCAGACCTGTATACAGTACTCAAGGTGTGGCCTGACCAATGCCTTATACAAGGGAATAATCACATCCCTGTCCCTGCTAGAAAAATTCCTGTATATCATTGACAAGACACCATGAGCTACTCTTGCAGCTCGTCTGCACTGCTCAGAGAACTTCATATCTGCCTGCACAATTACCCCCAGTTCCTTTTCATTCTCTACCACTGTCAGCGTAGTACCACAGAGTTGATACGTTGATCTGGGGTTACTGTTTCCCATATGTAGTACTTTACATTTGTCAATGTTAAACTTCATTTGCCACCTCTCAGCCCATCTGCTCAACCTTTCCAGATCCTGTTGCAGCAGCATAGTATCAGTAGTGTCCTTAACAACCCTGCCAACCTTTGTATCGTCTGCAAACTTGGACATTAAGCCTGATACACCATCATCAATATCATTTATAAATACAGAAAACAACAATGGACCCAACACTGAACCCTGAGGAACTCCACTAATAACATTAGTCCACGTTGAGCAGTGTCCATTGATTACCACTCTCTGTCTTCTGCCACTCAACCATCCCTTTATCCATAGCAGCAATTTGCCTCGAATGCCACACTTCTCCAATTTGTGCAGCAGTCTTCCATGCACAACAGTATCAAAAGCCTTTCTAAGATCCAAATATATAATATCAAAGTTATTCCCTGCATCCAGTTCTTTTGTGACTACATCATAGTATCCAATCAAATTGGTCAGACAAGACCTGCCCTTAACAAACCCATGCTGTGTCTGAGCTATAACTGAATTCTTGTCCAGATGATCCTGCAGTGCTTCTTTAACCAGTGCCTCCATTAATTTTCCTGGAACCGAAGTTAAACTAACAGGTCTATAATTACTTGTGTCAGCCTTTGTTCCTCCTTTGTGAATTGGGGTTACATTTGCACATCTCCAGTCCATGGGTACCTCCCCTGAGTCCAAAGAAGCTCTCATAATTATGGCTAGGGGTTTGCTTACTTCCTTTGCTGCCTCCTTTAATATAACTGGATAAATCCCATCCACCCCGGGTGCCTTTTTTATGTTTATCCTCAACAATTTCTCCTCCACTTTCCTCTCAGTTATTAGAAAATCATCTAGCTCACTGCCAATGTTTACTTCACCTACGACATTCCCCTTCCTGAATAACTCCTCATGTGTGAATGTAGATGCAAAATACTCGTTTAGATTGTTAGCCAACTGAGCTGGATCCTCAACTGTTGAACCATCAACATCCAGTGGACCAATCTGATTCATCCCTTTCCTTCTTGAGTTTAAATAGGTAAAGAACTCTTTTCTGTTTTTCTTTGCATCCTTTGCCAAGGATTTCTCATAATCTGCCTTTGCCTGCCTAATCTCCTTTGTGACTTGGTTACAGACCAACTTATATCTATCATAGGCTTCCACGTCACCCATTAATTTGTATGTATCCCATGCATTTTTCTTCTCTGCCATATGTCTCATTAGTTCATCTGACAACCATTTAGGCCTGAACCTTGAACAATATTTCTTGGTTGGTATGTAAAGCCTGGTAGCTTCCAAGATTAGTTCCTTGAATGCTTCCCATTTTGAATTTGCTGTTGGTAACATCATCAGTTGGTCCCACTGTATAGAATTTAAATACTGTCTCAGACCAGCATAGTCTCCTTTACGAAAGCAAAAACCCTTCCCTTTACCTCTGATGGTAGTTACCTCCTTGAGTAAATCCCACTTCAGCACACTGTGATCACTGCCACCCAGTGGTTCATTTATCTGCAGATTCCTAATGCATGAAGAATCACTACTGATAATCAGATCAAGAGTATTACTCCCTCTAGTTGCCTCCCGAACATGCTGGTGTAGAAAACAATCATCCAATAAATCCACAAAAGCCTTGCTAGTGTGTGAGTGACCAACCCACAAATTCCAGTCAATATCTGGGAAATTAAAATCCCCCATTATAAGACTCTCTGATTTACTGGCCCACTCTATTTCCCTGTAGAGTATCTTATTATACTCATCAGAGTCATTAGGCCTATAGCACACTCCTACTCTCAATTTTGATTTCCCTATGCTTATGTCACACCAAACTGACTCGACACTGCCCTGTCCATCGATGTCAACTGGCTTCACTTCCTTGGATTTTGTGTTTTTTAACTAATAGCATAACCCCTCCTCCCTTCCTATCCTGTCTATCCTTTCTGTAGACGTTGTACTCCCTAAATTCCAGTTCTGCATTCCTTATATCTTTGTGACACCACGTCTCTGATATCCCAACAATATCTGCCTTTGATGTTTTGAGCAATACCTCAAATTCATCAAATTTATTTACTAAACTCCTAGCATTGGTGTACACGCAAGTATACCTGCACCTGTTTCTCTTCTTAGCTACCCTAACACAACCCATGTGTTTACTTCTACCGCAATGGCTCCCAGCAGTCTCTGAAATATCATGCATCTTGTTTTTCAGGCTTCTGCTCATTCTAATAGAAGCAGTGCAAGAATCTCTTTCACCTCTGCCAGTGGCTACTGTCAATCTATTGGTCTTTGTCTCCCCCCAAGCTAGCAGTTTTCCGACCCACCTAACACTGCCTCGATAGCATCAGCAAATATTCTTGCACCCTTTCTATTTAAGTGTATCCCATCCCTGTAGAAGCAATCTCTCCTGTTAACAAGTACAGTCCAGGCTGAAAAAAATTCTACCCCTTCAGCCTTGCACAATCTTTCCAGGGCCGAATTGATCGACAAGGCTCTCATCATATACTCCCTCCTATCGTGTCTGGGCAGAATTGCAGACACTTTCAAATTCAACCCTACTTCACGGCTTTTTTTCAACAGTGACCTGTACTTGTTAAGTAATTCCGCTGGTCTCCTACTCTTAATATCATTAGTGCCAACGTGTACAACTATATCACCTTTTGTGCCCTTAAAAGATGATATCTGCTCTACAACGTCATCAACCTTTGCCCCTGGCAGACATACCCTGGTCCTGTTCCACCTATCCTTTTTACAAAGCATGTTCCCCGTTTCCCTGACAATTGAGTCACCAACAACTACTAGTTCCTGTTGGACCAGCGCATTCTGCCTTGGGGGCTGCCTCTGTGTTGCAAGATGACCAAGTCCAAGCTCTGGTGTTGATGTGGGCAGCTGAGAGCTTGATGGGCCCCTCAATTTATTTCCTTCGAGGGCATCCACCCTGTCCTTCAAGGTCTCATATAGGCCCATAACAACGCCGAGTTGTCGCCTAATTTCCTTGCACTCCTTGCATCGTGCACACACAAAGACATCCCCCATGGCAGTATCATGTCCCGTACCCGATTGCTCCGCAAACATCAAGCAAACAGTGCATCTTAAAAGGCCGTGATTCAGGGGGCAACCGCCCCCCTCAGTTCTCCCCTGAGTCACAGCACTCCCATTAGCTTGAGCCTTTTGCTTTGCTGCTCTGGTCAGAGTCATGATTTCGATTTAAATGTCAATAAAATTACAATTTCAGAACAAGATTAAAACCTTAAACTTGTATCTTAACACAGTTATAACGCTATATTTATTTTTCGGTATCGAGTGTTATCTACGAGTTCCCTTTATATAACTTCCGTATCAAGTATGTATTAATTATTTGCTACGTTTGTACTCTAAGTCGTTATATATATATAGTTAAAAGTACAATTTAATTGACAATGAAGTTTAACAAGATTAATAGATGTACTGATTAACTGACAATATTATATTATGCACTATACTATACAAAGCTAATGCTATCGAATTCCGGATATGCTGTATCGCGCTTCAGTAACGAGTGTTATCTACGAAATCCCTTTATATAACTTCTGTATCAAGTTATGTATTAATTATTTATTTTTACTAATTATTTATGTTCCGTAACCTAAGTGG